>NC_064626.1:1026336887-1027810637 GCF_023864275.1 Schistocerca cancellata | reverse complement strand
GTGAATCACTGGTGAATGTGCTTTTCGTTTGCAGTACGCTTAACAAAGGAATACAATAATAATTGTGACAGCTATTGATTTATGATTCTTAGCTTGCAACTGGTGCATCTGAGTCTTATTACTATCTATATTTGGGCACTGAGCCTTGTTATAGATATGAGAGTAAAAGTCACTGGCTTTTTATATTTTAGCCCAAGATCAACACGGCGAGCATTTCTAAAGTACGAGCTGTACTACTCACGTAAGAGCCCCCTCAAGGAAATGAGCGGTCGTGCAAACTTATTACTCCTGTAGCTAGTATACTTGGCACCAACGCATATGTTTGGAAACTCCGTGATCATCAAGTTACTTCCTGGGCTCGCACAGAATTAGCTTGCCAAATTATCTAGATATTTTATTTCGTTTTCATTACATACTCTGTGATTTTCGTGTGAAGTGTGACATTGGGTTATGAAATTTATGAGTCCAAGAGGTTCGTTCCACAGTAATCATACAACTACTCGTGGCTTTTGCGTCGCCAATTATCTGTGCAAGACTTATCTACGGCAATGACAGAGCATAGAGCACAGCAGTGGTTAGATAGCTCCTATGTCAGCCTTCGGCAGTAGTGAGGCGAGCACGCATTGTTTGTGTCTCGCCTATTGTGCTGCTTGCGAAGGAGCGCGCGTTTGATTGTCCCACGTAGCGGCTTGTGTTCATGTCCGATTTCATCGACAGTCATGGCGTTTTTCTATCGCCAAAGCCACAGTTAAATTTTTCCTTTGGTCGTCTGTCACCTAAAGCATATGAAGTAGAACAGCATTGACTGAAAAACCTGGACCTCCACAGATAAATGCGTCTCACATAGCACGACGTTCTTGGAATTCGTTTTTCGTTCCTTAGCACCAATGTGTACAAAAAGCTAGCAAATGATGAGCTGCGCACCGACATTGTGCGGCACTAGGCCCATGGTCTCAAGTTCCGATACTCTGACGGCCGTATAGGGACTGTCGTCGTTGACAGTGCTGGTTATGACGTCCGAACATGGCCGGTTTTCGAACTCCCGTTTGAGTTACCGTCGGATATTGTGATGTACACAACGTAATCAGTCACGTTGCTGAAACGTGGAAGGAGTTCTAAAACTACTGCGTCCTCAATGCTGTCTGTTAGATAAAAATTGAACTAGGGAACCACGTGCCTTCTTACGTGGCTATTGCCGGCTGCAGGGCTGCGCCTCACGAACGGTGTTGTTCAGATTGCGGTCAGGAAGGCCATGACCGTTCTGCATGTCTCCGACATCGACTGGTTCAGAAGCCGATTGCAGACGTCGCTCTCCCTTTGGCGCCCACTGTGTTACCTCTGTCTTAAACGTCGGCTGCCTGCTGCATCGAATCTGAATCAGTCGACACGAGTGTCGACTCCTCTCGCGACGCGATGGACGTTTCGCCTGTCTCTCCTGCACTGCTACCGGAGACAGTACCAACGGATGATGGCCGTCAGCAGTCGCAAGCCGTTTGCCCCTACCCCAAAGCTGTTGATCATGGAACTGTAACAACCATCGCTTTTGTGCTCTCTGCCCGAATGTCGGACAATAGCAGTCCACCAACCAACACGAAACAATATATTAGGAAGCAACAGTCTCTGAGGAAACGGAAGAGACAGCACCGTTCCTCTCTGGTGTACATGATCACGCCCCTACTAATGATGACGCGCTGACCTCATTCGCCATAGCGCCGGATGATGTGACTTCTCTCCACGTCACCGTCTCCAGTCAGCATCAACCCATGGATATCAACCCTTCCGCCACCTGCATTTGATGCAGTTGCCCCTCCCCCCACCCCGTTACCCCCAGCCCCGCTTTCTGTGACTGATACTACCTGTGCATTCACCTGTGCTAGTTTTCCACTGAAGCAACCCATTGAGGCATTTCCTGAGTGGACGACATCGATGTTGAGGATGGACGTTCTGGAGGTGAGCAGGGCGAAGAAACCCCCTTGTTGAGATCAGCTACCTCCTGTTATAGTGATGTGCCCTTCCACAGCCTTGCTCTCTATTTGCAGAACTCCCCCCCCCCTCCCCCTCACGGCGATGGAGGCTTATCAAACCTATCGCATAACCACATACAGTATCAGTACAATTCAAGGGTGCCATAAACTGGCATTACTCCATGAAATACAGTATGCTGCCGCTGTTGACGTTGCCCTCCCTCAGGGGGCACATGTTTCAACTTCTTGTGCTTTACAGCAAACATCTTCCATGCTTCACTTGCTCGTAGTGGGGTATCGATCTTCTTACGTGACGGTATCCTCGCTGACGCAGTTGCCTATCCGCCACATACCACAGGTAAGGTTCTCACGTTTGGTTGCGTCAGGATTATCAATGTCTATGCGCCATCTGGTTTTGGTTCGCCGCCGCAAACATTCCACTTTCTTCTCCGAGATGGTCACACGTCTCTTCCGGGGTTAGTAAAATGCCTTGATCATGGGAGGCGATTTAAACTCCACCTAGGCGCCTTACCGAACGAGGTGGCGCAGTGGTTAGCACACTGGACTTGCATTCCAGAGGACGACGGTTCAATCCCGCATACGGACATCCTGATTTAGGTTTTTCGTGATTACCCTAAGCCCGTTCAGGCAAATGCTGGGGTGGTTCCTTTGAAAGGGTACGGCCGACTTCCTTCCCTAATCCGATGACCTCGCTATTTTGTCTCTGCAACCGTATCATCCCAACCCAGGAGCCCGATGTCCAACTGCCAGGTCACTCACCGTGTGCAGTTGATGACACTTACATACCCATAGCGATCTAGTGTCTACCCTATACCCAAATTATGTTACGTTGTACTCTACAAAACATCAGTGTCCTGCTAACTTTACGGCAGTTTCCTGACCCTCCTTTGGCTCGGTTCCTGGGGATGCAATAATGGATCAGCTTGATGGCATCACACGGTCCATGATGTTATCCAAGCAGATTCTATGAACTAGACGCCTAGCCATGACGAATTCTGAATAGAGTTTTATCTGATATTTCGTCCCCTACTGTTACTAGCGTGGACGGAAATTTTCGGGAGCTGCTGTAACCCAGATGGTTCCCTTGACGGTCTCCTCATTCCCATCCACAAACGTCGGGATATGCGATTATGGTTCCTTGATGTTGCTCATCACCCACACAAATATTTTTGCAACTTACGGCTGCATAGTGGAAATTGATGACCCAGTACGTGGTCTCCAATGATCAAACCGCTTTGGGAGGTGGCAATTACATCCGCACTGCTCTCTTTCGCAATCAAGACATAATCGCTCTAGCTCGTCATGTGCTTGGACTTTTGGCTGATCGGGTCGATGGCGATTACCTGGAAGGGGAGCGACGTCGCGTGTACTCTATAATGGCTCCTGCAATCTTGAGTCCTATTTCGGTGCGTCGTGGCTGCTCACTCTCAGGATTGTTGTATACTTTCGCTACGAAACTGTTTTTCTGTGGCCACCATCGCCGCCTGTCTGGGATGTTCCTGGGTGGCCATTTATTCTACTGCACTGCTTATGCGGACGATCTCGTCCTCGTTTTTCGTAGTGATGTTGAGGACAGGGAGGCATTGGCGTGGGCTACTACCTAAGAATAAGCTTGTGGTAGCTGCCTTAGGGTTCACAAATCGAGTGCTACGACTATAGGCATGGGTCTTCCTGAGGACAGCGTTGCCCCGCTGTGTGTAGGTGCTACATTCTGATGCTTAGGACGCGTTTTCTCGAGTGATCTGTGGCGCACGATTCCCCTCGACTGCCAGCGCCTATTGTCCCAATTACAAGCTGGACTTCTAGATAGTATTTGTTTATAAAGAAATTCAAATTCTTTTTCAAAAAATTCTATATGCATACGGTACCCCATGAAGGAAAAATCCTAGAATTTAATAAGCCCTCGATATTCTGAAGTGTAAACAATATGTAATGTCATATCTGGCGTCATCTACCCCCATGTATACAGAAACTCACCATTCTGTCATATGTGGCTTACCACATGCTAGCGGCTTTGGGTTTGTGTGTTTACTATGGCTTGCTGTTAAATATAAGGTGTAAGACCCTTACCCTCCCACGGCTAAAGGGAAGGTTAGGCCTGTACCATATCTCTGACAGAGTGATAACTCTTTTCATTAATTCTAAATGGTGCTGTGGCGCCGTTGTTCTAGGTGCGTTACTGCTTGGTGATGAAGGCCCTTGTACAACGATCTCCCTCAGCCCCTATCCAACTTTCGGATGTCCCAAGGTCCTTCTTTTACTTTCGCCATTTCTCCTTGAATTGATCCATCTCTCTACTGCGATATTGCGAACGCGCTTCATGCCCACAAAGAGGATCTATGGCTTTCTGTAGAAGAACAGGTCAAAAATGTTCAAATGTGCGTAAAATCTTATGGGACTTAACCGCTAAGGTCATCAGTCCCTAAGCTTACACACTACTTAACCTAAATTATCCTAAGGACAAACACACACATGCCCGAGGGAGGACTCGAATCTCAGCCGGGACCAGCCGCACAGTCCATGACTGCAGCGCCCTAGACCGCGCGGCTAGAACAGGTCACCGAATGTGACTGAAAGGTAACATCATCCCCCCCGTCGACTGGGGCACCGTCTGGAGATCAGCATGCGCTCCTTACGTTGTCACTGACACCCAGCTGCCTAGTACCTTACGGTCAGTGAAAATCAGACATGTTGGTCACGTCTTCGTGGGATTCACCTGGCACGAAACTTCATTGGTATCGCCTGTGATGTTCTGGACAAGAACATCGGCTGTGTGCAGGCTGGCAATAGTTGTCTGGTTCTTATGCAACAGATGCTGACTCTAATTACCTGTACGACTCCTCATCATGTACCTCTTTATCTGCTCCTCTTTCTAGACTCGGATGCTTTCCACAAAGATGAGTTCTGTGACGTTGTTTTGTGGATACGCAGTTCCCTACTTGTTTGCTAATGGTGAGGAAAGTGTCCTTGATATTTGGCAATTCCTTAAGGAACGACATTGTGCAGTTGTTCGTTATCCCAAATACAATTTTTCTCTCTTTGTAATGTCTTCTTTAACCCACCCAGGAGTTGGAGTGTTCCAGCAATGCGAAGTCAATCTAATCATTTTCTACTTTATATCTCTCTCTCTTTTTTGTTTTGTTTTTGTTTTGAGTCGTCAGTCTTCTGACTGGTTTCATGCGGATCGCCACAGATTCCTCTCTGTGCCAACATTTCCATACATTCTATACAGCAAGGTGAACAGTCGTTTTGTTGCCATTTTCCGCAATGGTTTTAGAAATTCTGATGGATTGTTATCTAATCCTTCTGCCTTACTCGATCTTAAGTCTTCCATAGGTCTTTTAAAGTCTAATTAGAATACTGGATCCTTTATCTCTTCCGTATCGACTCCTGTTTCTTCTTCTGTCACACAGTCTGATAAGTCTTTGTCCTCACAGAGGCCTCCAATCTATTTTTCCACCTATGAGCTCTCTTCTCTGCATTTAACAGTGGAATTCCAATTACGCTCTCGATAATAACAGCTTTCCTTAAAATTTGTTTTTGGATTTTTTCACATTTTTCACGCACCCATTTCGTCTTAGTGCCCTGCACATCCTGTTTATTTCATTCCTAAATCTATAATTGTATCTGTAATTATCTTTCAACTTCTGAGATTGTCCTTTTAAAAGGTTTCCATTCCTCTTCAAGGGAACTGCCTACTGAGCTATTCCTTATTGCAGTATCTATAGCCTCAGAGAGGCTATACTGAAACAATGAGTCGCTTCCTCTCTCTGACATCACGGCCTGGCCCGGTTTCTATGCTGCTAACACCAAATGTTACGATTTTTCAGCCCTTTAATTCCTCTGTGGTTTGTAGGAGCTGCTACTCGTCTAGCCTCCTACAAAGTAGTTTCCCTTGCTCTTCGTTGCAATGGCATCCCAACAGTCGAGTCAACACCTACACCAGTACTTGCAGGACAGCCACTTCTGTCCCTAGAATGGCGTATGCAGGACCTGTGGGTCGTGATATTCCAATACCAAGGTGAACGTGGAGTCAAAAAAGTGAGAAAAGTGCTTCCACACAGTAAGCCGGTCATTGTCCAAGAGAACGGGTGGCGAGTGTGAACAACAGGGCAGCGACGAACCGCCTCAGGATAACGATGGCTGGCAATATGCGTCGTCTCGCTGATGCAAAACAGCTATCTACTTCGCAGTGGCGCTGTGAGACAACCGAGTGGCGTAAAGTGCCTACTGCCTTAATGGCAAGCAGAGGCCTGCAGACAGCCCACGTTGGTCGTAGGACACGTTCTCAAAACCCGGAACCATCATAGATAGCTTATCACAGACAGCCTCTTTGGTTGAAGTTTCTCATGGTTAGAGATAAGAAGGAGCGATCTGTAATGGTTTTGAAGAAAATTTAATTGCCCAAGTGGCATTCACTACTCTTTATTCCTGTTGACCAGTTTCGACATGTAAGCCTGTCAGTAAACGATCTTTAAAAAAATTGTTGTTATACATCCTGTTGTATTATGACTGTTTGGCAACATACCATGTTGACATTATAACAGGTTCCATATTTTTCTGTTTGGAATGTGCTACATGATAGCCACTATAATGTCAACATGGTATGTTGCCAAATAGTCATAATAAAACAGGACGTGTAACAACTATTTTTTTAAAAAAGATCAGAAGGTGACATTGTTAGCTGCTGAAGTTGATCATCAGGAGTAAACTGTACTGACTGTGAACTTGGCTACTAAAGTTTCTTCGCTAGCAGGTTTGTTTAACTGATGTACTGTTCAGTGAGGTTGTAGCTATTCAGATACACAAGGAACCACAAGTGCTGTCTGTTGAATCCGGAAGTCCACTAAGAAGAGCTGCTAATGACTCCATCCAGGTGTGTTGTAACATGAGTCCGCTGCATGTCATGTAGGATCCTGTGGAAATCCAGCGTACCACAAGGCAAGTTGTAATCCAGGCTACCGCTACAGTATATTCCTGCGCCACAAAATGCTACGTCAGCACTATTTTAGGAACCAACTACAGGACTTTGTAGTTGGCGGCCTGCACGTCGCTTGGCTGGTTGCGAAGTGTTTCCCAACCCTGAAGCCACAAGGTATTAAAGAATGTAATTTGGTCCTCCATGAGTCTAAAAGGTGTACCTACGCGCTGGACATGGCACGTGATGGAACAGTGTCTGGTAAAGCAAGTGTCAAACACGTTCATTGTGTTAAGACTGCGTTACGATGAGTACCAAACATCCGAATGTACGATGAACTTTTTCCGTTAGCCGTGATGTCCGTTATGCATTGGAAAATCGTCTCAATAGTATGCCAACTACTGTTTAGTAGCCGAAGTCAGTTTCTTACGTACTGGTCAAGACAGAGAGGATCCTGTTTTCATGTCCAAAGTACAATACTTTTTTTTGATCAAATGCGAGAGCCAATTTAAAAAAGGATAAATTTAAACGCACTCTTTATGACCTAAGTAACAGATCTGAATCACCTGACGACGCAAAAAAAATTAAGTAGGCGGAAATAAATATTTATACATCTACAGGCATGAAGCTTCATGTTTCCTGTTAATAATGCAAACATGCGCAGACAAGTGCACATCATCTGAAGCAGAGGCACACTGAGCACATACACTCCTGGAAATTGAAAAAAGAACACATTGACACCGGTGTGTCAGACCCACCATACTTGCTCCGGACACTGCGAGAGGGCTGTACAAGCAATGATCACACGCACGGCACAGCGGACACACCAGGAACCGCGGTGTTGGCCGTCGAATGGCGCTAGCTGCGCAGCATTTGTGCACCGCCGCCGTCAGTGTCAGCCAGTTTGCCGTGGCATACGGAGCTCCGTCGCAGTCTTTAACACTGGTAGCATGCCGCGACAGCGTGGACGTGAACCGTATGTGCAGTTGACGGACTTTGAGCGAGGGCGTATAGTGGGCATGCGGGAGGCCGGGTGGACGTACCGCCGAATTGCTCAACACGTGGAGCGTGAGGGCTCCACAGTACATCGATGTTGTCGCCAGTGGTCGGCGGAAGGTGCACGTGCCCGTCGACCTGGGACCGGACCGCAGCGACGCACGGATGCACGCCAAGACCGTAGGATCCTACGCAGTGCCGTAGGGGACCGCACCGCCACTTCCCAGCAAATTAGGGACACTGTTGCTCCTGGGGTATCGGCGAGGACCATTCGCAACCGTCTCCATGAAGCTGGGCTACGGTCCCGCACACCGTTAGGCCGTCTTCCGCTCACGCCCCAACATCGTGCAGCCCGCCTCCAGTGGTGTCGCGACAGGCGTGAATGGAGGGACGAATGGAGACGTGTCGTCTTCAGCGATGAGAGTCGCTTCTGCCTTGGTGCCAATGATGGTCGTATGCGTGTTTGGCGCCGTGCAGGTGAGCGCCACAATCAGGACTGCATACGACCGAGGCACACAGGGCCAACACCCGGCATCATGGTGTGGGGAGCGATCTCCTACACTGGCCGTACACCACTGGTGATCGTCGAGGGGACACTGAATAGTGCACGGTACATCCAAACCGTCATCGAACCCATCGTTCTACCATTCCTAGACCGGCAAGGGAACTTGCTGTTCCAACAGGACAATGCACGTCCGCATGTATCCCGTGCCACCCAACGTGCTCTAGAAGGTGTAAGTCAACTACCCTGGGCAGCAAGATCTCCGGATCTGTTCCCCGTTGAGCATGTTTGGGACTGGATGAAGCGTCGTCTCACGCGGTCTGCACGTCCAGCACGAACGCTGGTCCAACTGAGGCGCCAGGTGGAAATGGCATGGCAAGCCGTTCCACAGGACTACATCCAGCATCTCTACGATCGTCTCCATGGGAGAATAGCAGCCTGCATTGCTGCGAAAGGTGGATATACACTGTACTAGTGCCGACGTTGTGCATGCTCTGTTGCCTGTGTCTATGTGCCTGTGGTTCTGTCAGTGTGATCATGTGATGTATCTGACCCCAGAAATGTGTCAATAAAGTTTCCCCTTCCTGGGACAATGAATTCACGGTGTTCTTATTTCAATTTCCAGGAGTGTAATATTACAAGTCGAAACACATGGCCCACTTGAATAGATTTGAGTAAGATTTTACAATTTTGTCAAAGTATCCTCCTCGTTTCATAATTGTGGTGTTTTGGATGTAGGCCTATTTATGTCTACTCCTCTAAAATACTGGGTGGCGTACGAAATGTATTACCAATTGTTTCTTTCACAATTTACGACGCGCATTAGATATACCGCTGGGATCTCTGCAGCAGTACCAGCAAAGCTTGGTAAAACAAATTAGTTACGAAATGACGTGTAATTCACGATACTGCCGCTAGGAGAAAAGTAAGCAGCAATGGCTGACAATGGAAGACTGACGACACAGCAACGATCGGCAATTGTGTTAGTTTTTCATGAAACGAAAAGCCTTGTTGTGATTCAGAGGCGTTTTCGACAACAGTTTAACACACGATGGGTACCTTGCAAGAAGACCATCCACAGGTTGTACGATAAATTTGTACTGGAAGGAATAGTATTGGAAGCGAAGCGACCTCGGCCTAAGCCTGTTTGTTCGCCGGAGAATACTGAAGCGGTACGAGTTGCTGTACAGAGAAGTCCCGGGAAATCGTGTAGAAAGGCAGCAGTGCAACTGGGAATATCCAGACGCTCCGTTCAACGCATTCTTAAAAGTGTCCTCCGTATGTACCCATACAAGATGACCTGTTGACCTGCGCACAGAAGCTCACTGAAGAACACAAGCAGCAGAGACTACTGTTTGCTCAGTGGGCGCAGGATAGGGAAGAAACTCTCAACAACGTTTGGTTTTCAGACGAGGCGCATTTGCATTTAGACGGTTTGGTTAACAAACAAAAACTACGCTTTAGGGCAACTGAAAATCCAAAAGTGCTTCATGAAGGACAACATTATGCTCCGAGGATTACAGCGTGGGCAGCAATTTCCACTCACGGACTTATTGGACCCTTTTTCTTTGAAGCCGGCCGCGGTGGTCTAGCGGTTCTGGCGCTGCAGTCCGGAACCGCAGAACTGCTACGGTCGCAGGTTCGAATCCTGCCTCGGGCATGGGTGTGTGTGATGTCCTTAGGTTAGTTAGGTTTAAATAGTTCTAAGTTCTAGGGGACTTATGACCTAAGATGTTGAGTCCCATAGTGCTCAGAGCCATTTGAACCATTTTTTTTACTTTGAACAAACTGTGAACAGCGAGCGTTATTTGAGCATGCTTCGCAATAGCTCCATTCCATAGCTTCTTGCTACTGCCTTGCCCTTCAACAGGCAGTCGTTCATGCAAGATGGAGCAAGGCCACATACTGTAAACACTGTGTTGGAGTTATTACACGAGCATTTAAACATTCGGATCATTTCACTCAAATTTCCACGTCGCTTCAATGACGGACAAAATTGGCCCCCCTATAGTCTACACCTCAATCCATGTGACCTTTTTCTTTGGGGATAACTAAAGGAAAATTTTTTCCCGAAACGTCCACGTGATTTAATGGAGTTCAGAAGACATATTCTTCAAGCTTTCAGTGAAATTACGGAATACATGTGCCGTAGGGTAATCACTAACTTCAGTGTTCGTTTGAAGGAAGTTAGGAAACGAAATGGTGGACATATTGAGCATGTGATGAGTTAGAACAAATCTCTATGGACGGCTCTTCATTGCAGTATATGTTCCTTTCAGATTGTATTGACAATAAAGTTTATATTCAAAAACAAAATGGTAACACATTTCGTGCGCCACCCTGTAGTAACGCGGGTACGTAGAGCTTAAAGTCCCTGTCGGGCGAACGACCATCAACAGTCGTATGCTTTCGCACAGTGGGATCGATTATGTTACCGCTGTCGTTAGGATACCGAAGAGCCGTTCTGCCACCTGCCTGTACACCTAGATTAATGTTTTCTCTCATATTGTCCAACTCGCTTAGGGTGCATCCTGGGGCATTCCTTTGATAAAGAAACTACATTTCCTTCCTCGACATTATCCATTTCTACTTTATGTTCCCTCTCGCTCGCTCGTTTTTAAGCCCTAACTTACAGGCTGACATGGATGTGTGTGATGTCCTTAGATTATTTAGGTTTAAGTAGCTCTAAGTCTAGGGGACTGATGACCTCAGATGTTAAGTCAGATAGTGCTTAGAGCCATTTGAACCATTTAAACAGGGTGACAGTTATTGGAGTACATGAGAAAAACCTCAATTAGTTACAAGCTGCGGCGTGCACACAGTTTATTCAACACGTAAACGTCACTACAGACATTCCGGTATAGGTTATGACGTGTCCGATATGCCTGCTATGGCTGCTGGGCGTGATGTGTCGCAAACGGTTAGCGAAATTCTGCATGACCTGCTGAAGTCTCGGAACATCGATGGTGTCGATGACCTCCCGAATGGCTGTTTTCAGTATAGCAATGGTTTTGGGGTTATTTCTGTACACCCTGTCTTTAATATGGCTATACAAAAAGGAGTCGCATGTGTTCAGGTCCGGAGAATATGGTGACCAATCGAGGCCCATGCCAGTGGCCTCTAGGTACCACAGAGCCGGAATGCGGTCCCCACCGTCCTCCTCCAGGTTGTGGTTCGATGGTGTCGAGCTCCGTCTTGCATGAACCACTTACAGTTGAAATCAGGGTCACTATGGATAATGGGGATGAAATCATCTTCCAAAACATGCGCGTATCGCCATCAAGGAATATCGCACCGATTCTTCCGTGACTGGACAGTCCACACCTCACAGTCACTCGTTGAGGGTGAAGAGACTTTCCAATCTAAATGTGGACTCTCAGTACCCAAATACGCCAATTTTACTCATTGACGAACCCATACAAATGAAAATGGGTTTCGTCGCTAAACCAAACCATACTAATTCCCATCATGCCCCACGGACAACCGTGCTCTTTCAACGTCCTAACCCAAACCGCTCAGAAGTTATGACGATTTTATTTCATATTGTTCAGTAAGTGGGGCCCTGGACTAATAGTCCATGACTCACTGACGGCAGGTGTGTTGGTTAAAACAGAACATTAGCGGAACGATGGCCAGAAATACAAATTTCTCCGTTATCGACCGAATAAAGAAAGCAAAAGTTTCTTAGAACTCCTGGGTTCGTAACGGCAACCTCCGGCCTAGCGCCGTTCCACCACGAGTGTGTCAGTGACATCGGCGAAAAAAATGTGTAGCAGTTCTTATATGATGCCCAAAAGTTCCAATCAGAATAAATATTTCTGGAGAAAAATTTGCACGTCTCCTCGAACTAATTTTACAGCAGTGTGTGTTACTCGAAGATTATTTTGCTTGAAGACCATTTATTCGACTTGCACATCTATCTCTCTCTTTCCCTCTCTCGTTCGCTGTGGTTGGAAACTGATTCGGTAGGACGGCCATCAGCCGCGGCGATAGAAGTGAATGTTCGCCCGGTGGTCGCATTTCTTGATTTACGGCGAGTATAAAATGACGGATACTTTCCAGCCCTCTCGAGGGAAAGTAATATATTTTTTAAAGAGGGAGGGGATGGGGCAGTCATTATCCTTTAAGACGCCTCCATAAAACGTGACGGCATCGGGGTCGCATTATGGTGGCAGTAACAGCTCCCCCCGTGTGTGCCGCACGTTTTCATGACCCATAACCATAGGCGCCGTCGCCACGCGCTTTTCATTCGGTGGCCCTTCAAGTGGGGAAACTTGTTGCACTTAACTCGCAACCCCGATCGACACCGCTTCTCTTCATCACTTCCGCCCCTAACTTGGCGGCGACCTCAAAGCGCCAAGAAAAACACAAATCTTTCCGAAATCAGCGTCGGCAATACTCGTTTACTGCAGTAGCTGACCGTTCTCTTTGCTGCTGGCAATATTCAGTTGGAGGACATACCTTTGACATGTGTTCCTATGCGGAGAGTGATGTGGCTTCGCTTTTAAGCAAAAAAGAAACAAAAATCTGCATTAAATAAAATTAATTTCTCATATTTATTGTCTTGTTTTTTTTTGTTTTTTTTTTTTTTGTTATGACTAGTTTCGATCTCCCTGGACCGTCTTCAGATCTAGAAACGAGGTAAACTTAAAGAAGTACTATTTATTATTATACAGGACTGTAAAAGTATTGTAAAAACTGTTGAGTTTACCTGTGCAGTTGTGTCAGCAACCAATCGTGTCTGAACCTGAAGTACTCATAAGAACACTGTGGTATGCAGCTGTGGTCTCTGTTTTATATAGGTGATTGTTGGAGGAAACACAGAGGGTGGAAAATGGGTAGAGAGGATAGGGGAGAAAAAGTCGAGCGAGGAGTATTCTGAGACGGAAAGAAGACATGCAGGGGGAGTAGGAATTAGGTGAAGAACGTAAATGGTTTACTTTTGATGAAACATTTTAGTAATTTATGTAAAAATTTTCTACAATTATAAAAAAAATAAGTGTGCAACAAGTTTTTCCAAACTAATAAGGAAAATTATTGTAATTATTAAAATTAAAATTATGTACAATATTTATCTTTAGAATATGGAGAGTGCAGAACTATAAGTTCAAAATATAAATGGTGAGTAATAGCACAAATTGAGAAGTGGACTTGTTTCAAGTAACTAAAATTTAATTACCTTAAAATATTGAAAATGTAAAACATGTAAACTATAAAATTATAATAGATATGAAAGCAATAAAGTTATAAAAGTAAAAGTCTGTGAAGCAAACATGCGTTGCGTCATGTGGACGATTGTAAGTGAGATCTGATAGTCAACGGAAGGCAGGATTGGGCTACGATTGTGGACGGGGCCGTAATCAGTTACTATTGGTTGCATTTATAGTTACAGATATTTTATTTTAAAGCAGTAATTCCAGACCCAAAAAAAATAAAAGTACCACACGTTATTAATGAAGGAATTAATAGCCGTGTAAATAACAGTGAGTTACAATTTAGCAAATCACCATTAAATACAGATGCAGCAGGTAATGTTTTAAAAGCAAACCACTGTGATCTGGGCAGAAGGCCTTACACGCCAGGAATGGCAATAAATTAGGAGTTGTTTAAAACTCACTGCAAGTTACAAATTAGGTTTAGGTATTGAAATATTAAAGGTTAGTCGCCACAAACACAGCAGAAGGTATCAGGCTCTAGGAATGGCAATAAATAAGGTTTTAAGGCTTACTACTAAAATACAAATACTAAATTAGTATCTTAAAGCATATGACCACAATCACGGCTGAAGACCTTACACGTCATAAACGGCAATAGTATAAAAATTATGAAACATGCTGTAAAACAGTAAATACAATAGCAAAAGTTAGTTAAAAAAACAACAAATACTTTCGCAAGCGATGAGATGGGCAGCCAAGAGTTGCATTCACTTCACAATATGGTAACTCAGACTAGTGGAAGTCTCAGAAATGACTAACGATAATCTAACTGAAGCTACCTGACGTCCGATAAATCAAACGCAACGATGGAACAATACGCCAAAGCCGGAATCGGCGGTCTGCACTACGTCCAGAATACTGTGTTTAGAGTGCCCGGAACGAGAAACGAATCATTACCATCAAAGTAGAATAATCACCAACCGGCCTACCATCAAGAAAGCTGTCAAAACGCAGTCACGCCAAACGGCCGCACTCCAGTCGTTGCTCTTCGTCTCGGCGACATTGCGAGCACCAACGCGAACCCAAGTCACTGGAGAATCGCGAGATATCACAGTGGTGGAGGTTTCTCTACTTGGATTGAATTGCACTCATCTTAAAGCTTGCTGGATCTGGTTTATGACGAGGTCGTGCACCCTCGTGACCACAGCCCTTCCATCCGGCAGTCCATGCGTGCCACCAGCGGTCCCGGCGTGTTCTGGCACTGTGCAGACCTGGCTCCTCCTGAGGCCCCAACCGAACTGGCACACTCACACGACACAGAAAAACAACGACGTCGCCCCAAATATAGGGCAACAGTTACTACATATCGATAACCGCCGCTGCTGCCACTAGCGAACAGGCAACGCTTGCGGAACCGAGTGGGGCCAGTCAACACGAGAAGAAGTCAAACAACCGCAATCATGCGAAGTAAACGATACCGTCTGACCTCCAACAGAGGGCAGAAACCTACAAACATCACCAACGCGAGCCGCAGCACGTCTCAGTAAGAGATCTTGGAAGTTGCTAAAGAAATGAAAATTAGTTTCCTTTAAGGAAACAATTGAATTTTGTATGATAATCTGTCGGATATTTCTCAATTTCTCGTGACAAATTTTCTTCAACAGAGGAAGTGTATACATCACAGAAGAACTAGGTGATGATAAAGACAAATGCTTGCCAGAGGAAGCGCAGGTGACTTAACACGACGTGCAATATCGAAACTAGGAAGCGAAGCCAGCAGAGTGGTAGATAAGGGCTGACAGACTAAGAGTTCGAACAGCCACTCCACCTGCAAAACCATCTTCTATGATGTGACGGATAACGAGCCATACTTTGTCCATTTAGAAGTAAGGAAGTCTAATATTTGAAATATACCTATTATCACAGTGGGAAACTATCACTTGAAGACATCTACTGCCAGATTGTCAACATATAGCTAATACGGGCTCTGAGCACTATGGGACTTAACTGCTGAGGTCATCAGCCCCCTAGAACTTAGAACTACTTAAACCTAACTAACCTAAGGACATCACACACATCCATGCCAGAGGCAGGATTCGAACCTGCGACCGTAGCAGTCGCGCGGTTCCCGACTGTAGCGCCTAGAACCGCTCGGCCACACCGGCCGGCTAGCTAATACCGGAACAGACTTAAAATTAAAACAAATGCGGCACGGCATTGTGAAAAGTGTTGAAGGAGAGAAAAATCATAAACAGCGAATCGTTTATTCCAGAGTTACGGCGTCATTCGCGAAGTGGCCACTAATACACTCCTGGAAATGGAAAAAAGAACACATTGACACCGGTGTGTCAGACCCACCATACTTGCTCCGGACACTGCGAGAGGGCTGTACAAGCAATGATCACACGCACGGCACAGCGGACACACCAGGAACCGCGGTGTTGGCCGTCGAATGGCGCTAGCTGCGCAGCATTTGTGCACCGCCGCCGTCAGTGTCAGCCAGTTTGCCGTGGCATACGGAGCTCCATCGCAGTCTTTAACACTGATAGCATGCCGCGACAGCGTGGACGTGAACCGTATGTGCAGTTGACGGACTTTGAGCGAGGGCGTATAGTGGGCATGCGGGAGGCCGGGTGGACGTACCGCCGAATTGGTCAACACGTGGGGCGTGAGGTCTCCACAGTGCATCGATGTTGTCGCCAGTGGTCGGCGGAAGGTGCACGTGCCCGTCGACCTGGGACCGGACCGCAGCGACGCACGGATGCACGCCAAGACCGTAGGATCCTACGCAGTGCCGTAGGGGACCGCACCGCCACTTCCCAGCAAATTAGGGACACTGTTGCTCCTGGGGTATCGGCGAGGACCATTCGCAACCGTCTCCATGAAGCTGGGCTACGGTCCCGCACACCGTTAGGCCGTCTTCCGCTCACGCCCCAACATCGTGCAGCCCGCCTCCAGTGGTGTCGCGACAGGCGTGAATGGAGGGACGAATGGAGACGTGTCGTCTTCAGCGATGAGAGTCGCTTCTGCCTTGGTGCCAATGATGGTCGTATGCGTGTTTGGCGCCGTGCAGGTGAGCGCCACAATCAGGACTGCATACGACCGAGGCACACTGGGCCAACACCCGGCATCATGGTGTGGGGAGCGATCTCCTACACTGGTCGTACACCACTGGTGATCGTCGAGGGGACACTGAATAGTGCACGGTACATCCAAACCGTCATCGAACCCATCGTTCTACCATTCCTAGACCGGCAAGGAAACTTGCTGTTCCAACAGGACAATGCACGTCCGCATGTATCCCGTGCCACTCAACTACCCTGGCCAGCAAGATCTCCGGATCTGTCCCCCATTGAGCATGTTTGGGACTGGATGAAGCGTCGTCTCACGCGGTCTGCACGTCCAGCACGAACGCTGGTCCAACTGAGGCGCCAGGTGGTAATGGCATGGCAAGCCGTTCCACAGGACTACATCCAGCATCTCTACTATCGTCTCCATGGGAGAATAGCGGCCTGCATTGCTGCGAAAGGTGGATATACACTGTACTAGTGCCGACATTGTGCATGCTCTGTTGCCTGTGTCTATGTGCCTGTGGTTCTGTCAGTGTGATCATGTGATGTATCTGACCCCAAGAATGTGTCAATAAAGTTTCCCCTTCCTGGGACAATGAATTCACGGTGTTCTTATTTCAATTTCCAGGAGTGTATAACGGCAGACCGACATTCAACATAATTGTTATTTCCGATAAAAGTTATTGGTGTTCGAAAACTCGGAAAAGCGACATTCAGGAACAGTAGCAACTCTTAAATTATATTACAAACATTCACTCTAATATTCGATGTTTATCAGGTTTCTCAATACATCTGTTTGTATGGCATACGACGTGAAGGGGGCCTTGTACATGTTACTGGTTAGAATCTTCTGCAAACTGTGTCCTGGAAATCCGTGGTGTGACATGTGCATTTTGGCCCTTGGATTACGTTATATACGTCTGACATAATATCCTGCTTTGACCGTGGAAAGGAACACCACATAACTGTCAATAAAATATGACTGCAATATGAACGGCGTTGATAGGTACACAAATTCGCTACGTTGTACAACTTGTCAATCAGAAACGCCATCGAAATTATTCAAAGAATGTCGTACACGCATGCAGCTAGTGGACAACAGTGTCGCCTGCATATGCCTGTGGAAGACCCACATCTGCAGACCAATAACAATTACATATGGAACCCACAGGATTTCCCACGATTGTCATTACGAAACAGCCAACTCAGCAGTGCGATAATGTAGAAATTCCTACTCGCACACGAGTTGTTCTACACACACAGAGTCACCTCTGTGATTCTACATCAGGAGCGATGTAGAATCACACACAACCGAACTGACACAGATATATCCTTTTGGCACGAAACACCCTGTAACAGGACTCAACCCTTACCAACCAAGCGAATTAAGGGGAAGAATCAATTGCTGGTTGGCACTGTTGCTGAAGAAATGGTTGAGATGGCTACACACATTGTGGAAAATGTAAAAGTAGACTACCCTTTCAATGTTCAGCATCTTCAGAAAGTCGTAGAGAAACAGCGAAGTTAAAGCATCTCACCTCATCTACTCTGTCAATGAAATTATTGAAATGGAGTGTAGGATTGCATTTTACTCTCAAAATGTCCATTAAAAATTTCAGAGAACGAAAAGTAAATTGCCTTGATAAAGAAGTTATTCAATTACGCTGTTCTGAAACCGCACATTTGGATTAACTTCGCCAGTGGCTGTTCCCAATTCACTGTTTGTTGTTCTGCTTTTGGTAGAGGTCTTGTTGGCTTGAATGCCCACAACTGCATTGATGAAAGAAGTTTGACACTGTGAAACTCTTTTACTCTGGGAAAGCCCTCGTTCACAGGTAGCGAGGCTAGTCTTGGTGCTCCCCTAACTGACACTGGAGGCGGGTTACGGGACATTAATTCCTTTCGCGAAGCAAACATAAAATTCCTCGTACAAGCCCTTTTAGTCAGATAAAAGATCTGTAGGCTGGTCTGGTTTCTCTCAAGGATCGTGAATGTTCGTTACGATACTTCGGAGTAACGTGCAGTTTTAAATTTCAGAATACCGCCTTCTTACTGGATCATTCTGTATTTTTCGGCAGAATCCGCACTTTTGTGCTGTGCTTGCTAGCAGAGTTTTTCGTTCTATAATGGTTCAAATGGCTCTGAGCACTATGGGACTTAACTTCTGAGGTCATCAGTCCCCTAGAACTTAGAACTACTTAAACCTAACTAACCTAAGGACATCATATACATACATGCCCGAGGCAGGATTCGAACCTGCGACCGTAGCGGACGCGCGGCTCCAGACTGTAGCGCCTAGAACCGCTCGGCCACTCCGGCCGGCTTTTCATTCTACATCTGCATCTATATCTACATATATACTCCGCTAGCCACCAAGCGGTGTGTGCCGGATGGCACAATTCGCACCAAAGTAATATTTCCCTCCCTATGTTCCACTCACGGATCGCGCGAGATAGAACGTCTGAACGCCTGTCTGAACGCCTCAGTACGAGCTCTAATTTCCCTTATCTTTGAATGTTGATCATTGCGCGATTTGAAAGTTGGCGGTAATAATGTATGCTCTACATCCTCGGTGAAGATCGGATTTGGGAATTTAGTGAGCAGCCCCTTCCCGTTTAGCGCGCCGTCTATCTGGAAGTGTGTCCCACTTCAAACTTTCTATGACATCTGTAACGCTCTCACGATCGCTAAATGTACCAATAACGAATCTTGCCGCTCTTCTTTGGATCTTCTCAATCTCTTGATACAGACCAAAATTGTAAGGTACCATACAGACGAACAGTGCTCTAAGACTGGATGAACTAACGTATTGTAAGCTATTTCCTTTGTTGAAGGACAGCATCGCCCCAGGATTCTAGCAATAAACCGAAATCTAGAGTTCGCCCCACCCATTGCTTGTGTAACCTGATCATTCCATTTTAGATCACATCAAATAGTCCCATCCAGATACTTGACGTATGCTACCGCTTCCAAATACTGGGGATTTATTTTGTACTCGTGCATTAATGGGGATTTTCGCCTTGTTATACGCAGAAGGTTACACTTACTAGTATTGAGAGATAACTGCCAGTCATTACACCACGCATTTCTTTTCTGCAAATCCTCATTGATTTGTTCACTACTTTCCTGTAGACTACAGCATCATCGGCAAACAGTCTAATGCCGCTGTCAATACTATCAACCACATCGTTTATGTAAATCGTAAAAAGCAGCGGACCTATTACGCTGCCCTGGGACACACTTGAAGTTACGCTTGTTTATGTGGAAGTCACCGCGTTCAGGACGACATACTGCTGCCTGTCTGTTAGAAAACTTTCTATCCAACCGCATATGTCATCGGACAAACGTTTTGGAGCAAGCGACAGTGCGGATCTGAGTCGAACGCCTTTCGAAAGTCGAGAAATACGGCATCAACCTGGGAGCCGGTATTTAGAGCCTGTTGTATATCACGCACAAAGAGGGCCAGTTGTGTCTCGCATGAACGCTGTTTCCTAAAATTCAGAATCGTGCTGTGGAATGGGAGTAGTCTCCTGGCTCCAACTGCTCACCTCACAGCCCTTGACTGGTGTATAATGAGAGAGAAGTGACTAGGAGATTGTTTAGCGCTGATATGTATTTTTCATTCGCTGGAACTCCGTATCCCCACGCTCACTGGTGGTGAGTACCAGTTCTGGCTGCAAGGCAGCCGAGTTTCAGGCGGATTTTGGGGAACATACTTCCCGTCAGGTTGTTGTAGAGTAAGCACTCGGCTTTAGGTTTTCATACGGTGATGACTTTTCTTTAGGCGTTTGTGAAGTACACTTGTGCTCAGGTTCTCATAAGGACCTCAGATTGGAACAGGAGAGATGATGCATGAAAAGAGCCCTACTATCGCTGGAGAGATGTCTGGACTTAAGCACCGAGTTCACAAGGACAGCTCAAATCACATAAATGCCTCAAACAGCCTTATTATTTACGCACAGCCAGATTTGAAGGATTTCCGTTCGTCGTGAAGTTCATGGTTGATTAGGACACGCTGTATATCGTAAATCAACGATTACTAATTTATATTTACATTCCAGTAGGCGCCATCACTAACTGTAGGTGTCCTTAAGACCGTAGTGCGCAGTGCATACTGTATATCCGGTAATGGTAATTTTCAAAAAGAGCTCCCGCACCACTAGAGCATTTTAAAGGGAATTTATATTAACAGCAACAAATTCGCAGAGAATTCAATGTGAATCCTAGACTGAAAGTACTTGAGCTAGAAGAAGAAAGTAATACCATCAGAGGAAGAGCGTTTTTGCCTTATGTGTATGCTCTTTCCTCGAATATAAGCGGTATTCTCGAGAAACACCTTGTTCAAGCGATACAGGAAGATAGCAGCCATACTCGGTACTGTGAAGGATGATTTATTGCTTCATAAGACGGATGTGTATCAGATCCCTTGCAGAAATTGTGATATATAATATATAGGTCAAACAGCCTGCCACAGTGGCCGAGCGGTTCTAGGCGCTTCAGTCTAGAACCGCGCGATCGCTACGGCCACAGGTTCGAATACTGCCTCGGGCATGCATGTGTGTTATGTCCTTAGGTTAGTTAGGTTTAAGTAGTTCTAAATTCTAGGGGACTGATGACCTCAGATGTTAAGTCCCGTAGTGCTCAGTGCCATTTGAATCATTTTATGGGTCAAACAAGACGCACCGTTCAAGAGAGGTTGCTGGAACACCGAAGATACACAAGCTTGCTACAGCCAGACATCGTATAGATAACAGGTCAGTCGATGAACTACAGTGACGTTAAGATTTTAACATTCATCTCTTCCCTTTGCGATTGTATTTTCAAGGATACCATAGAAATTGGGTTAACTAATAATATATTAAACAATTATCACGGTTTTAGTTTGGATGACACATGGTGTAAATAAATTGCAGAGAAGTCGCCTAGGTGATACCACCACGGAACATACATCGATTAGGGAATCGAATACCTGAACGCTTTCACCACAGATGACATGTACCTCTTTGCCGCCGACCAGCATCTTGACCCGCATGCGGGTAATTCAGTATGTAACGCGAGATGAACATCTAATCGTGATGGGGGATTCGATCGGTGTGGTAAGGGAGAAACGGGGCACAGAAGACGTAGTTACAGGAGGATATGGCCTCGGTAGTAGAAATAAGAGAGGAGAAAGAGTAACTGAGATCTGAAGTAAATTTAATATGGTAATACCATGTACACTGTTGGAAAATCGCTAGTGGAAATTGTTTACTTAGAAACGTCACTGAGACATGTCAAGATTCCAGCTGTATTAAATCAGGGTTGTACAAAGATTACGAAATCAGACTTTGGATTTAAATTGTACAAATGAGAAAATACGCTTTTAGATCACCATTCAGTAATGATCGGTTTGAAGTTTAAAAAATTTTTCCGGAAGTACCAAGCTGGAAAGAAGCCGTATATTGAACTACTAAGGAACGATGAGGTGCCTTTGAAATTGTCTAACGCGAGAGTGAATACCACGTTATGCGGTTGGACATACCCAAAATAGGCAGCCAAAAAAGTTATAAAGATCAATATAGGTTCAAGGAAGATAACTGAGAATAGATCATAAGTACTTGAAATACTTCAACTGACTGATGGAGGAAGAAGTGCAAAAATCACGAGGAAAAAACTGGAATTCAGCAATACAGGTGACTTAGAAACCAAGGAAATACGTAGGGCAGAGATGCCATGTCAATTGTCTGCTGGAAAAATGCGAGGAAATGGAAAAAACCAATGCTCGTGGGACATCAAAACAACTTCTTGAGAAATTAGAAACAAGGGCATCACCATTTACAGTGCAACATTGAAATCCACTGTTAAACGAAAACGTGGATTGCTGGAACGAGTGGTTTGAAGGCATTTGCGCGGGAGAGGAACCATCGGAAGGAATGATAGATGAAGAAATAGGAGTCGATATTTAAGACATGGGACCTTAGAATTTAACAGAGCAGCGAACAAGTAAGGTGGAAGACGTGGATAACATCCGTTCTGAAAACAGACAATTCAAGCTTCTGTGTAGAATCTATGAGTTTGGGGAAATACGATCAGATTTGCGGAGAAATGTCTTCCAAACAATCCAAAAAATAGCAAGGACAGATAAGTGCGAGATTTATCGCACAATCAACTTAACTTCTCTTGTATAGAAGTTACTGACACGAGTAACACACATACGGGTGGAAAAGAAAGCTGAAGATCTGTTTGTTGACAATGAGTTTGTCTTTAGGGTATGTAAAGGCATGAAAGAAGCAGTTCTGATGTTTCACTTGATAATGAAAGTAAATGCTGGGAAAAATAAAGACTGTCATGAGTTTTGTCGTCCTATAAAAAACAATTCTACAATAAAAGAGGGTGAAAGATTTTTCGCATTTCTCAGGAAAAGAGATGTAAGCGTTAGTGAAAGAAGGTTAATGCATAGTATCTACAAGAACCAGGACGAAACAGTGAGAATGGAAGACCAAGAACAAAGTGATCGGAATGGAAAGGGTACGAGACAGGGGACTACTTCTTCGTTGCGACTCTTGAATATACAAATCGGGGAAGCAATAACCGAAATAAAAGACATGTTTTGGAGTGGGATTAAAATTTAGGGTGAAAGGATATCTATAGTAAGATTCGCTGGTGACATTGCTATGTTCAGTGACAATTAAGAACAATTGCACGACTTGTTGAATGGAATGAACAGTCTAATATCAAACTCTATGGATTGGCTGCAAACTGAAGAAAAATGAGGAGTAGCAGAAATGGGATTAGTGACAAAATTGGGACCACGAATAAAACGAAGACAATTAATTCTGCTATCTTGGAAGCTGTCAGCTTTCCACGGAGTGACGTAATTTCTGCGCACCACACATCACCATTCGAAAGCCCGTGTGCTCATTCCCTTCCCTCTGCCCGTAAACAAACTAGTGGTCATCGTGCTTAGGTTGGAAGCTCCAGTTGATTTTTTTTTTCATGTCTGCGTATTACACTCCTGGAAATGGAAAAAAGAACACATTGACACCGGTGTGTCAGACCCACCATACTTGCTCCGGACACTGCGAGAGTGCTGTACAAGCAATGATCACACGCACGGCACAGCGGACACACTAGGAACCGCGGTGTTGGCCGTCGAATGGCGCTAGCTGCGCAGCATTTGTGCACCGCCGCCGTCAGTGTCAGCCAGTTTGCCGTGGCATACGGAGCTCCATCGCAGTCTTTAACACTGGTAGCATGCCGCGACAGCGTGGACGTGAACCGTATGTGCAGCTGACGGACTTTGAGCGAGGGCGTATAGTGGGCATGCGGGAGGCCGGGTAGACGTACCGCCGAATTACTCAACACGTGGGGCGTGAGGTCTCCACAGTACATCGATGTTGTCGCCAGTGGTCGGCGGAAGGTGCACGTGCCCGTCGACCTGGGACCGGACCGCAGCGACGCACGGATGCACGCCAAGACCGTAGGATCCTACGCAGTGCCGTAGGGGACCGCACCGCCACTTCCCAGCAAATTAGGGACACTGTTGCTCCTGGGGTATCGGCGAGGACCATTCGCAACCGTCTCCATGAAGCTGGGCTACGATCCCGCACACTGTTAGGCCGTCTTCCGCTCACGCCCCAACATCGTGCAGCCCGCTTCCAGTGGTGTCGCGACAGGCGTGAATGGAGGGACGAATGGAGACGTGTCGTCTTCAGCGATGAGAGTCGCTTCTGCCTTGGTGCCAATGATGGTCGTATGCGTGTTTGGCGCCGTGCAGGTGAGCGCCACAATCAGGACTGCATACGACCGAGGCACACAGGGCCAACACCCGGCATCATGGTGTGGGGAGCGATCTCCTACACTGGCCGTACACCACTGGTGATCGTCGAGGGGACACTGAATAGTGCACGGTACATCCAAACTGTCATCGAACCCATCGTTCTACCATTCCTAGACCGGCAAGGGAACTTGCTGTTCCAACAGGACAATGCACGTCCGCATGTATCCCGTGCCACCCAACGTGCTCTAGAAGGTGTAAGTCAACTACCCTGGCCAGCAAGATCTCCGGATCTGTCCCCCATTGAGCATGTTGTGGACTGGATGAAGCGTCGTCTCACGCGGTCTGCACGTCCAGCACGAGGCGCCAGGTGGAAATGGCATGGCAAGCCGTTCCACAGGACTACATCCAGCATCTCTACGATCGTCTCCATGGGAGAATAGCAGCCTGCATTGCTGCGAAAGGTGGATATACACTGTACTAGTGCCGACATTGTGCATGCTCTGTTGCCTGTGTCTATGTGCCTGTGGTTCTGTCAGTGTGATCATGTGATGTATCTGACCCCAGGAATGTGTCAATAAAGTTTCCCCTTCCTGGGACAATGAATTCACGGTGTTCTTATTTCAATTTCCAGGAGTGTAGTTTTCTAAACTCCGCTTTCTGCTAGACGTAATGTATTTATTCTGTTTGTCCACCTATGTGTCATCTGCTGTGGGTCTCAATTTATTTCTGCAAAACTTCACATGATGTTCACGGTATTTTTTCCGTTTTATCCCTAGAAACAATAACGTGTGCCTTTTTTTGTTTCTATCGCTCATCTGGAACTACATTACTTGTGCAATGGACTTCTACAAGTCGGCTTGTTTTTATGGCTCATGTTGTTTGACACCATGTCATCTGCAAAGTAACCACAAATAATTTGCTTATTTAAAAAAAAATCCTTTCCGTGAGCAGTAGTTGTGTATGTTCTGTGCTTGCGTCTTTTATCCGTTGTGCATCTACGGTTTTTTTCTTTTTTCTATTATAAGTACATGCGATGTTTTCCATACGAGTTATACAGGGTGATTCAAAAAGAATACCACAACTTTAAAAATGTGTATTTAATGAAAGAAACATAATATAACCTTCTGTTATACATCATTACAAAGAGTATTTAAAAAGGTTTTTTTCACTCAAAACAAGTTCAGAGATGTCCAATATGGCCCCCTCTAGACACTCGAGCAATATCAACCCGATACCCCAACTCGTTCCACACTCTCTGTAGCATATCAGGCGTATCAGTTTGGATAGCTGCTGTTATTTCTCGTTTCAAATCATCAATGGTGGCTGGGAGAGGTGGCCGAAACACCATATCCTTAACATACCCCCATAAGAAAAAATCGCAGGGGGTAAGATCAGGGCTTCTTGGAGGCCAGTGATGAAGTGCTCTGTCACGGGCTGCCTGGCGGCCGATCCATCGCCTCGGGTAGTTGACGTTCAGGTAGTTACGGACAGATAAGTGCCAATGTGGTGGCGCTCCATCCTGCTGAAATATGAATTGTTGTGCTTCTTGTTCGAGCTGAGGGAACAGCCAATTCTCTATCTCCAGATACTGTAGTCCAGTTACAGCAGCACCTTCGAAGAAAAAGGGACCAAAAGCTTTATTGGCTGAAATGGTACAGAAAACGTTCACCTTAGGCGAGTCACGTTCATACTGAGTTGTTTCTCGCGGATTCTCAGTGCACGCTGAACAACTGTCGTCGATTCACTTCTGCCGTACTCAATAACACAAAAAGCTTTCTGTTGAGCGGTCGCCATCTTAGCGTCAACTGACGCTGACTCCTAGTCAACAGCGCCTCAAGCGAACAAATGTACAACTAAATGAAACTTTATAGCTCCCTTAATTCGCCGACAGATAGTGCTTAGCTCTGCCTTTTGTCGTTGCAGAGTATTAAATTCCTAAAGTTGTGGTATTCTTTTTGAATCACCCTGTACTACACTCTCACCTGTTCCGCACGATTTTTACATAAACACGAGACCTGAGGGAAGACTTACGTTACCGTAGTCACAGGAACACTTTTTTTTAAATTCACCGCTTACTAGTTCATCGTCTTTTATGTTCAATACGTCGCTAATTTGGAATGTTTCGTGAGAGCTTTTTATGGTTTGTTGCTAGGTGGTAATATGGTGCATTGTTCAATTTAATTATCGGTCTAAGTGGAGTGTTGGTAGACTACTGGTAGACTATTTAGGCTGAGTGCATCACACTACCTAGATACACACACACACATACACAAAAACACACACATCAGTGAACGAACTGTACATTCATACTAACAAAAAGAATCTATACAACATCAACCACCTGATAGAGAAACTGACGTAATATATCACCAACAGAAAAACAGTATATCCCTTAACAAGAGTCACACGTACACAAATGTGCCAATAGGAAATATCCAGCATTATGAAATAACAGTTGCAGTAGCAAGAGAACAGAAACAAATGCACACCTACTTGAAACTGAAGCCATTGAAAAGGTTAGAACAGAGCTAGTACACTTTCAACGTGAAGGTGTACTTACAGAAAGAATGACTACCTATGGGCTCACCTGTCAGTGGTATACTTGCTGACGTATTTCAGAATCACACTGCAAACCAAAAAAATGGTTCAAATGGCTCTGAGCACTATGCGACTTAGCATCTGAGGTCATCAGTCGCCTAGAACTTAGAACTACTTAGACCTCACTAACCTAAGGACATCACACACATCCATGCCCGAGGAAGGATTCGAACCTTCGACCGTAGCGGTCGCGCGGTTCCGGACTGAAGCGCCTAGAACCGCTCGGCCACTCCGGCCGGAGGAATAAATTCATCTGACTAGTGTTGTAGAGGGCAAAAACTGTAGAGGAAGATAGAGATTGGAATACATACAGCAAATAATTGAGGACGTAGGTTGCTAGTGCTACACTCAGATGAGGAGTTTCGCATAGGAGTGGAATTCTTGGCGGCCCCATCAGTCCAGTCAGAAGACTGATGAATTTTTTTCTTTTAAGAAAAAAGAGAGAACGGTTTACCAATATTTCAGTTTCAACCTCTAACAACCCTACCACAACAAAGGTCAAAATTTAATAATGAGTGTGGTGTTGCTCACGCTGCTAAATACTGCATTTTCGGGCAACAACAAAGTTATTATGTGGCAGGTGTCATTAGAGCACAGTTAATAAAGTCATTTCATGTAGTAATGAATAAACTAGGCACTCATCTTTTCGTATTTCCCACGCTGGTCTCGTTGTAAAATCATGGCTCAGTCGTCGAAAATCTAGGTGGTGATGATTCCAAGCTCGGATGCAAAGAGGTCTAGGTTTTATTCTGCTATATTCAAAAGTTTTGTAGATGCGCTTCACAAACCATTCTTGAAGATTACACTTTTGCAGGACAATTGTGATGTAAAAAAGGTAATCAGCACTCCGAATTTAAGTTACACTTCTTTTCTTATTACTTTTGCTGCAATATCACGTAACACACAAAACATCATTTCACAATACAAAACATACTTGAAAACATCTTCCTCACTGTTAAAGTTCACATTTTTATAAACTGGCTACAATATGAGTCTTTCCAACATGACGTCCAAGACCTGACTTTCTCAAGGTCCGACTCTCTAACTAACTATTAACCGCTTACGCTCCCAAAAATCATGAGTTACAAGTACATCAAAGATCATAGTGACAAAAGAAAGAATACGCATAAGAATAATATCATTGCAATATAAACATCGAGGATAATGGAATGTAGTCGAATTAAGTCGGGTGATGTTGAGGGTATTAGATTAGTAAATGAGACACTTAAAGTAGTAAAGGAGTTTTGCTATTTAGGGAGCAAAATAACTGATGATGGTCGAAGTTGAGAGGATATAAAATGTAGACCGACAATGGCAAGGAAAGCGTTTCTGAAGAAGAGAAATTTGTTAACATCGAGTATAGATTTAAGTGTCAGGAAGTCATTTCTGAAAGTATTTGTATGGAGTGTAGCCATGTATGGAAGTGAAACATGGACGGTAAATAGTTTGGACAAGAAGAGAATAGAAACTTTCGAAATGTGGTGCTACAGATGAATGCTGAAGATTAGATGGGTAGATCACATAACTAATGAGGAGGTATTGAATAGGATTGGGGAGAAGAGAAGTTTGTGGCACAACTTGACCAGAAGAAGGGATCGGTTGGTAGGACATGTTCTGAGGCATCAAGGGATCACCAATTTAGTATTGGAGGGCAGCGTGGAGGGTAAAAATCGTAGGGGGAGATGGCTCTGAGCACTACGGGACTCAACATCTTAGGTCATAAGTCCCCTAGAACTTAGAACTACTTAAACCTAACTAACCTAAGGTCATCACACACACCCATGCCCGAATCAGGATTCGAACCTGCGAGCGTAGCAGTCCCGCGGTTCCGGACTGCAGCGCCAGAACCGCTAGACCACCGCGGCCGGCCGTAGGGGGAGACCAAGAGATGAATACACTAAGCAGATTCAGAAGGATGTAGGTTGCAGTAGGTACTGGGAGATGAAGAAACTTGCACAGGATGGAGTAGCGTGGAGAGCTGCATCAAACCAGTCTCAGGACTGAAGACTACAACAACAACATATAAACATATCGTTGTATCAAAATACCTCTACATTTATGAAATCAAATCCGAATGTTGTCTCAGAGATATGTTAACTACTTTACAGAAAAGCAGTATAATATTGCTGGTATCGAGAGGGTGAGTTGAGGTGCCGAAATGGTTACGTAATTCAAGTACCACTACAAGCCCTAGCACCCGACATTACTACCCTCTCGGATTTCGGCTGTTGAGGATGAATGACAATGACATTGACACACCTTGTTTAAAGTGTGCCCAACATAGCTCAAGCTGTCATATGGGCGAAGGCTTGACACACCCTGTATTAATGTCTACGAATAGGTGTCCGGATACATTTGGTCAGATAATATAGAACTGAATTTTGATACCGCATGTTTTGTTTTTCTCCCTCATTGGACGGGTACGGTGATACGATACTGCATGACTGCATACACGTTTTACAATCTGATAGTGCGTGAGAAACCGGGCTCTATTGATGCCCCAGAAACAGAGAAGAAGAAAGAAGTGCTGAACCACGGAGAAATGTTTTACTGGAATTGCGCGACTCCAGACCAGCACGTGTCCATTGCGCCGTCGTGTTCCGGAGCGCGTGCAGCTGCCCGGCGTCGGCGCTGGGGCGCGTCCGCCTCTTTGCCGGCGGCCGCCCTGCCATTCCGAGTACAGTGGCACAGCGCCGCACGGCGCCCTCCCGTGGGAAATTCCGGCCTTCCGCCGCACGCAGCAGCGGCAGAAGCGGGGCCACCAGCCGGGCGCGTAAAACAAGTCCGGCCGCCCACCCACTCTTATTTCTCGTAGTGGAACGCCGCTTTTACCCCTACAGCCGGCAGCAAATAGTCGGTCGGAGTGAATATCACTTGTCAGAGCACTCCTACACGAATAAAAGACTTTTTTTTTCAACCATCGCTCAAATGTTTTATGAAATCTACATCTACATCTACATGATTACTCTGCAATTCACATTTAAGTGCTTGGCAGAGGGTTCATCGAACCACAATCATACTATCTCCCTACCATTCCACTCCCGAACAGCTCGCGGGAAAAACGAACACCTAAACCTTTCTGTTCGAGCTCTGATTTCTCTTATTTTATTTTTATGATCATTCCTACCTATGTAGGATGGGCTCAACAAAATATTTTCGCATTTGGAAGAGAAAGTTGGTGACTGAAATTTCGTAAATAGATCTCGCCGCGACGAAAAACGTCTTTGTTTCAATGACTTCCATCCTAACTCGCGTATCATATCTGCCACACTCTCTCCTCTATTACGTGATAATACAAAGCGAGCTGCCCTTTTTTGCACCCTTTCGATGTCCTCCGTCAATCCCACCTGGTAAGGATCCCACACCGCGCAACAATATTCTAACAGAGGACGAACGAGTGTAGGGTAATCTGTCTCTTTAGTGGACTTGCATCTTCTAAGTGTCCTGCCAGTGAAACGCAACCTTTGGTTCGCCTTCCCTACAATAGTATCTATGTGGTCTTTCCAACTGAAGTTGTTTGTAATTTTTACACCCAGGTACTTAGTTGAATTGACAGCCTTGAGAATTGTACTATTTATCGAGTAATCGAATTCCAACGAACTTCTTTTGGAACTCGTGTGGATCGCCTCACACTTTTCGTTATTTAGTGTCAACTGCCACCTGCCACACCATACAGCAATCTTTTCTAAATTGCTTTGCAACTGATACTGGTCTTCGGATGGCCTTACTAGACGGTAAATTGCAGCATCATCTGCGAACAATCTAAGAGAACTGCTCAGATTGTCACCCAGGTCATTTATATAGATCAGGAACAGCAGAGGTCCCAGGACGCTTCCCTAGGGAACACCTGATATCACTTCAGTTTTACTCGATGATTTGCCGTCTATTACTACGAACTGCGACCTTCCTGACAGGAAATTACGATTCCAGTCGCACAACTGAGACGATACTCCATAGGCCCGCAGCTTGATTAGAAGTTGCTTGTGAGGATCGGTGTCAAAGGCTTTCCGGAAATCTAGAAATCTAATAAAGAGCTAGCTGCGTTGCACAAGAACGATGTTTTCTGAAACCACGCTGATTGCGTATCAATAGGTCGTTCCCTTCGAGGTGATTCATAATGCTTGAATACAGTATAAGCTCCAAAACCCTACTGCAAACCGACGTCAATGTTATAGGTCTGTAGTTCAATGGATTACTCCTACTACCCTTCTTAAACACTGGTGCGACTTGCGCAATTTTCCAATCTCTAGGTACAGATCTATCGGTGAGCGAGCGGTTGTATATGATTGCTAAGTAGGGAGCTATTGTGTCAGTGTAATCTGAAAGGAACCTAATCGGTATACAATCTGGACCTGAAGACTTACCCGTATCAAGCGATTTGAGTTGCTTCGCAACCCCTAAGGTATCTACTTCTAAGAAATTCATGCTAGCAGCTGTTCGTGTTTCAAATTCTGGAATAATTTGTCTGAAAGTGAGAAACAAATTACAGAAAAGATGTCATACAGCTCATTTGTTGTACGTGATTTCGAGTATCTTTAAGGGGGGTAGGACGTCAAACGGGCCGACTTGGAGCGGAAGAGGCACCACAGGACATATTAATTTCCACTGTCTATACTTTTACAAATAAATTCATAAAACTTTAACAGCATAACCAGGAAGGAATCAGGATTCATACTCATAGCAGTGGAAGCTCAAAAACGTAACAAAACACTTTTTTTGCACGTGTAATTTCATCATTTTTTCACTTACTACTGGCTGCCTTTGTTGCTATAGGTACACTTTTCTTCCTAAGTAAGACAGATTCTTCCATGACTTTTGCACAGCATGCAAACCATAGTTACAGCTTCTAACAACCCTACCACAACAAAGGTCAGCATTTATTAACGATTGTGGTGTTGCTCACGCTGCTAAATACTGCATTTTCGGGCAACAACAGTCATATTATGTGGCAGGTGTCATAAGAGCACAGTTAATAAAGTCATTTCATGTAATAACCAAAAACTAGGCATTCATCTTTTTGTGTTTCCCGCGCTGGTCTCGTCGTAAAATCATGGGTCAATCGTTGAAAATCTAGGTGATTATGATTCCAAGCTCGGATCCAAAGAGGCCTAGGTTTTATTCTGCTATATTCAAAAGTTTTGTAGATGCGCTTCACAACTATTCTTGGAGATTACACTTTTGCTGGACAATGGTGACGTAAAAAAATAATCAGCACTCTGAATTTAAGTTACACTTCCTTTTAATTGCTTTTATTGCAATATCACTTAAACACAAAACATCACTTCACAACACAAAACACACTTGAAGTCATCTCTCTCACAGTCACTGTTAAAGTTCACATTTTATAAGCGGAGTACGTTAAGCGTCTTTCCATCATGACGTCCAAGACTTGACTTTCTCAAGGTCCGACTCTCTAATAAGTTAACAACTAACTAATAATCGCTTACGCGCTCAAAAATCAGTTACAAGTACGTCAAAGATCGTAGTGACAAAAGAAAGAATACACATAAGAATAAGATCATTGCAATATAAACATATCGATGTATCAAAAGTGAAATCAAATCTGAATATTGTCTCAGAAATATGTTAATTAGTTAACAGAAATACAGTAGAATATTACTGGCATTGAGAGGTTCAGGTGAGGTGCCGTAATGGTTGCGTAATTCAAGTACCACTACAAGGTTAATGAAGGTTTCTCGGGTCTCCAGCCGGGTGATAGAGTTAATATCTTGCGACGTTTCGAAAAGTGTCATACTACCCATCTTCTGGCGAAGTGTCGAAATTCGTGGAGAGCGGGCTATTTATATGTTGGAGACCTGAGAAACCTTCATCAATAGTTTACACCGGGAAAGCCTACAGTCACACATAGTTACAGGTGTATGAAACACAAGAAGTTATCTAATTTATGAAAAAATGAATGAACTGTTACATTTCAAACTTCATGTTTAGAAAAAACTCAAGTTATACAGTTAATTATCTCAATTTTTTCCACAGTTTTTTAATAGATTTGGAAAATTCAAGAGTTTCATACACCTGTAACTACTGTTTGTATGCTACGAAACATTCATCGAAGAATCTCTCTTATTTAAGAAGAAAAGTGTACCTATATCAACAAATGCAGCCAGTAATAAGTGGAAAATAATGAAATTTCACATGTAAAAAAAGGTATTTTGCTACGTTTTTGAACTTCCACTGCGATGAGTGTGAATCCTTCCTGGTCATGGTGACAAAGTTTTATGAATTTATTTGTGAAACTAGAGACAGTAGAAATTAAAATTTTCTGTGGTGACTCTTCTGCTCCAAGTCGGCCCGTTTGACGTCCTACCCTCCTTAAAAGGAGCATCAAATGTTTCTATAATCCATCTTATTACTCAACTTTAGACACAGCATTTTACCAAACATTTCACCAATTTCTTTCCATTTATTTTCTAATTTTTCGCTCTTGTCCGGAAAGCGTGATCTTATTGACACCTCATTCGTTTCTAGGTGTTTCAGTACGGAACCGCGCGGCAGCCGCGGTCGGAGGTTCGAATCCTGCCTCGGGCGTGGATGTGTGTGATGTCCTTAGTTTAGTTAGGTTTAATTCATCAAATATTTCACCAGTTTCTTTCCATTTATTTTCTAATTTTCCACTCTTGTCCAGAAAGCGTGATATTATTGACACCTCATTTGATTCGAGGCGCTTCAGTCCGGAACCGCGCGACTGCTACTGTCGCAGGTTCGAATCCTGCCTCGGGCATGGATGTGTGTGGTGTCTTAGCTTAGTCAGGTTTAAGTAGTTCTAACGTCTAGAGGACTGATGACCTTCGATGTTAAGTCCCATAGTGCTCAGAGGCATTTGAACCTCATTTGATTTCCTATCGCCTTCCGTTACAGAGCATATATGCTGAATTTACTGTCTGACTGGACGGAAACCATTTCGACAGGTGTTACGAGGAGTGTTCAATAAGTAACGCAAAATGTTTTTTCTCATCCAGTTTCGGCTGAAAAAACGCGGCATTTGTTCTGGGACAAACGGAACATTCCCGCGTAAGTCCGTACAGTTTCATGAAGTTCCGAGTGGTGGCGACAGTATACGTAGCCTTCGAAATGACATCTGTAAAACAGGTGCGTTGCAAGCAGATAGCTGTCTTTGAGGTTTCTTTTAGCGGAAAACAAGAGCATCGCACATATTCATAGTCGCTTGCAGAATGTCTGTGGAGACCTGTCAGTGAACAGAGGTTCGGTGAATAGTTGGGCAGCCGGCCGTTGTAGCCGCGCGGTTCCAGGCGTTTCATCCTGGAACCGCGCGACCGCCTCGATCGCAGGTTCGAATCCTGCCTGGGGCAGGGCTGTGTGTGCTGTCCTTAGGTTGGTTAGGTTTAAGTAGTTCTAAGATCTAGGGGACTGATGACCTCAGATGTTAATCCCCATAGTGCTCAGAACCATTCGAACCATTTATCTGAAGCCGGCCGCGGTGGTCTAGCGGTTCTAGGCGCTCAGTCCGGAACCGCGCGACTGGTACGGTCGCAGGTTCGAATCCTGCCTTGGGCATGGATGTTTGTGAGGTCCTTAGGTTAGTTAGTTTAAGTAGTTCTAGGTTCTAGGGGGCTGATGACCACAGATGTTAAGTCCCATAGTGCTCAGAGCCATTCGAACCATTTATTTGAACAGTTGGTCGAGGCGTTTGTCATCATGACGAGTAGGTCACGTAAATTGTCCAAACTCGCGCGTGCCGGCCGGCCGCACATAGCTGTAACTCCTCCAGTGTTGGAACGTGTGGAGACTCTCATTCGAGGTGAACTACGGATCACAGTCAAACACCTCGTTACACAGCTGAGTTTCTCTGTTGATAATTCTTACACACTTGTTCACCAGTTGCAGTACTCAAAGGTTCCTCGCCGCGTAACAGAAGGTTATAAAAACCAACAAAGGACCATCTGGGCGATTTTGCTTGCACGTTACAAGGCTGATCGTAAAAATCTTTTATCGATCATTGTTACAGCTGACGAAATGTGGTTTCATCACTTTTAACGGGAAACAAAAGAGAAACCCATGGAGAAACGCCACACCACCTCTCCTCAGAAGAAAAAGTTCAAAGCCACTCCCTCAGCCGGTAAAGTCATCGCGAAGTACGTCTGGGACTCTGAAGGTGTTACTCTGATGTCTTTTCTCGTGGTGTATCTCGGAAGTGTATATCGCTACTCTCAAGAAATTGAAGAAACGACTTCAGCATGAAACTTCCTGGCAGATTAAAATTGTGTGCCGGACCGAGACTGGAACTCGGGAACTTTGCCTTTCGTGGGCCAGTTCTCTACCATCAGAGCTACCGAAGCACGACTCACGACCGGTCCTCACAGCTTTAATTCCACCAGTACCTCGCCTCCTACGACTTCAGCATACTGGTCGCCACAAAAATGCGAACCAACTTCTCCTTCTCAAGGACAACGCAAGGCCTCACACTAGTTGCGCCACCGAGAGGAGCTCACAAAACTTCATAGGACTGTCTTTCCTCATCCGCCTTACAGCTCGGATCTCGCCCGTTTCGACTTCCATTTGACTGGCCCAATGAAGGATCCACTCCTTTGGAAGCAGTACGTTGATGGTGGTGAGGTTACTGATGCAGCAGGCCGTTGACTCTGACGTTGACCAGCAGAGGGGCACCATGTGGATATACGGCTCTCCAGGAGTAAGGCCGTCGTGTTCAACGAAGAGTATGTTGAAGGCTACAGTTTTGTAGCGAAAAGATTGGCGAATAAAGCCAGCTCGCATTCAGAAAGAAATATGTTTCATTACCTCGTGTCATACTAATTTAATCTTCTAGAAGCATAAGCTTAGAAAAGATAAATTTTTGGTACCTCATTTCTCTTGCTATTGTCTGCTTTGCTCGAAATCTCCTAGATTTTGTACTTGATTTGAAGGAAACAATTTTAAAAATCAGATTTCAGGACAGCGCCTCTTTCTTTCACGAAAAGTAGAGAAAGTCTGAAGAGAAACTTTTTGATACTTAATTTGCCTTCCTAGCATGTTCTGTTCTAGAAATATGCGAAGTTGGTTCTTGATTGGGAGGAAGTCTTTTTGTCAATTAAATGCAACACCAAAGTAAGTTTTTATGCGCAAAGTAGCTATGCCCTGACGAGATTAACATTTCCAAATTTCATTTAAATTGAATTATTTAACGTTTACTCACATCATTAAGTAACTTTGTCTTAACTACACTACTGAAGCAATTAAATACTTTTTTAAATAACTAGGCCTCAAGTTGAGCTGATCAATTTCATAGCCCACTTGTCAGTTTCCCACTCTTTGTTGGGCTGGGAAAACTTGGACAAGAATTCATTGTGTAGATTTGCCGAAAATCACAATTTTTTCTCGATTAACCCAAGTGTTTTCAAGCAATTAAATGTTTTTAATGCAAAAGCAAATCTCTGGATGGTCAACTTCATACTCCGTTTTCTCTGTTTAATCCTCTTCCACCAGCTGTGATAATTCCGAAAAGAATATTCCCTCATTTTTCAGTGGATTACAAATAACTGCCAACCAGTTGCAAAATAAAGGTTAATAAATCTTGGCAATGGTTTCGACGGTTTTAAAACCGTCTTCTTCAGAAGATGATGTACTTATTAGCGAGATTACGACATAGTGTGTGGTAACATTACAATAAGCAAAATTACAGGACGCGTTTACAAAAAAAAAAAAAAAAAAAAATAGTGAAGTATACTCACGTGAAATCACATTGTACACTGTTTTACTTTACTTTCCCATCCAAGATCTGAACTTAAGCTGTATGTAAGCTTTCCTCTTGGAATGAGAAGTTTACATTCCATGTCTTAAATATATTCACCACTTTCTCTGAGATTTGCCTTAAATATGGCACGGTGGCGACATTCTAATCCCTTCATAGCTCTAATTCTTGTTTGCTCTTCCTGTTGTGGATATGGTGATTCACCATACTTGTATCGTACCGTTGTTTACTGCTACTTTTTTAATAATTTCAAACTCTACAGTCTATCTGTTGTGGTCAATGACATGCAAATCAGTCAGTGCACTGAACTTCTAAACGTAGCTTCCTCATAAATACGTGAGATGTATGACCGTTAGGAATCACGAGATCTGTTGCAGTTTGATTTATAAATATGTTAAAGGCATGCTATATGACTTGTCTCGTTACCTCTACGTCCAAAGGAAGGCAGCCTGTATCACACTCAGGAGACGTGTTCAGTGGTACTGCTATAGAAAAGGAACGCTTTGGCGAATTGAGGGTAGTATTTCATAGCAATACAGGGTCCAGGTGTTTGACTTTATGACCAACATTTTATTTTGTTTTACGACTATCCTTTTTGTTCTTGTTGTTGTGACCTTCACTCCAAAGACTGGTTGGATACAGCTGTCCATCCTGCTCTATTCTGTGCAAGCCTCTTGGAGTACCTACTACAACCTACATCCTTCTGAATCTGCTTAGTGTATTCATCTCTTGGTCTCCCTCTACGACTTTTACGCTCCACGCTTCCCTCCAGTACTAAACTGGTGAGCCCTCGATGCCTCAATGTGTCCTACCAACCGATCCCTTCTTCTAGTCAAGTTGTGCCACAAATCCTCCTCTTCAGTTATGTTCAATACCTCCTCTTTCGTTTCGTGATTTACCCATCTTGTCTTCAGCATTCTTTTGTAGCACCACATTTCAAAAGCGTCTATTCTCTCCTTGTCTGAACCAGTTATCGTTCATGTTTCACTTCCATACATGGCTACACTCCATACAAATACTTTCAGAAAGGACTTCCTGCCACTTAACTATATACTCGACATTAACAAATTTCCCTACTTCAGAAACGCTTTCGTTACCATAGCCAGTCTACATTTTATAACCTCCCTACTTCGACAGTCATCAGTTATTTAGCTTCCTAAATAGCAAAACTCATTTAGTGCCATAAGTGTCTCATTTCCTAATCTAATTCCCTCAGCATCAACTGATTTAATTCGACTACATTCCATTATCGTTTACTTTTGATGATGTTCAACTTATATCTTTCTTTCAAGACACTGTCCTTTCCATTCAGCTGCTCTTCCAGGTCCTTTGCTGTCTCTGACCGAATTACAATGTCGTTGGCAAACCTCAAAGTCTTTATTTCTTCTCCGTGTATTTCAGTTCCTACTCCAATTTTTCTTTTGTGTGCTTTACTGCTTGCTCAATATACAGATTGAATAACATCGGGGATAGCCTAAAACCCTGTCTCAATCCCTTCCCAATCTCTGCTTCCCTTTCATGACCTCGACTCTTATAACTGCCGTCCGGTTTCTGTAAACCTTGTAAACAGTATGTCGTTTACAGCTGCCACTTTCAGAATTTGAAGGAGAGCATTTAAGTCAATATTGTCAAAATCTTTCTCTAAGTCTACAAATGCTAGAAACTTGGGTTTGCCTTTCCTTAACCTATCTTCTGACATACGTCGTAGGGGCAGTATTGCCTCGTGTGTTTCAACATTTCTACGGAATCCAGACTGGTCTTCGCTGAGGTCGACTTCTACGTGTTTTTCCATTCCTCTGGAAATAATTCGTGGTCGTATTTTGCAACCGTGACTTATTAAATTGATAGCTCGGTAATTTTCACACCTGTCAGCACCTGTTTTGTTTGAGATTGGAATTATTAAATTCTTTTTGAAGTCTGAGGATATTTCCCCTGTCTCATACAACTTGCTCACCAGATGGTAGAGTTTGGTCATGGCTGGCTTCCCCAAGGCTATCAGTAGTTCCAATGGAATGTTGTCTGCTCCCAGGGCCTTGTTTAGACTTGTCTTTCAGTGCTCTGTCAAATTCTTCACGCAGTATCATATCTACAATTTCATCATCATCTACGTCCTCTCCCATTTCCATAATATTGTCTCAAGTACATCGCCCTTGTACAGACCCTATACTCCTTCCACCTTTCTGCTTTTCCTTCTTTGCTTAGGTCTGGTTTCCCATCTGAGCTCTTGATATTCATACCGGTGGTTCTCTTTCCTCGAAAGGTCTCTTTAATTTTCCTGTAGGTAGTATCTATCTTACCCTTACTGATACATGCTTCTGCATCCTTACATTTGTCCTCTAGCCATTTTTACGCATTTTGCACTTCCTGTCAATCTCATTTTTGAAACCTTTGTATGCCTTGTCGCCTGTTTCATTTATTGAATTATTTTCTCCTATCATCAATTAAATTCACTGAATCTTCTGTTGCCCATAGATTTCTACCAGCCCTCGTTTTTCTACTTGCTTGTTTCTCCGCTGCCATGACTGTTTCATCTCTCAAAGGTACCCATTCTTTCTCTACTGTATCTCTTCCCCTGTTCTCGTCATTCGTTCTCTAATGCTATCTCTGAAAGTCTCTACGGTCTCTGCTTCTTGCAGTTTATCCAGATTCCATCTCCTTAAATTCCTAACTTTTTGAAGTTTCTTCAACTGTAGTCTACAGCTCATAACGATTAATTGTGGTCAGAATGCACATCTAAAACCTTTCAGTGTCTGCAAATGTCTTACAAGTATGCAGCCTTCTGTCGTGATTATTAAACCAAGTATAATCTATGATTAAGCTATGTTGCGTGCAAAAATTCTACTAGTCGGTTTCCTCTTTTATTCCTTACCCCCAGTCCATATTCACCTACTACTTTCCCTACTCTTCCGTTTTCTAAAATCGAGATTCAGTCCTCCAAACTATTAAATTTTCGTCTCCCTTAACTATCTGAATAATTTCTTTTACCGCATCATACATTTCTTCAATATCTTCATCATCTGCGGGGCTAGTTGGCATATATGCTTGTACTACTCTGGTAGGCGTTGGCTTCGTATCTATCTTGGCTGCAATAATGGGTTCACTATGTTGTCTGTAGTACTTTATCCGCGTTTCTATTTTTTATTCATTATTAAACCTATTCATGTATTACCTGTATTTCATTTTGTATTTATGAACCTGTATTCACCTAACCAGAAATGTTGTTCTTGCTGCCACACACCTTTACTAATTCCCACTATATCCAACTTTAACCTATCCATTTCCCTTTTTAAATTTTCTAACCTACTCGTCCGATTAAGGGCTCCGACATTCCACGCTATGATCTGTAAGACGCCAGTTTGTTTCTTCTGATAACGACGCCTTCCTGGGTAGTCCCGGCCCGGAGATCCGAGTAAGGGACTATTTTACCTGCGAAACGTTTTACCCAAGAGGAAGCAATAATCATTTAACCATACAGTAAAGCTGCATATCCACGGGAGAAATTACGCCTGTAGTTTCCCCTTGCTTTCAGCCGTTCGCAGTACCAGCACAGTAAGGCCGTTTTGATTGATTTTACAAGGCTAGATCAGTCAGTCATCCAGACTGTTGCCCCTGAAATTACTGGAAAGTCTGATGACCCTCTTCAGGAACCACACGTTTGTCTGACCTCTCAACAGAGACCCCTCCGTTGTGGTTGCACCTATCGTACGGCTATCTGTATAACTGAGGCACGCAAGCCTCCCCACCAACGGCAAAATCCGCGGTTCATGGGGGGACGGCTGTTCTTATGCATTTTTAAGTGTATGTGTATGAAGGGAATACAGCAGTCAGCCCGAGGACGCCAGCTTGATTCCCAGTATTCAGCAGTTGGGAATACCGTTCCTTGTATTTGTGTGTTGTATGCTACATAGCTATAACGAGGATTTATGTTGAAACTAAGCCGAAGATCATATCCACACACAGACACTGTAATTCTATACGTACCTGCTACAAGATCTTTTTGACTGTCTGACTAAAGAATCAACTCAAAGTGGGAGGTGGTACCAAGAACTTCTAGAAAGCGCAAACGTTTACGTGTCTTCTGATTTCATGCTGTGTGTCTCCGCCTACATTATTCTTCAGTCAGCGTGTCAAGTGGTTCAATGGTTTGATTATGTGTTTGTGAGCATTTTTCCATTATGGCGTTTCCATGAATTAGCAGTTTCACTGTGGATGACCTGAAAGAGAAGCATGCCTTGTTTTAAATTTGTAAAACAGCTGCAGAAGCGCTCCTAGTATTGGGGTAAGCTTCTGGAAATAAAATCCTTTAGGTCAGATATAGACAGGTATAACGTTTAAAAACGGGTTAATCCGTAACCCGAAACAAGTTTCAAACGTGCGTAACTAGTTTTCGAGTGATTGTTAATATTGTTATATCAACCACGGTATTCGTGAATATAAATAAAAAATGGTTGAATATAGAACCGAAGGTAATAATGACACGGACAGAAAATGGTAAACCACAGCACTTTTACATAGTCGTAGCACATCTTTCTATCATATTCCAGGTATACAGGTTGAGGTACGTGTGGTGCACTTGTACCCGAGTTTCTTTCCTCTGTTACAGACGCTACCATCACGCCTTCTTTTCTATTCTATCAGTTGGTATGCCTCCCGCATGTCATCAAATGAATTTTTCTGTGTTTGAGATTCAGTGGGCTCTCTATGAGCACTATGGGACTTAACATCTGAGGTCGTCAGTCTCCTAGAACGTAGAACTACTTAAACTTAACTAACCTAAGGACATCACACACATCTATGCCCAAGCCAGGATTCAACCTGCGACCGTAGCGATCGCTCGGTTACAGACTGAAGAGCCTAGAACCGCTCGGCCACGGCGGCCGGCTAGTCAGTAGGCCTTTACATCTAAATTCGGCTTTTGGCCGTTATTTCAGACATATCTCTTTCCAAAATGTTATGGCGAGCTGTTCCTGTTGCTCTGATATTCTCAGAACGTTCCCTCCCGGTTTATTTTTGCCATAAATGTGCTGTTTTCTCAGAGGAAACTGAATAAACTCACACCAGACACTTCTTCCAATAAAACATTCTCTTCATTGGTATCACTCTTCCTTTCAAAGTCACCTTCAACTACTACAAAATCAGGATCTGCATCAAAATCGTCGAAAATATTGTAGTCGTTCCTCTTTTCCTCATTACCTGTATCATATAACCGCCGTTGCACCCAAGCTTCAAAATCTTGATCGGCTGCAGACATCTTACTCCTCTTAAAATGTCGCTCTACGTTATAGCTGAAATGTAACATAAATTCATGCCTGCAATAAAATTCTATAAACTAAGAAAATTCGAAAAAGCAAATGAAATGAAAATATATAGTAATTAGAAACATGTGGTCTATTAGGCTTCCTAATTATCACAGGTAATGCCAAACACTTGGTATTCGAGACACTCGATTTCCAGCCCCGCCTTAAATAATGAACGTTGTAGCTATTATAGACTGGCAAAGTTAAACGTTGTTCCACACGCGGTAAGTATTAAGACGAAGATACTGAGACGGGGATACCACGGTTTTTTGCAGTGCTACCTCTCTCGATTCTGAATAAGACCGACGATTCTCAGAGACCGATGTTTCGGGTTAAGGGTTAACAGTGACTGATGATGCACATCGTTCCGGTTGGCCTTCAACGGCCATCTCACCACGAAATGTACAAAAAATGGGAAACCATCCAAGACCTCTGTACATCTCAGGAACACTTTGTGGTACAAATAAACGTGTTGTGTCCGAAGAACTCAATACGAATAGGGTTTTGGCGAAATATTTGCCATGACTTCTTTAAAATCATTAGGAGCCACATTGTTAGTAAGTTTGCAGGATGGTTAATAATTGTTTCAAGACGATTCATACTCCCCTTCGAAGGTTTTCAGTGGTGGCTAAAGTTATATTCATGGCTGGGTAATGTAATAGTCCTCCGTTACGACTAAGAGAACATTCGACAAGTCAAGCAAGCCCTTCTTCAACTTTTTTAAAAATGTATAGCGGCGTTCTAAGCTTATGGAAGGTGAGATTGGGATATGAGGAGGAAACATCCATAGAAGTAGTGTGCGAACGACTGGGTACTGTTCGATTCCAATGCACGACAGCACACACTCTACGTTATTCAGGATTTTTTTTTTTTTACTACAAACACGATGACAGTTATTCCATGCCTTGCTTTTCCCCAAGATGAATTTGAAGGGACGGAGATTTAATATAGTGGAGAGGATTAAAGGAGAATCGTAGAAGGCACTAAACGCCCTATCAGAGACGGACTTCAATGACGCATTTCAAAAGTAGAATAAACGTTGGTATCTGTGCAATCACTCCCAAGGGGACCTTTGTGGAGTCTACTGTGTAGAATAATATGTAGCTAAGACGTATCAGCTCTAATTAACACATATGTGGAGCTTATGTACAGCATCTACAGTTCAGTACTTTCATTGCATAGGACTGCACCTGTCACTGTTTTTTCGGATCTTCGGCCTAAAGTGAACCGCCTCCACCAAAGAGATGAATAATTGTGCCATACTCAAGCAACAGTGTTCGCCATTTAAAATTAAATCCCCGGTACAGAGGTAACAGTCTATGTTCTAAAGCCAAATATTATACTATTCCACGCGCCTTAGTAGTAATCTAATCCTATTACGAAATAACAGATGGCGGTGCACAGTCTTAAGCCGGAGATTTTCGTCTGGTCGTTGCAGTATCACCTAGTGAACAAAATGATACCTCACGGAATAATAGGCAAGCTTCTTGATCATATTAAGCCTTCCTGAACTGGGTGAAACAGTGTAATATGAAAGCGGTTCAGAGTGTTATTGAACTTCAGCTACCACCAATAAACAGGGTCTGATGTGACAGTGATACACAGTTTCAGGGATGAAGCGGAAGGGCACATACCTCAGCTTGATTTAGAAAACCTTTGTCTGGACACGAATGACATATAAGTTGTAATTGAAACAGAAAATTTTAAATTTACCGGTGGTCGGCTTACCCCATTCAAATCTGTTCGTATTATAAGTGGAAATCCCCCACAGTGATTTCTGTCTACATGTTCAGGTTAAACGTAGAAACTAATGAAGTGATTTTATTATGGTTTCACGAGAATTTTTATGTGTATAATTTATTGCTGCCCTATCGCGGAAGTAATCTGGCTTTAGATACTTAGTGCTACTCGTGCTAAACAGGAGAGGGTTTCTAGTTTTTATTATAACCTTATTTTTCTGTGCTACTTACACAAGATGCTAAATACACTGTAATTGTTCTTGTGGTTTCCATCATCTTCTGTGCAGTCATGAAATCGGTGCAGTGCACGTAATTTTGTTCTATCTTTCCCACCCATTCTCCCAACTAAAGAAAGCTACTGAGAGAAGCTCTGAAGGCAGGTCTGAGTTGTGCCTGAACAGCGCAGTTAGCAAGAGCACTGCCTTGGAAAACATAGGTTCAGGACTCGATTCCCAGTCTTCCGTTTAGTTTCATGTATCAATAAATTAAAATCCTACTATTCTCTCACACTGACGGCACACACTGTAGCCTGGTGATTGTCCTCAAGTGCCAAAGGTGCCTTCCAATAGTGAAGCAGAACAGGTTCTGGAACGATGAGCTCATTGTTCTCCATATGTAAACAAACTAGCCATTTGGCCTAGACTTCTTATGTAAACAATCACCACTTCACTAAGTCACTCGATTGTTTATTTAGGCCCATAAATAAACAAACTGTTTACTTGTGCACGAAAGTTAGGTTTACACATTCTAATGTATAACCAAATCCATATAGCCTTATCTTAATTAGCATAAGTTATGACTCAAAATGGCTGCCTTCCCCCATCCCTCCCCCTCTCTAAGTAGTTCACTTGTATCCTCATCCTAACGTGAATTACCCGCTCATTCTGCTCTTACGTTATGTTTATGGAAGTCTAAAAATTATCTGATGCTTTTACTGTAATTTAAATCACCATAATTTACGATGTAACATGATTGCCTTATAGATGCCACCACTCCTCCTAGCCAATTGGGTGACCTATAAAAGGTCTATTGGGCTGAATTATCTTAATCATCTTAAGTTCCAGCCCAAATAATAATGTCACACCTGTCCAATAGCTTTGACATTACAGTGTATGCTGGAAATCAAAGCAGCGTTTCCTGAAATAGTATAATTTAATGATGCCTTCGCTGCCTACAGTTTTGCCATTCGCTCTCCAATATTCCTGTGAGGCAATTAGTTATAGTTTGGGGCAATTTGTTACAATTTTTGCTTAGTTTTATCCCAGTATTCTACTACTTTTCAATGTAGTCATCAAAAGAGAAACGTCGATTGTCATAAATATGGGACTTCCAATGTTTAACTATTACCATGGTCCATTATTTAAAGAAATACACTCTTTCTGCAAATCAAGTTTCTTTATGTACGAATGTTTCACCGCAAGAAGTATGTAATTGCATTATTAGTGAGTGAAAAAATGGCTGAAACACTATAATGCTACTATCAGGCCACCTAAGAGCAGTCTAATAAATTAACATTACTTCAGACTTGTAAAGAGATCACTTGTTATCAAACACTCATAACTGCCATATGTAGACGTAGAGTTGGACTGGGAGAGGTATGGACTTGATATAAAGTACAAAATGGAGGAAGGTCACTCATAATATTAGGGGCCCAGCCTCCCACTGCCTCAGCTACTTGCCCATCATGTGCATCAGTATGTTGCGATGTTGCCTTGCATCTAAGGAGGAGACATCACCTCGATTAATGGCCACCAGAAATGGCTACAACTGAAATAACCAAAGTGATGGCTCCTCCACACATGGCAGCAATGAGCCTCAATGGGCCAACAGACAGTAGATTCATTTTGCGACTGTTCACTACTAGTCTACAAATCAAGCACTCTACAGAGATATGTGTGCAGGTAATATTGAAGCACTCCAAGTTACGATAATGTCATTTGTTGTTAACTGAAATAACAACTTAGGTTTAATTTCGATGTGAATCTAAGGATAATTGATCATTTCATATCACATAATATGCTACCAAATGTACACTTCGGCTTTAGAAGTTATTTAACAACTGAAAATGCTATATTCTCTTTTCTCTATAAGGTACTGGATGTGTTTTCAACGATAGGCATATTTTTTGATTTAACTAAAGCTCTTTGATTGTGTTAATCACGAAATATTGCTCCAGAAGTTGGACCATTACAGAATTTTGGGAGTAGCTCACAATCATTTCACCTATTACATTAACAACAGACAGCAAAAGGTCATAATTCACAGTTTTGAGAATAGCTGTGATGTGGGGTCTGAGTGGAGTATGGTCAAATGAGGGTGCCCCAGGGATCAGTGTTGGGGCCATTCCCGTTCCTAATTTATATAAATGATATGCCTTCTAAAATATTTGTATTTGCTGATGACACTACGTTGATAGTAAAGGATGTTGTGTGTAACGTTGGCTCTGTTTCAAAGAGTGCAGTGCATGACATAAGTTCATGGCTTGTAGTAAATGAACTAACGCTAAATCACAGAAAGACTCAGTTCTCACAGTTTCTAACACACAATTCAACAAGACACAAAATTTTAATTTCACAAAATGGGCATATGATTAGTGAAACTGAACAGTTCAAATTTCTAGGTGTTCAGATAGATAGTAAACTGCCATTGAAAGCCCACCTCCAGGATCTTGTTCACAAAGATTTAATGCTCCCTTTCTCACAGTTCGGTATCTGAAGTAAGTGATCATTTGACACGAAAATCAGTCTAATTTGCTTATTTTCATTCGCTAATGCCGTATGGTATTATTTTTTGGGGCTATTCTTCCCATTCTGAAAGTATATTTTTGGCTTAGAAATGGTCACTTCAGGCAATAAGTGGAGTAAATTGAGAAAACTCTTGTCGACTCCTGTTCACTAGTCTGGGTATGGTGACATTGGCCTCTAATTATATGTAATCTTTGCTGTCGTCTCTTGTTAACAACAGCGGCTTATCCCCAAGAATTAGCAACATTCACTCAGTTAATACTCGGGAGAAATCCATTCTGCATTTGGATCGCTCTTCCTTAACTCTTGTGCAAAAAGGTATGCAGTCCACTGCTGCATCAATTTTCAATAAGTTATCACAAGAATTCTCAAAACCTAGTAGTAATACACGCGTTTTCAGTTCGAAACTGTAGAGTATTCTGCTGAGGAGTTCGTTGAACAATTAAGCTGATTGTTATGTTATACTGTTAATTGCGGTTATGTAAACTTATGGCTTGATTTTTTTGTTCATAAACACGTTAATTTATCTGTTATTACCTTTATGTTGTAATATCATGGGCCGAGTGGTTCTAGGCGCTTCAGTCTGGAACCGCGCGACCGCTACGGCTGCAGATTCGAATCCTGCCTCGGGCATGGATGTGTGTGATGTCCTTAGGTTTGTTAGGTTTAAGTAGTTCTGAGTTCTGGGGGACTGATGACCTAAGATATTAAGTCCCATAATGCTCAGAGCTTTTTTTTTTGTAATTTCATGTACTGACACGTTCCAGGACCTTGAGATTTGCTCCTCAATTTGACCTTACGGTACTAGATGTGTAAATAAAATAAAATGACAGTTAGTGCTGACTGAATTTAACTGCTTCAGGAGTCAATTCTAATCAGAGAATGGGTGCTCATAAATGATGTTTACACGATGATAAAGAGTTTTGTAATAAACAATGTCAATACGAAACTACCTGGCAGGTTCAAACTGTGTGCCGGACCGAGACTCGAACTCGGGACTTTTGCCTTTCGCGGGCAAGTGCTCTACCAGCGCACACTCCGCTGCAGAGTGAAAATCTCATTCTGAATGTCAATGTGCTTTGAACTGTTTGATTTACGTATTCTATTTAGACACAATATGATGCAAACACTACTTTCGTCTCACACCTCTAGTTACAGTTAATCTCAACACAGGTCAGAGTTATTGCTATTGTGTCACATGCTATAACTATGATTGATACACACAATCCTTACAGTAATGCCATGGGTGGCCAGCGCCATTAACGTAAATGTAAATATATGACACACTGAAACCTTTGTAAAACGCTTGTCAAGAATATCATATGACATTAATTGGCAATGTTTTAAAGAGGATCAGTCCTTACTTGTGGGGACTCACTAAGCAAGTACAACATGACCCACAGCTCGTCTCAGCCTAGACTCGACCGATTCCAAACGGCACCTCTAACTGGCACTTTACTTAGCGCTAGCGGTGCCTGAGAGTCGACTTTGCGTACCATAGACTCATGTGAGGCAAAAATATTTTAACCTTTGATTGTGGGATCACTGATCCCTTGCATTCCCACTCTAAAAGATTTTTTTGTAGCTATAAGCAAAAACTAAAATAGAGAAGGTTGTCAAAGATTACAAAAAGGTGAATGACATTAAACTCAAAGACAAATATTGACAGTACAAAGCATTTTACACAATTCCTTTGACTCTGTTAGTGCACTGCTTCTAAAAACACATTATACCTTAGTGAAAAATGGTACTTCTTTCAGAAAGTTCTGTGGGCGATTCTATCTCTGATACCCTTTGGTGTGCCATCCTTTTGGCATCACTCTGCACTCCAACTATCATCACTGTCTTACTTAACCTATTTTGGCTACCCCTTTGGTTTGCCATCCTTTCAGTAGATCTCTCGCCATCTACGCTGTTATCGTTATTTCACCTTACCTCTGGTGCCATGTATGAGAAATACAGATAAAATACCTCATACTAATGGCTATACTATTCTTATCTTTAAACAAAGTATTAAGGGAATTATGGGAGGTAGGACGTCAAATGGGCCGACTTGGAGCAGGAGAGGCACCACAGGACATTTTAATTTCTACTGTCCATACTTTTACATATAAAATTATAAAACTTTGTCAGCATGACCAGGAAGGACTCAGGATTCTCTCTAATAGCAGTGGAAGTTAAAAAAATAATTTTTTTACATGCAAATTTCATCATTTTTCACTCTTTATTGGTTGCATTTGTTGCTATACGATCAGTTTTCTTCATAAGTAACAGAGATTCTTCGATGAATTTTGCATAGCGAAAAATCCATCCTTACAGGTATTATCTCATTCCATTTTTTACCGCTCTTCTGCTATTCATGACTCATGAAATTAATTTACGAGTTTACATAGAATCCACTGCTGTTAATGATTACCGTTTCTTGAGATTTTGATCGATGTTGCCTTCAGCTCTGGCATTTACTTCTATTGCCTCTGGCACTGCTATTTTTATAGCCTGATTTTGAACAATTAGACAAATTATGAACCCTTTGACATCTCAGTTAAGACTTTAACGTTGACAAATGGTTCAAATGGCTCTGAGCACTATGGGACTCAACATCTTAGGTCATAAGTCCCCTAGAACTTAGAACTACTTAAACCTAACTAACCTAAGGACATCACACACACCCATGCCCGAGGCAGGATTCGAACCTGCGACCGTAGCAGTCCCGCGGTTCCGGACTGCAGCGCCAGAACCGCTAGACTACCGCAGCCGGCTTAACGTTGACATAATATGATGAATGCACCGCAGGTTTTGTTAAACTGTTCGTAAATGAAATATATCGACAACCCCTACTTAAGATACTTAATTATTTCCATTAGTTTCTTAAATCTAAGGACAGGAAAGATCGAGTAAGACTTGAAACAGGAAATAAAGTCTCAACCACTGGGAGGGTACCAGTCGCCACCTCTAATACCATCAAAAGAGTTCCTGGTTCCCTATTCTCTCTTTGATTATACTCTGTCTCCTGGGCTACCATTACGTATGCTGTATTAAGAAATTGCAGTGCAGGAGATCTTTTAGTGTTGCATCAAGATAACTCGTGGACGTACATTTCTTCATAAATCCTCATTCAGACTGACTGCAATCATTAACTTCTTCTTTCTTCATAACCTTCTAGGTGATAAATTCTACTTCCATTCTGTCCTTTGCAAATAGGACTGTGTATGCATTTTTAGGTATGTAATGAAAATTCCTTTTAACTATTTGCAAATATCACAGGGTGCTATGATCTCTCGAGTTTATTCTTCTGCCTTTTATTAGCCTTGATGTACCTATTACTGTTATCTGTTATAATGACATTATCTCCCCTCACTATCAAAGTTCCATGGTAATCTTCCCCCCAATTTCTTTAGTTTTATTCTCCTCTCTTGTATACTTTGTTGCACATATCTGACAGTCTGTTTGATTTGCTGATCGTCATCCTGCCCTTGTGTTGCTATTTTTTACTTCAAATCCACAGCCTATTCATGTTCCTCAATTTCTAGTTTTTTAGTAGTGGTGTTGCATTCTTGTGGTGTTCCCATCATATCCAAAATTCCTTGATCATAACATATCTCAAATTTTTTAATCTCCACTTCTGTTTCAGTGTTATCTCCCATAATGTCTGCCTCAGATTTAACTGTTATCCGCATTCTAAAACTACAAATATATTCGTGGAGTTGGTATATCTTTTGCTTCAGTTTGTCATCTTTTTCATTTAAATCTGTCTTAATTTCTTCCTTAAATTCCTGTAATTCGTTCATCGAGGTCTCCTTGTTCTTGCAATAGCTTCCCTAAACTGCCTTCGGTTTCTTTATTTCTTTTTAATATTTCTTCTTTCTTCTGGTTCATTTTATCTAAGCTATGCTGGGTTTTATGTGATCTTTCTTCATCTTCCTGTGCCCTCTTCTCTTCCTTTTCTCGTAATATTCTTTTCATGTTTTCTTGCTGTATCTTCTCCATATTTTCTTTTTTCCTCATGCTCTCTTCTCTTCATTTTCTCGTATTATCTTCTCTATGTTTTATCTTCAGCTTTCTTCGTTTTCTCACGCCGTCTTCTTTTTGTTCTGATGCTGTTAGTAATGCTTCCAGCATCCATCATATGTTCTCTCCTCCTACACTTCACCTGTCTCTTTCTTGCTTTATTGGTGTCTCAGGGTACCTTCTAGATGACCTAAAAGGCTACTCTGACTGACAACCCACAACTACTGATCCGTGAATCATCTCTTCCTCCATGCACCAGTTCCATTTCATTACGTACTACATACCCAAAGTTTTGCTCTGGCTCAGAAGAAATTATGATTAATTGCAGACCACCAGCAGTTAGTATTAATGAATCTCTGGTATCCTAACTTCCCCTAACTAGCAGGTGATTAAATAAGATCTCATTGTTCCATGCAATTAACTTAAACTAAGAATACAGCTATCACTATTAAACACAGTAAGAAGCACAAACATATCAAAATAAAACACTAACTTCAACATTCTCAATACACCATGAAACACTGAGATAAGACACTCAACATAACTTAATAAATATATTAACTGTAATTTCACATCTAGTGGTTAGTACATCTGCAGCTGTTAGCTATCGTACTACAGCTGCGCACACATATATGTCAACATACTATTCTCCAGAGCTAAATTTTAAAAAACTATTGAAAATATTGTTTTCAGTTATATGTATTAATGAAAGATATAATTTAAAGTCATTTACATACTCTAAAGACAGTGTAGTGTAGTTTACTGCTACACCAACACATCGTTTTGACTCACCCATTGAAGCTAGCACAAGTCGCGATTACAGAGATTTGATGCAGTTGCGTGTCTCTGCTTACAGCTCACCGTTCGGTCTGTTAGCTGACTGCTGTGGGGCCAAGTGCAAAGCCCACTGCCATGCCTGTTAGTATCCAGTATCTGGTTTGAGGGCAGATTGCGCTGCTGAATGTGTTTGAGGATTCAGAACTAGATGTCAGAATCAGCGCCACCGTTGTTCCCAACTTGCCAATGGAGGCGATTGTAGTCAGTTTTGGGTGTAGTGTTTCTTTGCTGTCTACTTCCTTGATTGTTACACTGTAGCCACATGTGGAATCAGTTTCCTTCCCACTACTTGGACTCAGCTGCTCCATGCACCTGTGTGAGGTCGCTTGGCAATTATGTCTTTTTCAGATCTACAGCAGAAATCACTGTTTATGGGTCCACACAAAATCATCCGATTTTAACCATTTAAAAACTAATTTCCGACAAAAAATAACAATAAAACACTTTCATCAAAGGTTAGTAATGAAATTTTGGTTTCGTTTTGCCATGGCAGTTTTTGTTTCTTTTACACCAGAGTCGTACTGTTTTTCATGCAGATTTTCTGTTACACTTTAAGACACAGCCTGTGACACTGTTTATGCTTCTTGATATTGAAAAAAAAAAAAAAAACAAGTTTCTCCACAAGACAAAATATATTATTGTACTGTATTATCAAAATACATTTTTTATTCCACGATTTTTTATTTTGCACTTTACGTTACAGGTTTTATACTTTCCAGTTCACACAAGCCAAGACGAATACAGCAAATAGGTGAAGCATTGTACTACACTCCTGGAAATGGAAAAAAGAACACATTGACACTGGTGTGTCAGACCCACCATACTTGCTCCGGTCACTGCGAGAGGGCTGTACAAGCAATGATCACACGCACGGCACAGCGGACACACCAGGTACCGCGGTGTTGGCCGTCGAATGGCGCTAGCTGCGCAGCATTTGTGCACCGCCGCCGTCAGTGTCACCCAGTTTGCCGTGGCATACGGAGCTCCATCGCAGTCTTTAACACTGGTAGCATGCCGCGACAGCGTGGACGTGAACCGTATGTACAGTTGACGGACTTTGAGCGAGGGCGTATAGTGGGCATGCGGGAGGCCGGGTGGACGTACCGCCGAATTGCTCAACACGTGGGGCGTGAGGTCTCCACAGTACATCGATGTTGTCGCCAGTGGTCGGCGGAAGGTGCACGTGCCCGTCGACCTGGGACCGGACCGCAGCGACGCACGGATGCACGCCAAGACCGTAGGATCCTACGCAGTGCCGTAGGGGACCGCACCGCCACTTCCCAGCAAATTAGGGACACTGTTGCTCCTGGGGTATCGGCTACGGCTGGGCTACGGTCCCGCACACCGTTAGGCCGTCTTCCGCTCACGCCCCAACATCGCGCAGCCCGCCTCCAGTGGTGTCGCGACAGGCGTGAATGGAGGGACGAATGGAGACGTGTCGTCTTCAGCGATGAGAGTCGCTTCTGCCTTGGTGCCAATGATGGTCGTATGCGTGTTTGGCGCCGTGCAGGTGAGCGCCACAATCAGGACTGCATACGACCGAGGCACACAGGGCCAACACCCGGCATCATGGTGTGGGGAGCGATCTCCTACACTGGCCGTACACCACTGGTGATCGTCGAGGGGACACTGAATAGTGCACGGTACATCCAAACCGTCATCGAACCCATCGTTCTACCATTCCTAGACCGGCAAGGGAACTTGCTGTTCCAACAGGACAATGCACGTCCGCATGTATCCCGTGCCACCCAACGTGCTCTAGAAGGTGTAAGTCAACTACCCTGGCCAGCAAGATCTCCGGATCTGTCCCCCATTGAGCATGTTTGGGACTGGATGAAGCGTCGTCTCACGCGGTCTGCACGTCCAGCACGAACGCTGGTCCAACTGAGGCGCCAGGTGGAAATGGCATAGCAAGCCGTTCCACAGGACTACATCCAGCATCTCTACGATCGTCTCCATGGGAGAATAGCAGCCTGCATTGCTGCGAAAGGTGGATATACACTGTACTAGTGCCGACATTGTGCATGCTCTGTTGCCTGTGTCTATGTGCCTGTGGTTCTGTCAGTGTGATCATGTGATGTATCTGACCCCAAGAATGTGTCAATAAAGTTTCCCCTTCCTGGGACAATGAATTCACGGTGTTCTTATTTCAGTTTCCAGGAGTGTATGTTGTGTATTCTTCATCGAAGACTGCATTTTATAAGTTCCCGGCTCCTTTGGAGATTATATGGGTTAATTAATGATTATTATGTTACAATCCTCTTGTTGTAGTTGACCGTGTGTATCGAGACTTCGTTCATTCTTAAATGCAGTGGTGTGGTACTATCTGATGGAGATGCATTAAGAACTGGTAAGATTTAATTTATTTCCTTTATCAAACTGCACAAACATAAACACACTATTATTCAAGCTGTGTGCCACTACTATTAAACATAGAGATAAATCCTTCGCTACGCAACCGCCTTTGGCTCACCCAGCCTACACCTTCCAACAACTGCCCCTACTTGCGACTCTCTGCGACACTGGCAATTGTCGCCATCCAAAGAACAACCACTTACAGATACTACACACCAGTACCCTCGAAAGTTGTCCTTTCTTGATATGACAAGATGAAACACTGCTGTTTAATACGCCGTCATTCGTTATTAACTGAAGTAGATGCTCAGATTTCATTCTGTTGTGACTATGACCTAATAGATAAGTTCTGAGCAGATTTAAAGGCTTCAGGAGTCATTTCCAATCATAATATGGCTGCTCAACAATCTTCGCACAATGATAAGGGTTTCTGCCATGCAGTCCGAGATATTTACCCGGTTTGACTTACATAATCTATTTACAAAATTGTTAAGGCTTTCGTGGCCACTTGTTGACAAACTGCCTATTGGCTTCTGTCTCGGGTTCTTCGGCCGACGTTCATATAATGATTTTTCTGACGTTTCGCCAGCACGAGTGGCTGGCATTGTCAAAGCTTCACCCTCCATTGCCGGTGGTGAACTGGTGCCGAGCTCGCGGGCGCAGACTATATGTACCTGGCGCACCAACGTCCGAGGGCTTCTCTGCGGTCATTTCCGGTGCGGTTCTCCTCTTGCTACCTGCGACGGTCGTTCGCTGCAGTACGGGAAGCCAGGATCCGTTTACCTTAAGGCTTTCCTCTTTCTTGTTCAAACTGTTCGCGTGTTTTAGTATTTCTACAGCTTTTCTGAACAAGCGCGTGTGATAGTGCTTCTCTACAGCCAGAACTTCCGTGTCGGCGAATTTTATTACGTGGTCGGTCTCATTCAGTGCGTGCTCTGCCGCGGCCGATTTCTCCACCTGCCCCAACCTGCAATGTCGCTTATGCTCTTTGATCCTGGTGTTGATGGATCGTCCAGTCATTCCGACATAAACTTTTCCGCATGTGCATGGTATACGGTATATTCCCGACATTGCAAGTGGGTCTCTTTTCTCCTTCGCCGATCAAAGACACTCTTGGATCTTCCTTGTCGGTTTGAAAATCGTCTTTACGCCATGTTTGCGCAATATACGGCCGATTCTGTCCGTCACTCTGGGAATGTATGGCAGAAAGGCCGTACCCGACATTTCTTTTTCTGGTTCCTTACTTCGCCGAGTGTTTGGCTCTGTTACACTTCTAATATAATTTGTGGAGTACCCATAGCCCCTCAGGACAGTTTCCAGGGACAAGTAAGGGTCCGCATGGCTGCTTCGGTGTTGGCAATGATATCCTCCATAGGTATAGATCTCGGGATGACAGCGAAATTCCCTCCTTTTTGAAGAACAGACACTTCCTCTTCGGTCAATTGTCATTCAGTGAGGTTGACCACTGTGTGTGACATGTCGGGAATCGCCTTGTCGGTCTGCTTCCGGCAACTTTCAAACTTTTTCTTCTGTCGCTCGGTGCAGCGCTCGAGTTCGTTCTGCATGCTCCTGTGAGTGATGCTGTCGATCTTGTGCCAGTCGTCTCGATGCATTCTGCTACTAAGTTGATAGAAAATGTCCAGAAGTTCCTGATCCGTTCTTGCCAAGTCTCTCTGTGTTGTATAGATTACCCAAGATCCATAAGAACAACGTTCCACTGAGACCGATCGTTAGCGCTCCTGGATCACCGACATATAAACTGGCAAAACACTTGGCCTCTCTGCTCCAGCCACACGTGGGAAAGACCGACACATACATTAAGGACTCAGGACATTTCATTGAGAAGCTGAAGAAACTGAAACTTGCACCAAACGACATCTTGGTCAGCTTTGATGTTGTTTCGTTATTTACGAAAGTGCCACTCAGTGACGCTCTGGAGCACATCGGTTCCATTTTCCCGCAGGACATCAGAAAGCTCTTCCATGCATGTCGCACCACGAGCTATTTCACGTGGAATGGAGATTTCTACGAACAGCTGGAAGGCGTCGCCATGGGTAGTCCTCTCAGTCCAGTGGTGGCCAACTTCTTCATGGAGCAATTCGAAGCACAGGCACTGGACTCGGCGACTTGCAAACCTAAGGTGTGGTACAGGTACGTCGATGATACTTTCGTGGTGTGGAGCCACGGTGAAGAACAGCTCGGTGACTTCCTAAGACACTTGAACAGCCTCCATGCCAACATAACATTTACCATGGAAGTAGAAAAGGACAAGAAACTGCCATTTATAGATGTGCTGGTCACAAGGGACGGCGAAAACCTGGGACACAGCGTGTATCGAAAACCGACACACACGGACCGATACCTGCACAAACTGTCAAACCACCACCCGAGCCAGAACAGAGGCATGATTAGTACACTCGTAACGAGAGCAGGACGAATATGTGAGCCGGAACACCTCAAACGAGAAATGCAACACCTGGAACCTGTCCTGAGGAGCTATGGGTACTCCACAAATAATATTAGAAGTGTAACAGCGCCAAACACTCGGCGAAGTAAGTAACCAGAAAAAGAAATGTCGGGTACGGCCTTTATAAATATTCTTAAATACTAAATTCCCAGAGTGACGGACAGAATCGGCCGTATATTGCGCAAACATGGCGTAAAGACGATTTTCAAACCGACAAGGAAGATCCAAGAGTGTGTAACGGAACTGAAATGATGGTGGGCTGACAGTAATTTGGAGCCCGCGCGTCTGAAACGGGCGCGCTTGTGTGAGACTGCCAGGGAGTGCACCCTGATGCCATCTATTGGCGAAACTGGGAATTAGCGCTGCCTGTCAGACAATTCACTAAGCTCTCGGAGTCAAATGTATTCTTTTTCTTGGTAATTATAAGTTATTACTGTATAATTTAATGTTGTAAAGCGCTAGTAGTAAATTATTATGACTGGTATGAACTCCAGGGTAGTAAATATAAATATTCTTAAATACTAAATGATTTCGGTAAAAAGGTGGTAGGGGAACGCCCCCACTCTTGGTGATACGAGCGTAGCTAGGGGTAGCTGCAGACACAGGGACTGAACAATGGAATGGCCTGGGGAGTGTTGACATGATCGGACGTGCGTAACTGTGCTCACGCAAAAGTGATTGTGCAACAGCGAAGAGGCGAATATCGTCGCCGTTTTTGGAGTAAAACGCAACGAATGGTTGTTGAAGCCGCCTCTATGCCACTGGGGCTGATTGTAAGAGTTCCTGTGCCCAGATTTTATGGCGGACGTGCAGTAGCTTATACGAGTGCTAAGCTCATAGATCCAGCCGCCATTAAGGGCATGAGGCGTGAAGAGCTGCGTTAGCCACATGCATCTCACCACCAGCACCGACACGTCTACCCAAGGCAAGACTGCTTGCAATTGTTAAGTCGAACTTTGTATACATGTAAAAGGAGAATACCAGTTTTCTTTTATGCAAGTGCAGAGGACAGAATATAGTAATGAGTAAAATTACGATGCATGTTGTTCATTGTGAAGTGTAGTAACCTCAAACATAGTATAGTGAAATCAGACTGAGGCCACCATCGCCTCTTTCATTTACAATTCTTTTGGTTGTAGAATACTTTAGCGTATAAGAATGTTGAAAAGAGCAATGGTCACACCAGAATGAGTCGCCTATTTACAGTTACTTAAATTTTTCTGAGCAACCTTTCAAGTAAAGTCACTTAACTAATTCTGTATCAATGGTCCAAAGAGTAATATCCAAAATCATTAAATAAGTTGAAGGATAGAATTTTGTTAACCGAAGTTGCATAACCTGTCTTGGTAGTAATTACCAAGCCAACTCACAGAAATTGAGAGAGTATTTGCTTTGTAGAATCATCTAGAATGATCAGAAATAGTAATATTCAGAATTAAGTTTAAATTCAACTCAAGCCATTTCACTTTGAAACGAGCCCAAAAATTGATTTATTCTTTTGCTCCTTCAGAGCTGGCGACCGTAGTTATAAGTATTTTCAGGAGGATTCGACGGTAAGTCTGCTGCTCTCGTCGTGCTGATAGGATTATCCACTGCTGCTAGCAGTGGTGATTGGATACATAAGCTCACTACCAAGTTCAGTGGGTCAGGTAGGCAGTGTTACCGTGTGAACTGTAGGGCACTGTAGGCCGTGGATCGAACCCGTTCAATCATCACAGCTCTTAGGGAAATAGTCCGGTTAGGAGTGTACTAATCATTAGGTAAATACTGGCGAGTAACGGTCAAAAATGTATACGCAAGTGAATTTAGCAAGGTCCACGTAGCACCTAGTTAATGTGGTGCAATGGCGAGGGTAGGAGTGGAGTAAAAGTGAGCTGAGCTTGTGGCAGCTGTGCTGGATTCAAATATTAACTACGTGAATTCACTACTGCCTCTTACCATTGGGACTGAGCTATTTACAGTCAAAATACGTAGCAGTAAGCGCAAAGGCGTGACAGCTACAAGTCCGTATTGGTTTTGTACATACGGAATTGGGAAGTGGGTCATTCCGTCAGTGGAGGGGGTTAAAACAACCGAGTCAGTGGAGAACATACCCCATTTACTGATGGAAAGATTCAGCGGTTCGGTCGCAAGTGTCTTAGATCGGCGAAGGAGAAAAGAGACCTACTTGCAATGTCGGGAATATACCGCATACCATGCACATGCGGAAAAGTTTATGTCGGAATGACTGGACGATCCATCAACACCAGGATCAAAGAGCATAAGCGACATTGCAGGTTGGGGCAGGTGGAGAAATCGGCCGTGGCAGAGCACGCACTGAATGAGGCCGACCACGTAATAAAATTCGCCGACACGGAAGTTCTGGCTGTAGAGAAGCACTATCACACGCGCTTGTTCAGAAAAGCTGTAGAAATACTAAAACACGCGAACAGTTTGAACAAGAAAGAGGAAAGCCTTAAGGTAAACGGATCCTGGCTTCCCGTACTGCAGCAAACGACCGTCGCAGGTAGCAAGAGGAGAACCGCACCGGAAATGACCGCAGAGAAGCCCTCGGACGTTGGTGCGCCAGGTACATATAGTCTGCGCCCGCGAGCTCGGCTCCAGTTCACCACCGGCAATGGAGGGTGAAGCTTTGACAATGCCAGCCACTCGTGCTGGCGAAACGTCAGAGAAATCATTATATGAACGTCGGCCGAAGAACCCGAGACAGAAGCCAATAGGCAGTTTGTCATAATCTATTTAGACAGAATTTCAGGCAGACACTACTTTCACACTTCTAGTTACAGTTAATCTCATCACAAGTCAGAATCCTTGGTGTTACGTCACAAGTTATGACAGCGGTTAACACACACACAATCCTTTCTGGAAAGCAATAGATGGCAAGTATACGGCACACTGAAAACCTTTGTAAAATACTTGTCAGAAACACAATATGTCAGGCATCGATCATTTATTGCTGAGGTTAAACCAGCTCGTATGACATGATGCAGAGCTCACAGCTCGACCTCGACTCGGCAGATTACAACCTCGACTCTGACTAACAGTTCATTCCATTAGCGCTAGCGGCGCCTAACAGATGATTTTATCTACCATCGAGCTGTTAGCGGCAAAAAGTTGTTAATGGTTGGGTCAGCGATTGCAGACCCCTTACATATTACTGAGGACATTGTATCTAGGCGGTCTTACACACACTGCAAGAGTTTTATAACTGGATCTCCTCCAGGAATACAGTGGTATTAACATTCATAACCATGACAAATATTTCTGCTGGAAGACGTGTACAGTAGCATTTTTACGTTGCCTGTACTTTAGCCTCTTCAGTCCCCGCGTTCAGCCAGCTTGGCGTTAGGTCACTATTTTTCTTAACGAGTAATTACGGTTACTTCTACAGTTAACCATGTGTTCAGTACACTGGACATTTTAGCTTTCTCTGTAGCTTTTTCTCAGAATTATATGGATTCTACTATTGATTATTTGAGGTGTTCCGCTCAGTGCGTTATGGGGGCCCAAATAAGTGGCCTCTAAGTGTCTTCTCCCATTTTGTTGACTGCCGATTGTAAGCTTGTGAACTGAGTACAGAAAGTATCAGCAAGCGCGACATGCTAGAAAGAAATCAATCACGGATCTATTGAATTTTAAGATTTCTATTGGTGAATGCTTGAGGTCAATTGCAAATGCAGCACGACAGGTCATTAACTCTCCAGAGTCTGAATCTGAACCTCATGAAGTAGCTCTCAGGAAACGCGCAAAGGTAATTCAAGTTCCAAACAGAAATGTTAGGAAAAGTGCGGCTGGACATTTGCCTCCCTGCCCAGTTACAGACAAAAATAAATGGATAACCTGCTGAAACAAGGGCAGCAAAGCTAAAACCAATTTCATGTTCTCCAAATGCCAAGTACATCTGTGTACCACTAATGAGAGAAACAGTTTCTTTGACTTCCATAATGGGAAAGTGACGGCGATGTACTAGCAGAATTTCAGAATTCTTGGTGACTAAAACTTCTTTTCATTCGTTATACATCTGTAATACTCTGTATGTAGTGTCTCAAAATGTTAAATAACTATTAAGAAACATAAATTTGTCTTATTACTTTTATGGCCATATACCGTGAATAGCCGCTTTGAGCCCCAGTGTCCAACCAGCTAGGAGATAGGGAAATCTCAATCCAGATGAACAATAACACAATAAACTGCTTATTTATGACATCTATATGCTACATTTTTATCAAAAGATAGTTGAAATAACAGAAAAATTTTGCATGGGTCTGAGGAGGATGTACCAAGACTCATCACGGGGGCTGATGGTAGACCATCTACAGGTGGTCAACACACCATGCCATGTATGCCACTTGTTCCCTTGTGTATATAAATACAATACCTAGACATTTTGTACACACAGAAGGGTCTATATCATTTTATTTAGGAATACGGGAGATGACACACTGAAAGGCAGAAGCACTGCATCGTCGACAGGCACACAAATACAAGGAACAATACATTGCTTTGCTAGCTTTTGGAATGAAATTCCTTTCTCAAGCCTGTAAAAGAAACAAGTACACAAACACACACACACACTCACATGCACATTCCTGTATCCCTGCAGTGTCCTCAGTTGACTGCCAGCTCTTGCCTGGCCCACAGTGAGTGTATTCGGTTGAGTAGGCAGTGCAGGGTGGGGTGGAGTAAGAGACAGGAGAGGGTGGGGGAAGCGTCTAGCGGCTTTTGGGAGAGTGGTGAGCTATCTGTGGGATATCTAGGGGTACAGGTAGAGGGGTCAGGTGGCAGTTGGCTGGGCATGCTGTTTCACAGACTAGGACATGAGATGGCAGCACACAACCAGCTGACACGTATTGGCCAAGGATACTGGTACTGTGTATGTTGTGTACATACACACACACATACACACACCATTGGGTGGGGCCAAGTGATTTACCTTAGGTTCAGGGCAGGGATGTTACACGAGTGAAGGATGTCCTATAAAGATAGCTCCTATCTGTGCAGCTCAAAAAAGCTGGTAGTGATGGGAAGGATCCAGATGGTCGTGAAGCACTCATTAAAATCTCGCATGCTGTGCTCCATTGCGTCTTGTGCCACTGGGCGGTCCACCTTGTTTTTGGCAACAGTTTGACGGTGTCCTCTCATTCTGGTTCACAACTTGTTTGTTTGTCATACAAATGTAAAACGCTGTCCAGCCATTGCAGCAGAGGTGGTATTAACTGGTTGCTTTCACAGGTGGGTGGCCTTCTGATGCGTAGGATAAGGCTGCGACAGGACTGGAGTAGAAGGTGATGGGTGGATGGATAGGGTAGGTCTTGCATCTGGGTCTTCCCTTGTGAAAAATCTGCTGATGACAGGTTGCATACACTAGTCTTACCATCACTCGCTACTCCAGTTATGCCAGTAAGTAAACCATGCACCCTTTTTTACTGATATAGAGCAAATTATGCTACAATAGTAGAGCTACATCCCCCCCATGAACCATGGACCTTGCCGTTGGTGGGGAGGCTTGCGTGCCTCAGCGATACAGATAGCTGTACCGTAGGTACAACCACAACGGAGGGGTATCTGTTGAGAGGCCAGACAAACGTGTGGTTCCTGAAGAGGGGCAGCAGCCTTTTCAGTAGTTGCAAGGGCAACAGTCTGGATGATTGACTGATCTGGCCTTGTAACAATAACCAAAACGGCCTTGCTGTGCTGGTACTGCGAACGGCTGAAAGCAAGGGGAAACTATGGCCATAATTTTTCCCGAGGGCATGCAGCTTTACTGTATGGTTAAATGATGATGGCGTCCTCTTGGGTAAAATATTCCGGAGGTAAAATAGTCCCCCATTCGGATCTCCGGGCGGGGACTACTCAAGAGGATGTCGTTATCAGGAGAAAGAAAACTGGCGTTCTACGGATCGGAGCGTGGAATGTCAGATCCCTTAATCGGGCAGGTAGGTTAGAAAATTTAAAAAGGGAAATGGATAGGTTAAAGTTAGATATAGTGGGAATTAGTGAAGTTCGGTGGCAGGAGGAACAAGACTTCTGGTCAGGTGACTACAGGGTTATAAACACAAAGTCAAATAGGGGTAATGCAGGAGTAGGTTTAATAATGAATAGGAAAATAGGAATGCGGGTAAGCTACTACAAACAGCATAGTGAACGCATTATTGAGGCCAAGATAAATACGAAGACCACACCTACTACAGTAGTACAAGTTTATATGCCAACTAGCTCTGCAGATGACGAAGAAATTGAAGAAATGTATGATGAAATAAAAGAAATTATTCAGTTAGTGAAGGGAGACGAAAATTTAATAGTCATGGGTGACTGGAATTCGAGTGTAGGAAAAGGGAGAGAACGAAACGTAGTAGGTGAATATGGATTGGGGCTAAGAAATGAAAGAGGAAGCCGCCTGGTAGAATTTTGCACAGAGCACAACTTAATCATAGCTAACACTTGCTTTAAGAATCATGATAGAAGATTGTATACATGGAAGAACCCTGGAGATACTAAAAGGTATCAGATAGATTATATAATGGTAAGACAGAGATTTAGGAACCAGGTTTTAAATTGTAAGACATTTCCAGGGGCAGATGTGGACTCTGACCACAATCTATTGGTTATGACCTGTAGATTAGAACTGAAGAAACTGCAAAAAGTGGGAATTTAAGGAGATGGGACCTGGATAAACTGAAAGAACCAGAGGTTGTACAGAGTTTCAGGGGGAGCATAAGGGAACAATTGACAGGAATGGGGGAAAGAAATACAGTAGAAGAGGAATGGGTAGCTTTGAGGGATGAAGTAGTGAAGGCAGCAGAGGATCAAGTAGGTAAAAAGACGAGGGCTAGTAGAAATCCTTGGGTAACAGAAGAAATATTGAATTTAATTGATGAAAGGAGAAAATATAAAAATGCAGTAAATGAAGCAGGCAAAAAGGAATACAACCGTCTCAAAAATGAGATCGACAGGAAGTGCAAAATGGCTAAGCGGTGTTGGCTAGAGGACAAATGTAAGGAAGAGTTTGACAGAGCACTGAAAGACCTGAGTCGAAACAAGGCCCCGGAGTAGACAACATTCCATTGGAACTACTGACGGCCTTGGGAGAGCCATTCCTGACAAAACTCTACCATCTGGTGAGCAAGATGTATGAAACAGGTGAAATACCCTCAGACTTCAAGAAGAATATAATAATTCCAATCCCAAAGAAAGCAGGCGTTGACAGGTGTGAAAATTACCGAACAATCAGTTTAATAAGTCACAGCTGCAAAATACTAACAGGAATTCTTTACAGGCGAATCGAAAAACTTGTAGAAGCCGACCTCGTTGAAGATCAGTTTGGATTCTGTAGAAATACTGGAACACGTGCGGCAATACTGACCTTACGACTTATCTTAGAAGAAAGATTAACGAAAGGCAAACCTACGTTTCTAGCATTTGTAGACTTAGAGAAAGCTTTTGACAATGTTGACTGGAATACTCTGTTTCAAATTCTAAAGGTGGCAGGGGTAAAATACAGGGAGCGAAAGACTATTTACAATTTGTACAGAAAGCAGATGGCAGTTATAAGAGTCGAGGGACATGAAAGGGAAGCAGCGGTTGGGAAGGGAGTAAGACAGGGTTGTAGCCTCTCCCCGATATTATTCAATCTGTATATTGAGCAAGCAGTAAAGGAAACAAAAGAAAAGTTCGGAGTAGGTATTAAAATCCATGGAGAAGAAACAAAAACTTTGAGGTTCGCCAATGACATTGTAATTCTGTCAGAGACAGCAAAGGACTTGGAAGAGCAGTTGAACGGAATGGATGGTGTCTTGAAGGGAGGATATAAGATGAACATCAACAAAAGCAAAACGAGGATAATGGAATGTAGTCGAATTAAGTCGGGTGATGATGAGGGTATTAGATTAGGAAATGAGACACTTAAAGTAGTAAAGGAGTTTTGCTATTTGGGGAGCAAAATAACTGATGATGATCGAAGTAGAGAGGATATAAAATGTAGAGTGGCAATGGCAAGGAAAGCGTTTCTGAAGAAGAGAAATTTGTTAACATCGAGTATAGATTTAAGTGTCAGGAAGTCATTTCTGAAAGTATTTGTATGGAGTGTAGCCATGTATGGAAGTGAGACATGGACGATAACTAGTTTGGACAAGAAGAGAATAGAAGCTTTCGAAATGTGGTGCTACAGAAGAATGCTGAAGATAAGGTGGGTAGATCACGTAACTAATGAGGAGGTATTGAATAGGATTGGGGAGAAGAGAAGTTTGTGGCACAACTTGACCAGAAGAAGGGATCGGTTGGTAGGACATGTTCTGAGGCATCAAGGGATCACCAATTTAGTATTGGAGGGCAGCGTGGAGGGTAAAAATCGTAGGGGGAGACCAAGAGATGAATACACTAAGCAGTTTCAGAAGGATGTAGGTTGCACTAGGTACCTTGGAGATGAAGAAGCTTGCACAGGATAGAGTAGCATGGAGAGCTGCATCAAACCAGTCTCAGGACTGAAGACCACAACAACAACAACAACAGTAGAGCTGCATATGCGTTTTTGTGCTCAAATTGTTTAATAGGGACTGGTTTAACTTTGTTTTACTTATGAGTTACATTTCTTATGACTTGGAGAACAACATTCTTTGTAGGTCGTAATTCTAATTTAATAATATCACTATATTTGACGGTATTTTGGCGAACTGTGTTCTGTCTTACGACAAATACGAATATTTTTCCCATGCTCTAATATAACACCTCTGTATTCATAGCATTATTTCATTGAGGCAAACCCTCACAGGGTCAAACATGTACGGTCCATTCAACAGTTAGAAATAGTTTACAACATTATTGTTTTTCTGAGGGCGACTTAAATGTGTGTGCCAGATGGCTATGAGTGGGCATTACGGAACTGATCCAATGTTTACCGTCATTTTATTCACTCCTGGCCTTGTGATTTGACATATAAATTTGTTACATACCTTTACTCTGCAGCTGGAGACCACCCACGTTAGACAGCAATACCCCTTGTAGTCTTCTTCTTGCACAAGGAAGTCGTCGTTCGATGTTAGGCAGTGACACATCTTCATTTCATTAAAAATCCTAGCAAATTCTTGCTCCATACCCATATCCATAAGTTATTACTCATATCCAAGAATTTATTGCAATATTATGGCCACCTGTTCCATTGGAACAACGATTTTCATGCTAAAACGTTGAACTGAGAGACAATTTCACCTTCTATCAACATTCCTTAATCTTAACCTGTTTTTTCACAGGATGTGTTAAGATCATGGTGTAATATTAACCGTCATAATAATACCTGACTCATTTGTCTCGATACAAATGTTCAAATGTGGTATAATCTTTAACAAAAACAGCTATTTTCAGATAATTCTCAATAGAAATTGCGACTATTCATCTCTAATGCAGTGTAAGCTACGTGGGGTACCCAAAATATCTACTTATCTTCTATCTGTCTCACTCGAAGTATCATATAAAATAAAGTTTATGCAGTAAGTGCCCTCAATTTATCATTTTGCTGCAAGTACGGTTAGTGTTTGCAGTGCAGACAGTTATCTTTTATCCCCACCTGATATCCATATTTTTTTACACACACTGTGTTAAAAGGAATCTGCAATCCCTGTTTGCACAGTGGTAACCACTTGTCCTTTTTCGAATAACAGTTCAAATTTTTCATTTCTGGCACACGTTTCCGCCAAATGCAGCAGTTTTTTACGTTTTATGACCTCAGTCTCTTCCATTTCCTGTTTTTCTTAACATCAACTACATTTGAAGCAGTTACTTCTTTAACAGGAATTGACCTTAGCCTATTCAACACACTGCTTCTTTTCCTTAAGCCATGTGGAAAGATGTATATGTGGGGACAATAACTGTTCATGGTGCATTTTTCATACGACTTATGGAATGGAAGTTTATATATAAATTTTTCATACATCTGCTCATGTCTTAAAAAACATCAAATTCATTATTTTTCTCCCAGTATGCCAACATACGACCACATCCCATTATTATACTTGGTAAATGCACATATCCTTTATTCCTGATGCAATCCACAATTCTTTATCCATTTTCTGTGTGTAAATGTATACGTAATGATTAATGAAAATTTTTGTACAACAATATGTCTATCCTTATTCGTCATCCTATCAGGCGGTGGTTGCTCTCTTCAGCATCCACCAGTGATTTCCTACAGTATCTACGAAGTGTTTACAGGAGCATTTATTAGTCTTCCTTGAAGTGTCTACCCAGAAAGCTTACAGAAACAAACAATGCTAACTCCAAAGGCATATCCTTAGGTTTACTCCATGGTCGTCTAACAATTGTAACACCCATCCTCACTTTATCGTATGTTAATAACAGAGAAGACTGATCAACTGCTGCTATCAAAACTTCATATACACGTTCAAGATTGTAAGATGTCAGAAACAAATGGAAATAACATTGAAGGAGCTGACTTTATCCAGTCGTATACACATAGCCCAAATGCCCTATTTTGAGTATATGCTGGTTTTTCACAGGGATTCCCAGGCTCAAGGATGGGTCCTGGATGGTATTCTGTGGTGTAGCCACTTGTGCTACATATGGATATGGCTTGGAGGTCGATCGACATCTGGAGAGGTGTTTGGGATTGGATCTATATCCACTATGGCCAGGGCAACATTGTAATGTGGATCCAATCATGTCATGTCTGGAATAATGCTCGCAGTTGGATCCACCTGTCTTATGGTCTGGAATAGTGTTCGGAAGTGCGGCCACCTTCGTTCAGGCCCGAGTAGTTTTCGGATGTGGCTCCAGCTGTGTACAGCCTAGGACGGACTCCAGAAGTGGCTCCAACTGTGCTGAGTCCAAGGTAGGGTCTGGGATCCTCTGAAAAATACTTTTTTGCAATCTAGAACATTTTTAACGACAATTCCGTGAAATATGTAGATATTACCGAATTAGGATTGAGTCCTACAAAATTGTTATTTCACAGGCATTAAGAAAAAGAATGTATGTGTCGAACAGACTTAAACCATTCCCTATTAAATACATCGATTATAAAAGCTCATAAATAGCACTGGTGTTGTAACGTAATTTGTTCTAGAACTGTAAAACAAGAGAACCTACAGCTCACTTATTTGCGCCACTGACTTAACAAGTGACAGTGTGCTCATAATGGCAAGTGTAGAGTATGCAGTCTGTCTTTAGTACATCTGTTACACCTTAAAAGTGTTGCAGTAATAAAACATGCTACTATTGTGACATATACCATTACATTTTAATTTACATTATACTTTGGAAATGAGAGGCTTTGAAGATAAGTAGATATTTTGGATATTTTACGTAGTTTATATTGTATTACAGACATACAGTTACAAATACTACGTTAGAGTTAGCAGCAAATGCTGTATAATTATATACCTCCAAAGAATGTAAATGCTTTATTGTTAAAATGAGACATTGCACTTGAACAATGTAAACAGAGACAGATAATAGCGAGACCAAGACATGTTCACTGGATATGTCAACCTGCAAAAGGCAGTCGACTGTGTAAACTGGTGCAACGTATTGAAAATACTGAGAAGATAGGAGTAAGCTGTAAGGAAAGACGGAAACTATACAACATTTGCAAGGACCAAGAGGGAACAGTATGACTAGAAGACCAAGAATGAAGTGCGAGGATTAAAAGCTGTTTAACCTAGAGGTGGGGTCTTTTAGCACTACTGTTCAATCTGTAAATCTAAGACACGATGAGAGAAACAAAAGAAAGGTTTAAGAGTGGGATTAGAATTCAGGGTGGAAGGAAATCAATGATAATATTCCCTGATGAGATTGGTATCCTTAATGAAAATGAAGAAAACTTACAGGATCTGTTGAATGCAAAGAAAAGCCTGATGAGTACAAAATTTCAAACCGGAAAAGACAAAAGTAATGAAAGGTAGCCGAGATGAGAATATCAAGGAGCTTAACGTCAAAATTGGTGATCAGAAACAGACAAAATTAATAAATTCTGCTACTTTCCAACCAAGATAACCTATGATGGACAAAGCAAGGTGGACATAAAAGGCGGACTAGTAGGAGCAAAGAGGCCATTTCTCGCCAAGAGAAGTTTACTGATATTCAAGATTGCCTTAATTTGAGGAAGAGATTTCTGAGAATGTACGTTAGGAGCACAATATTATTTGGTAGTGGGAAAACCAGGAATGAAGATAATCGAAGTGTATGAGATGTGGTGCTATAGAAGAATGTTTAAAAACGGCTCGACAGATAATGTAAGGAATGAGCTGAGTCTCCGCAGAATCAGTTAAGAAAGGAGCATACGGAAAACACTGTTATCTTCACGCTTCCTCTGGGAAAAACTAACATGTACTAAACAGTTGTGTATCATCCGTTAACAATAACTTTGGAATGTGGGCTGTTATGCAAGAGGCAGCTTGTACACTTCACTAAACTAGTAGCGGCTCAAAGTTGTGTTATGCTCTATTATGTGAAACACTATTCGTCTCTGTCACCACACACAACATAACAATTTTAATTGATTCCCAACAAACATATGTCATATTACTTTAAGGGGGGATGTAACAGAAAATGCAAACATTTGTTTAAAAACGGTTACAGCACTATTTATTAATGTACAAATCTTAAATTTTTATGTATAAAAATATAATAAAATATGCAGTATTAATATCTTGCCAGAAGTTTAATTTTTAATTCTTTTTATTGTCTTTTTTAATAAAAAGCTGTAACTCAAATTTTACACATGCAATTAATCTGAAAATTTTATTGTAGTGTTCTGAGAAGGTTATAAGAGCATTGAACTAGTTATTAGTTTATGGTACCAATTGTATCATGAACTAAGTTTTTAATTTTGCACATCAAAAATTAACTTATTTCTACATACAATCATCTAAAAATCAGAATGTTATCGCAACATCTCGTATTTTTTTAGTTCCAGGGAGGCAGCAACACGCTGATAACAGTTCCTGAAAATTTCATAGCACTAGCGCGTATACTTTTTGAGAAAAAAAACTTCTAATAGCATAAAAGATGTAAATCAGGAAAAATGAGGTTCATAGATTTCCTTATGCTTCGAGATGTAATAAGCTTCGAAAGAAAACAAAGTAGATGTAAAATCTTCCGTATTGAGACTCATTATCCTACAGGTTTCTCTTCTATTCTCTCATCTGAGTCTGCCTGGACTGTGTTTGCAGGTAATACCCTGATTTGTTTGCCTTCTTGATCCTGCTCTCGTCGTTCGTGTACAATGCTTTTGTTGTAAACATACCAGGATGTATACCAATTCTTTCCAGCACTTTAAGTCCGCCATTATTTCATTTTTTGTAACATAAAATTGTATCATAGACACCTGTTTTGAGTACTTTAAGTCTACAGAACGTCATTTTTAGCATCTAATCCATTTGCATTTTGTGTCTTTCCGTGAAGACACTTCATCAGTAAATCAGTGTTTTCTAGATATCTGAATGTGGGCTTAACTGCATTCATAACAGGTTCTGGCAATCAGTATTTGTGTCAATACGTCTCATTTCTGTTGTTAAACTTTCATCAATCATCTTTCAGATACAGATTGTGCATTGGAGTTTGGTCATGGAGAGTGTTTGGAAAAAAGTTGTCCACACTACACGCCTCGTTGCCTCTAAATTATGTGTGTTTTTCCTGATAGCTCTCCCATAAAATGACTGAAGAGAATCAATTTCTTTCAGAGTAAGCCTGCCTTTTCCTTCTAGTGGTTTTCCATCCTCAAGTACTTCACCTTTCTTCTCTTTCAGAAAGCGACGGTGCCTATCACCAAGCCTCTTTTGGATGTGGCCAATACATTCCAACTTTCCTATTGTTGTATTGTACGGATTTTTATCTGTTACACCTTTGAACAAAGACGAGTCGCCATCACCAAGGTATTTAGTATATCTAACACCACACCGGTCCTCAGAACCGCAGAACATCCTACAACTGCAGGAGCCTCCATGCTCCCCACTTACGCCAATATAATTTTTAGAGCGTGCTACTGCATGCTTTTCTTGCCGCAGTTTCTCACTGTCTTCATTGTTGAACATTTTCCTTGTTGCACACTGGTGGCTACATGTAAACATAATTTCTAAATCGAAAACTTTACCTGAGTCAATACCAATAATAGATGCAACTCCATACAGAGATGTGTGACCCTTTTTCATCCATGTCCCATCTACAGACACACACAGGTCAGCGACATTTGTAGGAGATTCACTGTAATGAATGTCTACCCCAGGATCTATTTCTTTTTGGTTTATTTCCACCAGTTCCTCCACTGCTTTTTTCATCCCTGCCGTGTTCAAGGCTTCTCAGAGCATATGCTAACCTAAAATTGCTTTCATAGGTACCAGATCAAGTTTTTTTTTTTTTTTTTTTTTTTTTGGAAGAAGAAAATGAAAATTCATAGCCACACGAATTGCAAATTAATTTAAAATCACAAGATATTCCCACTCTTCTTTCTTGAACATCAATCATGCATTCCGTATTTTTGCAGCTAACACATGAACATGAAAACTTTATAGCCTGGCAGAGAAGCTCTAAATCAAATAGTCTGAAACCAGTGGAACCCATATCAACATCACTAACGCACATGTACAATTCTCCTGTTCCAAGTTTCGATGCTGAAGCTGAGAGCTTATGTTCCTCAATTCGAGCTGCTTCCAATTTTTGTTGGTAAAACGATTTCCATGAAACCCTCGTTTCCTAAACACAGTTTTTCCACCATCCATTTACGCATAAATCTTGGTTGGTTGTGGTCTTCAGTCCTGAGACTGGTTTGATAAAGCTCTCCATGCCACTCTATCCTGTGGAAGCTTCTTCATCTCCCAGTACCTACTGCAACCTACATCCTTCTGAATCTGCTTCGTGTATTGATCTCTTGGTCTCCCCCTACGATTTTTACCCTCCACGCTGCCCTCCAATACTAAATTGGTGATCCCTTGATGCCTCAGAACATGTCCTACCAAACGATCCCTTCTTCTGGTCAAGTTGTGCCACAAACTCCTCTTCTCCCCAATCCTATTCAGTACCTCCTCATTAGTTATGCGATCTACCCATCTAATCTTCAGTATTCTTCTGTAGCACCACATTTCAAAAGCTTCTATTCTCTTCTTGTCCAAACTATTTATCGTCCATGTTTCACTTCCATACATGGCTACACTCCATACAAATACTTTCAGAAATGACTTCCTGACACTTAAATCTATACTCGATGTTAACACATTTCTCTTCTTCAGAAACGCTTTCCTTGCCATTGCCACTCTACATTTTATATCCTCTCTACTTCGACCATCATCAGTTATTTCGCTTCCCAAATATCAAAACTCCTTTACTACTTTAAGTGTCTCATTTCCTAATCTAATACCCTCAACATCACCCGATTTAAGTCGACTACATTCCATTATCCTCGTTTTGCTTTTGTTGATGTTCATCTTATATCCTCCCTTCAAGACACCATCCATTCCGATCAACTGCTCTTCCAAGTCCTTTGCTGTCTCTGACAGAATTACAATGTCATCGGCGAACCTCAAAGTTTTTATGTCTTCTCCATGGATTTTAATACCTACTCCGAATTTTTCTTTTGTTTCCTTTACTGCTTGCTCAATATACAGATTGAATAACATCGGGGAGAGGCTACAACCCTGTCTTACTCCCTTCCCATCCACTGCTTCCCTTTCATGTCCCTCGACTCTTATAACTGCCATCTGCTTTCTGTATAAATTGTAAATAGCCTTTCGCTCCCTGTATTTTACCCCTGCAACCTTTAGAATTTGAAAGAGAGTATTCCAGTCAACATTGTCAAAAGCTTTCTCTAAGTCTACAAATGCTAGAAACGTAGGTTTGCCTTTCCTTAATCTTTCTTCTAAGATAAGTCGTAAAGTCAGTATTGCCTCACGTGTTCCAGTATTTCTACGGAATCCAAACTGATCTTCCCCGAGGTCGGCTTCTACTAGTTTTTCCATTCGTCTGTAAAGAATTCCTGTTAGTATTTTGCAGCTGTGGCATATTAAGCTGACTGTTCGGTAATTCTCACATCTGTCAACACCTGCTTTCTTTGGGATTGGAATTATTATATTCTTCTTGAAGTCTGAGGGTATTTCGCCTGTTTCATACATCTTGCTCACCAGATGGTAGAGTTTTGTCAGGACTGGCTCTCCCAAGGCCGTCAGTAGTTCCAATGGAATATTGTCTACTCCGGGGGCCTTGTTTCGACTCAGGTCTTTCAGTGCTCTGTCAAACTCTTCACGCAGTATCGTATCTCCCATTTCATCTTCATCTACATCCTCTTCCATTTCCATAATATTGTCATCAAGAACATCGCCCTTATATAGACCCTCTATATACTCCTTCCACCTTTCTGCTTTCCCTTCTTTGTTTAGAACTGGGTTTCCATCTGAGCTCTTGATGTTCATACAAGTGGTTCTCTTATCTCCAAAGGTCTCTTTAATTTTCCTGTAGGCAGTATCTATCTTACCCCTAGTTAGATAAGCCTCTACATCCTTACATTTGTCCTCTATCCATTCCTGCTTAGCCATTTTGCACTTCCTGTCGATCTCATTTTTGAGACATTTGTATTCCTTTTTGCCTGCTTCATTTACTGCATTTTTATATTTTCTCCTTTCATCAATTAAATTCAATATTTCTTCTGTTACCCAAGGATTTCTACTAGCCCTCGTCTTTTTACCTACTTGATCCTCTGCTGCCTTCACTACTTCATCCCTCAAAGCTACCCACTCTTTTTCTACTGTATTTCTTTCCCCCATTCCTGTCAATTGTTCCCTTATGCTCTCCCCGAAACTCTGTACAACCTCTGGTTCTTTCGGTTTATCCAGGTCCCATCTCCTTAAATTACCTTTTTGCAGTTTCTTCAGTTTTAATCTACAGGTCATAACCAATAGAATGTGGCCAGAGTCCACATCTGCCCCTGGAAATGTCTTACAATTTAAAACCTGGTTCCTAAATCTCTGTCTTACCATTATATAATCTATCTGATACCTTTTAGTATCTCCAGGGTTCTTCCATGTATACAACCTTCTATCATGATTCTTAACTTCCACGTAAAGGTTTACGCATTCAATCTTCCACCTAGTAATATGTGTTATTATTGCCGAAACTTAAATAAACCACATGCAAGAAAGTTTTCAGGCAAACATATAGGTGTCAACCAGAGATACAGATGTCAGCCACAGATATCGAAAGAAAATAGCCTTCACACTGACAAAAATGCCGCTGAAGCAAGCAGTTTTCCAAATGTCGGAAAAGATGGGAGTGGCCGCCAGTGCAGAGTTAATCAGTTTAACAATATAAAGGCATTTCTAAACCTGCTATCACGACAAAATTCACACACAACTTAGATTAAACTGTGTAGATGAAGAAAATATTTTTGAAAATTCGATTTTTTAGACAAAATTCCATTACACCCCCCCCCTTAATAATATTACAGTGTTTTATAGATACACTTCGAAAAAAATAAGTATACGTAATACGAAATGGAAATCTGCAACTCAGGCTGAGGAGGTTTAATAGAAGTTCTAGATATGAGAGGGAGATAACACCAAGAATGTGTACTTTAATACAGTAATCATATACTGACAAATAATGTAAGACAGCAATATAGGAGAGAGATAACATAACATAGGAGAATGCTAGTGTGGATCAGCTTGAAGTATGCGTCTCGAAGACGGCATTGGAACAGACAGTCAGTGATTCCCATGTGGGATCACAGTCTTCGAAAACGTTGCAGATAGATTGTGGTTTGACAGAATCCATCTCTTTACTGTGCAAGATCGTAGCGGTTAGTAAAGCTGGAAAGCAATAGAGAGTTGCAGAGGATGGATGACTTCTGCAGCGACTTGAAAGCATATAAATGTAGCTAGAGCGCTAAGTTGGCGAAAAGGTCCATAACTGGTAGATTGTACTGTAGATGCAAACAGTAACAACTGTGTAATATCTACAACTAGCCATCCAGTCCGACCTTAGGTAGAATGATTAGATGAGGAAGTGCAGTTCATCCATAAAAGAAGAAATGGCTTACAAAAACCCTTATTCAACAGATTTTTAGGGTGTTGTTTGCCAGCCTTCGACTCTTAAGAGATTAATAGACGATCCAGCAAACAGCGGCTCGCATAGTCGTAATATCATATCGAGAAGCTAAACAAATTCCTTTAGTAGTCATTAAAGAGAGACATTTCTTATCTTGGAGAGGTTTAGTGTTCAAAATCTGTGAAGTATGTTCTGGACAATATATTACTTCCTCTCACACATCCCGCGAAACGACCACAATATGGGCTTAGAGCGCATACATGTTTTTCAGTGATAGTCATTCTTTCAAAGGTAATGGATCATCGATGTAGTCATTCTTTCAAAGGTAATGGATCATCAATGTAGGTTAAATCTTAGATATATGCTCTACCACCCACCGGAAGATGGTATACGGGTGTTAGCCATCTTATTTTAGATGTAGACACTGACAGAACAGGGAATATACTGCGGCTCTGTGACATGTGTGTCTGACAATCGGTCGAAAATTCGACCCACACAGACGCGCAGAGGCTCTAACTTCAATTCAGTTCCATCTTCACACATTAGTGCTTTGTTTCTAAAGTAACTACCACTCCGTGCTGGCACATTGTACAGATGAGAAAAGACATATGTTGCCCTGGTAATAAACTAATATCAAAGTCATTTCACAGTCAAATAGTGCATGAGAAAAAGAAAAATGTGTTCGCTGCCATTTCGCAGGAAAATACTGTGTATGCTGTAATGCGGATCTGTGGATGCTATACTAAGTAATGTATAATGAATGGTGCAGTAGCAATGCACGTTTGATCATTGTTCTAGAAAGCTATTAGTATGCCTTTACCTACCAGGCATGTCTACATGGCCTGAAGTCGTGAGCAACGCTTTTACAGAACATCGGGCAACACTGGTGTGTAGCTTCGCTCCCCTCTTCAAATCATCAAAAACCTGAGCCCGCTGCAACGCTCACAATCAGTCTTCACTGGACACATATTAAGGATGGAGCTCTCTTCGTCTCTTCACATCTTCCGCCTGCAAAAAGTTGCTTGCAGTGATACGTCTTTTGAGTGCCAAAGGCACTATTGCCATTGACATCCAGCGTCAGTTATAAGGACTCAATGGGCCACTGTGCATGGGCACTAAAACGTGCGAAAGTGAATCACAGGGGTCAAAACGGAGGTGCAGGCGTTTATGACGAAAAGCGTTCTGATCGGCCTTTGGTTTCAGTCGAAGCAATTGCAAAAGTGGAAAAATAAATACTCGAAGGGCTATGTGTCACAGTTAACGGGTTAGAAAGTTAAAAAGAGTACGGTTGACAAGATTTTGACCGAACGCTTGCATTATCGCAAGGTGTGTGCGAGAAGGATCTCTACAATGCTGACCTAAGCCCATATACGGCAACGTGTTGAAGTGGCCTGTGGATTTCTGAAGTGCTATGTATAACAGGGCCAGAAATTTTTGGTTCAATTATTACTGGCAACGAAATCTGGATGTACTATGTGACATCTCACACTAAGGAAAAGTCTCATCGGCGGCGGCACTCGAATTCGAGGAAGACGTGAAAGTTCGAAAAAAAAGTTGTCTGACAGCAAAGTGATGGTCATTGTTCTCTGGAACGGAAAAAGGTTTGCTGTTGTGCTAGTTTATGCCTACTGGACGCTACTGTGAGACTAAACCAACGGCGTCAAGCTATTGCAGATCGAAGGAGGGTGGTGCTGACAAGAGGAGTGTGTTGTCATCACGACATCCTCGTCACCATACTGCCCATGCAACAACCAATCTCCTGCCCCAATTCTAATAGAACATCCTCACCTATCCGCCTACAACCAAGACTTAGCACATAATCATTATCATCTGCTTCATGTGTTGAATGACTCCTGGGTGGAACATAGTTTCAGGCCCACGATGGGATGAAAAACTAAGTCGAGCATTACCTGCGCAAAGTGAGGGGAGTGTTCTGTGACAAGGGTACACAAAAAATGCCACAGCGCGTACAGACGAGAGTCTGTTACGTAGAAAAATGGCTATAACTCCAACCTTTCCATTATTGTCGCATTAATTGCCAATAAACGTGAACGACCCTCTATAGCAGCAAAAACAACATGCACAGAATACAATCCATTAAGTATACATGATATGGTATCACTTAGTACAAATGTTCATATATTGTTTATGTATCACGTCGTAACAATATGATAATGTTACTAATACTCTATCTCCGGAATTGTTGAATACCAAAGGAAAAACAATTGTCTGCACTCAAGAGATGGTGCATCAGTTGTCAAAGCACTCTTGTTACTTGTCATCCGCTAATTGTAAACAAATCAAAGAGTAACCGACCATACATGTATTTAATGCAAATTAAGTCAAAGCAAAAATATAGCTGCTGCTACAACATCCGTTCATTGCTGGAAGTTACTGAAACATGTAAAACACGTCCCTCGTCCTAGGTATAGGATAAATGGATGCTACAAAAGTACAAGTCTGTTGGAGAAGAGTGTAATGAAGAAAGAGAAAAATTTTAACACCTAAGAGCCAATTGGGTAAAATTGTATAATGTATTATAATAAAAATTGGCACATAAGTGAAGGTAAAGAAAATATAGGAGTTTGTAGGAACATATCATGGTATTATCACAATTATTTTATTATATACATCTGTGTATATCCCATATCTATATCTAGAGTCGATTTTTTGGAACATGTTTCAGTTACCTTATACATTGAATGCTTCTAGCAGCACCATCTCTATCTTTTCTATAGTTTGTTCTTTCGCTACTCACATCTATGATCTGTTATCCTTAGATTGATATGATTAGTTATAACTGTGCTTTCATGTATCACACACTACCGCCTGAGTATAGTTCATAACATAATAATAGAAGTTACTTACCATGAGTTAACCTGTGTGTCCCTTTGAAGTGGGCACGTAGTAATAACATTGCAATGTTACTATGACATGAAATGATGCATCAGTAATATATCAAATTCTTTAAATAACAGATTATGCTACTGTACTGTAATCTATGCATTTCTGGTTGCTTCGTGAGTTTATTGCCGTATATAGGAACTGTGATGATTTCTGTTATCTGAAACGTGTATTGATAACAGAGGATGTACAGGTAGCTACGTGTGTTGCATTTAATATAGTAATAAGAGAAACCTGCAACCTAAATAAGAAAAGTATATTTTGTCCTCAGAGGATAGATGAAGGACCTAGCATTAGTGGCAAGGAACAAGGATTCATTCCAGTATGGGCCCGCTTCAGAGAACTGTATGTCATCACCCTAAGGCTTCGCAGAATCGATAGCAACGGCAACACCAAACACACTGTTAAGCTATTTGTTTACCTGCAGCGTGTTCCAAGGGCTATGCACACCGAACTAGCTTAATGCAGTATCTCCTGTACTGTACTACATTGGTGATTGCCAGCTGGCAAAGATGTGACAGGCCACTAATGAATAACATATTACTCCCAAAGTAAACGTTCGTGTTCCCTAATATTGCTGCATACAAGTGCAGTCAAAGACGACTTGTAGCAGACATGTTAGTGAAAAATATATGGTAGCTCACGATATTCATTTTTATTCTTGGTAAAAAAAAATCTGCGTTTGTAAGGTGTATGTCGTGTAAAGAAATAAGCTACTGTCATGAGCAGTTAGTAATGACCTGATCTATTAAGCTATGCCGTATGATATGAATTTTGACGACCTACTGACCTAAATGTAGACGCGATCTGATGTCAAATCATTAAATTCGCAAAAAAAATTTGCATTACCTCGGTTCCGAGAATTCCGAAACCCGTACAGAAAATTGGAATACAGATCAAAATAAACATCATTTCCTCCGTTTTTATTGCATGTTGCATGTTGTACCACCATACAGTGAGACCTTAAGAGGTGGTGATCTAGATTGCTGGCCGCCGGTGTGGCCGAGCGGTCCCAGGCGCTTCAGTATGGAACCGCGCGACCGCTACGGCCGCAGGTTCGAATCCTGCCTCGGGCATGGATGTCCTTAGGTTAGTTAGGTTTAAGTAGTTCTAAGTTCTAGGGGACTGATGACCTCAGATGTTAAGTCCCATAGTGCTCAGAGCAATTTGAACCAGATTGCTGGACACACCGGTGCCTCTAATCCCAGTAGCATGTCGTCATGCATTGATGGATACCTGTACTCGTTGTGGCATACTATCCATAAGCTCATCAAAGCACTGTTGGTCCAAAATGTCCCACTCCTCAACGGCGATTCGGCGGAGATCCCTCAGAGTGGTTGGTGGGTCACGTCGTCCATAAACAGCCCATTTCCATTTATCCCAGGCATGTTCGAAAGGGTTCATGTCTGAAGAACATGTTGGCCACTGTACTCGAGCGATGTCGTTATCCTGAAGGAAGTCATTCACAAGATATGTACGACGGTGGTGCGAATTGTCATCCATGAAGACGAATGCCTCGCCAATATGCTGCCGATTGAATGCATAATCGGTCAGAGGATGGCATTTAGTTAACGTACAGCCGTTACGGCGCCTTCCATGACGTTGGTTCCACATAACGCCATCCCAAAACAGCAGGGAAACTGCACATTATTGCACTCGCTGCACAGTGTGTCTAATGAGTTCAGCGTGACTGGGTTGCCTCCAAACACGTCTCCGATGATTGTCTGATAGAAGGCATATGCGACACTCATCGGTGAAGAGAATGTGATGCCAATCCTTAGCGGTCCACCGGGCATGTTGTTGGGCTTATCTGTAGCGCGCTGCATTGTGTCGTGGTTGCAAAGATGGACCTCGCCATGGACGTAGGGAGTGAAGGTGCGCATCGTGCAGCCTATTGCGCACAGCTTGAGTCGTAACACGATGTTCTGTGGCTGCACGAAAAGAGCGTTATTCAACATGGTGGCGTTGCTGTCAGGGTGAGCCATAGTCCGTAGGTAGCGGTCATGCACTGCAGTAGAAGCTCTTGGGCGGCATGAGCGAAGCACGTCATCGACAGTTCCTGTCTCTCTGTATCTCCGAACAATATCGCTTTGGTTCATTCCGGGACGCCTGGACACTTCCCTTGTTGAGAGCTCTTCCTGGCACAAAGTAACAATGTTGACGCGATTGAACCGCGGCATTGTTGAAGTACAGACGACACAAGCCGCGTACCTCCTTCCTGGTGGAAGGAATGGAACTGGTCGGTTGTCGGACCCCCTACGTCTAATAGGCGCTGTTGATGCGTGGTTGTTTACGTCTTTGGGTTGATTTAGTGACACCTCTCAACAGTCAAAGAGACTATGCGTGTGATACAATATCCACAGTCAGCATCTGTCTTCAGGAAACAAGATGCAGCAAAACCTTTTTTGATGTGTGTAATTTGCCAAAGAACACGAACTCTCTAAAAAGTGCAACGGTAAATGAATTTGTGTAGCTGTGTACTTAAGCATCATATACAAGGTAATGACTCACCAAATCCCATCCAAAAAATGTACAGTTGTGAACTGTCTGCTTACAGTCGAAAGGGGCGCCATGAAGCTGTTTCTCCGTTTCCGTAACGAATCTAGACTCGGAAGGAATTCTTACCGAAATGCATCATCATATCACTTAAGGTCCTAAGGTAATTCAAAATCAAAATCAGCACATACTCTTAAAAATAAGGAATGCCTCGCTACAATATACATCACTAAATATTTCACTAATATGCCAGAAACACATTGTGTCTTCTTCCACAGTCATCTGTGTACCATAATAAATTTAAAAAATCAACCGTCTGTTAATCGGCTGAAACAGTAACGTGCTACTGAACTATTTGGTTATCTGCGCACTGTTGATGATGATACAAGTCCGCCTGCTTAGTTTGGTATTAACGTGCTTGCCTCCCGTGCAGCAAGCTCGGGTTCGATTCCGTGCCGGGTTGGGGTATTCTCCACTAGTGGACGGGGTGTTGTGTTATCTTCATCATTTTTTCATCTTCATCAATGGCGTGTAAGTCGCCCAATGTGGCGTCGACTGCAATAAGACTTGCACTTGGCGGCCTAACTTCCCCGAATGAGGCCTCTTGGCCAACGATGCCATACGCTCATTTCATTTTTTCACTGATGATACGAGATTGTAGTAATAAGTGTCTACAAGACGGCAGCATTCCAGCACGTAGGTACTTTAAGTTCGAAAGTAAATTAATGATTTGGGTGAGTAAAAGAACCAACAGAAGTGCAGAATATTGATAATACACCGTGGAGCAAAAGAAACTGATACGCCTGCCTAATATCCTGTAGGGACCCGGCGAGCACGCGAAAGTGCCGCAGTGTGGACTCGACTCATGTCTGAAGTAGTGTCACAGGGAATTGACAACATGAATCCTGCATGGCTGTCCATAAATTCGTAAGAGTACAAGGGGGTGGAGATCTCTTCTGAACAGCACGTCCCAAGCCATCCCAGATGTACTTAGTAATGTTTATGTCTGGGGAGTATGATGACCAGGGGAAATATTTAAACTCAGAGGAGGAGTGTCCCTAGAGTTACTCTGTAGCAGTTATGGACGTGTCTGGTTTCGCAATTTCCTGCAGGAATTTCCCAGGTCCGTTGGAATGTACGACGAATATGCATGGATGCAGGTGATCAGACAGGATGCATACGGATGTGTCACATGTCAGAGTCGTATCTAGATGTATCAGGGGTCTATTATCACTTCTCTTAGTGCCTTACAATCATTTAAGAATCTGTACCCAACTGAGGAGATGGTCCAGCTGATATATGACCAACTGTACTTGCTCCAACGGCGGGGTAAGGAGGTGTCCTTCTGCTGGGTGCTGGTCATGTAGGAATATGGGGCAATGAACAGGCCGATCGGGCTGCCAAGGAAGCCTGCCGAGAGCAGGATGTGGTCCAGTGTCCTATTCCCTTGCAGTCTGTCATTTCTGCACTCCACAAGAAGTGCATGGAGTTGTGGGAGGAAGAATGGCTGGCGGTGACGGCCAATAAACTGCGGTTGGTGAAGTCAACATCTCGGCCCTGGTGTTCCTCCTGCCGGTTGATCAGGTGGGAAGAAGTGACTCTCGCGCGTCTTTGGAATGGGCACTGTCCTCTCACTCATAACTTTCTATAACGGCGGGAGGATCCCCTTGTGGTGTGCACATCTCTGTCCGTCAAATTTTAACAGACTGCGTTTTATACCGTGATGCAAGGGCAGAAGCACAAGTTGATGGGAAACTGCCCTGTGTTTTAGCTAATGATGAGACGTGCGTGTCTTGGGTTTTAAAGTTTTGTGATGTGTCTGGCCTCTGGCCTAAACTTTTAGGCTGGAGGTTTTAGTGTATTGCACAGTGGCTGGCTCCTACCTTTTTACTTGCGGTCAGCGAGCCACTTCCATCTGCTATATTGTTTTGGCTCCCTTTACCACTTTCTTCCTGTGTTGTCCATGTTTTACTGCTGGCGGCATGCTTCGTCCCCGCTTCGGTGTGGGTAGGCCCATATTTTTCCAAGCTTTTTATCTGTGTTTTACGTTCTGTTTTATCTTACTGTTGCCGGCTGAGGTGACCGTGCGGTTCTAGGCGCTACAGTATGGAACCGAGCGACCGCTACTGTCGCAGGTTCGAATCCTGCCTCGGGCATGGATGTGTGTGATGTCCTTAGGTTAATTAGGTTTAAGTAGTGATGACCTGAGAAGTTAAGTCGCATTGTGCTCAGAGCTATTTTATCTTACTGTTCTGAGTCTTTTCTTGACACCCATCTCAATCTGTTACTGAGCGGGTGCTGAAGACCTTGCCGTCGTGCGCCCATACAACCCTCTCCATCCATCCATCCATCTATCACTGCTGACTTACAGGGTCCATGGACTCATGAGATTGTCTCCATACCGGTACACGTCGATCCTCTCGATACAATGTGAAACGAGATGCGGCCGACCAGGCAACATGTTTCCAGTCATCAAGAGTCCAGTGTCGGTTTTGACGGGCCCAGGCGAGGCTTAAAGTTTTGTGTCGCGCAGTCATCAAGGAAACACGGGCGAGCCTTCGGTTCCGAAAACCCATACCGGTGATGTTTCCTTGAATGGCTCGCACGCTGACACTTGTTGACGGCCCAGCAATGAAATCTGCAGCAATTTGCGGAAGGGTTGCACTTCTGTCACGTTGAACGATTCTCTTCAGTCGTCGTTGATCCCGTTCTTGCAGGATCTTTTTCCGGTCGCAGCGATGTCGGAGATTTGATATTTTACCGGATTCCTGACATTCAAGGTACAATCATGAAACGTTCGTACGGGAACTCGCTACCTCGGATGGGCTGCGTCCCATCGCCCGTGCACCAACCATAACACCACATTAAAACTCACTTAAATCTTAATAACCTGCCATTGCAGCAGCAGTAACCGATCTAACAACTGTGCCAGACACTTGTTGAGTTACATAGGCGTTGCCGTCCGCAGCGCCGTATTCTGTCTGTTAAAATATCTCTCTATTTTAATATGCATGCCTATACCAGATTCTTTGGCGTTTCAGCTTATGTTGTCACCAAAACTGTGCAAACAAATCACGAAAAGCACATGGAGCCTCACTATACGTTAAAACTTGTTCACCAGATGTGTGTTGCAAACAGATAATAAAGCGTTCATAATGCATTACTGGCAGCAGTTGGCGTGGAATTTGAACAACTTGTTCCTGTATACTGGCCTTCAGATGACGTAGGGGCCGAACGTGTCCCTGATAAACGTGTTCTTTTAGACATCGGCAGGGCCAAAAGTAACATGGATTCAGAGCAGGTGATCTTGCAGCTCATGCATCTGGAAAACCTATCGACATAACACGTTCATAGTAAGTTGCAGACCGTTCCCTGGGCAATCGACATGAGGTGTTGCCCCATTTTCCATTAAAGCAGTAGTTTCCACACGGTTGCTGTACAATGCGTTCTCAATAACGTGAAGACGTCAGGGTAGACTTTTCAGGCCTCTTGGTGTATTCTGTTCAAAGAAGAACGGATCGAGAATAAAGGTGCTTGTGAATCCATACCACACAGTCACAAACTACGAGCCAATGTGTGTTCGTTCACAACACGCAGTTTAACAGTAACCCAGATTTGGCAGTTCCGTGTATTAACTGCACCCTGCAGTGTAAAGTGTATCACGTCAGTCTATAGAGTATTGCCCGGTCACAAATCATCAACTTCGATTCGTGTCAGAAACCGAAGCGGAAACACGGAACGTTGCTGCGTATCGTAAGGTCTCATCCACTGTCTGGATCTTTTACGGATACCAGTGTAAAATAGACTACAAAAGGTTCTGTACTGTTGACTTTGAGCTAGACAAAAAAATGGTTCAAATGGCTCTGACCACTATGGGACTCAACTGCTGAGGTCATTAGTCCCCTAGAACTTAGAACTAGTTAAACCTAACTAACCTAAGGACATCACAAACATCCATGCCCGAGGCAGGATTCGAACCTGCGACCGTAGCGGACTTGCGGTTCCAGACTGCAGCGCCTTTAACCGCACGGCCACTTCGGCCGGCTCCAGCTAGACAATTTTCGTGACATTGCACGAGCACTAGAACTAGCCGGGGAACATGCTATACTGTTAGTTACAGCAGCAGCAACCTCATCAATGATTTCCACTGGGATATCACGCCTTACTCTCCCAGGTACCACGCCAAGCTCACATGTTTTTTTTTCGAATTTCATTATCATCTTCTTTAAGCCATATAACAGGTTGGGCCTCTTCTCAGATCTTTCAGTCGACAGTACTCTCTTAATACAGCACTGTAATTGCTGATGTTAACATAAAACAGTTTCACTGAAAACGCACGGTCTCTCTTCCCAATAGCCATACCGTTCACTCACGTTATGGCTTGTTAAATCACAGCGTAGATGTCATAGTGTCATACGGTGTACAGCACCAGATTTGCACCTAGTGGTCACAATTTTAACTACTTTTTCCGGCATAAATCGGTTCCACATTAACGCATTAGTATATCTACCAACCTTCGCTAGCAAACTGTAATTACAGCCCACACTGTACGTCCGTGAGTTACTGCACTTTAATTATAACCACTCAGTATTTACTGTCTCTCATTTCTTAATTTCAGTCCGTCGCCTAATTGGATTCCACTGCATTCCTTTACTTTTGTCGATATACATTTTATGACTTGTTAAATCTCTGTGCATTCCTTTCAGCTACTCTTCCAGGTCCTTTATCATCTCTGACAGAATTACTGTATCATCGGCTAATCTCAAAATTTTTTATCGTTCTCCATGAATTGAAATTCGATTTCCAAACTTCTACTTCGTTTATTTTATGGGTTGCTCAATGAACAGAGTGAATAACACTGGGGAGAGGCTGCAACTCTGTCTGATTTCCTTGTCAAGCACCGCCCGCGTTCAAGTCACTTGACTCTTACAACTATACAAGACGTAAATAATGTTTCGCTCGTTGTATTTTAATCCTGAAACCTGCAGTATTTCAAAAGTGTATTCCAGTTAGTATTTGATAAAGCTTCCTCTATATCTAAAATGGTGCAAACGTAGGTTTGTCCTTCTTCGACCTTTCTTCTAAGATACTTCGTATGGTCAATATTACCTCAGATATTTCTAGAATTCTCCGGAACCCATTTTAATCTTCCCGAGGTCTACTCTTGGGAGAATCTCCATTCTTCTGTTAATAATTCTTGTCCCTGTTTTCCAATCATGACTTTTGAAACTGACGGTTTGGGTAATATTCATACCTGTCTGCTCCTGCCGTCTTTGGAATAAAGAGTTTTAACTTCTTATTGAAATCCTTGGGTACTTCATCCGTACTTCCTTTCGTCTTGCGTATTCCTGGAAAAAGTTTTGTCATGGATGACTCTCCCATGGATCACAGCAACTCTGTTGTAATGTCATCTAATTCTCGAGACGTTTTTCTACTTACGTCTTTCAGTACCGTGTCAAATTCTTCTCGGTGCACCTTATATCAAATCTCATCTTAATCTACATTTCCATTTCTTTCAGTAACACCGTCTTCAAGTTCTTTTCTGTAATATAAACAGTCCATACATTTCTTTCACCTTTCAGCCTCCCCTTCTTCGCTTAATAGGGTCTTGCCACCTAAGCTCTTAATATTCACACACAGGTTGTCCAGCGAAGGAGTCGTGACTTCAGAATTAAATACCTCTAAAATTCAGACCGACAAATCAGCTCAACAAAACGGTATGTTTATTGTGATACCTGTAAGAATTTTATGCAGAAGTTATACAGAAGTTTCGAAATAGTATGCAAAGCTGGTAACAGGTGGCACTGCACGCTGTTCATCTCGTACAGTATCAGGGGACGTAACTGAATTCGTCCTCTGCAAGCAGTCTTGACAGTCGCTTCACAGTCTTTCCCAAACTGCCACGGCTTGCAGACGAACAATGAATCTGCCATGACATCCTGTAGTGTCTCAGTGAACATCGATTCAGTCTCCTCACAAGCCGGCCGGGATGGCCGAGCGGTTCTAGGCGCTTCAGTCTGGAACCGCGCGACCGCTACGGTCGCGGGTTCGAATCCTGCCTCGGGCTTGGATGTGTGTGTTGTCCTTAGGTTAGTTAGGTTTAAGTAGTTCTAACTTCTAGGGGACTGATGACCCCAGATGTTAAGTCCCATAATGCTCAGAGTCATTTGAACCATTTTTTTTTTCTCCTCACAGATCGCTTAGTCAAGTTCTTCCAGCATGGTGAGAAGGTTCCAGTTGAGAATATCTTTCATTGTGTCCTACAGGCAGTAGTCACAATGAGTTAGATCAGGTGAATATGGAGGCCAATCCGTCACTGAACCAGTAAATTTGCAATAATCCACTGCAATGATTTTGTTACCAAGTATTTTTCTAGAAATATATTACGTGAACCACTCGCTGCCTGGTTGACCCTCCAACGCCAGCTGTGTGGAGACAAATTAGCAACGTAACTTTGACTAGTTATCGTTTTTCGCATGAAAAGAGGGCCAATATGGCTCTGCTGCATACCGCAATCCAAACAGTAGCTCTAGAAGAATACAGTGGTTTCGATTCGCACAGGTGAGGATTCCCGGAAGCCCTAAATCATCAGTGTTCTTTATTCACAACTTCATTCAGGTGGAGGTGTGATTAATCTATGAAGCACATGCAATCAACATTGAATCCTTCACTGCGAGAATCTCGTTTGCAAAGTCAGCCCTCTGTCGCACAGCTCTTCAGATGTTGCCTGCTGACTTCGGATTTTGAATGGAAATAGCAAAGGTTCCTGTGTCACACCAATGTTACGCTACCTTTCCTTCGGAATTTGGCAAAGAGCTAGCGAATGATTTTCGTATAAGGTCCTGTTCGATCACTAAACTGTGTTTGAAAACTTCTCGCCCTAGGAATGTGTTCTTACCTCTGGTATTCAAGCACCAGAAAAACAGGTCGCTCAACGGAATACAAGTTTTCAACCTCTTCCTTGAGAACGCTAACCTTCTTTCATAATTCAACGGTGAAACTGATCGATCTGAACTGCGGCGGACTATTTAGCAAGTTTTCGAACTATTTCGAAACTTCTGAATGAAACTCTTATGGTTTGAGACCTGAGTATACGTTCCTTTAGAGTTGATCCAGATCTTGTTATTTTACTTTACTACCGTTGTTTCGGACAAACAGAATTATATTTAAAAATCCAGTGGTTAATGTCAGAGTCAGCGAATCGCAGGATCGGTGGTGAGCCCACAAAAAGTTTTGAGAGAAAAACTGACAGCCTCCTGAAGAATTCCTTGACGCAATAGAATATCAAGATTATTGCACTATTCCCCCTAGATTATACGGCATTCCTTTAAGGTCCTCAACAAAACGGCCTCCGATTGTAATACTGATGCTACGACATATCTTGTAGCAAAACACCTTATTGCTTCATTGAGCTGTATAGTAGGTCGGTGTGAGCATCACATAGGGAACTCGGCGGCTTGCTTACGCCGATTAGAGAGAATGCGTTCGGTGACTGTGATATCCTAATAAGTTTTGATCTGCTCTCTATCTTCACTTGCGTTCCTGCGTATGATTCGTTACGGTTGATTCAGATTAGGTTTGGTGTGAATTAACGAACCTACTTCAACATGTTTTTACTTCCACTTACTTTTAATTCAATGACCAGTACTACGAGGAGACACCTGGAGTTGCCATGGGAATCCCGTTGTCACCTATTATTGCAAATTTGTTTATGGAGTATTTCTTGGGACGTACGTTGCAGTCCGTGGCTGTGAAACCTACTTAGTTTTTTTATGTGGACGATACGTCGGCTGTAAGGTCACTTGGCAGTGAGAATTTGAACGACGTTTCAGAGCACCTTAATTCAATCTATACTAATATTTGTCTCACGATGGAGGTAGAAAAGGATGGCTGGCTTCTCTTCCCTGATGTGTTGGGTGAAAGAAAGGTGATGGCATATTGGATAATGCCCTTTATAGGAAGCCAACTCACACTGACTTGTAGATACAGGCTGATAGTAGTCACCAACCGGCTCGGCGTGAAGGGGTGCGTCGTACTTTGGCTCGCACGGCCCCTGTCATCTATGACGCTGAGAGTTTGCAGCTAAGTTAGCCCATCCTGACGTCACGTTAGGTCAGACTGGTTATACCAAAAGGCAGGCTAGACGTGCGTTGGGCTCTCGGCTAACTGCGCACCAGTTGATTATAATAACGAGGTGGCACGGAAGACTGTGTTCAAAATGGTTCAAAATGGCTCTAATCACTATGGGACTTAACATCTGAGGTCATCAGCCCCCTAGACTTAGGACATCACATACATCCATGCCTGAGGCAGGATCCGAACCTGCGACCGTAGCAGCGGTGCGGTTCCTGACTGAAGCGCCTAGAACCGCTCGGTCACAAAGGCCGGCAAAGTATGTGTCGTTTCTGCCTTACGCAAGGGCGTTTCGAACAGGACTAGTTGTAATTTGCGGAAATATTACATGATATGCGTTTTTCGACCAACATCTAACATCGAGGTCCTTTTAGGGTCCCTAGAGGATGATCTTGGCTTTCTTAAGGCAAGCGTCTACCGTATTTCTTGCAGTCGCTGAAGTCATATATTGGTCAGACTATCAGGACTGTGAAGGGCCTGTTTGCTCAGCATAAGCATCACACAAGCTCACAACAGCCGAGCACATCCGGCATTTGCAGAGCACTGTCTTGGCAATCCTTTGGAATATAAGAACACCGGGATTCTGGTATGAACTTCCAGCTATTGGGATAGTGTTGCAGCGCGGGATTAGCCGAGCGGTCCAAGGCGCTGCAGTCATGTACTGTGCGGCTGGTTCCGGCGGACGTGCGAGTCCTCCCTCGAGCATGTGTGTGTGTGTTTGTCCTTAGGATAATTTAGGTTAAGTAGTGTTTAAGCTTAGGGACTGATGACCTTAGCAGTCCCATAAGATTTCACACACATTTGAACATTTGGGATAGTGTTATTAAGGAAGCAATTGAAATTAAATTAGCAAGTGAATTTATAAATAGAGGTGGTGGTTCCTTTTTAAATTCTATATGGAATTTCAGGCTCACCCTCGTGAAAAACGGAGGAACAGAGTTAATGCTACCCTCTCCCGTTGATTATTACCTTCACTATCGATACTTTTTGACGTCGGTCATCTTGATATGTGTCATGGAACTTGTGTGTGTGTTTGTGTGTGTGCGTGCGTGTGTGTGTGTGTGTGTGTGTGTGTGTGTGTGTGTGTGTGTGTGTGTGTGTGTGTGAGCTTGTGCGTGCGTGCGTGTGCGTATTATCTTTCCGAAATTCCTCTGCAAACAGATGTTATAAATTCCCTTGCACAGTGCTTATTTGACGGAGTATGGCTTGCAAATGGCAGGGTGTTTCCCTTTTACAATATGAGCTACTGCAGTCGACATCCCACATCTGTATTCCCGTAAGTTATATGTAAAAAATTCTTCCAGCTTTTACATTAAATATACCGCTTGCTACACTCGTCGATCCCTTACTTTTCGAGATGTTTAATTTTGATGACTAACTGACAACCTCAGCTGCCGACAGGTGTTGTTGATATACCTCGATGTGGACAGCTGAAAATGTGTGCCCCGACCGGGACTCGAACCCGGGATCTTCTGTTTACATGGCAGACCCGAAGCCTGGCCATCCCGCCGCCGCGCCCAAGCAACGTGTCCGGGGATCGAAGGATCAGGAAGAGGATGTAGTGGGTTTGTCTATGTTGTTTCATTTATTTATTTCTTTAATTTTTATAACATTTTTAATTAAAACATTTTTTTTTTCATTTTGTATTATATTTTGTAGATTGATTTTTTTTTCATTACAAAAAGAGAGCCTACAACTGCCGTAGCCGAGCGTCCGAGTCGTCTTCTCGTCTGTTGGGAGGGGTTTCCCCCTATTCCGTCCGTAGAGGATCATTATGCTCCAGGATTCTTCTTCATTTTCAGCGTCTCGTACCCGGAACGCCCCAGTGAGCAGGAGGATCCGTAAACAATGAACCTAAATAATTTGCGAAACGAGTTCTGTACTTCGGGTGGCGGCTGAAAGTTGCATGTGTCGTCATCAGTAGGGACCAAAAGTCGAGTGTGCCTTTGGGAGCATCGCAAAATATGTAGTAAACGGCCATGCCTTTTAGCCAGTTAACGGCCTTCGTCCTGGTTGATGAAAAGTATACGCCGTCGGGGCGCAATACATCATCAGGTAAGATAGACTGCGGCAATCGCCGCAGGAGTAACGCCAGCATGCGGTGCGTTAGTAGCCAGCACTCGCTGGTCGCGGCACAAGTCAGACGGTGTGCATCTTAGTCAACGAATGAGCATGTCGGACACAAGGGGTCGTCCGCCAGATGAATGGAATGTAGCCTCTGACGAGTAGCGAACTTCCCATTCACAATCACGAACCACAATGAACACACCGTCGTAGGTAGAAAAGGCGTGTGTACCGCTCGCCACACCGTGTTCCAGGCAACTTCAGGATGTTTGTGTGCGACCGTATTTACAGGTTGCTGCTGTTGATAGAGGCGATAATAGTCTTTCGTGCAGGGCTTCCGTGTCGTCGGAAGTTCTGACCGCAAGTAGCTGAAGTCAATCAAGAACTCTTTGATGTGGGTGAGTGCCGGTGAAATGTGTCCTACAGAAACCGGAGGATGCAGAGAGTGTGGTGCCACTTCCTCTATCAGGGTCCCGTCAGAGTGGCGTGGGCAGAGGTCCACGTGCGACGCATAGTGGTGAGATAAAGCGATCGCGCACGGTTATATGCGTGAATTAAACCGATACCGCCCGCCCGCTGCTGCAGTGTCAGAGTGGCGTATCGGACTTTAAAAACAAGACCGGTGCTTACGAAATGGCCATATGCTGCTTGAAATCGGTCGGCCATCGTAGCCGTCAAGGGAAGGACATGCGCAAAATAGTTCAGTTTGGAGACAACATAGCTGTTGACATAACGTGTTCTGAGGAGCATATCCAAGCGGCGCAATTTGTTGTCCTGCAGCAGAGCACGTGTCTGGTGTAGGAGCCGGCGGTACGTAGCCGCCGCCGTGCGGCGAACATTGCTATAGAATTGCACTCCTAAACACTTGAGTACGGGCACCTTGTCAAAAGGCACCACCGTTGTGTGGGGAAGCCCCCCTCCGACATCCATGTATTTTGTCTTCTTCACGTTGATGACGCTCCCAGCGACCGCCCCGTACAGGCGTAGCCACTGTAGCGCCATATGCATTTCATCCTCTGATCTGGCCAGGAACGACACGTCATCGGCGAATGCACCACAACGAAAAGTCACGTCCCGTAAGGAGATACCAGTTAATCGCTGCCGTAGACCATGTAAAGCTGGTTCAAGCGCTGCAGCAAATAATACACCCGACAGGGAGCACCCTTGTCGCACTGACCGTCGAACAACAATGTGACCAGACTGATAACCGTTGACCATCATGCGGGAGCGCGCTCCGTGGACCAGTCGAAGGACCACCTGTGCAGACTCTGGAGAGAGGCCCATGTGTTGCAAAACTGCGCTTAATAAACCGTGGTCGACGCGGTCGAATGCGTGGTCAAAATCTACGGCGACAAGGGCGCCTCGTATTTTGCAGGCCGCCGTCAAAGCAATTGCGTCGCGGTATGCTCCTAACGCCGTATGAATGTTGCTGACACCACCTAAACATGTCTGATCTGTGTGGATGTCTTTCCTGATAGCGGTGTGGAGACGCGCGCGGAGGATGCGGGCGAAGATCTTAAGTCGTTGTTGAGGAGTGTGAGTGGGCGAAAGTCCTGCCACCTACAACCACCATTCGGTTTCGGTACTGGGATCAAAATGCCGTCTGTGAATTCTGTGGGGACAGTAAAATCAGGGCGGATCAGGTCTTGAAACATTTGTAGCCACTTGTCACCCATAAGGTCGTAAAAAGTGCGATAGAATTCCAGTGGTAAACCGTCCGGTCCAGGCGACTTGTTCGGTGCTCCACGTGCCAAGGCCGATGTCAGCTCGTCTGATGTAATGGGTAAAAGCAGACTATCATCGGGTGCCACGTCCCGAGAGGCGGGAAAATCGTGCAACAGCTCGTTTAGTCACGTACGTTTCGCGGATCTTCCATGTACGAGGTCCCATAGTGTCTGGCGAACATGTGCGCTATGCCCGTTTGTGTCACTGCGCGGCCGCCCTCCGCCGTGTTTACCGCCGTAATGAGCTGACGTTTGCGGTGGCGCCTCTCGCGCACAATGTGATACACTGATGCCGTTTCGTTGGGGATACAGTCTTGCACTCGCGCACGGATGCGGACACCTTCTGGCTGCTCTGCCCTGATGCGAAGTAGATGAGCTTTGATGCGTTGTACGGACATCTGACGTTCGGGAGACGGCGGTTGCGTCGCTAGCTCCCGTAACGCTGTATAGTAAAATTCCGATGTTGCCCTTTGCAAGATCGATCTGTCACGCTCGTAGGCCATCAGGGTCTTTCGGAGTGCAGGTTTGACACATCCCAGCCACCACAGCAACGTGGAAGCATACAAGGGCAGGCGCCTGATACATCGACGCCATGTGTCAGTAACTGCTCGCCTACACGCTTCCTCGCGAAGGAGGGAGACGTTCAGCGTCTACGGGTCCCTGCTGCATCTTGTGAATTGCTGGGGTAAGGTGATAGTGCAGATGTACGCGAGGTGATCCGTGAAGGCTGTCGGCCAGAGTCCTGCATCACGGGTTGCTGTGCGGAGGGCACGCGAGACGTAGATCCGGTCCAGGCGACTGGCAGAATGGCTGGTAAAGTGCGTATATCCACTCTGGGTCCCATGATGTAAGAGCCGTGTGTCGTGGAGCGCGAGGTCACGTATCAACGCTTGTAGAGCCGGACATGGGACGTAATGCGGTATCTGGTCCTCGGGCCGCAGAACACTGCTAAAATCGCCACCCACAATGTAATGGTCCATATGTCCTGGCAAAAGTGGGGCTACCTCCTCCGAATAGAAGACAAGCCTGTCACCACGGTGCGAATTACCGGAGGGAGCGTAGACGTTAATGAGTCGGACTGCGCCAAGTGTGAGAGCGATGCCTCGCCCGTTCGGCAAGTACGTCACGTCCGTCGCGTCTATGCCATCTCGGAGAAGGATTGCCGTTCCTCCTGCGCCATCTCCTGTGGGTAGGCTGTAGGTGGTGTAGCTATATAGGTCCAAACGCAGCTCGGGACGGACCTCCTGCAGAAGGGCAATGTCCAAGTCTGCCGCTCTGATCATGTCGTGTAACATGCGGGTCTTGACAGTGGAAAGCACACCATTTACATTGACTGTTCCCACACGGTATGCTGTGCATTACTGTGCCGTATGATTCCGTGTATCCACAGGACATGTGGCCTGTAATTGAAGAAATGTCTGTCCATTGGCAAAAGATTCCGGAATAGTCTCCCATTCGGATCTCCGGGAGGGGACTGCCAAGGGGGAGGTTACCATGGGAAAAAGATTGAATAACCTACGAAAGGATAACGTTCTGGGAGTCGGGGCTTGAACGAACTAGAAAATCTGAAAAGGGAAATGCAAAGGCTCAATCTAGATATAGTAGGGGTCAGTTAAGTGAAGTGGAAGGAAGACAAGGACTTCTGGTCAGATGAGTATCAGGTAATATCAACAGCAGCAGAAAATGGTATAACAGGTGTAGGATTCGTTATGAATAGGAAGGTAGGGCAGAGGGTGTGTTACTGTGAACATTTCAGTGACCGGGTTGTTCTAATCAGAATCGACAGCAGACCAACACCGACAACGATAGTTCAGGTATACATGCCGACGTCGCAAGCTGAAGATGAACAGATAGAGAAAGTGTATGAAGATATTGAAAGGGTAATGCAGTACGTAAAAGTGGACGAAAATCTATTAGTCATGGGCGACTGGAATGAAGTTGTAGGGGAAGGAGTAGAAGAAAAGGTTACAGGGGAATATGGGCTTGGGACAAGGAATGAAAGAGGAGAAAGACTAATTGAGTTCTGTAACAAGTTTCAGCTAGTAATAGCTAATACCCTGTTCAAGAATCACAACAGGAGGAGGTATACTTGGAAAAGGCCGGGAGATACGGGAAGATTTCAATTAGATTACATCATGGTCAGACAGAGATTCCGAAATCAGATACTGGATTGTAAGGCGCACCCAGGAGCAGATATAGACTCAGATCACAATATAGTTGTGATGAAGAGTAGGCTCAAGTTCACGACATTAGTCAGGAAGAATCAATACGCTAAGAAGTGAGATACGGAAGTACTAAGGAATGACGAGATACGTTTGAAGTTCTCTAACGCTATAGATACAGCAATAAGGAATAGCGCAGTAGGCAGTACAGTTGAAGAAGAATGGACATCTCTAAAAAGGGCCATCACAGAGGTTGGGAAGGAAAACATAGGTACAAAGAAGGTAGCTGCGAAGAAACCATGGGTAACAGAAGAAATACTTCAGTTGATTGATGAAAGGAGGAAGTACAAACAATCAGCTTAACAGCTCATGTATCGAAGCTGCTTACAAGAATAATATACAGAAGAATGGAAAAGAAAATTGAGAATGCGCTAGGTGACGATCAGTTTGGCTTTAGGAAAAGTAAAGGGACGAGAGAGGCAATTCTGACGTTACGGCTAATAATGGAAGCAAGGCTAAAGAAAAATCAAGACACTTTCATAGGATTTGTCGAACTGGAAAAAGCGTTCGACAATATAAAATGGTGCAAGCTGCTCGAGATTCTGAAAAACGTAGGTGTAAGCTATAGGGAGAGACGGGTCATATACAATATGTACAACAACCAAGAGGGAATAATAAGAGTGGACGATCAAGAACGAAGTGCTCGTATTAAGAAGGGTGTAAGACAAAGCTGTAGCCTTTCGCCCCTACTCTTCAATCTGTACATCGAGGAAGCAATGATGGAAATAAAAGAAAGGTTCAGGAGTGGAATTAAAATACAAGGTGAAAGGATATCAATGATACGATTCGCTGATGACATTGCTATCCTGAGTGAAAGTGAAGAAGAATTAAATGATCTGCTGAACGGAATGAACAGTCTAATGAGTACACAGTAAGGTTTGAGAGTAAATCGGAGAAAGACGAAGGTAATGAGAAGTAGTAGAAATGAGAACAGCGAGAAACTTAACATCAGGATTGATGGTCACGAAGTCAATGAAGTTAAGGTATTCTGCTACCTAGTCAGTAAAATAACCATTGACGGACGGAGCAAGGAGGACATCAAAAGCAGACTCGCTATGGCAAAAAAGGCATTTCTGGCCAAGAGAAGTCTACTAAAATCAAATACCGGCCTTAATTTTAGGAAGAAATTTCTGAGGATGTACGTCTGGAGTACAGCATTGTATGGTAGTGAAACATGGACTGTGGGAAAACCGGAACAGAAGAGAATCGAAGCATTTGAGATGTGGTGCTATAGACGAATGTTGAAAATGGACTGATAAGGTAAGGAATGAGGAGGTTCTATGCAGAATCGGAGAGGAAAGGAATATGTGGAAAACACTGATAAGGAGAAGGGACAGGATGATAGGACATCTGCTAAGACATGAGGGAATGACTTCCATGGTACTAGAGGGAGCTGTAGAGGGCAAAAACTGTAGAGGAAGACAGAGATTGGAATACGTCAAGCAAATAATTGAGGACGTAGGTTGCAAGTGCTACTCTGAGATGAAGAGGTTAGCACAGGAAAGCAATTCGTGGCGGGCCGCAGCAAACCAGTCAGTAGACTGATGACCAAAAAAACAAAAAACAAAAAAATGATTCTCTGACTGGCAGAGCCCTCCGGGCTCAATGTCAGCCATAGGCGCTGGTGGAGATATCGATGTTTGTTGTGCACCATCGGCCTCCATATCGTCTGCCCAACCACCAAGAGAGGATTGTGGTGTCAATGGTGGCTGGTTGCTTTCACAGAAGCCCACATTTTCGGAGTCGATGCAATGTGCCTCGTTTTCTGGGCCACCAGATGTGGGAAAGTGTTCCTTGACTTCAGGCACCTTCTGGTGAATGATGCCACTGGAGTCCGTTGCAACTGTGAACGAGTCAACGATGTCTTCCGCCGGCTTCACATTCCTGTTCCGTTCGTCAGCTGACAATCGCCTCTTCTTGTGTCGCTTGGGTGATTTTTGCTTTCGGGCCCGAGATTCGACATCCACTGGACGTCGGGGCTCGACACTGTCTCGGTCACCAGGAATCCCTGTGTCCGAACCCGACAGTGACGGCGGCTGGGCGCGCACAACGCTGCGGTGGGCAGAGGCTGTAGTCTGCATCGTTTGGCTGCAGCGTCGTCGACGGCGCTGACTCTCCAACGGAGTTGGCAGCGGCTTGAGTAGGTAGCAGGTTTTGATTATCCATCACATCATGACGTGCCGCCTCCACATACGTTAGCGGGAGCGAGGTCATAGTGGAGCGTTCCGGAAGTTCATTGCGGGGCACCTGAACGAGGCGGCGCTGCAGACACTCAGTTGTAACATGGCCCTCCTGGCCGCAGCCCGAGCAGGTCCTCGGTTGTCCATCATATATGACAATTGCGCGGCAGCCACCAACGAAAATATATGATGGAACGTGCTTCTTAAGTTCTATGCGCACTTGTCGTACCCCGTTAAGGACAGGCTACGTTTCGAACGTGTTCCATTTCTCCTCTGTGTGGCTCAGACCTGTGCCGTACGGCCGCAGCGCATCAACGACAAGGTTGGCAGGAACTTCGAACGGTAGTTCAAAGATGCGCACGGAACGCACCCCCAGACCAGCGTGGTCAACTCCTACCACGTTCAAATTACCGTCTGCGTGACAGAAGCGAAAGCCGTTAGCAGATCGTTGGTGTAGTCTATCGCAGGCCGCTTCGTCAATCAGTTTGAGGTACCCTGTGCTGGATACAATAGACAAATGAATGCCTATCAGTTCCTGCGGTTCTATATGCATGATGTCTCGAAGAAACCGTTCGATTTCATGGGCCTTCGGTCTCGTGTACGATGCGTTGAACGTGAGTTTGATTGTAGCTTTTCGATATGAGAACGCGATGGCGGGTCGGTACAGGTACTATAAGGCAATACAACGACGCGACCACGCGCTAGCGGGTAAACAACAACACCTGCGGAGCACTGCCCGGCGCGCCGAGCCCGTCCGCACGGTAACACGGCTGAAAGCCGAAACTGTCCATCTGAGCCACCGAGGACACAGATGAATGGCTCGGCGTTGGCGGAGCGCCAGCGGGGACGCGCGTACCTAGAACACCCAGTATGCGCGTCCGGGATAACGCTCCCGCTGGCCACTGTGAAAACGCTGAGTCCGACGCTATATAAGCGAGCGCGCGCTCGCGCTACGCTCGTTCTGTGTCTAGCTGCTGCACAGGCAACTGCATTGAACGCCGCCAACATGCCCTACAGGAGATATCGCCGTCGTCGTCGTCGCACAACAGGTTACAAAAATATAGAATATGTTACGTGTATACAATACAAGTGGAGAGGTAGAATCATAAGCAGATTTACCAAAGTCTTTTTTAGCAATCTCAAACATATGGTAGGTGCGGTAGGCACTTAACATCTCTATCATTAAAACTTTCAAGTCCAGGTACACTAGAAACTCCGCTACCACCTCTAAGAATGGCGACAGTAAACCATCCATTTCCATGTGAGAAGGTGTCCTCGGTGGCTCAGATCAGTTGGCCTTTGGCTGTGCTGCGGTGAGGACGCGCTGTTTTGTGTTCCTACCGCGGAGCGAGCGCTCGTGTTGTTTACATCGTACTCGGCCGTTTCGCGCGTGCCGCACTCAGCATATAGATCACTATGGCGCACCAATACAGAAAATCGACGCACAAATTTACGTTCCGCAACGAATTTGCACGGCCCAGATCACTCGAAGTCGAACGATTTCTACGAGAAGAAGTTAAAATCCCGGCGACCGACGTTCTCGGCATTCAATTGTCCATTGTGAGTAGTATCGTATATGTAAAGATCATCAAGGACGCAACATGTGAACGGATCCTTCGGGACACGAAACAGGGCCTCCGTTTCTGCCATGCTGATGGCAATGTGGGGACTGTGCACGTCGTTTATTCTGGCATGGGACTTCGCACGATCAGAATTTTCGAACTTCCTTTCGAACTACCGGCGGAGGACGTCGTGACAGCGCTGCGCCCCTACGGCACGGTCCATGATCATATTGCAGAAAAATGGACGCAATTCCAGACATATCCAGTGCTGAACGGAGTCCGCCAGGTCCGAATAGAACTTAAAAGACATGTACCTTCATATCTGAATATCGGTGGCTGCCGTGCCATCGTCATCTACGATGGGCTACCGAAGACCTGCTCTGATTGTGGGAAGGAGGGACACCTCAGATCAGAACTTTAGCAAATAAAAAATTAAAATAATAATAATAATATTATAATAATAATAATTTGTAATAATAATTATTATTTTTTGTTGTTTGGTTGAGTAAGTAATTGAGAGATTAAAATTTACGCCGTGAATTCATCGAGCGTCGCACGTCCGAAGATGTACGGAACGTAGCCAGGGCTCATTATATATTTTTTGTAGACAAAGTCTAATATCTGACCTGAGCTTCAATCATGAAAATGGAGTGACTAAAATTACTAAAACAAAGAAAAGCATACGATTAAATAAAACATATATTCATTGTAACATATACATTACGATATAAATTATACTTACGTAAAATTATAGGGAAATAATTGCAGATCATTTACAAATGAGAGCGACTTATTAATTCTGCGCCTCTTTTCTGCAAATAAGTATGAAATGGCTAACTGTGAAGCCACACAAAATATTACGTCCTTCTAGGACAACGAATGACATAAGAGTGTGTTGATGCCTACTGGCTGTGACAAGAGCGCGGTGTTAATTGCTTTATTTTGCATTCTCTTGTCTTAAAAAATCGATACATATAATCTAAGTTAACTAAATTAAATATTGTCTGTGCTCGAGTGCAAATGGTTCCTTAAAGAACGTATCCAACGTCGAATCACTCAACTGCCGCCGGCTGATGCGGATCCACCATCGCAGCCGACGCTGCTTCCCGTGACTTATGCACCAGCCCTCACGACAGCTACCACTTCACCACGACAGCCGACATCCACTGTTGGGTCGAGTTTCCATCCTACAATACAGGGCGATGATGACACACCCGTTCCACAAGCTACGGATTCAACTTCGATGCCGCCGCCCCCGTCGACGGATAACAACATACATGACGATAGCATGGCCGTAGACTCGCTTATTGTGCCTACGGCTGCCTTCGTGCCGGAACGTCGTGAATCTTTGCCATCGTCTGACACAGAAGGACACACCAGGAAGCAAAGTTCTCCGAAGCGACGGAAGCGGAGGCGTAGAGCAACTTCCGAACGGGATGCGACACAGCCTCCAGAGGACGACGACTCCACCTTCAATGACGACGCTACCACAGAGGCAGCCGCCATTTGCTGCAGTGTGGCACCACCGAACGGAACTGAGGACAAACCACATATATCTACAGTGGCAAAATCGGATGCCGATACGCAGGACAGATGCTGCCCACCACCTTCTGGAGTGCAAGCACCCATGCCTTGTCCTGAGGAAGCTAGGGAATCCGATCTTGCTTTGAGTTCCGCGACTTGGGCGGATGACCACAACGACGACGGAACCATGCAAGTTACGCCAACAGGACCCACGCCATTGGCGCCGGCTCTCTAGAAAGGACTGCAGGTGAGGTTTGGGGGCAATGCGGGGGTGACAATACAGTCAGAAGCGTCATAGGTATTTCCAGTCTTAATGGATAACTTAACACCTGAGGTTCTACAACAAGCTTATCGTATCGCCACGCTTAACCTCAACACGATACGAATGACAGTGAAGATCCAGTTGCTGCGTGACATGCTTCGTTCTTCGGATGTTTACATTGCCCTGTTGCAATAAGTGTATATAGCGGCCCTCCCCGTTTTCTACGGTTATGTGGCATATGTGTCACCGGCGGACCGGAATGGCAGCGGTACGGCAATACTAGTGCGCGACGGAATTGCCATCGAAGAAGTGACTTACCTTCCGTCAGGAAGGGGGCTGGCGATCACAGCACTGGGCATGCGCATCATTAACATTTACGCTGCATCAGCAACTGACCAACGCCGCGAACGATCGCTGTTCTACTCGGAGGATATCGCCCCCCTCTTTATCAGCCGATTCGATCAATATATCTTCGGCGGCGACTTCAACTGTGTGCTCCACCCCAAAGACCAAGTACCATATTTCTCGACTTGTCAAGAACTTCGGCTCCTGGTTCGAGATATGCTTCTCACCGACACGTGGGAGACAGTGCACGGTGACCGTCCCGGGCCGACATACCTTACTAGTCACTCAGCCAGTCGCCTAGACCACATTTATGTCTCACGAGCTCTAGCGCCGGGAGTATTGGACGCCGAACGTTGGCCGCTTGCCTTCTCCAATCATAGCGCTTTCATATGCACACTCACTCTACAACAGCAGCGGAGCCGACCGAAGTGGCCGAGCGGTTCTGGGCGCTACAGTCTGGAGCCGCGCGACCGCTACGGTCGCAGGTTCGAATCCTGCCGCGGGCATGGATGTGTGTGATGTCCTTAGGTTAGTTAGGTTTAAGTAGTTCTAAGTTCTAGGGGACTTATGACCTCAGCAGTTGAGTCCCATAGTGCTCAGAGCCATTTGAACCATTTGAACAGCAGCGGATATGGCGCAGCCGAGGACCCTGGAAGCTGAATGTGGCACATCTTCAAGCCACGGAATGCCGTCAGATTATCGCCAACACATGGCTGGATTGCGAACGTCGTCTTCCCCGATACCCTTCGACTCTAGCATGGTGGGTGGACTGTGCAAAACCAGCGTTTCGGCGTGTTCTAACACAATTCGGAAAAGATATCGCAGCTTGGCATCGTCACACATTGGACTTTTATTACACGATGCTTCGAGAACTCGACAGCCAACCACCATCTCCAAACCGACAAATGGAGAACCGCCGAATTAAAGGTAAAATATTGTCTCTTACGAGGAAACGTTTGGAGGGGGTCGTAGTGCGATCGCGACGTCAAGGACGAGCGGAAGGAGAAAACCCGTCTATGCATCACATCGTGCTCGACAGCCGCCGACGCCGACAGCAGCTGATCACGGACCTCGTACTGCCAGATGGTAGGGTCGTAATGACTCAGGCGGCGGTTACAGAAGCCTTTGCAGATCACTATCGCCGGTTTTACGACGAGGTGAATACAAAGGACGAGGAAGCGGACGATCACGACATACTGCAGCACGTGTCGCACACCCTTGACAATGCAGGAGCGGCGACGCTGTTAGGTGGACTTACACGGGACGACATCGAGGACGCGCTTTACAAGGGAGCACTCAACAAATCTCCCGGGCCAGACGGACTGCCGCTCGAGTTTTATCGGCCTTTCTGCGATCTAATGATGCCCCTGTGGATCATCATGTACCAAGAATTGATGACCCCCGGTTCCCACGTGCCACCTGCATTCGTGGAAGTTCTCCTTATACCGATACACAAGCCTTCCAGACGTCGGACGGTCGAGGACTACAGGCCAATTACAATGCTCAACTCGGACTATAAAATCTTCGCCCGACTACTCGTCAGCCGCATAAAGAAGGTTCTGCTCCTACTCCTCTCAATGGAGCAAACGACACAGGGCGGAGTGACCAACATGCAAACGGCAACCAGCGAATGCAGGGATTTAATAGCCATCGCCACATCCTGTCGCCTTCGAGCTGCTCTGATCTCCATTGTTTTCGACCACGCCTTCGACAGAGTTCACCACAAGTTCCTTCTGTCAGTTATGGCCCGCATGGGCTTCCCGCCTGACTTTCTCGACATCTTTCACCGCCTTTTCCGTGGAGCTGCCTCCCGTGTACTGGTGAATGGACGGATTGCGGGTCTCTTTCCGATACGACGGTCAGTTCGCCAAGGATGCCCACTCTCCATGATCCTTTACGCGATCGCACTCGAACCACTTGTCGGAGGGTTGAAAAAACAGGCTCTCGGGCATGTCATTGAGGGATCACACTTTTCACTGCAGGATATATGCTGATGACCTTCTATTACTTGTCCGATCTGGTGACGATGTACGCTCGGTGATACAATGCATCAATCGCTATGGATTGGCAGCGAGCAGCCTCATAAATGTGGCCAAGTCGGCAGCGATGCCCATTGGGAGAGGTCTACAGGAGGACGCTTTAGCCCCACTCCCACTAGTTAACAAGATCCGGTTCTTGGGCATAACATTTACACAGGATGTGCGCCGCACTGCTGCCATGAACTATGCACGATTACTAAAGGCAATACGCACAGAAGTTCGCCGGAACTTATTTCTACGGACGGACCTCCTACAGCGTGCGGAATACCTCAACCTTCACGTGGCGACTAAGATGATCCACATGGCCCAGGTCCTACCGATATCGACAGCGATGGCACACAGATTGCAAGCAGCGTTTGGATATTACCTTACAGCCGGACACCTACTCAAAGTCCGCTACGAAACACTCACCCTCCCTCCGCGTGAAGGCGGACTGGGTCTTATAAATGTACGAGCGAGAGCTACAGCGTTATACTTGTGCACAATGATGAAATTGTGGACCCACAAAGATGCTTCCCTTACGGGACGTCTATTAGAGCTGCCAGCGTCTCTTCTGCCACCTGTCACGGTTGCGCACATTCCACCCTCACTCTCGCACCTCTTTGAATTTATTCTTGAGTATAGTTACGTGCACCCAGACCTTCCCAACACTCGCTCTCCCAAGGCTAAGGTCCATTCCTCGCAATGTGATTGAGAAGAAGAGCCCTACGACCCTATGGTGGTCCCGTGGTATCAGGTGGTGAACGGGAAAGTTGTAACACGACAAAGGCTGCACGCTATTGCGATGACGGATTCCCCCCTTTGCCCACGTTGCCACCTCGTGGATACTGACGCACACCATTTAACATGTGGATCGGCGTTAGAGGTACGGCTGTTAGTGCAGAAGATCCTCGCCAGCTACCTATGTATCGCGCCTCGCACAATTGAGCCACGGCTCCTCCTTTGTCCAGAGGATACTTATTTTCCACCTGCGAAGACTCACGCTCTCACATGGTTTAAAGGCATGTTCATATACTACCTCTTTCGAGATGATGAGAAGATGGTGCTTGATTACTGGCAATTTCTCCTGGACAGTCATAGCACACTTGAGTGTACACCCCGATACCGACAACTACACTCCTGGAAATGGAAAAAAGAACACATTGACACCGGTGTGTCAGACCCACCATACTTGCTCCGGACACTGCGAGAGGGCTGTACAAGCAATGATCACACGCACGGCACTGCGGACACACCAGGAACCGCGGTGTTGGCCGTCGAATGGCGCTAGCTGCGCAGCATTTGTGCACCGCCGCCGTCAGTGTCAGCCAGTTTGCCGTGGCATACGGAGCTCCATCGCAGTCTTTAACACTGGTAGCATGCCGCGACAGCGTGGACGTGAACCGTATGTGCAGTTGACGGACTTTGAGCGAGGGCATATAGTGGGCATGCGGGAGGCCGGGTGGACGTACCGCCGAATTGCTCAACACGTGGGGCGTGAGGTCTCCACAGTACATCGATGTTGTCGCCAGTGGTCGGCGGAAGGTGCACGTGCCCGTCGACCTGGGACCGGACCGCAGCGACGCACGGATGCACGCCAAGACCGTAGGATCCTACGCAGTGCCGTAGGGGACCGCACCGCCACTTCCCAGCAAATTAGGGACACTGTTGCTCCTGGGGTATCGGCGAGGACCATTCGCAACCGTCTCCATGAAGCTGGGCTACGGTCCCGCACACCGTTAGGCCGCCTTCCGCTCACGCCCCAACATCGTGCAGCCCGCCTCCAGTGGTGTCGCGACAGGCGTGAATGGAGGGACGAATGGAGACGAGTCGTCTTCAGCGACGAGAGTCGCTTCTGCCTTGGTGCCAATGATGGTCGTATGCGTGTTTGGCGCCGTGCAGGTGAGCGCCACAATCAGGACTGCATACGACCGAGGCACACAGGGCCAACACCCGGCATCATGGTGTGGGGAGCGATCTCCTACACTGGCCGTACACCACTGGTGATCGTCGAGGGGACACTGAATAGTGCACGGTACATCCAAACCGTCATCGAACCCATCGTTCTACCATTCCTAGACCGGCAAGGGAACTTGCTGTTCCAACAGGACAATGCACGTCCGCATGTATCCCGTGCCACCAAACGTGCTCTAGAAGGTGTAAGTCAACTACCCTGGCCAGCAAGATCTCCGGATCTGTCCCCCATTGAGCATGTTTGGGACTGGATGAAGCGTCGTCTAACGCGGTCTGCACGTCCAGCACGAACGCTGGTCCAACTGAGGCGCCAGGTGGAAATGGCATGGCAAGCCGTTCCACAGGACTACATCCAGCATCTCTACGATCGTCTCCATGGGAGAATAGCAGCCTGCATTGCTGCGAAAGGTGGATATACACTGTACTAGTGCCGACATTGTGCATGCTCTGTTGCCTGTGTCTATGTGCCTGTGGTTCTGTCAGTGTGATCATGTGATGTATCTGACCCCAGGAATGTGTCAATAAAGTTTCCCCTTCCTGGGACAATGAATTCACGGTGTTCTTATTTCAATTTCCAAGAGTGTATTTGCGAACTATTTGCGCAGTGTCTTCGATAACCCCCCTCACAGTTGGGGAGTACCAGGCAGAGGATGACCGCCTTCGTGGGGCCCCACACGCTGCGAAATGTTGTACCAACTTGGAACATGGAATCTGTACGCAGATGGGCCATGCACATGGAATGGCGTGCGGGATTTGCTTACATTTTTCTTTCTTATTATCTATCATCACACTATTAGTTTCAAATTCTATTTCATAGTTTAGAAGGAATTCTTGTTCTGTTGTTGCTACGGATGTACATTCTAATTTTGTTCGTCGTAACTGAAAGACGCCTTTTTCCATAGAAAAATAAAGTTGGTAGAGAAAATAATTTACAATATAAAAAATAAAAAAAATAAAAAACAAATAAAAACCACAAAGAACAAAAAAAGAAAAAAGTTGGTAGAGCACTTGCCCGCGAAAGGCAAATTAAATTAAAATAAAATAAAAGATGGGTAGAGAGTCTGCCATGTAAGCAGGAGATCCCGGGTATGAGTCCGGTCGGGGCACACATTTTCAGCTGTCCACATCGAGGTATATCAACAACGCCTGTCGGCAGCTGAGGTTGTCAGTTAGTCATCATTTATTTCAGGGAAAAGCTGCACGGTCATCAACAGTAACTGTTCTTTCGAGAACAAGTTACTGTCTTTGTATATATATTTAATTATGAAATCAAGGACTACTTCGCTGGGCCGCTACTTCGCTGGTCCTATCTCTTTCCCGAAAGTTTTGCTTAATTTTCCTGAAGACAGCGTCTGCCTTTCCCCTAGATAGGCATGATTCCATAACACGGGAGGAGGGAGGGGTGATACCTTGTGCCTACCTTTTTAAATTATTGTAATCTGGTCAGTTACTTTATATCTTCAGATTTCGAAAAAAAATTATTGGTTCTAATAAATCCTTCCACCTGATACCATAAATGTTTTAAATTTCCCAGGTAAGCGTAACCCAAAAATTTAAGTCTCAGTATTAGATGACATTTCCCCCACTGCACGTCATATTCAATATTTCCAGATTCACGACCCTTCAACATCTCATTAAACAATATGTTGTGAGACAAAGCCAACACCACTTAACGAAATTTGCAATTTTTTCAATTGTTTAAGAATTGGGCGTGGGCATGAAGTAAACCCCACACCAGCTGTACTGTTTCTCCTGGGTGGACTTGGGTTTAAAAAAATGAAAACTAAATATTACGATAAACTTCATAAATAATCGACAAGAAGAAGAGAGAGAACTACAATGGACATGTTATTCCATGGACTCTTGCGCTCAGCAGTTGAGTCCCATAGTACTCAGAGCCATTTTGAGCCACTCTTGCGCTTGTATGCATGAACTATCTTTCCTTTGTCTTTCACTTATCTTATCTCCTTGGATTCGGACCTAAGAGGACGTTCTTGTGTAAAGTGTTGTGGATTGGCAAGAGAGCCAACCCACTATGAGAGGAAGCCGAAAGGCACGCGTTTTAGCTCACGCAGGCTGGCGTGAGGTCTGGAACAGGTCAAGGAAATGAGACTAGCAAAAAAGGACGTAGCTGTGGAATACTTAACTTTAATCCATAAATGGTGAACATCGCTCTTGACGGTACATGTTTTACAGCATCAATAGTAACTGGTAATGGCGCCTTGCTAGGTCGTAGCAAATGACGTAGCTGAAGGCTATGCTAACTATCGTCTCGGCAAATGAGAGCGTATTTTGTCAGTGAACCATCGCTAGCAAAGTCGGCTGTACAACTGGGGCGAGTGCTAGGAAGTCTCTCTAGACCTGCCGTGTGGCGGCGCTCGGTCTGCAATCACTGATAGCGGCGACACGCGGGTCCGACGTATACTAACGGACCGCGGCCGATTTAAAGGCTACCACCTAGCAAGTGTAGTGTCTGGCGGTGACACCACATAAAGCTCATCTTGCTATATCAGCTGATAATGTAAGTTGTACTTAAAACCCGAAAAATACAATGGTTATTTTCTCGAAAGAATTTGTGTATGTGGTCAATCAATTGGTAGTCTGTTACCTGGATTGTCTTAACTAGATATGGGCCTCAACAAAGATTTTTCATTGTTGAACGCCATCTTAGAAAAAGCTTTAACATTTTTCTTTTAGCTCATCTACGACTCGTGCCGTCGGTTAGGACAATTAACCTTATTTCAGATCCCACGAGACCGGAGGCAGCTACTAATAATTTAACAATTTTAGGCACAGATTTTCTTTATATAACGAGATAACATCCCAGGCAGAAAAGGTCTGGTCACAGGATTCCAGTTCCATTATAGGATTTCATTTTTAGATGTTACTCTTGTTATGTTATATTGGGGAATCGAGACAAAAGCACGATGTTAAGTTACGTATTGCATTAGTGTACATCGAACAGACATGGCAAATATTTTGTGCTGCAATAAGCACACGACTTCTCACGAGCCTGGAATAATATCTGTAGCGTTGGGTAAATAAGAAAAGGACCATTAATTTTCGACGATTACGTACCTACTCTGAGTTCTGAGCTGGTTTACTGAGTGCTTATAGACGTCGGGATAAATTAAACAACATATTACACTGTTAATAATATTCCCACATTATTTATTTCTCTTTTATGCTGAGCCATTGCATTAATGTGTGTTTCTTTTTTATATAAGTCACGGCTCATATCCATTCCATTACATTACAATGATAGCAAAGAAAAAGAGTAACAAATATTTTTTATTTTATTACATTACATCGCGCTTGCTAGTATATGTTACTGAAGATGTATTGATGTTGCTAAGAGTGTGCAAAAATGTATTTTCATGTATGGGACGCTAGTAAAAGATCCGTACCTTTTGAAAATGTGTGTTACTAATGTAAGTCAACAAAAGTTACGAATTATTATCCCCTTTCTCATTTCTCTTGAGCGGTCATAAAGTACCCTTTTTCGGGTGTAAAATTTGGTGCTGTTAGGTTTATATGTCATTTATCCGGCCACGGTGGCCGAGCGGTTCTAGGCGTTTCAGTCCGAAACCGCGAGACTGCTAAGGTTCGATTCTTGCCTCAGGCATGGATGTGTGTGATGTCCTTAGGTTAGTTAGGTTTTAGTTCTAAGTTCTAGGGGACTGATGATCTCAGATGTTAAGTCCCATAGCGCTCAGAGTCATTTGAACCATTTTTATGCCATTTTGAAGAAGTGTAATAGAATCGTAGTGAAGCATACAGCGACCGAATGATCAGAATTTGGGGAACTGAAAAGTCTTTGATAGCTAATTTTTTTCTTTATTTCACGACCGGATTCGATCATCAGATGAGCCTACAAAGAGGGTGTCATTTGTTGTCAACAAGAAACTTGAACACTTGTAAGCAATAAAATATTCCGAACGCAACTGTCGGGGTGGAACAGGTGTCTGCAGGCAGCGGGATTCCCCGAGACGTTCTTGAGGTGTTCTTTTGGCTGCAGCGCGAGCTACGCGTCGGCGCGTGTTCCGCATCTGACCCTACTTTCCGTCGCCCCAGTCCCTCCCCCCCCCCCCCCCCCTCCCAGCAGCCGCTGCAGAGATAAATCAGGCCGAGTGGGGTCGCGGGCCGGCGCGCGGCTATCAGCAGAACAAAGCCGTCTTTGATCAGCGCTGATACGGCCGACCCCATTATGCCCGCCGAGGCCGACCTACTTCAAAGGGGGAAAAATACCCCTCGTGTTTGTCGCCGTACAAAGCGGAGTGCCCTTGACTCGTTGCGCTGCCCGGCCCGGCTCGGGCCCAACTAGTGCACTACAGTACGCCGGCGAGGCCCCGTCCTTTTGGCGCGACGCGGCCCGGCGCTCCCTGAGACGGGCCTGCCGGATCCGTTGCAGGCAGAACGGGGCAGGCGGGCAGGCAGCGGCTCGGGTAGCACGGCCGGCGCCCACCGTGGGCGGCGCGGTGCGCAGTGTCAGGTGGGGAACGCCTGTAACGGGACTCCTTTGCCGAGTTGGCAGTCGCGAACCTTAGTCAGTGACGGCCCGCTTAAACTTCTTTTGTTGTTTGAGACTAATGTGCTCCACACAGTATTACTGTACCTGTAGGGCTGTAACTTTTTTATTCAAGAAATGAGGGACATTTACTTAAAAATTCTAGATTTTTCACAAAAATAGGGGACAATGCATAAATACACTACTGGCCATTAAAATTGCTACACCACGAAGATGACGTGCTACAGGCGCAAAATTTAGCCGACAGGAAGAAGATGCTCTGACACACAAATGATTAGCTTTGCAGAGCATTCACACAAGATTGGAGCCGGTGTCGACACCTACAACGTACTGACATAAGGAAAGTTTCCAAACCGATTTCTCATACACAAACAGCAGTTGACCGGCGTTGCCTGGTGAATCATTGTTTTGATGCCTCATGTTAGGAGGAGAGATGCGTTCCATCGCGTTTCCGACTTTGATAAAGGTCAGATTGTAGCCTATCACGACTACCGTTTATCGTATCGCGACACTGCTGCTTGCGTTGGTAGAGATCCAATGACTGTTAGCAGAATATGGAATCGGTGGGTTCAGGAGGGTAATACGGAACGCCGTGCTGGAGACCAAAGGCCTCGTATCACTAGCAGTCGAGGTGACAGGCATCTTATCCGCATGGCTGTAACGGATCGTGCAGCCACGTCTCGATCCCTGAGTCTACACATGGGGACGTTCGCAAGACAACAACCTTCTGCACGAACAATTCGACGACGTTTGCAGCAACATGGACTATCAGCTCGGACACCTTGGCTGCGGTTACCTTGACGCTGCATCACAGACAGGAGCGCCGGCGATGGTGTACTCAACGACGAACCTGGGTGCACGAATGGCTAAACGTCATTTTTTCGGATGAATCCAGATTCTGTTTACAGCATCATGATAGTCGCATCCGTGTTTGGTGAAATCGCGGTGAACGCACGTTGGAAGCGTGCATTCGTCATCGCCATACTGGCGTATCACCCGGCGTGATGGTATGGGGTACCATTGGTTACATGTCTCGGTCACCTCTTGTTCGCAGTGACGGTACTTTCAACAGCAGACGTTACATTTAAGATGTGTTACGACCCGTGGCTCCACCCTTCATTGGATCCCTGCGAAACCCTACATTTCGGCACGATAATGCTCGACCGCATGATGCAGGTCCTGTACGGGCCTTTCTGGATACAGGAAATGTTCGACTGCTGCCCTGGCCAGCACATTCTCCGGATCTCTCACCAATTGAAAACGTCTGGTCAATGGTGGCCGAGCAACTGGCTCGTCACAATACGCCACTCACTACTCGCGAGGAATTGTGTATCGTGTCGAAGCTGCATGGGCAGCTGTACCTGTACACGCCATCCAAGCTCTGTTCGACTCAATGCCCAGGCATACCAAGGCCGTTATTACGGCCAGAGGTGGTTGTTCTGGGTACTGATTTCTCAGGATCTATGCACCCAAACTGCGTGAAAACGTAATCACATTTCACTTCTAGTATAATATATTAGTCCAATGAATACGCGTTTATCATCTGCATTTCTTCTTGGTGTAGCAATGTTAATGGCCAGTAGTGTACTTGGAATTCAAACGTTACGTAAATTTTAAATACCTTGCAATTCGTTTCATTAACAGACTGAGATAACCATTGAAATTCATAAAAGGAACTACCCTATCCTCTTAAAAGTACATACAGGGCAATGCATTAGTTATGACAAAACATCCAGAGGAAACATTAATCGAATTGAAATCCAATTTCGCATGACAGAGCGGATCAGGTTGTGGAAAGGGACCAACGTCAATTACTGTTAGTTATACAAGAACACACAACTTTATTACTCAAACCAATGCACAGATCAACAAAGATCAATTGACAGCTGAGGACCCAAGTAACTTCTCCAGAATAAGTTTAAATGATTGCTTTAAAACACCAGGATTTAGAGTAACGGCTCAAGGCCTTACTTAAATAAAATCACAATATCTTGTCGGCGAAAGCACGAAATAATATTTCAGATCAGGTAAGGAAATTCTTTAAAAGCCAAACATTTACAAATTTCGGCTAAAGGCCATATTAAGGAAAATTCAAGTTAATTCTTCGACTGAAAGCCCAATTTAAAAAAATATTCTATACATAATAAAAGAGAGACTTTAAAGATAAGCCTTTACACAGTACAACAGAGAAACATCGTAAGAAAACTTGTAGTATTTTGTCGGCTGAAGGTCCTAACAATTACTCAAGAAAAATTAAAGATAACCTTAAGATAAACATTTACAGAACACGGCTGAAGGCCGTTTCCAGAATTCAAGATAATTAAGGAGAAACCTTACAGACAAGGATTTATATATTAAAGACACAGATTCTGAAACAAACCAGGCTGAAGGCCTAAATGCAGAGCAACAAGAATTGTAAATGAAACACGGCTGAATACCTAATCTTAAAGTTGTCATGAAGTTCGGCTGAAGGCCATATACTAAACATAAAACAGACAATATAAATAAACGGCTGAAGGCCCGGCACAGTACCTCTGACCAAAAAAAAAGCGACAATCACAAACAACAAACAGTGGTGCTCAGAAAAGATCCAAGGGTCGGCCTGGGGCAGCGTGACCTCACGAACCAACCAATAACCTAATCAGTTCCCTTCCTCTCAACTAACGGCACGACAGCCGAAAATACCAGCTAGGACGAAGACCGCAGCAGCACTACGTCTTGACAATTGTCATCTAAACACAGTCAAGGCACACTCTCTCGCAACCGACTGACTGGCTACTCCAGTACGCAGACAGCATTCATCTGGTCGGAAGAAACCACAGAAGCTACTCAGGGTTCCACGTAAACACTTGCACCAGGAACTCTAACAATCTTAAAACCAATCATCGTGGAACAACAAGTAGAAATAACAAGTCACACACACACAGACTTTCCATAACCAAAATGGCTCAGAGCACTATGCGACTTAACATCTGAGGTCACCAGTCCCCTAGAACTTAGAACTACTTAAATCTAACTAACCTTAAGACATCACACGCATCCATGCCCGAAGCAGGATTCGAATCTGCGACCGTAGTGGTCGCCCGGTTCCAGACTGAAACGCCTAGAAACGCTCGGCCACAGCGGCCGGCTTTCCATAATCGGTCGGCGACCAAACACACGTCGTCCGATGAGACGACCGAATGAACGACCGACCAAGGTCCTCTCCACTCAACTTATGAGTGTTCGCAACGGCCGGGCGAGTCTTGTCTGTCAGCTCACTGCAGCTCCTACCCGACTTAACTCGACGTCCGTTCGGGACTCAGAGACACGGCGACCCAAGCACACTGGCTCGAACCCAACCATGCAGAGGTAACTCTTGCCCGACATCTAAGAACGAGGAAGGAACCGGCCCACGTCCGGCAAAATGACCAATTGACGAGGCCCAGAAACGGTCAATGGACCAAACGGTCGTCCCGTTCCAATCTCCTTCCGTCGGACAGATTATGTGTGTCGCCAGCGGTCGGCGAGCACTGGCTGTCCGTACTTGACTAGCGCTCTGTCCCCGACATCTCCTCCGTGCCCGACTTCACTGCTGCTGCGTCCCCCGACTGACTTCCAGACGTTCGACGAGCCGGAAATACTATCGGTCGGTCCAGAGGTAGTACGACAGAGCGCTTATCGATAAGCGCTGCTTCTGCCACTCACGGGCAGGTAAGGCAGGACGTAATTGTCGCCAGTAAATGGAACAAGAAAACGAGGTGGCAGTACGGTAAGAGAAGATGACAAACAATGAACGGAAAGAACACGAGCCGCGCACGGCTCAAGAATGTTTATTTTCTCCATCTGTATTTCACATTTGACATAGATGACTTTAAAATTGCACTGTCTAACTTTATCGTGCAATGGAACTCTCTCTAAGACTTTGGAACCTGTACATTTGAAACATGACTGAAATTACGTAACTGACAGCAGTCTGAAACACAACTGTTATAATGGGAAAGGCATGTGAACATGTATTTTATCTCTTCGCTTATGCGCTTTGCATTGTACTGAACTTTTCTGACTGCGAGAATGGACACTTAATTTAGCTGCGAGAATGTAAATTGTCAATTACTTTAAACCAAAGTTTACGTAACTGAAAACTGAATCTGATGCAACACTACCGATTTGAAATTGGTCCTGCTAATTAAACAAAACTTGATCAGTTTTAAAATAGTGGTCCCTGTGCTTAATGAACGCTATACCTTAAATAATAAAATTTCTTATTTTTACCTGCGCAATGGTAACGCTTTTCGCACTGGTCTCTGTTAGTACTTTAAACTGTATAGTTAGCAAACAGCAGTTGTGCAAGGCTGTTGCTTAGCATACGTTTTAATTAAATCTAATATGGCTGAGACAATAACATTTTGAGAAAAATAGTTAACCACAAATGACGTAGATCTTGAAAATGGTACTGACTTGGGACGAGTAACAATATGGCATTAACTTTAAAACTTGTATTTTGATTCTTTAAAATTAATAATGCTCACAATTAACCCATTCAATAAACTGATTATACATTAACAATTACCTTTACAAAATGATTGGATGTGAGTGCTATACATTTCCTGTCATCACTTACGAATACGCGCAAACAACTTTCTTTATTTTCTACTTCCGCTGAGATTACTTTTACACTTAGCAAATAAAAATTGTGATCAAATATATATCCAGCACACAGCACATACAACACGTCTTTACACTTGAAAGTCCTCCATATATTTCTCGATCTAAAGTTACTCTAACACATTACCCATAATACCTGGAATCCGCCATCACTGTTGAGCAGCGACGCTGCTACACAATCGGGACTATATTTGACCATCTCTGGTTCAATATCATGTTTTCTTACAAAACTGGAATTAATTTACCCTGTGTATATATCTTTCAACATGTTTATGTTTATGGTAATTAGGAGTTCACTTTTAATAAGATCTACTGATCGCATGATTCTACTGTCTGATACAACTGCGTAAAACTTCTTTCTAGTTTGGTTCTTTCCGAGGAAGACGGAGCTTCCATGGTATTTTTAACTACAGCTCTTAAGAGCTCTTCTCTCTTTTGTTCGAGTTTTCTTTTCAGTAAGCACATCTCATAATAAGCTTCAACCATAGACGCACTGAACAAAAATATTAGCAACATTGCTGAAGAATGGTGAATGGATTTCTAAAAGAATATCGTTAAGTTCATTTTCTGACTGAAAATATTTCTTGAGTAATCTCCAATGATTTCAAGTAGCTTTTGATGACAGGACAAATGTGGACTAATCTTTCTAATGTGCGTTCTTAAAAATGCCAGCGACTTTTAACGTGTCTCAGTATCTCCACCTACACCTATTCAATATCTACAAACTCAAAATATCTCTTCAGGACTTTGCGAACCTTCACTGACATGGAAAAATTTGAAATTTGTGGTAAGGTCTTACGGGACCAGACTGCAGAGGTCATCGGTCCCTAAGCTTACACTCTACTTAATCTAACTTAAACTAACTTACGCTAAGGAACGACACACACACCCATGCCCGAGGGAGGACGGGGTGAGCCGCGAACACCGTGACATGGAAAAATCACTATATGTTTTCAGAATAATATTTTCTTTGTTTATATCAAGCAAGGAGTTGCGTGCCTCATTGTATTACAGACAATGTGAGCTGAGCAACTTGATTGCAAAGTTCTGTGATGTGCATCATGAAAATGCTTAAAAACAGAATTGTGCTTACTGGAATTGCAAATTTTGTTGTCCACAATATAGGCAGTAATCTATTCCAAAGGCAGTCTATTTTCATTAACTGACTGACTGAGACACTCTTGAACTGAACTTGCAACTTCTCTGGCACATTCATAACCCAGAAAATTGTTTTGCACACCACTTGTAGCTGTGAAGTATCTTACACAGAGAGGAAACATTTTACTGTTCCCTTTATGCTGGCACCTGTTTCAAGTGAAAAGAAACAATTTCAGGAGCAAGTTCGGTTACAACACCTTTTACACACTTTCGAACCAATATATCTTGCACCATACTTTCCCCATTCGTTCTTCCAGACACAACACTATCAGCAGAACTGGAATCCACAAGAATACGAGATATCAATTTATTCGAACAATCCGTGCTGGCGTAGTTGTGGTTATATTTTACAACGTGTAACACGGTAATTAGTTCTGCTACAGTCACTTTATCTTGTTAGTGTGTTTCAGAAGCCACTTGATTAGAAAAATACGAATTAAGACTTTTTATTTTGTTGTTGTCTTGTACTTCCTTTGTGGGTTTCAGTTCTAGCATCTTGCTTAATATCCGACTTACCGCCATGAGACATAGAGATTTCACGCACTGATGGAACGTCAGACCTAGTGGCATTTTCGAACAACAGGTTTCACCCACATAGATTTCCAGCTGTTTTGATATGATGTTACGCGTTTAATATTCTTCGTAGGAGCTGTATACACTGAATTTTTATTCGGAATCTGGCATCTTAACATTGACGTCTTCGATTAGCTCTGATAATTTTACAATTTACGTAGATATAGTCCCAAACAGTATGAACAATTACATTTGAAATTGGAAGAGAAGACCGACGGAAGTACGTTGCGCAAGACGAGTTAAATAATCCAGCATGTTCAGCTTTGTCGGTGAATGGCGAGACATCCCGAGATTTCGTTTGTCTGATGCAGAAAAGGAAGAAAAATAATGGAGCTACTTTGAAATTCAATGACGTTCAAATCAAATACGGATTTTAAAGTAGTCTGAGACAAATAAAGACACAGGCTTGTTTTTACGGGAGAACAGTTCACATTGCAGCACGAAAATATCTCAAATACAGGATGTCCCGTACAATACAAGACATGTGGCAACCATAGTACCGAGGAGTGGTGAGTTACGAATCCACCAAGGGCGCAGATTCAGAGGGAGCATAAAGATTGACTTGAAAAGAAAACCAAGAGGGAAACTGGCTATGTATTATAATATTTCTGCTCCGGGTCAGATTCAATCATTAAAAATATTTACTAATGGAACTGATGGGAGCAGCAATATTGTAAGGAAGGCGAGACGTTCTGATAAAGAAAATGAAATGAGTAAAGGACTAGGGTTAAAAATTGGCGTACGTCTACATCTACATGATTACTCTCCAATCCACAATAAAGTGCATCGCAGAGGGTTCATCGAACCACGTTTAAGGTACGTACCTACGGTTCCACGCTCCAATAGCGCGCGGGAAAAAAAATTGTTCAAATGGCTCTGAGCACTATGGAACTTAACTTCTAAGGCCATCAGTCCCCTAGAACTTAGAACTACTTAACTAACCTAAGGACATCACACACATCCATGGCCTTGGCACGATTCGAACCTGCAACCGTAGAGGTCGCTCGGTTCCAGACTGTAGCGCCTAGAACCGCTCGGCCACCCCGGCCGGCCGACTGGGAAAAACGAACACTTAAATCATTGCGTGCGGGCTCTGATTTCTCTTATTTTATTATGAAGATTATTCCTCCCTAGGGAAATGGACGCCACCAAAATAGTTTCACACTCTGAGGAAAAAGTTGGTGATTGAAATTTCACAAGAAGAAAGCTCCGCAAAGAAAAAGTCCTTGTTTTAACGATTGTCACTTCAATTCAGATATCATATACGTGGCGCTCTCTCCCATATTTACGAATGTACAAAACGAGTTACACTTCTTGGAACTTTTTCGATGATGTCCTCCGTCGATCCCGTCTGATGCGGATCGCACACCGCACAGCAGTACTCCAGAAGAGGACGCAAAAGCATAGTGTAGGCAGTCTCTTTAGTAGAACTCTTGCATTTCATCGATGATCTTCCAATAAATAGCAGTCTTTGGTTTACTTTAGCCACAAAATTATCTATGTGGTATTTCCAATTAAGGTTATTCGTAACTGTAATGCTTAAGTATTTTAGCTGAACTCACATACATTAAGACTTGTGTAATTTATAGTGAAACTGAAATTTAGTGGACCCCTTTTAGTGCTCATGTGTATGACTTCACACTTTTCATTATTTTGAGTCAAATGCTATTTTTCACACCACGCAGATATCTTGTCTGTATTCTGTTTTTAGATTCTTTTGATCACCTGAGGACTTTACAAGATGGTAAATGTGACCATCTGCAAACACTCTAAGTGTACTACTCAGACTATTTCCTAATCGTTAATGTAGACCAGGAACAACAGAGGGTCTATAATACTTCCTTCGGGAACGCCAGATATTACTTCTGTTTTTCTCTATACCTTCTCATAAATTACTACGAACTGTGACCTCTCTGACAGGAAATCACTAATCCAGTCATACAACTGAGACGATAATCCATAGGCACGCAATTTGATTAGGGGTCGCCCGCGAGCCTTCTGGAAACCTGAAATTATGGAATCAATTTGGGGACCCCAGTCGATACTACCCATTACTTTGTCAGAGTAAAGAGCTATTTGAGTTTCACAAGAAGGGTATTTTCCGAATCCATGTTGGCTATTTGTCAATAAATCGTTTTCTTCGAGGCAATCCGTAATGTTCGAACACAGTACATGTTGCATAATTCTACTGCAAATCGACGTTAGCAATATGGATCCATAATTCAGCGGATTACCCCTATTTCTTCCCTTGGGTCTTTTAACGAGCGATGGGTTGTATATGATACCTAAATGTGGAAATACCGTGTCAGCATACTCTGAGAACTTACCTGGTATACAGTCACGATCGAAGTCCTTACCTGTTTAAGTTATGTAAGCTGAGTAGCTGATTTTCGTGGTGAACCATTAACAAGGTGATGTTAGATCGCTTATCAGTTACGAAAGAGAGAATCGCCAATGCTGGCGTGCATAAAAAGGCTTACAACAAATTATAATCGGACTTTGTGAACCACGAAAAGATAATGAAGGCAGGTTCTATGACTAATCATGCAAGTTTGCATATAAGCTGCTACAATGTAGACCGCTTAATATGCATTACTTTATCAAGATTTCCACTTTGCCTTGTCACAAACTGACACTGAAAGAGGCAAAAACAGGCTACGAACGGTCGGTTGGGCAAATAACTTAGGAAAAGGGATATAACAGTATTAATTGGGACATCATCAATGACTTATTTTAAGTAATGAAATTGGATAACTGATATATTGTTACAAAATATGTATTCATGAATATTACCGCACCTCCTACCAAAGTGTGTGTCTTCATCGGCAGGTAACACAGAGAGTGGTGAGGAAGACAAGATCTATCGCTACAGAAGGTAGAATTACTTGTTTCAACAGGGATTAATCCTCATCTGAAGGGTCACAGATTACTTTTATATAAATGTTTTATTATATTGCATCGTTCTATTTGTGGAGCGGTCGGTTGGGCAAATAACGTAGGAAAAGGGATATCACAGTATTAATTGGGACATCATCAATTACGAATTACGAATTACAGGATCATCAAGGTTGGACAATGTATCAATGTTCTAGAATTAGAGTCAAGAACAGATACCTACATGAGCGAGACAAAAGTATATTTCAAGGGTGTAGGGAAGTAGCTTGAATCCATGTATATTATAAAAATGGTTGTACGTATGTGTGTGTGTGTGTTTGTGTGTGAGCTCTAGATCTCCTCCTCAACCACTTGACAGATTTCCGCCAAAGTTGGCACATATATACCTTAACGTCAGGCGACAATCGTTGAGGGTAGGAGCTGCCTATCTATCAAAGTGGTGGGGATGAGGATAAGAAAGAATATTTCTCGCTGACAACACCTACAAAAAGGTGAGAGGATTCTCTCTCTTTTTCTCTGTCTCTCTCTCTCTCTCTCTCTATCTATCTCTCTCTCTCTTTTTTTTTTCAGTTCACGGAGGAGAAGCACTGTCTGAGGCATAACGTTACAATTTACACTGAAATCACAAAAGTGATGGGGTACCTCCTAATATCATGTCGGACCTCCTTTTGCCATGCGTAGTTTAGCAACACGACGTGGTGTGGACTTGACAATTCGTTGGAAGTCCTCTGCAGAAATTTTCGTCGTTTATAGCCGTCCACAACTGTGAAATTGTTGCCCATGCAGCATTTGATGCACGATTATGTCCCAATAATGTTCATCAGGATTTATATCGCGTGCTCTGGATGTCCAAATCATTCGCTATAATTGTCCAGAATGTTCTTCAAACCAATTACTAGCAACTGTGGCCCTGTGACATGACGCATTACATCCATAAAAATTCAGTCGTTGTTTGGGAGCATGAAGTCCATCATGGCTGCAAATTCCCGCACATACATCTCCAGTCAATGATCAGCGCAGCTAGACCAGGGGACCCAGTCCATTCCACGTACGAACAGCCATCAACATTATGGAGCCACCACCACAGTACTTTGTTGACAACTTGGATCCACACTCGAACCCTACCATTAACTCTTAGTAACTGAATTTGGAACTCATCTGATCTGCCCTCTGCATTACAATCGTCTACGGTCTACCCGATATGGTTACGAGCCGTAGAGAGGCACTGCAGGCGATGTCGTGCCGTTAGCAAAAGCACTCGCGTCGGTTGTCTGCTACCAAACCCCATTAACGCCAAATTTCGCCACACCGTACTAACGGATACGTTCGCCGTACGTCTCACATTGATTTATTGTGTTAATTCACACAATATTACTTATCTGTTTGCACTGACAGTTGGAAGCAAATGCCGCTGCTCTCAGGAGTTAACTGAAGGCCGTCGACTACTGCGTTGTCCATGGTGAGAAATACTACCTAACATTTAGTATTCTCGGCACACTATAAACGCAGTGGAACTCGGAATACCATATTTCCTGTTAATTTCCGAAACGGGATATCCCATTTTTCTAGCTCCAATTGCCATTCCCCGTTCAGTGTCTGTTAATTACCGTCGTGTAGACATACTCACGTCGGAAAAATTTTCACATGAATCACCTGATACCCCAGGCAAATTAGTAAGGAAATCAGCAAATGGGAGAAAATGTATAAAGTTTTGAAACTTCGGAATATACTCATATGGAGTGTAGTAATAAGAAACAGAAAAGTCCCCCGTCGTCGGGGGGACATGTTCCCCTTTTATCCTCTCCGAAAATCAGTTTGTCCCATATTTTATATTTATAATCAAAAAGGCTAATTTTTCAAAGAGAGCTCTTATTAGTATAGATATTCCTTGCAACATTGTATACGAAAAAGATCTTGTGCATCTTGTCATTTCTACGAATGTATTTGAGGTATAAGAATTGGAATAGAAATCTCTTAACGTAAAACCGAGTGAGGTGTTGCAGTGGCTAGCACTCTGGACTCACAGTCGGGAGGACGGCGGTTCAATCTCGCGTCTGGCCATCCTGATCTAGGTTTTCCGTGATGCCAGTAAATCGATCCAAGCAAATGCCGGGATGGTTCCTTTGAAGGGACACGTCCGACTTCCTTCCCTGTCCTTTGCTAATCCGATGAGACTGATAACCTCGCTGTTTGGTCTGTTCCCCAAACAAATCAACCCCCCCTCCCCCCCTCCCCCCTCCCCCCTCCACCCCTCCCCGAACCTCTTTACGTAATAGTTTGCAGTTATTGTTGCTTAGCAGAGTATTTGAATGAAAAGCGTAATGAAGTATATGGAAGTATTTCATAGCCTATATATTCTACTTGATTATATTGCTTTTGCAATCAGGATTGTTGAAATTAGAAGTAAGTGCCAAAACTGAAAACGTCATGTTCCCTGTCTCATTCACGCAGCACTCTCCTACCACCATCGTCACTGCCGTTTCTTCCTACCCAGTGTCCACTTCAGTTTAATTAATGTTGTGAACTGTCAAAGCAGTGCCAGAGAGTTCTGATTATGTGACAGTATTCATTAATTTATGGTGTTATGACGTGCCTCTCCCTAGTCTCATTTCGTTTGTCTGGACTTAGAAAACAATAATGCTGTACCCTACGACATGTTTTATTTGTGATAAACCTGCTTCGGAAGGGAGACATCAATTGTGACGAAGGGCTTGGAACCTCTGATATGCGTCAGCAAGGAATGGGACGATCGCGCTCATGATCTCTTACGGAACGCTGAACTGATTGAGGTGCATAGGGTATGTCGACTTGAATACATTAAGGAACGTATTACAAGGAAACTCATTAATTAGAATGTTGCAGAAGCAGATGATAAAAGTTTGAGATCGTCTTTCTATTTTCAAAAAAGACTGTTTCATATATGCCGAAAAGTGTGACATACAGATGGACCCGAAATAACCACTCCAAACACGCCGTGGTGTCTTTCACTTTAACTGTGAAACATACATACGCTTTTTGAGGAATATGAGAAACACGATACTGATTTCGGTAAAAAGGTTGCTGAACACATCAACAGTGATTTGTGTTTAATAGCTGCAGAAGCCCATTACCATCAAGATTTGCTACGCTAAATTAGTGTCGAACCCCTCCTCTCTTTGGAAAAGAGGCCACCTTCTAGATATCAACTTTGATGCCGCGTTTCAAGAATTATGCAAATTTATAGATAGTTCAGAAGATGTCAACTTTCACTTCTCGATTTCTTGCAGAAAGGTTATGAATTTTTCCCAGAAGAAGAGACAATGACTATAAATCTCTGAAAAATAAAATGACAGGACAGTTCGGCGATGGGGTCTTGTTTGCCACAGTGCCAAATAACCCCCAGTTGTTTTCATGGCAGTGACCACAAACTTTTGAATCAATGGTACAATGAATGAGCTGTTAATGAAAAAGATGAGACAAAGAGAATAGTAGAAGCAGCAGCAGCTATCATCTGTGAGAATGTAAGAATGACTCGTTACACTACTGCGGATTATCCAGATATCAATGACTTGACAGAGAATGCTGAAGTTACTGTTCCTGACACTTTAGACAAATTTGTGAAGGGTGTGGTTTTGCCAAAAAAGAAAGATATGAACAGTCACCTTTAAAAAAATGTAAGCAATATCCCATGCGATTGGGTCAGCTACCAGGCCTCGTTCATTCATCTCCCCACTGCAACTTGGTCTCGCAGTGTACTTGTTTTGTAAAGCTGGATCAAAAAACATTGTTGAACTTGTCCCGAATATGGGTTTCTGCTCTTCATATAGCACTGTGGCTTAAATTGAGGATTCTGCCGTTCAGTTCTGGAAACCAAATATTTCAAATGATTCGTTCTCACAGTTCGTTTTCGAAAATGCTGACTTCAGTATTGCAACAATGATGGGCAAAGATACATCCCATGCTATGGGTGGAATCAGTTGCTTGACTCCATGGAGAGCTCTTCCGTTCATCAACATCCCATCCACAGATTACAGCACTATTTTAACTGCTCTACGTTATGCCATCAAGGAGAGTTAGAAGACCACACAGCAAACATGTACCGTAACGTTTCATCAACCACTCTACATGAAAGCTAAAGATAATGTTTCAGTGGAGGGTAATGGAGGGAATGAGCTATTCACTAATGCAGTCATTAGATCAGGAGGATTTCACTTGATAAGGCCTTTTCTAGGAGCAATAAGATTCTTAATGAGAGACAGTGGACTCTCTCAACTTTTGGAGACGTTTTTATGCTGCAGCTTCAGTTCCCCATATACTTTCTGGTCGTGCATACACGACGGCAATTCAAGCTCACTCTGCAGTCGTGTGAGGTCTTTCCATCATAATACTGAAGTAAATGGCAGTCATGGAGGAGTAGAAGTAACATGTTAAAGACGGTATTTCTGATATGAGTGGAAATGTTGCATCTTTCCGAGATTTAGAAAAAGAACAAGTGATTGAAAAGCTGAATAATAAATTTTTCAACGGAATGGATGATATTAAGTAAAGAGGGAAAACTTCCCAGTTATGGATACAATACATTCAGCTTGTCATCTTGGCACTGAATTTTATCCAAGCAGAGCGTTGGGAATTGGGAGCTCCATATAGAACCTGAGAGAGCTCTGCTCTCAGTATTCCATGCAAATGGTCACTTTCCTCATGCTAAGGCGTGTCATTTGTACCTCTAGGACATGGAAAAACTGAAAGAAACTATGAAACCCGAGGAAACCGATAAATTCACCAAGGACAGCTTCTTCACGGTTCGACGTTCTGATAAATATTCGTGTGGACTATGGACCGACATGACGATAGAACAAACGTTTATGAAGAAGCTGAAGAGTGATGGAGGTGTCCACACGGAAGAGATTTCACCGTTAGTGTGTTGAAACGATGGATTTGCGATATACCAATAGCCCGTCACACATGTGAAGCTATGAAACAGTTCTTCAGTTTACATTCGGTTTCGAGTGATCAACATGTTGAACTGAGAACTGGGAGGATGGAAACTGATGAGGAAATTCGCAGATTATTTCAGCTATGGTTGCAGCAACACACTCCATTTGCTTATAAGGAGCAATTGAATTCATTAGTACCTGGATTCGTAACTTCTGAGGAAGTAAACTGCTACAAAGCTGTGTCTGTTGTTGAAGAAGCTCTTCGAACAATAATTACTGACTCGCCATAGTTTGGTTCTCTGAAGCTTCAGCATGGTTAGGACAATGTGCGTGTCAACTGTTAGGCTGTAACAAATATAACTGAAATATATAGAACTCAGCTATTGTAGAGAATATTGTGCACGTTTCATTCAGTAATGATTTAAAAGAATGCTTAATGTACGAATTATCGAGTGTAATAATGTCTCTGTTGACAGCAGTGGATTGATGAGGAAAACAAAAAAGTCGTCGCTGTACAATGTTTTCAATCAAATACCTGAAAGGAATATTGACAGTAATCAATGGAAGTTCTTTGCTATAGATGGAGGGTTTCTCATCCACCATGTCGTGTGGCCCGAGAATGGAACTTTTGAGGACATTTAAAAAATCTTAACAGCCTATAGTCAGAGTCATTATAAAGATGATGTTGCTGTTGTATTTGACGGATATTCAGAAAGCTCTCTGAGCATAAAAACTATTGAAAGCCAACGTCAAACGATGAAGCGGACCTCACGAGAAACTTTCTTTAATGAGGAGACGTTATGCATTGAACCACAGTCTTTCTTAGTAACCTCAGCAATAAGGAAATCTTTAATGCACGGCTTGTGCAAAAACTAAACAGTTTCGGTTCAAATGGCTCTGAGCTCTACGGGGCTTAACTTCTGAGGTCATCAGTCCCCTAGAACTTAGAACTACTTAAACCTAACTAACCTAAGGACATCACACACATCCATGCCCGACGCAGGATTCGAACCTGCGACCGTAGCGGTCGCGCGGTACCAGACTGGAGTGCCTAGAACCGCTCGGCTAAACAGTTTCGGTGTTGAAACCAGTATTGCAGATGAAGATGCAGATGTTGAAATTGTTGCAAAAGTTATTATAGTGGGTCAAGATGTAGATCTTCTTGTGGTATTTATTGGTCTCGCTCCACACGACACAGACATAATCTTGATGAAGGAAGGTAAAGGGAGCATCAGAACGAGGTGTTACAGTTCCAAAGATATACGTAACTCCTCACTTGTTCATGAAAACAAAAATTGAATACTGTTTATTCATGCAATAAGTGATTGCGACAGCACTTCACCCTTGTTTGGGAAAGGAAAGCTGCAAGCTTTCCAACTATTCAACCGGTATCCCTAATGTATACACAACCAGAAAGTAAATGGGGAACAGAAGCTGCAGCATAAAAACGTCTCCAAAAGTTGAGAGAGTCCACTGTCTCTCATTAAGAATCCTATTGCTCCTAGAAAGGACATTATACAGTGAAAGACCTCTAATCGAAAAACTACATTAGAGAAAAACTCATTCCCTCCATTTCCCTCCACTGCAACATTATTTTTAGCTTTCATGTAGAATGGTTGATGAAACGTTACGATACATGTTTGCTGTGTGGTCTTCTAACTCTCCGTGATGGCATAACTTAATAACTTAGAGCAGATAAAATTGAGCTGTGCAACATACTGATTAGTTACTTTCCTTGTTTATGTTCCTTAATATATTCACGTCGACATACCTTATGCACTTCAGTCAGTCCAGCGTTCTGTAGGAAATTATGAGCACCATCTTTCCGTTCCTTGCTGACGCGTGTCAGAGTTTCCAATCCCTTCGTCACTATTGATGTCTCCCTTCCGAAACAGATTTACTACTAATAAAACAGGAAGTAGGGTGTAGCATTATTGTTTTCTCAGTCCAAACAAACGAAATGAGACTAGAAGAAGCACTTCAGATCATCACAAACTGATGAATACTGTTACATAATCAGGACTCTCTGGCACTACTTTCACAGTTCATAACATTTACTCAACAGAACTGGACACTGGGTAGGAAGAAACGGAAGGGACAATAATGGTACTGGAGAGCTGCGTGAATGGGACACGGAACTTGACTTTTTCATTGTTGATGGATACTCCTGATTTCAACAATACTGATCGCAAAAGAAGTATCATCAAGTGGAATATATAGGCTATGAAATATTTCCATACACCTAATTACGCTTTTCATGCAAATACTTTGCTAAGCAAGAAAAACTACAAACTATTACATAAGGAAGTTTCTATTGCAATTCTTAGACCTTAAATACCGTTTGTATAAATGAAAAGATGCACAATATCTTTCTCGTGTACAATTTTGCGAGTGATATATTTACTAATTAGAACTCTCTTCGAAAAATGAGCCTTTTCGTGTAAAAATTTAAAATTTGGTACAAACTGACTTTTGGAGGGGATGGAAGGAGAACGTGTCCCCCTACGAAGGGGAACTTTTCTCTCTCTTATTACCATACCTCATATGAGTATTTCCCCGATGTGTCAAATCCTTATACATTTTTTTCGCACATTTGATGATTTTCTTCCTAATTTGCCTGGGGTAAATGTGCCTCGCAGTGATTTGGCAGAAGATTTGGTTCAATACAAAAATAATTTACAAGAATTTATTTGTTTGGTAGATGTTGTTTTATTTTCAGTGTCTACATGCTGTAAATATAATTGTAAATATATCACAACAAAAGTAATTGTTGATTAGTTTTGCAGTAGTTCTTAATTTTCATGAAAATTGATTTTCATTCTAATAATTTCAGTTGCAAGAATCTAAAGAGAAAGACTATAAAGCAAAATTGTTCTGTACTAATGAATGTCTGTTTTAAAATACATTTCACTTTTCTTTACCTAGAAATTTTGGCACTCATAATTTAATTGCCTTGTTAAAACATGTATTGGACTTTCTCTGAGTATAGTTTCACCAGAAACACTCTCTGTCATACAGATAGCTTCGTTAAATGAACTGTTTTTTACAAAGTTTGGAAAAAGTTATGTAAATTATATTATGGGGTGAGAGAGGGGGTAGTTCCCCCTATAGGTGATGGAACTTTTCTGTTTTTTCTTCTTCATCCTTTAAGAGTGTTTTCTCAAACTTTCAAAGCTTTATAAATTTTTCCCCCGTTTCTACTAATTTGCTTGGCATACGAGTGCAAATGTCAGCTCCACCAATGCATTACCCTTTAATACACTATGTGATCAAAAGTATCCGGACACGTTTAAAAACACACGTTTTTCATATTGCATTGTGCTGCCACCTACTTCCAGGTACTCCACATCAGCGACCTCAGTGGTCATTAGATATCGTGAGAGAGCAAAATGGGGCTCTCCAAGGAAATCACGGACCTGGAACTTGGTAAGATGATTGGGTGTCACTTGTATCATACGTGTGTGCCCGTGATTTCCACAGTCCGAAACATCCCTATGTCCACTACTTCCTATGTGATAGTGAAGTGGAAACATGAAGGGACACCTACAGCACAAAATCGTAAGGCCGACCTCGCCGACAGTTGCAGAGAATCGTAATGTGTAATAGGCAGACATCGATCCAGACCATCACACAAGAATTACAAATTGCATCAGGATCCACTGCAAGGACTATGACAGTTAGGCGGGAGGTGAGATAATTTGGATTTCATGGTCGAGGGGCTACGCATAAGTCACACATCACGCTGGTAGATGCCAAACGACGCCTCCCTGGGTTAAGGAGCGTAAACATTGGACAATTGAACAGTGGAAAAACGTTGTGTGTAGCGACAAATCACGGTACACAATGTGGCGATCCGATGGCAGCGTGTGGATATGACGAATGCCATGTGAACGTAATCTGCCACCGTGTTTAATGCCAACAGTAAAATTCGGAGCCGGTGGTGCTACGGTGTGGTTATGTTTCTCATTGAGGGGGCTTATAATCTTTGTTGTTTTGCGTCACACTATCACAGCACAGACCTACATTGATGTTTTAAGCACCATCTTGCTTCCCATTGTTGATGAGCAATTCGCGAATGGCGATTGCATCTCTCAACACGATCGAGCAACTGCTCTTAATGCACGGCCTGTGGCGGAGTGGTTACACGATAATAACATGGCTGTAATGAAATGGCCTGCACAGAGTACTGACCTGAATTCTACAGAAGACCGTTGAGATGTTTTGAAACGCCCACTTCGTTCCAGGCCTCATCGACCGACATCGATACCTCTCCTTAGTGCAGCACTCGGTGTAGAACAGGCTGCCATTCCCCATGAACCTTCTAGCGCCTGACTTAAAGTATGCCTGCGAGAGGGGAAGCTGTAATCAAAGCTAAGGATGGGCCAACACCATAATGAATTCCAGCATTACCGATGGAGAGCGCCACGAACTTGCAAGTTATTTTCATTGAGGTGTCCGAATACATTTGATCACGTAGTGTACCTTGTGCACGCGATACTAAGTCCATGTGTATTTGTGCATATCGCTATCACATGTCTTTTGTCACCTCAGTGTGCTACCGCTTGACTGCTAAATGCCTTCACAAAGGATGGTATGCACATATAGCACTGACCATAACTACAAAATTATATCGTTGTTCGATTCGTAGTTCAGCTGATATGGCATTGTAAAAAATGAGACGCATGAAAACCCGTCGTACCATGCGTGACGTTTAAACTTATTACTTCTTAGGTACTAATTCTATTCGGAATAAGTTTCGGAGATAGTATCAACTTATGCCGTTGAATATGTCAACAAAAATGTATCAGTGTACGAAAAATAGTTCAGAAGATATGGCGTCACACACATTGAGCACAATCCCACACCAACACTTAATAAAGGGCATGATGTGTAATCTGCCGAATAACAGACCCATGCCACTAACCTCGATTTTCTGTAGCATTTAGGGACATATACTGTGTCCAAACACTAAGAATTGCCTCGAAGGAAACAGTTTACTGACAAATAGTCAACACGGAATCAGAAATCACCGTTCTTGTGAAACAAAACGAGCTCTTTATCCTCTGGAAGTGTTGAATGCTCTCTGCAGGGAATGAAATTACACTCCTGGAAATGGAAAAAAGAACACATTGACACCGGTGTGTCAGACCCACCATACTTGCTCCGGACACTGCGAGAGGGCTGTACAAGCAATGATCACACGCACGGCACAGCGGACACACCAGGAACCGCGGTGTTGGCCGTCGAATGGCGCTAGCTGCGCAGCATTTGTGCACCGCCGCCGTCAGTGTCAGCCAGTTTGCCGTGGCATACGGAGCTCCATCGCAGTCTTTAACACTAGTAGCATGCCGCGACAGCGTGGACGTGAACCGTATGTGCAGTTGACGGACTTTGAGCGAGGGCGTATAGTGGGCATGCGGGAGGCCAGGTGGACGTACCGCCGAATTGCTCAACACGTGGGGCGTGAGGTCTCCACAGTACATCGATGTTGTCGCCAGTGGTCGGCGGAAGGTGCACGTGCCCGTCGACCTGGGACCGGACCGCAGCGACGCACGGATGCACGCCAAGACCGTAGGATCCTACGCAGTGCCGTAGGGGACCGCACCGCCACTTCCCAGCAAATTAGGGACACTGTTGCTCCTGGGGTATCGGCGAGGACCATTCGCAACCGTCTCCATGAAGCTGGGCTACGGTCCCGCACACCGTTAGGCCGTCTTCCGCTCACGCCCCAACATCGTGCAGCCCGCCTCCAGTGGTGTCGCGACAGGCGTGAATGGAGGGACGAATGGAGACGTGTCGTCTTCAGCGATGAGAGTCGCTTCTGCCTTGGTGCCAATGATGGTCGTATGCGTGTTTGGCGCCGTGCAGGTGAGCGCCACAATCAGGACTGCATACGACCGAGGCACACAGGGCCAACACCCAGCATCATGGTGTGGGGAGCGATCTCCTACACTGGCCGTACACCACTGGTGATCGTCGAGGGGACACTGAATAGTGCACGGTACATTCAAACCGTCATCGAACCCATCGTTCTACCATTCCTAGACCGGCAAGGGAACTTGCTGTTCCAACAGGACAATGCACGTCCGCATGTATCCCGTGCCACCCAACGTGCTCCAGAAGGTGTAAGTCAACTACCCTGGCCAGCAAGATCTCCGGATCTGTCCCCCATTGAGCATGTTTGGGACTGGATGAAGCGTCGTCTCACGCGGTCTGCACGTCCAGCACGAACGCTGGTCCAACTGAGGCGCCAGGTGGAAATGGCATGGCAAGCCGTTCCACAGGACTACATCCAGCATCTCTACGATCGTCTCCATGGGAGAATAGCAGCCTGCATTGCTGCGAAAGGTGGATTTACACTGTACTAGTGCCGACATTGTGCATGCTCTGTTGCCTGTGTCTATGTGCCTGTGGTTCTGTCAGTGTGATCATGTGATGTATCTGACCCCAGGAATGTGTCAATAAAGTTTCCCCTTCCTGGGACAATGAATTCACGGTGTTCTTATTTCAATTTCCAGGAGTGTATTTCACATTTCTAGATTTCCAGAAGGCTTTTGAGCCGTTCCTCACCAACTATTTTTAACGAAAATGCGTGCCTAGGTAGTGTCATCTCAGTTCTGTGACTAGATTCGTGATTTCCATCCAAAAATATTACAGTCCGTAGTTATTGATGAAAAATCAACGAGTGAAACGGAGGTGGTTTCTGGCGTTCCCCAAGAATATTTTATAGGCCTTCTCCTGTTTCTAATCTAAGAGTACGTAAACGATTTAGGAGACAGCATGAACATCCCACTTAGATTATTTGCTGTCTCGTAAAGTCATCAGATGATCAAAACCATTTGCTAAATGATATGTATGGTGTGGAAAGTGGCAGTTGACTATATAGATAGCGTGTATCATAATTAATGGTGAAAACGCATGGTGATGAAAGTACACGATACTAGAAGCAAAAAAGTCTCAGTAAACATAGAGTCGAAAATGCATACCGTAAGAGCTACGAGCAATTTTTCATCTTCGATACTGTGAAATAAATCTCTTCTACTGCAATTTCTTTGATTTCCATATTTTGGGTTGTGGTAGTATGGACCAAAATAAGAAAAAAATGTCCAGCAAACATGTGCTCTAAGACGCATACCTTAAAAGTTACGAGCACTTGATCATTAGAAAAGTTGTGTTTCAAAGTAGCAAAGATGAACGAGTGCTCATATCTCATAAGGAATGCATTTTGGAGCACACCTTTACTGGACTTTTTTTCCTTGTTTTGTTCCATACTATCAGTTCCCATTACATGGAATGCAAAGAACATGCAGTTGAAGTGATTTGTTTCACGGTATCGAAGATGAAAAATTGCTCGTAGCTCTTTAAGGTATGCATTTTCGACAGTATGTTAAATGAGACTTTTTTGCTTCTAGTGTAATGTACTTTTAATTGTATGTGTTTACGCCATTAATTATGATACACTCTGTATAATGAAACGTGTGAAATCCGCATGAGTACTATTAGGAATCCTTAAATTTCGGTTACACGGTAAATCACAAACATTTCAGGCTGTGAATTCAACTGTATATCTAGGAAGTAGAATTACTAACAACTTAAAGTGTAACAATCACGTCGTTAAAGTTAAATATTTCTAGAGAGTAGAATTACTAACAACGTAAATTGGAAACATCACGTTGTTAATGTTGTGGGGAAAATATTCAAAGACTGAGATTAAGTGGAAGAAAGCTCAGAGACAAACAGGTCTACTAAAGAGACTCCCTGCCTACGCTTGTTCTTCCTCTGCTGGAGCAGGCGCACGGTGTAAGATCCACAACACACAGGATTGACGGAGAACATTGAAAACGTTTGATGAAGGGCATCTCGTTTTCTGTTATCGTCAAATATGGAAGGGAATTCGGGGCGTGGGGAAGCGAGAGTCATGGATATCAACCAGAGTTTCTGTGACGATCGTCAAAACAAAGGCAGTTTTCGTACATGCAACACCTTTACACGAAATTTCACTAACCACCTATCGCCTCCGAATGCGAAACCGTTTTGCTGGCGCATACCTACACAGGGAGAAAACATTATCGTAATAAAATAACAGAAATTAGAGCTCACTCCGAAAGTTTTAAATCTTCGTTTTTCCTGTGTGCTGTTCGGTGGTTAAACGGTAGAAAAATAGGTTGAAGGTGGTTCGACAAACCCTCTGCCGGGCACTTAACTGTCAATTGCGGCGTAGTCATGCAGATGTAGGTGTGAAATCGAAACGTGTAACCAGTCTCATGAATCATGTTTTGTTTCACAAGAGAATGCGCCGTCATCCAGATGAACGGCTGCTCGAAACAAGTGCCACGCCACGCATGCACTCCGATGGGGACATTATTATGCTAAGAGGAACTTTCACTTGGGCTCCTATTAGACCTATAGTGGTAATCGAAGGAACCACGACCGATGTAGGCTACGTGAACATTATTGCGGTTCATATGCGTCCTTTAATGATTGGTCTCCTCCCTGATGATGATATCTTTCAGAAGGAAAAATGTCTGTATCACAGGGCCAGAATCGCAGCAGAATGGTTTTAGGGAACGTTTATTAAATCACGTTAGTGTCTTTTCCATAGAATTCACCAGATAGGAACCTAGTGGAACACAACTGTATCGCTATATGGCGCCACGGTCGCGCCCACAAACCACCTGCCCGGTATGTATTGGGATTGTGTGACCTGTATCTGGTCATCTATTGCCACATATGTCCTGGAACAGGCAAAAAGGGCGTGTACTAGTTAGAGTAAGAGGAGGCAAACAGTCAGGTCATAAAGGAAGGGCTAGGGAAAACCACTGAACATCATTTGTTATTTAGAACCTACACAAAAAATTTGTTAACCAACAATAAATTATTCTTACCAAAACAGTTACAAGGTACACGTGTAAGTGTTTCCTTTTTTATTTAAGAAAGAAAGAATACCAGAGATTAGTTTTAAGAAAAAATATTAAACTCTATGTACCAAATGCTAATCAATTTAGTCTTGCTTCACAATTTTAAAAGGATTACAAAAGACTGATAAGGCCAACGTCAGATCGATGCATAGCCCCGCTGCCGGCACAATGGAGTCCAGGCACAGACATCGGGCCCCAGTCCCCAGCGACAACAAAACAAGCAATAGTAAGTTGACCGCTACACCATGTACAGCAAACCCTTCCTTAAACAATGAAAGTATAAACCAAAATTAATTTCACACTTATAGCGGGCAGTAACTAAGAATCAATGGTTATTTATACACACCAGAATCTTGACAAGTGCAAAAGTCGCTTTCAAAACTAGCATTCACAACTCAAAACTCACGTTTTCCCTTCTTATACGATTAGTTATTTTTTAGCTTAATGGTCACATCAGGAGTTCTTAAGTACTTCAACTGACACTCTCGGATTGTTCCTTCTACAGCACCGTTTGAGTATCATATAAAATATTCCACTTATTTCTCTAAAGAGTATTGTGCTATCGAAGTAGGGAGATATACAACAGGCTGCAATAAACAACTCTTTGCTCCTGATTAAAGTGGATCCTCTTTATTAAGCTCAACACAGTAGCAAGATGAAATACAAACTTCAAAATTCAGCACAGGTCGCAAGGCCTGAAATGAAAATCACAAGGAAACAATAGTTTTCACTTTTGCTTAAAATTTGAAAAAAGAAACTAAAAAAAAACATACTTTAAACATATAAGCCAATTACCATGTAGGAGGAAACTGGGCACATGTTAGCGGCCCCTTCATGTACCCTCCAGTTAAATGCAAAACGTGGGGTCGTAGTACAACTGAAGTTGTCAACCAGGCGGAAGGCATCGCCAAGCTGCTGCAGACAGACAGCAGATAATTGAGAAAAATTTCTGGCAAACATTACAAATAAAGCTCACCCATAAACAGAAGAAGGTACAACGTGGCTCTGACCTTGACCGACAAACTTAAGAAGGCGTTGACCCGGTGTCCGGATAATCCCGGTGTCCGGAAAATCCCATGATGAAGGTGTTCTGAGCGACTAGGCCAGCCGGGGGCGCTATCCTTAGGCATTTCTTTCGGAGCGGCCTCATCAGTGGCGAGTTCTGAGTAATGCCTGAAAGTTGGACGTTAATATTTCTTTGGTAAGTTGGACAATGACTTTGCTGAAGTGTGCATACACACATTCTGATTCTGAGTCTGAGATATTATTATTACGTGTAGCAGCGAGCGAACAGCTGTTGAGAGTGGTCGGAAGTGGTCGGACGGGGCCTGCGGTTGAGAGAAGCCGCGCGACATGGGAGGTCGCAGCCTGCCCTGACCGTGCTAGAAGCGACGGATGAGACTTTGTTATTAATTGAGGATTTTTGGTAATTTGCCTGTTTTGCTGCAGGTAGTTGCCGCTTGCTTGCGCACTAGAGAGATTTTGTCAGATTTGTGTGTGCATACATTGAGAGTAATATTCGTATCTTTGTTGTGGCCAGAGACGTGTTTATTGAGTACAGACGTTGTGGAATAATTAAGATCTGTACAAAGTTTGTCAGTGCTTATATAATCTATGCTACGAATATAGTAAAATAAGTCCTTATTGGTTTATTTCACTTTTTAAGGGTATTGACCAAACTCCTCCTAATCATTAAATTTCCCTACAAAAAGAAAATACAGCGGTAGTTGTTGCAATTATTATGACCATGCATTGCACTGTGCGTGGGTCGCAGTATTGCTTTTGAAATATTTTTTGCTTGTTGCTGATCACGCAGTCGCAGATGAAAGATGAGGTAATTTGTTGGTTGCATACAGGAGCAATGCAGAACAGTTGTCAGAGAATATTTTAAAACCCGCAGTCAGATACCTGAGTATTGATTTCCTTACGATTTCTGCTAAGATTAAATAATCTTCTGATTTTATTTGTTCTCAATCAGAATTCTACTATTGTCAAAGATGCAACATCACTTATTTCAGTACGTCTTTTAGCAGAACAAACAGTAGTTACAAATATACACGAGGATGAAAAATAATTACGAATTTAGTTTCACGCCTACACTTGTCTTGTTGCCGTATTAAATTTTGCTTGTTTTGCCGAAAAATTATGGAGCTTATACAACCCCACATCACTGCAATTGGACGGGAATTTTGGAATGACATTGTATTTTTAAACAAGCAGCTAAGATCAAGACATGTCATTAGCTTATAAAGAAGATTATTGCGGATATATAAACAAATTTGTAACTTCGCTTGTGTTGTTCCAAGCCCACACATTTATTCGTTGACCAACCATCGATTGCCTTAAATATTGCATTATTCTTCTGAAGAAAGTGTATAGCCACATCTATCGCAGAACATAGCAGTATGTATAAGGCACATATCAACATCGTGCCACAATACTCTCCTCTTTTACTGTTATAAGATGCCAAAAACTGGTTTCGGTAATTTGAACGTTGTGGGAAATACACTAAAGCGCCAAGGAAACCTGTATAGGCATGCGTATTCAAATACGGAGATATCTAAACAGGCAGAATACGGTGCTGCGGTCGGCAATGTCTATATAAGACAAAACGTCTCTGGAGCAGTTATTAGATCGGTTACAGCTGTTAAAGTAGCAGGTTATATTTAAGTGGGTTTGAATGTGGTGTTATAGCCGGTACGCGAGCGATGGGACACAGAATCTCCAAGGTAGCGATACAGTGGCGATTTTTCGGCACGATCATTTCACGCGTGTAACGCGAATATCAGGCTTTCGGTAAAATATCAAATCTTTGACTTCGATGCGGCCGGAAAAAGATCGTGCGAGAACGGGACCCACGATGAGTGAATCGTTCAGCTTGACAGAAGTGCAACCCTTCCACAAATTTCTGCAGATTTCAGTACTGGGCCATCAACAAGTGTTAGTTTGCCAATCATTCAATGAAACATCATCTATATGTACTTTTGGAGCCGAAGGTCCATTCGTGTAATCATGCTGACTACACGACACAAAACTTTACGCCTCGCCTGGAGCTGTCAAAATCGACATTGAACTATTGATTACTGGAAACATGTAGCCTGGTCGGACAAGTCTCGTTTCAAGTTGTATCAAGCATATGGACGTGCACAGGTATTGAGACAACCTCTTGAATCTGGTTCAAGCTGGTGGAGGCTCTATAATGGTGTGGGGCTTGTGCATTTGGAGTGATATGGGACGCCTGATACGTCTAGATATGATTCTGGTAGGTGACACGTACGTAGCATCCTGTCTGATCACCTGCATCCATTCATGTACATTGTGCATTCTGGTGGACTTGGGCAGTTCCAGCAGGACAATGCGGCACCCCACGCATGCGTTATTGTTACGGAGTGGCTCCAGTAACACCCTACTGACTTTAAACACTTCCGCTGACCACGAAACTCCCCAGACATGAACGTTATGACTTGCAACGTCAGAAGAGATCTCCACCCCGTCGTACTCTTACGAATTTATGGACAGCCCGGCAGGATTCATGGTGCCAATTCCCTCCAGGACTACTTCAGACATTAGTCGAGTCCATGCCACGTCATGCTGCGATACTTCTGCGTGCTTGAAGGGCCTACATAATATTAGGCAAGTGTAGCAGATTTCTTTGTCCTTTCAGTGTGCGATGGATGTTATGAGTAGGGGAAGGTGGGGGAATTACATGCATGTGGGTAATCCCACGCAGGATGATTTACGCAGTTTGAATGGCGCAAACTGTTCCCAGTTGGTGCTACACCCTGCCAGCAGGAGTAACAACTACTATGCGGCTTATGCCAGCCATTTTCCAGTGGCATTGTTGGTGAAGTATTGTTTATTTTCGGCGTGTCTCATGTAATTTTGGTCAGCTGCATTTTGCAAGGTAAGTGCTACTATACGTTGCTTTAATGTAATTCTTGCGTATCAACTACTAACCCTAGATGAAACCTTTAATTTAATTGTAGATTTGTCCCACTATTTGAATTAGGTGCGGAGTTATGCTTAGGTTAGTCATCGAACTTACAGTGGGGTAATGCCACGCAGCTGTTGAAGTGCGTGGTACTCCCCCTTGCAGGTTATATTTTCAATACTAACGAGTTTTTTTATCTCAGATGGGTAGATATTATAAAAGAAAAACCCAGAAAGCAAAATGGAAGCAAGAGGAACTTTGTAAAGCTCTTGATGCCTTCAAATCTGGAAGAAAAATAAGAGAAGTATCAAAAGCTTTCGGGATTGATGAAGCTACTCTGCGAACGAGAATGAACGTTAAAAATACCGAGGGTCCAAAACTTGGAAGAAACCCAACATTTTCGACAGAACAGGAAAATGAGATTAGCGATCATGTTATTACAATGGCATTACATGCATCCAGATGCGAAAGATTGCATTTGAGTGTGCAGAGGCTAACAAAATTGCAAACAATTTTGATAAGTCATCTAGGTTAGCTGTAAATGATTGGCTAGCTCTGTTTTTAAAAAGAAACCCAATTATTAGCATGAGAAAACCTGAAGTAACTAGAATTAACAGAATACAGGCATTTAATGAAGAAGAGGTTAATGCACATTTTCAAAACTTAGAACATGTCTTTCATAAATATAAATTTAAAGCGTGGCGACTGTTCAACGTCGATGAAACGGGCATAAATACAAAAGCCCGAGGGAATTTCGGCTCCTAAAGGTGTTAAACAAATAGATGGGGCCACGTCTTGGGACAGGGGTAAAAACGTGGCGATTTCAGAAGATGTCTGTTTAGTATATAGAGAGTTTGGGGTTTGGGAAGGGTGGAGAACTATGGTACCGATGTATTTCTTGTAGCAGATGGAGTCATGAAGAATGTAGTGGCTGGAACACTCCAAAAGGTTACAAGTGCGATCTTTGCTGTATGGTATGAGAAAATGAACTCTTTTCACATAAAAAAATTTAAAAAACGAAAATTATAAGACATGTTTCTATAATTACATTATTTAGTTCTTAAATATACTGTTTACTATTTGTAGTAACTAATAAACGAATAAAAATAGCAAGTATTGTACATTTTTATGGTTTGTTTGTTTTTCGTGTTATTACCCAGTACTTTGCGTGTTATTACCCTCAGGGGTGGGGGATACCACGCATTTGCACTTTTTTTATTTTAATGTTCAGAATTAAGGTACTGTTTATAACTATTTATAGACGATTGGAATATGTGGAGAAATGTCCATTGTATGGTACTTATTTTCGTAGGTTTTAATGACGTAACGAATGGTTCACATCGATTTTTCCTTAGGTGCGTGTATTTCCCCCACTCTCCCCTACTTCAGTCTTATGTTTCGGTGTACTGGTGTTATAGCGACAGTGTACACCGAAACATCCTGAAGTAGATCCCAGAAGAGGGACTGAAATGTCGATTATTTTAGAGGAAACATGACACGGCCTAACACCCCAGAGGATTTTAACTTTAATTCAGCCTTGCTGTCTATTTTACGTATGCAGGCACAGATGGGACATGAAATCCATCTTCTGCAGGCTACAGGTAGATGTAGCTATCCCCAGCTGATAGCAAAATTCCGAATGTTAGCTAAGTTTCATATTCAGCAATGTAGTGCATGACATTATTTGCAACATAAGTAAAATCATAGTCATTCTCGCTTTTTGTTGGAAAACATTCAAATTCTGTGCAGCAGATTACTTAATTTCACAACATCACAATAACCGTGTGTGCTGGAGTAAGCTGGCGCCAGCACACCATGCAGCATAGAGGTTGCATGAAGACAGAGGGCAGAAACAGACTCGCAGGGTAAGTGCCATCAACGCCCTCTTGGCCACCAGTATTTAGAACGTCGCCGCGAACTGGAAGGACAGTTAGTTCGAGTTAGTTAGAGACTGTCGTACAGAGTGAGTTCCAGCGTGTCACCTAGTCAGAGCCGCAGCCACAGCCTCTAGTTCAGAATCAGGCAGCATGTAGTGAACAGAATAGTGCACATAGCGGATTTTGTACTTCCACCAGCAGTGAGACTAAAGTGAACTGGAACAGGGAGCTTGTACCACAGCACATGGAAGCTTATGTATATCTTTGTTTATGTTAACAAAGAACCAGTAAATACCTTCGGGCAGCTTGTGCTATAGAAACAGGATACTAGCCACAAAACGACACCCTGTCTTTGCTTCCCATGGTACAGCTCTACAGAGACAATGAGATGACATAATAAATGGTGACGTGTGTGTGAGTGGTGCTTTACATTATGTGCATATATGTACACAAAAATGCATTATCCAATTTTCGCTGCTGCAAGTTGATACGCAACCAGCACTGGAACATAATGGCGCGGAATCTTCATCGTAAGTAAGCAAAACATTTACCCTTTGATAATAATAACTGGCTTACATCACTTAAAACCGTTGTGACGCACAATTACAGTTAAAAAGATTTTGTCTCACATCTTGGTTTGGTTGTAGGGCATCACCACCTCAAGGAAATTTCGTCAAGTGGGGAAACAAAAAGCGAAGTCTAACGTATAACGTTAACTAGCCTTCTAAAGATGAACCTGTCGGTTCGAAATTGGTAATGGTGCTGTTTATATGAATAAACAGCTTTGTGAAAAGTGGCTGGTTACTGTAATCTTTTGTGTAAGAGTCAACCTGTATTTTGCACACAGCCACGGGTTCAAAATGTCAAAATAACATTTTACTCCCGATTTACCACTGACTGGTGCTGTCGATATTACTCGATACCCGTCTTACCAGAAATACTTATATTCTTTCCATTTCACGTCACTGGCCTCCACCATATCTAGAATTAGTCTTAGTATTTCTCTTTCCAGATTCTCTAGCTTCCCTACCATATTCAAACTTCTGACATTCCACATCCCAGCCCGTAGAACGTTATCCTTCCACTGGTTATTCAGTCTTTTTCTCATAGTCACCTCCCGTTCGGCAGGCACCTAGAAGTGGTTTTTCTTGTTGGTTTAGGGTTGTATGTAGCTACTTGATCTCTCCTTGTAGTCGAAACTGAGTCACAACGCTTCTTGGGATATGTCCCCCGACGTAACATCTGACTTATTTTTCTTTTTCTTTTAATTCGGTCGCTGTGGTTGATTCTCTTGAAGCAGAGGTTCTGTTAATCAGTGATTCTGAAATCTCATGTGTAGCCGAGGAAACACTTGACTTTCTCTCGTTCTTCAGCTGTTCTTTCCCCAAAGAAGATGACTTCTACTCATATAGCGGGAAAGCACGTCCACTACTTTCCTTTTACAAACACATGTTTTCTTAACTTGATGTACAGATTATTAGTGTGAATCGTGACTTAATGTAAAACACAACTTTTATACAACGCATACCTCGAAGGCTCAGCATGACAGACCAGATTACAATATATTTCATTTGTCACCAAACCACCTTGTCTTTTGTTTTCATTCTTGGAGCGTGTGGATGCTCTTTGACGGTCAAGCTACCGCCAAGCGGTAACGCCGAAACATAAAAGGGTCACGCACATAGCAGGTGAAGCCGTTTATTTGTCGTCACAAACTGGCATCTTCTCGTATTTCGCACTTCCCATATAATATGTGCACATACGAAAACAAACAGCCGCGCACATTATGTGTTCCACAACTTACTCCCTACTTCGTATTATTCTGTCACTACCATGTCCTTGTAGTACATCAAGAGTGTGAAATGCTTGCCTAAATCGCATGTAACACTACATGTTCCCTCACTTAAAGGGAATATGACGGGCCTTTCAAAAAACGAAAAAAAAGATTTTGATTTGTTGTTAACATACAACTGTAAATAGCCCATTTATTTAAAAACATTGAACATGATTTCCTTCTTTAAAAAGTAAATTCAGTTCGATTCTAATAACAAGTCTTTTCAACTTTGTTGGTTCAGCTGAGGTAAATTGTGTTAAACAGTGTTAGTCTACTTTGTGTATCTTCCTCTTATTTACTTTACATTCTGTGTTATGCAAGAAACTGTCCTATAATGACAGGCTTTTATTTATAGCAAGCTATATGTTTTTTGTATCTTTTCTCATTTCTAACATATCCGCTTTCTGCTGACATTACATTATTACTCTCTATCTGAATACCATAACTTCCCTCTTCTAACTTCTTATTTGTTCCTTACCCTTGTTTATGTGTGTGTGTGTGTGTGTGTGTGTGTGTGTGCGTGTGTGTGTATCGTGTCAACTTATTTATAGTTTTTATATTTATTCATATATTCAACAATGCATTTCCTTCTATCCAGTATACTCGAGAGTTCCTCGTTTACTTCTTGTGTATGCACATAGTTAGTCACTACTCTTTCTCACTTTATTATTACCGTGAAGTTACTTGTCGGTTACATGCCCACTATTCCGTCTCTAGAGTCAAATCTCAATACAGGCTGTAGTCAATAGGCGTGTTACATTACTGCTCTACCCAATTTCGTCTCTACTATCAGGTAAGTCTACTCGATTATATAACTAGTTTGGAGAAAACTTTCATATCGTTATCACCAGTAATTATACAGCTTCATACTTCTTACAATCCTTCTAAAGTCTGTCACTGTATCGAAACGCTACACCATTATAGATGTAGGTGTACCCTTATTTCCCTAGAAAAAAAAATAGGACAGGTCGTTCCCGCAATGGATTCACCTGACTAAAGTATAGACTGTGTCTTCTATGAGTCCATCTCACCCCACCTTTCTCCTGTCTGTATTAAAAGGTGCAAGCCATTCCTCCACAGATTACCTTGACCGAGGAATAGGTCATTCCTTCTATGGATCCATCTAGCCTTTTCCTGTCTTACTTGGGTATGCCGCATCGTAACTTCACCAGTAAATACAGTTACTAACGCACATTTTGTATTTTTTCTCACTCTAAACAATAATTTTCTGCCATAACTGTTTTCTACGAACATTGCGTGGTTGTTCTCTATCTAAATACCTTAACTTCTCTCTTCTAATTTCTTTTTGGTTCCTTACCCTTGTTTATAACACATGTAACAACACTATGTAAACATACTTCTCACTCTATGTATCTTGCTTCTACTTACTGATACCTATAGCTTATCCTTTACTTCCTTATAATTACTAGATTTATACAATTTAGAATATTACTAATAATCAAACATACACAAATAAACTGGAGAGGAAAAGTAGAAAAAAGAGCAAGTCATACCTTATGTCTAACATATATTAGTGAAAATTGGCAAACTTATAATCATAGTTCTGTAAGTAATCATTCGCTTTTGTTAGTTACTTCAACAAATCCACAAAGTTAGATACAAATCTATTTGCACTCAGTTGATAAAGACTTCTAATTTTGGAAAGGGTGTACCAGTACATCCTTGTTCCCTAAGCAGATTGTCTCAGCCTTTGTTTTTATCAAAGTTCTTCTGTCTTGTAAGAAAATATTTTGGGGCTTGAAATGTACATTCACATATTCTTTTATTTTCATTTTCTTTCGTACTTCTTGATACCATTAGGCCTTCAGCTAATGCTATATATTTTGTCGTTATTGCTTTGCCATGTAATTTCAAGGATTTATGGACATTACAGTAAATATTATTCAACATTATCACATTATCACAGGATGCAGTGTATCTTAGTAGATGTGTTTATAGACTTAGCTCTTAGACAGACGTGGTATGTCGTAACAACTGATTCTCGCATCCGTGCAGATTTGGGAGATAACAGTGCAATGCTACTTTTTCTTTAGATTTCCCTATTCCTACACGGCCCCACGTCAAGTGCGTATAGCAAATGAGGTGATCCTCATGGGCTTGTCATGTACAAACTCGCTTTGATTTGGATTTGGCATTAATACGATGGAGCAAAAAAATTACAGTATAGCCTGTAATATTTCACTATCTTGTCGTTGGGCTGATGTTAGATGATCTGGATTAACTTCTTCCATCTGGGGACTGTGTTTTGTAAAACACTCGTATATTTACACACCTCAAGATAATACATACCTGAGCTTCAGAAAGCCAGGTTAACAGGAATTTATAGAAGAGCTAGGCCCTAGGTTATGACATCATTCATTATTTGTCAAGTGATTCACATTTATTAAGCAATTTTCTTAAAAGAGCAACAATAATGAAACGTAATTCAATAATCTCCTAGAAATCAGGAGCTTTTAAAACAGTGAGTTGAATGATTTAAATTCAAAGGAACACAATGGCTGAACCAATTTCACAACGATAGCAAAATAGTTAAGGAAATAGGATATATTAGCTGTGCCAGTCCAACACAATGGTTTTAAATTACAGACTCAAGATTTAACACAATGTTTTAACACATTTAGATCCAATGTGACAACGCCTAGCATAAATTGAGTAACAGGTGAAATGTTTAAGCAAATTCAATATCCAATTATGGCCAAAGTTACTGAAGTTCAAATGTAACAGCTACTAGTAATAATTTTGCAACAGGCAAAATGTTTAAACAAATTTAAATGCTCAAGCCAACAGAATGTTTCTAAGTCACAGGCCAAAATTTAACATGGTCTTTTAAGAGACCAGAAAAACTTAAACAAAGATTTCTAAAAGCCAGATGTAACAACGACTAGCACAAACATTGTAAGAATGTTTAAAGAAATTTAAATGTCCCAAGTTAACAGAATGGTATTGCATTACAAACCAAAATTTAACCAGGTCCTTTAAGAAAACTGATAAATTTAAAGCAAGATTTTTAAAAGTCAAATGTAACAATGACTAACAAATATCATGGTCAGATAACGTACAAAATTGCCCACTGTCCCAATCAGGCTCAAAGAACCAGGTAAGGATTATTGCCTTACAAAACCAAAAGGTGCTAATACAGAAAATTTCACAATTCTCCAGAAGCACAACCAATAAGCTAACAGATCTGCCCAGATCAGTATCTAAAACATAATTTAAAGAGAACATCAATTATAAATGTTCATGACAGCACCAGTATTACCTGCGATCACTGTCACATTCTCACAGCTTGCACAGACATCATTTGACAAGGAGAAACACTATTAAGGGAGAAGGTTCGCCAAGGGGAAAGTAACTCCATTATCGATGGTATCTTAAAACCAACCAGTAAGAAACTATTTTAAGAATCGTCGCTCCTGGGGTTCACAACTACCTTAATTTTCAGGAAAGCAACACAGGGCACTCAGCGAATACCGATGTGGGCAGGCTTATACAGCATCTATGAGTGATAGAGACCACTCTGACAAGGGATCCACACATTCCGGAAACTACAAATTCACAAGTCAAGTAAGGATCACATAGGGCAGGGCAATAACAAGAGAGCCCACTGACATCGGCAAACTAGATCACACAACAAGACTTGACAACAGGGAAGAGGTGTCAGTGCAGTACACTGGAATAAGCTAATCACAATCATAGTTGTTCCCACTGCAACGCTTCCCTCAATGCGAATCAGTCAAGACACCGAACAGCAACATGTAGTAACACACGTTTCCAACTGACTTCCATCCTCCTCCTCTTCTTCCTCCTCCTCCTCCTCCCTGGTGACTGTTCGATTTGCACTCATCTGTGTCTTAAACATTTCAAACTGGAAGGCACAGAGCAAGAGCAGTGCATGGCGAACCAGAGGGAAAAGGATCCAGACATTCGATCTACAGATCACAATCGATATGAGCTAACGTAGCTCACTGTGATGTGCTGCTTCTTTCATTAGGTATATCTTACAAGTAATTGCTTCTTATACTAGTTCTGCAAATTCAGGCAATCGTTAAGGCAACCTAGAAAGTGCATTTGCTAATACAGTTTCACTTTCTTTAATATAAACTATCTCAAAGTCATATTCCTGCAAGAAAGGACAACCATCCAGTTAATCTCTGATGAATCAAATTATGGGTTAGTAGAGAACTCAAAGCCACATGATCAAAGGGAACTTTTGTACCATAATCATAGGTGTGCTAACAAAACTTACAAAATGAACAGAAGATAGCAAAAACCTCTAATTCCGTTACCGAGTAAGCCATTTCACACTCAGACAACACTCTGCTTATAAAACGAATGATATACACTCCTGGAAATGGAAAAAGGAACACATTGACACCGGTGTGTCAGACCCACCATACTTGCTCCGGACACTGCGAGAGGGTTGTACAAGCAATGATCACACGCACGGCACAGCGGACACACCAGGAACCGCGGTGTTGGCCGTCGAATGGCGCTAGCTGCGCAGCATTTGTGCACCGCCGCCGTCAGTGTCAGCCAGTTTGCCGTGGCATACGGAGCTCCATCGCAGTCTTTAACACTGGTAGCATGCCGCGACAGCGTGGTCGTGAACCGTATGTGCAGTTGACGGACTTTGAGCGAGGGCGTATAGTGGGCATGCGGGAGGCCGGGTGGACGTACCGCCGAATTGCTCAACACGTGGGGCGTGAGGTCTCCACAGTACATCGATGTTGTCGCCAGTGGTCGGCGGAAGGTGCACGTGCCCGTCGACCTGGGACCGGACCGCAGCGACGCACGGATGCACGCCAAGACCGTAGGATCCTACGCAGTGCCGTAGGGGACCGCACCGCCACTTCCCAGCAAATTAGGGACACTGTTGCTCCTGGGGTATCGGCGAGGACCATTCGCAACCGTCTCCATGAAGCTGGGCTACGGTCCCGCACACCGTTAGGCCGTCTTCCGCTCACGCCCCAACATCGTGCAGCCCGCCTCCAGTGGTGTCGCGACAGGCGTGAATGGAGGGACGAATGGAGACGTGTCGTCTTCAGCGATGAGAGTCGCTTCTGCCTTGGTGCCAATGATTGTCGTATGCGTGTTTGGCGCCGTGCAGGTGAGCGCCACAATCAGGACTGCATACGACCGAGGCACACAGGGCCAACACCCGGCATCATGGTGTGGGGAGCGATCTCCTACACTGGCCGTACACCACTGGTGATCGTCGAGGGGACACTGAATAGTGCACGGTACATCCAAACCGTCATCGAACCCATCGTTCTACCATTCCTAGACCGGCAAGGGAACTTGCTGTTCCAACAGGACAATGCACGTCCGCATGTATCCCGTGCCACCCAACGTGCTCTAGAAGGTGTAAGTCAACTACCCTGGCCAGCAAGATCTCCGGATCTGTCCCCCATTGAGCATGTTTGGGACTGGATGAAGCGTCGTCTCACGCGTTCTGCACGTCCAGCACGAATGCTGGTCCAACTGAGGCGCCAGGTGGAAATGGCATGGCAAGCCGTTCCACAGGACTACATCCAGCATCTCTACGATCGTCTCCATGGGAGAATAGCAGCCTGCATTGCTGCGAAAGGTGGATATACACTGTACTAGTGCCGACATTGTGCATGCTCTGTTGCCTGTGTGTATGTGCCTGTGGTTCTGTCAGTGTGATCATGTGATGTATCTGACCCCAGGAATGTGTCAATAATGTTTCCCCTTCCTGGGACAATGAATTCACGGTGTTCTTATTTCAATTTCCAGGAGTGTATATTCCAGTCGTCCCTTCATCCTCTGTTGTTTCAAAGTGACATTAGCTGAGTTCTAAACAGGACATATCTGACACAATACAAAACTCTTACTTATGTCTCGATGGTGAAGCATATTGGATGCTACTAATGTTTTCTTTATGTTATCAAGAACTTCATGAAATTTTTTTTTGGAAAAACCCAGGGCACTTTTTCTTCAAGAAATTTAATAATTACTGATTGTTCAGCAAGTGGTTAGGACCACATTTCCTAAAAACTACGCAAGGCCATAAAATCCCTTTAATTTTCTTTTTGTAGTAAGAGGAGAAAAGATTTTTATCACACATATTTTGTCCAGATCTGATACAATGACAGAAGAAGATATGACATAGCCTACAAATTTCATTGGTTCTTGTAAATTTGAATTTGTCAAGGTCAGCAGTGACACCTGATTCTGAAAATTTCATAAGTATTCTTTTTAACAGTTAAGTATGCTCTTCCCACATAAGCCTAAGAGTCTATGGATCAAGAACAAGTACAATGATTTTGACTAACGGTTTGGGCCAAAAACGGTGCTTACTTTCGCAACTCTCAGTAACGTAACCTGCCAAAGCGCCGATCTTAGACCGATCTTGGATACTCCATGAAATATTTTAAGTTGTTCTTCAAGCACCTCAGATGTGGCAAAAAAGATATTAAGATGTCATTTAAGTTGTGAACGCTTGGAACCAAATGCACACCCCCTACTGCTTTACTGACTGCTAAAAATGGACTGCTGTGTGGCGACACTGACGTTTCTATGAAGTTACAGGTTAGCATTTTGCATATTTCTTGTTTAACTGCCTCATTCTTGGCCCACAGAATAGAATAGTTTTGTTGAGTAAAAGTTTCATGGAAACGACGCCCATCTTGTATGATAACCTCTGATGACTCCCAGTGTACAGTAAAAAACATTTGCAAATGACAATAATCAGACAGCTCAGTTTTCTGCTGTTCGCTAAGGTACTGAGTCTCTTGTGCCTTAGTGAGAACTCTACTTGTATCAGGGATGTATCACTTTACATCAGCTGACACGAGTTTGCCTTTACCATGGGCAAAAAGATCATGGCCTGCTCATTGCACTTTGCTGCCTATTGTCTTTAATTTCAGGTTCTGGCAAAATTTGCCTTGATGTGCCTTAGAGCATATCAGATTCTAAATAATCCCCCTCCCCCCAACTGAACATCTGAATGGCATTTTCCACTCCTGAAGTCAACTTTTACATTTACACTTTGTACAAATTGCATAGCGATTATACAGAATACAGACAAACACTTAACTATGAGAAAGGTGTATTCATCGCTCGGCTTTCAAACAACACTTTATCATGTGCCCGATTTTCAGTCTCTTGTGTCTGTGCACTCGTGACTCCTGAGACAACAAAGGTTTTCACGGGCAAAGTTAGAATCTTTTTTATTTCATGTATCATACTGAAAATATGTGAAACAAGAACGTCACCCCCTGTGTCACCCGATACAGCGTATCCTGCTGTCTGTACTTGTTCTTCATAACTTTTAACGACTGATATAGCTTACATAATTCGTTTCCTATGTCCATCCGTCAGTTGTAAGGAATCATGTTCGTCACAGCGTTATTCGTTTCACCCCCATTCCAATCCATGACCGAGGTGTCCGAGCGTCTCTAGGCACTTCAGTCTCGAAACGCGCAACCGCTACGGTCGCAGGTTCGAATCCTGCCTCGGGCATGGATGTGTGTGATGTCCTTACGTTAGTTAAGTTTAAGTAGTTCTAAGTTCAAGGGGGCTGATGACCTCTGATGTTGGGTCCCATAGTGCTCAGAGCCATTTGAACTAATCCATGTGAATATCCACGGGCAGTGTAAAACTGCCTCTAGTTTAACGCTTGACTCGTGGGTTGCGGTCTCTCTTCCGTCACCTCACTAAAACATACTGATTCAGTGTGTTGTTGTTGTTGATTTTGCCAGCTGGAAGGTGGCTGAGAATGCTCTGTCGGTGAAGGTCCCAGAAACAGTGGCTGCCACTGATTTTCGTTACAGTGTTGTTGCCCTAGTATCCCTGATTACAGGAATGTTTATTATTGCGATATGCAAGGTGGTAATGGTTATAATCATTTTTTTCCTACGTGCATAACCAGAACCGTTTTCATAATGATTTTGTATGTTGTCATTCCTGTGGTCTGCAGGAGGTGTACGACTGCTGCTACATGTTTGATTCCGTCAATTGGTGTGTTGACCTGCGAAATGCTCTGTGCCCCCACCACCGTTCCCATTCGTATGTTTTACGTCAGACTAAATTAAATCGAGAGTTTTAAACTGACAGAAAATTTTCCACGGTGTCTTCTCGTGCGTGGATGAGCTTTCATCGAATAGTAATCGGCAATTTCCTATTTAGTATTCCTATTACATCTTTGTGCGCTATGAGATTATCCCAATAGCATACTTTTTATATGTATTTTTCGAGGTATCTCCCGAGACTCCTTTATTTGAAATTATAAGTCTTAGTATTAAATACTTCTCTCCTCAAACGTGTCTGAATATGACGCGACCAATATCTGGTAAACAGTCCTTATTCAAATTGCTCGAATGTTGAATGGGATGTTGATGTAGCTGCTGCCGAGAACGCGTATTCGCCTTGCACGTGTGATGCTGTAAATAAAATACATTGCCTTTCTTGCCTTTCATTCCATATCTTAGGTAAGTTTCATTTTAAAACTGCGAATGAAAATTACTGGATGAGGGGATTTCTTCTTAGCAACATGCACTTGGAATTGCTGCTGTTTCAGACGACGCTCTTCTAAAGTTACTGCTGTCAGTGTAGGTGCAGTTGCTACAAAATCACAGCTACATCCGCCGCTTGGGTTATTAGGTCCTAAATCTACAGAATGTGTTGGTTGTACGGCGGAACCTTTCCGTACGCTCGTTTCATGTGGGTCGGCGTATATGTTGTTTCACGCAGCGTTGTTCTTATTTGCTCGCCCGGCTGTTTTGAGTTAGTTACCTGGCTGTCAGCTCCTCTGCGCTACTGAGGTAATGCAACTGAAAAACTCGGCTTTATTTGACTAAGTTCTATGCGAACATACTCTTCTCCATTTCTTGGCTCTGATAATACTTCAGCAATCATGGCTTGGATCGCTGCAGGTATCTCTTTTTTCGCCTTTCCCATAATGTCTCTGCTTTTCTCAGAAATCTTCTCATCAAAAATCTTACCGTTTTTCGCCTTGAGCAGTCAGTTTGACATTGTTTGAGTTTGCTCCAGTGACAATTTGTGAACTTCACAATTAAGATTTGATGCGTTGGATTCTTTTCTGTTTGTGTGGTATTTATCTTTTTCATATCGTCCGATAAATGACCGATAATACCCGGAATTTTACGATATGTGTCGGTTAGATTGGAAGTCTCTGTTTCGATCTCGTCTAATGTCGTAGTTATCCGCATGTTAATATCTTTTAGCAGAGCGTCGTATTTGTTACCGATTGTTACTTGGAAAACAGAACAAAATTTTCTTTAATTTTTTCTGACTGCTGTTTGGCAACTTGAGAAAGAAAACGTTTCTTCCCTTTCATTTGATTGTCCTATTGCAGTTGCTTCATTTTGTTCTTTTACAATGTGAGAAAAATTCGCAGTTATTCTCATAATTAATTCGTTAAGTGGTGTTAATGCTTGTGTTGGAGCCATAACTCCCTCGAAAGTTTGGGGTTGTGTGTTAGCTACCCGAAATACTTCGCTTACATGCAGTTTCTTTAGTCGGTTGGACTGTACTTCTTCCATCACTGGAATTTGTTTTTGTGTGTCGAGAACCCTCTCCACTTTCTCCAGTTTCCCGACTTTCGTCATTTTATTAAAATGAATCACTGAATTTCAATATTATATGCCGCATAAAATAATGCTAATGACTAAATCCACGGAACACTTAAAAGCATATGCGCTGTAACAACATTTCTTAATCTAAAGTGACAAGATGTTCGCTCATTTATAAGACAGAAGAATGGCAAGTAGTGTATCTTGCTTTATAGCGCCCCGTTGGACAATTTGTTTATCATAATGCCTTGCACAATTTACAAGTACAAGGCAATAACTTGGTTTTCATAAACATTAAAATATGAGCCAGACACTAATTATTTGAATTTTGAAAAATAGTCGATCGTGCTATGGAGTGCTAGCTGTACTGGCGCCCCTTACCTTTTCTTTACAGTTTACTGTCTTGTCGACAGTAAATTTTCCCCTCAGATACCTGTTCGTCGAACACCAATGGACAACAGTATCATCATATCAGATTTATCTCCTCACAAGTTGGATACATAAAAATCAAGGTACAACGTGCACTAAACATACACAATTTTATATCCGACGCACCACGTTGGGTACCAGAATAAAGCGTTGTTGGCTTTGGTACTCGATTAAAATGACAGAATTGTGAAAATCAAGTAGGCAAAAGACTATAGTTTCTTTCTCACGGCCAATGTTGATGGTAGCGCTGCTATTGCCTCTGATACTCATTTTAAAAAGAATACATTGACTTCAAAGTAAAACTGGTTGCTGAAATGTTTTGGTGTTTACGAACCGTAGTAATTAAATGCCACCTTCTGTGCTGTGGGGCCTTTATCTGACAGAATGGAGAGGAGCAGATTCGCAGTTGCTAGACAATGCCCATATCGTATGTAATTTTTTCTTGCTAAAAATGATCGCAAATCACTGTTAAATAATCCGCAATTAATCTCAGGGGTGAGCTTTTATTATAGGGGAATGATATCAACGGCTGAAGGCAAACTGCATTCGCGCATTGCGTCTTTTTACCGTGATCTGCTGAGCTCGCAGTTCCAGCTAGCTTTTCTGAAACAAATATGACAAAAAAATCATAATTCATGTACCGCTTAATAATTGCGGGTTGTTCATTCCCTTTTAAATGAAACAAAAATCTAACCGTTTTCAACATATTTAATTACAAATCAAAAATAATTGTCCCACAGGTAGATTTACATAAAAATCGTCAGCTCATTTCGAAGAAGATAGGAGAAAAGAGTACTGTTTGCTGAATGGAGCTTCGCTCCTCGCTTACAAATTATTACAAAGGATTTGAAAATACAAATCCTCGGATTCGTTTCAGCGACAGGCTGATTCATCTGATTTCGTTAATCTGAATTCACATTTTATACCAACTTCATTACATTTTTCACAGACAACATGAAGCACTTCCTTAAGAAAAGAACACACGCGCAAGCAAGAAAATCACTTTAAAATATTTTTTTTATATTTAAGAAAGATGACTTTCTTCAAATAAAGCTTCAATTTACCCTCACCTTCTTTTGGTGCTCTATAAAGGGTACATGCGATCTTCATATTTTCTGCGTATTCTGCTACTGTAAACTTTAGGTTTAATGTGATAATTGTGGTTTGATCACGAATTTCCTTGTTTATGTTAAAATACATTCACGGCAGTGACAGAGCACACTGCCAAAACGTACAGCACGAACACAGGCAAGGGCAAAAACTGTCACACGAAATACGTATACTTCACAACATTCGAGGAAGGGCTGCATTCCTGGCAAATTTTTAATCTGTTAATCGCAAATCTATTTTAACAACTGTGCAATTATATCTAAGTAACGGTGACTTCTCGAAAAGAAAATGCCAATAGTGACAGTACAGATAAAACACACTTTTATTTCAGAGTGTTACCTCTGCTTTGTCAGTGTACTTTGCAGTACGTCACACGTGCAGAACATTTTTGTTATAGGTATCGCTCCAAGTGTCGAGCGCCTTATTCATCATCGGCGTGTACAACAACGCTGTGTGAACTGTCTTACACGGTCAAGTATACCGGGAGTTTGGCGTACTGCTTCCGTATCTTAGACACTTCTGCCAACCAGATCTACATGAGTTTCGACCTGTCACTCAGTTCTTCAGATACCCACTAGTATCCACCAGAGAAAAGTCCATTGATTTGAAATCTGCTCACAGAGATGTCATTGGAGGAGGTGGGCAATCCATTTTTCTCCAAACTATATATCAACGTGGCTGCCAACAAGTGTAAAGTGTGTCGACGCCCTTTCGTGTTAAAACTAAATAAGATAACGAGTTCTTAGTGGTACTTTTTCTAAGGATATGTGGAGAAAATTTTGAACGTGTTGTACGCGCCCCTGTTTTTGCTAGGAGGTACGTGAGGTGTAATCATTTACACGAAATGCTTATTGGCCAACTCTTCACCAACAAACTTAACCATGATGTTCTGTAACACTTTTAGCGCACAACTAACACTGCCGAGAAAACATGGTAGAGGGCGAATAAAATATTGGCCATTACTGTTGTCAACACTTAATAATTATGTATTTAGCGTCTAGCGTACTGCATCATGTGTATTCATTAATTGTAACTAATGTACAACACAAACATTAAATGTGAGTATAAAAACATGCGGGGTAATTAAAAAAGAATACATATAAAAATACACGGAATACATAAAACCAGAAAACACACGGAAACACTACTGTAAACGGATGTCCATATTGCTGATATCTGCTATTATCTTTTCGGTAGCACGCAGGAATACGGAGCGGCCACCAGTGAAGGCTGTCAGTGGGAAATCTTCAGCTGTAGCTTCAACTGTTTGCTTAGCAGCCCCACAATCGAACTTGGGAGTAGCTATTTCCTCCCATCAACTCAAAACGTCAGGACATCTACTGCAGACTGTTCGACTTCTGTTTAGGGGCGGGGTGGGGACCAGATTTTACGAGATTTGTCGGGTCCGGGCGCTATGGTGCTGAGGCAAGTCATATATCGAAAGGCATGGGGTGCACATTTGGTCAACTCATCTTTCCAACGATTAGTTTGGCTGAATCCACTGTTATCCAGAATTTTTGTAGAATCTGAACCCGGTAGCGACTATGTGACTGCCTATCTCTGACAAGTTTTTCTCTGTGAGGTTTGCGGTGGTCTGGCATTTCTGGATGTTCGGATGCCAGTGCCAATGACGGTGTAGTCCGTACTCAAAGTTCACCAGAACACAGCTTACGAACACACTTCTCTGGAATGTGCTGGGAAGTGAGGAAGAGTTGGCTGGTGTTGAATGTGGCGATCACTGGGTTTCTGCTTGGTGAGTTGGTTTATGTTATTGGAGTTATCTGTGCGCACAGAATATTTGCAAAATGATGTCCTTGATCATTCGCAAGGTACTAACAATTCACTTTTAAATTTCGCTTATTCACGTTATGAATTGTCATGAACAACGCGAATAGATTTTAGTTGCAAGTGCCATTACCATCTTTCTGTATCTATATAGGTCCGTAGATACGCAATTTGGTACAGAACCTGACTTCAGTCATTTAATCCGCAGAGTACTACAGTCAGTCCGGTGACGTTTCCCACAAGTTTAACTTGCTAAATATGTTTTTTTATTTATGAAAACTTTGCTCTTATGATGACTAAGTGCTTAGATTTTATATAACTCATGTCGTTATGCATTGAGAAGGCATGTACTGCTCCGTTCATTTAAATTCTTAAATCAATTATATGAAACACTATGTAATCATTTCATCTTATTTTGATTTCCTTCTCATTTACTATTGAACTGGAACATTTCTCGTATTCTGTAGCTGTTAAGTGATCGCACAATGCAGTATGCCATCTTTGACTGTATAAATTGATACAGTCCGATATTTTCATAAGATATTTCATATGATACCATCCAATGCTGTGAACGTTGCGTATCCCGTTTCATCCATGCATTTTTCAGCAAGTACGGCAATTGTGACGCTGTTGTAGAGACGCTATACTTGATTCTAAAGAAGTGGGAACGCTCTGTGTTTCATATTCGACTGTTATAACAACAAATATGGGGCCCACATCTCCACTGCATAGTGTCTTACTACAATTCGCGTTGTTGAGCCTCACCCAGTGTGGCTGGAATATTAGAGACTGTTTTCCATTTTCACTGCGTTCAGTTTCTTGTTGCTATGTTTGCTATTTACCGTTGCTCTCTTAAAGTAAGTGTAAACTGCTCAAGTAACTTTCATTTTCACATTGTACTCAGATTGTGTTCGTTAAATATCGGTCTAATTTTGTTTCTGATACTGAATGGCTCTTCCAAATAAGGGCATATTATAATCTACGTGTACCAGTAATTCAAATTTTTAACAGAGTTGTCACAAGCTGAAGTCCGTAGCATGGCGACTGAAGACCCCCACGAAGCGTCGTCAACTTTCTGCAAGATGTTCTAGCGAATTTTTAGTTTGGCGGGAGTATCCGAAAGATAATTCTTGAAACTCTGCGTTCTGTCCAGAATGACACCTAGATATTTGGGTGTAGCTTTCAAAGTAATTCCGTTTGGCTTAGTTGTTGTCGTGGTGGATTGTGGAGATTTCTAATTTTGGGACACTGAGTTGCAGTATCCAAAGACAAAAGTACTTCCCAGTAACGTTTAGGTCTTTCGCCAAGATGACCTGAGTGCTCTTTACATCTTTAAAAAATAATACAGGGGCCCAGTCATCGCAATATTCAAACTTCCGTGAGGTGAGTCAGCTATAGAAAGGTTAAATAACAGGGGAGCCATAAAATGAATCCTACGGAAGACCACTGTTCAGTTTCATTTGAGTACTCAACGAATTTCCCATTTTCACAGGGAAGTATCTATTAGAGAGAATGGCACAGACAAAGTTGATACTTGTGCATGGCATGGCCTGTACCCAAACTGCATTTTATGTTGCTGTAAGATCAATAAATATGGCCGACGTTTTCAGCTGATTTCGGTAGCCTACGTCTATGAACGTTGTTAATGAGAGATCTTGATCCGAGCAGCTTCGATGACGGTGGGATCCTGTCCATTCAGCGGGGGTATTTTTATCTCAGGCTGATCCCGTTATAACCTTTCCAAATGTTTGTAAATTGTGATGACTGTTTAGCGAAATTTACGAGGAATTTGGTATGGATGCCATCGAACTTGGGCTTTTCCTAATTTTTCCTGAAGAGCTGCTGCGATTTTTTCAACGAATGAGGGGGCCGAGTACATGTTTTTTGTAGTGGCAGCAGCTCTTTTTGTAACCTCAATTCTTAATATCTGACATGCTCAAATATAAAGACAACAGGTCTGCTGTCTTAAAATTTTGTATTTAAAAAAATCTGTAATACTTAAGATCGCAAATATAAGTTACTGATTACTATTTTCGGATTATCGGTAAGCCATCATCAGATTATAAAATGGGACAACGATTAGTGTGCAAGAGCAAATGGCCTTTTGGCAGTTGTACACTAATCAATATATTTCGCAATGATCGGAAGATGGCTTGTTGATATCTAGTAATCAATAAAATTGTACCTGAGGTCTTGACTATTACTGGTTCTTCTACATCCACATCTTTAACCTTAATAGCATGCTGCCGATTTATTTGAGTTCTTGAAGTGAACGGAATGTGATTATCGGCTTGATTTTGTGATACTACGACGGATACACGTTTCATTGGGTTAATATTCCATAGATCCCTCAGCAAGGAACAAGCTCATCTACTTGAGTATTCAAAGGTCTCAGCCTACATTTTTTCGTATCCCAACATCAATAATGTGAAGTAACTCGCCAGTTATCTCACGATATCCGCTGGAATTCTTCATAAGAGTTATCTTATTCAAAAGTCCACCCTGAACCGTATTCCTTCTAGAAGGCGTTTTTTCACTATACTGAAAGCAGCCTCAATAAACCTATTGTAGGTTCTTTTTGTGGAAGATATCCATCACTTCCATTTCTCTAAGTTAACGGAGAACGCTTCCCAGTCAGCTTATTTAAAATTCCACCAAGGTAGAGCAAAAGGCCGTTTTACTAGAATACTGTTATCAAGTTCAATGAGGAATGGACGATGCTGGCTATGTGGTAAATTTGAGAGAACTTGAACCGTTCCTGCTGCTCGCTGGCTGGTATTATCAGACGACACAAAGCAGATGTCAGTATTATAGTTCTAACGCCAAGCTGCCGATCAGAACATACGTTGATTTTTAGTGAGTGTGTAGTGCCCCTCAGACGAGTCGACCAGAGCACTACCACTGTCATGATTTTCTTTATATTTCCAGCACTGGTGATGACTGTTGAAGTCTCCGAAATGTACGTACTATTGGATCGATGTGGGTGCTTACCGCATATTTTGGCCAGATACGAGCCGGTGGCTTGTAGATGTTACTGATGGTGATTCCGTCAATTTTCACGATCATTTCATGCATATGGTTGTCAGTGAAAGTGGTAATAAGAGACGCATTTTCAGTATTTGATCTCACATTGTCGCTTCACTATACACTCAGTCGTGTGTGGCACACAGGTAATCTTCGCCGGGTACTCTGCCCCATGCGTTAAGGTTTCTTCAGTATGTGCGCTTGTCTCTTGTTGGCGACCATGTCGTTTCGTTGTCACTTTCTTTACCATTTGAAGTTTAGCTGTGCTTACTACCTCTGTATTAAAGTGGCAACGTCCGAGTGAAAGTCTGAGATTGCTATTCCTGATGGTCCTTAGAAAATCCGTTTGTTGATATCAAACCGCGATACGTGATGTCAGTGCCAGGAAATCTCAATGACTATAATGTGAGTGAATGAAACAAGTTTATTTCCAAAACAGACGCAGACTGCATGTCTTTTGTAATTGCAATGTCGTGATGATACTTTCAGCGCAACATAAACACGAAGATAAATGGGAGTAAGAAATCAAAAGAAAAGCAACTGTGCCGTAATGACAACTCTGAAACCGAGGGACCCTGAGGGACTTTGAAAATGAATGGCTGCCAAAATTTGATCGGTGGAGTTGAAGTTCAACCAGGAGCTATTCTTCACCATTATTATGCCCATCAGCTGCATATTGAATGTTATAGCTCCTTTTTATTTAGTACTGGAATTGAAGAAAAGTGAAAACCGAGATGGGCTTTGACATGGATAAGTTAAAAAATAAGTTCTTGATTACTGTATATTTCAAGTAATTTAATTTACATCCACGGAGCTGAGCCACCACTACCATGGATATTCTTATGTTTTATTGTTGTATTTCTTTATGGGAATTTGCGTCCACTTCTGACGCTAAAATTATTGTTTTTTAATTCCCATACATGTTTCACAACCTTATTGCCATCATCAGTGCCATTCAGATGTGTGAACTGCAGACGTGGTTTTTCTATACATTGTTATGCCCTGTCCGTTGTGTATGCTTTGAATGGTGAGATTCAGAAAATTTCGCCTGCTGGTTTCTCTTTCTGTTAAGAACTGAATTTTAAGCTGAAAATGTAGTGCGGTTTATCATTCACACATATCATGTCATGGACGTAACGATACTAATGCAAAACTCTGAGTTTTATTAATATTTTCAGATTTTGAATGTAGGTTGTTCATGAATGTATTCGGTGACAACCATCAAATTGGTGATACAATTGGCAGTCATTCGTGCTGCAAGTAAAATTTCTGTTGAGAATTACCTAATAAACTAATAACCATAACAGGTATAAAATGTTTTATGTCTAATCTTCTCAGTTATTATTTAATTCACGCCAGAAAACACGGCTTCTCATAGTGCTACAATATCAAATGATGACGGAAAAATTATTTCATTGATGTATAACTGCATTTGTTCTCTGGTTGTCAAAGTAATCAGAATACGATTATTATCACTTTTCATCCTGGAAGTGGGAGGGTGTAATTCGCCATGCTAGACTGACTTCTGAAGCGAAAGAAATATTTCTGGTTTCCCTTCATTACTTACTCCAATAATTCGCCAGTTGAAACTGTCAAAATTATAAAACATTAAAAAAAGCGACAAAGAAGTTATAACAAGCAGCGTTCACTGTTACTGATCTACACAAATATGTCATTCTAATAGTGAGGCAGCATCATGATTAGTGTTCTACATCACAAACAATTATATAATGTAGTAAGGATCCGTTTGATTCAGATACAAAACTATCAAGAACTAAACCTTTTTTGGTAATATCACGTTGAAGATTATGAGCAGGAATAATTTCCAGAGCTTCAGACACTGAAGTTTCACGTCTCGTTTGTTTTGCTTACTTTCACTCTGTTATCTCGTATGGTGTTGTATTGTGAGTCAGCTCTACTCTTCCAGGATCGGAAAATGGTAGTGCTTATCTGCTGTGTCAGTTTTCGAATCTCTGTAACTGACGTGTCTCGATACAAATTCTACACCACTGTATGTATGTTCCACCATGGGATTCGTTGTTGACAGTATTGACCCGTTTACAAGAAACTGCAGTTTTCATTCAGCGAATACTACACGGAAAAACGATGAGCACTTTCTAAAGCAATGTACAGAAAGGTGTGCATACAAGTGTGCACCACTGCAATACAATTCCAGCAGAAACGAAGAGAAAAGTGTGATATCCGGCAAAGGATTTCTTGTGACACACTTACTATACTCTGTAAAGGAGTTCCTGCTTTTTTTTCTGTAACGCGTTATTTACTCATACTTACTCATCATGTGTTACTTTTTTCGTGTTTGATTAATTCTCACCAGCAATTTGTAAGGTATGTGCCAACTGATTCCATAGCTTCAGCTCGTACAGCCCTACGTAACCTGTTAAATAAATAAAAATAAATGAGCGAAATAAAAGCGTTGAAGCTCTTCTCCAGCGTTTACGCTGAACGACACACCGAATACTGCGAACAATTTTTGCCTCTGGCCTGAAGGACGTACAGCTGGGGTGCTGAATACGACTGTGCGGAATATTTTACGTCCCCACTTCACAAGCTAATCTTCATTTACTGCTCCCAGGGGACGCAAATGATAACGCGTTGTAGCACAGGGGATTAACATATCTGCCGCCAGTGCCGGCCAGATATAAAAAGTTGCAGCCAGCTGTCTCCTGGCATAAAACAAAGTCCGCGGGGACGCGCACACACACATAAACACACACACACACACACATACACACTCACAGACGCACACGCAGTTCTCTCTGTGACAGTCTCCTCAGGGAGGGAACAGACTGCTCATTTGTTTCGGTACATGTGCGTCTAAGTGAATGTCGGCTCTCTGCTTCCCCTGTGATAACGCCCGTCGTCCAATAACATGTTGTGAATGAGTTGTCTGGCGTTGTCTGGAGCAGGGAGAAGTTCCGCAGTTGACACGACAATCCGCTGAATTATTCGCTCGTAGATAAAGCAGCAAAACAGCTGCTGCTGCAAACTGCCATTTATAGAGCATCTGCGAGGAAGAGCACGCAGTGGTGAAACGTAGGACGTGTATTTTAGACGGGCACTGAAATTTTGTTTCGTGAGTCATACTCTACACAGAAAGCACGTATGTGTAATCTTTTAATTTTTTTTTAAAGCCGTCGTATCTTCGAGCATTTTGATACTGCCATCGACATCTTAGCATCCTCTAATAATTTTAATACTGTCAATCATACGAACCTCAAGTAGTATATCTTAAGATAACCGTTCTATTTATTCAACATAAAACACAAAGAAATATTAGTTATGCAGAAGTTGGTGTGGGGGTGAGACAGAACTGCAACCTGTTCTGCGGTTTGTCCATTGACGAAGCAGTAAAAGAAACCAAGGAGAAATTTGGAAATAATCAAGTCTCAAAAAGAAGAAATAAAAACTAGGAGGTTTGATGATCAGGTCGTAGTCCTTCATGAGAGGGGAAAGGAATTGATGCAGTTGAACCGAATGGATAATATATAGAAATAAGGTGGAAAGATGAAAATCAACACAAATAAGACAAGGATAATAGGAAGTAGTTGTATTAAACCAAGCGATACTGAAAAATTAGTTTAGGAAGTGAGACACAAGAAGTAGCAGGTGATTTTTGTTATATGGACAGTAAAATAGCTTATCATGGCTTAAGTAGAGAGGTTATAAAATGCAGACAGTCAATAGCAAGAAATGCATTAACCAACTCTGATTCCATCAGGAACCGTTGTGCACACGACCGTAGATCGTAAGGAAGGAGAGACACAGAGCACTCAGTCGCAATCCCGTTAGTTTTTATTACACTTGCAAATCTATAATTCAGCTATAATTAGCCATCTTCAGTGCATTTTCATTACAACTCAACAGTTTCGCGGCAGTTCATGTCACCACTCGTTCCCACAGGTGTACAGGCAGAAGGACGCTGAGCCACAGTGTCCTCCTACCTATACACCTGTAAGAACGTGTGGTCACATGAACTGCCGCGAGCCCAGTGAGTTGTAATTAAAATGAACTGAACATAACTTTTTATAGCCGAAATCTACATTTGTAGGTATATAAAAACTAATGGGGTTGAGAGTGCTCCTATGTGCCTCTAGTTCCTAAGAAATGCATTTCTGAGAAACAGAAATATGTAACACCAAGTACAAATTTGAGGCATTTCCTGGAGGGTACCCTTTAGCGGAAGTGATACACTTAGGACAATCTTCTGAAGTGTTACATTACAGAAGAATGTTGAAGATTATGTGGATAAGTTGTACGACTAATGAAGCGATAAAAGTCAAATGGAAACACTACTCATTGTTGAGGCCTTACACCTGATCTCACGTCTCGACTGCTCCCTCTTATCCAATATGAGGAGCCACCTGCGATCGTAGGACATATCATCATCATATTGCCACCCTCTCCATTTACTATCGACACACGATGAAGCTTGATGATGCTGCAGCTACTTCTTTACTATAGCAGATCCTCATAAGGCCTCATTAGACTGATAACAATTCGGCTACGAAGGTGATGCTTTGATACTGAATCCAACTGTGGAAAACAAAATTTATAACACAACGTGACAAAAAGAAGGGATAGATTGATAGTACACGCTCCGAGGCGTCACGCAATCGTCACATTGGTAATGGAGTTGGTGTGAAGGGGAGGGTGGATCTGAACCAGAAGATCAAGACATGAATACAATATTCAGATTGAAATGGATGTACATTGCAGTAGTTTACACAGATGAAAGGGTTTGCACAGGTTAGATTAGTGAGGAGAGCTGAATCTATGTAGTCTTCGGGAGGAGGAGAACAGCAGTACCCTGTTGCTTGGTTCGAGAGTTAGGCACTCATTGTCTGACTCAAGTGTTTACATTCATCAAAGCGGTATACTTACGCTTGCGAAGCTCTAATCATAATAGAATGTTGCTTGGCTAAAAGGTCCTCTGAAACGCCTGATTAAATCCGTAGGACGAAACAGGTAGTTGGAATCGTGGAAAGGGGCCAAAAATGAGCGGCTGTCAGATACACTCGAACACATACACTCCTGGAAATTGAAATAAGAACACCGTGAATTCATTGTCCCAGGAAGGGGAAACTTTATTGACACATTCCTGGGGTCAGATACATCACATGATCACACTGACAGAACCACAGGCACATAGACACAGGCAACAGAGCATGCACAATGTCGGCACTAGTACAGTGTATATCCACCTTTCGCAGCAATGCAGGCTGCTATTCTCCCATGGAGACGATCGTAGAGATGCTGCATGTAGTCCTGTGGAACGGCTTGCCATGCCATTTCCACCTGGCGCCTCAGTTGGACCAGCGTTCGTGCTGGACGTGCAGACCGCGTGAGACGACGCGTCATCCAGTCCCAAACATGCTCAATGGGGGACAGATCCGGAGATCTTGCTGGCCAGGGTAGTTGACTTACACCTTCTAGAGCACGTTGGGTGGCACGGGATACATGCGGACGTGCATTGTCCTGTTGGAACAGCAAGTTCCCTTGCCGGTCTAGGAATGGTAGAACGATGGGTGCGATGACGGTTTGGATGTACCGTGCACTATTCAGTGTCCCCTCGACGATCACCAGTGGTGTACGGCCAGTGTAGGAGATCGCTCCCCACACCATGATGCCGGGTGTTGGCCCTGTGTGCCTCGGTCGTATGCAGTCCTGATTGTGGCGCTCACCTGCACGGCGCCAAACACGCATACGACCATCATTGGCACCAAGGCAGAAGCGACTCTCATCGCTGAAGACGACACGTCTCCATTCGTCCCTCCATTCACGCCTGTCGCGACACCACTGGAGGCGGGCTGCCCGATGTTGGGGCGTGAGCGGAAGACGGCCTAACGGTGTGCGGGACCGTAGCCCAGCTTCATGGAGACGGTTGCGAATGGTCCTCGCCGATACCCCAGGAGCAACAGTGTCCCTAATTTGCTGGGAAGTGGCGGTGCGGTCCCCTACGGCACTGCGTAGGATCCTACGGTCTTGGCGTGCATCCGTGCGTCGCTGCGGTCCGGTCCCAGGTCGACGGGCACGTGAACCTTCCGCCGACCACTGGCGACAACATTGATGTAGTGTGGAGACCTCACGCCCCACGTGTTGAGCAATTCGGCGGTACGTCCACCCGGCCTCCCGCATGCCCGCTATACGCCCTCGCTCAAAGTCCGTCAACTGCACATACGGTTCACGACCACGCTGTCGCGGCATGCTACCAGTGTTAAAGGCTGCGATGGAACTCCGTATGCCACGGCAAACTGGCTGACACTGATGGCGGCGGTGCACAAATGCTGCGCAGCTAGCGCCATTCGACGGCCAACACCGCGGTTCCTGGTGTGTCCGCTGTGCCGTGCGTGTGATCATTGCTTGTACAGCCCTCTCGCAGTGTCCGGAGCAAGTATGGTGGGTCTGACACACCGATGTCAATGTGTTCTTTTTTCCATTTCCAGGAGTGTATAACTTTATTTAGTTGCCCAAACATTACAGCGCAAATTTCCGAGCTTAATTATCGACTGAATATGTCACACGATCTTATGGCTTAAGGGCACAACCTCTTTAATTTTAAACGGCTGAAGGTCCATGATTTAAAACACAACTACAATAGATCTGCAAAAGGCAGAAAGAGCAATATTTTATCCTTAAATAATTTTTCAATGAGGCGGAAGGCCCAAACAATCCTCCTCTGGCTTTAAAGTTGCTAATTCGTGTCATTCTATTTCCTAAATCTCGTTCACTAGGTTGCATCTTTGCCTGCAGCACCGCTGACTGCGTCCACTAGTTTTCACATTTTCTCACACTGGTATTACATATCGATACCATCCCACGGACGTCGCGAAGTTGGCATCGAAATCTCAGGTTTCCGTCAGACATCGTAGTAGTCATGCGGGTTCAGATAGAGCCAGTGGTGCACGTCAACCACCAGCGGCTCAGTGCCACGAGAGCCGTCCCCTGCCGCCACAAAACAGGGCGTCCTTGGAGCCTCTTCGCTCTGTGACGCTGCGCAGACGTCGCCTAGTCGTGGTTCTGACACTATCGTTCGTGGTTAGTTCAGAGACTATCTCCCTTTTTGACATTGAGAGCTGGACTATTTCTTGCTGCACTATGCGTAAATTTCGGAAAGAGCACGAAGAACTGGATAGGAATCTGGTTCGCACACTGAGCTATTTATGTACTATGTCAAGGGAAATTACTATTTCGAGTTCTTCCAATAGGTCACTTGTGAAATATCCCTAATTGCTCCACAGCATCAATTATATACTTGGTTGCTATTGATTGTCCATACCTGCCTTGCCTAACATCACTGCGTCCTTTATATGTATAACGGACAAATACTTAGCCACCCCGCGAGACAAGACGCCAATACCGAGTAACGCTGCCTGAAGCCTTGATAACGGCCGCCGCCTTTCGGCTAGGAAGAGGATCCACAACTTTCTTCCGATATGCTATACCAAACATGAAGTTATAGAAAAAGGGAACATTCGGTCACCGACAATGTTGAAATAAACATCTTCGTTCACATTCACGGTGACCTGAACGAGTTGCCCTCTCAATCATACGGAATTCTGGCACGCTACATCTGTGTGAGAAAAAAATGTATTCACATAATATTTACACTTCTCTCTAAATCCACTTTTGCTCGAAGACTGACGGCTTGCCACAGTACACTATCCATGTCAAAAGCGGAGGAATACGAAACCGCATAATAGTTAACGAACAGCGGAGATTGAACTGTCTAAGAAGCTTCGCCATCCATTCAGCCTCGCAGTTACTCTACAGCCTGAAGACAGGAAAACTATACCTAAGGGATTTCGAAGGTTTTACATAACCTTTTGCGGTAGAGTAGCCTCGAGGCTGGATGTGTGTCGAAGTTCGATACGTACCCAGAATGAGATTTTCACTCTGCAGCGGAGTGTGCGCTGATATGAAACTCCCTGGCAGATTAAAACTGTGTGCCCGACTGAGACTCGAACTCGGGACCTTTGCGAGGTTCGCAGGAGAGCTTCTGTAAAGTTTGGAAGGTAGGAGACGAAATACTGGCAGAAGTAAAGCTGTGAGTACCGGGCGTGAGTCGTGTTTCGGTAGCTCAGATGGTAGAGCACTTGCCCGCGAAAGGCAAAGGTCCCGAGTTCGAGTCTCGGTCGGGCACACAGTTGTAATCTGCCAGGAAGTTTCATATCAGCGCACACTCCGCTGCAGAGTGTTAATCTCATTCTGGAAACATCGCCCAGGCTGTGGCTAAGCCATGCCTCCGCTATATCCTTTCTTTCAGGAGTGCTAGTTCTGCAAGGTTCGCAGGAGAGCTTCTGTAAAGTTTGGAAGGTAGGAGACGAGATACTGGCAGAAGTAAAGCTGTGAGTGCCGGGCGTGAGTCGTGCTTCGGTAGCTCAGATGGTAGAACACTTGACCGCGAAAGGCAAAGGTCCCGAGTTCGAGTCTCGGTCGGGCACACAGTTTTAATCTGCCAGGAAGTTTCGATAGGTACATCTGTGACGCGCTCAACGAAGTTTCATAGGTGGCACCGAGATTGTTCCTGAATTGGGGTTCTTAGAGGAATCTTTTTCCGTTTTCTTCACACACATGTTAATGTTGCACTCCTACCACCCTCCAGTGATCACGCTACAGGAGGGCGCAAACAGGAGGGGGGTGGAAAAGCAGAGACGTCCTTCGTTTCTTCGGTTCACTTCCATATTTCGTCGAATGGTTTTGATCGGTCAATAGCGGTTCAACCCTGTATACGGGCGCAAAAAATACTGTCACACTACATTCCAAACAGATCAGATGACGTTCAATGGGATTTCAGCCCCACGATGTCTTTAGAATAGGGATGAAAGGCTCACGGGGCGTTAGCTGTGAAGTACGTCATCCTGCAGCTCATCGCGTTGCGAACTGTCGTTTTCGACCCCGAAATCCACGAAATGGATGTTCATCGGCGCCCCAAGGAAAGGGATGTTTCCATTGACGCCTGAGGCCTTTTCGTGTCGATTGTAAGCGGTGCTACGTCTGAAAGGTCTTCTGCGGCCACACATAAGAAATCTGAGTGATTCCAACGCTGGATGTAGCGGTTCTCACCTCCATCGCAGAGGGATCAAAAGAAGGGTTGAATTATGTGTATGAGGAGTGTAATGACCTTCTCATCTCGTTACATGTCCACAATGACGTTGGACATAATTTTGGTGACATTTGGTAGCGATGTTTCATCATAAACCAACCTTACAGCTCACATGTACGTCTGAGCTGTGGCATTTTGTTCTCCTTGGACGTAACGAGACCTTACTGTTTTTAGCGCCGCCGAGCCTGAAGGTGACGTCGCATGGTGCCACGCTTTTGCACCATTACAGAGGAAGGCTGTAGGCACCTTTGAGTCAATTTTAAAAGTTATGCGACAGAATCGGAGACATTTAAGTGGTTTCGGAAAAGTGATCGATTAATTTTGTTGCCGCGCGGGGTAGCCGTGAGGTTTATGGGCGTTCTGTCACGGTCCGCGCTGCTCTCCCCTCGGCGGATCGAGTCCTCCCTCGGGCATGGGTGTGTGTGTCGTCTTTGGCGTAAGTTATTTTAAGTTAGATTACATAATGTGTCAGCTTAGGGAGCGATGACCTTAGCAGTTTGGTCCCATAAGGTCTTACCACATTTAATTTTGTTGCACAGTGTATTTCCATTCGTTTTTATGTGTGAAATGGTTTACTATACTCTTCTGCTGGAACTGATTTCCAAGAAAATTCATGCCTTTTGAAACAGCAACCGTTTTGAGAATATTATAGCATTTATTTCTTTTAAAAGCATTAATCCAAGGTATTCTATAGAAAATTTTCTGACTGGTACCTACCAGTCACACAGGTTTAGTCTTTCTTATCTTCTGAATGTTTTTCCTGTGTATACCGCACTAACAGAAACAGCAAAGATGAAACACATAACCATGCCGGAAAAGGGCTCGACTGAGTTACCTACACATTTTATGGCACTCAAGTTGCCTCGTTACAGCAGTAATATTCCTCCCCTGTAAATAAATCAACATGAGAAAGAAAGACATGGAAGTACACGTTATTTAAAAGAAGTGTCACGTATTCTACAGGAGTCAGTATTTGTCAAGACGAGAAGATACGTTCCTTTAGTGCATAATCGGGGACAAATACTATTTGAGATCTTGGCTAGTCTGCCTTCTCATTCCCATATGACAGTGCTTCTTGTGATTACGACGTACACTCACAATCCTTCAGCCCTTCTTCGCAGTGTATTACGCACTGTTACAGGTACTCCTGGCTTCATTCAGAGTGTGTGACGTGTGCTGGTCACATGTTCCTATAACGCCTGCGCTTTTTCTGTGGGTTTAACGTACAACAATATCATTTTTAATTTCATTAAATTTTATTTGGTTTCAGGCTCAGTCTCTTTCACCAGATAAAATTACTGCACGTAGCGAGACGGACAGGACACTGTTATTATTTCGGTGCAAAATATAAAACGTAATTTCATAAGATAAAGAATCATCGAAGTTTTTTAGTTTGAGCACACCATTACATTAAAAGCCACGAAATTTTAACATAAAATTTAATTAAACACATACATATTTAAACATTAAAAGATATTCTCAAATTTTAATGTTCCGTATTACAAAGGCGAATGAAAGGGTAAATATATTGGCCAATGGTCCTATTCATGGAGCTAAGAACTATTCTGAGAGGAGAGTAGGCTTTAATTTTTAAAATATTATAGAATGTAATTTTTCTTAGACAAAGGTATTTACCATATTTTATGGATGTGTGTACGATTTCCTCGTCAGTAAGACTCGCCTCACAGCTCGGAGAAGCAATTAGCTTTAACAAATTCATCGTTTAATCATTAACCATGTGATCTCTTCCTGTGGGCGCACAGGTGAGAAGCATGTGTGGGAAGGAATCTATTACTGAATTGCCTAATAACATGTGCCTTTAATGTTTCGGTCTATGTCCACGAACTGTTTCCATTCCGTTATTGTTCGGTAGGCGAGTCTGTTACGAATATCGCTGTATGCCAATGGGAATTAAGAGGCAGCATCACTTTCTTCAGTTGATCTGTACGTTGATGATTCCAATATGTCCCCTGCATCCACCGAAGATGAACCCGTTGACGCAACTCCTGCGCTCGATTGAGACTTAACAGCATATCGGGCGCCAAAGAATTAAGTTTCTCTTCCGGCTGCCCTCGTAAGACCCTGTAGCAGTCATCGAATGAGCAGATACTACGACCTTGTCGACTTATATGTCGATTATGTAATGAAGAGAACCGAAGCTTTCAGTATACCCACAGTAGGAAACCATCGGATGGACGACAGATAAGAATATTTCATGTTGCTTCAAATCTGTGCCAGACTTTATGACACTAAAGAACTGATATTCTGCCTAGAAATTTTCCTATTGTGTTTATTACAAATAGGATGCTATTTGTTTATTCTGTAAATCTTTGGATATTATATACTACCCATAAATGTGCTACACAGTGTAACATGTATAAATTACATTGTATTACCATGTATTTATTCTGAGTTAATACTGTTTTGAAAAGTTAGGAATAGCAATATCATTGGCAGTGAGTGAATATTTGTGTAGGAGAAATGTCTCTGGACGCCAGTGTGACGTCAGACCAGAGAGCGCACGACACTTGGCTGTGAAGCATAAGAGTGAACGCACACAAGAGGCATGTGCTGTCGGGCGTAGGTGAGGTGTTACTAACGAGGCACCAATAACATGCGGAGTGTGCGCAGATGTAAGAGGATAGGATAAAATAACGGAAAGTTCCTGCACCTTAATTGGTTACTGTGAACCAAGGTGTGCCAGCAGTTTTTTATGGAGCGATGAGGGCACTATAGATGACAAAGAAGATGACGACGTAACGTCTGCGATCAACTGTAATGTTGTTTTACTTTTCTTCGCGTTAGAAACTTTGTGAGGCATTACCCAGCGACGTACTCAGTGAAACTGATTGTAATAACAAGTGTTGTGCGTAAAAACTGTAGGTACCTGACCCTGTGAATTTCCTCAGTCATTGTCACTTACTTAGAGTTCTAATCCTTTTCAGTTACTGAATACCCAAGTGTCGTCGTCTAAGGTAGCTAAAGTAACAGTATTAACAATAATTACCAGTTTTGTGTCTTTGCTAAAAGATAACTGAAAGTAATTGAAAGTGAAGCCTCAGTAATTTAACAATGTTGTTCAATAATATTTAGACGCAAAGTCATTCTTCCCAATTGGCTGAAGCCAAGTAAAGTAAAATAACTAAAATTAAATTACTTCTGGCAATTTCAAGAAAAAGAAAATAATAAATTAAATTCACTTACTTAGTATCTGTGTCCATTATAATGATGCTGTTGTGTACTGGCATGATTCGTATTTCGACGTTGTAAATCTGTAAGCCAACAGTTGCTTATTTGATCTAGTATATTTTCATGATAATTACAGTACATTTAAAGTACGTAGCTTGCCATATCCAGAAAACAAGTGCACGTAAGAAAACGTTAATCCTAAGTTACGTAAATTATTGTCGCACCAAAAGATCAATCATTTACTTTCAATAACGAATTTCAGTATCTTTTTCTAAATTAATATAGCTGAGTTTTAACGATGCCAGGAATCTATTCTCTTTTTCGTTGTTATTTTGGAACGTATCGTGTTATCGTTCTGCTGCCACACGTACAGCCAAACGTTTGTGTAATCATTGCTGTTCGCGTTATTGATCAGATAGCTGACGGACACTGCCCAATTGTGCTGCCGACCGTATTAATTAATTTCTGTATTTTTACAATAAGATATTTTGTGAACTCTTAGATTCATGTAGTACCCCTTTTCGTTTCGTATCTTATGTGAGAGATGGCACTGTTTTAAATATTAAACAAAATCCGTACAAGCAGACAGTGGTGGAGTGGAGAAGGTTGTTCTTTAGAACGACAGGTTGTATACTTATCTACACTAATCGATCATAATTTCTTCTGGGATGACAGTTTCATGCAGAATCAAGTTTATCAGGCATAAGCGCGCATTAGCCTACCAGTAACTGGGGAGGTAGGGAAATCACGTGCTCTTGGGGTGCCAAACTGCCCCTAAAATGTGGAAGAATCAGCATTGATCAACGGCACGAGGATGCAGAGGCAACGTAAATCACTGCATTAAAGACAAGTAACGTGTATCCACAGGACATGTGGTCTTTTATTGAAAAAGTCCCATGAAGATCTCACCATTCTCAGAAAATTCCAGACTAGTCCTGCTTTCGGATCTCCGGGAGGGGAATGGCAAGCAGGAGGTGACAGTGAGATAAGAACTGAATAATCAAACGAAAGCATGACTTTCTATCGGTAGGGACGTGGAATGTCAGGGGTTTGAACGTGGCAGGGAAGCTAGAAAATCTGTAAAGAGAAATGCTAAAGCTCAGTCTAGATATAGTGGGGTCAGTGAAATGAAATGGAAAGAAGAAAAGGATTCCTGGTAGAGGAGTATAGGATAATATCAATAACAGCAGAAAATAGTATAGCGGGAGTAGGCTTTGTTACGAATAAAAAGGTAGGACAGTGAGTGAGTTACTGCTAACACTTCTGTGATGCGGTTGTTCTCATAATTCAAGTATACATGCCGACGTCGCAAGCAGAAGATAAAGAAGGAGAGTAAGGATATGAGGACACTGAACGGATAATTCAGTGCGTAAAAGGAGATGAATATTTAATTATTATGGGGGACTGGCATGCGGTTGTAAGGGGAGAAGTGTAAAAAAGGATTACGGGAGAATATGAGCTTGGTACTAGAATAAGAGGGAAGATAGAGTAATTTAGTCCTCCAATCGGTTTCAGATGGAAATAGCGAATGCTCCGTTCAAGGATCATAAGAGGGGGTAGTATACTTGGAACAGACCAGTGGATACTGGAAGATTTCAGTTAGACTATACCATAGACAGAAATCCCGAAATCAAATATTGGATTGAAAGGCATACCTAGGGTCAGACACAGACTCAGACAACAATTTAGTAACGATGAAGAGTTGCCTCACGTGTAAGAGACTAGTCAGAAAAAATCAATGCATAAAGAAGTGGGATACAGAAATACGAAATACTAAGAAATAAAGAGATGTGTTTGAAGTTCTCCGAAACTATAGACACTGCGATAATCAGCAGCTCAGTAGACAGCTCACTTGAAAAGGTAAATTCATCTTTAAAGAGGGCAATCAGAGAAGCAGGACAGAAACACGTCGGTACAAAAAAGGTAGCTGCGAAGAAACTATGTGTAACAGAAGATGTACCTTAGTTGACTGATGTTCAGGGAAGCTCAGGTTTACAGAAACACAAGAAGCTTAGGAATGTAAAATATAGGAAGTAAATCGAAAGCAAGGCGAAATAGCTGCATGACAATGTCAAAAAATTGAAAAAGAAATGATTGTCGAAAGTATTGACTCAGCATATAGAAAGGTCAAAAATCCTTTGGTAAAATTAAGAGCATTGGTGGTAACATTAGGAGTACAATGACAAATCTACAGTTAAAAGCTCCCGAGTTCGAGTTTCAGTCCGGCACACAGTTTTAATCGCCAGGAAGTTTCATATCAGCGCACACTCCGCTGCAGAGTGAAAATCTCATTCTCGAAACATCCCCCAGGCTGTGGCTAAGCCATGTCTCCGCTATATCCTTTCTTTCAGGAGTGCTAGTTCTGCAAGGTTCGCAGGAGAGCTTCTGTAAAGTTTGGAAGGTAGGAGACGGGGTACTGGCACAAGTAAAGCTGTGAGGACGGGGCGTGAGTCGTGCTTGAGTAGCTCAGTTGGTAGAGCACTTGCCCGCGAAAGGCAAAGGTCCCGAATTCGAGTCTCGGTGCGGTACACAGTTTTAATCTGCCAGAAATTTTCATATCAGCGCCCACTCCGCTGCAGAGTGAAAATCTAATTCTGGTAATCTACAGTTAAATGCACAGGAGAGAGCGGATAGGTGAAAAGAGTACATTGAAGGTCTCTGTGAGGTGAAGACGTGTTTGATACGATAGAAGGAAAAACACGATATAAGAGATTGAGGACACAATATTAGAATCAAAGTTTGGAAGAACTTTGGAAGATTTATGATCAAATAAGGGAGAAGGTGTATATAATATTTCATCAGAATTTCCTAAAATCGTTTGTGCAAGTGGCGCCAAAACGACCATTCACGTTTGTGTGTAGATTATGCGAGTCTGACGATATCCACCTGACTTTCGGAAACATATCAGTCACACAATCCCGGACACTGCAAGAACAATAAGCTTAACAGCTCATGCATTCAAGTTGCTGACAAAAACAGTGTACAGAAGAATGGAAAATAAAATTGAGGATTTGTTACATGATAATCAGTTTGGCTTTGTGAAAGGCAAGGACACTAGGGAAGCAGTTGTGACGTCGCGGTTGATAATGAAATCATCACTGAAGAAAAATGAAAACGAGTTCGTAGGATTTTCCGACCTGGAAAAAGCGTTCCACAATGTCGAAGGATGCAAGATGTTCGAAAGAAGTAGAAAAATAGGGGTAAGCTATAGGTAAAGATAGGTAATATTTAATATATAAAAGAGCCAAGAGGGAACAATGAGAGTGGAAAACCAAGAACGAAGTTCACGGATTAGAAAGGGTGTACGTGCGGGTTTTGTAACCTATCTACCCTACTGTTCAATTTACACGTCGAAGAAGCAATGATGGAAATAAAAGAAAAAATCAGGAGTTGGATTAAAATTCAAGGTGAAAGGATATCGATGCTAAGATTCGCTGATGATGTCGCTATCCTCAGTGAAGTTGAAGAAGAATTACAGGATCTGCAGAGTAGAATAAACAATCTAATGAGTACAGATTATGGATTGGGAGTAAATCAAAGAAAGACGAAAGTAATGAGACGTAGCAGAAATGAAAACAGCGACGACCCTAACATCATAATTTTGGGTGACGAAGTGTATTAAGTTATGGAATTCTGCCATCTTGGAGCAAAATAACCGATAACATGCGGACAGAGACGACATAGAAAGCAGACTAGCACGACAAAATGGCATTGCTGGCCAAGAGAAATCTACATGTGTCAAACATAGGTCTTAATTTGAGGAAGAAATTTCGGAGACAGTACGTTTGGAGCACTGCATTGAACGGTAATGAGACATGTACTGCGGTAAAATCGGAAAGAAGAGAACAGAAACATCTGATACGCGGTGCCACGGAAGGATTTTGAAAATTAGGTAGAAAGATAATGTATGTAATGGGGAGGTTCTTCGTAGAATCGGCGAGGAAAGGAATATTTGGAAAACACAAGGTGACGAGAGGAATCAAGATCCAAGGCTGTTTTGGGTACTAGGATCAACTTCCCCCTAGTACTATGGAAGCTATTCCCTGATGGCTTAATAGATATCCTATCATCCTGTCCCTTATTCTCGTCAATGTTTACCATACATTACACACATGAAAAAAAGTTTTGCATCACATCACTTCCGACAGTCCCATAACCTATACAGAAAATAGGAACAGAGATCAACAGGAACATCATTTCCGCCCTTTTTATTGCTCATGAAAACCACACATTGCATGGTGTACCGCCATACAGCGAGACCTTCAGAGGTGGTGGTTCAGATTGCTGTACACACCGATACCTATAATACCTAGTAGCACATCCTCTTGCACTGATGCATTCCTGGATTCGTCGTGACATATTATCCACAAGTTCATCAAGGCACTGTTGTTTCAAATTGTCCACTCCTCAACGGCAATTCGGTGTAGATCGCTCAGAGTGGTTGGTGGGTCACGTATCCATAAACAACCCTTTTCAGTCTATCCGAAGTATGTTTGATACGGTTCACGTCCGGAGAACATGCTGGCCACTCTAGTCGAGCGATGTAGTTATCCCGATAGAAGTCATTCACAAGATGTGCATGATGGGGGCAAGAATTGTCGTCCATGAAGACGAATGCCTCGCCAATATGCTGCCGATATGGTTGCACCTTCGGTCGGAGGATGGCATTCACGTATCGTTCAGCCGTTACGGCGCCTTCCATGAGCACCAGCGGCGTACGTCGGCCATGCCAATCCTGAGCGGTCCTTTCGGCACGTTGTTGGGCCCATCTGTACCGCGCTGTATGGAAGCTTGGTTCCAAAGATGGACCTCGCCATGGACGTCGGGAGTGAAGTTGCTTATCATGCAGCCTATTGCGCACGGTTTGAGTCGTAAAAAATGCGTCCTGTGGCTGCACGAAAAGCATTATTCAACATGGTGGCGTTGCTGTCAGTGTTCCTTCGAGCTATAATCCGCAGGTAGCGGTCATCCACAGCCGTAGTAGCCCTTGGGCGGCCTGAGCGAGACATGTCATCGACAGTTCCTGTCTTTCTGTATCTCCTCCATGTTCTGAACAACATCGCCTTGAAACTTCCTGGCAGATTAAAACTGTGTGCCCGATCGAGACTCGAACTCGGGACCTTTGCCTTTCGCAGGCAAGTGCTCTACCATCTGAGCTACCGAAGCACGACTCACGCCCGGTACTCACAGCTTTACTTCTGCCAGTATCTCGGATATTGCGGAGACATGGCTTAGCCACAGCCTGGGGGATGTTTCCAGAATGTGATTTTCACTCTGCAGCGGAGTGTGCGCTGATATGAAACTTCCTGGCAGATTAAAACTGTCTGCCCGACCGAGACTCGAACTCGGGACCTTTGCTTTTCGCGGGCAAGTGCTCTACCATCTGAGCTACCGAAGCACCACTCACGCCCGGTACTCACATACGAGATATGCGGAATGCCACATTTCCTGAGTGATGAACGGCTCATGGAGGTCCCATCGCTTGGTCTCCGTGCTCTCCCGATGACACGACATTATCGACTTTTTTTTTGTAGCGTTACATCAAGTTTGCGCATACAGCATTCAATGATGCTGCTAACTTTCGTGCAACGCTGACCCATTGTAACACTATCATAGGAGTTTAACGCTTCCTATTAAAATGAACCGCAGTTTGTATCTCTTCCCGCAGAAGGAGTGCCAAGTATAACACTCTAATGGGAGTTTAATGCATCCTATTAAAATTAACTACTGTTGCCAACTGTGGTACTACCACAGTAGACGGGAGAATGAATCTTCGGAATTACCATCTGAAAGTCCGGTGCGTCCGGTCCTTAATTCTCGGAACTGGATTGTAGCCAATTTGCTCACCTCGCCTCTTGTAGACGTTAACCTTGGTTTCTTGTCCTTCTGTCACGAGTGCTAACGGCAAACACAGCAACAAAAATGCTATAAACGTAGGCAGGGATGTGGCATAAACGCCACACTATACATGGGCAGAACTGGTAAACGTTTTGCAACACGTCACCATGCTTTGTCTCTAATAGTATCAAAGTTATGATTTCCGGAAATGTTAGCAGAGCTTTGTGGACGTCCTGTATTTCCCTTAAGTGGTATTTATTGTAAGAAAAGCTACATCGAAGCACCAAGCACTGATTTAAGATTTTGTTAAACTGACAGTTGTGCCGTACTGGATGACCTACATGATAAACAAAAGACATTCTCAGAGTTATGTTTAAGTTTCTTTCAGTCACTACTACTTGCTTTCTTTATAAATGACACTATATTAATATGAAACTGTTGTTTCTTTTAAATTATTGTTTAATGCGGGAAAAGTGTCGACCACACATCATTATCCAGAACAGACTGGGTTAACAGTAAAAGAAACAAATTCACGACAAAAGAAACGCAGTTGGAAAAATGTAATCCGTGTTTAAAAAGTACGTTTCGTCTTGCAGAGGTAGACGCATGAAATTGACCTCTGGATGAGTAAGCATCATTTACAAGTATTATGTGTTCGGCATTGCTTTCTTTTTTTATGTAAATTCCTAAGTCATGACGTTAAACCAAACTGTGTTAGGTAATGGTGTTTGACTAAAACCGGTTGCACATTAAAGAATAATTTGAACAGCAGCTTAATATTCCGTATAACGGCATTCCTAAAGTTTATTGAAGCTTTAGAATACACTTAACTAATTTTGATTTAATTCTTTCAGAATGAGCTCTTTTCCCTTGTCAGACCGAGGTTTTCTGGTCTTCTCGGGTTTTCCTGCAAGCCATCTATCCAATCGCGAAATTTTTACTTGAAATTTTTCTTTACGGTACATAAAGTTGTGTTATTCCTCTGTCCTCCAAGTCTCCTTTTACTGCAACGATGCAATTTATTGTTTCAATTTACTGCGATTTTCGGAGAATTCCAGAACATGACTAGTTAATCTGGTTCATACCATTCTGCTGCCTGTAGTATGCTCGTAGGATTATATCGTGCTTTTTTCGCATCTGAATAAATGTATGCTTTTCAATTTCCTTATTTGCTCTTAGACTGTTCGCTCCTTTTTGAGTATGAATTGCACATAAAACTTGCCTGGTAATCTTTCGTTCTGCTTTCCCATTTAAAATGAGTGCGTCAGCACATTCTACTTCCATAACTTGAGATGCAATTTGTGTTGCATGAACAATACCTTTTGTACGTCTGGAAGCTGTTTCCATTTTGTGCAACTAGTTACATAAAGAATATATTCCAAGCCGCTATCCTCAATGGTTTCGCATAACTACTTGAAATATGGAACACGTTTTCTGTTGTCCAAAGTTTAGTTCTTGGAATTTTAGTTACAGATTGTTGCTATACATGTTTGTTGTTGTTGTGGTCTTCAGTCCTGAGACTGGTTTGATGCAGCTCTCCATGCTACTCTATCCTGTGCAAGCTTCTTCATCTCCCAGTACCTACTGCAACCTACATCCTTCTGAATCTGCTTAGTGTATTCATCTCTTGGTCACACCCTACGATTTTTACCCTCCACGCTGCCCTCCAATATTAAATTGGTGATCCCTTGATGCCTCAGAACATGTCCTACCAACCGATCCCTTCTTCTGGTCAAGTTGTGCCACAAACTTCTCTTCTCCCCAATCCTATTCAATACTTCCTCATTAGTTATGTGATCTACCCATCTAATCTTCAGCATTCTTCTGTAGCACCACATTTCGAAAGCTTTTATTCTTTTCTTGTCCAAACTATTTACCGTCCATGTTTCACTTCCATACATGGCTACACTCCATACAAATACTTTCAGAAATGACTTCCTGACACTTAAATCTATACTATATGTTAACAAATTTCTCTTCTTCAGGCTATACATGTATATAGTACATTTAGTAAACACTGTCCAAATACATTAATAAGACCACCTGTCAAAAGCCTGAAGAGTCGCCTTTTACAGCACGGATCGCTCCGAGACGCGCAGGAAGAGAGTCAGTGATGTTCTGGAAGTGTCGAGAGGGATGTGGAGCTTTACCGGCTCCAGTGCCTTGGCCAGAAGAGCTAGGTTTCTCGGTTGAGGGTTCGAGGCGCGAACAGCCCGATCTACATCTACATCTACATCCATACTCCGCAAGCCACCTGACGGTGTGTGGCGGAGCGTACCCTGAGTACCTCTATCGGTTTTCCCTTCTATTCCAGTCTCGTATTGTTCGTGGAAAGAAGGATTGTCAGTACGCTTCTGTGTGGGCTCTAATCTCTCTGATTTTATCCTCATGGTCTCTTCGCGAGATGTACGTAGGAGGGAGCAATATACTGCTTGACTCCTCGGTGAAGGTATGTTCCCGAAACTTTAACAAAAGCCCATACCGAGCTACTGAGCGTTTCTCCTGCAGAGTCTTCCACTGAAGTTTATCTATCATCTCCTTAACGCTTTCGCGATTACTAAATGATCCTGTAACGAAGCGCGCTGCTCTCCGTTGGATCTTCTCTATCTCTTCTATTAACCCTATCTCGTACGGATCCCACACTGCTGAGCAGTATACAAGCAGTGGGCGAACAAGTGCACTGTAACCTACTTCTTTTGTTTTCGGATTACATTTCCTTAGGATTCTTCCAATGAATCTCAGTCTGGCATCTGCTTTACCGACGATCAACTTTATATGATCATTCCATTTTAAATCACTCCTAATGCGTACTCCCAGATAATTTATGGAATTAGCTGCTTCCAGTTGCTGACCGATCGAGGTGGATCCACAGGTTCTCAAGTAGGTTGCAGCGAGGTCATCGGTCTCATCGGATTAGGGAAGGACGGGGAAGGAAGTCGGCCCTGCCCTTTGAAAGGAACCATAGCGGCATTTTCCTGGAGCGATTTAGGGAAATGACGGAAAACCTAAATCAGGATGGCTGGATGCGGGATTGAACCGTCGTCCTTCCGAATGCGAGTCCAGTGTTTAACCACTGCTCCACCTCGCTCGGTACCGACTGGGTTGCGTCCGAGGTGTTTGGTGGTACGATAAAGCCATTCTAGAGCTCTTAGAACCAAGCACGAACGCTGCGAGCTGTGTGACACGTTGCATTACCTGCTGGTAGATAGTGCGGAGGAAATATGAAACTACATGCAGGAGTGCATATGGTCCATTGTTGATCCATTGTGCCTAACAAAACGACGAGATCCCCTAAGAAATGGCACGAAAACATCCCCAGATCGTAAGGTATCCTCCTGGTTTGCTTCCATGGCCGTCTTTCTGATGAAACATAAAACGTGATTCACCCGAAAATCCTATCTGTCACGATATTGGCGTGGAAATTCCAACCCTCGTCGCCGATGAATGGCAGTCAGCATGTGTGCGTTAACCAGATGCCTGCTGTGGAATCCAATGCGCTGCAACTTCCGCTGGATGGTAGTTGAGGAGACACTCTTGGTAGCCTCTGCGTTCATTTGGGCGGTCAGTTGGTCATCAGTTGTATGGCTATTTGCACGTTAACATCTGCGCACCCGACTTCATCCCTGTCATCTAAAGCCCGCGGTACACCAAAGTTGACTAGGAGCTAGTTTTGAATAGCGTCATCTTCCCATGCACGGTAAACTTTAATCACATCGGTATGCGAACAGTTTAATAACGCAACCGCATGGTGTAGGGAAGCAGTCTACTCACGCCTTATAAAATTCTCATCAGTCTTTCCATTGTGTGCCAGCCTAGTCCGCTGTAACTAGCTCTGACGTCATAAATGTTGCGCAACACTTTAAAAATCAAGTAAATAACCTGAAACGGTTCTACCATGTCATGAGTAATACTAAATAAATATAGGATGAATATCAGTTCAATAACTTTAATCATTTTCGAAATTTGGATCTTTTTCTGTAAAAAACATTGGCGCAAAAGAAAAGAGCTAGAGACTTAAAAATTTATATTTAGATTCCTTTTTCATAATAATTTAATAGAAACAGTACTTTGGATCTCACAAATTAAAATTTTAGTGGAAATTCATGATTTTATAGTTTTTGTCTTAAAAATTAAGGAAGAAAGATTGATTAAGTAGGCTAATAAATAAGGCTAGGATGTTTATATTTAATTAGAATGGAGATCCGCTATAATCATAAAGATGTGAGAAGTTTCAATTGAATAACTATAAAACTATAGCGATAGCGTATCTCCAAAGGGCAAGTTCGGAGCTCGTCTACTGCGTGTAGTGTAATTAAATTAATTCTCTCGCCCAAAATATTTTACTTAGCCACGTCTGACTTTTATTATGATTACTTACCTGTGTGCTGATTGCACATTTAAACTGAGAGCTTCATCGGCTATCAGCAAAGGAAGCGATGATTTATTCAATAACTTAAAGTGGTGCATCACTAGCCCAGCGGCTAGTCGGGAGAGCCGATTTGATCAGGCATTCCCTTAGCCGTCCGCACCGCGGCTTTATATATAAGAACGCTGCGCGAGGAAGAAAGGCCCCAGTTCTCTCCAGACGCTGAATAGCACACCATCTGTGCCGGGAGTCGCGTCGCGTCGCGTCGGTATCATTGCTATAAATAGCCTCAGGTGCCGTAATAAGTTACTCGGAATATGCGTAACCATGAAATCATTTTCGAGTGAAGTGTTAATTCTGGGATGACTTTAATGATCTATCTTCAGTTTGAATATGTCGTAGTTTTACGTGCCGCCGCGGGACAAACATTCTACCATTATTTAGCGTGGCGTTTGATGAACATTATCATCAAATTATGGCGAGCATTCACTTAAACATTTAATTTGGACAGTTATAGTTGCATCAGCGCATTAGACTCTGAACTTCTCTGGTAGTTGGATTGTGTGGTTTTTTTTTTTTTTATTCATCTGTGACTTTCAGAATATAGCGAACGTTTTTACACGATCGTTTTTGATTATGAATCCCAGACAATTTCCTAATTCCTCAGAGTTTTAAGCTGTAACTATAAGTTTATTTCTCAGATGAAGTGGGCACTAGAAATTCTATTTACAGGCTTCACGTTTTGCTAATCACTTTCTGGTTGCCAATATTGTAGTTGGAGAGCCAGTGTTGAGAACGGCAAAAGACAGCATAAATAATAGGAACATTTATATAACAATTAATTCCACCTGCCACCCCACATATGGTTAAACGGCAGGGAAATGTTTCTTTTCTACATAACATTCTACGTTTAAACAACAGCATAAATTCCACCCGCTGCCTCACAAATGGTGAATCGGCCAGGAAATGCATCTTTTCTACATTACATTCTACATATATTAACAAGTAATAATTCCACCCACCACCCCACAATGGGATATACTTCCACCCGTGCTCCGAAAGCCAATGACAATGCCATTTTGGACTCAGATAAATCGCTCCAGTTCCATGTTACAAAATGTACTGCACAGACCTCCCCGTGCGCGCTTCACTTTTATCGATTATCGCACTTTGACATAGAGCAAAGGTGGTGTTCACATTAATGTGACTGGACGGTGTGAAATTGTCATATCTTTATATTGAAGCATTTGTAAGTAGGCTGTTTAGGTTGTTATGTTGGTAACGCCACGTAGCGCTCTGTATGAAAATCACTGACAGTGCTGTGTGCAGTCCGTGGCTGGTTGGCATTGTTGGAACGTTCGCTATTGTAGTGGTGGGCAGTTGGATGTGAACAGCGCGTAGCGTTGCGCAGTTGGAGGTGAGCCGGCAGCAGTGGTGGATGTGGAGAGAGAGTTGTCAGAGTTTGAGAGGTTGCTATAAGCGGACAATCTGGACGTGTGTCCGCCAGGAAAGGGAAATTTGTAAAGATGGATGTCATGACTTGATAGATATACATATGATGACTTTTGAACATTATTAAGGTAAATACATTGTTTGTTCTCTATCAAAATTTTTCATTTGCTAACTATGCCTATCAGCAGTTAGGGCCTTGAGTAGTTAGAATCTTTTATTTAGCTGGCAGTATTGGCGCTCTCTGTATTGCACTGGTTCGAGTAACGAACATTTTTGTGAGGTAAGTGATTCATGAAAGGTATAGGTTATTGTTAGTCAGGGCCATTCTTGTCAGTTTAGTGATGATCAGAATAAGTAAAGAGAGAAATGTCTGAGTACGTTCATTTGTGCTCAGTTGTTTGAAAGTCAAATAACGTGAGAGCTCTACCAGCACAGTCATTTTTAATTGTTTTCTAAGGGGACGTTACACATTCTATGAACTTCGTAGATTTACATATATGTAAAGGTGGTACAAATTAAACTTGCGGGGGGGGGGGGGGGGATAGACGAAACAAACTGTGATCCCCACCACCACATCCGAAACTTGGACACGGATCTGGTTACGTTGCTCAAAGTTCCTGCACGGCTAACGCAAGCGAACAGAATGTCTTTCATCTCGGCCGATAGTTACATTAGGCCGCTGACACCCTCGCATGGCATTTAGTACGGCCCTCATGAACCCGTAGATTCTATGTTACCCACTGGGTGCCGACAAAATACGAGTAGCAATATCGCGGAACGATAAAACGCTCTCTCTCGAAAGGGCACGGTCCTGCCGCTATCGGTATCCAGCAGGTGCTGGTATGCGTTTCTGCGCGTTACATGAGACGAAATGCGATATTCCTCCGAACGGCAAACATTCAAATGCGATTTCTGAGTCAGAAACAAACTGAATAATATTCGTTTACAAACAGAACGTAAATCGCGTTATTCGCACCTTTTATGTGCCACTGTGCTGAAATTTGACGACTATTCAGTGGTGAATTCATGGAGCTACAATTTTAATGTACCAGGGACGTATACCGGAAAAGTACATAGAATTTTTTCACACGTTTGAAAGAATATATGAATGCTCTTAAATTACATTATTGTTTACAATCAGCTCTGAGACAATAAATGTTCAACATGAATCCCATTACCAATTGTAACAGGTCAATCAGGCATTGGAGACCAGTGGTAATGGACGACATCTATAGGAGGTGATAGACATACATCTAGGTAGCATCAAATTTTTTGTCTGTGCACTTTCAATATGCGCTGTTAGTAATCAGATCTCACTCTTCGCATCTAGTTCACCAACGTGAGAGTTATGTTCTGAGGGAATGGGTTTGTGATATTACAGTAACTCAGATTCATATAATTAATATCTGCACAGTATAATAAAGTTTGCAGTGGCTTAAATAACATGCACTACATCCTTGAGGATCGCTAGTCTAGGTAATAAACAGATCAGCCGCCTAACGTACTTTGCATATTTTCACTCAGTAATGACTTATGGAATAGTTTTCTGGGGTAACTCACCACTTAGAAAGCATTGATTGCACAAAAGAGAGGAGTGACAGTAATTAGTGGTGTTCACCTAAGGACGTTATGCAGGCACCATCAGAATACATATATTCGCTAATGAAATTCGTTATAAATAATCCATCTCAATTAGCGAAGAACAGTGATGTTCATACGTACAACACCAGAGGGAAAAATGACCTTTACTATCCGTTATGGAAGCTGTAAGTTCCTCGAAAAGGATTTTACTATTCAGCAACAGAAATGTATGATCATTTGCCCAACAACATAAAGTCTCTGGCAGGTAGCAGAGCAACATTAAAATCTTGCTTGAAATCACTTCTTTTGGATAACTCCTTCTATTCCATGGACGAGTTTCTGTTACAGAACTGGTAAAAAAAGTGTGTACCTCTAATGTAGTTCCTTGTGTAGAACCAAAAAATTCAGTAATATTAATATTATCACTATTCATGTATGTGTAAATATATATATATATCTTGTAATCTGACTTGTTCCACATCATATCAATAAAATAATCGTGAAAATGATCTACGGAACATGACGTAACTAAACTAAACTATATTAAAACATACCCCTATACATCTTATATAGGGTGTCCCAAGAGTTCCGGTTGAAATTCAGGAATATTACAGGATCGCTCACTTTAAGCAAGAAACTTGATATGGGCATATGCTCTATTCGGAACTGTCTTCGAGAAAGATCGCTTCTAATGTACATTTGTTTTTTGGCTAATGGCGCTTACGTATCTGTCTTACGCACCCAACCTCTTTCGTGTTTCATTCCAGCCCAAACAAACTTGCTGCTTTCACAGTTGTCAATACTGACAGCCATCAGCTGTGTAATGGAATGATGGCAACGAAATTTTGTACCGCACTGGGACTCGAAATCGATTTTTAGCTTTCCCCTAGTGGTTGCCTCAAAAGTTTTGGGTATATGTGATTAACTCCCAGCCAGACACAAACTACCATATGTCGTCGTCAGCAGCGTCACAACCAGCAGGGGGCATACATTTTAATTGACATTCACTGCCTCTTATCGGCTGATAAATACGAGATGACAGTGTCTGTGTCTTGGTTGCACGGCAGACAATATGTGGGGCGTCGAATGCCGTAAACGTCGTTCGCCCTTTACGGCTTCGCATTCAAGGGGTTCCTTTTAAGTACCTACGCCTGAACGACACATCTGGCTTGTTGGGAATCTAATATGTATATAGACCTTTCTCTCCATCAGTCTGTTCATTACGTAATTCCTGAGATTAGCATGAACATTGATACAGCATGGGAAGGAACATCGCATCATACTTCTCAACGATATAGGCAATGCAATACCGTCTTGTGCTCTTGGTGTGTTGTGAGTGTTGAGAGTATATAGGAGAGAAGTATCGGTAATCTGTGTTTGTGGATGCGCTAGCTAATATGCCACACATCTACACTAACAGAGAAAATGCAGACATGGTGCAAGTTTAGGGCTGCTGCGCTTGTAGTGCACCTGTTACTGTCGAAGAACACCATCGATGCTTTCCGACACGTTGAATTCCTGATCGTAGACGTTTTCAGCACACTGCTAGAGACAGTTATTTTTCCAAGTTCCCGTTTCCATTCTGAACGTGCAGTTCGACAACAAATGTAGGAACAGCAACACATTTTTAAAATGGTTTAGTGTAGTCGTATTAACAAGAAACGGCGTGTGAATATTCCACGAACACGTGAACGGTGAAGATTACATGCAGAAAACTTGTACCGATTTTACACACCGAGCGTCCGCAATATTCGCATTGACGACAATGCCATAGGACTTGAATTTCGTCACTGGTCAAATGACACTTGTCGTTTGCTTCCATTACTACTATCCAATACGAATCCACCTTTACAAAGAATGCAATCAACAACACAAGTAATGATCAACGAAGGTTGCATGAAAATCCACACGCTGCAGTGGAAACCAATTTCCAATGTCACACTTCAATCAGTGTGTGGTGCGGCGTAATCGGTAACATGTTGATAGGCCCTGTCACTCTAGTAGAGCAAATGGCGCGACAGAATTATTCGCATTTTTTTTGCAAAATTCTTTTGCTGAACACCTCCAGGACGTTCCTTTGGCTACGCGGAGTGCAGTGCATTTCCATCACGACGGGACAAAAAAATGGTTCAAATGGCTCTGAGCACTATGGGACTTAACAGCAATGGTCATCAGTCCCCTAGAACTTGGAACTACTTAAACCTAACTAACCTACGGACATCACACAACACCCAGTCATCACGAGGCAGAGAAAATCCCTGACCCCGCCGGGACGACGGGACACCTCTACGTTTTATCAGACGTGTGAGGGAACCTCTCAACCACGCTTACCCCAATCGTTATATTGATCTAGGTTGTGCGTTTAACTGGCCATCAAGATCGCTAGACCTTATGTCGTTAGATTTTTGTTTATGCGGTAGGATGCAGTCGGAGGTCAACAAACGAAAGGTGAACCATCGAAAGAAACTGCTTGTTCGTATCATGAACGCGTATCCCTCATTAGGGAACGTGCAGGGGCACTCAAACAAGGAACACATGTTTTACCAAGAGTGCACAAACATATAGAAGTCGAAGATGTTGTGTCCGAACATTTATTGTGTACTGTACAACAGCTGTGACGTAATGTGTACGACAGTCCTTAGAGGTGAATGTGCCAAAAAAACGTGTTTTTCAATTGATGTATTTCAGAACGCTTGTTATTAGGTTTACTAACAGTTGTATATGTTTTCATCTGTAAACTTGACAATTTATTAAATAATACAGAAAGTAAACAACAATGTGCATTAACTGCCTTCTGTCTCGAAAACCAATCGGAATAGTGCATATGTCCATCTTTTCAACAAATGATGGTTCCCCGAATATTGATCATTATCCGCCACACTTTCCGTATGTATGTTCATGCTAATGTCAGGAATTACTTAATAAAGAGACTGATGGAGAGGAAGGTCTGTATACATATTAGATTCTCATCACCCCAAATGTGTTGTTAAGCTGTAGTACTTACAAGGAACCGCTTGGTACGAAGCCGCAAAAAGGCCAATGACATTTACGGCATTCGACGTCCCACATATTGTCTGCCATGCAACCACAATATTGGCTGCTAATGGCAACAGAGATGGGGGGGGGGGGGGGGGGGGGGACTGGAGGTATCCAACGGTGAGCACAGCATGAGGCTATACAGCGTAGTTGAACTGCTTTGTGGACGAGTAACTCACAACAGTGCTACAATTCTAGTGCTGCTGATACAAAGCACATCAATGGCAACGATAAACAAAGCAACCATTGCATTTTATCTACAACAACGGTCGACATTTCGTCAGGAAAGAATCTACGGACTTTCGCATATTAGTAAAGAAGTGGCAGATGGAATATTAGCGTTTCTGCAGTGGAATATGTGGTGTCGGTACGTTCGACTGTGTGGAAAATATGATATGAGGTGTAAAATAATGACGATACGTGCTTAACAAGAGAAAGTGATACTGAAACACATGTCGAGCCATATATTTCATCACCCTCCTCTGACGGGGAGCCACAGCTCCCGCCTCCCGTGAAACACAGTAAAGGACAATCGTTGTCCGAGGAGCGGATACTAAACATAATACATACATGCAACACCATCCACAGCCTAGTAATAAAATAGTTATGAACAGATTCCGAATAAGTGAGCAGCCATATAATCGTGTAGAGCATCAGAAAAAGTGCTAATATTCAAGCAAGGACAAAGCCCCCTTGTCACAAAAATTGTTGATAGCGCGTTTCAGTGATGCTCGATAGAACGTACAGGATGAGCACGATAGTGTGCTGCAACATTATGTACATCAAATTGCGCGAGAGACAGATTACAGTGATTTGAAGGGAAGCAGTGAATTGTTGCATAACTTTAAACACATAACTTCAAATACAGAATTGGAAGACGTAAGAACAAATTTCAGACAAAGCGTCAACTTGACGGTGGAGTGCAAACTGTGGAATCGGCCAGAAAATTTGTAGATGTGATAAAGTAACTTATCCGATCTTTCAGTGAAGAATTTGCTTTCAGTTCCGACACATCGGGATTTGAAGTCGAAATGCAAATGAAAGGAAGCATAGAATTCAGAGTTACAAAGAGAGATGAACTAACACCAATGCCTCAACGCATTCCTAAACAGTTACGCAGGCTGCTAATCTGGACGGTAAATTGGCTGGAAAATTATTTATTGTGCTGCGAGAAGTTGCAGTTGCTCGGCGCCTTACGATTTTTTCTAGCGCGCGTGGTCTTGCAAGGGCAGTAGGGAATATTTACGTCACAGCAAGCAAGAGTGGGAAAATGAGAGTAAGAGAACTACAGCTACGGTGTGAGCACTGCTTTTGGCCAATAGATGGTCAATATACTTTGCTTTTGCTTGATTTCTGGTCTGCGTATAGAAATCTTACTCCTTTAGGGCAAGCTATCGCTCCTGGAAAATATGTGGCATTGCAGTTCATACTAACTAGAACCACTGGAGAAATTCAGCCTCTAGATATTTGTTTTCTTCATGCATATAAAACGTATTATCGTACTATCTGCATCTACGCCTTAAAGGATAGCAAGTTTCACGATAAGGACCACTATACATTTTCATTACAGTCCGTAAGTTCTCATCACCTTGTTACACCAAAACGATTACATATACATTCTTTAAGAATGGATACCTACCTGAACGTTGTCCACTGTTTCTAACTCCCAAGGTGTTCACATTCGATCTTGATAGTGCGAACCTTCGTCATCACTGTGGCGCGTTATGTTTCATTCGGTGTTCCTTTTGCGTATTAATCATTTGTTTTGAGCATTTCTTGAAAGTAGATGATGTCCATTTTGTGAAGTGTAATACACACATTCCAATGTTGAGCTCTGCACCTCCCGAAGACTCATTTTCTGCCGCCGTCATGATGCACGTGCTGAGTCAATAGAAGCCAATACTTTTGTATTGCTAATATAACGCTCTCAAACGAATCTTACTAAAGATTGCAACCTATGGCTCAAGGGGTTGCTTGTTAGTGCTACCCTTGTGAAGCCTGGGCAGGTCGTTAATCAAGTCTAATATATCGATGGACACCTTGAGTGACTTGGACTGTTGTGGCGAACACAATGCTTCGTCTATCCTGCTCTCATACTGTTACGCCGGCCGCGGTGGTCTAGCGGTTCTGGCGCTGCAGTCCGGAACCGCGGGGCTACTACGGTCGCAGGTTCGAATCCTGCTTCGAGCATGGGTGTGTGTGATGTCCTTAGGTTAGTTAGGTTTAAGTAGTTCTAAGTTCTAGAGGACTTATGACCTAAGATGTTGAGTCCCATAGTGCTCAGAGCCTCATACTGTTACTTCTACCAGTAAGTTTTCCATTTAGGAATAAAGTCGGTTCTCTTTTCATTTAGTTTTTGTACTGAGTCTCTGACTTCCCCACAAGAAACGTGGCCAGGTTTAGAATGCACCACACCCTGTGTTTGCCAGCCGTGCTTGACTGTCAATGGAGGTAGGTCGCAGCTTCCAATTGTCAGCAAGGAGATGTCAACAGCCAGCTGCTACCAATAGAATGGTACGTATCAGACGTTTAAGAAATGCTTCCTAGTCTTGGGACGGCCCCTCGGCTCGTAATTAAATTGCCAGCGACCCGGCGAAGTGAAATATCATGCGAATGGAACGTTCATTTTAACGGGAGGACTAAATGAATTCGAATTGCCGACGCCATCTGCAAATGATGACCGTTCCGCAGGCGCAAACTCATCACAGCTAATGGATTGCGTATTTAGCCGGAGCTCGTCGGTCACGGAGGAAGGGGGAAACTGTGAGTTTTAATGCGGAAGACAGCGTCGGTGCTCCGCCACTCTGTTCTAACGTAATTGTGCAGCTGAAAAAAAAAGCATGATAAAATTTCAAAAGCTTCAATATTTATGTCAGCAGGTGTGGACTGCCTTTTTCTTACAGAATTGATAGTTGTGTGGGGTATGTATTATATGAATTTCTTTCTGAAAAAATGTAATGGATATAAAATTTATGTACATGACAAAACTTGACTTCAATATATATGAAAACGGTTTCACATATATTACTTTACATTAGATGGGAAGGTAGTGCCACTTATTCTAAGAGAAACGTTTTTATAGTAACTTTAAATTTAATTCGTACCGAGACAGTCTCTATGTAACTCAGAAGGAGCAGTAATCCTGAAAGATTATCAAGAATGACAGTCTCTAGTTCATTACAAGAGATAGCGTTTAGAACAATACGTTAATAGTGGCACCGTTCATTTTTGGCTCAAAAGCAATATGTAGATTACTATGAAGGCTGTTTCAGAAGTGAAGGTCAATATTCAGCGATGTTACAGAAATGATCATTCGAAACAAGAATAGTCCAATAAACATGGAACATACCTTAAGAGCTATGAGCAAATCTTGATCTTGGATTCTGCGAAACAAATCTCTTCTATTGCAAGCTCTCTGCTTTTCATATTTTGGAAAGTGGTAGTATGGACCAAAACAAGAAAAAAGTCCAGTAAATATATGCTTTAAACTACATACCTTAAAAGTTATAAGCACTTGTTCATTAGAACAGTTGTGTTTCAAAGTAGTGAAGATGTAGAAGTGCTCATAGCTCTTAAGGCAGGCATTTTAGAGTATTGGAAAACTTTTCTTGTTTCGTTCCACACTACCACTTCCCAAAATATGGAAAGCAAAGAGCTCGCAGTAGGAGAGATATGTTCCACAGTGTCTAAGATCAAGAAGTGCTCGTAGCTCTTAAGGTATAAGTTGTAGATCCCATGTTTGCTTGACTCTTTTGTTTATAATGATCATTCCTGTAATGTCGCTGAATACTGACCATCACTTCTGGAACGACATGTATTAGTAACAATGAGTAATAAATATACATTTAATCCCTGAGTGCAAGACTCTACATGACGTTGTGTAATACACTCCTGGAATTTGAAATAAGAACACCGTGAATTCATTGTCCCAGGAAGGGGAAACTTTATTGACACATTCCTGGGGTCAGATACATCACATGATCACACTGACAGAACCACAGGCACATAGACACAGGCAACAGAGCATGCACAATGTCGGCACTAGTACAGTGTATATCCACCTTTCGCAGCAATGCAGGCTGCTATTCTCCCATGGAGACGATCGTAGAGATGCTGGATGTAGTCCTGTGGAACGGCTTGCCATGCCATTTCCACCTGGCGCCTCAGTTGGACCAGCGTTCGTACTGGACGTGCAGACCGCGTGAGACGACGCTTCATCCAGTCCCAAACATGCTCAATGGGGGACAGATCCGGAGATCTTGCTGGCCAGGGTAGTTGACTTACACCTTCTAGAGCACGTTGGGTGGCACGGGATACATGCGGACGTGCATTGTCCTGTTGGAACAGCAAGTTCCCTTGCCGGTCTAGGAATGGTAGAACGATGGGTTCGATGACGGTTTGGATGTACCGTGCACTATTCAGTGTCCCCTCGACGATCACCAGTGGTGTACGGCCAGTGTAGGAGATCGCTCCCCACACCATGATGCCGGGCGTTGGCCCTGTGTGCCTCGGTCGTATGCAGTCCCGATTGTGGCGCTCACCTGCACGGCGCCAAACACGCATACGACCATCATTGGCACCAAAGCAGAAGCGACTCTCATCGCTGAAGACGACACGTCTCCATTCGTCCCTCCATTCACGCCTGTCGCGACACCACTGGAGGCGGGCTGCACGATGTTGGGGCGTGAGCGGAAGACGGCCTAACGGTGTGCGGGACCGTAGCCCAGCTTCATGGAGACGGTTGCGAATGGTCCTCGCCGATACCCCAGGAGCAACAGTGTCCCTAATTTGCTGGGAAGTGGCGGTGCGGTCCCCTACGGCACTGCGTAGGATCCTACGGTCTTGGCGTGCATCCGTGCGTCGCTGCGGTCCGGTCCCAGGTCGACGGGCACGTGCACCTTCCGGCGACCACTGGCGACAACATCGATGTACTGTGGAGACCTCACGCCCCACGTGTTGAGCAATTCGGCGGTACGTCCACCCGGCCTCCCGCATGCCCACTATACGCCCTCGCTCAAAGTCCGTCAACTGCACATACTGTTCACGTCCACGCTGTCGCGGCATGCTACCAGTGTTAAAGACTGCGATGGAGCTCCGTATGCCACGGCAAACTGGCTGACACTGACGGCGGCGGTGCACAAATGCTGCGCAGCTAGCGCCATTCGACGGCCAACACCGCGGTTCCTGGTGTGTCCGCTGTGCCGTGCGTGTGATTGCTTGTACAGCCCTCTCGCAGTGTCCGGAGCAAGTATGGTGGGTCTGACAAACCGGTGTCAATGTGTTCTTTTTTCCATTTCAAGGAGTGTATTACTGTTTTCCCGAATTTGTATTTGCGCCAGTTTCACTACATTTATTTTCATTGTTTCTTGAAGGACGATACATTAGCGCTTTTACAGTACATTCAAACAAAATAAATGTCATTACATCCTTCTTGGGTTACCATGACGAGACGTGCCAACAACGATTTTTCATATAGGTTTTTTCAACAATTGTGGTTGGCATATTTGTTGCTTATCTGTGGGTCATGTGGATTCTCCAGCGTGGCATGCTTCAGTGGCAGTTATGCGGCTTGTTGATGGAAGTCTCAGACATCAATGCTGCCGTTGCCGTTGTTTCTCGGAAGATTCGTGCTGCCATAGTGAATGTTGTGGCTGATGATCGTCGACAGGCAGAAACAGGGTGACACATGAGAGGCGTACGCAGTCAACACGTTCAAGATTGAAATGGCACATCCAGCGGCGCCGAGATGGGGGGGTAATCTGAATCACAGATGATAACCACGAAGGAAAGAGCAGAAGGAAGCGACGAGCAGAGGTGGACAAAACAGTTGTGTTTGTTTCCACTGCTGTCTCGTTATTCGTTACTCGCTGTCGTAATTTAAGAATTTATATATTCCTGATGGGAAAGGAGCTTGTCGTCAAGTTACAGAACGATTGCCAGACACGATCGGTTGTTGTTACGAGTGATAGGGTGTTAGCTAACAAATTATTTATTTTCAAATATCTCCACAAACTTTAATAGCTATATGCGAAACAAAGAAAAAAAAAAGCTGCACTTTGTGCAGTCAACGGAATCGCGTTTGTCATTTCACTTCCATTCATCACTGATATGTCTGTCAAGCGCAGAAGCACACGCACGTCATGGAAGTGAGCTAGAAAGCGATATTTCGCTTATGATGCCTTTGTTTCATTGCCTTTTGATTTCTTTACATTTTTCCCCTAACATCTTTGTGATTTTTAAAAATAATTAATTCTATTTGACTATATACGGTACATAAAGGAGATCGGAATCTAATAGTCATAGGGAATTGGAATGAGAGAGGAGAGAAACTAATCTAGTTCTGTCGTAAATATCAGTTAGTAATCGCGAAAACTCTGTTCAAGAATGAAAAGAGGAGGAGGTACACATGGATAAGGCCAGAAGTTGTGAGAAGATTCCATTTAGCTAAAATCATGGTCAGGCAGAGATTCCAAAATCAGATACTGGATTGTAAGGCATACCCAGGAGCAGATATACTCGGATCACAATTTTATAGCGATAAAGAGTAGGCTGGTTTGAGAGGCTTATGAAGAAGAATCCGTGAGCAAAGAGATGGAATGTGGAAGTGCAAAGGAATGAAGTGACACGCTTCAAGTTTACTGAGGCTATAGATATGGTGATAATGATTAGCTCAGTAGACAGTTGAGTTCAAGAGGAATGGATTTCTCCAGAAAGAGCAGTCACAGAAGTTAGAAAGAAAAACGTAAGTACAGCGAAGGTAACGGACAGAGAAACCATGGATAACAGAAGAAGCACTTCAGCTGGTCGACGAAAGAAGTAAGTACAAAAACGTTCAGGAATACAAACATCCAAGTCATTTAGGAACAAAATAAAAAGGAAGTGCAGAGAATCTGAGGCGAAAACGCTGCATGAAAAATGTTAAGAAATCGATAAGGAAATGATTGTCAGTAGGACTGACTCAGGTTACCGAAAAATCATAACAGCATCAAGTGTAATTAAAAGTAAGGGTGCTAACGTGAAGTGTGCTACGGAGCTTCCACTGTTAAATGCAGGGGAGAGAGCGAAAGGGGGAAAGACTACATTGAAGGCCTCTATGAGGGAAACGACTTGTCTGATAAAGTAATGGGAGAAGAAACGTAGATCGACAGAGATACAGTATCTAGAATTAGAATCAGCATTTAAAAGAGCTTTGGACAACTCAACATAAAGTAATGAAGAAGAGATAGATAGTATTCCACGCGAAATTCTAAGTTATTGACAGAAGTGGCTACGAAACGTTTATTCACATTGGTGTGTAGAATGTATGAGACTGGCTATATACCACCAGACTTTCGGAAATACATCACCCACACAATACCGAAGACATAAAAAGCCGACAAATGCGACAATTACAGCAAAATAGGTATAACAGCTAACGCATCAAAGTTACTGACATGAATAATACACAGGAAAATGAAAACTGAGAGTCTGTTAGTAGACGATCCGTTTGGCTTTAGGAAAGATAAAGACATCAGAGAGGCAGTTATGACGTTGCGGTTGTTAATGGAAGCAAGACTGAAAAAAATATAAAACACGTTCATAAGATTTGTCGACCCGCAAAAGGCGTTCGACAATGTCATATGGTATGAGACGCTCAAAATTCTGAGACTGACTGGATGAGCTGTAGGGAAAGACGGGTAATATACAATACATAAAGGAACCAAGAGGGACAAAATGAATTGAAGACCAAGACCGAAGTGCTCGGATTAAAAAGAGTGTGAGACAGTTCAATGTGTACACCCAAGAAGCTACACCAAAAGTAAAGGAAATGTTGAAGAATGGGATTAAAATTCCAGAATTACACCTATATTCCGTAAGCCACAATTCAGTGTGTGGCGATGGTTACTTTAAGTGCTATTGGCACATGCCCCCCTTCTTCTTCCAGTCCCGAAAGAATTGCGAGAAGAGCGATTGTTGGTAAGCTTCCATGTAAACTCGACCCTCTCTAATTTTAACATCATGAACTTCTAGCGAGAAATAAGTAGTAGTGGGCGATATACTTGGAGAACCACCTAGGAATATATCTCTCGGAAGTTCAACAAGTAACCGCACTGTGATGAAGAATACCTGTCTTCCAATGTCTGCCAGTGGAGTTGACTGATCATTTCGTACTTACTAAGGAATCTGTAGTGAAACATTTACAGCTTGTTTCAAATAAAGGCAAAATTGCGTATTGAATACAAACGAAAATACCAAGTACATAGGCCAATGTTCTAGGAGCTAGTGTCCAAAACAGTTATGTAAACAGCAGTCAATGACAGTCATAGAGAATAAAACAAATGATCAAATAATCTTCCTCACAAAATTAAAACTATTCATTTGAATTATTATAATGCAAAACTGACAATAAGTTCACCACGCAGGAAAAATCCATGTAACTGCTACGTACTGGTGTAGCATTACTAAGCAAAGAACGGTTTCTTTTACTGCAACATCATTTGCAATATGAAAGTAGTGACGAAAAATATAGGTGAACAGTCAAAAATTTTTAAATGGGCTAACGTATCACGCGAGTATAGTGCACGCAGGCAAAGGTATGTAAGAAAATGGTTTCAAAATAAATATTTATTTGATTTACTACTATCTTCAAATGGACCTCTGTTATGATTATTCCTAGTCATTCAAATCAGAAACGTGTTATTTTTAGCTATACGTTGCACTTCAAACGTTGAAACAACAATCAGAAGAGCGGTTCCCATTCATCAACACATAGAAAGTGATTGGACCATCCGAACTTCATATGCAGAGGGAGCATATACATCATTTATTTACGTTTGGGGTCAGGGAACTACTAATATTCATATAGATGCATGCATAAATGCATCACTGTGGTAATTGTTCTGTTCTTAGTTTTAGCAACAGCATTTATAACATGTGTCCTACCTTTAGATCTGGTTTATTTTTTAGGACCAGCATTAATAATAAACTGATTATCAACAGTTCCTCATTTAGGAACAGACTCAGGGGGATGTGTTTGATGGAAATTAGATGTAAATAATGTCAAATTAATTTTCTTAACATTCCATTTTGTACAACATTTCTTATTGGAGCTATAACTACAGCATAGCTATTTTTAACTTATAAGAGGACTAAATAATCATTTAAGGCTTGATGGAGATGCTGAAAGAAATACTTTCCGCCCTTAATTAACACAGGAGTTCAGTAACATCAGGAGGTATGGATAGCACAGAGCAGTAGTTTGTTGAGCTGAAAAGGAATCATTTCCAAGCCGTCGTACGGTTTGGTGGACCCTCTCTAATGTGATGGGCAGTTGGTTTTATGAGTCAGCTGTTGTTGTTGTTGTGGTCTTCAGTCCTGAGACTGGTTTGATGCAGCTCTCCATGCTACTCTATCCTGTGCAAGCCTCTTCATCTCCCAGTACCTACTGCAGACTACATCCTTCTGAATCTGCTTAGTGTACTCATCTCTTGGTCCCCCTCTACGATTTTTACCCTCCACACTGCCCTCCAGTACTAAATTGGTGACCCCTTGATGCCTGAGAACAAGTCCTACCAACCGATCCTTTCTTCTAGTCAAGTTATGAGTCGGCTATATTTCAGAAATGATTGTATGGTACGAAGTGCAAGTCCTTCTTGGTGAAAGCAGTATGACAAACAGATGGAATGGCAAGAGTCCTAAGGGCGTTTCTTCTTCAGCGGAGCCTAGGGAGCCTCTGTCGGGCATAACTGGTGTGTCCAACATTACGTGCCATACTGACGAACATTAATAAGCCGAATATTAAGACCACTCTCCACCGCCACGTTGGATGCCGAGTGGTGGCGTTGCGGGCACGTGACGCGGTAACAAAAGCATGTAAACGGAGCAGACACGGAAGGGGGATCACCGAGCGAAGATATGGGCCGCAATTAGGAAAATCCGTAGAGAGACGCGTCTGAGACAAAGAGCAGATTACTCTCGCGCAGAGAATGTCAATGAGTATCTCGAAACCGGCGAAGCTGGTCGAATGTTCACGCGCTACTGTCGTCAGCATCCACGGGAAGATGTAGAAGAACAGTGAAACTACCACTAGATGCTAAATGGCTTGACGTCCACGACTCTTCACAGAACTTTGGGTCCGGAAGCTTGTCTGCTCTGTAAATTAGGACAGATGGTGATCTGTGGTGTCTCTCCCGAAAACGTATAATGCTAGTGCACACACAGGTGTTTCGGACCACACCATTCACTGTACGTTGTTGAACATGTAGCTCAGCAGCAGACCACCCCTACGTGTTCACATGTTGACCCAACAACATCGTCAATTACGATTGCAGTGGGAATGAGACCATCGGCATTCGACTATTGATCAATGGAAACCTGTCGGCTCTTCTGGTGAACGACATTTTTGCCACAGTAGGTCGATGGTCGTCTCCCCAAGCGCAGTCATCGAGGTGAAGGGTGGCTAGAAACTTGTAGCGCGCCACGAATGCATGCTGATGAGAGGACGCTGACAGCTGCAAACCATCTGCCCCATTCATACTTGATGTGTATCCCGATAGTGATGTCATCGTTCAGCAGTTATAGCTGTTCGGGTCTCGGGGCGAGAACCGTGTTACAGTGGATTGAGAATCATTATAGTGAACTCACGATGATGTCTCGGCGACCAAATTCGCCTGATGTTAATCCTGGAACTCATATGTGTCACGGGCGCTATCAACGCGTACGCAAATCAGCGGTCCGTTATTTACTCGAATTACGAGACCTCTGCATCGACGTCTAATACCACGTACCGCCAAAATCCTTCCAACAAACTGTCGGATCTATGATACGCAGAATCAGTGATATATTTAGCTCCAAAGACGGACAAAGAAGCTATTAAGCAGGTAGTCACAATGTTTTGGCTCAAGATTGTATAATACAGTGAAGTGGATTCAACGTGTCTTCGTATTTTCACGGTACGAACGTTAAGCATCACTGGAATTTTATGGTAGTATGTAGGGGAAAGCAAGTAATGGATTCTTCCGACATGGATGCCACATTTTTAGACTAGAATAATTACCAAGGTATTTGACTGCTTCATATTCATCTGTCTGGCTTTGCTCTCACATTGCCGAGCAATTAGTGGGTTTAACGTCTTGCCTGAGAGTATTGCCCGCGGATCTCTGTTGTGAGTGTGTGTTAGCCATTAACTTGAACTGTTAATAAAGTACTTACGTCTCAGGGAATCTTCTGCACTTAAGTAATAATATAGTTTTCCTCATGTATACATCGAGTATGGCCATAGACCCGGATTCCAGTTGATGCAAATAATTGACAGTAATAGATCCCGACCTGAATAGCTACCAAGAGAATTCGAAATAATTTCTATAAGAGAAATTGCTTCTATGGAAGTGTTATTAATACGGCAAATCCATTTTGTATTGTACTCTAATACAAAGACGTACTTATTATCATAACGGAACGAGACTCAGTAGGTGTGATATACATGTACACGCGAACAAACGATTACAGTTTCAGAAAAATTGGATGATATATTCAAGAGAAAGAGCTTCGCACATTGAGCAAGTCAGTAAGGCGTAGGTCACTCCCTGGCCCTTATGCAAGCAGCTATTCGACTTTGTGTTGATTGACAGAGCGATATTTCCCTGACGGATGTCGTGCCAAATTCTAATCGAAACCAGCGCGTTAGATCTTCGAAATTCCGAACAGACCGGAGGGCCTGCCCGTAACACTCCAGACATTCTCATTTGGGGAGTGGTACAGTAACACTGCTGGCCAACGTAAGGTTTGACAAACACGAAGACAAGCCTTAGAAAATCACGTCATGTGTTAGCGGAAATTGTCTAACTAAAATGTAAGCCTAGAATGGCCTACCATCAAGGGAAAGAAAACGGGGTATAGAAAATCGTGGATGTATCACTGTGCTCTAAAGTTGCCGCGGATGACACACAAAGGGGTTCTGCTATGAAATGGAATGGCATCCTACTCCATCACTCTTCGTTTTCGGTGCTTTAGGCGGCCGACCGTCGGGTCGGTATCACACCGCTGTCCTGGCCTTCTCCAGGCAAGTCTTCCGCTTGGAATCCCATTGACTGGAATAGAATTCCAGTCAATGGGATCAGTCCCGCTTCAGGGATCAGTCCCGCTTCGTACTGAGCTCCGATACTCAGCGAAGACGTTGTTTCGAGACTAATGTTCTGTAACCAGAAGCTGTAGCCAACCTTACGTTTGACAACAACATTTATTTCAGATGAAGCTGGGGTCACTTATGATTGTGTGTTTGTCACAATTCTCAAATTTGGAGCTATTTAAGCTCCAACCCACATGCTGTGCATGAGTCTCCGCATGAACGACGTTCCTCACTGAATGTGTAATTCGGGTTACTAGTGATCGTCTTCTTCGCCCATACATGTTACTAAAAACGCTCAATCGATGGGATTACCTTCGGTTTCAGCGGCGTCATGTTGTAGAATTGCTTGATGAAGCTGCATTAGAGCAGCGCCAGAAGATGATGTACATACACAATGTAACACCAGAACATTTTGTTGCTGTAGTGAGACGATATTGCCAAAGATGGAACGGGCGAGGAGGTCCTGTACCATGGCCTCCAAAATCATCTGATATGAACCCCATGGATTTCTGCATTTGCAAGCCGGCCAGTGTGGCCGAACGACTCTAGGCGCTTCAGTCTGGAACCGCGCTACCGCTACGATCTCAGGTTCGAATCCTAGCTGGGGCATGGATGTGTGTGATGTCCTTAGGTTAGTTAGGTTTAAGTAGTTCTAAGTTCTAGCGGAGTGATGACCTCAGATGTTAAGTCCCATAGCGCTCAGCCATTTGAACCATTCCGCATTTGCAGCCACATTAAAGGTGTAGTGTACACCATTCCTGTTAACACAGTTGAAGCATTGAAGCTGACAATTTTCACTCGTTGTCAATAATTTAGAAATGATCCAGGCGTATCTGCAAGGATTCTAATCTCATTGCGGCTACGGATACAGGCCTGTAACCGGTTACAATACTTTGAATCCTTCCTTTATTTCCAAGTACAGTCACGCTACAGTTTTCATGTCAATTCAAAACATTTGCACTTTTTCATAATGTTGTACAGTATTGTTACCTTTTCGTAGCTGGACAACATTTACTTATAATGAAGTCAGTGGTGGCAGTTAAGCACAAAGTCGCACTTAATCTTCCAAGCGTTTCATTTGCTTACCTATGTTTGTAGAGACCTTTTTACCTCTAGTATCGCGTACTTTCAGCTGTGTGTGGTTCCACCATCACACCTTAGGTATGTTACCGAAGGCTAACAGTCTTCAGTTACTTACTTTTATCACTTAGTTTTAGCTGAAGGCATTCTGTTTGAATATTTACTATGGCTTTGCATATATTCGTAATGGCTACCAATTCAGAAGTGAATTATTAGTATCCGTTGTTGGAGGTTTCATTTTGACATTAGGATCACTACATTGAAGTTATTTCTTTCTGAACTACACAGTTAAAAAGTTTTGTAGTTGGTTGTGGTGTTAATGTAGCTCACACTACAATTTAGTCAAAGATTATCAGTCTTTCCGTGTAAAAGTGTGGGACTGAAAAATGAGGCTGCTCTCCTTGGAGTATTACAAATCCTGCAATCATGCAAAGAAAACCGCACAAAAATCAGAAACTTCACTGCTTACTAAGGAATATGTTACAGTACTGTCGATAACTACAATATGTGACGTTAGAAAAGCACGCAAATTTTTACTGCCAATTCGTCCAAATTTAAAAAAAGAAAATGTACGTCTATCCGCAGTCCCCTGCGATATTAAACCTATGCTTTTTCTAAAATTAACAATACTTGCCTGTGAAAGGAAGAAAAGAGTAATCATAAATATTGATGCGTTCTGTCTGAGGACTATTCACAATTACAGGTGATGGCATATCATCCTGCCTTTTGTCAATAAAATGAGCACAGTATACCATAAGTGGAAGTAATTGCTTTTTAAATTAATGTTGTGTACAACAGATCTGTTAGTCGATGGTCAGTTTGGCTGTGGGATAGGTAAAGCTACGAAACAGGCAACTGTGACGTTACAGTTGATGATGGAAGCAAGACTTGAAAAAATCAAAGTATTTTTATAGGATCTGTCGACCTAAAGCAGTGGTATCCAACCTTTCTGAGACTACCACTCCTGAGTGCAATGCGACATTATCTAGTACCCACGCTCTGCCCCCGGCTTCTGGTCCACCCCTTCCCCACATTACCACCAACTTATGCACCTAACTAAACTGAAGAATGAAAGATTTTTCTAGGAAAACTTTCATTTTTCAAAATGATGAAAGACATGAAAGGTGAATAATATATAATGTGTGCGTGTGCGTGTGCGTGTGCGTGTGCGTGTGCGTGTGTGTTAGACTGAATGGTGCAGTGCATCGCAAGTGCTACCCACAACTCCTTCTGAGACAAGAAAAGTAACTATCCAGAGTGAGGGTACACACTTGCTACAAAACGTACTTCCCTGCATTACTCCTTTCCGTTGCAGTACTTGCCTGGACTGTGCCTGCCATTCCCATTCAAATAAAACAAGTCCAGATTTGGGCCCTATACTTACCGTTTGTGAATCACTTGATGGCTGGACTCCTTAAGTCTGAACTGGCACAAATATGACAACTTCGGCTGTTAATGCTTTGTGTCTAACCAGTATCATAATAATAAATAATAATATAATATAGTATAATATACTAATATTATGTACGGCTTTATGTAGTTCTGCTGTGTTGTGCTGTCAATTAATTCATTTAGCTGTTTCGAAGGGAATAATGAAGCAATTTCCGTACGACTGCAAGTACTATCTGTAACTTGGAGAAGACATTTTCTTGAGATATTTAGCATTTGTTACGTATATCTCACTTTTATCATCAGCGATGTGTGGGACAAAGCACAACATACATGTGAGGAAGCTGTCACGTCCACTAGATTAATGCTCCTAACTTGGAAAAAGTAATAACTGATAACTTACACCAACAGTGTTAGAGTCTTACAAAGTTAAGATAATAGTAATGATCTTTTCAAAATAATTCAGTTTCTTGACTGAAACAGAATAAAATCATTTAGTTTTTACCCCACGAAAAATTTCATTTTACCCCTCAAGGGGTACTTATCCCCAGGTTGAGAAAACTGACCTTGACAAAGCGTTCAACAATGTAAATTGGTGCAAGATGTTAGAAATTATCTGAAAAATATAGTAAGCTGTAGGAAAATATTGGAAATATACATAATATGTAAGAAAGAAGACAGAAAAATAAGAATGGGAAACCAAGAATCAAGTACAATGTGTATAAGGGATACTATCTTTCATCCATATTGCTCGATCTACACGTCAGAGAAGAAATGACGGAAATAAAAGAAACGGTCAAGAGCAGAATTGAAATTGTGGTTGGAAATACGTCAATAATAAGATATACAGAAACCTCAGTGAAAACGAAGAAGATTTGCATGAATGATAAACTTAGCAACTTGGGAGAAACATAACATTTGATGAAGAAGCAACACAGGAGCGCAATTTGTATGACTGCACATTAAGTCAGTGGGAAGACTAATGATACAAACAATGCAATGACGAACGCATGTTCACCCATTTGTAAACCTTTCTGCTCATCGAAAATACGAAATTACCTTCCCATATTTCATTCTGCTGTATCGCGTTTAGCCAGGTATCAGCTTGTGCGTCATAAACCAGTAGAGAAACGGATCACAGCGCCGGCGGTAATAGAGCTAAGCACGGATGACTAACGGCTAGGACAATCAGAAAGCAACCTATGCAACAAAGAGATGCAAAGCGAAAACCTTCACCACAACGATGTCTACAGGCCAAGAAGAAAGTGAGATACTCGTACAATTCTAAACAAGACCAGAGAGAAGAACCAAATGGGAAGCGAGGTTGTCACCGAATAGGTCGTATTAAGGTGATGATAGTAACCGACTGTATCAGGCAAGAGTACAGAAGAGACTGACCGTTCACTGGGCAGCCATAATTAGACTGGCGCTGGGAACAATATACATTCACATCGCGTCAGTGTCATAGTGTTGGTTGCAGACTTCAGCCTACCCCAAGGAAATGTTCTCTATTTTCCCAACTCAGAAACATCAGTCTTAGTCGAGTGACTCTCTTATTTGTCTGGGCCGGGAAGATTCAGATTCAGGACTAGGCGTGAGGGCGACCACGCGAGACAGGGAGCGACGTCGCGCTGGGGTGCGGCTCTAAGAGCCTCATTTAAAAGTTATAATAGCTGCCGCGCTGACCCGCGCTCCCCAGAATCAATAAGGGCGGCTGCGGAGGGAGGCGTGCCGTGCCGCGACCCCAGCCCGCGGAACCCACTGCCCCACGTCTGTTGTGTGGGGCAGGAGCAAGGGCGGCAACCACGTGGCACAGTTCCGCTGCTGAGTATGCAACCTCGCAGTACAGGACTGCTGATGTGTATACAACCACGTAGCACAGTCGTATTTCTGGGTATGTTACCACGAAAGGCAACATTTTCAGTTTTTATGCAAAATACTACTTCTCACGATCCGTTGGTAGACAGCTTGTAATGGTTCTTTACTTACGTGACCAATACGGCACTCCAACCCCAGTTCTGGATACCAGTAATATCGTACTACTTTTCTGTGGAGTAACCGAGATATTTTTGTGACAATATATTCAGATTTCGTTTTAATACACTATAGGTACTCCGATGTATCGAAATATTTTCAGTGATATGGTTCTTCTGTGTATTCATTTCTGTGAGACTGTCATAATCTTTGTCTTACTTGTAACCGTTTTGGCGCGAATGCGTACAGAGCAGTCTTTGTTTCACTTTGCAGAAATTAAGTTGTTATTTCGCTTGTAAAAGAAAAGTTAAGTCTTGTGTTTGGTTAAAGTGGAAATTAAATATATGAAGATTAATACAAAACTGTTTTCTTGATGATGTGACAATCAAGAGGAAGTATATGTGAATTTAAAAGAAGTTTAATAAAAATGTGGATCGTCAACACCAAGTAAAAAATTATTTCTACCATACCATTGTTCTGATCTGGGATTATTTTATCATTAAGAATTTCCTGAAGAACGCATTTCTTAGGTCCTCAAATATTGCTAAAATACAGATCTGGACCTTCTAGCAGTCAAAGTGGAATCACCCTAGAATCAACAAGATGAGTCATAACAACTTCGACGAAATCTACGAGGGAATCCATTCAAGATAAGCGCCGGAATCAATGACTTTTTTTACAGTGATGTCATTATTTCCATTCTGATGATACCATCAATAACTTTGTTGTTGCCCGATAAAGTGAACATATGCTGCGTGAGCAACATTATTAATCTGATTTTTAACCTACTTTGCAAGGGGTGGTATTGTTAGAAGCTGTAGCCAGGAGAAGTTTAAACACTACATTTTACACCATATCGAGAAATTCAACTGACACTCCAAGATTTACTATGTCTTAATGGTCTACCATTTTATTGGAATCAGAACTCTTTATTAATTTTTTATGCAGGTGATACAAGCATTACTGTTAATTTGCTCAAAGAAGTATCGGCACGGGATACAGAAAATTGTAGTTATTAAACAATTTAGCACTAAAATATTAGCTCCACACTCTCTCTTTTGTTTGTAAAAAGGAAAATAAAGAACTGGTCTTCTAGTTCTGTGCCACTATAGTATTCCAACTTCTATGAATGAAGTTACATTGTTTATCAACAAAATGCAATAAGCCATTACATTATCCAACTTACACAAGGTTTTCCTGCTATGTTTAAAATACTTTTTAAATGTGCCAAATAAATACTAGATTTTTCGATACTTTTCTCGTTTTTTTTATCGAGTACGTTAGTAATACCATAACCAAGAAGAACAAATTGGTTAACTTCCTCTATTCCGCCGCTATTGATGACTCCGTAAGACAAAGGAAAACGGTCAGAATATTAATCTCAAGGGGTTCTTTCTTTGATTAACGAAGAGATAGCAAAAGGACACGAATAGTGTTTGGTCGTTTCATCATCGAACAATACGCTTCTCGAACAATCCGATCCAACTTTACGCCGTCGGTCGTGATAAATCACAAAACTACGACGAAAATTATGTCAGTACAAAGAAAATGAAGAAGTGAAATAATTTTTAAATAATTACATAAGGTTAAGTGTAATATCCGAGTTAATTATTGCCAGAATGCATGAAATGCATTTCGCTTACTCCAATCTCTGCAAGCTCACGCAGAAAAAGAATACAGAAACGTTTACAAGACAAATTAAATTGCTTTGGTAGTTTTGCGAAATTCCAGGGGCTGGAGGACATTTACTTTGATTAGGAAGAGAAAAATTAATTATTTGGTTTCCTTTATAATTTTGTCACATAGCATGGATTATATAGTATTTAAAAGTTTATTTTTTTCAATTTGGAGGAACTATAGATATAGTTTAAAAGAACTGTTCCACTGCACTGGAAAGAACGGTACGTGGAATAGTTCATAATGGGACAGCCCCTCCGTGGTACACAGTTACTGTAAAGAAAATTCTACAGAAACAGAGACAGCTACAAACAGCTGTAAAATAAGGCATAGAACTAAAGATAGAGATACTTAATAAAAAAAAGAAAAGCATAAATTCTTAATTATGCTTCGAATTAATCTCTTATAAAGGAAAACCCAGCAATATGGTCACAATTAAATTCTTACATCACTGCAAATATGAGTGATATAGATATTAGTGGCAGTGGGATTGAGAAAAATTTCAAATCGTTGTAATTGAACAAAGTTCCTGGCCCTGATTGAATCCTTATCATATTCTGTCCGAATTGGACAGATAATATACCGAAGATGTTACAAAAAAAAAGGGGGGGCCTGTGGTTAGAAGAAAGTACAGGCCATACCCTTAAACAAGGACAGCAGAAGTGATCCGCAAATCTAGTTTCCAATATCTTTGACATTTACTTGTTGCACATACTTCAAACATATTCTGAGCTCCAATTTGGAGGTATTTCACGAATAAAATTATCTACTCCACGGGAAACAACATGGATCATGGAAATATGTCATTTGAAACCCACTTCATGCAGTGCTCGTATGACGTTCTGGAAGTCATGAATGAAGATAGTACGGTAGAAGCAGAGTCACTTGCTTTACGAAAGGCATTTCACTCAGTACCAAACATAACGATTTTCGTTTAAAGTACTATCACGTGTGGTACCAATCTTGATTTGTGACTGGGTCGAGTATTTATTGGTGCAAAGGGCATGGTGTAACTTTCAACGGATGTCTGATTACAAAATGCGAAGATGTGTATGGCCATCGTGACTTCTAAATAAATGGTTGTTGCGTTAAATAACAAGCCAAAACATACGTTCTCTCACGATACGCGCAGCCACAGAGAGAGAGAGAGATAACATAAACAATTTCCGGTACAATGCTTTGCTACCAGTGTTTTCAAAATATTTTGAGAAAACAGTGTGTAGGGAGTAGTCGTACATCTCAGTTCACATAATTTGCTATCAGACTCTCAGTTTTATTTCGGGAAGGAAATATCAACAGAAAATTTTGTTTATTTCGGTGTGTGCGCCACTGCCAGGACTAAACGGTACGTTGAGGACAGGAGGTTCCTTCTTTGATTTAAGAACGGCATTTGATTGTTTAGATCAAACAGTGCTTCAAAATACATTGGAACATTATGGGATTAGGAATAAAACTCAAGAATGGTTGGCTTCATACCTGGAAAGTAGGAACCAGAAAGTTGTCCTAGAGTGTCGACGAAGAGGGAAGAGGTTTGAATCCGACTGGAGTCGTTTCAGAAGAGATAAAACAAAAATTTTTTCTTTACAGATGGTGCAGGTGTTACTGTGAAAAATATGGAATGTAATATAAATGATGTTGGTAGTAGGGTAGTCAGTAACGTTATAACATGGCTTCCAGACATTATGTAAGCGTTTAACTGTAACAAAAAGCAATACTAACAGTTTCTTACACGGAACTCTTGTGAAAACGAAGTTTTGTTGTCTATACTTGGTCAGAAAGTCAGTGAAGTTGACCATTTAAAATTCTTAAGACTGCGGATAGATGGAAGGCTGATTTGGGAATATTGCCTAAAGGCGATCTTATTTAAAAACTGAATTCTTCGCTACAAGAATGATCTCTACTTTCTCTAAAACTGAACCACGAACACATGTTTACTTTTGATGTAGTATCTCACATACAATAGGTTTTGTGGCAGCGCTGTTCACTTACAGAGAACATTCCCAGTCAAGAAACGAATAGTCAGACTGATCAGTGGTTATCAGTTTGCAAACTTTGTGTAGACCATTGTAAAGTTGTCTCTGACTTTTAATTCTGCCGTCCCTGTACAAATATTCCATCATGGGAACTGTAGTTGATAAGGCTGCAACATTCTTTCAGCAGACACTAGATGGAAAAACGATACACGGTATATACATTTAGTACCGTTCTGTATGCCACACACACGGTTTGCCTATGATCAGAAGAAAATTTCTGCTGTATTATCGTTTATTCCTTACTCTTCCCTGTACACTGGCGGGAAAGCGTCCTTCGGTTACCCAGCAACTGGTCAGACACACTCGCCACGAACGACTGCTATCGTTACGATGGAATGGCTCAAAAATGGAATGGGCGTGATTTAATTATGACACCTGATGACCGTAGCAAACAAGATATCTGGAAGAGAATTTATAAAATATTTAGAGGACAAGAGGAACGAAATCGTAAGTGTTCATGTTTAAGGGAATACTTTAAGTGAATAATTATTACCAGGGATTCGCTGGTGCTGGATAAATTTCTACGTAGAGGACGACCACAAGCAGTGGATGCGTGACCAGTAACGTGGCAGCTCTGGCAGACCTGGCAAAATGAAAGGGAACCTTACTAAACATCGGCGATAGGTCGCTGGTGGCCATATCTGAAGACGATGGTGGATTTGGGATTGTTTGGGACTTCCTGAAGCACTGGTTCTAGAGATTTAACAACTGGGGACTCATTTGCATAAAGAAAGTTGTGCTATTATTGGTCGTGAATGTAGCAATCTCTAATAGGGGTTTCCTGAAATATGTGTCTTGCTGAACCTCAATGATTCCCAGTGGATGAGATTAATGACTATCAGTAAGTCATGTGTTGCAGAGGTAGGATAGAAGATGAACTAATGTATCATGGCTTAAGACTTTAGGACGTTTTCGCTTTTCATTTAGTATTTTATAATTTTTTTACTTTGTTTACAATCAATTTAACTAATTACTCAAAATCCTTAAATCACAAGTCTTCATCTGAATATAAATAACATTTGTACAAAGCTTACTGTACCTTTAACAGATTATGTCCTTTAATTTATTTATTTTTTTACGCATCAAGTTCCGTATGACCAAATTCATGAGCAAATTTCCAAGGTCATGGAACATTTCAGTGCATGAAATTACAACATAAAAGCAATAACACATAAAAATAAATAGTTTATTAACCTAAAAAAAAGTCAATCCGTAAGTTTAAGTAAACACAATCTACAATACAACAAGAATCAGCTTAATTTTTCAAGGAATTCCTCAACAGAATAGAAGGAGTGACCGATGAGGGGTTTCAATTTGAAAGGGCGTGGGTTACTGCTAAGATTTTTGAATTCTAGCTGTAGCTTATTGAAAATGAATGCAGAAGATTTATGGAAGTCTGATCCAAATGCAGGTTTGACTTCTGCCAAGTATTAACTGAGTGAAAGCTGCTTATTCTAGGGAATAAGCTAATATTGTTAGCAAGAAAGGGCAATAAGGAGTACATGTATTGAAAGCTTGATGTCAAAATACCCAGACTCGCGAACAGTGGTCGACAAGATGTTCATGAACTTACACCACTTACTGCCCGAACCACCCATTTCTGAGCCAAAAATATCTGTTTACAATGGGAAGAGTTGCTCCAGAATATAATGCCATACGACATAGGCGAATGAAAATAAGAAAAGTAGACTAATTTTCGTGTCGAGCGATCACTCACTTCCGATACCTTTCGAATAGTAAAAATAGCATTATATCTTTGAACAAGATCCTGAATGTGGGCTTTCCACGACGATTTACTATCTGTCTGAACACCTAGAAATTTGAACTGTTTAATTTCTCTAATTATATACCCATCCTGAGAAATTAAATTTCAGGTTTTGTTTAACTGTGTGTTCGAAACTGTAATAACTGACTCTTAATGTGATTTAGCGTTAGTTAATTTTCTAAAAGCCATGAACCTAAGTCATGAACTGCACTGTTTGAAACAGGGCCAATGTTGCACATGACATCCTTTACTACCAAGCTAGTGTCATCAGCAAACAGAAATATTTTAGAGTTACTCGTAATACTCTGTTGCTAAAGTAAGAGGTGGATCAATTGTGAACTACTACCTGTATTCCATAATGTTCCAACTTCTGGAGCAATATCTTGCCAGCAACCCAATCGAAGGCCTTAGTTAAATAAACAAATATGCATACCGTTCGAAACGTTTTGTTTAACCCATCCAGTACCTCAGAGAGAACAGAGTAGCATTTTCAGTTGTTAAACGACTTATAAAGCCGAACTGTACATTTGATAGCAAATCGTGTGATATAAACTGATCAACTATCTTTACATACACAGCCCTTTGAATAATCTTGGCAAATACTGCTGGCGTAGAAATAGGTCTAAAATTGTCACATTACTCTTTCTCCCTTTTTAAAAAGCGGCTTTACTACTGAGTAGACTATTTTAATCGTTCAGGAAACTGACCATTCCTGAAGGAAATATTACAAATATGGCTAAATACAGGACTAACATGTGCAACACAGTACTTAAATATTCTGACAGGCACTCTATCATATCTATGAGAGTACTTAGTCTTCAGTGATTTAATTATTGACTCAATCTCTCCCTTGTCTGTATCACAAAGGAGGATTTCACACACCAATATCAGACATGTTCCACATCCTGGAGGACCTCCTCACTACGGATCAATTGGAATGAAAGCAAATCTAATCTAATCTAAGAAAGGTATTTGCCAAGAAAGCTATACGATTTCCTGTAGAAATGAATTATTTATTTAATTCACCAGCAATGCTCAGAAAAGGACTGGTAAATACTGTACATATATCTGATTTATCAGTAACAGAAATATTTTTGCTACGAACTGACTTTATATCATTGACCTTGTGTTGCTGACTAGACAATTCCTTCACAAATGACCATAAGGTTTTTATTTTATCATGTGAATTAGCTATTCTATTCGCATACCACCTTTGCCTTCCTAATAACACTTTTAAGCACCTTCCAATACTGTTTTTAATGGGCTGCTGTAGCTTGATTGTGACTACTTCTAACATTTTGATATAATTCCCACTTCATTCTACATGATATTCTTATTCCTCTAGTCAGCCACCAGGGCTGCCTATTACTTCTAATACCCCATTTAGAACGTTCTAATGGAAAGCAACTCTCAAAGAGCATATTTATCATCTATGTTAATGGCGCTATGAGCATCCTTCCACTCTTGTTCCTTGATAAGGTTTAAAAAAATCTCTATTGCTGTTGGATTACATTTCCTACATAGTTTGTAATTATAAGTGACATTTCTTTGAATACAAAAGCTTTTAGAGTTGAATTTTGTGCATCATGGTCTGAAAGTCCATTTGCCCTTTTACTAACAGACCGCCCATCTAGTAATCAAGAATGAATAAAAATATTATCTATGGCTGTGTTACTGTTTCCCTACACCCAAGTTGGAAAAAACTCAGTCTGCATCAGATCATATGAATTTAGGACATCTACCAACATCTTTTCTCTTGCACCACCATATAAAAATTATATTGAAGTCACCACATATAACTAATTCCTGGTACTTCCTACAAAGTGAATCAAGAACCCTCCCCAGCTTGAGCAGAAATGCTCTGAGGTCAGAGTCAGGGGACCCACAAACAACAACAATTAGAAATATAGTTTCACTAAATTCAACTGCCCCTGCACAACATTCAAATATCTGTTCAGTGCAGTGCTTTGAGACATAATACTGTTTTTATGTACATAGCCACTCCCCCATCGCACAAGAAGTACAGGTGGGGAGTGGAGAAATTGTAGGAAGCAATAAGCAAATATTCTGAAAATGTCCAGAAACCACGTTCTAATCTACCATTGTGCTCTTAGGAAGTGGTACCACCAAGAACCTGCATCAGCGACAAGCCTAGTGCTCCAGAAAAATTTATTTCTACTATGTATGATTTGAAAACCATGTAATAAACAACAGGAATTTAAAACAGTACTAGCATCACAGAGAAAGATTTACAGATGCACAGTAGTGTTCTGGGTGTCAAATGCTCTTTAACCTAACCTGACCTGTAAGTCACGCCAATATGGCCGATACCTTTACATATTCTTGAGAAACAATATAGATGACGTAGGTTTAATGTTGGCAGACAATATACGATTTCTGATACCAATTATGTAAAAAGGTGTTGTGTCTTAGACTGAGAAGTATATGTAACTATTAATTTCATTGAGAAAGATTCACACAACGCTGTCGTTCAGGCAAGTGCCATGAATGCAACCATACAATGACATTAATGCGTGGAAGTTTGTGAATGCATGCAATGATTCCGAAAAGAATTTTTTTTTTAATTTGTGAATATCATTGTCTTTGGTTACAGTATGTAGAATGTGCGAAAGATGAGAAATTTAAAAACTATTGATCCTGGGAGGATACATAAGGAGCAGCTGCATTGACTGCAAAACCAAATTTAAAAAAGAGCATTACATTTAATGTAAATTCAGTTGGCATGAATTACACAGAAATTAGGCTTTGATAAGCCAGTAGCAGGAGGAATGACGATTTTATATGTTTCAAATGCTCATCTGGTAACCTTTCCTTTTTTTTCTTTTTTGATATAAAATAAACCAGATTTCAGCGACGTGTGTAAAATTGTGTCACACTGATACTAACAACTCAGTTGATAATAGTAAAGCTTCAGATATTTACGAGAATATCAGGAGTGATATACATAAATGGTATGATACTTCTGGCAACACTGTAAATGACACATATAACATTCTGCTTGTAAATAAATGGGACGTTGTGTCATTGAAGGATGTGTTACATGGTGAACCTATTACTAAATTCATCGGTCTGATCACAAGGTGCAACGTGCAGATTAAAGGGAGTGGTACTGTCTTCTGTTGAAGAGCTTACTACTGATGATTACGGATGCTGTTTGTTGAATTCAGATCATGAAACAAGTATACAGTATGTTATTCAGTACATGTTTTTTGTAGTTTCTCATTTTAAATCATAAATTGGGTTTATCACTATAAAATATTAATGTTTTATGCTTCCAGACAAAGTGAATACCTTAGCCTGGTGTCACTACCACTTTAAAAATGATAAGTCTGATTTTATTGAACGAAATGAGAGCATCAAACATTACTTGTTACTAATTTCAGTGTATGTGAAAATGTAAAGTTTAATGTTGTTGCAACTGATTTCTTGTGTGAAAATAAAATCATATAATACATTAATTTCATTTATATTGTTACATCTGGTAGTTCCTTACTACAACCTCTAGCCATCGGCTTAATGGGAGGTGAACCGTTAATCTAGCAATTCATATTAAAATCCTTGAACCAAAGATGATACTTACATATACAAATAGCATCATTCTGCAACACTTCATGTAACCTATGAAAACTGTGTAAAATGATAGACAATTAAGATAACAGTTGTTTAGGAAACAAATAATTCTGGCAATTGTAATCTTACCCTCCCACAAATCACTATTAAATTCATTGTCATAGTAACTTCACTATTTTAAAAAGCTTTGAGAGGTGTAAGACATAAAAAATAATAACTTTTTACTTATCTTCATTACCTCATTGTTGTCGATGGCTCAGAGTCTTGTTTAGGGGTACCTTCTTGGGGCTGAAATTCTGATTTAATGTTGAGCATTCTTGTTGCACTAAATAACTGCCTGTTGCTATGAATATCTTTTTAATTTTATCTCATTCTTCTAAATCACACCGACTTTACAATTTTCTCTTTTATCACACCAAAAATTAAATTGTTGTTCACAAGTTTAGCAAAATGTCTACTTCTGTCAAAGGCATGCCCACCACTACTTATGTTCTGCAGTACTCACAATTTCCAAAGTGTTTACAAATCAAAATAGTTTACAAACTTTTTTGACACAAGAAGAGTCTTTAGCAAATTATATCATTATTTCATAACTAAATCCGGAAATAAATTTAATAATTAGCATTAGATTGTACAATTAATAATATGAATTTTAAATGTGCAAGGAATTTCATAATTTCAAATATTTTTAAAAGAAATGTAATTTTGACTGTTAGTGCATATCGATTGTAACACATTAATTTCTTTTTTTATATATACATTTCGGCCAGAATTATAATACTACATATACAAAATCATAAAATTCTTTTAGTGAAACAGATGAAATAATTTTAACTTTTGCAAGAAGCGATGGTATACATGATATTCGTTATTTCTATAAAAAAAGGAGATGTTATGGGGGGGGGGGGTGACTCGTTATATGCTCTCCTTATAAGTAAGATGACACATATAATATAAATTTTTTATAATAATAACATTGCGCCACTTAATGTGAGACTTATACAGTAGTGTTATGGGACTCAGAAGTACCTTAACTTAGCATACCCTGTATGGTGGCGCCGAGCTGCAAAATATGGACATGTGAGGCATACTCAGAGTCTTTTCGGTGGAACTATAGTTTTAATTATGTTGGTGCCGTGGACGTATTGACAATTCTGTGGGCTGAACATCATTTGATGGTGGCAGCTGGGTTTGGGGTAGGAGTTGTTGGTACCCAGACACTGGATCGAATTTGAACTGTTGGCCACTGAACCATCAGGAGGGAGCAAACTCGGATTGGGAATCCATCTCACCACAAAGCTGTGGATTTTATGACAAGTGCCCATTTCAACAACGGACGTAAATTTTTAATTTGCCAAATTATGTAAGTCCCAGGTTTACCGATTATCTTTCTAGTCTCTGAGAGATTTTCCTAGGGCTAGCCTGATATATTGTGCGGCATGTATGCGCTCGTTTCTTTGTGATGGTCTAGCTCGAGTCGTTTTGAGCATTTGCGACTTGTGACGAAAGTGAGCCGAATATTAAATTTATTGTTGGCGTTCTACTGTCGCAGTGCTGAAGGGTGTGGCTTGTTAGTGTTTGTACATAATCCGTGTTTTTATATAGGGAGCTGCAAGCTCGATTAATTCCTCTAAAACTTTCTTAGCGTTTGTATTACATATGCTCCTCAACTTTGCCCACACAGTGGTGCAGGTGGCTTCTTATGTATCCCTGAAGATTTGGTTCTAACATCATGACATTAGTTGAAATAAATAAATATTTATCATACAACTGAAGCCCTCTTTTTCATCGTGGTGCAATTCTACACTTATGGTTGCCCTCTATAGAAAATTTGCTGCATAATAGAAAAAAAAGAGAAGTAGGGAATGGAGCAATGACCCATCTCAGTCTTCTGTTTAGCCCTATACACCACTGGACGGAGGTATCTTGTGTCTTTGTAATACAATCGGCCAGCTAATTTCTTGTATGTCATTTACTATAGTTGTTTAGCGTTCTACTACATTTGTGTGTACTCGCCCCTTGTGCTACAGTCGCATTGAGTTTTTTTTTGTGTTCCTCTGCTGCAGCAGAGGGCTTAAGCTGATGCATTTTGTGTCTGTATTGCTGGCTATAGAGAGGCATTAACTGTTCTGTTAGTCCCTCTACTTGCTCATTTACCTATAGCTGCCTCATGGCGATTCTGTTTTAATTTCACTATCGTGCTGCCAGAAGAATTTTTGCTATAATATCTAGTAGCACTCTCAGATACTTTTTTTACTTTCTTGTTATTCTGAATGACTGGTACTAAACATAAATATTAACGGCCATTTATGTCAAATCCTTTTGCTAAACATTTTGCTGAAAATCTTTGATAGTGATGCCTCGGGCGGTAGCCAATGAGGTTGGAGCAGTAAGTGTTGGTGCCCAAATGAAACAATCTACTGCTCAATACGAATTTACTAACCAAACTCGATATCTTAACGAATTGCAGAGCGCCGTGATTAAACGGTTTTTCATGACACACGACGCGTAGCCAATCAAAACTGAACAAACTTTAGCTGTACTAATTACCGCACGTGACTCGCTTTCGAGAGAGCTACGGTTCAAACCTGTGTCCAACCATCATCATTTAAGTTATCCGTGATTTCGCTTAATCCCTTCGTGAAAATCCAGAGATGGTTCCTTTGAAAGGGCATGACCGATTTCCTTCCCATCCTTGTCTAATCCGAGCATGTGCTCCGTCTCCAATGACGTTGTCGTCTCAGAACGTTACACCTTCATCTCCTCCTTCTCTTCCGTCTCCTGTAAGGTCATCAAGCAAGTATCACTCAAACTTCAGAGATCAACAGTAGCGGCTGCTTTAAAATTTATACCAAGACAGGGGCTCATAAGCATGATCTCCTTGAAGTCTGGAAATATGCCATGTATCCTGCGACCTGTTGTGATACTGCCCATCTCTTTACCATTTCACACGTTTCCCACAAGTTTAGCTCTTGCTTGGTTGTTATTCCCTTACCTGTAATTTCTCTCGACCTTGGGAAGATTGCCTTTGCGAACCCAGATGAGACGCTCTAACAGTAATATCTACTGGGTACACCCCTAGTGTGATTCATAATGGCTCCACTGGTGTTATCCCTTAGGCTCGTATGAGCTTCAACAACTCACTCCTTTGCAGACCTTTTAAGTCTGAATGAATCGATTGTATCGACGTTTGTGCCCAGACGCTGGTGGAAACTACTATGACAACAGTGTGGACTGCGTCATGGAAGAGTATAAGCTGTTGTAAAGCCATCTTAAGGTTAATCCGGCGACCTTTGCGATTTCTGACTTATGTGAGAGAGAAGTGTGAAAGTTACGCCTCTCATCCAAGCCTATGCCCAAATACTTACACTCTCCTCTGCAACGCACCTGCGTTCGCCCAATCTCAGACTGCGATTCCGCAAGCAGAAAAGGCTGACTCTGAGTAGTAGGCGGTAGTCCAATTTGCAGTAATCTGTAATTAATTATCTGAGAACCACTTTTGCATCTGAGCCAGCACATCACATGCCTTTCTTTCCAGTATGGCTCCGAAATCATCTGCCACCAGCATCAGTACGTCGCTTGCCTAGGCTGTTACTTCTTACCCTTCAACGTTTTCCTTAACAATTAACAACAGTTAGCAATGACTCAAGGTCCCAGAAAATTGGTCCCCACATTCAACCCTGAGGGCAACCCTTAGTAAATCTCTTCACTACGTTACTGAATGTTGTGCCTCAATCCACAGTGTGCTCTTCACAACACTGTAAGGAACTCTGGTACAAATATTGTGTGACCTATAATTGGCTCAGGCGGGTAAACATCGAAGGCCACCACGTTTTGTGAAATGCGCCAGCAAGATCAAGCGTGATGTCTACGACGTACTTGCCATTTCGGTGTTCCACAGTGGTGACAGCACGGTTAACTGAGTCGTCTATGGATCTGCCCTTTCTGAAACCGGTTGCCTCTACTTTAGGCCATGCAGCTCCAAATGGGGCTGTAGTCTGCTGCACAGAAAACGCTCTTGAGATTTACCCAAGGTGCTAAGAAGACAAATTTGTCTTAAACACTTAGGAACCAATTGATCTCCATCCAAACTCTTCTGCGTTATTACAGGTTGCGCAGACTTCCAGACTACAGGAATTGTTCTTTGTCTTAATGATTCATTCAAGAAGTGTTCAAAGAATGGAACAGTTTTGCTCATTGCTGCTTTTCGTTATGAATGTGATCAGTACTGGCAGCTTTTCAATAGCCTTTGATAGCAGCTGCAACTTCTTCTTGTGTAAACGGTGTAAGTACACATAGGCCTTCGGATAGGGCATATACTCTGTACTTTCTCTAGCCTCTGAAGATCGTCATTATTTTAGCTGTTATATTTTGAAAGAAGCGACTTCAGCACGAGTTCAGCGGAGTCTCACCAAACTCTAGTAATAAGCCTGTTCTCTCTGCTCAATGTAAATAGTACAATTGGTGTTCTTATTTTCTCCGTTAACGTTCTATAGGAAGCACACAACTCACCTCTTAGTAACTGCATTTGAACTTATTGCTCTAAATACGGTTGTCACTGATCTATACAACAATAATCTAGCTTCACCCTCCTCCTGACCTCGGCATGATAAGACGCTTTCTCTCAATCTGTCGATCTTTGGTTCTATGCTGCGTGAATACTGCATATACGAGTAAATGCTCGTTAGTGTTAGTTTATCATGCGAGAACTTTAGAGTTAATGATGCAGCATGTGTATCACATAGCCAAAATGGTTTTCCTACTTGACCAAATTTCTATCTGGAAACTGAGGTATCCTATCGTACTTTATTTACAGCTCTTGCATACATACAACGTCTATCTCCCAATTTTCAAATAATTTACGTATTTCAATCGTTACTCTTGCATAGTACATAGCATTTATTTGTAATATCTGCATACGTCATCGACGACCAGCAAACACACAACACTCTGGTGTACGTGGGGAGAAATCGAAAGAATCCGGCCACACACTTTGACAAAGCTTTTGTAAGTTGGTTCCAGGTCGAGAACATTTTGTTTTTCCTTTTTTTAGGATATTCAAGATCTGCTTCTAAAATATATCACACAACGAAGGCATCTGGTGAGTTTTTCACATTGGAAGTTTCGAATGTTCCGGGCTAAGCCAAATAAAATTTGAAAGAGAAGGTTTTGAATTATTGAATAACTGTAGACGCTGTCGCGATGTATAGTATAAGGTTCATTAATATAAGATTCATCAATATTCACATAGTAATTAGAGAGGAACCTGATGTATACACTCGCTTATTTCGACAAATTGAAGTTCCTCAAAGTCACTAATGAGCTGCAATTCCTCTCTACTATGTATCAGTAAGGCTTCCCACGACAAGCCATGTCCAGAAATGCATTATGCACGAGTTTAAGGCATAGGCTGTGGAAATCGCCAGATAACACCAGCATACGAATTTCCAAAACACAGAACAGAATTCTCTCCTAGTGGCCTCCACTTCAAGAAACACTGTACATTGGATGCCCTCTGGTACACACATCCTGTGTTAGTTCCATCCTGTGATAGTTCCACCTCTTAACAAACTTTTAAGTTCTTCAATTGGAAGTAAGTGACCTAGATAAATATATTCGTTATTCACGCATTCATGCGTCAATATGCCTTTCTCATTAACTAAAACTAGTGATCGTCAGGATAATATATCCTCGTTGTCTTGAGTTCCTCTAATTTTAAGTATGATGCACACGTTTTGAGGAAGAATTAAATAATGCAAAATCAGAAATTTACACATCTTTTCTCGCTGCATTACTCATTAGACGTAAATAACTTGTTATTTTCCGTCTACATGGTGTTTGAAAATTCCCGTTACAGACTTCTAAGACTTACACAGGAAGTGAGTACATAATATTTTGAACAGAAAACCACGTTCGTGTTAGAAAACACATTTTGTATGTAGATATCCTAGGTAACTATGCAACAGGGTAGTCGTGGTGACCTGATGCTGATGTGGTTTTGACGTCTGCCCTACCTCTCGGACCTGGTCTCAGCCTGATTCATATGTCTGTGAATGTTAGAGCAACATCGTTGAGTACACGTTTGCAGACTACACCGACATTATCGTTGTGAATGGCAAAGTTCATGGTAATGGAAGAGTTGCTCGTCGCCTTTATAAAGAATGTTCTCCACAACCTGCGACTCGATAGGGTAGCTTTTCGCAGTTTTCCTTGTCTGCTAGCACTAACAAAATCCAAGCAAACGCTCTCAGTCGGTAAGCGAAGGCCGTCGGCCAGTGCGTTGTCAGTGGAGAGAGGTTTCGCCTAAAAAATTCTTCACATTGTGGATCTCGGAACACCGAATTTCCTAATGCTTTCCTGAATGGAATGTCCCGTGCGTCTAGCTTCAACTAACATTCCACTTTCAGTGTCTGCTAATTTCCGTACTGCGGCCATAACTATATCGGAAACCATCTGACGTGAACATCTGAGTACAAATGAAAGCACAGCAAATGCACTGTCCTTTTCTACCTTGTTTACGCGAGATCACCATCATCTGTATATGTGCTTATCGCTATCCCATGACTTCTGTCACCTCATTATACAGGGTGTTACAAAACGGTACGGCCAAACTTTCAGGAAACATTCTTCACACACAAAGAAAGAAAATATGTTATGTGGACATGTGTCCGGAAACGCTTACTTTCCATGTTTGAGCTCATTTTATCACTTCTCTTCAAATCACATTAATTATGGAATGGAAACACACAGCAACAGAACGTACCAGCGTGACTTCAAACACTTTGTTACAGGAAATGTTCAAAAAGTCCTCCGTTAGCGAGAATACTTGCATCCACCCTCCGTCGCATGGAATCCCTGATGCGCTGATACAGCCCTGGAGAATGGCGTATTGTATCACAACAGTCCACAATACGAGCACGAAGAGTCTCTACATTTGGTACCGGGGTTGCGTAGACAAGAGCGTACAAATGCCCCCATAAATGAAAGTCAAGAGGGTTGAGGTCAGGAGAGCGTGGAGGCCATGGAATTGGTCCGCCTCTACAAATCCATCGGTCACCGAATCTGTTGTTGAGAAGCGTACGAACACTTCGACTGAAAAGTGCAGGAGCTCCATCGTGCATGAACCACATGTTGTGTCGTGCTTGTGGAGGCACATGTTCTAGCTGCACAGGTAGAGTATCCCGTATGAAATCATGATGACGTGCTCCACTGAGCGTTGATGGAAGAACTAAAATGAGCTCTAACATGGAAATTAAGCGTTTCCGGAGACATGTCCACATAAAATCTATTCTTTATTTGTGTGTGAGGAATGTTTCCTGAAAGTTTGGCCGTATCTTTTTGTAACACCCTGTATTTACCGAATTTAAGACTACAGCCAATATACAGAGTGGTCGCAAATTCCCGTTACAGACTTTTAGGACATGTAGAGGGTAGTGAGTACAGAACATTTAGAACGGAAACCCATGTTCTGAATCGTATCGTTTCCGTTCTACGACAGTTTCAATTCAGATGTGTGCCTCATCAACGTCTGCTTAGGGCAAGAAAAACGTGTCAGAGTTCCCTGTCCTGGTATGCAACAGGCTAGACACGATGACGTGTACTACGTCAAACGATCCACTTTCTGTGAGACCTGTGTATCATCGATAGAGGAAACTTGGTGCAGTACACGTTTGCGGAATACACTGACATGGTCCTTGTGTATGGCGCAGCTAGCGGTAACGGAAGAGCTGCTAGTCGGCTGTATCACGAACGTTTTCAACACCGTCACACTCCATCGCACCAACTGTTTGCCCAAGTCACACAACGGCTACGAGAAACGGGTACCTTCACCGTGAGCCTTGGCTACCATCTTCATTTATGTTCAAAAATGCATTTATCGCCATGTTTCTATATTTTTATCCAGCCCCTATTTGTCCAACTTTCTGTTTTTTGTTAAAAAAAAGGAATTAAGAAGTTACATTCTCAGGAGTCTTGAGAAGTGTCACGTTATCAATTACGGTAGTTAATGATCGGGCCGTCGTTTGGCTGTTATCTTAGACATGAACTCTGCGGTGCGTATATGTAATCGCTGAACAGAATAAGAGGACGAGGCATGTCGCAGAGGGAGATATAGCCGGCTAGTCAGTAGAGACCGGAAATGAGCTCCGTCTACTCGCTTTAAACTCGCCAGCGAGTCCTGTGACGTCATCTCCGAATTCACTGTCTCCGTGCGCCCGCAGGTTCGACTCCTGAGTCTCCACCGCTGCTCACTTATTACTTGAGTCTGTCGTCTGGTACAAACGGACTCGAATCGCCCAGGAAGGAGAGCGAGTTCACGAGTTCGCAAGTATAGCCACAGACTCGCGGCATTCTCGTTTTGAAATACATTTCCGCCATTAAACTTTAGATTACTATTCATTACTTCAAGCAGTCATGTTTTCGGTTTTATAGACACTCTTAAGTGCAAATTGAAATGTCACAATGTGTCCAACCTACTTAAATGACAGAAGCAAGTTATGTACGATTCTAGTCAGCGATCGGTTAACAGTCAATATTGTTCTGCTTAGACATACATTTACATAGATAAAACTTCTTCGAACACTGCTTTAAATTTATTTTAATACTAATCAGAGACTATCTAACAATTACGTTGACATGCAAACACCTTCGAGGCATTACCAAATGTGTAACTACAGTAACAGAAAACTTGAAATGAGGATGTAGTGCAGTTCAACAATGGTGATCAATTATTACACTATATTCCAGAAATGAATAATAAGCTACACAACTCACTCTTAGCCCATAAATGCAAGCGCCATGGCCAAATGTCTACCGAAATAGCGCACTTTTCTGTCACAGGGATCTATAAATAACAGTGACGTTACTCTGTGCCTAGTTTTCATCTGACGCAGCACATAAGTTTCATTATGTTGGAGGTAGAATGAACAGGGATACAACCATTGCATTGGAAGCAACTAGTATGTTTTTCGTCTGAAATGTGGACTACACCGTGAACCTTATTTCAGGAAGAATTCATCATCTAAAGGAAAACATTTGCAGTTGTGTACTGTGCATTAATTAATTTTCGGCTTGACACATCTTCGTTAAAGGCTATCTGAACACGACAATAGATCGTTTTCGCCTTGCCAGTACTGCTTTACAGCAGCAACGTCTTGTGCTCATCTTCCTTACCACTAGCCTTACACTCGTGCACGCATCAGCAAGAGAGAATGAATCGGAGAGTATGAAGCGACTGCAGCGTCACAGTTGTCAGACTCGTCATACTGATGGAACTACAGCAGAAACAAAAGAAGACCGTTGGCACTAGTATTGAAGCGGCGCTGTGATTTGTGAAGTATGGAACCCGAACATTAGACCCCTACTTGCTGCTTCTGATATCTAGTAGTCAGTGAAATGCGAATCTCTGGAAGTAACTATGGTCACCGACAGAGAGCGTGCTGCTGCGAGATTGCGCACACAAGAGCAAAGGGCAGTTTGTGGACTCTGCGACTGGAGATGAGGCGGTTGGTATTGAGACAGGAGCCTTGTCCGTTGGTAGCAGTGTCACAGCCCTATATTAAAATGCATGGAGTTACAACTACTCCACCATAGTGCTGGCAACCGACTACTGTGCGTCAGCAAACGTCAAGTTTAACTTGGGAATCTCCAAAAGGCGTCGTGAAGAGTTAAAGCAAGGGCAGCGATGTTATGTCACACCATTACGAAATATTTACATTCGCGAACTTAACTGAATTGTTTTAAGGGCGTGTTTTCCTACAAGTGTGACCTATCCACCAAGGAATTAGTGCCCTCGGTCCAATAATAATTCAAACTCGTAGTAAGACGAGCTGTTCCGAACTTTGGGTCATATACACTAAAACACCTCGTAAATGTTAAGACCAGAGAGGGACGATACTAGAATTTTAGGGAAGCTGATTGTTTAGAAAGGGAGGGTGTAGATATAAGGTATCAGCTCAATTTTCTATTCTACAGCTTACGGCTAAAAGTAAAAATTATATCTTTATAACAATAGTTCAAATCGTTCAAATGGCTCTAAGCACTATAGGACTTAACATCTGAGGTTATCAGTGCACTAGATTTAGAACTACCTAAACCTAACTAACCTAACGACATCATACACATCCATGACCAAGGCAAGATTTGAACATGCGACCGTTGCAGCTCCGCGGTTCCGGACTGAAGCGCCTGGAACCGCTCATCCACAGCGGCCGGCTATGACAATTGTCATTGGGCGTAAGTCCGTTAGTGATAAATGCCTTTATTGAATATTTCGTAGTATAGTAACAGAATAAACGTTTTGGTTTTAGGTCCATCTGTTTAAAGATAATTTCAATTTGTGTTTTTAGAAAAGGTAGATAAATCAATTTGACACATTTTAAATTATGAAAAGGTGTTATGTTTGTTATGGTTGTTAGTTTAATGTGACTGCGTTTGATGTATATATAACTGAAGTGAACTTTAGTAGTTCTCATGCAGTCTGTATGGTCCAGGGCTAGTGCCTTTTGTAAGGTACCAAATTAAATTCATTAAAGGTGCGAGCACTAAGAGAGCTGTGGTACAACAAGACACGTCATAGGTGTTCAGCAATGTTGTATTTATGTCTGGCTTAGGGTGCCGATGAAAATGTTTAAAGATATTTCCTTTACAAACATTAATCATCCAGTTTGTTCACTTTCCAAAATTCGTATCTGTTCCCAACTCATTTACCTACAGCACTTCATTAAACCATTTCATGAAGCGCAACGATGTAAATTTAAAGTCTGAATATTCATTGATGTAGCTACAATGTATGTAACAGCCTGTGCTGAACAGTGAATGTAAGGGAACTTCGTCAGAATACGAACGGAACTGTAGTTAGTACTATGGCTGCAAATAGTAATTGGTTCTGGAATGCATTCTGTGTCAACATAAATTATAAACGGAAGCTTTATCTTGCTGCTAAACTTCGTAAGTTGTGTGGCCAGACACTTGTAGAAGGCCTAAATGTACGAAGACAGAGGTTGTAGGACTGCCATCAACAAAGAATAACTTACCTATCTGAAGCGCATCAGGATGTTTCACGTAATGTACATAACGTCTAACATTCTAGAAATGTACGTCACTTGGTACATGGGGCAATCACAGCTGTAGTAACCCAACAAACAAAACAGCAACAGCTGCGAGAAACTCATTTATTAATCTCTCAGTCACAACTAGTATAGTCAACATAAAGTCACGTCGTCTGAAGAAAAATAGATGAACTTTAAACTGTTATTAGATCTCGATGAGGAAAAAAATAGACATCCACTATCTTCCTGCTTCACACTGCGTTTAAAATCGCACCCTCACCGATAAAATGACAGAAGACATAAAGCAAAACCAAATCCACTAAGTGGAGCGAACCAACAACATGTGAAACGGCCAGGACACCGGCGTAAAACACGTGTACGTGTATGTCTGTGTGTTGTGCCGGCGTCCTTGACCGCTTCTCTTCTGGTCTGCTTACTCCACCTGCTGGGTTTCGTCTTGCCTCGTATCCTCTATTTTACTGATGACGGGTGCGATTTTATAAGCCACTGTCAAGCAGGAGGATAGATGGCATCTATTTTTACCCTTATGGAGATCTAGTTTCAATTACAGGTTCACCTGTTTTTCACCTGAAGATTATACGTTTTGGCCAGGAAAGTAGTTGTGACTGAGTGTCAATAAATCAGATTCGGGCAGTTGCTGCGGTTTTGTAAGTTGAACTTTTAGTAATGGTTCAAAATTTACAGACAAGATTACAGGCAGGTGTTGTGTATGAAGCAATATTGTACCATGTCTTTGCAGTTAGTTGTTACAGTGTAACCCTTTGATGATTATCTGGACACTAAGGTAGACTAGGTAAGGCATTACGTGAGCATGGACAGGAAGAAGGGAGTGCAATGGAAACCCATATACTAGGGTTTGGCAAAGACCATAATTACTCATTACCAACATATGGCTTAAGAACAATTAAACAAGCTTATATACGTGGGAGAAACCTGGAGATATCGGACGGCTTCAGACTGTTTATAAAATGGTAAACGAGAGATCTCGATAGCAGGTTTCAAAGTGGAAAATATTTCCAGGATCATATGTAAATCCATATCGTGATTTATTGGTTATGAGATGCAAATTAAAGCTGGACAAAATGCAGAAACTAAGACGATAGGAATTTGATAAGTTGAAACAAGTAGAGGTCCTGGTTTCAAAATGAAGGAAACACAACAGAAAACGAGTGGCTAACTGATGAAAGGATAAAGTATAAAAATGGAAAAAGTATAGCAGGGTTATTGGAATAAAAAAGTAAAAGAAAAATATGTAACTGATGGAAGGAAAAACGTGGAAAATCAGGTATTATTTCAGGAGTAATACAAAGCTTTAGAAGTTAGAATGACTGTGGGAAAGGTAGATGCGAAGTACGGGAAAACACAAGGAACCTCAGGAGAGAAGAAAAGTATCTGCGTAACCAACAAAGAGCTCAGATGTGAAGTCAGTACTGCTGAAAGGCAGGAAGGCTGAAACGTGGAAGAAACATATAGCACTATATAAAGGAAAGTATCTTGAAAACAATATTATGGAAGGTGAAGGGGAAGTGGCTGAAGATGAGACGGGAGATGCTATATTACAAGAAAAGCTGGACAGGGCACTGAAAAATCTGTTTAGAATCAAGGCATACGGAATAGGGTGCATACCGTCAGTATCATTAGTATATTTCGGGGAAACAACCATTATAAACTGTTCCGCTTGGTACACGATGTAAATATGAGGCAGGGAAATTACCGCACACTAGAAGAAAAACAGAAGAATCCCAGCCACAGAAGACAGGTGCTGACATGTGTATTTCCGAAATATTTTTTTAACAAGTTATGGTTGGAAAATACTTACACAAATTCTCTGTAGGGAAATGGAACGACTGGTAGGAGGTGACCTCAACAAATGTATGATCAGCCGAGACAACAGCTTTCCTGTACCCGAGAAATGTAGGACCATTGGAAACAATACTGTTCACCGTCCTCTCACATAAATTTTCGTATTGTTACTGAGACTGGGGGAAGAACTCTTCTCTTTGCTTTGTTGGATATGGTATATTCCTTTACCCACAGAGAATGGTTGAATAGTTTAAAGCATAGTGTAATCCACGCTAGCGTAATTTGAGATTCACAATTTATTTTAGCAAATATGTTACAAAAACCTGATAGCGTTCCTCTTTGCGTACGCTCAGCCTCGTAGTTCCCAGGAGAATTTAAATAACATATTCCTCACCCTCTTCTCATTTATTTCAAGACAAATACAAATGAGAAGTCGTCAGAGACGAAATTACTCTAGAGAACGCTTAATCGATAATGCAGGATACTTGCCGAGAAAAATGAAGACTTGAACGTCGCATAAACCCACAGAACTAAGCGAAAAGAAATATCCCGCAGCCGATGCGAGGTGTCATAAATTGCTGGCTTCTCTTAGATGATAGATGAAACAAAAGCAAATCAACATTTATTGCATTTGCAGACTTTGAAATTCGTTTGGCCATGTTGACTGAAATACAGTCTTTGAATTTCTTAAGTTGTCGGGGATGAAAAATGGTTCAAATGGCTCTGAGCCCTATGGGACTTAACTTCTGAGGTCATCAGTCCCCTAGAACTTAGAACTACGTAAACCTTACTAACCTAAGGACATCACACACATCCATGCCCGAGGCAGGATTCGAACCTGCGACTGTAGCGGTCGCGTGGTTCCAGACTGTAGCGCCTAGAACCCCTCGGCCACTCCGGCCGGCTTTTTGCTCAGATACACGGATATTGCACAATTCTAATGCAGACAGCGTTACGAACTATAACCACTGTGAAGACATTCATCGATGGAGTAGAAGGAGTTGACCAACAGGAAGTTGTTTAATTCACTCTGAGACCGATTTTTATCACTTACAAGACCTTTGATATGCTCTGGCAAGTTATTGAATGTACGAGTATCAATATATTTGACTCTTTTTGTATTAATGTTAAGCTTTTATAGTCCTTATACAGATTGTTTTTGGTTCTGGTATTATAATCATGTTTTGCACTGTTGTTGTTGTTGTGGTCTTCAGTCCAGACTGGTTTGATACAGCTCTCCATGCTACTCTATCCAGTGCAAGCTTCTTCATCTCCCAGTACCTACTGCAACCTACAGCCTTCTGAATCTGTTCAGTGTATTCATCTCTTGGTCTCCCGGCTTGCTGTCGGGGATGAAACACAGAGTGTGGAAGGTTATCTGTAACTTGTGTATAAATGAGTCTGCAGTCACAAGAGTCGGACAGGGAGAACTGGTAGTAATTCAGGAGGGAGTAACCTTTACCCCATGTTATCCCATCTTTCCATTTAGCAAGTAGTAAAACAGACTATGGTGGTATTTGGAAAAGAAATAAGAAATTAAAACTTAGTCGATGACCCTGTAATTTTGGCAGAGTCGGCAAAGGGACTGGAACACTGGACTGGATATTGCTTTTACAAGATATTACAAATTAAATATTAATGTTTGGATCCATAACAAGGGGTCCTTTTATCCGGAAACCTTCCATTTTATCAATAAACTGTCTTTAAAGTTGATTACTTTCTCTTACGTTCTATGTAATCCTTGAACATACAGTTTTCTTTCCTTAGACAAACCGTTATTTGGTGCAAATCACATTAATTATTTTTCTTCATTAATTTTATAATCCGACACGTCTAAAGCATGATAAGTGTCTTCAAGAACCCTTAGTAAACAAGTCATCTTTCGAATCGTTTACTTATATTTTGTTTCAATGGTACGTTATGTTGACAAGAATACTGATAACAACTAGCACTTCGTCACTATTGTAGTCATTATTGAGAAGTTAGAAGAGGTGTGGACATGGAAATGGAGTATGGTTTCATATGAGAATAATTTCAGTTTCAGAACAGTTATGCAAGATACTTTCGTTGTTTGCTTACAGCATGGATTACGTATTATCTGTTAGAAGTAAAACAATATCATATCAAGGCAGGACAAGTGACAAATATTTTGAATCAACAGTTTCTGAATGGCCCCAAGTCGAAACTCTCTTGGTGAAGAATATGACAGTGATTCAGAGACTGATCGTCCCCTGGGGAAGGAATCCGTGTCTTCCAGCGAACAAAGCTAGGAAAGCAATTAAGAAACCAGTGAAGAATCATATAAGAGAAAACTACAGAAGTACTTATTTCTGTATCGATCGCGATGGAACTAAGTGGTGTAAAATACCGCGTCCATGCAATGGAATTCAAGTACTTAATATCATGAAAATTCCACCTGGTGCAGTGAGAGGTACTGTAACTTTCAGTTCTAAGAACGGGTGGGACTTCTCTGTCTCATAGAATGCCGGATGAGATCGCGCATCGTACTAATTTACAAGGCAGACTTCCCCAATCCTAGTTACCTTGCTGCATTTTCAGTTACAGATTTGAAGATATATAAAAAGCCTTGAGATCCGACGAAAAACGAAACAGAGAGGCAAGGAGCAAGAGTGACAACATGTCATCAATTCGCTACATTTGGAAACTTTTCATAGAAAATTGCCGACAAAGGATGCTTCACAATGAAACTTCAACTACCGATGAACGACTTATCCAGTTCATAGGCCGTTGCATGTTTTTCAGTACATTCCCAGAAGACCACGAAAACACGGAATCAAAGTATTTTGGCCATGTGATTCCTTTACTTCACGCGACAGAGATGGTTTAGTCTGTAGTGGAATAGCCCGTAGTCAGTCAAAACAACTTAGTGCTACTTGTACAAGAGTAAAGACATTAAGAAAGACATTGAGAGGCTCTTCAACAAATACTACGATGGATAATATTTTCAAAAATATTCCTTTATTTGAAGAACTACTGCATGGAAAGATAACATCGGAGGAACTTGAAGACAAAACAAAAAGTAAATTCACCAGAAAGGAAACCTTGCAATTCCTGGGAAGTTTTATCCTCACTATTTGGATTAAAAGACAATTTGACAATTGCCAGTTTTGTGCTCACAAAGAACAAAAGTGTCCTAATGCTAGGTTTATTGCACAGCAGTGCTACAGTTGATGAACTACGTTATAAAAAACCACTGATAATTTTATTCTATAACAAAACTAAATCAGGAATTTATTCTTTTGCCCAAAAGGCACGTACATATACATGCAAGAGACAGTCAAGGAGACAACCATTCGTGTTACGGACAAACATATGGGCGCAGTAGCCACAAATGGATTGTGTTTTTTTTCCAGCAACATCCAAGTTACCAGGAAGGAAGATCTAATAAAGGAAGAATTTTCCTCAATGTATTAGGGCTTGAAACGATATATCCTCAAATGGAGAACAGAGTCAACAACCGAACCCTTAAAAAGATTGTTCCACAAGCCATGCTCGTTGAAGAGTTACACTCCAACAGCCGAAGATTGCGTAAACGGGAATGTCACCAAAAAGATATTTCTAGTGCCTACAACGATTTGATAGAAGAAGTGGTTAAACATGCAGTAAATGCAACAAAAATCTTTGGAAATAACACAGTGTAATTATTTGTAAAGACTGTCTCGTTTAATGAACACAACTTCTCTTGCAGTCGCAGTAACATTAAAAGTTTATTATATATCTCAAATAAAATGAAAAGTAATACATTACATTTTATTCTTATTTAAAATAAAGGTCACAGTACCATAACAGGTATCATGGTTGTTATTCTGTGAAACCAAACTTAGCAGAATTTGAAAATATCTTTTTAATAAAGTTTTGTGTTTATTATTGGGTAGATGTCTCATAGACCCCTCTCATGCAGTTTTCCTAATCCTATCACTCACGTATCTAAGGGGTAACAAAAGTAAAAGAAACGAATAATGGGATGTTGTCGAATCATGCAAATGTGATGCCGAGGAAATGAAATTAGCGTATGAGACACTAAAAGATAGGCTGCTTTTGCTGTTAGGACAGTAAAATAACTAATGACGGTCGAAGTACTGAGTAAATAAAACACAGCCCATGGAAATTAGGGAAAGCTTTCATGAAATGGAAAATTAAATTAATATCGAATAAAAATTTAAGTATTTGGACGTCTTTCCTATGTATATTTGTCAGGAGTTTACCCTTGTATGGAAGTGAAACGTGGCTGATTAACAGTATAGGAAAGAAGAGAATATCAACTTTGGAAATTTGGTGTTCGACAAGAACGCTTAATATTAGACGGATAACTAGGATAATCAACAAAGAATACTGAATCGACTCGGGGAAAAATGTTTGCTGTTGCAAAACTTCACTAAAAGAACGAGTCAGTTCGTATGGCACTTCCTGAGGCTCAAGAAATGCTTCATCAACTAAGGGAGAATGATGTGGGGACTAAAATTGTGCAGGGCAATCGAAGTTCGACTAGACTGAAATGGAGATGGCTGCATTAGTTATGCAGACACGTGGAGAACTGGGAAGAATGAACTGTCATGGAGAGCTGTATTGAACCACGCTTCAGTTTGAAGACAACAACAAAACGTTTCCACGACGGTATATAGCAATTCGTACATAATCTCAGTGACCATGGAAATAAGCATTAATCTAATGTTTAAAGCACAGGGTATTAGTGAGTCAGCCGGCCGCTGTGGCTGAGCGGTTCTAAGCACACCAGTTCGGAACAGCACAGCTGCTACGGTCGCAGGTTCGAACCCTGCCTCGGGTATAGATGTGTGTGATGTTCTTAGGTTTAAGTAGTTCTAAGTCTAGGGGACTTATGACCTCAAATATTAAGTACCATAGTGCTTGGAGCCATTTGAACTATTAGTGAAGCAGCCTGAAGACATACGTGTTTCAGAATCTAATGAAAAACCGTTTTCCATTTTTATAAGAAAATAGCAGAGAAAACCGACGTTGCCCAAGTCATGTCACATGGGGCGAGGCATGAGTATCAGTCTAGATATGAGATATGAGATGCATACAGACGTATATCTCATTGAAGATATTATGAATGCAGCTATACTGTTAGTGATGTAGTTTGGTAAAGGTGTCTGGTAGTGGGTACGTACGGTGGGCAAAACTACGCGCCATATGGCGCATAATCTATTCGTAGGTAAAGCTAAACAATATATTACTTACGAATTTACCGAATATGTGAAATTGTTTTTATTGTTTCATTCACCGAGCAATGAAATCGTGACAGAGTCCTCAAAGTGTTTCATCCATACTGCGGTGGATGGTAGTGGGTGACGGTGGTTGGCAGATATCTAATGTAATACGCGATGTGGAACACTTAGTTCTCTTAGAAAAACCTACATTCTCTACGACTTTTGAATTTAACTGCACTAGAGAATATACTCGCTTATACAATCCTCACCCTATTCCTACCAACCAACCATTAACACTACATTACGCAGACCTATTTAACTGCGGGTAACACCACCAGGCTAATTCTCTAGTTCTCTTAGAAAAAGCTATATTCTGTATGACTTTTAAACTTTACCGCATCAGTGAATATACTGGCTTACACAGTCCTCACCCTCGTCCATCCATACTGGCATTAAGATTTTAACATCACGTTATGCATATATATTTAGCCGTGGGTAACACCACCGACCAATGCTAGTTTAGGAAAGTTGTCTTAACGTAAGTACCTAAATGAAGCAGGGAAAAAGTTGAAGCTACTTCACTAGCCACTAGCAAAGTGATTGACGAAAACGCGCTGAATTATAAAAAGGATTATACTTTCGAAGAAAAAGCGAATTGTCTATCCGAAATCACTGTAGCGTATCGTTCGATATGAGTATTTTTTCTTTGACGCTAACTGCAATTTTTTTTTTTCGTTTCGTCTCTGTGTCGTCGGTAAAGTGTAATTGACGAAAACACGCTGGCTGATCTGTTTGATATTAAACTTCGTTATCAAATTCCGAATAACGAAACCGCTCAAGCATCGTACTACGTTGCACGAATGTAACTGTTGCGGGGCTAGGTACTTAACTCTATTGCAACATAAATACTAAACCGTAACTCATACGGCGGCGTTTTACCACATTGAACAACAGGATAAAACATATACAGTAACAAAGAGAAAACATGAGCCAGTGACTGTGCCAAAGATAATCTTTAAAAGTAGTTTTCGTTTGCACTTAGCATTACGCGGAAAATAACACTGAACTTTACCGCTCCCCCCCCCCCCCCCCCCCGCCCTAGTGGCAGCGACATTTTCTGTTGTATCGGACGTGTTGTCCGGACAGGGTAATAACGGGTCGTGCAAATGCTGCTGATGAACTTTACAAGTTGCCTCTGACGTCCGTTGAGGCTGATGTGTACCGGGCGCTGGAGCGGTTGGAGCGTCATCCGAGTGATGTGTGTGTGTGTGTGTGTGTGTGTGTGTGTGTGTGTGTGTGTATGTGTGTATATATGTATGTACACTACTGGCCATTAAAGTTACTACACCACGAAGATGACGTGCTACAGACGCGAAATTTAACCGACAGGAAGAAGATTCTGTGATATGCAAATGATTAGCTTTTCAGAGCATTCACACAAGGTTGGCGCCAGTGGTGACACCTACAACGTGCTGACATGAGGAAAGTTTCCAACCGATTTCTCATAAAAAAGCAGCAGTTGACCGGCGTTGCCTGGTGAAACGTTGTTGTGATGCCTCGTGTAAGGAGGAGAAATGCTTACCATCACGTTTCCGACTTTGATAAAGGTCGGATTGTAGCTCATCGCGATTACGGTTTATCGTATCGCGACATTGCTGCTCGCGCTGGTCGATATCCAATGACTGTTAGGAGAATATGGAATCTGTGGGTTGGGTTCAGGAGGGTAATATCCCAAAGGCCTTGTATCACTAGCAGTCGAGATGACAGGCATCTTATCCGCATGTCTGTAACGGATAGTGCAGCCACCTCTCGATGCCTGAGTCAACAGATGGGGACGTTTGCAAGACAACAACCACCTGCACGAACAGTTCGACGACGTTTGCAGCAGCATGGACTATCAGCTCGGAGACCGTGGCTATGGTTACCCTTGACGCTGCATCACACACAGGAGCGCCTGCGATGGTGTACTCAACGACGAACATGGGTGCACGAATGGCAAAACGTCATTTTTTCGGATGAATGCAGATTCTCTTTACAGCATCGTGACGGTCGCATTCGAGTTTGGCGACATCGTGATGAACGACATCGTGATGAACGCACATTAGAAGCATGTATTCGTCATCGCCATACTGGCGTATCACCCCGAGTGATGGTATGGGGTGCCATTGGTTACACGTCTCGGTCTCCTCTTATTCGGATTGACGGCACTTTGAACAGTGGACGTTACATTTCAGATGTGTTACGACCCGTAGCTCTACCCTTCATTCGATCCCTGCGAAACCCTACATTTCGGCAGGATAATGTACGACCGCATGTTGCAGGTCCCGTACGGGCCTTTCTGGATACAGAAAATGTCCGACTGCTGCCCTGGCCAGCACATTCTCCAGATCTCTCACCAACTGAAAACGTCTGGTCAATGGTTGCCGAGCAACTGGCTCGTCACAATACGCCAGTCACTACTCTTGATGAACTGTGGTATCGCGTTGAAGCTGCATGGGCAGCTGTACCTGTACACGCCATCCAAGCTCTGTTTGAGTCAATGCCCAGGCCTATCAAGGCCGTTATTACGGCCAGAGGTGGTTGTTCTGGGTACTGATTTCTCAGGATTTATACGCCCAAATTGCATGAAAATGTAATCACATGTCAGTTCTAGTGGAACACATTTGTCCAATGAATACCAGTGTGTATCGAGTACGTACGAATGTAGGGTGAGCGGAAAGCAGGTTTAAGCTTGTCGACAGAGATGGCGGTTGTCGTACCCATCACATCAACTTCGAAAGTCTTGTCTTCCCTACTAACGACACGATACGTTCCATCGTAGGGTGGCTACAGTGGTTTGCATACTGCGTCATGCCCTACGAAGACTGGATTGCACTCCCACAGCTCGTCAAAAATAAAAGAGTGACGTGTCTGCTGATCCCTTGGAGCAACTGGGTACAGTTGCCGGATTTATGTATAAAGCTTTAGTACGAAATGTGATGGACCCATGCAGGCGCCAGGCACGTTGGCACAGTCCTCGCCAATCTGTAGCATCTCCTCGCCATACACGACTTCAGCAGTCGTGACTTTAATACCTTCTTTTAGTGACACACGGAGACCGAGAAGGACGATGAGCACCGTCTCTGTCCTCTCCTGCGAGTCGTGGCATCGAAGCGACGTTTCAGTTGGCGATGCATGTGTTAAACGAAACCGTTACTGCCGGGTGGTAATTGTAGTTCTAATCCGCTTCGTTCTCAGTATGAAGCGAGCCCTGTGAACAGATGGTCTGATGTAATTCGTAAAGACATACCGAAACGGGCGACTCATCGCCGGAAGAACGCAGCCACTGCAGTTTCGGCGGTAATGTCGGCGATCGGGGACACCTCGAGTCAGCTTGTACAACGATCAACAGCTGTAAGGCGATAGGTGTATCCTTCTGATGGTGGAGAGATCCCGTGAGGTCTTGGTGGACGTATTCAGATCTAAGATACGTAGAAAGAAACGTGCCAGGAAGTGACCTAATGTGCTGGCTAACTTTATTTGGTTGACAGGCCACACATTGTCGCACATATTGCTTGGATCTTTGCCAGACAATAGCTTACTTCACCATATTGGTAGTGGCTAGTACTCCATAGCGCGGCCTGTTGGCGATTGCCTGTTGCCAAAAGTCGCAATTTGTTACAATACAGCAGCACAATTGACAGTGGTTGCGCCATACGGTTGATTTGTAGGCCTGATGGTTGCGCAAACAAATCTTTTAGCTCACTACCTGATGGTTGCGCTGCGGTGAGAGCTTAAAAATCAACTGCACCAGTGACTCTTTTGATCCGGGACATTGCGACAGCTTGCACGTTCAGTTCTCCGTCAATGTAAACAGTATTGTTAGTGAACTGTCCGATGTAGTCGAGATGTCGGAGCTGACGAGGTGACACTTTCTCAGGATGCTGGCGAGAGGGATATGTTCATGGCTAGTGATCTGTGTGATCTGTGATGAGAGTGAACTGGTCTCCCTGCAAATGTGACGAAATTTCATGAGAGCAGCATAGGCAGCATAGAGTTCGCGATCCTAGGTGGACCAATTCTGTTGAGATAACTTTTTGCTGAAAAATGCTAAGGACTGCCAGTGCTTGTCTATATCCTACTGCAGTGCAGCACCAATTGCAGTGGCTGACACGTCGACCATCAGGGTGAGAGGCGCGTTCTGAACTAGATGTACTGCCAGTGTAGCTTCTGCGATGGCAGTCTTCAGCTTTATAAATGGCAGCTCCACCTCACTGTTCGACAGGACTTTGTCCTTTGCCTTCGGTGAACCATGCAAGAATTTATCCAGTGGTGCAGCTAAACGGCATGATTGCGAACAATCCGACGGTAAAAATTGGTCACCCCAAAAAATCTTCGTAATTCTTTAACTGCCATAGGCTACGGAAAATTAAGTTTAGCGTCTATTGACTTTTGCAGTGGCGGTATGCCTTATACGTACATTGATAGTATAGCCTAGGAACTGTACTTCTGCTGCTCCGAAGACGCACTTTGACGGTTTGATGAGCAGCCCATTAGCACGTAGCCGAGTGAAGATCTGTCGTAAGCGTGACAGTTGTTCCGTCTCAGATTTTGTCGTGAACGGACATCGTCGATACACACACAGAGGAAGTCTGAGTCGCGTGTGGCTTCATCCATTAACCGTTTAAATTTTCTGGGCAGCATCAGGAAGTCCAAAAGGCATTCGGTTCAGACGTCCCGAAGAGTGTGTAGACAGCGGAGTTAGCAATGCCATCTGGTGTCACAAGCATCTGGTAGAATGCACGAATTAGGTCCAAAGTAGAAAACGTGTGCTTACCGTGTACATTGAACGTAGAGTGGTCGAAATGCGGTACCTGATATGGATGTGGAATGGTTCTGACATTAACTTGTCTATAATGGTCATAAGGACGTCATCCATTATTCTGTTTTGAGACCAACAAGTACATCTCGATGAGAGGCAAGCATTGACGAGAATTTCTCCATAACTATATTCAGCTTGTGGGGTGTCAAACGGCGCGGTGGAGCATGAACTGGTGCTCCTGGTGTAGTCAAAACGTATTGCACCGTAGACTGCTGCACAGGTGCCAGTGTGGTAGTCTGGCATGTGATCTCTGGGAACTATCTGAGGAGCTCTGTGAACAGAGAATCTCCGGTCACCATTTATACTGAAGTGTCTTCCGCCTGACGCCCTCTACCTTGCCTTACTAGGTTGTTAGTAAGAAGGCGTCGGTGACGTAGGTCAGGCAGGAGTCCATAAAACGATAAAAAGTCCGCTACGAGTATGGGATGCATCAAATCCGCTACGACGAACTGCCATTAAAATTTGCGCCACGGGCATGATTTCTACACTAATGTGACACGGCCATTTGTTGAGCATGTAGGACCGTTGGTGACGAACGGATGGTAGTCGTCACCGTTGCGACGTGGCAGACGGACAGATGGATGGATTGAAAGGTCAGCACCCGTGTCTTCCAGAAACTGTATCTTTGGGCAATGTTGGTTACAAACAGTCGAGGGCTGCCATCTGGAGAGCCTGACAACCTGCGGAGTTACCCTGTTCGCACGGAGGGCTACACTTCCGCTCCTCGGAACCATGCCGTCGGTAGTACCAGCAAACTCTTGCTGACGAAGGGGAGCAGCTGCGCTTTCCTAGTGAGCAATTGCGACGGCTTTGGCGGCTGCTAGTCTAGTTCCGTACTGGAGCAATTTGCACCATAGGCTCGTCAACCTGCGCTTATAGCTCGGCGAGTGTGTTATTTGGCTGAGACTGTGGGCAAACAGTCGCGACGCACGCAGACGGATACATTTCCGGTATGCGATCCGCTGTTTGCGCGTGTGCATCTAAATCGCCGGAGCAAACTGTCAGTGTGTTCTGCGCTTCGGGTGACAGGCGCGATAGCGAAATATTCCACAGAATGTCATACCTGACAGCGTTGCTCTCTGATGTACGCAGTCGGCGTAGTAGCTGCGATGGAGTTCGATGGGTTAGTTATTCAGTTCTTCAGTGCCGAGCAGTTTCTCCAGTTTCTTCTCCTCGAACTGCCAAAGCAGTGTAATCAGAGCGTTCTTGATGGTTAAGCACCGATCAGCGCTTGGTGGTGACGCCAGAAAGTCTTGCACTTCTGTGGCTGTATCTTCATGGAGCACAGCAGCTACGTGACCGTACTTCGTGTATTCTGCCGTTACATTACATTACATTTATCGTTTTCCATGGATCCCCTTTTCTTTTACTCAAAAACAAAATGGCTCTGAGCACTATGGCACTTAACTTCTGAGGTCATCAGTCCCCTTGAACTTAGAACTACGTAAACCTTACTAACCTAAGGACATCACACACATCCATGCCCGAGGCAGGATTCGTACCTGCGACCGTAGCGGTCGCGCGGTTCCAGACTGTAACGCCTAGAACCCCTCGGCCACTCAGAAACATGGATATTGCACAATTCTAATGCAGAGTTATGAACTATAATCACTGTGAAGACATTCATCGATGGAGTAGAAGGAGTTGGCCAACAAGAAGTTGTTTAATTCACTCTGAGACCGATTTTTATCACTTACAAGACCTTTGATATGCTCTGATAAGTTATTGAATATACGAGTATCTATATATTTGACTCTTTTTGTATTAATGTTAAGCTTTTATAGTCCTTATACATATTGTTTTTGGTTCTGGTATTATAATCATGTTTTGCACTGTTGTTGTTGTTGTAGTCTTCAGTCCAGACTGGTTTGATACAGCTCTCCATGCTACTCTATCCAGCGCAAGCTTCTTCATCTCCCAGTACCTACTGCAACCTACATCCTTCTGAATCTGTTTACTGTATTCATCTCTTGGTCTCCCTCTACGATTTTTACCCTCAACGCCGCCCTCCAGTACTAAATTGGTGATCCCTTGATGCTTCAGAATATGTCCTACCAACCGATCCCTTCTCCTAATCAAGTTGTGCCACAAATTTCGCACTACTTTGTTTAAAAAGAGACATGTTGGAAATACAAAGGACATCAATGAGTATATGTACTGAGAAGTAGTAGTTAGAATACCAGTTTTCTTAAAGAGGTCTCTGCGTGATGATCTAGGGCTGACACCAGATATAATTATAATGACTCGTTTCTGAATTTTGAAGGTGTTCTCTTTGTGAGAGAGTTTCCCCAAAAGATGATTCCATAACTCGTTAGTGAATGGAAGAAGGCCGAATAAACTAATTTCTACATTTATAAATCACCTATTTCTGCTATCATGTGTACTGCAAGTGTAGCTGAAATAATGTGTTTCATTAAGTCTAGAGTGTGAGTTTTCCAATTTGGGTTGTGGTCAATTTGTAGCCCTAAAAAATTACATGCGCTAGCACAAACTACTTTCCAGTTGCGCGAACCACAGTACGGGATTCTGTTCCCAAATCGGTGGCGGCTTTACTGTCACGCAGGTGATTACCGCGCCAGTAGAAACGTCTGAATTTGATGGTAGGTCTGACATAGTGCAGTTACAATGAATTGGGACGTGGAAGATGTGCAACGCGCGACGCGGCGTGACATGGAGCGTTTGTGACCGTCCAATTACACTTCAGTGACCGTCAGGTATCACATCGGGGCTACCAATTGTTGTGGGTGCTAGATAATGACCTTTATTGCAACATAAACACTGAACAGAATAAAACGTTTATAATAACCAAGTGAAAACGTAAGTGTTTGATTGTACCAAAGATGATCTTTAAAAATAGTTATCACTTGCGCATAGCATTACACGGCATGTAACATTGCACTTCAAAACCAGAAACGTATTTTCGCATCAGTGGTAAAGTTCGTAAGTCACAGATTGTATAGCTTTCCCTAAGAGCATATGCTGCTGCATATTTCGCAGATTTTTGCTCCCCACACTCATCCACTCTCACCCACCGCAACTAAACTCCCTTCCTAACAGCATGAGACCAAAGGCTATCACATGGGTGGCAGTGTGTGGTCACGGAGAAAAGTTTCATTACGTGCACATACAAGCCTTTCTAAAACTTATCAAACTTATCAAAGATAACTTATCAAAGATAACTTATCAAAGATAAACAGCAACCTACATGTTTTACGTTCATCAAAATTCTTGTCTACTGCCAACATCAACTTCCAGCAGCTGGTATTATGATTTGCCACACAATAAAGAAATAATAAACACTGTGTTACGAATGTGTGACAACGGTAGAAAAATAATAGACACAAGAAAATGATAGTGATGTCGATGCACAAGTTTGTCTCCGACAAGCGAAGCGTCAGTGCAGTGGCAGTCGTAGGTTGTAGTGATAGCCTAGGAATGGTAGGGTGGACGTACAGGAGATCAACAAATACTAGTCAGTGTATTCACAAAGGATGGGTAATGGACAGCAGACAATGAACTGTTTTCCGACCTCTAAGCATCTCGTCCGCCGTATCTGCCATCGCATTAATCCACGTCCACTCTTTAAACTTCATATAATAGTCCACCGCGAAACCGCGACGTTTCATATATAAGCTGGAAAGCGCTTTTCAACTGTTCAGTCTCTCTGGGCGTATTTGGTCCCCCACCCCCACTTGCATGCTCTCTACCCTCTCTCTCGTCCTCTTTCACTCTCTTTCACACTCACTCACTTGCACACATACACACACACACACACACACACACAAAGAGGGAGACAGAGAGACAAGTTAACACATACACACACACACACACGCGCGCGCGCGCGCGCGCGCGCGTATGTTCATGTACATATGCTTCCTGGAATGTAGCACTGTAACTTCTATTTTCATGGTACACTGACGACCGGGTAAGAGAGAGATATGACGGAAAGTAACCTCTTCCGGTGGTTCTCCCGCAGGCTTGCCCGGACTGAAACGCTGAAACCACACTGTTTGTTATTTCTCCACAGTAGAGCACGAAGAAAGACAAACGTGTCTCTGCGGGGTGTGTGATTTTTGACCATAACTCACGCGAAACGAGCGCGGGACAAAACACATGCAGAGGTTGATATGCAGTTTCACCGAAATGAAACAGCCGGATGTACATTCGTGCTGGCCACATTCCATTCCTGTCCGCACGGCGCGTTAGATGGCCGGATAAATGTTTGCAGCAAGCGCAGTGCAGTTCCAAGTACGTTGCAAGCAAGAAACAACTACCTACCACAACCCTTTAAGTGAATGTCTTCTGCACTTCTTTGTGGTAGTCGGCACGATATCTGTGCGCCGTGAAACGTGGCAATCGTCTCTGAATAAGGAAAAGGGTGAGGTCATCCGAGTGAGTACGGAAATAATCTGCTACATTTCGGTTACACGATAAATCACGCAAATTTAAAGGCTGCCAATTCAGTGAAATTTCTATGAATAACATTGCAAATAACTTAAACTGGAACTATGACATAAATAACTTGCGGAGAAGGCAAACCAAAGATTGCATTTTACGGGCAAAACACAGAGAAGAAAGAAAAGGTCTACTAAAGAGACCCTCCTAGTCTACCCCAATCCGTCCTCTACTAGCGTATTGCTTGCGGTATGGAATTCTTACGGTATTGGATTGACGGAGGACATAGAAAAAATACGCCAGTCACTACTCTTGATGAACTGTGGTATCGTGTTGACTACATCGGACAGTTCACTAACAATACTGTTTACATTGACGGAGAACTGAACGTGCAAGCTGTCGCAATGTCCCGGATCAAAAGAGTCACTGGTGCAGTTGATTTTTAAGCTCTCACCGCAGCGCAACCATCAGGTAGTGAGCTAAAAGATTTGTTTGCGCAACCATCAGGCCTACAAATCAACCGTATGGCGCAACCACTGTCAAATGTGCTGCTGTATTGTAACAAATTGCGATCATTTGTGTCTACCGACTTTTGGCAACAGGCAATCGCCAACAGGCCGTGCTATGGAGTACTAGCCACTACCAATATGGTGAAGTAAGCTATTGTCTGGCAAAGATCCAAGCAATATGTGCGACAATGTGTGGCCTGTCAAGAGAAGAGATGCTCGTTATATTATCGCCTAACAGCTGCGGCGTTCTTCTTTGCGGCGAGATTGTTTCTCAAAATTTCAGTCACCAACTTTCTCTTCTGAATGAGAATATATATTACTCTCTCCAGCCTACGTTGGGAGAAATGATCGTTGTAATAAAATAACAGCAATCAACGAGGAATGGTAGTTGCAGTTAGACGCGTGGGATATTCCATTTCGGAAATCGTTAAGTAATTCATTATTCCGGGACCTATAATGTCAACCGTGCGCCGAGAATACCAAATTCCAGGCATTTCCTTTCGCCACCGACAGCGCAATGATCGACGGTCTTCACTTAACGACCGAGATCAGCGGCTTTTGCATAGCGTTTTTAGTGATAATAGCAAGTAACACTGCGTGGAATAACAGCAGTAGTCAATGTGGAGCATACGATGAACGCATGCTTTGCGACAGGGAGGTGAAATCTGGCTTTAATGGGCTATGGCAGCAGACGACCGACGCATGTGCCTTTGCTAAAAGCACGCCATCGACTGCAATGCCTCTCCTGGTCTTGTGACCACATCGGTTGGACACTAGACGATTGGACCCCAGACGACTGAAAACCCGTGGCCAGGTGTGATAAGTCCCGATTTCAGTTGGTAAGAGCTGATGGCTGACTTCGAGTGTGGTGCAGAGCCCCTGAAGCCATGCATCCGGGTTGGGTTGTCAGCATGACACTTTGCAAGCCTTGGTGGCTCCATAACAGTGTGGGCTGTATTTACATGGGATGGACTGGATCCTCTGGTTCAACTGAACCAGTCATCGACTAAATGGCTGCTTTCGGCTACTTACTGACCATTTTAGCCATTCCTAGAATTCAAGCTCCCCAAAGATAATCGAGTTTTTATGGATAACAATGCGACGTGTCACCAGGCCACAGTGGTACGCGACAGGTTTTAAGAACATTCCGGACAGTTTTAGTGAATGATTTGGCCAACCAAATGGCTTCGACATGAATCCCATCGAACATTTATGGGACATAATCGAGAGATCAGTTTGTGCACGAATTCGTGCACCAGCTACACTTGCACGATTGTGGACGATTATAGAGCCACACCGCTCAATATTTCTTCAGTGGACTTCAGACTTGTTCGTTTCAAGCAAAGTCGAGTTGCTGCATTACGCTGGACAGAAGTTGGTCCGACACGATATTAGGAGGTGCCCAAGGAACTTTGTCGCCATACTGTATATCAACAGTCTTTGTCATCCAAAAGAAAATGCATGTCGTTATGTCATCCATTATTATATGGCCACGCTAAGTTATTGATAGCACGAAGTAAGGATAATGTAAAGTTTATGATAAACACGTTAAAGGAATCATTTTAACGAGGCGGGTTTAAAATAAATATGTGCAAAACAGAACATCTAATAGTGGGAGGAAATGCAATGAGTGTGATATTACCGCAAGGAACTTTTAAAACAGTAAAGCAGTTTCAATACTTAGTATCGAATGCTGATTTTAACCGGATCGTGAAATGCCTCTAGTAAAAGGAATACTTCTACCAACACGTCTGAGAATTCGAGTGTGACAAGATTGGGTCCAATCTTGAGTAAGTTTTATCGTCACGCTGTATTGTTGCTCGTGCTGGTTGGGTCTTTCCAGACGACTCCTAGTTCTGCATACAGTATCGTGATGAACACAGCCCTGTGTGGATGATCCGAGTAGAACGGATGTCGTCAAATTGAATTCACCATCATAATACTAGACCAGCACCTTGCACAGTGGTGTGCATGCCACTAGGTAGACTACACGGTAACATCTGGTTAACATAGCCGGTAATATGGACAAGACATGTTACGTTCTTTCGTACTGAGTATGAGGTCTCGAAGACGCTGTCATTCAACAACATAACGCAAGAACACATGTTGCTCTCTCTGTACTGAGTTAGTTCAGCACAGAATGTGTTTGACCTCTACACTGTTCAGCTCGTTCTTCAGCTATCTCCAGATATCTGGGCATGGACGATCTCTGGCAGTGTTGGAACAGCAATCGACAACATACCCGTGCCTGCATTCAAGCTCATTTTGACTTTAGCTCAGTTAGATCCATTATTGTAGCTCTATATACTGAATTTTTCATCCTGTGCACCACCAAGTAACTTACAAATTTCATCATTTATTCTTCCCACTATACTCCGTATGCACTTTTTTTTTTTTTTTTTTTTATCAGTCTACTGACTGGTTTGATGCGGCCCGCCACGAATTCCTTTTCTGCGCTAACCTCTTCATCTCAGAGTAGCACTTGCAACCTACGTCCTCAATTATTTGCTTGACGTATTCCAATCTCTGTCGCCGGCCGCGGTGGTCTAGCGGTTCCGGCGCTGCAGTCCGGAAACGCGGGACTGCTACGATCGCAGGTTAGAATCCTGCCTCGGATATGGGTGTGTGTGATGTCCTTAGGTTAGTTAGGTTTAAGTAGTTCTAAGTTCTAGGGGACTTATGACCTAAGATGTTGAGTCCCATAGTGCTCAGAGCCATTTGAACCATTTGAATTTCCAATCTCTGTCTTCCTCTACAGTTTTTGCCATCTACAGCTCCCTCTAGTACCATGGAAGTCATTCCCTCATGTCTTAGCAGATGTCCTATCATCCTGTCCCTTCTCCTTATCAGTGTTTTCCACATATTCCTTTCCTCTCCGATTCTGCGTAGAACCTCCTCATTCCTTACCTTATCAGTCCACCTAATTTTCAACATTCGTCTATAGCACCACATCTCAAATGCTTCCATTCTCTTCTCTTCCGGTTTTCCCACAGTCCATGTTTCACTACTATTCAATGCTGTACTCCAGACGTACATCCTCAGAAATTTATTCATCAAATTAAGGCCGGTATTTGATATTAGTAGACTTCTCTTGGCCAGAATTGCCTTTTTTGCCATAGCGAGTATGCTTTTGATGTCCTCCTTGCTCCGTCCGTCATTAGTTATTTTACTGCCTAGGTAGCAGAATTCCTTAACTTCATGGACCTCGTGACCATCAATCCTGATGTTAAGTTTCTCGCTGTTCCCATTTCTACTACTTCTCATTACCTTCGTCTTTCTTCGATTTACTCTCAAGCCATACTGTGTACTAATTAGACTGTTCATTCCGTTCAGCTGATCATTTAATTCTTCTTCACTTTCACTCAGGATAACAATGTCATCAGCGAATCGTATCATTGATATCCTTTTACCTTGTATTTTAATTCTACTCCTGAACCTTTCTTTTATTTCCATCATTGCTTCCTCGATGTACAGATTGAAGAGTATGGGCGAAAGGCTACAGCCTTGTCTTACACCCTTATTAATACGAGCACTTCGTTCAGGATCGTCCACTCTTATTATTCCCTCTTGGTTGTTGTACATATTGTATATGACCCGTCTCTCCCTATAGCTTACACCTACGTTTTACAGAATCTCGAACAGCTTGCACCATTTTATATTGTCGAACGCTTTTTCCAGGTCGACAAATCCTATGAAAGTGTCTTGATTTTTCTTTAGCCTTGCTTCCACTATTAGCCGTAACGTCAGAATTGCCTCTCTCGTCTCTTTAATTTTCCTAAAGCCAAACTGATCGTCACCTAGCGCATTCTCAATTTTCTTTTCATTCTTCTGTATGTTATTCTTGTTAGCAGCTTCGATGCATGAGCTGTCAAGCTGATGTGCGATAATTCTCGCACTTGTCAGCTCTTGCCGTCTTCGGAATTGTGTGGATAATGCTTTTCCGAAAGTCAGATGGTATATCGCCAGACTCATATATTCTACACACCAACATGAATAGTCGTTTTGTTGCCACTTCCCCCAATGATTTCAGAAATTCTGATGGAATGTTATCTATCCCTTCTGCCTTATTTGACCGTAAGTCCTCCAAAGCTCTTTTAAATTCCGATTCTAATACTGGATCGCCTATCTCTTCTAAATCGACTCCTGTTTCTTCTTCTATCACATCAGACAAATCTTCAACCTCATAGAGGCTTTCAATGTATTCTTTCCACCTATATCCTCTCTCCTCTGCATTTAACAGTGGAATACCCGTTGCACTCTTAATGTTGCCATCGTTGCTTTTAATGTCATAAAGGTTATTTTGACTTCCCTGTATGCTGAGTCTGTCCTTCCGACAATCATATCTTTTTCGATATCTTCACATTTTTCCTGCAGCCATTTTGTCTTAGCTTCACTGCACTTCCTATTTATTTCATTCCTCAGCGACTTGTATTTCTGTATTCCTGATTTTCCCGGAACATGTTTGTACTTCCTCCTTTCGTCAGTCAACTGAAGTATATGTTCTGTTACCCATGGTTTCTTCGCAGCTACCTTCTTTGTACCTATGTTTCCCTTCCCAAGTTCTGTGATGGCCCTTTTTAGAGATGTCCATTCCTCTTCAACTGTACTGCCTACTGCGCTATTCCTTATTCCTGTATCTATAGCGTTAGTGAACTTAAAACGTATCTCGTCATTCCTTAGTACTTCCGTATCCCACTTCTTTGCGTATTGATTCTTCCTGACTAATGTCTTGAACTTCAGCCTACTCTTCATCACTACTATATTGTTGTCTGAGTCTATATCTGCTCCTGGGTACGCCTTACAACCCAGTATCTGATTTCGGAATCTCTGTCTGACCATGATGTAATCTAATTGAAATCTTCCCGTACCTCCCAGCCTTTTCCAAGTATACCTCCTCCTCTTGTTATTCTTGAACAGGGTATTCGCTATTACTAGCTGAAACTTGTCACAGAACTCAATTAGTCTTTCTCCTCTTTCATTCCTTGTCCCAAGCCCATACTCTTCTGTAACCTTTTCTTCTACTCCTTCCCCTACAACTGCATTCCAGTCGCCCATTACAATTAGATATTCGTCCCCCTTTACATACTGCATTACCCTTTCAATTTCCTCATACACTTTCTCTATCTGTTCATCTTCAGCTTGCGACGTCGGCATGTATACCTGATCAATCGTTGTCGGTGTTGGTCTGCTGTCGATTCTGATTAGAACAACCCAGTCACTGAACTGTTCACAGTAACACACCCTCTGCCCTACTTTCCTATTCATAACGAATCGTACACCTGTTATACCATTTTCTGCTGTTGTTGATATTGCCCGATACTCATCTGACCAGAAATCCTTGTCTTCCTTCCACTTCACTTCACTGACGCCTACTATATCTAGATTGAGCCTTTGCATTTCCCTTTTCAGATTTTCTAGTTTCCCTACCACGTTCAAGCTTCTGACATTCCACGCCCCGACTCGTAGAACGTTATCCTTTCGTTGATTATTAATCTTTTTCTCATGGTAACCTCCCCCTTGACAGTCCCCTCCCGGAGATCCGAATGAGGGACTATTCCGGAATCTTTTTCCAATGGAGAAATCATCATGACACTTCTTCAAATACAGGCCACATGTCCTGTGGTTACACGTTAGGTGTCTTTAATGCAGTGGTTTCCATTGCCTACTGCATCCTCATGTCGTTGATCATTGCTGATTCTTCCGCCTTTACGGGCAGTTTCCCACCCCTAGGACAAGAGAGTGCCCTAAACCTCTATCCGCTCCTCCGCCCTCTTTGACAAGGCCGTTGGCAGAATGAGGCTGACTTCTTATGCCGGAAGTCTTCGGCCGCCAATGCTGATTTTTTTATCAAAATTTAGGCAGTGGCGGGGACCGAACCCGGGCCCGAAGACGTTTTGATTATAAATCAAAGACGCTACACCTATACCAGTTTATTTATTTCTTTCCTAGTGTCCTCATATTCAGTTTTATTATTTTTAATGGTGAGCCACATACGACGGTATGGATTCCGTAAAGGAAGAATGTTTCCTAGTAGGAGCTCCGTTCCGACAAGCGGTTTCGTGTTCTGGCAGGAAGTTTGAAAACAGCGCACTGGTGTGGTCGGGAGGTGATCCCAACAGTAACGGAGGAAACGGCTATTCGAAGGTCAGGAAGAAATACTACTTCCTTCGTCTGGACAGGAACTGAGAGTGGAGGTTTGACTGGAATCGAGAGGCAAACCGCTAGTACTCAAACTGTAGATCCCCAGCATGATAGATATTGAGGGCATGTGCCAACCTTGGACTGTGGCCAGCAGCAAGGTGTTTCACAAGGACTGGACTAAAGCTCAATGGTAGCCACACAGCTACCAATCCAGACTCGAACATATGTTGCACCAGCAAAGTGGACGCTCTGTAGTGGTTGTCACCCATTAGTTGAAACCTCCTAGCAGACTAAAACTGTATACCAGACCAGGGCTCGAACCTGAGAACTTCGCCTTTAGTGGGCGTTTAGTCTTTTACCACTGCAACTTACCCCAGAGACTCTTGAGTTAGAGGACCAGCACACCAGGAAGGGAGGATATTGTGGTGATCTGGCTTAGCCAGGGCCTGGGAAGATTGTTTCCAAAATGAATTTTCACTCTGCAGCAGAGTGTGCGCTGAGTTTGCATGGCGGATTGCAACTGCGTTCCACACCGGCAATAGAAACTCAGAACTGGGTATTTTGCAACTGTGACTTATTGAACTGACAGTTCGGTAATTGTCACACCTGTCAACACTTGGAATTATCACTTCTTCTTTAAGTCTAAGGGTATCTCGCCTGTCTCATGCATCTTGCTCACCATATGGAAGAGTTTTGTCATGGCTGCCTCTCCCAAGCCTATCAGGAGTTCTGACTAAATATTGTCTACTCCTGGGGCCTCGATTCGACTTACATCTTTCAGTGCTCTGTCAAATTCTTCACGCAGTATCATATCTCGCATCTCATCTTTACCTACGTCCTCGTCCACTTCCATTATACTACCCTCAAGTACATCATTGTTGTGTAGACCCTCTATATACTAATTCCACCTTCCTGCCTTCCCTTCTTTGCTTATATCTGGTTTTCCATCTGAACTGTTGATATTCATACAGGTGGTTCTCTTTTCTCCATATGTCTCTAATTTTCCTGGGATATCATCCATTCATAGAATACAGATATTCACACCAGTTTTATGCGCTACTCATATTTCTCTCAGGATGAAAGAAAGATTTTTTTTAGTGTAACAACGTTTTTATTAGTTTTCTCGGCATTAGTTTGGAATGATTAAAATCCTTTCAACATTGGTTGCTTTATCGCACTTCATTAGAGAAATTTTCTAAGCACGTCCGACGTTAGCTGGATGGCCCCATTTAAGGACGCTGGACTGGGAGAAGGAGAAGATGAACTTCATCGACGGTGGTCTTCCAAGTCTCCAGGCCTCACAAATTGTGACTTTTGCCTGTGGCGTTACGTAAAATCCCTCGCTTTTATCCTAACTATGCCTGACACTCTTGAAACTTTGCAGCATTGATGTTCTTGGTGTGTGGCAGGAAATAAGACACTGCTTTTATTCTTGTCGTGTAACACATGGTGCTCATATTGAATGCATAAGAATTTGAACTTCTCTCTTTCAAGTAACATTAAGATTTTGTTTCTATCTTTTGTAGTTTGGAAACAATAAATGTCTATAAACTGTTCCTCCCTTTTGAGTAGCCCTGTACTTAATTTCTACACGAAGGCCATGTTGAGGTGAGTTGTGAGAGTCGTGTACATTAACTGCTGTCCTACCCGCAGTCACCCATAGTTCAGCAGTGGCCCACTATCTGGAGGGATTGAAGAGAAGAGAAGTTTTTCTGTGGTGTTGTGTAAGGCAGCTCAGCCCGGGGCAGCGGCGTTTTGTGAGCCTGCGAACAATACACGAAGCCGGGCCGCGATTAATGGCTGCCGAGTTGCGCGCCCGTACATCACGGCCGGCGGCCAGAATGGATGTCGCGGTAAGGCTCCCCGCCCAGTGCGCTCTCTCTAGTAAACAGCTACTATTGATTGCTCACGCAAAGGGTTACCGTCTCGTCAGCAACTGCTAATCCATTGTTGCTCACTAATCACCCTACAACCAGCTTCCGCCTGTTCCTGAAAGCTTCGAATGTTGAAGCCACGATGGGGATACATCAAATTATTGCTAGTTCTTTCTGATGTTTGCTAGATCTTTCTCAAGTTTCTAGAGTTAATAGCCTCACAACTGCGCCAATTACGTCAAAAATTCTAGCATCAAGGGAAGCATGTAAGAAAACGATGTAGTCTTTCAACCTTACCGTTCAACCTATACATCGAAGATGCAATGAAGGAAACAAAATTAAAGAGTGGAATTAAATGACGTCAAAGATAAGATTCGCTGATGATATTCTCAGTGAAAGTGAAGAAGAACTGCAGGATCTGCTGAATGGAATGACAGTCTAATGAGTACAGAACATGGATTGAGAGTAAATAGAGGAAAGATGAAACTAATTAGAAGAAGCAGAAGTAGCAGAAATGAGACAAGCAAGAAACTTAACATCAGTATTGGCGATCATGAGGTATATGAAGTTAAGAACTTCTACTACCTAGGCACCCTAATAACTCAGGACGAACAGAGCGCCGGCCAGGGTGGCCGAGCGGTTCTAGGCGCTACAGTCTGAAACCGCGTGACCGCTATGGTCGCAGGTTCGAATCCTGCCTCGGGCATGGATGTGTGTTATGTCCTTAGGTTAGTTAGTTTCAAGTAGTTCTAAGTTCTAGGGGACTGATGACCTCAGAAGTTAAGTCCCAGCGTTCGTGCTGGACATGCAAACCGCGTGAGACGACGCTTCATCCAGTCCCAAACATGATCAATGGGGGACAGATCCGGAGATTTTGCTGGCCAGGGTAGTTGACTTACACCTTCTAGAGCACGTTGGGTGGCACGGGATACATGCGGACGTGCATTGTCCTGTTGGAACAGCAAGTTCCCTTGCCGGTCTACGAATGGTAGAACGGTGGGTTCGATGACGGTTTGGATGTACCGTGCACTATTCAGTGTCCCCTCGACGATCACCAGTGGTGTACGGCCAGTGTAGGAGATCGCTCCCCACACCATGATGCCGGGTGTTGGCCCTGTGTGCCTCGGTCGTATGCAGTCCTGATTGTGGCGCTCACCTGCACGGCGCCAAACACGCATACGACCATCATTGGCACCAAGGCAGAAGCGACTCTCATCGCTGAAGACGACACGTCTCCATTCGTCCCTCCATTCACGCCTGTCGCGACACCACTGGAGGCGGGCTGCACGATGTTGGGGCGTGAGCGGAAGACGGCCTAACGGTGTGCGGGACCGTAGCCCAGCTTCATGGAGACGATTGCGAATGGTCCTCGCCGATACCCCAGGAGCAACAGTGTCCCTAATTTGCTGGGAAGTGGCGGTGCGGTCCCCTACGGCACTGTGTAGGATCCTACGGTCTTGGCGTGCATCCGTGCGTCGCTGCGGTCCGGTCCCAGGTCGACGGGCACGTGCACCTTCCGCCGACCACTGGCGACAACATCGATGTACTGTGGAGACCTCACGCCCCACGTGTTGAGCAATTCGGCGGTACGTCCACCCGGCCTCCCGCATGCCCACTATACGCCCTCGCTCAAAGTCCGTCAACTGCACATACGGTTCACGTCCACGCTGTCGCGGCATGCTACCAGTGTTAAAGACTGCGATGGAGCTCCGTATGCCACGGCAAACTGGCTTACACTGACGGCGGCGGTGCACAAATGCTGCGCAGCTAGCGCCATTCGACGGCCAACACCGACGGTTCCTGGTGTGTCCGCTGTGCCGTGCGTGAGATCATTGCTTGTACAGCCCTCTCGCAGTGTCCGGAGCAAGTATGGTGGGTCTGACACACCGGTGTCAATGTGTTCTTTTTTCCATTTCCAGGAGTGTGCATTCAGACTTACGTAAAGACGTTATCCACAGAATTCAGAATATTTCAAGAGCAGTAATGGCCGAGCGTTGTCACACTGTCAGTTTCATAGCTCCGAGTTGTGGGTGAGAACAATATACCGAAGAATGGAAAAGAAAATTGACCATGTGTCGCATGACGATCAGTTTAGCTTAAGGAAAGGTTAAGGAACCAGAAAGGCAGTCCTTGCCGATACGGTTGACAATGGGAGTGAGGATAAAGAAAAATCAAGACACGTTCATAGTATATGTAGTCCTTGAAGAGGTGTTCGGCAGTGTCAAATGTTGCCAGATGTTCGACACTCTGAGAACACCATAGGGGTAAACTCTAAGGAAAGACGTGTAATGCAGAATATGTACAAGAGACAAGACAGAATAATAAGAGTGCAAGACGAACAACGAAGTGCACGGTTTTTTAAAGTAAATAAGACAGGGATGTTCAATCTTTATGTAGATGAAGCAATGACAGAAATAAAAGGAACGTTCAAGAGTGGAATGAAACTCAATGTGGAAGAATATCAGTGATATTCTCTGACGACATTGCTACCCTCTTTGAAAATGAAGAACTGCATGATCTGCTGAATGGAATGAACGGTCTAGTGAGTACAAAATATGAACTGAGAGTAAATCGTAGAAAGGCGGAAATAATGAAAAGCAGTAGAAATGAGAACAGCAAGAAAATTAATATCAGGATTGGTGACCACTAAGTAGATGAAGCTAAGGAATTCTGCTATATAGACAGCAAAACAACTCAAGGAGGACACAGACAGCAGACTAACCCTGGCAAAAATGACATTCCTGGCGAAGGGAAGTCTACTGGTGTCAAACATAAGCTTTAATTTGAGGAAGACATTTCTGAGAATGTGTGTTTGGAGCACAGCATTCTTTGGTAGTGAAATTTGGACTGTGTGAAAACCAGAACAGAAGATAATGGAATCGTTTGAGATGTGGTGCTATAGAAGAATTTTGAAAACTATTTGGACTGATAAGTTATGTAATGAGGAGGTTCTCTGCAGAATCAGAAAAGCCAGAGGAGAAAATCAATGGTTCAAGTCTCGTCGACGAGATGCTAAGAGGCGGAACACATGCACGCACTGGGGATGGATGAAAAAGGAAAGCGGCCGTGCCCTTCCAAAGGAACCACCCCGGTATTTTCCGAAAGAGATATAGGGAAATCACGAAACACCTAAATCAGGATGGCGGACGCAGATCTGAACCGTCGTCCTCCCGAATGCGAGTCCGGCCTGTTAACCACTGTACTACCTCGTTCGGTGGGATATATGAAAAACAGTGACTAGACGAAGGGGTAGGATGGTACGACATCAGTTAAGACATTAGGGAATGACTTTCATGGCACTAGAGGAAACTCTAGAGGACAAAAACTGTAGAGATTGGAGCACATGCAATAAATCCCTTCTTTTTTTTTTTGTCTGGAGTGTGTTGGGAAATAAGATGAGCGTACAAAGTACAACGGTAGTTAGAAGATGTGCGGATACTGGTACCGGATACCGGAGAAATGAAGTTCATGTATCCATCCCAGCGTCAACATTTATGTTTCCCATGATCCCAGTAAGTGTATTAAGGTGAATGACGGGATGTTCCCTTCTCAATAAATATTGCAGGTTATCTTCCCCATACTTGTCCTGTAAGAGGCCGCTCTCCGTCTCCAACAAAAATTGTCGTAATAGTGATCTTAGGAAGAAAGGCAATGTTGCTTCCCCGAAATATTTTCTATAAATTTAGAGAATATATTCGAAAAAGACTCTGCGAGAAATCTCTTAGCACCATTGTACGTCACACGTACGCGTCATGAAAATTGGATAGAAGTTATTATGGTGCGCACAGGGTTCAAATGGTTCAAATGGCTCTGAGCGCTATGGGACTCAACTTCTGCGGTCATTAGTCCCCTAGAACTTAGAACTAGTTAAACCTAACTAACCTAAGGACATCACACACATTCATGCCCGAGGCAGGATTGGAATCTGCGACCGGAGCGGTCTCGCGGTTCCAGACTGCAGCGCCAAAACCGCACGGCCACTTCGGCCGGCTTGCGCACAGGGATGTGTACAGATTACGTTGCCTACGGTTCACGAAAATTTGGTAAATGTTGTTATGGTGCGCACAGGGTTGTGTACAGAACACGTAGCCTAAGTGATATAAGCCACTTGAATAGGATAGAGAAGTCCGAATTTTAAAACTGATGAAGACTTTCAAGGTTTTTAAGCTGATATTTTAAGTGTTGTAAAGTAATTTAACTTTTTTGAGATTTGTTTTTTTTTAAGGTCTAGCGTAAACATTAACGTTAACTGTTATGCTTTTGCAAGTAAAAGGAAGCTTTGTCTCGAGTCCAGCTGATAAGAGAAACTGTCATTTGAAATTACCAGCCTTTAGGTATTTAGTAAAACACGCAATCTGTTTTTAATATTTCCTAACATTTCTAGTCTCTGCATCTCTCCTTCTCCAGAAGCTTGGGACTAATCCTTTGTTCCATAATTATTAGTATTTATCTAGTTAAAAAAAGTATGACGGTAACAGCTCTAAACAGAAGCATCAGTAGTATAATATGATGGCTATTTTATCTGTCACACCGAGCGGGATGACACATTGGACTCACATTCGATTCGGGAGGACGACGGTGAAACTCGCTTCCGGCCATCTTGATTTAAGTTTTCCGTGATTTCCATAAATCGCTTCAGGCAAATTCAGTTCCTCTGAAAGGGCACGCCCGATTTATTTCTCCATACGACCCTGATCCGAGCTTGTGCTCCGTCTCTAATGACACAGTTGTCGATGGGACCTCCTCCTCCTCCTCCAGCTTCACCTGTCACAAAGAACTGTAATTCTAATCATTTACATTCCCACCGAACGTATGTGGTTGTACGAAGTTAGATTGACATCCGACCAGTTTTCAGTGTGCTTCAGTGTGCTATATGACCTGTTCGTATATTGTAATGTTACTGCGTGCTACGTTGCGAAACAGGAACGTAAAACAGACCCAAACTGAATTCGCACTGTTACATCAGCCAGCCTGAGTGTGTTTTTTAGGAGGTTTCCCATGCTGGATTAGGCAAATGCTGGGACGATCTCAGAACTTTCACAATGCGATGACAGACCTAGAAGAATTTTATTATTTATTGACTGCGATAATGGCCACGGAAGCCTGGGCTTACATTCACAACGAACACTGTTTTCACGATTCATAGATAGATAGCGCACACGATTTACTTCCATTTGCTTTCGCTTACGACTGTGACTCCGGAAAAGCATCTGGCCGGTCTAACAATACCACCACTGGCAAAGTAGGTTAGAAATCAGATTAATTATGTTGCTCACGCAGCATATGCTCGCTTTATCGGGCAACAACAAAGTTTCCAGAATGAGATTTTCACTCTGCAGCGGAGTGTGTGCTGATATGAAACTTCCTGGCAGATTAAAACTGTGTGCCGGGCCGAAACTCGAACTCGGGACCTTTGCCTTTCGCGGGCAAGTGCTCTACCATCACAGCTACCCAAGCACGACTCACGCCCCATCCTCACAGCCTTACTTCTGCCAGTACCTTACCTTCCAAACTTTACAGAAGCCCGGCACACAGTTTTAATCTGCCAGGAAGTTTCATATCAGCGCACACTCCGCTCCAGAGTGAAAATATCATTCTGGAAACATCCCCCAGGCTGTGGCTAAGCCATGTCTCCGCAATATCCTTTCTTTCATGAGTGCTAGTTCTGCCAGGTTCGCAGGAGAGCTTCTGTAACGTTTGGAGGGTAGGAGACGAGGTACTGGCAGAAGTAAGGTTGTGAGGATGGGGCGTGAGTCGTGCTTGGGTAGCTCAGTCGGTAGAGCACTTGCCCGCGAAAGGCAAAGGTCCGGAGTTCGAGTCTCGGCCCGGCACACAGTTTTAATCTGGCAGGAAGTTTCAAGTTTCAACAACAAACTTATTGACTGTGAATGGTATCGTCAGAACGGAAATAATGAAGTCACAGTAAAAAAGTAATTAATTTTGGCACTTATCTTAAATGGATTCCCACGTAGATTTCATCGAAGTTGTTATGGCTCATCTTGTTGATTCTAGGGTGATTCCACTTTGACTGCTAGAAGGTCCAGATCTGTATTTTAGCAATATTAGATGACCTAACAAATGCGTTTTTCAGGAAATTCTTAATGATTAAACCATCCAAGATCAGAACAAGGGTATGGTAGAAATAATTTCGACTTGGTGTTCACGATCCACATTTTTATTAAACTTCTTGTAAATTCACATATACTTCTTCTTAATTGTCACATCATCAAGAAAACAGTTTTGTATCAATCTTCATATATTTAATTTCCACTTTAACCAAACACAAGACTTGACTGTTCTTTTACAAAGCGAAATAACAACTTAACTTCTGTAAAGTGAAACGACGACTGCTCTGTGCACATTCGCGCTTAAACGGTTACAAGTAAGTCAAAGATTATGACAGTCTCACAGAAATGAATACACACAAGAATCATATCACTGTTATATATCGATACGTCGGAGTACCTATACATTAATAAACCAAATGTGAATATTGTCACAAAAATATGTCTGTTACTTCGCAGAAATGCAGTACGATATTACTGGTATCGAGAACTGGGGTTCGAGTGCCGTAATGGTCACATAAATAAAGAATCATAACACCAGGTAGTTAAATAATAAATTTAAAAAGATGTCCGAATTCTGGAAACACAGACCACGTACTAGAAGGGATAATTTAATTTTAGAAAAAGTTCTTTGTCCCATATACTGTACAATGGTTTGCAGAGAGGTCATATAGGTAGACCTTTATTAACAACAGGAAATTTTGATTTTGTTAAATTCCGTAGCCTCGAAGAACTTATACAAAAATCTGCTTCACTTCAGAACGACACTGCCCATTCTCATAGAATATACACAGCAAGAGACCGGAAGGGCATGAGTGATGGGGTGCAGTATACCAATCGGCATTTACTCGTACGCTCGTTGGAAACAAAGGAAGATATATAGGCGCATGTGACCTTTCAATTCTCTCCAAGCGCTGGTCCATTGTTAAACGCGGAATGGAGTTTTAAAATGTTTTCAATTGTGCGTCGCGTTCGTCCACTCGCGCTCAGAACGCACTATGGGCGGCGATGTTTCATAACCGCGGCTATTCACCTCGTGTATAAACGACTCGTACCCGCGCGTTAATGGAACTTGGTGTGAGCACTGTTTTAAGGACGTGGAAGAGCTTAATTGTGGCAATTCGAAGTATCTTCGAAAACAGATAAATTAATATATCATTGCTTTATTACTAAAGAGATCTCAACTGGTTTTATCTATCGCGACTTAGTTTAGAACTGCATTTAACAAATGTTAATTTGTAACTCGGAAGTATATGCGTGCGAAGCGATGAGAACTGGAAAGGTTACATAAAATTAATCGTGAGCAAGGCAAATGGCAGACGGGGCTTCATTGGAAGAATTCTCTGAAAATGTAGTCCATCAACAAATGAAGTAGCTTACAAAATACTTGCTCGACCGATACCTGAACATCGGTCCTCAGTAGGGAATCCGTAGCAGGAAGAACTGATGGAGGAAATAGAGAAGAGCAGCATGTTTCGTTACAAGTTCATTTAGTGAGCAGGAAAACGTCATGGTGATGCCCAGTAAACTCCAACGGCACACAGCGCAATAGAGGCATTCTGCATCACGTTGTGAACTGCGGTAAAGTTACGAGAACATACCAAAAGAGTCAGCGAATATATTGCTTACTCCAACATATATCTTGCGAAAAGATCATAAAGACCAAATTAAAGAGAGTTTCGGACTCACAGGGAGGCATACCAGAAACCGTTCTTTCTTCTATATTGGAACAGGAAAAGGCCCAGCGCAAACTCCCAACACTTGAAGAAAGCACAGGTGACACCTATATATAAGAATGGTAAAGGAATGGACACGCAAAATTACGAAACTGAAGAGTTCCCTTTTCTTAGAAGATATACTGCGAACTGTGGGTGAAGACAATAGGCCGATTCAGTATTTCTAGATTTCCGAGAAGCATTTGACCCGGAGCCCCACTGCAGACTATTAAAGTTGGTGTGAGCATGTGGAATAGGTTCTCGGATACGTGAGTGTCTCGAAGGCTTCTTAAGTAATAGAAGCCAGTATGTTGTCCTCGACAGCGAGTGTTCATCAGAGACAAGGGTATCGTCAGATGTGCCCACAGTAAGTGTGCCCCAGGTAAGTGTAACAAAACCACTATTACCTTCTGTATACGTATATCACCTGGCGGACAAGGTAAGCAGCAGTCTGCGACGTTTCAGTGACGATGCTGTGTTGTATGGGAAGGTGTCGTCGTTGAGTGACTGGAGGTGAATACATGATGACTTAGACGAAATTTATAATTTGTGTAATGAATGGCACTAGCTCCAAATGGAGGAAAACGTAAGTTAATGCTGATGAGCAGCAAAAACAATGTTAGTATATAGCATTACTAGTATACTGCTTGTTACAGTTACATCGTTCAAACAGCTGGGTGTAACGATGTTAAGCGACAAAAATAATATGAGCATGAGAGGATTGTAATAAGCAAGACGAGTGGTCGAGTTCGCTTTATTGGGAGAATATTATAAAGGTTACCTGATTTACAATATAAAGATGACCACGTATAGAATATTAATGCGACGCATTCTTGAGTACGTTTCGAGTGTGTGGGATCCCTCCCTACCAGGTCAGATTAAAATAAGATATGGAATCATTTCAGAGCCGTGCTACTAAATTTTATATCGGTGGCTTCGACGAACAAACATTACAGAGATTCTTCCGGACCTCGATTGGGAGTCCCTCGAAGGAAGGTTATATTCTTTTCGAGGATTAATGTTGATAAAATTTAGATAACTAGCATTCGAAGCTGACTGCAGAACGATTCTACTGCAGCCAACATACAGTTCGTCACGAAGATAAGGTACGAGAATTTAGGGCTCATACAGAGGTCTATACATAATCATTTTTCCCTCGCTCCGTTTGCGAGTGCAACGGGAAACCAAATTACTAGCAGTGCTATAAGATACCCTCCGCCACGCACCGTACAGTGGCTTGTGGGGTGTGTACTCATATGTAGATGTAGGTATCGAAGTGACATTAGTACACAAAGTATCCCCGCCACAAATCGTAAGGCGGTTTACGGAGTAGAGATGCACATGTAGATATGCGGCCTGGAACTGCGTATCCTTCTTCTCGATAGTGTCTTAACTTAAACAGAATCGAAAATTAGTATTGAACAGACATGTTTCTCAGTTTCGGATCAAGGTGTCTGTTATCTAACACAGATATAACTTAAGAATGAAACATGTTACTCTATACTTCGAACGTAAGTCTCACCTTAAAACTGTCTCCCAGGATGACTTCAAACTGCAGTTCCCGCCTTTAGAAGGAATTATGTCAAAAAACACCGGGCGGAGTCAAAAATCTTAGTTTGTCTCAGGAGCCTCCTCCATTTTCTCAAACTCGGCGGGGCTGTTCCTAACAAGTTGGAAACATTCTTTATGTTTCAGTCACTTTTATCTATACAGGTATTTTAACTTAAATATTACTTTCGTGCATATTTCTTTCAATAAGTATTCTTTGCACCGTGTCCTTCGCGGTATGATTGCCTTTTAATATATTCTGCAATTTAAAATAATTGGTTCAAACGGCTCTAAGCGCTATGGACCTTAATATATGAGGTCATCAGTTCCTAAAGTTAGAAATAATTAAACCTAACCGTAGCAGCAGCGTGGTTCCAGACTGAATCGCCTAGAACCGCTCGGCCACAGCGGCCAACTTAAAATAATTATCGAATGATAGTATGAATGTATGGAACTGAAATTTTACAACTAACACGATGATTCATTTCGATCTGAGCTTTTAATTTTGATGATTCTCGTTAAACTAATTTCGTTTGTTAATGTTCCATATTTAGTTGAGTCGAAAGTGCAAGATTTGTCGGCAATACGCTAGATGAAGCTTGACCGTGTAATTTAACTAATATTACCACATATTATAAAATACCGTGAAAACAAGGCTATCGGACTTCGTGAAAAAATGCAGGCTCAATTTAACCAATATAATACTTAACAATAGAGCCCTGAAGTCGGCTAATCGTTGCGTCGTCGAACATGCCGTCACCAACTCAGTTTGACTGACCAAATATTATGATTTCTAATTCTATTTATCAGGAAGTGAATCTTGGAGTGCCCGAGACTGAGTAAATGGAGTTTATGTTAGACAGACACTATAATTTCACACAATGATTAATATTTCAGATACTGAAAGACTACATACTCTACTACTCTATCCAGTATCCAGAAAGAGATGAAGGACAATTACAAAACAATCTCGGAGCGTCAACGATTGATACAGACACATTTTATATGAATTCTGGTTTCTATCGTATCATTGTTCCACTTGTTCGGTGTCAGGAGTAAGACATCACGGAGCTATTGATAATAATACAGAGTAGTTCATAATTAGTACGTTACGTATGAGATTCGTTGAATTACATTCTTGTTCACCGTAAGGCGGATTACACATAAAATAACATTATAGTCTGGCTTGCGTCATGACTAAGTAGCATTCCACCAGATTCACTCCCAGAACAAAACAGAGTAGAAAGATTCCCTCCTTTTTTATCATACAGATTGAGTAATTCGTCATTTCTGTACCACGTCCTTTATTAGAGGAAATTTTGCGTTTGAAACGTATGGTAGCAATGTGATCACATGTACCCATACATACGATGCATATCTATAAAAATATTTACTCTTTTACACTTGCATTTCGTTTATGACTCGCAAGTCTTAAGGTTTGCTTCATTTCAGTTGAAAGACTTGTTCCCGTCTGTTACTTACTAATGGTGTAAATTAATAACTAATACAGATAAGGATGAAAATAATTGATAATAGAAGCAGTAGCGTAGTAACACATATGCATCCGCAAACGAGCAGTTTGGGGGAAAATTGCGAATATTTTGTTGCTAGCTGACTATGGGTTTAGTGCGAAATTTGGTCCAATCCAGCATACATTTTAAATTTAAATTTTTCGATTAAGTCCTCATCATAGTGGCCAAAAATTTTCCCCGTGGACAGTGGGTGAGAAATGGTGTACATGCATGATTGGTCAGAGACACATTTTATTCTGAACGTAGTAGTATGTTCGAAGACGGATGAGTTGAGCAGAGCTTGTACCTTAGCCTGCAAGGTCACATGATCTCACTCCACTAAAGTTTTCTGTGAGCGATTACGCGATTACGCGATAAGTCAATCAAATCTGAAGGCTGTAAATTCAGCTAAATACTTAGCGATTATAATTACAAATGATCTCAATTGGAACGATCACATAGATAACATTGTGGGTAGAGCAAACCAAACACTGCGATTCATTGGCAGAACACTTAGAAGGTGCAACAGGTCTACTAAAGAGACTGCTTACACTACGCTTGTCCGCCCTATTCTGGAGTATTGCTATGCGGTGTGGGATCCGCATCAGGTGGGACTGACGGATGACATCCAAAAAGTACAAAGAAGGGCAGCTCGTTTTGTATTATCGCAAAATAGGGGTAATAGTGTCACAGACATGATACGTGAAATGGAGTGGAAATCCTTAAAACAAAGGAGTTTTTCGTTGCGACGGTATCTTCTCATGAAATTTCAAGCACCAGTTTTCTCCTCCGATTGCGAAAACATTGTGTTGGCACCCACGAGCATAAGGATAAATGATCATCACGATAAAATAAGAGGAATCAGGGCTCTCATAGAAAAATTTAAGTGCTCGTTTTTCCCGTGTGCCGTTTGAGAGTGGAACGTTAGAGAGACAGCTTGAAGGCGGTTCATTGAACACTCTGCCAGGCACTTTATTGTGAATAGCAGAGTAATCACGTAGATGTAGATGCAGATGAGCCATCATCTCAAAGGTGATGCGTAGAGCACTCCAGTTGATAAAGCTGAAGGAATGGAGCAGCGCTCTGTACAGTCTTGTCAAGATTTAGCAGATGATATGGGAATTTTTGAATGAATACTTAACTCACTGCACAGACAGGGGCTGTATTGCGTCCATATTCTAGGAGGACAAAGGGGACACTTTCTTCAGCAGTTATGGATGCACCGTAAATTGTCGCATCTAACGTGTTGAGTTAGCATTGTATTTCATGTTAAGGTGGGTCCCATATGAAAGCCGATTCCAATTAAAAAGGAAATTAATACTCTGTCCAGCCATATTAATTTGACAACATGTCAAAAGCCAGAATAACCAGCTTTTGCTGCGGGTGTCGCCTCGAAATGGGTAGGAAGAGAGTCATTGTGGTTCTGGAAGGTACAGACAGGGATGTGGAGCCGTGTCGACTCGCGTGTCGAGACTAGTTGCGCTAGGTGTCTCAGTTGAAGGTCCATGGGAGTTTTTTTGGTCAGGAGAGTAAGGTAAACGCTTCCTGTTGCTCTTCGATTCACACATGTATTCTGCGAGACTGTGCGACCCGTCGCATTGTGCTACTAGTAGATGCCATCGTGCCGAGGAATAACAAACTGCGTGTAGAGGTACACATGGTCCCCAAGAACAGGAGCATACTTGAGTTGGTCCACTGTGCCTTCAGAATAATGATACCACTAAAGGAATGCTACGAAACATTCCATAGACTATAGCGCTCCCTTATGATTGCAGGTTGTTTGCTTGCAGACTTCCACGCCATACACTCCAGTGGCTACCTGCTCGATGGAGCGTAAAAGACGATTCATCTCCAAAGGCAACCTGTCGCTTCTCAGTGGACATCCAGCTGCAGCACTGACGTACAAATTCCAGCCTTCGTAAACGCTAAACAGCAGTCAGCAGACTGCATGAACCAGGCCCATAAGCAGCAACCTGCGCTGAACGATTGTTGAGGAGGCACTGTTAATAGCCTCTTTGTTTCTCTGGGCGGACAGTTCCTCAACAACTGAACGTCTATTCGCACATACACACCCCTGCAGCCGTCGTTCATCCACTTCATTTATTCATCCACGTCATTTATGGCTTGTCCATTGTAATTATGCGGGCTGTTATGCCGTGGTCGGTTGATGAAATCTGTGGTGATTCCCAACGTTTCGTCTCCGACTGCGGGAGACATCTTCAAGGGGGTCCGTAGCTTGATGGAAGGTCCAACACACACACTGGCTCGCTACTGACTGACCACGGCATAACAGCCCGGATAATTACAATGGACATGATATTTCCGGCCGTGAAAGTCTACATTTTAGTATCATTTATGGCTTGTGGTGCGCCACAATAGCCTCGCCGCGAGTATGGATAGCGTCATTTTGCTTTGCACGGTATACTTTAAACACGGCAGCATTCGAAAAGTTTACGAAGTTGGCCGTTTCTGAAATCCTTGCACCCTTGCCCCGAAAGGCAATGTTTATGCTCTTTTGGACTTCCAATTAACCGCTCCGTCCCGGCATTACGACAACGCTGCACTTTTTCCGCATCTCCCACCCCTCCCAACATGCTTCACATACCCTCCACTGCAAGTGCTGCACCTGCCGTCAGTGAATGGTTACTGCACGTTGAGATCAAACATAGGCGGTGGTCATATAAATGTGACTGGACACTGTGGAATTTTCAACATCTGAAACAAAGTTCTACTGACTACGGTAATATTTCATAGTGACGTCAGTGACGTCAGTTGTGATGCATAACCAAACATTCGTAAATATGTCACGAACGGCCAGTTTGCATACCCATGTCATTGGAACGTTTTTGTTACTATTATCGTACATAGCGTGTCGGTTTTCGAAATTATGACGTTAAACCCTGCATATCAATATCTTAAGAATTTTCGCTATAGTCTCCACAATCGTCTTGTCGGGTACAGCAACTATTTAGTTAATTATAAAATTTTCATTTATTATTCCGTCTCAGCGCACACTTTTAATTAGATTAAATGTTTCAGTCAGAGTGTATGATCTTCATATCTAAGTAGTTCCGTCAGTGATTCTGAGTAGACAACAGGGGTTGCTGACACAACTAATTGGATCTGAAGATGATCCAGAGTGATCGAAACAAGTAATTTAAAAATGCGCTGCTGAGGTGGAAAAATAAAGGAGAATTATCATAATCTTATAATTTAATTTAAAAAACGCAGAAACAATTCCGCATGGATTGCGTCGACGCTTAAGACTAGTCACAATTTCTAGCCCTGAAAATGTCAGTTTTTACTGGTAGGCGAGTCATAAAGACTCCAGACACTATGCTACAAAGACTGCTCTGGAACATTGCGGAAAGGAGAACCTTTGCACGTGCGATCCTGCTCGTCACACATAGCACAGGCGTATTTTTCATTTTGGAGTGAGCGCTCCTGAGGACAGTAATGGCCCGGAAACATCTGGCCTGGAGTCACGTTCCCCGGTTTCTTTCACTTAAAAGCCGGTCTCATTACGCAAAGTGCCCCCATTAAGATCGCCGCGGCCATTATCCGCGTCATTAAGTCTTATGGATTATACAACATAATCTCTGCCGCCGCAGCACCAAATTACTCCTCCGTGTGATCCCGATTTTTTTCGTAAGTAGTATGCAGTGAAACCGGGAACCTCCTTGGATCGATGTGTTTGCGGCTGTAGATAATTATTTTGCGCACCTCGTTAGTCGCTGATAATTACGGCAAAATGTTTGACGTAGAGGAGCTAAGTTTACCAAGGTGCACACAAAGACCTCAGAGGAAACATATCTCTTGAAAGAAGATTATAATTCGACCATTCGGTCCTACGTTCTTCTTTATTTGCTTCCAAAATCCCACCCGTCTTCTCACGTTTCTCAATCGCGCTTTCAGCACCACCCAAAGGGTTTGAAAGTGGCTCACATAGCAGACTCCGTCAGGAAAATAATCAGTGAAAGATATTTCTCTAATATTTGAGACGTCAGGCCAAAACGCGAAACTCAATTCTACTAGTTTTTGACCCCGTTAGTTAATTTATTTATCTTTAATTTGCGACATTACGGGAATTCGGCTCGCAGAGCAAGAGACAAATGTGAATGTTTTGATAGCTCATGGCGATTAGACGAGCGGGCCAGAAATAAGGTTTAACAGGTGGCTGAGCAAAGAAATGCAAGACTTCTTTAAATGTGCAGTTGTTTTAATTATGAAATTCACAACAACTGTACCACTTGAGTGATATGATCGAATGAAGTGTTAATTCAAAGCTGACGACATCAATAAATTCCACAACATGCTACTTTTCAAATCATGCATGTGTATAAAGAATTACAGAGTTTATTAAAAGTTTATGAGCAAATGTACGAATGCTACAAACGGTCCACATTTATGTGTAATAAGAAGGCAGTATGAGTTTCCTAGATCATTGCCTAGTTTCCCTAATGGGTGAGTGTTCACATTCTACTATTTGATACGTTTTGATTGATTAGTAGTGTAAACTGACATCAATAAAATTTTATAAAACTGCAGTGCAGCGCGAACTCTATTGAGTAAAATACGCAAATAAAAGTATAGCTAAAGAGCATAAACATGTATTGATAATTTTAAGTGATTTGGCACATTGCAAAACCAGGTATAGGCGTGATTTATGAATTTTGTTAACAACTTGCAACTTTGTCAGTGACTTGTTTGATAGATTCGTTTATAAATAACTCTTCTGCTACAAGTCACGATTTTCTTCATATACTTTTCACACGACGCGTTTCGGGAAACTATGCCCATTTCCATGTCCGTTTTTTGTTTGTATTCCTATGTGATGTTTTCTATATGTGAGAGTCTGACTCATTTTGTTGGCTTTATTGCAGTGTATAATAAATACGCGATTTTTAGTTCGCTATCGATTTTGAAGTTAGTGTCGAAATTTAGAAGAATTCGAACTCACAGAGTTATTATGGTCAATTTCTGCAACGTTTCACACACTCTAAACATCACAGACAACTTGCTGTACATCTTAAACGTCTAAAATAGGATGTTTTCGATGTTGTTTCTACTTACGTCTTTCAGTGTTCTCTCATATTCATCTCACAGTATCATACCTCCTATCTCATCTTCACCCACTTCCTCTTGTCCATCTACAAAATTATACTCAGATTATTGTCGCTTATACTAACCCTCTACATATCCCTTCCACCTCTGAGCTTTCACATTTATCTTAGTACAGGTTTGCCATCTGAGCCTTTGATACTCGTACAGTTGCTTCTACACTCTTGGAAATGGAAAAAAGAACACATTGACACCGGTGTGTCAGACCCACCATACTTGCTCCGGACACTGCGAGAGGGCTGTACAAGCAATGATCACACGCACGGCACAGCGGACACACCAGGAACCGCGGTGTTGGCCGTCGATTGGCGCTAGCTGCGCAGCATTTGTGCACCGCCGCCGTCAGTGTCAGCCAGTTTGCCGTGGCATACGGAGCTCCATCGCAGTCTTTAACACTGGTAGCATGCCGCGACAGCGTGGACGTGAACCGTATGTGCAGTTGACGGACTTTGAGCGAGGGCGTTTAGTGGGCATGCGGGAGGCCGGGTGGACGTACCGCCGAATTGCTCAACACGTGGGGCGTGAGGTCTCCACAGTACATCGATGTTGTCGCCAGTGGTCGGCGGAAGGTGCAAGTGCCCGTCGACCTGGGACCGGACCGCAGCGACGCACGGATGCACGCCAAGACCGTAGGATCCTACGCAGTGCCGTAGGGGACCGCACCGCCACTTCCCAGCAAATTAGGGACACTTGCTCCTGGGGTATCGGCGAGGACCATTCGCAACCGTCTCCATGAAGCTGGGCTACGGTCCCGCACACCGTTAGGCCGTCTTCCGCTCACGCCCCAACATCGTGCAGCCCGCCTCCAGTGGTGTCGCGACAGGCGTGAATGGAGGGACGAATGGAGACGTGTCGTCTTCAGCGATGAGAGTCACTTCTGCCTTGGTGCCAATGATGGTCGTATGCGTGTTTGGCGCCGTGCAGGTGAGCGCCACAATCAGGACTGCATACGACCGAGGCACACAGGGCCAACACCCGGCATCATGGTGTGGGGAGCGATCTCCTACACTGGCCGTACACCACTGGTGATCGTCGAGGGGACACTGAATAGTGCACGGTACATCCAAACCGTCATCGAACCCATCGTTCTACCATTCCTAGACCGGCAAGGGAACTTGCTGTTCCAACAGGACAATGCACGTCCGCATGTATCCCGTGCCACCCAACGTGCTCTAGAAGGTGTAAGTCAACTACCCTGGCCAGCAAGATCTCCGGATCTGTCCCCCATTGAGCATGTTTGGGACTGGATGAAGCGTCGTCGCACGCGGTCTGCACGTCCAGCACGAACGCTGGTCCAACTGAGGCGCCAGGTGGAAATGGCATGGCAAGCCGTTCCACAGGACTACATCCAGCATCTCTACGATCGTCTCCATGGGAGAATAGCAGCCTGCATTGCTGCGAAAGGTGGATATACACTGTACTAGTGCCGACATTGTGCATGCTCTGTTGCCTGTGTCTATGTGCCTGTGGTTCTGTCAGTGTGATCATGTGATGTATCTGACCCCAGGAATGTGTCAATAAAGTTTCCCCTTCCTGGGACAATGAATTCACGGTGTTCTTATTTCAATTTCCAGGAGTGTATTTTCTCCAAAGGTCTCTTTACTTTTCCTACAACCGTCTATCTTTCTCCTATTTATGCACGCTTCTACAGCTTTGCGTGAGTCCTCTAGCCATTCCTGCTTAGACGTTTCCCACTTTCTATCACTCTCATTTCCTATACGTCTGTCACCTCATTGGCCTGCTTCACTTGCTGCATATTTTTTATGTTGTCTTTTCGTCGATTAAATTCATAATCTCCTGTGTACCCAAGGATTTCGGCTAGATCTCTTGTTTCTGCTTTTGTGATCCTCTGCTGCTTTACCTAATGCACTTCTCATTCGTCTTCTATTGTATTCCATTTCACTCCTTCGTTGTCTGATATTCCCTCTAAATCTATCAACAACATCTGGTTCCTCCAATTTATCCAGATCCCTTCTCCTTAACTCCATGCACTTTTGCAATTTCTTCAGCTTCAATCTGCAGTTCATAACGAATAAATATGGGCAGAGACCACATCTACTGCTGAAAATGTGTTACATCTTAAATTCTGGTCTCTTCTGCGTATACACTCTGATACCAAATTCATCAAAACAAATATTAGCGATGACTAAATTACGCTCTGTGCAAAAGTCAGTATGTGGCTTCCTCTGTCATTACTTTCACTGAGTCCTTGTTTCGTGCGGTTTTGCCCTCTCTTCCTTTTTCTACTACTGAATTCCAGACACCTATCGCAATTAAGCTACAATTAAACTTTATCTCATCATCCATTCTTTAAATCTCTTCTTCATTTGCGCAATTAGCTGGCATATTGACTTGTACTACTGTGGTGAATGCTGCCTTCAAATCTACCCTGGCTACGATAATGTGTTCACTGTGCTATTCATACTAGCTTACCAATATTCCTATTTTCTTATTCATTATTAGGCCTACTCCTGAACTGCTCCTATTTGACTTTGTATTGATAAACCTACACTGACCTGACCAAAGTCCTGTTCTCACTGCCGCTTATCTTCGATTATTTCCACTATATCTAAATTTAATACTTTCAAAATCTTTTCTTGAAGAATTTACTTTATTTACTAGCGATTCACCAAGAACATTAACACATTTAATCCCACTAGGAGAACATGGAAGTAGTTGCCAGGAAGTAACTGATGGAACATGAAATTACTTTTAACAAATGTGAATTTTATTCCTAAAAGCCTTTCCAAAAATTTAAAATTACAATCATAAAGCACCCTTTCAATGATGATGATTATGAGTCCCATACTTATTTACAGAGCGTAGGGGAGCGACGCGGTAGACCCGCGCCGCCTTACTATGCAAGGTCCTAGGAGAGATGATTTGCCATTGCCTTCCTCCGACCGTAATGGGGATGAATGATGATGATGAAGACGACAGAACAACACCCAGTCATCTCGAGGCAGGAAAAATTCCTGACCCCGCAGGGAATCGAACCCGGGTCCCCATGCTCGGGAAGCGAGAACGCTAGACCACGGGCTGCGGACCCTTTAAATATCAAGTTACAATTCCTCAGAAGCGGAGTAACTTTTTTTTTTTTAACCAGTAGGAGCCTTCTTGCTGAGAAGCTTCCGCTCCCTTTCAACACGGCCGCAGTCAAGCAAATCTGCAACACACCAGATAACTTAAAAGTAAAAATTTCAACAACTCGCACAAACACATTAACTGTGCACCCCGTAAGAGGGATGGAAATAGTACAAGCACTCACACTAAGAAATTATTTGCCACCAAAAGTGCAATTTGTTTTTAAAGGGCTGTTACGGTGGAAGGGTGGCAACTTTATAGAAATGACTATTTAAATAAAACCCATGAAATTCAGACTTACATAAAGTATACAACATGCTCTACATTACACATGCACCGCCTCGCAAGATGATAGGCAAGATAAAAACATATTTCAGGAATTCGGCCCTTACCTTAATTCTATAAATTCGTTAACACAGAATCCGACAAACAGAGGCAGTTATTAACGTACGGCAAACCGATAGACAGACAGACAGGCAGGCAGGCAGACAGACACTAACTGCCTAACAAAAGCGGACGATAGACAGACGAGCAAGCTGGGAACGAGAGAGACTGACCAAGAACACAAGTCGAATTTAACAAGTAACTGAAACAACGTATCACTAATCACTTAACTTCTGATAACTGCGATTTCTGGCAAAGACCTGGCGCAGGACCCCCAAAACGCTCTCCCGAACCGTCCGCTGCCATCCGCTTCAACAGACGCAGCAAGACGCCCCGATCTGCTGTCTCACGGCGTCGCAGCTCGCCCCGGCCAGACTCCTGTTGCTCCCGTGTCGACCGCGAAGCCACTACGCCTCGCTATACGGCGCGGCCACTGGACTCACGTGGCGACCTCACAAGCGCCGAAGCTCCAGGCGGACAAGTCATTCTGTGTCCCAGTGCGCGACCGACCAACCGACCGATCCAATCGCCAATGACCGTTGCCCGACTTACTCGAACAGACTGGCGGCCTAACGCGCAGACTCAGATGCAGGAACTCAGCCCCGACCGGGTGACCACTAGCTCAGTTCTGTTACTGGCGGTTTGGCAAGACTCTCATTTTCTGACTTTAAAGTTGATCCAAAGGACAGACATACTAGGACTCCGACGACAGACAGACACTAACTGCTGCACAAATGCAAACGAGAGACAGACCAGCAATTGGTGACGCGAGACTGACCTAGCCTCACTCCGACTGACCCCGTCAACGTACGGCAGACCGACAGAGAGACACACACTGACTGCCCGACACTTAGCCGGCTGACCAACCGACTAGACTCAGACTGACAGACTCTGACCGACTGCGAAGTGTTTTTTTTTATTTATTGTTATTTTGCACCTCATACAAGGTGGGCTGGCAGCGGAAAATTTTACTCCGCTCTTCAGCCACAAGCAGTACAATAAAAGAGAAAGGAAGACAGAAAAGGAACAGACTGGTGGTTAAAAAACAGTAGATACAATAATAATTAAAAACATGAAGCCGTTCACACTCGACGAACAAACAAGAAAACTGTCGGCACTGTACACAAAAACTGACGAGTTAGACGACACATGCGAACGAAGGAGCGTGGGCGGCGAAAAACACTGATTCACAAACACGACGGCACATACACTAAACCGAGGGCGATAATCTCCGGCACGCGAATGTCCACTTAACGTGTGCGAGTCCGGGGACCTGCCAAGAGGGGAAGAAGGTGATGTGGGAGGGAGAGGGGAGAGCAGAGACGCCAATGGGAGTAGAGATGGGGGGAGGAATGATGGTATGGGGGGTAGGGGAAGCCCAGGGGAGGAAGGGAGGAGGGAGGGAAAGGAGAGAGGGTACCCTAAGGAAAAAACACAGGAGGTTGGGGGGGAGGATAAAAGTTGATAGGAGGGGTAGATGGAGGGGAGGAGGACATCATCAGGGAGAGGGAGCTGGCGGAAGCGACCTTGGGAGAGGGCAAGGAGGGTGGAGAGATGGAGACCGGGTGGGACGTGGGAATACAGGCGCGGCAGCGGGCGGGGGCGGGAGAGGATCGAGGATACGAGCGGGTGAGGAGGATGAAGTTTGCGGGAGGTGTACAGGATCCGCATCCTTTCAAGGAAAAGGAGGAGGTGGGGGAAGGGGATGAGATCATACAGGATCCGCGTGGGGGAGGGTAGACGGATGCGATAGGCAAGGCTGAGAGCATGGCGTTCAAGGATTTGGAGGGATTTATAAAAGGTAGGGGGGGGGGGCGGAGATCCAGGCGGGATGGGCGTAACAAAGGATAGGGCAGATGAGGCATTTATAGGTGTGGAGGATCGTGGAGGTGTCCAGACCCCACGTACAGCCGGAAAGGAGCTTGAGGAGACGGAGTCGGGAACGTGCCTTGGCTTGGATTCTCCTGAGATGGGGAGTCCAGGAGAGGCGACGGTCGAGGGTGACGCCAAGGTACTTAAGGGTGGGAGTGAGGGCGATAGGACGGCCATAGACGGTGAGATAGAAATCAAGGAGGCGGAAGGAAGGGGTGGTTTTGCCTACAATGATCGCCTGGGTTTTGGAGGGATTGACCTTTAGCAACCACTGTTTGCACCAAGCGGTGAACCGGTCAAAATGGGATTGGAGAAGGTGTTGGGAGCGTTGCAGGGCGGGGGCAAGGGCAAGGAAGGCGGTGTCATCGGCAAACTGGAGAAGGTGGACGGGGGGTGACGGCGGCGGCATGTCCGCCGTGTACAAAAGGTACAGAAGGGGGGAGAGGACGGAGCATTGGGGCACACTGGCGGAGGGGAAAAAGGTGTAGGAATCTGTGTTATGGATGGTGACATAGGAAGGACGGCGGGAGAGAAAGGAACCGATCAGACGGACGTAGTTAATGGGAAGGGCGAAGGTTTGGAGCTTGAAGAGGAGACCGGAATGCCATACGCGGTCATAAGCGCGTTCGAGGTCAAGGGAGAGGAAGATTGCGGAGCGATGGGAATTTAGCTGGTCGGAAAGGAGATGAGTGAGGTGAAGGAGAAGATCGTCGGAAGAGAAGGACGGCCGAAAGCCACACTGGGTAACGGGAAGGAGGCGGTGCTGGCGGAGATGCTGGTGGATGCGTCGGGTGAGGATAGATTCCAGGACCTTGCTGAAGACCGAGGTAAGGCTCATGGGACGGTAGGAGGAGACGGCGGACGGCGGTTTGCCAGGTTTAAGGAACATGAGGATACGGGAGGTTTTCCACAGGTCGGGGTAGCAACCGGTGGACAGGACTGCGAAGCTCATAGCGCCTCTTAAATACACGTGAACAGGCTACTTTTCCCCTTTCCCACCAGAGGAAGACACCAAAGCTGCGCCACCGCCAGGAACGGAAAGCGACTGCTTTACACTACGCACTGCGGCGCGCTCTTCAAAACACCTAATTTTACCACGGCTCAGGTACTGTTATCTGTATCGTTGACGCAAGCAAGCCTCCCCATCTCGGCAATGACTGCCAACACTGAACACTGGTAGAAGCAATAAGATCGTTAATCGGAAGAAATGAAACTGTTACTGTTGAGTTTCTCTCTCTCTCTCTCTCTCTCTCTCTCTATATATATATATATATATATATATATATATATATATATATATATATATATATATCCAAGCATTGCATGTCGCTAATTTTGTATAGTGCTAGGATAATATAATCTTTCCTCTCTGGTTGGCGTTCATAGGACGTCAACAAATCTGTAAACACGGTTACAGGTAAGAAAGGGACACGTAGTCATCCACAAGATATCAAAGAGTGAACTTCAGTGAGTGCTAGTGTAAACATCGACAATGGGACGAAGAAAGGAGCTTTCAACAGGTAAACGTTCTTCAATTGTATATTTACATGTAGCCGGTCTTACTATACATGTCACGAACATATTCGATTGCGATGTGTCTGTTATACCTTGCATAGGCATGCGGATGCTGGTAGAATATGGACCGCCCTCGAAAGGGTAGGTCAAAAGTCACATCAAAAAGTGGTGACAAGTATATGGTACCCACAAGTAAACGTGATCGCTTCAAAATAACGCCAAATTAGTTCCAGAACCCAACCATAATCGGGAAAGGCCGGTGAGTGTAAATACTGTGAAACGACGTCCTTTGGCAGTGGACCTTAACGGAACCGTGCCGGATAAGAAACCGTTGCTGACGGCTATTAATAGGCAGAAGAGGCTACACCGAATCATGAAAATGGGGCAGTAAACCACTGGAAAAAAGTTACTTTTCACTGAAGCACTCAGATTTGAGGTCCTTGGCACAAAGCGACGTAAGATTGTTCACCGGTTGCAGGGCAAACGAATGTTGCATGAATGTGTATCTCCAACATCAACATCAAGGCATGGAAGGGGTTCCTTCGTGTTCTTGCGATGGGGATGGTAAGACCGGTGATCTTCTACAAATAACCAAAATAATCATGAAAGAGGATTGCCATAGAATTCTACAGCATCATGCATAGGCACGTGGAAGACGTTTTATTGGCAAGTGATTCCTCGTACAGCAAGATAACGACCCTAAACACACTTCAGTAATGTGTAAAGCGTATTTTGAAAATTTAGAAGGAAAAGCAGGAACTGAGTCACTTGATCTGGCCGCCCCAATCCCTCGACTCTATTCCTATTGAACTGTTTTGGCATCACTTGGACAGAGCACTTAAGTGAAAGCCTATTACTAACATTTATCACTCCTCTACTAAACTACGAGAGGAGTGGCAACATGTTGCAGGATTGGTCTTCAGTCCAAAGACTGGTTTGATGCAGCTCACCTTGCTACTCTCTCCTGTGAAAGCTTCTTCACCTCCAGGTAACTACTGCACCCTACATTCTTCTGAATCTGCTCAGTTTATTCTATCTCTTGGCCTCCTTCTACGATTTTTACCTTCCGCGCTGACCTACATAATTAAATTGGTGATCCCTTGATGCCTCAGAACATGTCCTGCCAACCGATCTCTTCTTCTAGTCGTGCCACAAATTCTTCTTCTCCCCAATTCTCTTCAGTACTTCCTCATTAGTTACATGATCTACCCACCTAATCTCCAGCATTCTTCTGTAACGCCAGCTTCTATTCTCTTCTTGTCTGAACTATTTGTCGTCGATGTTTCACATCCATACATGGCTACACCCCATACAAATACTTTTAGAAAATACTTCCTGACACTTAAATTTATTCTGCATGTTAACGAATTTCTCTTCTTCAGAAACGCTTTACTTGCCATTGCTAGTCTACATTTTATATCCACTCCGACAATCATCAGTTATTTTGTTCCCCAAACAGCCAAACTCATCTACTACTTGAAGTGTCTTGTTTCCTAATCTAATTCCCTCATCATCACCTGATTTGATTAGACTACATTCCATATCCTCGGTTTGCTTTTATTGATGTTCACCTTATATCCTCCTTTAAAGAAACAGTCCATTAACGTTCAACTGCTTTTCCAAGTCCTTAGCTGTCTCCGACAATGTCATCGGCAAACCTCAGAGTTTTTATTTCTTCTCCATGGACTTTAATTCCTACTCCAAATTTTTCTTTTTTTCCTTTACTGCTTGCTCAATATACGGATTGAATAACATCGGGGATAGGCTACCCTGTGTCACATCCATCACAACCAATGCTTCCCTTTCATGCTCCTCGACTCTTGTAACTGCATTCTGGTTTCTGTACAAATCGTAAAAAGCCTTTCACTCCCTGTATTACACCGCTGACACCTTCAGAATTTGAAAGAGAGTATTCCAGTCAACATTGTCAAAGGCGTTCTGTGAATCTATAAATGCTAGAAACGTAGGTTTGCCTTTCTTTCACCTATCTTCTAAGCAGCACGTTCTCCAGATTTGTTTGATTACATCCAGTACTAGACCACATTCGATGACAATGAGCTCTATATAATGGACTTATTCTGGACTTGCTGCTTCTCTACTGGCAACGGAATACTCTAACCCTCCTTTTATAATGGCGGGTCGGCCTCTAGCGGTAAATTCCGCATTATTTGGGGGAATCCGGATACTTCTAATCAGTTACTGTACAATAATCGCCCTTACGTATACTAAACATAATACACTACTGGCCATAAAAATTGCTACACCACGAAGATGACGTGCTACAGACGCGAAATTTAGCCGACAGAAAGACGATGCTGTGATATGCAAATGACTAGCTTTTCAGACCATTCACACAAGGTTAGCGCCGGTGGCGACACCTACAACGTGCTGACATGAGGAAAGTTTCCAATCGATTTCTCATACACAAACAGCAGTTGACCGACGCTGCCTGGTGAAACGTTGTTGTGATGCCTCGTGTAAGGAGGAGAAGTGCGTATCATCAGGTTTCCGACTTTGATAAAGGTCGGATTGTAGCCTATCGCGATTGCAGTTTATCGTATCGCGACATTTCTGCTCGCGTTGGTCGAAATCCAATGACTGTTAGCAGAATATGGAATCGGTGGGTTCAGGAGGGTAATACGGAATGTCATGCTGGATCCCAACGGCCTCGTATCACTAGCAGTCGAGATGACAGGCATCTTATCCGCATGGCTGTAACGGATCCTGCCGCTACGTCTCGATCCATGAGTCAACAGATGGGGACGTTTGCAAGACAACAACGATCTGCACGAACAGTTCGACGATGTTTGCAGCAACATGGACTATCAACTCGGAAACCATGGCTGCGGTTACCCTTGACGCTGCATCACAGACAGGAGCGCCTGCAATGGTGTACTCAACGAAGAAACTTGGTGCACGAATGGCAAAACGTCATTTTTCGGATGAATCCTTGGTTCTGTTTACAGCATCATGATGGTCGCATACGTGTTTGGCGACATCGCGGTGAACGCATATTGAAAGCGTGTATTCGTCATCGTCATACTGGCGTATCACTCGGCGTGATGGTATGGGGTGCCATTGGTTACACGTCTCGGTCACCTCTTGTTCGCATTGACGGCACTTTGAACAGTGGACGTTACATTCAAAATGTGTTAGGACCCGTGGCTCTACCCTTCGGTCGATCGCTGCGAAACCCTACATTTCAGCTGCCCTGGCCAGCACATTCTCCAGATCACTCACCAACTGAAAAAGTCTGGTCAATGGTGGCCGAGAAACTGGCTCGTCACATTACGCCAGTCACTACTCTTGATGAACTGTGGTATCGTGTTGAAGCTGCCTGGGCAGCTGTACCTGTACATTCCATTCAAGCTCTGTTTGACTCAATGCCCAGGCGTATCAAGGCTGTTATTACGACCAGAGGTTGTTGTTATGGGTACTGATTTCTCAAGATCTATGCACCCAAATTGCGTGAAAATGTAATCACATGTAATTTCTAGTATAACATATTTGTGCAATGAATACCCGTTTATCATCTGCATTTTTTCTTGGTGTAGCAACTTTAATGGCCAGTAGTGTAATATGTGTATCGATACATTAAATGTGATTCTATCGATGGCCATGGCCGATACGCGCTAACGTATATCATTTTTAAAAACTAAAATTATAAACAGCGCTCAAAACGGAATAGCGTATGGACTTGTGAGAATGCTTTACATTATTTGTAAACGGCACCTGGATCAACTTGTGACAGAGTTTTTGCACCGTGTCCCCTCAGATGGCTAATTTCGTCCTGTATGCTAAATTGAAGATTATCTCACACTAATCGCTGGTTCAGAATAAATCCTCACCACTGAACTTATTATAAGCATAGTTTCCTTGCTAAAAAGATTGAAAGAACTGATATTTTGGAGAGAACTTTCGCCTGATGGAAGACATCGTTTTATAGTTTTGTCTCCACACAGATACGTTTCACAACCTATTGTGCCATCTTCATTAGGTTTATTTGTTTCCATGCTTTCTAAAGTGACGCTACTGATTGTTTACACTGGTAACATTAAATCTACAGCTTGTCATGGTTTTTTAAATTTTCGTGGCAAGTTCCTATGTGACCAAACGGCTGAGGTCATTGGTCCCCAGGCTTACCCACTACTTAATCTAACGCTAGGGGTAAAACACACACACACAGGGAGAACTCGAACCTCAGACAGGGGCAGCAGTGCGATCCGCGGCAAGACGGCTCAGAACGAGCGGCTACCACGCGCGGCATGGTTTTGTGGTGTTGTCTCGAGCTAAAACTCTTATTCCTTTCGCTGTTGTCGTTACACATGCAATTTGTAAGACTTGTTTCCCAATCGCAGATTTCCTGCAGAGATTAGATTAAACGACTTTTACCTTGATAAGGAACTATTTTCCTGCTTGTTAACCATCCTTTTCAGTTGCGGTAGGGAGATCCTATCAATTAAAAATTTGCTTGATGATGTCACACCATGGTCTCACCAGTGCAACGCCACTTGTACCAATTATTCCTGGTTTCAGATGTGATGAAATGAGTCAGTCAGGTGGTCTCACGTATCGTTACAAATGATTAACTTTGTCGTAATCCGTGTCATGTTTCTACCGACTGATAAATACCAAATTCCCATATTACAGGTAATATCGTCGACTGCAGTCACAGAGCGTCTAACTAATGCCTCCATTTCTTTACGTGTGTATTGCATGCCCCATATTTATAGTACTGAATGGTTGGCGAAGTCTAAGATGAGCTACACAGCAAGAAGAGGCAAGGGCCACTGGGTCCCGGTGCCCGGAACTTCCTAAGGAGAACAACCGACTTCTAAAATTAAGCCACTTGGAGTAACTACTGAGCACCAGGTGGGAGTTTATGGGTCCCTCATTATCCGCTGCGGTGGTCAACATTGCACAAACGGCACTCCACGCGGTGTGCAGCCCAGAACTGGGTAAAATATTCAGTATAAGGAAACATGTTCACGTCTGGCTAGTACAGAATAAATTATTCTTATATGTGTGCTTCCCTGCTCAGATGACAGCTGGCTAGGACGTTATTTCGCCGGTAACACCTTCCGTGGAAATCTGGAGAGTGTGAAGTTTATAGAGAGATTTTCATTCCTGCTTTACATGGGACACTATTTGGCTGTTTACGTTCAGTTTTTTTTTCTCCTTTTGTGGGAGGGGGGTGGGGTAGAATTGCGACAGCTGGTTGCCACTCGGTGTGCAGTGAGAATTTCTTTCTCTTAAAAGGTGGGAAGGTAGCTCATTATTCTGTGGTCTAAAAACGAAATCTGTGAGTGTGAGTGTAGGACGCCATTTGCTAGGAAATGCATATGTGGGAAATCAGCCCAATGCCCGACGTAGAAAGTTATCCGAGACGTGGGAGTTTGGAACTCCATCTTCTCAGAATTGGGTAACTTATAAAATAATTAGTAGTTAGGTTGTTGGCCCCCTGTTAAAAAATACCATAACATTCGCCAATATTTGGCAAACACTTCACGTTTGGTGAAATCTTGACTGTGTGCAGAGCAGAAATAAATGTTGGAACACTCTCATTTTGTAGGTGTGAAGAGAGAGACTTTGGGTCAAGAGGCGGAATAGGACACACAGACTTCAGAGATGCAGCAGAGAGCAGAGCTGCATTTTCGAAAGTCAGCCCATCACACAGCAGCAAATGAGTAGCTGTTGGCAACAGGCTCCGCCATGTGCAGGACTCGATTCTCCGAATTGTCGACTATGGTGAGCATACCTTGCACAGAGGCTGTTTGGGAAGGCGAGCACTTAGCTGTTTTTTTGGCATTCAGGACAGGATAGAATTTTTTATTTGCATCTGGATTTCATAGGTCTTTCTGACACGACCGGGGCAATCTCTGTGCACCCATCCGCAAGTATCCCTTTTCGAGTATGACACTTGCTACTTGCAGGCTTCGTTTAGTAAACCTAGCACTTACTAAAATTTGTTTTAATGTTCGCGATTCGTTTCCTTTTACTTTGTATTGTATTAATCACGTTAAGGTGTAATTACTACTTTCTTGTTTATGTATTGGCTCACAAAGAGTAAGTGTAATCAATTGGAATCGAACTGGTCCGAGATTTTTAATTCAGTAGTTAGAAGCTGCTTCTCATCATTAAACCTTGATGCTTTTTGTGAGATCTGATCCCTGGAAGACATTTACGAGGGCCACTCTATTCATATAGATCAGTCAGCTGTGTGACAGATTCATTTCTGTATCTGAATTCAAGGGAGTGATACGTCTCCCGGTCAGTCCGGCTTGTTGCAACTGTTGGCGTTTTACAATATGTGAAAAATAAATGTAAAAATTAATCCTTAAAGTAACTGTTAAATATATACCTCTGTAACATACTGTGCTTCTTTTCAAAATAATAATTTTGTAGTCATATGCGCAAGTTAACATTTACTAACGTTGTGGATTTACATCATGTAGTGGATACAATGTTGTGAATGAGGATGAATCTTTTTGAAACACCCTGTATTAGTTGTGTAGTGCCTCCTATTGGTCATAAAACCAACAGGCCCCGAAAGGCCCACCTGTGTCGACCGACCGTCATGTTTTCCTAAGCCAATAGAAGTCTCTGGATGCGAACATTGAGGGATATGTTGTCAACACACCGCTCTCCCGGCCCTTTACAGTTTTCTTGACGGGAGCCACTACTTCTCTGTCAAGTAACTCCTCACTTGTCCTCACAAGGGCTGAGTGGACGCCCGCTTGCCAACAGCGCTAGCCAGACCCAAACGGTCACTCACCCAAGTGCTATCCAAGTCCGACAGCGCTTAACTTCGGTGATATGACGAGAACCGGTGCTACCACTGCGACAAGGCCGTTGACTCCCATTGGTTGTAATGATACATTAAATGTCAACCTCAAAGAAGTGATTTCACCCCCGAAGCAAAACGTATTTTGCATGCCAGAGATACACAAACTAGTCGATCTGGAGATAACGACGCACTGTCTTCATCCGCTGGAAACCACAGAAGCCTCCACAGGAGGGATAAATTGTTCACAATGTATGCAGCTTATTTTCTGGAGACCCTGTTCCACGAAATGAGTCGACCACATGAAGAGCCTGAGAAGCCGGCGTTAGCGAGATTACGAACAGATCTTGTTTATGATTTCCTGTCACGCTGTGAACCAGCATAATGTCACAGCGAAATTTCGCCAGAGAAACTTCTATAACAACTCACAGTACTGGATGAAATTCAAAATGATTCTAGCTTATAAACGACCATGAAGAAAACGTAGATCTTCTCTGAGTTGAGAAGAGGCAAAAATAGAAAAAGGTTAATAAGAAAGCTTACTCTGAGATAACAGCAGATTTTGCTGAAGTCTCATGTAGCTCATTTGAAATTTCTTTGTTGTTGATTTGCCTGCCAGGCGTTAAACACCACATGGTTTGCGAAAGAGTTCAGACTACAGACTCTGCTCTTTACTGATTCTGCTCCAGTGACAGAATTAGTCAAGTCTGTAGAGGAAATCATATCGAAAAGCTATTTCTTCGGATCTGGGTCCACACCTAGAAAATACCGAGACTACTGTTGTAGAATGCCGTTGATCTGATAGCCATAGAAATTGAATCCTGATGCCAGACCGTAGCCGAGTGAGCCCTCGGACAGTTTACAGCTATCAGGCAGTGAAATGTGCGTGCAGTCAAGTGGCCACTTGTGAACCTCTGCAATACAAAAAAATGTGAACCAACCAGAAGACATGATTGGATGTAAATGTAGCTCCGTAAACGTAAACACCATTGGCACGTACCTAAATAATTGGGTTGCATTTCTGAGTGCCTGTATTCTTTTCACAATAATCAAAATCAGTCGTCAGCAGCACAAAAATTTGCTTTTGATTCAGTTAAAATGGTTCAAATGGCTCTGAGCACGATGGGACTCAACAGCTGAGGTCATAAGTCCCCTAGAACTTAGAACTACTTAAACCTAACCAACCTAAGGACATCACACACATCCATGCCCGAGGCAGGATTCGAACCTGCGACCGTAGCAGTCGCGCGGTTCCGTACTGAAGCGCCTAGAACCGCTCGGCCAACGTAGCCGGCTGATTCAGTTCACCGGGTTCAGCAGGTTAATCTGTCATTTTCTGATAAAGACAAATAAACCTGTTTAAATCAGTTAAGTGTATCTTAGAACATGGCAGATTAATCTGTTTGAACCAATAAAGGGAATGTAAAAAAAAAAAAAAAAAAAAAAGAAATTGTGCAGCTGGGACTGACTTTTGCAATATTGTCGGTAATTCCAGTGCCATTGGCTGGAGGCTAGAAGCAGCTGTTCCATAGACTGCCATTATCACCACAATACAAAAGGCTGCGTTTAGAGTGGTACCGTGCCTGGTGAACAGCATCGCATTGGGTCCAGAATGGATCGCATTTCTTCACTACCTTGGATGAACACTGTCGGTTACTATGACAGCCATCTGCTGTGGCCGAGCGATTCTAGGCGCCTCAGTCCGGAACCGCGCTGCTGCTACGGTCGCAGCTTCGAATCCTGCCTGGACATGGATGTGTGTGATGTCCTTAGGTTAGTTAAGTTTAAGTAGTTCTAAGTCTAGGGGATTGATGAACTCAGATGTTACGTCCCATAGTGCTTTTGGCCATTTGACCCGTTTGGTTAGTATGACGCTGACCAACTTGGCCCTGGAGAGGATTCAGCGGCATTATTATACGCTTGCCAATAGAATCGGTGCATGCACCCATAACATACTGATAAGTGGGCTCATACTGCCGTTCTGTTTTGTAACCATCGAAATAACATCACATACCCTGTGAACCCTCGAAGTTCCATTTCGTTCTCTCCTCCTCTTCTGGGTGCTTCACTTTCTTTGTCAGGTGGTGGCTGCGACCTCTTCGATAGTCAGTGGACTTTGAGATAGGAGACACTATTTACTGTAGTTTGGCTTGCCGCCAAGATGCTATCAACTGGTCATTGCCTCTGCTCGTATCAGACGACACACTTATTTTGGCAATCTTCTGTCCGGCACACGCTGCAAGATCAATACCCAATGCCAACTTTTCTCTAGAATCTCGTAACGCAAATATCAATTCCGAACATCTGAGCAACTTACCCACAGGTGACGTCTACGTCCGGTTGCTGAATATAACTACACTCCTGGAAATGGAAAAAAGAACACATTGACACCGGTGTGTCAGACCCACCATACTTGCTCCGGACACTGCGAGAGGGCTGTACAAGCAATGATCACATGCACGGCACAGCGGACACACCAGGAACCGCAGTGTTGGCCGTCGAATGGCGCTAGCTGCGCAGCATTTGTGCACCGCCGCCGTCAGTGTCAGCCAGTTTGCCGTGGCATACGGAGCTCCATCGCAGTCTTTAACACTGGTAGCATGCCGCGACAGCGTGGACGTGAACCGTATGTGCAGTTGACGGACTTTGAGCGAGGGCGTATAGTGGGCATGCGGGAGGCCGGGTGGACGTACCGCCGAATTGCTCAACACGTCGGGCGTGAGGTCTCCACAGTACATCGATGTTGTCGCCAGTGGTCGGCGGAAGGTGCACGTGCCCGTCGACCTGGGACCGGACCGCAGCGACGCACGGATGCATTCCAAGACCGTAGGATCCTACGCAGTGCCGTAGGGGACCGCACCGCCACTTCCCAGCAAATTAGGGACACTGTTGCTCCTGGGGTATCGGCGAGGACCATTCGCAACCGTCTCCATGAAGCTGGGCTACGGTCCCGCACACCGTTAGGCCGTCTTCCGCTCACGCCCCAACATCGTGCAGCCCGCCTCCAGTGGTGTCGCGACAGGCGTGAATGGAGGGACGAATGGAGACGTGTCGTCTTCAGCGATGAGAGTCGCTTCTGCCTTGGTGCCAATGATGGTCGTATGCGTGTTTGGCGCCGTGCAGGTGAGCGCCACAATCAGGACTGCATACGACCGAGGCACACAGGGCCAACACCCGGCATCATGGTGTGGGGAGCGATCTCCTACACTGGCCGTACACCACTGGTGATCGTCGAGGGGACACTGAATAGTGCACGGTACATCTAAACCGTCATCGAACCCATCGTTCTACCATTCCTAGACCGGCAAGGGAACTTGCTGTTCCAACAGGACAATGCACGTCCGCATGTATCCCGTGCCACCCAACGTGCTCTAGAAGGTGTAAGTCAACTACCCTGGCCAGCAAGATCTCCGGATCTGTCCCCCATTGAGCATGTTTGGGACTGGATGAAGCGTCGTCTCACGCGGTCTGCACGTCCAGCACGAACGCTGGTCCAACTGAGGCGCCAGGTGGAAATGGCATGGCAAGCCGTTCCACAGGACTACATCCAGCATCTCTACGATCGTCTCCATGGGAGAATAGCAGCCTGCATTGCTGCGAAAGGTGGATATACACTGTACTAGTGCCGACATTGTGCGTGCTCTGTTGCCTGTGTCTATGTGCCTGTGGTTCTGTCAGTGTGATCATGTGATGCATCTGACCCCAGGAATGTGTCAATAAAGTTTCCCCTTCCTGGGACAATGAATTCACGGTGTTCTTATTTCAATTTCCAGGAGTGTATTTTAAATGCCAATTATCTTTGTTGCATAGAGAGCATTCAATCTTGGAACAAAGAAATACTTTATTCTAGTTTGGTGTTCTACATATATTTCATTTAGTTGCTCATAACATTTTCTTTTGCCTAATTCTGAGTCACTCAGGCTTCGAACGGATGTCTAAACGGGCACGAAGGCATAATCAACATAGCTAGAATATATATATATATCGCTCAAAGGTTTTTAAACGTTAGTGATTTTGAGGTAAAAAATAAATTTGGAGCCAGAAATGTGAGAAATACTTGTAAGTCAGATTTGGAATAATCTTTTATTGAAACTAAATACATGTAGTCTAATTTTACTCTCCTCAATGTAGCATCCTTTGAATTTAATCACAGCTCTGCATACTCGAGTCAATCTTGCCGTCAGCTTCATCCAGGTTTCCTAGCTGATATTATTATTATTATTCATTACAGTCAACTTTGGACTACGCTAAGCATCAGTCATTTCTTGTGCTTTTTCTTGCGTTCTTCCCAGTACTTCTTCATTTTTTCTGAGTGGGCTTCTTTACGTTCTTGCGACCAGGTTGTTCCCGTCTTCTTTGATTGAATCCCTGTATCTTTGAATCCCTGTATTTTGTTGATGGCATTCCTATATTCCATTCTGTTGTAAACTGTCTCTGGTATAATGTTCATTTCTGCAATGTCTTCTTTTACTTCTTTCAGCCAGTTAATTTGTGTCTTTCTGCTTTCCATGTATTCCAGGATTTTCTTTGCCGTTCTTTCTGGTGCCATTCTTTTGACATGCCCATAGAAACTCAGTCTTCTCTTTTTAAAGGATGTTGTCAGTTTTTCAATTTTCTCGTATAACTCTTTATTGGATCGCAATTTATATTCTTGTCCATCCTTTTTAGGTCCTAAGATCTTTCTCAGTATTTTTCTCTCTTTTATTTCCAATTTCTCCAACAGACGTTTTCTGTTCAGTGGGATGCATTCAATCGCATACAAACTTTCTGGTTTTATTACCGCATTGTAGTGCCTGAGCTTGGCATTGATGGAGATCGACTTTTTATTGTATACATTTCGGCATAGCTGGTATGCCGTTTCTATCTTTATTGCTCTTTCCTGTAGTGAAACATTTGGTAACCCTGTCGGTGTAATCCATTCCCCTAGATACTTAAATTTATGAACTCTCTTAATTATTCCATATTTAGTTTGCAATGTCTGTGTTGGGTCTGTTTTGTCCTGTATCATCAGTTCTGTCTTTTCATACGATATTTGTCGACCTGTCTTCTCAGCGATCTCATGCAGCATTTCTATCTGAATCTAGCTGATATGTAATAGAGAACATTCCATTAGAACTACTGATAGCCTTGTGAGAGCCAGCCATGGCGAAACTCTAACATCCATGGAGGAATCACTCACTTTCGTTTATAAGTGCACCTTGGAACATCGTTATTCTCATCATGCATGAAGTGATTACTTAAATGCATCTGAGGATGCACCTTTAAAGTGCGAAACCATTCGTGGGTCTTTGCAAGGACTATAATAAACAGATAACGCGCTCATATGGACTTCCGTTAACTCTAATTCTAATTAGCTATTAGCACCTTGTGTAATATTACGGTATGAAAGTTCCAGTTCCGTCAGACATTTTCTATACGATTACAACTGGATGACTAAGCGGACAAGTCCACGAGGGATACGGTGCCTGAATACGTCACAAAAGGAACGTGTATGTGTGGAGCCCTATGAACACAGCTGACTCCAAGTGAGGTGGTGCAGTGGTTAGCACACTGGACTCGCATTCGGTAGGACGGTGGTAAAAAACAAAGGTCCGGACGCCCAGATTTAGAAGCGAAACACGCTCAATGTCATCGATGAGGCGTACTGAAGCTGCTTACGCAAAACAACTGAACGAAGAAACAATTCCAGTTTATCCACACGGCCGTCAGTTCACGGTTTATATAGCACTTGCAGGTGGCGCTATTGGCGGTTGTTAAGTGCACATGCGCTGACATGCTAATCGTGTGTATCTCTTGTCGCCTTAAATGAATGATGCAAATTTCACCTGATCTGAATGATTCCTTCAGGGTTTTACATTGTAGGTGGCCAGCAGTGTATGCCAACGGCGATGAGTCACCTGACCGCAATCTTTTATTGAACAGTCCTGACTGGTTTGATGCAGCCAGCCGCGAATTCCTCTCCTTTGCCAACCTCTTCATCGCATAGTGGCACGTGCAATCTACGTCCTCAGTTATTTTCTGTATGTCTTTCAATCTTTGTCTTCGTCAACAGATTTTACCCTCTACACCTCCCTGTAGTACCACGGAAGTTACTCTCTGAGGTCTTAACAGATGTCCTATCGTCCTGTCTCTTCTCCTTCTCAGTGTTTTATGTATACTCCTTTCCTAGCCAATTCTGAGCCGAACCTCCACATTCCTTACCTTATATGTCCACCTAATTTCAGGAATAAGAGACACCCTACCATTTGCAGTAAATGACTTTCAAATAACCTTGACCACGGTTTCGACATATTTAAAACCGTCTTTTTCAGAGGGACAAACAAACTTCACATTAGCAGTTTATTCAGGACAAACTGTCTCCACGCGGCAACGGTCTGTATGTCGCATGTAAAAACTAAGGTTTCTAGAGTCAAGGGCTTGTCACATCAATAAAATCAGTCACTTAAAATAACAGAGTTGTTAGTAGCTACATTCCTACTACTGAATCTACTGAACTGTGATCTGAGTCTATATCTGCTCCTGGGTACGCCTTACAGCCCAGTATCCGATTTCAGAATCTCTGTCTGATCGTGAAGTAATCTAAGTGAAAGATTCCCGTATCTGCGGGCCTTTTCCTAGTATACATCAGCCTCTTGTGATTCTTGAACATAGCATTCCCTATCACTAGCTGAAGTTTATCGCAGAACTCAATTAGTCTTTCTCATCTCTCGTTCCTAGTACCAGCCCTTATTCTTCTGTAACCCTTTCTTTACTCCTTCCCCTACAACAGCATTCCAGTCCTCCATGACTATCAGATTTTCATCTCACTTTACGTACAGTGTTATAATATCGTCTATACTTTCTCCATTTCCCCATCTTCGGTTTGCAGCGTCAGAATGTACGAGCTCTGTTCACAAAATCCCGGACGATTCGTAATTGTCATGAAATTCTGACACAGCATCTTGGAATGCATCGTGTTGCCACCACGTTTGTCCCACGGCTCATGAGTCGAGACCAGAAAGGCCTTCACCTACCAATCTGTGAAGAGCTTCTGGATTACACCAATGAAAACGAGATGTTTCACAAGAGAATCATAAGTGGTTTTGAGACGTGGATCTACGGTAACGATATTGACACCAGGTTCAGTCTTCACAAAGGATCGGGAATGGTTCTCCAAGAGCAGGTCAGCCATGCTGATAGTTTTGCTTGACTCTGAAGATTAGTTCATCATGAATTCGTGCCACACAGACAAACCGTTAATCGATGATACTATCGAGATGTGTTGAGACTGCACAGAAAACGAAATGCTGGTACGCCGGCCTGGCGCCGAGCGTAGTCGGACGGGTTGCATCACCAGCTCGCTAGGCGCTCAGCTGGCAGTGCGGCACTATGTTTTATAATTTTTTTTTAACTGTTGGATCCTTCAGCCCCCGGTTCTCGATGTATCCTTGTCCGGTTAATGGATGACGTTACAGGTCACACTTTATTAATAATTATAGTACAGCGTTACATCACCAGTTACAGTTACATTCTCAGCAAGTACACCAAGTCCTTTCATCCATACATGTATTTTTTCATCATTACTAACTTTACGATAGGAACGGGTATACAATGTAAAAGGCATATTGCTATATATATATAACTAGGTCTAGACTGGGACTTAGCATCTATTCCACAATGCCAGGTCTTGTAAAGGCATATTGTTATATACTTAACTAGGTCTAGACTGGGACTTAGCATTTATTCCACAATGCCAGGTCTTGTTGGATGAAAGGAACTTGGTGTACTTGCTGAGAATGTAACTGTGTGCTGCTGCCTGCAGAGTCTAAGTCCCTTATCATCTCCGTTATGTAACCAAGGTCGTTTGCTCCCTATATAAGCGGCCAGCGCAGGCCAGAGGAATAATTCCGCTGTGAGCTCTATCTGCAACAGCATTGAAGCACTATGTCTCGTCGATGTGTCTATCGTCAACGCCGCCACCGCATGCCTGTCTACAAACACATAATAAGCCTCGAAAATAAGCTTGGCCAAAATGGAACCGCACAAAGTGTTATATTGAATGGACCCATATTTTTCCGTGGATGTCGAGTTAATTTTAGTGTGGATGCTGGCACTGGGAGTACTCTCAAGACGAGGTTACAGCGTACTTTTCCTAATTCCGAAGTGGAAATTTGCAAAGATTTGCAACGACAGACGAGATAAAAGAAAATTCGCAGATGGTGATAAGCCCAATGCAGCAAGAGGCGTACGAAGAAAGTTTCCGGAAGTGGAAACGGCGCTGGGCGCGGTTTTTCAGTAGGATGAGAGTATTTCGAAGTAGACCTTCCACAATAAGTAAAAGGTAAGCGTTGAAAATGTTGTGGACAAAATTCCGGAATTTTTTGAGCAGATCTCGTATACATGAAATATCGTTGTCGGTGTTAGTTTACTGTCGATTCTGATGAGAACATCGCTATCACTGAACTTGTTAGAGCCGTCCGTGGTGACCGAGCAGTTCTAGGCCCTTCAGTTCGGAACCGCGCTACTGCTACGGTCGCAGGTTCGAATCCTATCTCGGGCAGGGATGTGTGTGATGTCCTTAGGTTAGTTAGGTTTAAGCAGTTCTAAATTCTAGGGGACTGATGACCTCAGATGTTAAGTCCCATGGTGCTCAGAGCCATTTGAACCATTTGAACTGTTTAGAGTACCTCACTCTCTGTCCTACCTTCTCTTCGTATCAAACCCTGCTCCTGTTATACTAGTCTCCTCTGCTGTTGATAGTACCCTGTAGTCATTAGAACAGAAATCCTTGTTTCTTTTTTTTTTTTTTTTTTTTCATTTCGTCTCACTGATCACCCACTGAATCTAGATTGAGCCTTTGCATTTCCCTCCTCAGGTTTTTTGGCTTCCCTACCACATTCAAACTTCTGACATTCCAATCCCAGAGTCGTAGAACGTTATCTTTACGTTGGTTATTCAATCTTCCTCTCATGGTCACCGCCCCCTTGGCAGTCCCCTCCTGCAGATGCGAATGGGGACCTATTCCAAAATCTTTTGTCACTGGAGAGATCATCATGACACTTACGTACCACATGTCCTGTGGATACACGTTATGTGTCTTCAATGCAGTGATTTCCGTTGCCTTCTGTGCCCTCATGCCGTTCATCATTGCTGATTTTTCCGCCTTTAGGGAAAATTTCCCACTAAAAGGTCAAGAGAGAGCCCTGAACTTCTGTCCGCTCCTCCTCCCCCTTTGACATGGTCGTTTTGAGAATGAGAGTGACTTCTTGTGCCGGAAGTCTTCGGCAACCAAAGTTGATGATTTTTGTTCAAAATCTAAGCTGTTGTGGGATTCGAACCGAGGACCGAGAACCATTTCATCACTAATCAAAGACGTTACTCCCTTATTTTGCATTTTCTACGTTATTGTTCATTTGGTCGTAGCGGACGTCACAGGACATCCGCTGAAGTTCGTTGTTGATCGCTTGACTCACTTTTTTTTTTAACTACACAGACCAGCCAGTTCTCTGACCAAACACGATGAGCTGTCGTGCCATCCCCCTAGGTCATGGGCGTAATCCCTGCCTAACAACCGTTTTTCCTTTTCAAAACGCTTGAAATCAACTAGTGCACTCCTTGATGGAATTAATATTGTCTGTGGAAAGCCATATTGGAACTGATTCTCAGTCGCTCATGATTCCTTGTTCCCTCTTTCTGTACGATTTGTATTGATTAATTTGGGGGTGATTAAATCCAAAGACTTATCACGACCTTATAACGTAGCAGGGAAAAAGCTGTCTTACGAAGTTGAGTAAACAGTACTGGATGTTAGAAGTAGTTTACAGGAAAATTCCAGTTACCTGCCTAAAAACGACGAGGAACTTTATAGACTGACCAATGCTCTCTTGGGTTCCTGTCACAGTTCGACATTCTACTCATTTACAACAAGGATCCAAAAGGTTCATAATGTGATTGGTATTTATACATTACTTTCGATATTTTTCATGAGAGTCTTTTGTGTTCACTTATTAAGCATTACATAGCTGCTCAAAAATATTTTTGAGTAAAACCGAGCTTGGTAGCTTAAAAGTGCTGTGTTTATAAGTGTTCAATACGTATCCTGGATGACACCCAGAAATTGTTAATTGTGTAATGATTCCACAGCCACACTGCGTTATTCAATGTGGTACGAATTAGGATGAGCATGGGATCAGCTTTGTGGAGCGAGCAGGCGGCAGCTGCGAGTTTATGACGTTATTTGTATTCCGTCAAACATCCTGGAGCTAATAAACGAACAATCTTCTTGCTGTGTAGTTAGGTATTTCGACTGTCCAACAACAGAAGTTAATTACATGGGTGCTCTGTTATTTCCAGCAGTGCATAAATTCGCTTGCGATATATTTGAAGCAGAACGAGTGAAGGAAGAGACCATTATTCACAGTAGCGGGATTTATCCACATATTACAATTTGTTCTTCTGTTCTACACCTCGAAATAAATGAACACATAAAATCTTGGGATAAAATGTACGGTACAGCAATTATCCACGCAACTGCTATACCTATTCTTATTTCCTGAAGTGATTGCCATGACCTATTAGATGCCTTTGATGTGCATCGCTGGAGATGGGACAAACATTCCAGTTGCACTACAGCTATTATGTAATGTTACAAATCAATCAGAGATCGGTAAAACATTCTGTCTTTGTGACAAGCATTTATGCTACAAGAACATCAACTGAGAACACGTTCCTCACAACTTCTAGCTTGCGTCAGATTTCAAAAAACGCAAGAAAATAACAAGAAAATAGTAGACAGGTGTAGAAAGTAGGAAAAGGATCAAGCTCAATGACTGATGGGTCAGTGATTAACTTTAGACCTCACCGAAATTCTGGGTTCAGTCTTTCCCAGAGACTTCTCGCAACAGCACCTAAACTTTGGCCAACAGATGGTAGAAGAGCATGGCAGCGAAATGCTGCGCCATTTTGAGGAAGTCGCTGGCTGAAAATTCGGAAATTATACTAACTGCTTATTATAGAATGCTAGCCCTTCGCCTGCGAATTTTTTCCACACATTTACTGAACACGCCTGCACCTTCACCTCTCTGTGTCCACCTCTCTCTCCCTCTATCCAACTCAACCTTCTACCGCTATCTCCTTCTGGCCCACTACGGTCGCAGGTTCGAATCCTGCCTCGGGCATGGCTGTGTGTAATGTTCTTAGGTTAGTTAGGTTTAAGTAGTTATATGTTCTAGGGACTGATGACCTCAGAAGCTCAGTCTGATACTGCTCAGAGCCATTGGAACCATTTATCTCCTTCTGGCATTCTCTCTTTCTCATCATATCTACCCTCTCATTGACCATCCTTTCTCTCTAACTATATCTTTCTCCTCCTCTGCGACCTTATACACCTCCCCCCCCCCTCTCTTTCCATCTCCGCCCCCAACGTCTCCCTGTTCCAACTGCCTGCTACCCTTCTACACTATCAATAAAGCATACCAATATAACTCCCATAACACAGCTGTCATTCAGGACATCCTACACATCAGGTGCTTGACAATCATTTATTTGCGTCTGACATACAGGCCACCTAGCCTAGCAGGTCGATAACGGAGGCACATACTACTCCAGAATAATGTGCCAGTCGTGCAGAGCAGCCTACATGTTGGAGACCATTAAATCTTTCTGTGTCCCTTAATATGTAGTCTGCCATGCAAAACAGGTTGAATTGGTAGGTCGATAATGTTCCTATGCAACATGCATCTCATGAATGGCAGCTTATAAGCCAGGGGCTGAAAAAATACACGTTTTTGCCCATACATTTGCTCCTATGGGAGCTACGAATTTGTAAACCCCACAGTATTGATAGTTTGAGGCCTGCTGCTTTTGTGCTCAATTTGGCTGAAAAAGATCTATTACACTCTTCTTTATTTATATTATAGAAAGATAACTGAACTCGCTGGGAAACCGATATGAAAGTATCGTAAGTAGACCCTCTCCTACTGTATTGGTTTAGAGTAATAATTATGCTCAAGTCTGTTACTGCACAAACAAACGCGGTAACCTTTTGCATGAGAACTTTTCTGGGGGGCAGTAAATTCGGTAACTTTATTAAGCAACGTATACCCTTGCATAAAGACGGCCAAACCACATGCTGTCCAAATTTGACCAAGGTCTGATGGAAACCTGGATGACCGCGCACAACAGAGCTATGAAAATACCTCAAAACAGCAGGAATCGATACCTGAGGCAAAATACAAATCACTTAGAAATGAAGTAAATAGGAAGTGCAGGGAAAAATGTGAAAATTCGAATAAAGAACTGATTGTTGGAAGGACTCACTCAGTATATAGAGAAATCAAGACAACCTTCGGTGATACTGAAACAAGGGCGGCAACATTAAGAGCGCAGTGTGAATCCCACAATGCACAGGAAAGAGTGAATTACGTTGAAGATATCTATGATGGGAAGACTTATCTTATGATGTGTAGAAGAAGAAGCTAGTGTCCATATGGAAGAGGTAGGAAAACCATAATTAAAATCAGAATACGAATATGGATTGGTATTAAATCGAAGAAAGGCGAATCTAATGGGAAGTAGCGGAAAGGAGAACAGTGATATAATTAACGTAACGGTTGGTGATAATAAGGTAAATGAAGTAAAGTATTCTGCTACCTAGGCATCAAAATAATCCCTGATTGTTGGAACAAGGAGTACATAAAAAGTAGACTAGCACTGGGAAAAATAAATCTACTGAAATCAATCATAAGTCTTAAGCTGAGGAAGAAATTCGTCAGAATGTACGTTGGAGCACAGTGAAGTATGGCAGTGAGACAGTGGGAAAACCAGAACAGAAGAGAATAGAAACATTTGAGATATGGTGCTACAGAAGAATGTTGAAAATTAGGTGAAATGATAAGGGAAGGAATGAGGAGATTCTTCACAGAATCAGCGAGGAAGGAATAGGTGGAAAACTGATAAAAAGAAGGGACAGGATGATTGCACATCTGTTAAGACATTAGGGGATAACTTCCATGGTACTAGTGTGAGGGTTTTTTTTTTGTCATCAGTCTACTGACTGGTTTGATGCGGCCCGCCACGAATTCCTTTCCTGCGCTAACCTCTTCATCTCAGAATAGCACTTGCAACCTACGTCCTCAATTATCTGCTTGACGTATTCAAATCTCTGTCTTCCTCTACAGTTTTTGCCCTCTACAGCTCCCTCTAGTACCATGGAAGTCATACCCTTATGTCTTAGCAGATGTCCTATCATCCTGTCCCTTCTCCTTATCAGTGTTTTCCACATATTCCGTTCCTCTCCGATTCTGCGTAGAACCTCCTCATTCCTTACCTTATCAGTCCACCTAATTTTCAACATTCGTCTATAGCACCACATCTCAAATGCTTCGATTCTCTTCTCTTCCGGTTTTACCACAGTCCATGTTTCACTACCATATAATGCTGTACTCCAGACGTAAATCCTCAGAAATTTCTTCCTCAAATTAAGGCCGGTATTTGATATTAGTAGACTTCTCTTGGCCAGAAATGCCTCTTTTGCCATATCTACATCTACATCTACATCTATACTCCGCGAGCCACCTTACGGTGTGTGGCGGAGGGTACTTATTGTACCACTATCTGATCCCCCCTTCCCTGTTCCATTCACGAATTGTGCGTGGGAAGAACGACTGCTTGTAAGTCTCCGTATTTGCTCTAATTTCTCGGATCTTTTCGTTGTGATCATTACGCGAGATATATGTGGGCGGTAGTAATATGTTGCCCATCTCTTCCCGGAATGTGCTCTCTCGTAATTTCGATAATAAACCTCTCCGTATTGCGTAACGCCTTTCTTGAAGTGTCCGCCACTGGAGCTTGTTCAGCATCTCCGTAACGCTCTCGCGCTGACTAAATGTCCCCATGACGAATCGCCCTGCTTTTCGCTGGATCATGTCTATCTCTTCTATTAATCCAACCTGGTAAGGGTCCCATACTGATGAGCAATACTCAAGAATCGGACGAACAAGCGTTTTGTAAGCTACTTCTTTCGTCGATGAGTCACATTTTCTTAGAATTCTTCCTATGAATCTCAACCTGGCGCCTGCTTTTCCCACTATTTGTTTTATGTGATCATTCCACTTCAGATCGCTCCGGATAGTAACTCCTAAGTATTTTACGGTCGTTACCGCTTCCAATGATTTACCACCTATGGCATAATCGTACTGGAATGGATTTCTGCCCCTATGTATGCGCATTATATTACATTTATCTACGTTTAGGGAAAGCTGCCAGCTGTCGCACCATGCATTAATCCTCTGCAGGTCTTCCTGGAGTACGTACGAGTCTTCTGATGTTGCTACTTTCTTGTAGACAACCGTGTCATCTGCAAATAGCCTCACGGAGCTACCGATGTTGTCAACTAAGTCATTTATGTATATTGTAAACAATAAAGGTCCTATCACGCTTCCTTGCGGTACTCCCGAAATTACCTCTACATCTGCAGATTTTGAACCGTTAAGAATGACATGTTGAGTTCTTTCTTCTAGGAAATCCTGAATCCAATCACAAACCTGGTCCGATATTCCGTAAGCTCGTATTTTTTTCATTAAACGTAAGTGCGGAACCGTATCAAATGCCTTCCTGAAGTCCAGGAATACGGCATCAATCTGCTCGCCAGTGTCTACGGCACTGTGAATTTCTTGGGCAAATAGGGCGAGCTGAGTTTCACATGATCTCTGTTTGCGGAATCCATGTTGGTTATGATGAAGGAGATTTGTATTATCTAAGAACGTCATAATACGAGAACACAAAACATGTTCCATTATTCTACAACAGATTGACGTAAGCGAAATAGGCCTATAATTATTCGCATCTGATTTATGACCCTTCTTGAAAATGGGAACGACCTGCGCTTTCTTCCAGTCGCTAGGTACTTTACGTTCTTCCAGCGATCTACGATAAATTGCTGATAGAAAGGGGGCAAGTTCTTTAGCATAATCACTGTAGAATCTTAAGGGTATCTCGTCTGGTCCGGATGCTTTTCCGCTACTAAGTGATAGCAGTTGTTTTTCAATTCCGATATCGTTTATTTCAATATTTTCCATTTAGGGTTCTTGTTTAGATTGTTTGCCAATATTTTATGTTCAAATTCGTTGAATGCTTCTCTCATTGCTCTCTTTACGCTCTTTTTCGCTTCGTTCAGCTTTTCCTTATCATCTATGATTCGACTACTCTTAAACCTATGATGAAGCTTTCTTTGTTTCCGTAGTACCTTTCGTACATGATTGTTATACCACGGTGGATCTTTCCCCTCGCTTTGGACCTTAGTCGGTACGAACTTATCTAAGGCGTACTGGACGATGTTTCTGAATTTTTTCCATTTTTGTTCCACATCCTCTTCCTCAGAAATGAACGTTTGATGGTGGTCACTCAGATATTCTGCGATTTGTGCCCTATCACTCTTGTTAAGCAAATATATTTTCCTTCCTTTCTTGGCATTTCTTATTACACTTGTAGTCATTGATGCAACCACTGACTTATGATCACTGATACCCTCTTCTACATTCACGGAGTCGAAAAGTTCCGGTCTATTTGTTGCTATGAGGTCTAAAACGTTAGCTTCACGAGTTGGTTCTCTAACTATCTGCTCGAAGTAATTCTCGGACAAGGCAGTCAGGATAATGTCACAAGAGTCTCTGTCCCTGGCTCCAGTTCTGATTGTGTGACTATCCCATTCTATACCTGGTAGATTGAAGTCTCCCCCTATTACAATAGTATGATCACGAAACTTCTTCACGACGTTCTGCAGGTTCTCTCTGAGGCGCTCAACTACTACGGTTGCTGATGCAGGTGGTCTATAGAAGCATCCGACTATCATATCTGACCCACCTTTGATACTTAGCTTAACCCAGATTATTTCACATTCGCATTCGCTAATAACTTCACTGGATATTATTGAATTCTTTACTGCTATAAATACTCCTCCACCATTGGCGTTTTCCTATCCTTGCGGTATATATTCCATTCTGTGTCTAGGATTTCGTTACTGTTCACTTCCGGTTTTAACCAACTTTCCGTTCCTAATACTATATGCGCACTATTTCCTTCAATAAGAGATACTAATTCAGGAACCTTGCCCTGGATACTCCTGCAGTTTACCAATATTACGTTAACTTTTCCTGTTTTTGGTCTCTGAGGACGGACGTTCTTTATCAACGATGATAATGTCCTCTCTGGTAAGCCGTCAGGTATTTTATCGTTTCGCCCAAGGGGGGGTCCCTCTAACCTAAAAAACCCCCGTGTGCACGCCACACGTACTCTGCTACCCTAGTAGCTGCTTCCGGTGTGTAGTGCACGCCTGACCTGTCTAGGGGGGCCCTACAGTTCTCCACCCAATAACGGAGGTCGATGAATTTGCAACCATTATAGTCGCAGAGTCGTCTGAGCCTCTGGTTTAGACCCTCCACACGGCTCCAAACCAGAGGACCGCGATCGACTCTGGGCACTATGCTGCAGATATTAAGCTCAGCTTGCACTCCGCGTGCGATGCTGGTTGTCTTCACCAAATCAGCCAGCCGCCGGAAGGAACCAAGGATGGCCTCAGAACCCAAGCGGCAGGCGTCATTCGTTCCGACATGTGCTACTATCTGCAGCCGGTCACACCCAGTGCGTTCAATAGCTGCCGGAAGGGCCTCCTCCACATTACGGACGAGACCCCCCGGCAAGCACACCGAGTGCACACTGGCATTCTTCCCCGACCTACCCGCTATTTTCCTGAGGGGCTCCATAACCCGCCTAACGTTGGAGCTCCCTATAACTAATAGGCCCGCCCTCTGTGACTGTCGGGACCTTGCCGGAGAATCGGCCACTGGCCCAACAGGCGAGGCATCCTGTGGTGGCTCGGAAACGATGTCATCACCACTAGGAAGCACCCCGTACCTGTTGGAAAGGGGTAAGGCAGCTGCCACGCGGCCAGATCCCACCTTCGCCTTTCGGCCAGGCACGCGAGAGCCCACCACTGTCCGCCATTCACCCTGGAGTGATGGCTGACCGGTAAGATGCTCACTGCCGGAAGACGCAGCGACATCAGGGGTTCCATGTGATTCCAAGGCCACCGAAGTAGGCATAGGTCTCACCACAGTTGCCCCAACGCCACTACGAGCCGACGCCTGCGCCTCGAGCTCGATGAGCCTAACAGACAAAGCCTCCACCTGCCCCCGAAGAGTGGCCAATTCTCCTTGCGTCCGCTCACAACAACCACAGTCCCTACACATGACTATGTTTACCCTACCCTATACGGTGACAAATTCCCAAGATAATCGAGTCTGCTTTTGATGTCCTCCTTGCTCCGTCAGTCATTGGTTATTTTACTGCCTAGGTAGCAGAATTCCTTAACTTCATTGACTTCGTGACCATCAATCCTGATGTTAAGTTTCTCGCTGTTCCCATTTCTACTACTTCTCATTACCTTCGTGTTTCTCCAATTTACTCTCAAGCCATACTGTGTACTAATTAGACTGTTCATTCCGTTCACCAGATCATTTAATTCTTCTTCACTTTCACTCAGGATAGCAATGTCATCAGCGAATCGTATCATTGATATCCTTTCACCTTGTATTTTAATCCCACTCCTGAACCTTTCTTTTATTTCCATCATTGCTTCTTCGATGTACAGATTGAAGAAGAGGGGTGAAAGGCTGCAGCCTTGTCTTACACCCTTATTAATACGATCACTTCGTTCTTGATCGTCCACTCTTGTTATTCCCACTTGGTTGTTGTACATATTGTATATGACCCGTCTCTCCCTATAGCTTACTCCTACTTTTTTCAGAATCTCGAACAGCTTGCACCTTTTTATATTGTCGAACGCGTTTTCCATGTCGACAAATCCTATGGAAGTGTCTTGATTTTTCTTTAGCCTTGCTTCCATTATTACCCGTAACGTCAGAATGGCCTCTCTCGTCCCTTTACTTTTCCTAAAGCCAAACTGATCGTCACCTAGCGCATACTCAATTTTCTTTTTCATTCTTCTGTATATTATTCTTGTAAGCAGCTTCGATGCATGAGCTGTTAAGCTGATTGTGCGATAATTCTCGCACTTGTCAGCTCTTGCCGTCTTCGGAATTGTGTGGATGATGCTTTTCCGAAAGCCAGATGGTATATCGCCAGACTCATATATTCTACACACCAACGTGAATAGTTGTTTTGTTGCCACTTCCCCCAATGATTTTAGAAATTCTGAAGGAATGTTATGTATCCCTTCTGCCTTATTTGACCGTAAGTCCTCCAAAGCTCTTTTAAATTCCAATTCTAATACTGGATCCCCTATCTCTCCTAAATCGACTCCTGTTTCTTCTTCTATCACATCAGACAAATCTTCACCCTCATAGACGCTTTCAATGTATTCTTTCCACCTATCTGCTCTCTCCTCTGCATTTAGCAGTGGAATTCCCGTTGCACTCTTAATGTTCCCACCGTTGTTTTTAATGTCACCAAAGGTTGTTTTGACTTTCCTGTATGCTGAGTCTGTCCTTCCGACAATCATATCTTTTTCGATGTCTTCACATTTTTCCTGCAGCCATTTCGTCTTAGCTTCCCTGCACTTCCTATTTATTTCATTCATCAGCGACTTGTATTTCTGTATTCCTGATTTTCCCGGAACATATTTGTACTTCCTCCTTTCATCAATCAACTGAAGTATTTCTTCTGTTACCCATGGTTTCTTCGCACTACCTTCTTTGTACCTATGTTTTCCTTCCCAACTTCTGTGATGGCCCTTTTTAGAGATGTCCATTCCTCTTCAACTGCACTGCCTACTGCGCTATTCCTTATTGCTGTATCTATAGCGTTAGTGAACTTCAAACGTATCTCGTCATTCCTTAGTACTTCCGTACCCCACTTCTTTGCGTATTGATTCTTCCTGACTAATGTCTTGAACTTCAGCCTACTCTTCATCACTACTATATTGTGATCTGAGTCTACATCTGCTCCTGGGTACGCCTTACAATCCAGTATCTGATTTCGGAATCTCTGTCTGACCATGATGTAATCTAATTGAAATCTTCCCGTATCTCCCGGCCTTTTCCAAGTATACCTCCTCCTCTTGTGATTCTTGAACAGGGTATTCGCTATTACTAGCTGAAACTTGTTACAGAACTCAATTAGTCTTTCTCCTCATTCAGTTCTTGTCCCAAGCCCATATTCTCCTGTAACTTTTTCTACTACTCCTTCCCCTACAACTGCATTCCAGACGCCCATGATTATTAGATTTTCGTCCCCCTTTACATACTGCATTACCCTTTCAATATTCTCATATACTTCCTCTATCTGTTCATCTTTGGCTTGCGACGTCGGCATGTATACCTGATCAATCGTTGTCGGTGTTGGTCTGCTGTCGATTCTGATTAGAACAACCTGGTCACTGAACTGTTCACAGTAGTACACCCTCTGCCCTACCTTCCTATTCAAAACGAATCCTACACCTGTTATACCATTTTCTGCTGCTGTTGATATTACCCGATACTCATCTGACCAGAAATCCTTGTATTCCTTCCACTTCACTTCACTGACCGCTACTGTATCTAGATTGAGCCTTTGCATTTCCCTTTTCAGATTTTCTAGTTTCCCTACCACGTTAAAGCTTCTGACATTCCACGACCCGACTCGTAGAACGTTATCCTTTCGTTGATTATTCAATCTTTTTCTCATGGTAACCTCCCCCTTGGCAGTCCCCTCCCGGAAATCCGAATGGGTTGTAGTGGGTAAAAGCTATAGGGGAAGATATTTAGATCTGTTCAGCAAATAGTTGAAGACATGGGTTGCAAGAAGTCTGTGCAGGAGGGGAATTCGTGGAGGAGGTGGAGGAGGTTAGTGTTCAACGTCCCGTCGATAATGAGTTCATTGGAGCAAGCTCAGATTGGGGAAGAATGTAGAAGGAAAACAGCCATGCCATTCTGAAGGAACCATAGCGGCTTTTGCCTTAAGTGATTTAGAGGAATCACAGAAAACCTAAATCTGGATGGGTGGATGCAGATTTGAACTGTTGTCCTCCTAAATGCGAGTCCAGTGTGCTAACCACCGCACTACCCTACTCGGTGGTGAATTTGTGGCTGGCTTCATTAATTAATCTTGGAACCGAGATCTGAATGAAACGCGAAGTGGAAAGCTCTGAGATACTTAGCGAGTAGTGGAACGTATATCGGAAAGAGAGATTAGAGGCCATAGGAGAAGGTATGTTCATTGAAATTGAAAAAATAATGTTTCTATTGAGGTCGAAGTTGAGTGTGACAGTCAAGTTATGTGGTCACATATAACAGGTCTAGGTGAAACCAAGTTAATTGTTGGAGTTTTTTACCTGGCACCCAATTTCGCTGTAACTGTTTTAGAGTCATTGAAAGAAAGTCTAAGGTCAGTAGCGCAGAAACACCAAGATCATGCTATATTAGTTGCAGGGACCTCAAACTACAAATTATAGCCTGTAATGCCTATGGATTCATTGCGGGGATACAAACAGACATTCATGCTAAATACTTTTAAACACGTTCTCTGAATATTGTCTTGATGAATTAGCTCCGCAGCCCACACGCAGTGGAAGTATCTTAGACCTTGTAGTTGCGAATAGGCCGAACCTTATCGACAACGACAGTACAGAAACGAATATTAGCGATCACGATGTCATTATACAAACTATAGTTACGGAAGTTAATAAATCATTGAAGAAGGCTAGGGAACAGTTTCTGCTAGGCCGAGCAAATAAACAGTTGTTAGCATCTCACTTAGACAATGAACTGACATCCCTTAATCCAATAAGGATGTAGAAGAATTATGGGAAAAGTTCAAGCAGATTGTAAACCGTGACCTGGATAGCCATGTTCCTAGTAAGTGGATAAAGGATGGAAATGACTCACCATGCGAATTAACGACCGCGCGAAGTGGCCGCTCGGTTTGAGGCGTCATGTCACGGACTGCGCGACCCCTCCCCCCGGAGGTTCAAGTCCTCCCTCGGGCATGGCTGTGTGTGTTGTTCTTAGCATAGGTTAGCTTAAGTTAGTTTAAGTAGTGTGTAAGTCTAGGGACCGATGATCCAAGCAGTTGGTCCGTTAGATATTCACACAAATTTGACCATTTGCTTAAATAACGAAGTTCAGAAGATACTGAGGAAGCAGAAGCTGCTACTACACTATAAGTTCAAAAAAGAACGCACTAATGCCGAACTGCAAAGGTTAGTAGAGACTCATGCATTCGTGAAAAGAACTATGCGCGAAGTATACAACAACTGCCACCGTCACAATTTAACAAAAGATCTAGCCGAGAAACCGAGGAAATTCTGGTCGATGTAAGATTTCTTAGCGGGTATAAGGCTTCTTTTCTGTTCCTTGCGAATCAGTCTGGTGCGGCAAGATAGCAGTTGAAGATAGCAGAACGAAAGCCGAAGTTTGAAATTTGACGTTGAAGAAATCGTTCATGCGGGCTAATCGTACAAACATACCGTCATTTGACCATCAGTCAGACACCCGTTTGGACGACTTAGTAACAAGCATCCCTGGCGTAGAGAAACAACTGAAAGATGTGACAGCAAAAAGGTCACAATGCCCGGATAGAATCCCAGTTCGGTTTTACAAAGAGCATTGGCCCCTTACTTAGTTTGCATTTATCAAGAATATTTTCATCCAGGACAATATCCCAAGGGACCAGAAAAAAGGACAGGTGACACCAGTATACAAAAGGGGTAAAAGAACGGACTCGCAAAATTACCGACTAATATCTCCAACTTCCTCCCCCCCATGAACCATGGACCTTGCCGTTGGTGGGGAGGCTTGCGTGCCTCAGCGATACAGATGGCCGTACCGTAGGTGCAACCACAACGGAGGGGTATCTGTGGAGAGGCCAGACAAACATGTGGTTCCTGAAGAGGGGCAGCAGCCTTTTCAGTAGTTGCAGGGGCAACAGTCTGGATGATTGACTGATCTGGCCTTGTAACATTAACCAAAACGGCCTTGCTGTGCTGGTACTGCGAACGGCTGAAAGCAAGGGGAAACTACAGCCGTAATTTTTCCCGAGGACATGCAGCTCTACCGTATGATTAAATGATGATGGCGTCCTCTTGGGTAAAATATTCCGGAGGTAAAATAGTCCCCCATTCGGATCTCCGGGCGGGGACTACTCAAGAGGACGTCGTTATCAGGAGAAAGAAAACTGGCGTTCTACGGATCGGAGCGTGGAATGTCAGATCACTTAATCGGGCAGGTAGGTTAGAAAATTTAAAAAGGGAGATAGATAGGTTAAAGTTAGATATAGTGGGAATTAGTGAAGTTCGGTGGCAGGAGGAACAAGACTTTTGGTCAGGTGATTACAGGGTTATAAATACAAAATCAAATAGGGGTAATGCAGGAGTAGGTTTAATAATGAATAAAAAAAAATAGGAGTGCGGGTTAGCTACTACAAACAGCATAGTGAACGCATTATTGTGGCCAAGATAGACAGAAAGCCCATGCCTAATGCAGTAGTACAAGTTTATATGCCAACTAGCTCTGCAGATGATGAAGAAATAAATGAAATGTATGACGAGATAAAAGAAATTATTCAGGTAGTGAAGGGAGACGAAAATTTAATAGTGATGGGTGACTGGAATTCGTCAGTAGGAAAAGGGAGAGAAGGAAACATAGTAGGTGAATATGGGTTGGGGGCAAGGAATGAAAGACGAAGCCGCCTTGTAGAATTTTGCACGGAGCATAACTTAATCATAGCTAACACTTGGTTCAAGAATCATGAAAGGAGGCTGTATACATGGAAGAAGCCTGGAGATACTGACAGGTTTCAGATAGATTATATAATGGTAAGACAGAGATTTAGGAACCAGGTTCTAAATTGTAAGACATTTCCTGGGGCAGATGTAGATTCTGACCACAATCTGTTGGTTATGAACTGCAGATTGAAACTGAAGAAACTTAAAAAAGGTGGGAATTTAAGGAGATGGGACTTGGATAAACTGAAAGAACCAGAGGTTGTAGAGAGTTTCAGGGAGAGCATTAGGGAACAATTGACAGGAATGGGGGAAAGAAATACAGTAGAAGAAGAATGGGTAGCTCTGAGGAATGGAGTGGTGAAGGCAGCAGACGATCAAGTAGGTAAAAAGACGCGGGCTAATAGAAATCCTTGGGTAACAGAAGAAATATTGAAATTAATTGATGAAAGGAGAAAATATAAAAATGCAGTAAATGAAGCAGGCAAAAAGGAATACAAACGTCTCAAAAATGAAATCGACAGGAAATGCAAAATGGCTAAGCAGGGATGGCTAGAGGACAAATGTAAGGATGTAGAGGCTTGTCTCACTAGGGGTAAGATAGATACTGCCTACAGGAAAATTAAAGAGACCTTTGGAGAGAAGAGAACCACTTGTATGAATAGCAAGAGCTCAGATGGCAACCCAGTTCTAAGCAAAGAAGGGAAAGCAGAAAGGTGGAAGGAGTATATAGAGGGTTTATACAAGGGCGATGTACTTGGGGACAATATTATGGAAATGGAAGAGGATGTAGATGAAGATGAAATGGGAGATAAGATACTGCGTGAAGAGTTTAACAGAGCACTGAAAGACCTGAGTCGAAACAAGGCCCCGGGAGTAGACAACATTCCATTAGAACTACTGATGGCCTCAGGAGAGCCAGTCATGACAAAACTCTACCATCTGGTGAGCACGATGTATGAGACAGGTGAAATACCCTCAGACTTTAAGAAGAATATAATAATTCCAATCCCAAAGAAATCAGGTGTTGACAGATGTGAAAGTTACCGAACTATCAGTTTAATAAGTCACAGCTGCAAAATACTAACGCGAATTCTTTACAGACGAATGGAAAAACTGGTAGAAGCCGACCTCGGGGAAGATCAGTTTGGATTCCGTAGAAATGTTGGTACACGTGAGGCAATACTGACCTTACGACTTATCTTGGAAGAAAGATTAAGAAAAGGCAAACCTACGTTTCTAGCATTTGTAGACTTAGAGAAAGCTTTTGACAATGTTGACTGGAATACTCTCTTTCAAATTCTGAAGGTGGCAGGGGTAAAATACAGGGAGCGAAAGGCTATTTACAATTTGTACAGAAACCAGATGGCAGTTATAAGAGTCGAGGGGCATGAAAGGGAAGCAGTGGTTGGGAAAGGAGTGAGACAGGGTTGTAGCCTCTCCCCGATGCTATTCAATCTGTATATTGAGCAAGCAGTAAAGGAAACAAAAGAAAAATTCGGAGTAGGTATTAAAATTCATGGAGAAGAAGTAAAAACTTTGAGGTTCGCCGATGACATTGTAATTCTGTCAGAGACAGCAAAGGACTTGCAAGAGCAGTTGAACGGAATGGACAGTGTCTTGAAAGGAGGATATAAGATGAACATCAACGAAAGAAAAACGAGGGTAATGGAATGTAGTCGAATTAAGTCGGGTGATGCTGAGGGAATTAGATTAAAGTAGTAAAGGAGTTTTGCTATTTAGGGAGTAAAATAACCGATGATGGTCGAAGTAGAGAGGATATAAAATGTAGACTGGCAATGGCAAGAAAAGCGTTTCTCAAGAAGAGAAATTTATTAACATCGAATATAGATTTAGGTGTCAGGAAGTCGTTTCTGAAAGTATTTATATGGAGTGTAGCCATGTATGGAAGTGAGACATGGACGATAACTAGTTTGGACAAGAAGAGAATAGAAGCTTTCGAAAGGTGGTGCTACAGAAGACTGCTGAAGATAAGGTGGGTAGATCACGTAACTAATGAGGAGGTATTGAATAGGATTGGGGAGAAGAGTAGTTTGTGGCACAACTTGACTAGAAGAAGGGATCGGTTGGTAGGACATGTTCTGAGGCATCGAGGGATCACAAATTTAGCGTTGGAGGGCAGCGTGGAGGGTAAAAATCGTAGATGGAGACCAAGAGTTGAATACACTAAGCAGATTCAGAAGGATGTAGGTTGCAGTAGGTACTGGGAGATGAAGATGCTTGCACAGGATAGAGTAGCATGGAGAGCTGCATCAAACCAGTCTCAGGACTGAAGACCACAACAACAACATCTCCAACTTCAGTTTGCTGCAGAATTCTTGAACATACTCTCACTTAGAATGTAGTAAACTGTCTTGAGACTGAGAATCTTACGTCCACGAATTAGCATGGTTTTGGAAAGCATCAGTCGTACAAAACTCAACCTTCCCTTTTTTGCGTGATATACTTCGAACTGTGGATGACGGACAACAGGCAGGTTCCACATTTCTATGTTTCTGGAAAGCATTTGACACGTTGCCCCATTGCAGGCTGTTAACTAAGATACAAGCATATGGAATAAGCTCACAGGTATGTGAGTGGCTCGAAGACTTCTTATGTAATAGAGCCCGGTATGTTGTCTTCGATTGCTGAAGTTCATCAGAGACAAGGATATCGCCTGGAGTGTCCCGGCGAAGTGTGATAGGATCTCTGTTGTTGTCTCTAGACATAAATGATTTGACGAGTGGATGGACAACAATCTGCGGTTGTCTGCTGATGATGCTGTGTTGTACGCTAAGATGTCTAGGAAGATACAAGACGACTTAGATAAAATTTCCAGTTGGTGTGACGAATGTTAGCTAGCTCTAAATGTGGAAAATAAGGTATTGCTGTTACTATATTACTAGTGTCCTGTTTGACACAGTCAAGTCCTTTAAATATCTGGGCGTAACGTTGCAAAGCGATATGAGCTGGAACGAACATGTGAGAACTGTCAAAATTTTCAAAATGGTGGAGTGCAGCAGATTTTACAAAAGTAAATCTGTATTTCTTGCGGGTTTCTTTACAACGAATCTAGATTTCGGCTAGTGCCAGGCCATTATCAATGCACTGTTTCACAGTTTCAATACATGTCCCCTGTTGTTTGGGCTTCTGTCACTGCTCATTCAAGACTACTGTATCAACTTCCTTATGGAAGGCAACTAGATATGATAACTGTGGTAGGGAAGGCGAACTGTCTGCTTCGGCTCATTGGGAGAATTTTAGGAAAGAGTGGTTCGCCTGTATGGGAGACCCCATATCGGACGCTGGTGCGACCTATTCTTGAGTACTCCTCGAGTGCTTGCGACCCGTACCAGTTCGTATTGAAGGAATACATCAAAGCAATTAAGAGGCGGCCTGCTAGATTTGATACTCGTAGGCTCGAACAACGAGTAAGTGTGAGACGCTTCGGGAACTCAAATGGGAAACCCAGGAGGGAAGGCGACCTTCTTTTCGAGAAACACTAACGAGAAAATTTAGAGGACCGGCGTTTGAAACTGACTGCGGAAAGATTCTACTGCCACCAACATATATTGCACTTAAGGACTACGAAGATAAGATTCGCGAAATTGGGGCTCATGTTAGGTTAGGTTAGGTTAATACTAGTTCCATGGATCATAAATGCGATATTTCGTAATGATATGGAACGTGTCAAATTTTCCAATACATGACATAATTAAGTTAATTTAACAACATACTTAAGTTAATATAACAACTTTTTCATTTTTTGTGTTTTTTTATTTTAATTTTTTTTATTATTTTTTTTTATTTATATCTAAAAATTCATCTATGGAGTAGAAGGAGTTGTCATTCAGAAATTCTTTTAATTTCTTCTTAAATACTTGTTGGTTATCTGTCAGACTTTTGATACTATTTGGTAAGTGACCAAAGACTTTAGTGCCAGTATAATTCACCCCTTTCTGTGCCAAAGTTAGATTTAATCTTGAATAGTGAAGATCATCCTTTCTCCTAGTATTGTAGTTATGCACACTGCTATTACTTTTGATTACACGCTTTTGTGCAATAAATACTTTATTCCTCAGTGATGAATTACCCCAAAATATGATGCCATATGAAAGCAACGAGTGAAAATAGGCATAGTAAGCTAATTTACTAAGATGTTTATCACCAAAATTTGCAATGACCCTTATTGCATAAGTAGCTGAACTCAAACGTTTCAGCAGATCATCAATGTGTTTCTTCCAATTTAATCGCTCATCAATGGCCACACCTAAAAATTTGGAATATTCTACCTTAGCTATATGCTTCTGATTAAGGTCTATATTTATTAATGGCACCATACCATTCACTGTACGGAACTGTATATACTGTGTCTTATCAAAATTCAGTGCGGAGGCATATACACAGTCGTTTCTCCCTCGCCATGTTTGCGAGTGGGACAGGAAGGGAAATGACTGGTGGTGGTACGGAGTATACTCCCCCACGTGCCGTACCGTGGCTTGCTGACTATCAACGTAGATGTAGATTTAGATGTATTACATGAATGAGAATTTGAATGCCACTTAATAATACATCATGGAAGGTACCAAACACGTGATTAAATCTTGCTTTTAATACTGCTCTGCACGAGGCCATTACTGTCACTCTGGCCTCATTAATCCTGGCATTTCCAATTAAATATCCCTTGAGCAATATTTTGGACATTGGCAAGCTCTTCCCCGACCATACAACATAACTGGGAGAGAACGAGATGCAAAAGGCGTCATGCAAACAGTTACAATTGTGGGAGGAGCGAGTTCGAGGGGAAGGTTAGAGATTGCTTGGTTGATTGGTTAATCTGGAGGAGGGGACGAAACAGCGAGATCATCGTTCCCATTGGTTTAGGGGAGAATGGGAAAGGAAGCCGTCCATGCCCTTTCAGACGAACCATCCCTGCATTTGGCAGGGATTTCTTTTAGAAATCATGGAAAAGTTAAATCAGGATGGCCGGACGCTGGTTTGAACCGTTGTCCTTCCGAGTGCTAATTCAGTGTGCTAACGACTGCGCGACCTCTCTCGGTGGAGGTCGTAGCCCGTGTGCTTGTGCGTAGATTTAACGTCGGAGCCAAGGCTGGAGCAACCCCTCCTAATATAGTCACTCACCGTTTTACACCCCTGTAAATTTTTAAAATTTCTGTTGCCCGTTAATATGTAGGTCCGTATGAACTGAATGGAAAACTCTCTAGATTACATGCTGGTCAACTTAAGAACGGTAGCTAGCGCCATCTTTACCTTCTGCTCTTGGTGTCGTACTACAAAACGGCTTCTCTGAATTTCCGTAGGGGGACGTTCATCCGTGGGACTCGGCCTTCTATCGATGTCGCCTCTCGTTCACGTTCTTTGCCTGGATACCATTGGAGGTTCGCCGGTGGCGCCATTGATGGAGACAATAGCCGCGAATCAGGGAGGTTTTTGGGCAGTGAGTGTGTGTTGTGCGCAAGATTCGGCCGTGGAAGAGTGAGGTTTGAGTTCAGAGTGGCACACGAGAGAACGAACAGGTGTCTGCGAAGCGGTTTCCGTGAATGGGCATGATATTTTGGAAAACATACCAGTGTCTTGGAGGTTATTTGCCTGGTAAGATATTAGTGAAGTTGGCCCGGCCTCTGGCGTAAGGTGTGGCAGCCGTGCTGTCCAAGTTAAGGAGCTTCTTTGTATACCTGTATGTACTTACCTCTCGCTCTTCCACTCACCCCCTCTGCCCGTGGGATTTATGGAACAACTGCCATAATTACATTGTGCAACAATGAAAATGTAAATCGAATAAAAATATCCAATCCCTATAAATTCTATTGTGCTGATCACGAATATCACAAAGACAATTCAAAATTACCTCCAGTTTTCATTTTAGACTGTTTTATTACGGTGAGATAATTATATACGGATTCTTATGTTAAGTTTAAAATCAAATATTATAATGGTATGTCAGAGTCATAATAACAAGTAACAATGAATTATATTATTGTCCCTGGTCTTACTTGTGTGCAGTATTTTGGATATAAACATTTTTATACCAATTTTCAGCTTCAGACATTTTTTTTAATGTATATAATAATTTTTGCACTTTTGTTTCCAGATAAACGACCAGTCGTTCAAGTTGACTGCTACTGAAGTGAACAAAAATGCCACGAGTTTGCACAGTGCTAACACATTTTGCTATGTGTGTGGAAAAGTGACATTTGCGTCACAAAAACAGCAAATAACTTCATTGATTAAAAAAAACATACAGTTGTCATTTTGGGTGCAAATTAGGTGATTAGGATAAACCATGGGCTCCACAAAAAAAATGGTTCAAATGGCTCTGAGCACAATGGGACTCAACTGCTGAGGTCATTAGTCACCTAGAACTTAGAACTAGTTAAACCTAACTAACCTAAGGAAATCACAAACATCCATGCCCGAGGCAGGATTCGAAACTGCGACCGTAGCGGTCTTGCGGTTCCAGGTTGCAGCGCCTTTAACCGCACGGCCACTTCGGCCGGTGTGGGCTCCACATGTGATCTGCAACACTTGTGCCAGAAACCTCAGGAACTGGATGCATGAAAAGGACGTTCAGTGCACCTTGCGGGCCCCTTGATCTGGCGTGAGCGAACTAACCATGTCAGGTCCGACCCCGGTAGCTGAGTGGTCAGCGTGACAGACTGTCAATCCAAAGGGCCCGGGTTCGATTCCCGGCTGGGTCGGAGATTTTCTCCGCTCAGGGACTGGGTGTTGTGTTGTCCTAATCGTCATCATTTCATCCCCATCAACGCGCAGGTCGCCGAAGTGGCGTCAAATCGAAAGACCTTCACCAGGCGAACGGTCTACCCGACGGGAGGCCCTAGCCACACGACATTTCATTTCATTTCAGTGACGGCTACTACTGTATGGCTCCTCCTATCAAGAAGAGAATATCTAAGAAGAAGAAGCGGACAGTGATCTGTCCTAACATTACATCTGCCATCCGTCCAGTTCTACATGGGGAAGGACTGCCAATACATGAACCACCGACAGAGTACGAGATTACTTATGATGGGAATTCTGAATGTCCTGAAACATGTATGTCACAAAATCCAGAGTTTCTTCCAAATATACATCAACTGATGATCCACAAAAATTGTCTCAAAATGAGTTAAGGATCTCGTTAGAGATTTGGAGCTCTCTGAAGTTAGGGTTGAGATATTAGCGTCAAGATTGCAACAGCGCAATTTTCTGGAAGGCAACGTAAATGTTTCATTCTACCGTGGAAGAGAGCAACAATTCACTCCTTTTCCTAACATGCAAGAAAGTCTTGTGGCATGTGTAAACATAAATGGTCTAATGAAGGCTCTCAGAATTAATTACAACCCTGATGAGTGGAGATTATTTATTGATTCGTCAAAGTTGAGCTTAAAAGTACTGCCTTTACATATTGGTAATGAGCTTCCTTCTATAACAGTTTGGCATAGTGTGCATATGAAACAGTCATACCAAAATACGAAAATTTTACTAGAATCCATCAAGTAGAATGATTCTCAGTGGCAGATTTGAGGTGACTTGAAAGTGGTTGCACTACTATTAGGTATGCAGTTAAGGTATATTAAATATTGCTGCTTTCTCTGTGAATGGGACAGCCGAGCTGGTGCATCTCATTAGAGTAAACATGAATAGCCCACCAGTAAATCTCTTCAACCAGGTATAAAGAACGTAAAAAGTGAACCTCTAGCAGACCCTAAGAAGATTCTGCTGCCACCCTTGCGCATCAAGTGGGTTCTCATGAAATACTTTGTTAAGGGAATGAACAAAGCTGGTGATGCGTTGCAGTGCTTAAGGCAAAAATTCCCTTACTTAAGTGATGTCAAAGTAAAGGAGGGCATTTTTATAAGTCCACAGATTCGGGAGCTTTTTGGAGACCATAACTGTGATGAAATCATAAAAGGTGATGAGAAGTATGGATGGGAATGTTTTAAGACAGTCTATTTACAGTTTTTAGGGAACAATCGAGCAATAAATTACAAAGAGAATGTAGGTTATATGTCTACATCTTATAAAAAAACTTGGTTGCAACACGTAATTGAAAATGCATTTATTGCATAGTCATCTTGACTTCTTCCCCAAAGCTTGTGATGCAGTAAGTGATCAACATGGGGAGCGATTTCATCAAGATATTGCCACATTTGAAAAGTGGAACCCTAATATTTTAGCAGATTACTGATGGACTGTCATAAGGGATGTCCCAGAGAATGTGTGTAAACGTCAAGCCAAGAGAAAACGGTCATCTTCTGAATTTATCTGTGAACAAAATATGTAATTCTATATATTGTACATATGCACATTTAACATTTGTAATACTCTATATGCATTTGGGACCAGTTAATTTATATAGTTTCTTTTGTGCTTTACATAGTTCTGGTACAAAGTGGTCTTACAAAGTATTTTTTCTTAGTCTTACTTTTAGACTTCCAGAATGGCACTGAAATCTATCACTGCATAACACGTAAAATAATTCAAGTAATTATTCACTTAAAATTTGTTATGCCGAATCTTGGAACATGAATGCACATTTAGTTAGTGAGTTATTTATGCAAAAATGTAGATTACTTTAAAAAAAACTAGAGCTAAATATCTATGAAGATGATGATTTTATATCATTCTATAGTGAAATGAACATAACTAACTCATAATCAGACAGTCTACACACTTGTCCTTCAAATCTGTTGTTCGGTGAATTATTAGCAGCTGTTTAAAAATCATTTGCCTAAAATCGGATCATATAATTTTGGCTAACTGAAGTTAACTATTCAGTGAAAATTAATTGCTTTTGAAATTCTATACTTAGTGTGTGTATTGAATGGCAGTGGATTCGTAATTAACGGCAGCAGTTTTTAAGTCCTTTGTTTGTAATCTGATCAGTGAATTCTGGCTAACTGTGGCTGCTTATTCAGCGACTGTTAACAGTTTTCTTTAAAAAAGTCTGTATTTTTCTGTCTACAGAGTGACATTGGGTTCATAATTAATAACAGCTGTTTAAAAGTCATTCGTTTAAACTCAGATCAGATATTTTTGGTTAACTGTAGCTAAATATTCAGCACCTATTAACGAATTTTAAAATCTTGTACCTTTGCTAGCTACTGAGTTACTGTGGGACAGTTTTTTAAACTTAAAAAAAAAGAAAGCTGCTCAGTGAATTTTGCTCACTGTAATTAATGACTTTTAAAATTCTGTACTTTTGGTTTATAGGTAATTGGTCGCGGCTCTCAATTAGTGGTATCTGTTTTCTTAAGTCTTTCCAGTCAATTTACTGCTGATTGCTTTTAAAACTTGTTTAACTTTAATGTAGGCAAATTATGTATTAAAGATGATGAACGCCAAAGCAGTTATGTGGAAACCCCTGTCCTTTCGTTAGGGTGACCCGGTTCCAAATTTTCCCACCCCAATTCCTAGTTATCATATTCCTGTTTATCTGACGGCCTATTCAGCTGCCCATTATCGCAGTATCTACAGCCTAACCATCGTTATCAAATTCTGATGTGAGTCTACAGGTACCTCTGTGTACGCCTTACAATCCAATACCTGATTTCGAAATCTCTGCCTAACCATGATGTAATCCAACTTAAATCTTTCTGCATCTCCTGGCCTTTTCCAAGTACACCTCCGCCTCTTGTGGGTATTGAAAAGAGTATTCGCTATTACCATCTGAAATTTATTGCAGAATTCAATTAGTCTGTCTCGTCACTCATTTATAATAGCAAGCGCCTGGTAATAATCTCCAATTAAAAAACAAAATCTTTGAATTTAAGGTCGTAAGCCACAGAAATGTGTCATGTGGACATGGCTCCTAAAAATGGTAAAGGTCGTCAAGTTTGAGCTACCTATTGTTTTTGACTGTGTGAAGGGGAGCCAAATTGATGGGGAGCCATATAAAAGTATTTTCTTCTCTGTTATGTTTTACAGTCTTGGGGAGTGGGGTCCAAATGCAAGTTTACTTCTGATTGATGAACTGAAGAGTCCTGAAAGGGGGGGGGGGCGAAAAGGAAGTTTCCTTGATGTGACTTGTTGGTTTACTGTCCGAGGGGGGCTGGATTTTCCGGCGGTCACGACTTTCTCCATTACTCGTTTTCGTGAATTAAGATTCATGCAACAGAATTAAAGCAAAATGTTCACTCTTACGTGAACGTTGGCTAATGGACGTAACAAAACCAATAATCAAGAGAGCAGAGGCTAGCTAGTTACAGAAATAATAGCAAGCGGAAGTACATATACTCAAGTATGGAAAACTGTACATAGAAAAAAAAGCTACTTTCTAGAACCATCAATACGCGCATGAAAGCATTAAGTTATATAACTCACATGTTATGCATACATGAGGGGACCTCAGGGTATTGGGGAATACAGAAAAATGTTGCCTCCGGGGATCGCGCTCGAATCTACTTTCACCGATGTGGCAGAAATGATAGCGTTATCGACGCTATGTGAATTGGTACCAATCAGACATGCAAAGAAATCCATGCATGCACTTGACACTGTATTGAGCAAAAGATAGAAGTTCAAAATTCAATATAATTAGAATACGCTCTCTAAACACGAAACGAAATGAAGCGAATAAATAAGAAAATCATTACGACGGTGCAAAGCAATATGAAACGTCACCGCGGCAGTCCTAAAATTCAAACATACATGACCGACTACATCTTCTCCAGTCAGCTAAAGTCAAAGAGTGGACCGCAATAGAGCTCACCAAGCTAACGTCAGCGAATGAGTTCAGCAGACAAGTCTTCACCAAGCCACGCCCAGCAATTTATTTCAGTTCAGTGCAATTTATTGCTACAACTTTTATATGTATTTATCTATTGGCAACTCTGAACAGGTTGTATTCGTTAATCATGGTGACATACATTGCTTTATATTATGTGTGTAGTAGTAAATCATTTTAACAGCCACCATTGGTAATATTAATGTTGAAATGGAACAGAAAATTTGAGAAATGAGAATAGTCCAGGAAACCACTGCCTAAAAACTTTGCTCCTCTCTCCCCTGATGTTCTCGTGAGAAAAAATGCGCCTCAAGTAAACGTTTGCCAATCCAAGCAGAGGCTAATTGTCACCCTGTCAGTTGCGAGGAAATTTCCGTTTCGAATCAGCTTCTCTTCGGGTGTACGCGCCTAAACTACCAGCGGCCAACCAAATTTAATGGCTTAATGTCAGCCAAGAACAGAGAGGAAATCTTTTGTATGTCCATCCTTTTAGCAGGAGGTCTCTGGGTCGACGGCCGTTGACTATCGTGACAAGTAAATGAAAACACCTACAGCCGTCCTCATGATTTTATTTTATTTTGTCGCTACCAGTTTCAACGCTTCAGTGCGTTATCTTCAGGGCTGATTTTGATGCGATACAGGTTGATATAACCCCCATGCATACCACATCTGTTGCCAGCATTACTGGATACGCAGATAATGTCTCAGCACTCCAACCATCAACTGCCAAGTGAATGCAATGAATTAATATATACTGAATTAAAACAGTTTTTGTAGCTCAGAACAGCCTTTCCAAATGTATTACTCTGCCTTCTCAAACGGGAGGAACTGGCAGTTATGCCAATAAGTTATTACCGGAAATAGAATACAATAATTCGCAATTACCTGAAAGAAAGAGACATTAGTGATATGCTACTAACGCAGTTAGGAAAGGTGGGGGTAATAGTACGCTTAGTTTTTTCACTAAATATTTCAAAATTTGCATTAACCTTATTAGTGACGCATACACCACATGGGTAAACAAAGTGTAAAAGTTTCATTTTAATCCAGTCATTATTATAGACGTTATAAAAATTTTAAAAAATATATAATATTGCGTACTCCTGTCCAGCACTGTGAGTATGCGTGCCTGAGGCAGGAGGACAGAATGCGAACGTTTATCCTCAACTGAAGTAAATAAAAAGGATTTAAATATGTGGAAAAACAAATTGTGAACTCTTTATTATTCGGCGAATTCAAATGTCGTAGCGATCTAAGGAACATGAAGTGCTGCACTATTAGTTGTTCTTCCTCCAGTGTGAAAGTCTTGGTGAACAGGCCAAGGTGGCTCATTACCTCTGCCGGTTTTGCCGGTTTTTGTTAAGGCAGCCATATATATATATATATATATATATATATATATATATATATATATATATATATATATATATATAAAAGCCGATACCTTTTAGGAAGCTTAGAGCTGGATGGTAGGGCCGCTCTGTCAAGTTGATGGTCTCGGTCGGTTTCTGGGAAAAAATGACACTTTGAAAGACAAGATGTTGTTCGAAGTGCGTTTTGATGCCTAAATTTTGGAAAAAAACCGCTATCTAACGAAGGGGAAACTAAAAAGAGAAAAATTAGTTAAAGTTTTCTAAGGTAATAATGAAGCGTGCAAGGTAAATAAATAGCAAAATAGAATAGTGCTTAAATTCGCTAGAAAAGACAACACAAATCCATCTGCAGATCAGGAGATGAAGTTCGTAGAGCTTGATGAGATAAAACTACGTTTTGTGTACTTCTACCCAATTCCAGTAGATTCTTAAAACTGCAGGTTATGGGGTGATGTTTGTAAATAGATTCTTGATGGTGTAAGACTACGTTATGTGAACTTCTACTCATTACACTTGCGTGCTTTTATCCTACTCTGCTAGTTCCTTTCTCAGAAGCCTACGGATAACATACACACTAAAGTCATGGAGATCAAGGAGGATTTGGAAGCTTATAGCCGCCAGTTCTGGTACCTAACTTATCCAATTTTTTAATAGATTTCATCTAACACTGAGTTAATATTATACAAATTTTACATCGAATATGCACAAAAGAGACTTACTGCATTTTCTATAGCTGTAAGCGTCCGACTTCCACAAGTTTCGAGAATAGAATTGAGGTATCTCCTTTGCGTGGTGGGAGAATGATGATGATGATGATGTTTGGTTTGTGGGGCGCTCAACTGCGTGGTTATCAGCGCCCGTACAATTACCCAATCTTTTGCTCAGTCCAATGTCGCCACTTTCCTGGATGATGATGAAATGATGAGGACAACACAAACACCCAGTCATCTCGAGGCAGGTGAAAATCCCTGACCCCGCCGGGAATCGAACCCGGGACCCCGTGCTCGGGAAGCGAGAACGCTACCGCGAGACCACGAGCGGCGGACGTGGTGGGAGAAAGGTGTCCTGATAACTTGATGTGTACTCTTTCCCCACACGTACTCTTACCCTCACCCGACTAATAGTCAACCAGAGTGGTGAATGACACGCAGTTATATTGTTGACGTTAATCTACGCCTACACCGGTGATACGGCCGGCGAAAAATCTCACGACTGATCGGAGAGGGAGTTCAATGCATGAGCGGACGATCAATGTGACAACAGGCAGGATTGAGGGGAGAAGGTGAAGCTTTGCAGTAGTTCTTACCATATGGTGATTTTAATGTCGATGTGAGTTTGCTACATATGGCAGATTACCTCATTGCTCCTGCGTAGTGTATTCGTTCTCGACATTTCAAATCGGTGGTGTTTATCACAGGCAACATTAAAAGCTTCTATCCAAGGTAATGGAGAGTACAACAGTGTTGTGGTCCAAGGCGCCAAATGTCAACGGTGGCTACGATCACCGTCGGTGTCGTCCAAACGCGCCATCCAACTAAAATATCTGAAGTCGGGAATGTGGGCTGAGGCAGTCGTGACTGCTCAACAATACGTTTCGGACTCCCAAATAAAAATCTCTTACCAATTGCTGGGAAGAACTGTGGACAAGTTATAACAGCTGGGACACAGTGCAGACAAAGCCTTCGGTTTACGTAGGCTGCTCCTTCTGCTTGAGTGTAAACTGATGGAAGCACCTTCGTTTCTCGAATCGCTATGCCTCGTTCATCAGGGGCCATTAGAATTTTGAGCGTGTGTTTAACGGCGTGTGTTTAACGGTAGTCAACATGTTGAGGAAGTAAGTAAATCCTCTCATAATGACCGCATCAGAAACCGGATTCTAGGAGAATGCTCTCCGCTAAGTAAGGAACCTGATTCTTATGGCATTTTTCGTTTTTTTTTTCCTTTTTATCTTCTCCTTGGGGAGTACCTTGCATATAAAGTTTTAAACACTTTGAAAAAAAAGTAAATAGCTACAATAGTGTATCAGCGTCTTAGGAGTAAATAATAGATCCAGATTGTGTACGAATACGTATAGTAGCGAAATGCGGGAGAACTTGCGGAAGAACGACGCTTGCTGCAGGGACTGGCAGTTGACTCTCAACATAAAGAAATGTAACGTATCGCGAATACGTAGACAGAAAGAGCGTTTACTGTGTTTTCTTTACTTCTTCTGACTGGTTTGATGCGGCCCGCCACGAAGTCCCCTTCTGTGCTAACCCCTGCATCTCAGAGTTTCACTAGCAACCTACCTCCTCAATTATTTGCTGGATGTATTTCAGTCTCTGTATTCTTCTACAGTTTTTACCCTCTACAGCTCCCTCTAGTCCCATGGAAGTTATTCCCTCATGTCTTAACAGATGTCTTATCACCCTGTCCTCCTTATCAGTGTTTTCCCCATGTTCCTTTCCTCTCCGATTCTTGGCAGAAGTTCCTCATTCCCTCATTCCTTACCTTATCAGTCCACCTAATTTTCAACATTCATCTATAGCACCACATCTCAAATGCTTCGATTCTCTCCTGTTCTGATTTTCCTACAGTCCATATCTCACTGCCATACAATGCTGTTTTCCAGACGTACATTCTCAGAAATTTCTTCCTCAAATTAAGACCGATATTTGACATTAGTAGAGTTCTCTTGGGCAGCAATGCCCCTTTTGCCATAGCTACATTGTGTTTGATGTCCTCCTTGCTCCGTCCGTCATTCGTTATTTTACTGCCTAGGTAGCAGAATTCCTTAACTTCATTTACCTTGTGACCCTCAATCCTGATGTCAAGTTTCTCGCTGTTCTCAGTTCTATAACTTCTAATTACTTTCGTCTTTCTTCGATATACTGTCAATCCATACTCAGTACTCATTAGAGTGTTCATTTCGTTCAGTAGATCATTTAATTCTTCTTCACTTTCACGCAAGACAGCAATGTCATCAGCAAATCGTATCATTGATATTCTTTCACCTTGGATTTTAATTCCACTCCTGTACCTCTTCTTTAATTTCTTCTTTAATTGCTTCCTCGATGTGCAATTTGTACATTAAGGGTGAAAGGCTACATCCTTGTATTACACTCTTTTTAATACGAGCACTCCGTTCTTCGTCGTCCACTCTTATTATTGTCTCTTGGATGTTCTACACCCTTTCTCTCTATAGCTTGTCCATACGTTTATCAGAATTTCGAACACCCCGCACCATTTTACATAGTCGAACGCCTTTTCCAGGTCAACAGGTCCTATGATCCTGTCTTGATTTTTCGTTTGTCTTGCTTCCATTATTAGCCGCAATATCAGAATTGGCATTATTAGCCTTTCATAAAGCCAAACTGATGGTCATCTAGCGCATCCTCAATTTCATTTTCCATTCTTCTCTATATTATTCTTGTAAGCAACTTGGATGCAGGAGCTGTTAAGCTGATCGTGCGATTATTGTCGCACTTACCAGTTCCCACCGTCTTCGGAATTGTGTGGATCATGCTTTTCCGAAAGTCAGGTGATATGTTTCCAGACTCATACATTCTACACACCAACGTGAATAGTTTTGTTGCCACTTCCCCAATGATTTTAGAAATGCTGATGGAATGTTATCAATCCCTTCTGCCTTATTTGAAAAGTCCTCCAAATCTCTTTCAATTTTCTGGGTCTAATTCTGGGTCCCCTATCTCTTATAAATCGACTCCTGTTTCTTCTTATATCTCATCAGACTAATCTTCCCCTTCATAGAGGCTTTCAATGTATTTTTTCCACCTATCCGCTCTCTCCTTTGCATTTTAACAGTCGAGCGCCGGCCGATGTGACCGAGCGGTTATAGGCGCTTCAGTTAGGAACCGCGCGACCGCTATGGTCGCAGGTTCGAATCCTGCCTCGGGCATGGATGTGTGTGCTGTCCTTAGGTTAGTTCAAATGTTCAAATGTGTCTAAAATCTTATGGGACTTAACTGCTAAGGTCATCAGTCCCTAAGCTTACATACCACTTAACCTAAATTATCCTAAGGACAAACACACACACCCATGCCCGAGGTAGGACTCGAACCTTCGCCGGGATCAGCCGCACAATCCATGACTGCAGCGCTTAGACCTCTCTTAGGTTAGTTAGGTGTAAGTAGTTCTATGTTCTAGGGCGATGACCTCAGATGTTAAGTTCAATAGTGCTCAGAGCCATTTGAACCATTTTAGCAGATGAGTTCCCGTTGCACCGTTGCACTCTTAATGTTATCACCCTTGCTTTTGATGTCATCGAAGGTTGTTTTGACTTTCCTGTATGCTGAGTCGGCTCTTCCGACAGTCATTTCTTTTTCAATGTCTTCACATTTTTCCTTTGGTCTTTACTGGAAGCTGTTACTTCCATAAAATGTATGGCAGTATACGTACGAAGTGATCTACAGTGAAGCACCCACATAAAATTAATTGCGACTAAGGCAGGTGCCAGACTGAGATTCATTGGAAGAATCATCAGGGAATGCAGTACATCAACAAAGATTATTAGCATACAATACACTTGTTCGAGCAATACTTTAGTATTTGTCGTTAGTATTGGACCCGTAGTTGATAAAGGAAATAGAGAGATTCTAAAGAGAGCAACACGTTTCGTTGCAGTTTTATTTAGTAAGGGCGAAAGCTTCGCTGATACGCTCAACCGAATCCAGTGTCAGACGCTCCAAAAGGACGTTCTGCATCACGGTACCACCTGCTGTTAAAGTTCCGATAACGTACATTCCCCATGTACTGGCACAATATTCATCAGCCGCGTACACAAGCTAAATTGCAGAGTTGCTCGGGTACCTCCGCTTGCCTCCTCCACCTGCTCCCCACCTCTCCCACCCCACCCGCTTCCAGTTTTTTTTCCATCTGTTTTGTGCTGATGCAGAATCAACACCTTTTTACAAACGTAGAACGTTGTACCGGAATCTAGGCTAACTGCAGGTTTCTGCAGGTTTCAGCACAGATCATACGCCACTGCGAGCACTCAGGTAGCGGCGTCGCCTTAGCGCCGTATGTGGGTGGCCGATCTGTTTGCTTGCATGTCGGCAGCTCGATCGGCAATTAGGCAGCCATTAGCTGCCGGCAGCTGCATGGGCCTCGGTCACGCGCAGCCACGCCGTACCCGGCCTGTTAGCGGCCTGGAGGAGGACTGTGCGTACCTCGCGTATCGGGAAAGTGTTTGTCACAGAACGCTAAAGTGTTAACCCTAGGACGCCTAAGGGGGCGGGGGGGGGGGGGGGTTCGTTGAACCCACAATTTTTTTATGTCCCCTGCTTTTCATATTACATATTCCCTTTGAGTTATTGTTTGTTGGCTGTTTTATGAAACGATAGTGTCAATATATTTTATAGAAAATTCCTGCTTTGAAAGAAAAAATAATTAAACTTATTACGGGTCCAACAACCCCCCTCCCCCCACCTTGAGGCTTCCATGCTACAGAAAATTTCCCTTAGTAGGATTTCGTATTTCTCATCTCTACAACAATGCAAGTTAGTTTCTTTTTGGTTGGTATTCTTGATATTCACAACAATCGGTTTATTTTCAGAGGAAGTGATTGTTGATGTCAGTCAACTGTTACTTATCTTGTAAACTTGCAGTGAGTTAGAGCAGTTCCCTACTGTTCACACCCAGACTAAAAGAATACGTGACTAGTCTTTAGAAAGAGTTCTGAATGAAATTTTAGATGAAGATTCTGACTCTCGAAGTGAAAGTGAATATGAGGATGGTGTTATGGAGTATGATTCAGATCGAGAAAGTGATGTGGATGTTGAGAAGATGAAGATAGCGCAGCTTCAGGCAGTGATCATCAGGATGTTATTGTGGCCAAGGCTGGAAGAAGGTACGTAACCACACAGCCTAGATTTCCTCAGAGGTCTGTTGCTAATATAGTAAGAGAGCAGCCAAGAGTAACTCCAGTTGGTGTTTGCCATTCACCTGGAGAAGCCTTGAAGTTACTTCTTACGCCTGACATCATGGATGTAATAGTAAAACATTCAAACGAAGAGGCAGTTACGCGAAATGTTACTTTGACCAATGAGAAAGAATTGTATGCCTGTATAGGAATCCTGATACTAACGGGGGCAAATACGGACAATTTTGTCAGTGTACACTATCTTTGGTCAGATCTAATGCGTCGGCCAGTTTACAAGTGTATTATGAGAAGAAAACGTTTCAAGGAACTTATTGCAATCATAAGATTTGATGACAAAAGTACCTGCCAGCTAAGAAGGGAAGCAGACAAGTTCACAGAAATCTGTGATGTTTTCAACAAAGTGAATGATAGGTTTCCACTACTGTATAAACCAGGGGTCCACCTCACCATTGATGAGATGCTCAGCTTGTTTAGAGGGCGCTGCCCCTTCAAAGTATTTATGAAAGATAAGCCGGGCAAGTATGGCATCCTTATCCGCATGATGTCCGATGAAGTTGACAGATACGTCTTGAATATGGAACACTATGCAGGTGATGTTCAGAATTTGTCACAAAAAGAACGGGATTCAGCAGCTGTCGTCAAAGTCTGGTAGCACCTGTGAAAAATACTGGTCGAAATATTACTATTGACCGATAGTACACATCGGTGGATTTGGCGGAAGAGTTATACCGAGACTACAATGGTACTACAGTAGGAACTCTCCAGTCAAACAGGAAGCATATTCCAGACATAATGAAGAACACGTCAAATCGAGAGCTATATTCATCAATGTTCTTGTTCACAGACCCATCAACAGGTAGGCCTCCAGTAACACTGGTGTCCTGCATAGCAAAAACAAAACCAAGTAAAAACTTTCTGATGTTGTCAACAGTGCACCAAGATAAAGGCACTGATGGAGGAGAGAAGAATAAAACTGAGATAAATGCATATTATAATTACACTAAAGGTGGAATTGATGCCATTGATCAAATGGCGCGTATGTACACCTGCAAGAGGGGAACAAAGAGATGGCCTCTATCTGTATTTTACTCTCTCATTGACATTTGTGCTATCAAAGCAGCCACCATATTCATCCAGCAACATCCAAGATGGAATGAAAAGAAACACAACAAACTGAAACTTTATCTTCTGCAAGCTGGGATGGAACTAGTGAAATTGCAGGTAGAAGAAAGAAGTGCCAATGCAAGAGGGTTATCTAACCAAATTGTTCAATCAATGGAGACTATTCTACAAAAGAAAACCAAAGAAGTGACAACAGAAGAACGTCAGCCTCCTGCAGGGAAAGGTCGGTGCCATATTTGTGTAAGAGAAGCTAAAGCAAAGAAGCAGAAGTACAACAATCTAAGTAAACCAAAACAGTATTATGGACAGTGTCATAAACATGAGTGTAAAACACATTCAGAAAAAATTGTGAAGTGTGTCTCTTGCCTTGAATTTGAGGACTCAGAGTAGTCTATTCTATATGAACACATCTGTATTTTGTATTGTAATATGTCAATTTTTTATTCACTCAATCCAATATTTGTAACAATTAACAACATTTATAAACCGATGCCTTAGTTAAAAGTTGTAATTTTTCGTCAGTAAACTTATTTAATACCTTTGGAATCGCCGAACCCCCCCCCCCCCCCCCCCCTTAGGCAACCAAGTTACAAAAAAGGCTTGGGCGTCCTAGGGTTAAGACTTTTTTAAAGTAATGACAGTGTACAAGGTGGAATCAGGGCATGCCACCCGACAAACACAGTCACGTTGCGATTTGCACTGGTAAATAATTTTAAATAAAGGTTGTTTCGCTCTGTCTCTGCGCTGTCTCATGGGACGCTGTCAGCTGTATCAATACGCTTTTATTAAATAAACTGTTCAGTTGTTCCTGATGTACGAATCAGATTAAGCAATGTATGATGATTTGTAAGAGAAACGAAGACATCGGCCACAATTAGGCAGTGAAATAAATTCAACGGTGACAAGTGAAAAATTTGTGCTGGAGCGGGACTCAAACCAGAATTTCCCACTGTACGCGAGCGGTCGCGTTAACTATCTAGGCTTCCGGATACGCATCACGTTCAACCCAGACTCTCACCTGTTCACACACTAGGAACTTCCATTGTCCATTTGTGTGCTGCGATATTATTTGCCAGACGTCACTGCGATCCATATGGAGTCTGCCTGCTGTGTGGACACAACAGTAGATTAAATTAGATTAGATTAGTACTTGTTCCATAGATCATGAATACGACTCTTCGTAATGATGTGGAACGTGTCAGGTTAATAAAAGGTGTCTATACAAGATATTACATTACACAAAATATTACATGGCACTTAATATTTCTAATTTAATTTTTTTGTTGGGGTTGGGGAAATTACCCACTTATTATATCCAAAAATTCATGTAATGAATAGAAGGTGTTGCCATTAAGAAATTCTTTTAATTTCCTTTTAAATGCTATATGGATATCTGTCAGACTTTTGATGCTATTAGGTAAGTGACCAAAGACTTTCGTGGCAGAATAATTTACCCCCTTCTGAGCCAAAGTTAGATTTAACCTTGAATAGTGAAGATCATCCTTTCTTCTAGTGTTGTAGCCATGTACACTGCTATTACTTTTGAATTCGTTCGGATTGTTTTATATATACACACACACACACACACACACATATATATATATATATATATATATATATATATATATATATATATATATATATATATATATATATATATATATATATATTGTGAGGCTACAGTGAAGATCACTAGCTCTTTAAATAAGTGTCTGCAGGATGATCTTGGTTGAGCTCCAGCAATTATTCTGATTACACTCTTTTGTGCAATGAATACTCTTTTAATCAATGATACGTTACCCCAGAATATGATGCCATACGACAGTAGACAATGAAAATAGGCATGGTAAGCTAATTTACTCAGATGTATATCGCCAAAATTTGCAATGACCCTAATAGCATAAGTAGCTGAACTCAAACGTTTCAGCAGATTCTCTGTGTGTTTTTTGCAGTTCAACCCCTCATCAATGCATACACCTAGAAATTTTGAAAATTCTAACTTAGTTAATGATTTCTGATCGAAGTCTATACTTATCAATGGTGCCATTCCATTTACTGTGTGGAACTGTATATACTGTGTTTTCCTAGCTGGATGGGCAGCTACACCAGTGAAAGTAGTGAAAGTGCCTTTTGCGTATCAAGAAGAGCTCTACCTAAGTGCTTTTGCAGCTGACAGTTGCACACTGGTGGTTTTATGGTTGATGCAGTGCACAGTAAGGCTTATGAGCGGTCACTGGCTGTATGAACTATCAACGATATTTTGCTTGAACACTGTCTTTGTCGAGTGATGATGTTTGCTGATGCCACACAGGAGTAAGTGTGTGTACACTGTGAGCAAGAGCAGTTCTCCGTGTTAACTATATGCTATGACCGTAACATTGTATCAAAATCGAAGTGTTCGTTTAAGCTGCGCCTAGAGAGGAACTGCAGAGAATTGAGCTTGTTATTTGTTCTGTATGAACATCCAGTATCTGTGTTATCGTGTAATAATTAGTACGATATATGCTAGAGCATTTTGTGAAGCTTGTGGTAGCTATCTGGTGATGCTGCTAGTAGTAGACCATCGCATAGTTTGGTTTATGATCCTTGTCAAGTCTAAGAGTTTTTTTTTTCCAACTCATGTCTTACTGCTGAAGTTGTGCGAGACGTTATGACTGGTTGTTACTGAGGGTCCGACATTATCAGTTGTTAAGGCTTTTGCTCGCTTGTATATATTAGCCCGAGGCGGAATAGCTTACTCTCACAAGGACCTCAAAAATTCTGACGAACTATCGTCTACTCCAAGGGACTTGTTTCGACATAGATCTTTCAGAGCAATGTCTAATTCATCTCGCAGTATCATATTTTTCATCCTCATTTACTTCCTCTTACTTTCCTACATACCGCCGTTACTTTTGTTTCCCTGACATAGACCCTCATTCCTTCCATCTTTCAACCGTCTCTTCTCAACTTAGTATAATTTTTATACACGCTGAATCTGTATACTTACTTCAACAACCTTGAATTTATCGTCCAGCTATTCCTGTTCCGACTTTCTGTACTTTATGTCAATCTTATATTTTTTAGACGTCTGTATTCCCTTCTGATTTCTTCGTCAGTCATTTTTTTTCTCGAGTGAGTAACAGAGCTATACATGTATCAGTCTTATGACATACTGTTTGAAAGCAGCCAGCTGTAGTAAAGTTGTTCTATAAGTCAGACGATTTCATCAGGTGAATGTGTTAACATTCCTCCCAAACATCTAAATTGACTCAGAAGTCGATATAGTGGGGATGATTCCACCGGCGCATAATTTTTGATCACACCACCGTGACTGCCAGCATGACATCTCGTGGCAGTTATAAGACACCGTACTTCAGGCACTGCTAGCAAGCTGCCCGAGAAATTAACACAACTTTCGTTTCAATCTTACCGAAACACTTGAGTAAATATGTATTTCATTTCTCATTGTCACCTAATATACAATGGGGTGACAGCAGCACAACGTTTAATATCTTTAACAAAACTCTTCTTTGTCTTTATCCTCAACAAAAGATTCCTCCAAGCTCCACACATATTCTATCTATCGCCTTACACTCTACTCCGCACTGATAACCACTAATTCATCCTTCCTTCTTCCGAAAGCTACTCGTGGTCCACTCTCCCCACCTCACCCCTCTCCATTCCTCTACCAAGTATAAATTTATGTCATAAAGCCAATGGCGTAACTATATTATGGCAGCCTTCTTTTTTCTTTTCTTTCGTTTTATAAACTATAGAGAATGTAATAAAGTAGCACACATTGCCTTCACAGATTTTAAGCTTTCGACAATTTCAACAGATATTTGGAAGATAATGACGAATCGCGGATATCCGAATCATCCTGATATAGAAATGAAGTTCAGTAAATGAAGCCGAGTATGTGGAACAGTTAACAGAAACTAAAAAGAAATCTAGAAAAGAAACTCAAATTAAATTTTACCGCACGGTTGTGGGGACCACTGGGAGAAGCGAAACCTGGATGATTATCAAAAAGCAAGAAATTCGTATTGAGGCACAATAAATGAAATTTCCTCAGACGAGCTAAACGTTGCACAATAGAAGACGGACTAAGGATCGATATATTAGAGAATTAAAAAGCTTTAATTCTAGAGAGTAGGACAAAATGGAATGAACACCTAGGAAGAATGCAGAGTGACTAACTCCCCTTAAAGACTAGAAATTGTAAGTGCCAAGGAAGAAAAGACAGAGGAAGACACCGACAACGATGGGTACCGTAACACAAAATTTATGCTACTACCGGTAGAGAGAAGAAGAAGAAGGTTTCACTCTTCTGATGGATATGATGCTTTCTTGCGGAGCCGCCACGAATTCCTGTCTGGTAGCACTTCCACTTTGGCAGTCCCCTCCCGGAGACTAACTCGGAATAATTAAAAAAAAATGGCTCTGAGCACTATGGGACTTAACGTCTGTGGTCATCAGTCCCCTAGTACTTAGAACTACTTAAACCTAACTAACCTAAGGACATCACACGCATCCATGCCCGAGGCAGGATTCGAACCTGCGACTGTAGTAGTCACGCGGTTCCGGACTGAGCACCTAGAACCGCTAGACCACCGCGGCCGGCTCGGAATAATTCGCCAGTGCAAAATTTATCATGACACTTTTTCATTAACTGGCCACATGTCCTGATGTTTCTTCAATGCAGTGGTTTCCACTGCCTTGCGTGTGCTCATGCCGTTGTTCATTGCTGATTATTTCTCCTTTAGGGTAGTTTCCGACTCCGAGGGCAACAGAGTGTCCTGAACCTCTGTCCGCTCCTCCGTCCCCTTTGATAAAACCGATTGCAAAACGAGGGTGACTACATATGCCGGAAGTCCTCGACCATCATTGCTGATTCAAAGTTTAAGCAATGGCAGGGTTCGAATCCGGAACCCAGGATGTTATTATCACTAGTCAAAGACTCCATCCCTAGGCTATTAGTAAATTGTTTTCCGTGTGGTCTGTCTTGCACAGATCCAAGACTGACGAACAATAATCATGTACTCGTCGAACGAGGATTTTCTCAGCTACCTGTTTATGGGAGGACTACATTTCCTCAAAATTCCTGCAATGAATACTAATCCGCCTTGTATCTACCTTACCTGTGATCAGATTTATGTGATCGTTTGACTTTAAATCGCTCCTATGCATACTCCTAGCTATTTTATGGAAGTAACTTCTTCTAGTAATTGTTCAGAAATCGTTTAATCATACAGTAATGGGTCTGTCTGTCTATTTGCGCGCAGTATATTACATTTGTTTATGTTGAGAGTCAACTGCCAGTCCCTGCGCCAAGCGTCTATCCTCTGCAGGTCTATCTACAACTCGCTACAATTTTGTAGCATTGAGACTTCTCTGTATGCATCAGCATCATCCAGGAAAAGTGTCGTGGAACTTCCTACGGGATTTGCTAGGTCATTTATATCTATTGTGAAAAGTAATGGTCCAATAATGCCCGCTAGGGCTACGCCCGAATTTGCTTTTACTTGTGAAGATTTCTCTCAATTAAGAACGATGTACTGTGCCAAGTTTGCCATAAACTCTTCAGTCCAGTCATACAACTGGTCTGATATATTTTGTTCCTTAGGTGGCAGTGTGAACTGTATGGAACATCTTCAGGAATTCATAGCAATAATATGAACGCCGTATCTACAGATTTTTTGTTTCTCGTGGACGAGATGGGTTTCAAACGATTGTTGTTTACGGAATATCTATTGATTAGATGGCTGGTTCGTCATTACAATCGTTGTTAAGTTTCCCACCCATACTGCGCACTGTTATAGGTATTGTACCGAGATTCAGACGAACTCCGTAACTTTGCCCTGCTCACCTCATGAAAATTGTATCTAACCTAAAACTGGACTTGCCGCTAGTAAAAATGCTGGACGTAGGTTGTGTTCCAAATATGAGCAGCATAGATACATAAGTGATGACACTTTCTGCAGGATCTGACCATCATTTTGCAGGAGAATGCTCAAGCACGTACAGTGCAAGCTGATACTAATTTGTTTGACTGATGGGGCTGCTAAGTGCTATACCATCTACTGCACTCCCCTGACTTAACCCATCGTGAGTTCAGCTCGATTTCTGAACTGAAGGAAATACTTCAAGGCATCCGCTTCAGAACTGCTGCAAATTCGTCGTTCAATAAACCGCACCGCTCGAACTGTCAACACAACTGGCACTGCTAAGAGAATCCTAAGACTTCCCCATCGTTGGCAACGGGCTATACACTATGCTAGTGACTCCTTTGAACGCCAGTACATCTTTGAAACAGGTTTCTATTTTGTACGAGCTATAAATAAATAGTTGCCACTATTAAAGTTCCAACCATCGTACATCCAGGAAACAGACATTCCCCAAGATGCATATATCGCTTTGTGGTTTTCACGTAGATCACACTCTAACCATACACTCTATTTGTGAACACCCCGTCGCTTTCGAATGTTGCTCGACAGTAGAAGGATAACAGCTCATTACATGTGTTGCTCTTGAGTACCCTGATGTGGATGAATGTTGGATGATGCTTTAAACGACCTTCATTAAACCCCAGCGAGTCAGTTATGTCAACAACGGAATGAGAGAAAACTTGGAGGAAATACGTAGTGTATGAAGTACTGTTGTATATGATTATAAATGATTTTCATGATACTTTAGCAGTGTGGAAACAAGTGCTTGCTCACTAGCTACAAATACGAGATGAGCATATATATTTGGGAAGGGGTGGTCAGCAGACAGGTATTTTGTTATTATTTACAAGGCAAGCATGTTTCGCTTTGCTGGAAGCATTTCCTCCCAGCGCTCAGGTGTGTCTATAAATCCAGATCGCTAAACAGTGCGTGGTATATTCTATGTAGGAATTTTATTTAGAAAGAACTGTTTTATTCCACTGACCACATTCACCTACACAGACAGAAACACGCTATTGTTCCAGAGCAGCGCCAGCTTCTGTTTGCCTTCGTCCATCTATACACATGAGATTAAGTGCACATTTGTGTTTGGATCCTACAGAATAGAGTCCTACAGAATAGACCACATCACAGCAGAAATCAGCGCGATGGTTAGGTGAGAGGAGGGAAGGAGAGGGATGGGAAGTTGCTTCTCCTAGCGCAGTCTACCAGTCGAGTTCTTAACTTACATAATTAGGCCTAGGTGAACACTTACAGCTGTCACCATTGTCCTGGCTGAAGGTTTTTTTCATTACAATGATAATTTGTAGTTTGTTTTCCCTGATGAATACATATGAATGTCACTAGAAATTACAAATTTGTACACAAATGTTCCTGTAAATGAAGTCATTTCTCTTGTAAGATTGAATTTTATTAAGTACAGACGTATGTTCATAGGTGAAACAGATAATTTCTTACAGCTAGTTCTGCCATGTAATTACTTCTCATTTGGAGGAGAATTTTTCAAGCAGCATGATGAATTAGCTATGGAGTATTGTCTGTCGGGTACATTAGAAATATTTTTGTCAATCATTAGGAAGAAAAATTTTTTATGCAGCAGCCGGAGTTAAGTGGTTTACTCATGTGCTATTATCGATATGTTGATGATACACGGTTATTATTTAATGAAGGAAATGAGAGGTTAAAGAGAATTCTTGAGAAGTTCAGCTCTCTAGATCAAAGATTTCATTTTACATATGAAAGTGAAGTAAACAAGAAAATTAATTTCTTGGATATTACGTTGATGAATAATAATGAAAGTCACAAGTTTGCAATTTATAGCAAGCCAACAGCTACAGATGTGATTATCCAACGCCACTCTGCTCATTATGAAAGGTATAAAACTTCTTTCTTTTACAGTTCAGTCAGCAGACTTATATAGATACCGTTAGAAGATGATTTAGCAGATCGGGAAAAACATGTTTTAAAGGATATTGTTGTTGTTATGGTCTTCAGTCCTGAGACTGGTTTGATGCAGCTCTCCATGCTACTCTATACAGTGCAAGCTTCTTCATCTTCCAGTAACTACTGCAGCCTACATATTTCTGAATCTGCTTAGTGTATTCATCTCTTGGTCTCCCTCTACGATTTTTACCCTCCTCGCTGCCCTCCAATACTAAATTGGTGATCCCTTGATGCCTCAGAACATGTCCTACCAACCGATCCCTTCTTCTAGTCAACTTGTGCCACAAACTTCTCTTCTCCCCAATCCTATTCAATACCTTCTAATTAGTTATGTGATCTACCCATCAATATTCAGCATTCTTCTGTAGCACCACATTTCAAAAGCTTCTATTCTCTTCTTGTCCAAACTATTTATCGTCCATGTTTCACTTCCATACAAATACTTTCAGAAACGACATCCTGACTCTTAAATCTATACTCGACTTAACAAATTTCTCTTCTTCAGAAACGCTTTCCTTGCCATTGCCAGTATACATTTTATATCCTCTCTACTTCGACCATCAACAGTTATTGTGCTCCGCAAATAGCAAAACTCCTTTACAACTTTAAGTGTCTCATTTCCTTATCTAATTCCTCCAGCATCATTCGACTTAAATCGAATACATTCCATTATCCTCGTTTTGCTTTTGTTGATGTTCATCTTATATCCTCCTTTCATGACACTATCCATTCCGTTCAACTACTCTTCCAAGTCCTTTGCTGTCTCTGACAGAATTGCAATGTCATCGGTGAACATTAAAGTTTTTATTTCTTCTCCATGGATTTTAATCCCTACTCCGAATTTTTCTTTTGTTTCCTTCACTGCTTGCTCAATATACAGATTGAATAATCTACAACCCTGTCTCACTCCCTTCCCAACCACTGCTTCCCTTTCGTGTCCCTCAACCCTTACAACTGCCATCTGGTTTCTGTACAAATTGTAAATAGCCTTTCGCTCCCTGTATTTTACTCCTGCCACCTTTAGAATTTTAAACTGAGTATTCCAGTCAACATTGTCAAAAGCTTTCTGAAAGTCTACAAATGCTAGAAACGTAGGTTTGCCTTTCCTTAATCTCTCTTCTAAGATAAGTCGTAGGGTCAGTATTGCTTCACGTGTTGCAATATTTCTACGGAATCCAGACTGATCTTCCCCGAGGTCGGCTTCTACTATTTTTTCCATTCGTCTGTAAAGAATTCGCTTTAGTATTTTGCAGACGTGGCTTATTAAACTGATAGTTCTGTAATTTTCGCTTCTGTCAACATCTGCTTCCTTTGGGATTGGAATTATTATATTCTTCTTGAAGTCTGAGGGTATTTCGCCCGTCTCATGTATCTTGCTCACCAGATGGTAGAGTTTTGTCACGATTGGCTCTTTCAAGGCAGTCAGTAGTTCTAATGGAATGTTGTCTGCTCCCGGGGCCTTGTTTCGACTAATATCATATTCATACAAGTGGTTCCCTTTTCTCCCAAGGTCTCTTCAATTTTCCTGTAGGCAGTATCCACCTTACCCCTAGTGAGATAAGCCTCTACATCCTTACATTTGTCCTCTAGCCATCCCAGCTTAGTCATTTTTCACTTCCTGTCGATCTCATTTTTGGGACGTTTGTATTCCTTTTTGTCTGCTTCATTTAATTCATTTTTATATTTTCTCCTTTCATCAATTAAATTCAATATTTCTTGTTACCCAAAGATTTCTACTCCCCCCCCCCCTTGTCTTTTTAACTACTTTATCCTCTGCTGCCTTCACTATTTCGTCCCTCAAAGCTACCCATTCTTCTTCTACTGTATTTCTCCCCCCCCCCCCTCTTGTCAATCGTTCCCTTATGCTCTCCCCGAAACTCTGTACAACCTCCGGTTTAGTCAGTTTATCCAGAACCCATCTCCTTAAGTTCCCACATTTTCGCAGTGTCTTCAGTTTTAATCTACAGTTCATAACCAATAGATTGTGGACAGAGTCCACATCTGCCCCTGGGAATGTCTTACAATTTAAAACCTGGTTTCTAAATCTCTGTCTTACCATTAGATAATCTATGTGATACCTTTTAGTATCTCTAGGGTTCTTCCATGTATACAACCTTCTTCCATGATTCTTGAAACAAGTGTTAACTATGATTAAGTTGTGCTCTGTGCAAAATTCTACCAGGCGGCTTCCTCTTTCATTTCTTACCCCCAATCCATTTTCACCTACTACGTTTCCTTCTCTCCCTTTTCATACTACCGAATTCCAGTCACCCATGACTATATTAAATTTCCGTCTCCCTTCACTATCTGAATAATTTATTTTATTTCATCATACATTTGTCCAATTTCTTTGTCATCTGCAGAGCTAGTTGGCATATAAACTTGTACTACTGTAGTAGGCGTGGTATTCGTGTCTATCTTGGCCACAATAATGCGTTCACTATGCAGTTTGTAGTAGCTTAGCCGCACTCCTATTTTTTTATTCATTATTAAACCTACTCCTGCATTATCCCTATATGATTTCGTTTTTATAACCCTGTATTCGCCTGACCAAAAGTCTTGTTCCTCCTGCCAGCGAACTTCACTAATTCCCACTATATCTAACTTTCACCTATCCATTTCCTTTTTTAAATTTTCTAACCTACCTGTCCGATTAAGGGATGTGACATTCCACGCTCCGATCCGTAGAACGCCAGTTTTCTTTCTCCTGATAACGACGTCCTCTTGACTACTCTCCGCACGGAGATCCGAATGGGAGACTATTTTACCTTCGGAATATTTTACCCAAGAGGACGCCATCATCATTTAACCATACAGTAAAGCTGCATGCCCTCGGGAAAATTACGACTGTAGTTTCCCCTTGCTTTCAGCCGTTCGCAGTACCAGCACAGCAAGGCCGTTTTGGTTAGTGTTACAAGGCCAGATCTGTCATTCATCCAGACTGTTTCCCCTGCAACTACTGAAAAGGCTGCGGCCTCTCTTCAGGAACCACACGGTTGTCTGGCCTCTCAACAGATACCCCTCCGTTGTGGTTGCACCTACGGTACGGCTATCTGTATCGCTGAGGCACGCAAGCCTCCCCACCAACGGGAAGGTCCATGGTTCATGGGGAGGGGGGTTAAAGGATATAGAGGTCAGTAATGGGTTTCTGCCAGAAATAATCGACCAGATATATTCAAAGATCGTCATGAAGAGATCTGATTTGATACACGAGATTTCTTTAGAGCGGTATAGGAAGAGACAAAAACTTTTTACCAGTATGAGTTACATTGGCCCTCTGTCAAATGATGCGGCACATATATTTCGTAAAGTTAATGTTAATGTAGAATTCAAGAATAACAACTTGTTGTCAAAGTTGCTGACACACACAGTGGAACAGTTCTGTCCGTTACAAAAATCTGGCGTATACAAAATAACCTGTGCTGATAGTGAATCCATATACATAGACCAAACTGGTAGAACTTTAAGAGAAAGATACAACGAACATACTGCCCTGCATACTATTAAAAATTCGACATTCGAAGAACGTTTAAAGACAATGAAACATAGGGAAGAATTTAAAAAATTTGCACTTTATGGATAAAGGACGTACGATGGATATAACAAAAGATCTTTAAATTTATATCCATTCCCACTGAGAACCTAATTTTGTGCCAAACGAACAAACTGAGTCGAAGAACAAGAGTTACCTTGACGTAGTAAAACATGTTTATTATTATTGTACAGACAGTGTAATCTTGATGTACTGCCCCGCATGGTTTTCAAGTGAATCACTACGAATTTCCATTTACTACTTTACGGTATCTGTTTGACTACGCCCCAGTTATTGGTTTTCAACATCTTACCCAAATGTTTCCGTTACGATATTTCTTATACATGGATTTCATTCCAATTGCTGTTATTGAGTGTGAGAAACTCGTACATCGTCTGTTTGATGTCGAATGACTTCTTTGAGTATTCGCTGACAGATATCTTTGGATGTTGTATGTGAATGGTTCTCGAGTCAGTTGGCAGTTGGTGGCTGGGGTGCTGACAGGTACTTCCAACATTCATTTACGTTGTTTATTAGAGTCGTAAACTCTTGTATTCATTGTATTTATGTCGTTTTGCAAACTGTTGGGCTATCTTGTGCCTTTACGGTTACAATAACTCTTATATTATCCCTTCTTCACTCCTCCTTCCACCCTCAATATATTTCGTGCCTCGTTCCTGTTTTTTTTTTACTTTTTTTATAGCTGTTTTAGTATTGACTAAGTACATGCCTCTTGCCGACTCTCACTGGTAGTTTGTTGTTCCATGATACAGTTGTTACAGGACTTGGAATAGGATATCTGTTTACGCTTGGGCTCGTATGTGATAAGCGTGTTTTAGTGGATTTGTCGAGTAATTTTCTATGTTGACCTGTACGATGCTGTTTCTTTCACACGTAGAGATTTTGGTCGTACGCGACGCATTCAGTAGTTACGCATACATTTTCGAGTTTACATAAGTATACATTTACCACCACTCAGATTCTGCTGGGCAGGACTATTGTATCCCCAGTGCTGCAATTGTTATAGTGGATATAATGTCAACTCGTAGACTGATGTGACATGGCCACGGTCTCACATTAAACTTAAGAACAGGGTTAGTTGATAAATTGGTTTGTGTGACGAGATGAAGCACCAGTATGGATTTTTTGAAATTTGATTACAAAAATGTGATGCTTTTAGTTTTGATTTAGTGCAAAGTCCAAGGCGTGTACTGGCTACAAATAAATTTTCTCATAAGTAAATACAATTTAAATTTTGTTGTATTTTTGCGTGTTTACTTGTGTTTCATACATATGAGTACTTTTTGAGTGAGTTTCAGGTCGGAAGCTGACGTGAACGTTGCTGCCACTAGCCTCTAGTTACGTGTTTGCTATAGAACTGCGTATGTTAAATGTCGCTTTCTGTAACATGCAATTACTTTAGTCATATATGACACATTTAGTGATTATATATCTGCCTTCAATTTCGCGTAGATTTCCATTACTTTACCTTAAGTTCCGCTAATACGACTTGTGGTGTTGTCAGTGTTTTTGTATGTATTGCCATCTTATATATTGTTATCACTCATTAACAGTTTACAGCTGACAGAAAAATTACAACTACTTACGTTTTAATTATGAGCTGGGAATGTGCCCTCCTCACTGGTCAATAAATAATGTGGCTTGAGATTGACACGATTTGTATGACTGGCATTTTCGATTCAAAAATCTTAATTGCTTGTGTGTAATGGCATTTGGTTTCAATGTCATCGAAAGACCTAAGTGTGTAATGGTTACAATGCAGTTATTCATAACTATATATTATAATAGATGTCAATTATTTTTTCCTGATCACTTATGTTTAACACACATAGGTACTTTTTGAATGGTGTGCTATTCAGTAAGCTTTTCTTATTTTTTCATGTGTATATATATATTGAGTCATCCATTATGATACACTGCAACCTTACAGGCTGCTTAGTATCCCTATGTGTGACTGTTTCACGGCAGCACACGATATATGGTGCATTTTGAAATGAATGTTTGAATCAAGAACTGTTTTCATGTGGGCATCTGTCATGCGCTCTACATATGTTGTGATCTGAGGTGGGTTTTAAATTCGGTTTATAACACGTCTTGGAAATTCATTTTATAGATATGACGTAGTGTATGCCCCTCTTCTGTGTACAAATAATCTTTTTATACTTACACGACACATACGTCATGTTCCTCCTTTTTACTTGTTCGTGAGATATTGTTTTCTTCCATTTACCACCATCTACAGTTTTTTTGTCTTACGGTAGGTTATTTCAATGTTGTGCAGATAATGTATGTCTGACTGTCCAATAAAAATCATTAATAGTTATTTAAAGAAGATAGATAGTATAATTGTACAATTTATTGAGTGGATATTCGTGATCGTATATTTTAGATACACGACAATTGATGTATCTGTTCGTTCTATCAAATTTTCGGTGTAAATTCACTTTTAGATTCCTGCCATTGTTTCTCATTCTGCTTTTACCTGATTCTCTGTAACGTGAATGATAATTTGATAACTTTATCGTTACTGATTTATGCATGCAGGCCTGAAGATGACGCATTGATTAGTTGCAACTGGTTGCAATAAAATAAAATCATAAGGACGGCTGTAGGTGTTTTATTTTGTCACAATAGTAAACGGCCGTCGTCACAGAGACCTCCTGCCAAAAGGATGGACATACAAGAACAACGTGTGAAAATTGTGGGTGGGGAGTACAGTCACCAGCAAGATAACCCCACCAAGAACACATTTCCCACCAAAATAAATACCGTATTGCCCGCAGCACAGAGGCTATGCTCCCAAACCATTAGGCCTCAGGCAAATAGCTTTCAATATAGCTAATCGGATGGGATTGAAAAATAAATTCAATCAAGAAAATAAAAGTGCTGAGAAGGACTGGCTTCCTTCAGTTTCAGACTACAATGCAGACATATGCATCAGAAAAGCGCAAGGGATTCCTGTTGCTAGAGCGATTGGAATGAACTGAGACGAAGTCAGTTCTTACTATGATCTATTGACAAAAGTGTTGACATTAGACGGGATATAGTATAAACGTAGACGAAATTGATCTACAGTTACATAGTGTGCATGAGGTTGTGGCTGCAAAAGGAAGAAGAGATGCCCATGTTATTACTTCTGCTGAAAACGGAGAGACAATAGTTATTGCCTGCTGTAATGGTGAGAGAAATTATTTACCACTCTACTGCATTTACAATGGGGTAAATGGAAAAACAAGACGCTGAAGACAACGTGCCTCCAGGATCAGTTGTTGTTATGAGAAGAAAATCATTTTATGTCGACGCTGAAATTTTCATGATTTAGTTCAGAAACCATTTCCTTCCTAGTAGGACACCTGGCCCTGCTCTGTTTCTGTTAGATGGTCATATCTCTCGTATGAATTCTGTCACCCTTCTTTATCTAGCTGTTGAAAACGAAGTGTCGATAGTTTGTTTGACTAGTCATACGACAAACATTTTACAGCCACTGGACCGATCATTTTTCAGGGTGCTAAAATTTTTCTTTAATGATTTTTGTCATTCATGGAATGTACGAGGTGCATTCAAGTTCTAAGGCCTCCGATTTTTTTTAATTAACTACTCACCCGAAATCTATGAAACTGGCGTTGCTTCTCGACGTAATCGCCCTGCAGACGTACACATTTTTCACAACGCTGACTCCATGATTCCATGGCAGCGGCGAAGGCTTCTTTAGGAGTCTGTTTTGACCACTGGAAAATCGCTGAAGCAATAGCAGCACGGCTGGTGAATGTGCGGCCATGGAGAGTGTCTTTCATTGTTGGAAAAAGCCAAAAGTCACTAGGAGCCAGGTCAGGTGAGTAGGGAGCATGAGGAATCACTTCAAAGTTGTTATCACGAAGAAACTGTTGCGTAACGTTAGCTCGATGTGCGGGTGCGTTGTCTTGGTGAAACAGCACTCGCGCAGCCCTTCCCGGACGTTTTTGTTGCAGTGCAGGAAGGAATTTGTTCTTCAAAACATTTTCGTAGGATGCACCTGTTACCGTAGTGCCCTTTGGAACGCAATGGGTAAGGGTTACGCCCTCGCTGTCCCAGAACATGGACACCATCATTTTTTCAGCACTGGCGGTTACCCGAAATTTTTTTGGTGGCGGTGAATCTGTGTGCTTCCACTGAGCTGACTGGCGCTTTGTTCCTGGATTGAAAAATGGCATCCACGTCTCATCCATTGTCAAAACCGACGAAAAGAATGTCCCTTTCATGCTGTCATTGCGCGTCAACATTGCTTGGAAACATGCCACACAGGCAGCCATGTGGTCGTCTGTCAGCATTCGTGGCACCCACCTGGATGACACTTTTCGCATTTTCAGGTCGTCATGCAGGATTGTGTGCACAGAACCCACTGAAATGCCAACTCTGGAGGCGATCTGTTCAAGAGTCATTCGGCGATCCCCCAAAACAATTCTCTCCACTTTCTCGATCATGTCGTCAGACCGGCTTGTGCGAGCCCGAGGTTGTTTCGGTTTGTTGTCACATGGTGTACTGCCTTCATTAAACTGTCGCACCCACGAACGCACTTTCGACACATCCATAACTCCATCACCACATGTCTCCTTCATCTGTCGATGAATTTAAATTGGTTTCACACCACGCAAATTCAGAAAACGAATGATTGCACGCTGTTCAAGTAAGGAAAACGTCGCCATTTTAAGTATTTAAAACAGTTCTCATTCTCGCCGCTGGCGGTAAAATTCCAATTGCCGTACGGTGCTGCTATCTCTGGGACGTATTGACAATGAATGCGGCCTCATTTTAAAACAATGCGCATGTTTCTATCTCTTTCCAGTCTGGAGAAAAGAAATCGGAGGCCTTATAACTTGAATGCACCTCGTACTAACATAGCAAATACAGAAGAATTACAGGCAGTGGTTTGGAAATTTTCTCTTCAAATCATGGTTCCAGATTGCTGTATCCGGATTTAGAGTTACTGGAACTATCCCACTTGATAGAGCAGTAATTCCTAACCATGTCTTTCTTTCGGACATTAATGATACTGAAAATATCTCTACTGATGACTCCAGACCAGCCATCAACATCAACGTCTGAAACAAATTTGCTAGAGTGACACAGTTCTACATGCAAACATTGCACAACATTTGGCTTCTGTTAGATAAACTGCACTCAGCGGTTTCAGTGTAAATGACAACACAGTGACTCCTAATGAATAAACTCCATCAAAATTACTGGAATAGGTTTCACATGTTCCTGCACTACGTCAGAGAAGTAAATCCAAAACAAAACAGTCAGCAATGAATCTAACACGCAACGAGTTTTAGGAATGGAAAGAAAGAAAATAACTTAAGGAAACAAGAAAGGGAAAGTCTGCGCTCAAACAAAAAATGTAACAGCTAAAAGATATCAAATCCCCTAAATCAGATAAAATAACCGCCGAAGAAGCGTCCTTTTGAAGACACAAAATCGGAAGAAGATGATGATGATATTTCAATAGTTCCTTGATTAATTAAATACTGAAGAAAACGAGTATGTGTAGTGCCTTTATCTTTATCAAGTAACTTCACCTACCCCCGATAGGATTCAATGTGTAGGATGTTCTATATGGTTTCATAATCATGCACTCTCTATGAGAATATATGATATGTGTGTGGACGATTTAAATATAAACTTCAAAAATAGAAATCAGACTGATTGTTACTTTCAGTGTCTTTGCAATCGGCCACCTGTCCCTCCCTTGTGCAGCATCTTGCCCGCTATTTAATATTTCTTGAAATTTTCAAGGAATTGCATAGCACACATTGATAAAATTGAATTTGAAAAAATGTGTGGCGTCTGTCCCGCCTTTATCTTAAGTATGTTGCTGAATGTACATTTTTATTCACGATTAGTTGACTTTAAGACGGTCACTTGAACCGTAACTGGTTGTTAGTGAACAGATACAAGTTACAGTGTCGTTTGATGGTACTATGAGACCATCCTTTAAATATAGTGGAGCTGTGCAACATTGTTTGCGGGAAATAATTTGAATACGATACATGACGTCTTCGGAAGCTGGAGATTCTGATGCAACAAGAAGAGTGAAAATGTTTTATACAGTGACGTTATCACGAGGGACTTAGTTCCACATCGGTTTGTTACATGCCCCGTACGGTCTACAAAAGCCCTTGTTTATGTAAATGTATTACGTCACCTCTTTCTATTTTACTATCCAAGCTGTCCGAATAGGTAGAAGGTAGAAGGGATGTCAGCTGCCCAGTTTGAAAGTCCTAGTCTCAGTTATGGCAAGAAACATTATGGAATGCACAGGCTGTTCGGGCTATATTCAACACCCGTTTAAATTCTTCTTTTTCGGCTCCTACGGCGCCTTTTCCTCCTACCGACAGCACGCGGCACAGTCTGGTATTATATTCGCGGCCGTTTCCGGGCGCTGCGGAACGGATTCCCGCCGCGATTACGTCCGCGGCCGGGCCGGGGCGTCGTTAAATCAGCGTAATTCGAATAAATCACATTAATGGCGCAGTAGCACGCCCGCAGCGGCCGCGTTCGAATTAGTACGGCACCGAAAATATCGGCCGGCCCCCCTAGCCCGGTCGCCGTTGGCGGATATGACGCAGGTCACCGCGGGAAAATGGCGATTAAATGGCGGGCGACCTAAGCCTGGGTCCCCGTGCGGGCGAAAAATGGCCAGTCGGCGTTTCAATGGCGCTCGACGCGTCCAATCGAGTCCTCAGGCGGCCGTCAATTGTGCCCACCTGCCACTGGCAGCCGCAGCAGCCGGTATGGGCGCCGATGTGAATAACCTGCGGCACTGCCGACATCGATCTTGTACGAAAACTGAGTGGTTGCCACTGTTGTTTAATCTCCAGTGTTACACAGTCCATATGGTGTGAAAATGGTGGGTAACACTCGTTTCACAAGACTGCCGACAATTGTGACGTCCCTACGACGTCACACGCAATTGACCTATTAAACAGTGTCGGAAGTTCCATGCGGCTTTTCGCGGATGATGCTGTAGTATGCAGAGAAGTTGCAGCATTAGAAAATTGCAGCGAAATGCAGGAAGATCTGCAGCGGATAGGCACTTGGTGCAGGGAGTGGCAACTGACCCTTCACATAGACAAATGTAATGTATTGCGAATACATAGAAAGAAGGAACCTTTACTGTATGATTATATGATAGCGGAACAAGCACTGGTAGCAGTTACCTCTGTAAGGTATCTGGGAGTATGCGTGCCGAACGATTTGAAGTGGAATGATCATATAAAATTAATTGTTGGGAAGGCGGGTGCCAGGTTGAGATTCATTGGGAGACTCCTTAGAAAATGTAGTCCATCAATAAAGGAGGTGGCTTACAAAACACTCGTTCGACCTATACTTGAGTATTGCTCATCTGTGTGGGATCCATACCAGGTCGGGTTGACAGAGGAGATAGAGAAGATCCAAAGAAGAGCGGCGCGTTTCGTCACAAGGTTATTTGGTAAGCATGATAGCGTTACGGAGATGTTTAGCAAACTCAAGTGGCAGACTCTGCAAGAGAGGCGCTCTGCATCGCGGTGTAACTTGCTGTCCGGGTTTCGAGAGGGTGCGTTTCTGGATGAGGTATCGATTATATTGCTTCCCCCGACTTATACCTCCCGAGGAGTTCACGAATGTAAAATTAGAGTGGCCCTCCGGCAGTCGTTCTTCCCGCGAACCATACACGACTGGAACAGGAAAGTAAGCTAATGACAGTGGCACGTAAAGTGCCCTTCGCCACACACCGTTGGGTGGCTGGCGGAGTATAAATGTAGATGTGGATGTAGATAGAAAACCGGAGGAACTACGAGTACTATCGACTTTCGTTAGCGTTCGATGCGTACCTCTCTTGCACGTCTGACGTCACAAGACGTATCAAGAATTTATGTAATGAAGCCCTTTTTATTATTCATTTGTGTGGACATATTTTCGTGGTTGCTTTAGAATTCTTGAGGTTACTTCCGTTCTGTCGTTTCTAATACCAAAATACGTCATTTTTTCAGCAAACGCGTTTCGCTTTATTGAGGTAAAGCATCATCAGTGGTGGTTATTTGCGCTTAAACTGATAATAGAGGCCAAACGGAATCACCTCCGCTGATGATGCTGTGCCTCAGTAAAGCGTCTGATGAAAACATCACGCATTTTTGTAGTTGCAACGACAGAACATAAATACCCTCAAGAACGACATTTTTACTACGATTTATTGTAATTATTATTATACTCAGAGAACATATAATATCTGAAGGACTGGCTCAGCATACAGGATAGTCAAAACACAAGGGCGGTAACATTAATAGGGCAGTGGCAATTCCACTGTTCAATTCTGGAGAGAGGGTAGGTAGGTTTCAACAGTACAATGAAGGCCGCTATGAGGGAAAAGGCTTATCTGATGACGTTATAGAACAAATAAAGGAGTCGATAGGGGAGATACAGGGATTCTAGTGTCACAGGCAAAATTTGAAAGAGCTTCGGAGGACTTAGGAGCAAAAAATGCAGAAGGGATAGAAAGCATTTCATCTGAATTTCTGAAAACATTTTGGGACCTGGAAACAAAACGACTATTCACATTGTGTTGTAGAATGTATGAGTCTGGGTGTACACCATCAGACTTTCGGAGTAACATCATCCACATGTTCCCAAGACTACAAGGGACGATAAGTGAGAGAATTATCGCACAGTCAGTTTAATACCTCTGTCGCAGAATTGGTTTAGCTTAACAGCTCATGTATCCACGTTGATCACAACAATAATATACAGAAGAATGGAAAAGAAATTTGTAGGATCTGTTAGATGACGATCAGTTTGGCTTTATGAAAGGCAAAGGTACCAGAGAGGCAGTTCTGACCTTGCGGTTGATAATGGAAGTGAGATTGAAGAAAAATCATGACATCATCATACGATTTGTTGACCTGGAAAAAGCGTTAGATAATGTAAATGGCACATGATGTTCGAAATTATGAAAGAAATTGGAATAAGCTATAGGAAAGACGATTAATATATAACATTCTGTGCTTTACTTTCTCGTTGCCCCTACCCATATCCGAAATAATTGACCCTAAATATTTATTTATACGATCGACTACACTTTAGTATGGAGCCCTTAACTATAACGTAATCATTACCGGGACCTCTGACAACCACGTATTCAATTTTCGCGAAATTTGTTTTAATACACCACTGCTCATATTCTTCCTTAAGTTTTATTAACGTATAAAATACATTCTCTTCTTCCTCAGGGAAATAACCTGATAGTCGTCGAAGCAGCGGGACCCCTGTTCTAATTCCTCTTTTCCCACACCCTTTTCCAATTTTATAGTGCTTTGTTCAAAAAAAAATTATAGAGGGTTGCCCCTAGCGGAATACCTATCTTTGTGATTTCTTAATCTTAAAATTTCTGTGATAATGAAAGGCGTCTATTGCAACTACCTTTTACGATAGCGTTGGCTTTACCTAATCTACTAGACTGATTTCCTGCTATTTGCTCAACGTATAACTACGCCTGGGAGAAGGATCGTCTGTGGAATCAAACTTATGGACTTCATTTTCTTTTATCTCGTATCGACATCCTACGTTAACCTTAAACGGCCGGTCGATGTGGTCGAGCGGTTCTAGGCGATTCAGTCTGGAACCGTGCGACATCTACGGTCGCAGGTTCGAAACCTGCCTCGGGCATGGATGTGTGTGATGTCCTTAGGTTAGATAGGTTTAAGTAGTTCTAAGTTCTAGTGGACTGATGACGTCAGATGTTAAGTACTATAGTGCTCAGAGCCATTTGAACCATTTGAACCCTTAAACGTAACCTATTCATTGTTAGCTCTATGATATCATCATCATCATTTAAGACTGATTATGCCTTTCAGCGTTCAGTCTGGAGCATAGCCCCCCTTATACAGTTCCTCCATGATCCTCTATTCAGTGCTAACATTGGTGCCTCTTCTGATGTTAAACCTATTACTTCAATATCATTCTTAACCGAATCCAGGTACCTTCTCCTTGGTCTGCCCCGACTCCTCCTACCCTCTACTGCTGAATCCATGAATCTCTTGGGTAACCTTGCTTCTCCCATGCGTGTAACATGACCCCACCATCTAAGCCTGTTCGCCCTGACTGCTACATCTATAGAGTTCATTCCCAGTTTTTCTTTGATTTCCTCATTGTGGACACCCTCCTGCTATTGTTCCCATCTACTAGTACCTGCAATCATCCTAGCTACTTTCATATCCGTAACCTCAACCTTGTTGATAAGGTAACCTGAATCCATCCAGCTTTCGCTCCCATACAACAAAGTTGGTCGAAAGATTGAAACAGTGCACAGATAACTTAGTCTTGGTACTGACTTCCTTCTTGCAGAAGAGAGTAGATCGTAGCTGAGCGCTCACTGCATTAGCTTTGCTACACCTCGCTTCCAGTTCTTTCACTATGTTGCCATCCTGTGAGAATATGCATCCTAAGTACTTGAAACCGTCCACCTGTTCTAACTTTGTTCCTCCTATTTGGCACTCAATCCGTTTATATTTCTTTCCCACTGACATTACTTTCTTTTTGGAGATGCTAATCTTCATACCATAGTCCTTACATTTCTGATCTAGCTCTGAAATATTACTTTGCAAGCTTTCAATCGAATCTGCCATCACAACTAAGTCACCCGCATATGCAAGACTGCTTATTTTGTGTTCACATATCTTAATCTCACCCAGCCAGTCTATTGTTTTCAACATATGATCCATAAATAATATGAACAACAATGGAGGCAGGTTGCAGCCTTGTCTTACCCCAGAAACTGCTCTGAACCATGAACTCAATTTACTGTCAACTCTAACTGCTGCCTGACTATCCATGTAAAGACCTTTAATTGCTTGCAAAAGTTTGCCTCCTATTCCATAATCTTGTAGAACAGACAATAACTTCCTCCTAGGAACCCGGTCATATGCCTTTTCTAGATCTATAAAGCATAGATACAATTCCCTGTTCCACTCATAACACTTCTCCATTATTTGCCGTAAGCTAAAGATCTGGTCCTGACAACCTCTAAGAGGCCTAAACCCACACTGATTTTCATCCAATTGGTCCTCAACTAATACTCGCACTTTCCTTTCAACAATACCTGCGAAGATTTTACCCACAACGCTGATTAAAGAGATACCTCTGTAGTTGTTACAATCTTTTCTGTTTCCATTTTTAAAGATAGGTGTGATTACTGCTTTTGTCCAGTCTGATGGAACCTGTCCCGACTCCCAGGCCATTTCAATTATCCTGTGTAGCCATTTAAGACCTGACATTCCACTGTATTTGATGAGTTCCGACTTAATTTCATCCACCCCAGCCGCTTTATTGCACTGCAATCTATTGACCATTTTTTCCACTTCCTCAAATGTGATCCTATTTCCATCATCATTCCTATCCCATTCTACCTAGAAATCTGAAACATTACTGATCGCATTTTCACCTACATTGAGCAACTCTTCAAAATATTCCCTCCATCTGCCCAAGGCATCCACAGGATTCACCAGCAGTTTTCTTGACCTGTCCAAAATACTTGTCATTTCCTTCTTACCTCCCTTTCGAAGACTGCTAATTACACTCCAGAATGGTTTTCCAGCAGCTTGACCCATAGTCTCCAACCTGTTTCCTAAGTCTTCCCATGATTTCTTCTTGGATACTGCAATTATCTGTTTGGCTTTGTTTCTTTCTTCAACATAACTTTCTCTGTCTACCTGGGTTCTGGTATGTAGCCATTTTTGATACGCCTTCTTTTTCCTTTTACAGGCTGCCTTGACTGTATCATTCCACCAAGCTGTTTGCTTCATCCTACTTTTACACACTACTGTTCCAAGACATTCTTTAGCCACTTCTAGTACTGTGTCCCTGTACCTTGTCCATTACTTTTCCAATGACTGTAATTGACTACATTTAACTAACTGGTACCTTTCTGAGATCGCTGTTATGTACTTGTGCCTGATTTCCTTATCCTGAAGTTTCTCCACTCTTATCCTCCTACATATGGACCTGACCTCCTGCACTTTCGGCCTCACAATCCCAATTTCACTGCAGATTAAATAATGATCAGTGTCATCAAAGAATCCCCTGAATACACGTGTGCCCCTCACAGCCTTCCTGAATTCCTGATCTGTTATTATATAGTCAATGACAGATCTGGTTCCCTTGCCTTCCCAGGTATACCGGTGAATGTTCTTATGTTTAAAAAAGGAGTTTATGATTACTAAGCCCATACTGGCACAGAAATCCAAGAGTTGTTTCCCGTTCCTGTTGGCCTCCATATCCTCTCCAAATTTACCCATAACCTTTTCATACCCTTCTGTTCGATTTCCAATCCTGGCGTTAAAATCACCCATGAGCAGAACACTGTCCTTGTCCTTTACTCTAACTACTACATCACTGAGTGCGTCATAAAAACTATCCATCTTATCTTGATCTGTCCCTTCACAATGCGAATATACTGACACAATCCTAATTTTCTTGCTAGACACTGTCAAATCTATCCACATCAGTCGTTCGTTTACATACTTTATTGCAACTACGCTGGGTTCCATTTCTTTCCTGATGTAAAGCCCTACACCCCATTGTGCTATTCCTGCTTTGACTCCTGACAGGTAGACCTTGTATTCTCCCACTTCCTCTTCTTTCTCACCCCTTACCCGAATGTCACTAACAGCTAAAAGGTCCAGCCCCATCTTACTTGCAGCCTCTGCCAGCTCTACCTTCTTCCAAGAGTAGCCCCCATTGATATTAATAGCTCCCTATCTCATTACCATTTGTTTGCCAAGTCGTTATCTTAGGAGTCCCTGGTTTGTCAGTTAGAGGTGGGACTCCGTCACCTCCAAAGGTCCGAGGCATTTTGCTCTGATTGTTGCCAGCATCATATTTAAAGTACCAGGGAAGCAGGTTGCTAGCCTTACTTGCCCCGAGTTCCATTGGGTTTTACCCCTAACGGCTGAGGGACTAACCGGTGGATTTGGTAGTCTTTGCCGTATGAGCACAAAGGTGATTACGACTCAGAATATGTCCGAGATGCCCAGCCTTATTCCAAAGTAACTGGTATCCCGACTGTCGGGACCACTTACTTGGCCACTCATACGTTGCCCGTGGTTCATGAACTAGGACATGACTACAGGAACCCACACCTTGAACCACAGATATATGAACGTATATTTAATTAAGAGTGCATCTCCCGTCAGAAAACTGAATACACACCTTTCGCGGACTAGACGCACAGGAATAGAGTCAATGATATTCTGGAAGGTTCCGACAGGGATTTGGAGCCATGCCGACTCCAGTGCTACGGCACTTGATTGACCATCCATGAATCGAGGAGGTCCCATAGATTCTCGATTGGGTTAAAATATGGGGAGTTTGGTTGCCAGGGGAGTATTATAAACTCATCCTGCTGCTTTTTGAACCACGCATGCACTTTGCAAACTGTGTGTCATGTTGCATTGTCCTTCTGATAGATACCGTCGTGCCGTGGAAATACCAACTGCATGCAGGAGTGAACATGGTCCACAAGGACAGACATATACTTGGGTTGATGCATCGAGCCTTTCAGAATGACGATATCACCCCAGGAAATGCCACAAAAACATTCGCCAAACATAGCTCTCTCTCCTCCCTTCTGCACTCTTCCAGATGTTTCACACTGTACATTCTGAGTCCATCTGTCCCATGGAGTATAAAACGTTGTTCACTCAGTGGGCGTCCAGTTGCGGTATTGACCTGCAGATGAAGGGTGGTGGGGAATGGGAACTGGCAGTTGGCAAGAAGGTAGCTAGGAAGAGGAGGTATTGAGACAGTTTTACTTTGCATACATGCAATAGATACGACCAACTGTCAGAGTTGAGTGGAGAGGAGCCTCGTGTAGCTGTAGATGTAGGTAACTTGCAGCAGTCCTCAGCAATTAGGAGGCCTAGGTTAGTTGCAAAGTCTAGCAGAAAGAAGGTTCTGCTGCTAGGTAGTTCCCACAGTAGAGGTGTGGGCCAGCAGTTGCAGGAAGTGTTGGGGAGTGAGTACCAGGTCACCATCATTGTGAAGCCTAGTGCAGGGTAGGCTCAAGTGACTGAAATCTTAGGGGAGTTATGTAAGAATTTTACGAAAGAGGATCAGGTAGTGATAGTGGGTGGAGCAGGGAACAGTCTCGATAGGGATGGGGAATATGATGTCAGTGGTGACTTGATGTAAGATAGCTATTCAAACTGGTGGCACTAACGTGCATTTCGTGCAACTGTTTCAGCGTCATGATCGGCCTCACCTTAATGCGGCTGTTACGTGCGTTAATGTTGGACTGGGGAGGGCATTGATGGAGGAAGGCATGGATCACATCTCAGTGGTGCCAGTTGGGTCCATCAGTAGATGGGGTTTCACTAGGCATGGCCTGCACCTCAATAGATATGGGAAGGGGAGGCTGGCTAAGCTTATAGGTGACAGTGTAGTGGGTGGTGGTGGTGGTGGTGGTAGTGGTATCACTCATGGAAAAATTTCTGTAGTAGTTGGTGTTAGAGCTGCACCTTTTTTAGACTGAAGTCAGCTGATAGGTATACCTGCTTAAAGGAAGTGCCTCTAACTAAGGGCTCACCTCCAGAGGATGTAATGTTTCCAAGTAGAGAAGGAATTAGCATATTTCATCAAAATATAAGAGGTATTAGAGATAAAGTTAGTGAACTGCTAATAGATATTAACTCTGAAATTATTGGTATATCAGAGCACCACTTAAATAATTTGATAATTCAGAGGCTTCCTTTACCAGGCTACAGATTAACTGGCTGTTTCTCAAGGAGTTCCTTGCAGGGTGTGGGAGTGGCTCTGTACGTAAAAAAAAACAGTATTTCATTTGAGTCCATAGAAGTACCACCACACTGCACTGAACAGTGTGCAGCATTAGTTGAATTTAGTGAAACTAAACTTCTAATTGCTGTTGTTCATAGGTCCCCTAACTCCGACTTCAGAGCATTTTTGCTTAAGCTAGAGAGGGTTCTTGATTCACTTTGTAGGAAGTACCAGAAAGTAGTTAAATGTGTTGACTTCAATATTAATTTTGTACATGATTGTGCAAGAAAATGGATGTTGGTAGATCTCCTAAATTCATATGATCTGATGCAAACTGTGGTTTTTTTTTCCAACTAGGGTGCAGGGGAACAGTAGCACAGTCATAGACAATATTTTCATTCATTCGTCATTACTAGATGGGCATTCTGTTAGTAAAAAGGTGAATGGCCTTTCAGACCGTGATGCACAAATTTAACACTAAAAGGTTTTTGTACTCAAACCAATGTCGTATTTAATTACAAACTACGTAGGAAAGTTAATCCAACAGCAATAGAGAGTTTTTCAAAACTTGTCAAGGAACAAGAGTGGCAAGATGTTTATAGTGCCGGTAATATAGATGATAAATACAATGCTTTCCACAACACATTTCTCATGCTCTTTGAGAGTTGCTTTCCATTAGAACATTCTAAACGGGGTACTAGCAGTAATGGACAGCCCGGTTGGCTGACTAGTAGGATAACGATATCATGTAGAACAATGAGGGAATTATATCAAAATGTTAGAAGTAGTCACAATCAAGCTACTGTAGCCCATTACAAACAGTACTGTAAGGTGCTTAAAAATGTTATTAGCAAGGCAAAAAGTATGTGGTATGCAAATAGAATAGCTAATTCACAGGATAAAATTAAAGCCATATGGCCTATAAGTTGTGAAGAAAGTGTCTGGTCAGCAGTACAAGGTTGATGATATCAAGTCAGTTCGCAGTAATAATATTTCTGTTACTGATAAATCAGATATATGTACAGTATTTAACAACCATTTTCTGAGCATTGCTGGTGAATTAAATAAAAATTTAGTTTCTACAGGAAATCGTATAAATTTGTTAGCAAATGCCTTTCCGAGATTGACGTCTGAAATACTCGTCTGTGATACAGACAAAAGGGAGATTGAGTCAATAATTAAATCACTGAAGACTAAGGACTCTCACGGTTATGATGGAGTGTCTAGTAGAATATTAAAGTATTGTGCTGCACATGTTAGCCCTGTATTTACACATATTTGTATTTTTTCCTTTAGGAATGGTCAGTTTCCTGAGCGATTAAAGTACTCAGTAGTAAAGCCGCTTTATAAAAAGGGAGAAAGGGATAATGTAGATAATTTTAGACCTATTTCTATGCCATCAGTGTTTGCAGAAGTTATCGAAAAGGCTGTGTATGTAAGGTTAAATGATCATTTTATATCACACGATTTGCTATCAAATGTACAGTTCGGCTTTAGAAGTCGTTTGACAACTAAAAATGCTATATTCTCTTTTCTCTGTAAGGTACTGGATGGGCTAAACAAAAAGTTTCCAACGCTTGGCGTATTTTTTGATTTAACAAAGGCATTTGACTGTGTTGATCTCACAATTGGTTCACCTCTTACTTTAGCAACAGGCAGCAAAAGGTCATTATTCACAATATTGATAACGGCTGTGCTATGGGATCTGAGTGGGGTACCGTCAAGGGGGGGGGGGTGCCCCAGGGATCAGTGTTGGGGCCGCTCCTGTTCCTTATTTATATAAATGATTTGCCCTCTAGTATTAAGGGTAACTCTAAAATATTTATGTTTGCTGAAGACACTAGCTTGGTAGTAAAGGATGTTGTGTGCCACATTGACTCGGTTTCAAGTAGTGCAGTACATGACCTCACTTCATGGTTTGTAGAAAATAAACTAACGTTAAATCACAGTACGACTTAGTTTTTACAGTTTCTAACACACAATTCAACAAAACCTGACGTTTTAATCTTACAGAGCGGGCATATGATTAGTGAAACTGAACAATTCAAATTCCTAGGTGTTCAGATAGATAGTAAGCTGTCGTGGAAAGCCCACGTTGAGGATCTTGTTCAAAGACTTAATACTATTCGAACGGTATCGAAAGTGAGTGATACTTCGACATTTAAATTAGTCTACTTTGCTTATTTTCATTCACTTATGTCGTATGGTATTATGTTTTGGGGTAACTCTTCCCATTCTAGAAGGATATTTTTGGTTCAGAAACAGGCGGTTCGGGCAATAAGTGGTGTGAGTACACAAACCTCTTGTCGACCTCTGTTCACGAGTCTGGGTATTTTGACATTGGCCTCTCAATATATATATTCCTTGTTGTCGTTTCTTGTTACCAATATTAGTTTATTTCCAACAATAAGCAGCTTTCACTCGGTTAATACTGGGCAGAAATCAAACCTCCATTTGGATCCGACTTCCTTAACTCTTGTGCAAAAAGGTGTGCAGTATACTGATGCATCCATTTTCAATAAGCTGCCACTCGAATTCAAAAATCTTAGCAGTAATCCACGCGCTTTCAAATCGAAACTGAAGAGTTTCCTTATGGGTCACTCCTTCTACTCCGTCGAGGAGTTCCTTGAAAAACTAAGCTGATTCTCATTCTATTGCTGGTAGCGTTTGCTTAAACTTATGGACTGATTTTCTTTCAGGTTCATGAATATTTATTTTTATGTGTTATTACTTTTATGTTGTAAGTTCATGTACTGACACGTTCCATGACCTTGGAGATTTGCTCCTCAATTTGGTCCTACGGATCTTGACATGTAAATAAATAAAAAATAAAAATTCCAGCATTTGTCGCCGATGAACAGCAATCAGCGTGGGTGCATGATTCAAGGGCTTGCTGAGAAGCTCCATACGCAGTAATGGTCGCTGGAATATCGTTGAGGAGACACTGTTGCTAGCCACTTAGTTCGTCTGTAAGGTCAGCTGATCAGCAGTTGCACGTCTATTTGCCCACACTCATCTCCGCAGCCATTCTTCGGGTCACCCCTGACATCTATAGCTCGTAGTGTACCACAGTTCCGTTTACCAACTCATCAAATTCCCACCTCTCCTCACTGACATTGACCATCTCTGACTAATCTACACAATCCGTAGACTAGACTCTAACAATTCTACAGTTTTTTTATCAGCCTTCTGACTGGTTTCATGCGGCCCTCCACGAATTTCTTTCTTGTGCCAACCTCTTCATCTCACCGTAGCATTCGCGACATACGATCTCAATTATTTGCCGGATGTGTTCAACTCTCTTCCTCCACAGGTTTTATCCTCTACAGCTCCCTCTAGTACTATGGAAGTTATTCCTTGATGTTTATGTCCTATCGTCCTCACCCTTCTTCTGATCAGTGTTTTCTATATATTCTATTCCTCTCCGATTCTGCACAAAACATCCTCGTTCCTTAACTTATCACTTCGCGTAATTGTCAACATTCGTCTGTAGTATCACATGTCAAATGCTTCGATGCTCTTCTGTTCCGGTCTTCCCATAGTCCATGTTACACTACTGTACAGTGCTGTGTTTCAAACATACATTCTCAGAAATTCCTTCCTCAAATTAAGGCCTACGTTTGATATTAGCAGTCTTCTCTTGGGCATGAATGCCCTTTTTGACGTTGCTAGTCCTTCTTGATGTCCTCCTTGCAGTGTCCGTTATACATTATTTTGCTGCCTAAGCAGCAGAATTCCTTCACCTACGTCGGGACCATCAGTCCTGATGTTAAGTATCTTGCTCTTCTCATTTCTGCTACTTTCCATTACTTTCTTTTTCCTCCAACTTACTCTCAGTCTATATTCTGTACTCATTAGATTGTTCATTCGTTTGATCAGATCCTATATGTCTTCTTCACTTTCACTCAGGATAGAGATGTCATCAGCGAATCTTATCATCGCTATCCTTTCACAATGAGCTTTAATTCCACTCTCTAACCTATCTTCTATATTCAACATTGCTTCTTCATGTACTCGCATAGATTGGACAGTTGGGCCGAAAGCCTGCTTCCCCTTCATACACCCTTTTTACACTACTGGCCATTACAATTGCTACACCACGAAGATGACGTGCTACAGACGTGAAATTTAACCGACAGGAAGAAGATGCTGTGATATGCAAATGATTACCTTTTCAGAGCATTAACACAAGGTTGGCGCCGGCGGCGACACCGACAACGTGCTGACATGAGGAAAGTTTCCAACAGATTTCTCATACACAAATAGCAGTTGACCGACGTTGCCTGGTGAAACGTTGTTGTGAGGCCTCGTGTATGGAGGAGAAATGCGTACCATCACTTTTCCGACTTTGATAAAGGTCGGATTGTGGCCTATCGCGATTGGGGTTTATCGTATCGCGACATTGCTGCTCGCGTTGGTCAAGATCCAATGACTGTTTGCAGAATATGGAATCGGTGGGTTCAGGAGGGTAATACGGAACGCCGTGATGGATCCCAACGGCCTCGTATCACTAGCAGTCGAGATGACAGGCATCTTATCCGCATGGCTGTAACGGATCGTGTAGCCAAATCTCGATCCCTGAGTCAACAGATGGAAACGTTTGCAAGACAACAACAATCTGCACGAACAGTTCGATGACGTTTGCAGCTGCATAGACTATCAGCTCGGAGACCATGGCTGCGGTTACCCTTGACGCTGCATCACAGACAGGAGCGCCTGCGATGGTGGAGGCTACTCAACGGCGAACCTGGGTGCACGAATGGCAAAACGTCATTTTTTCGGATGAATACAGGCTCTGTTTACAGCATCATGATGGTCGCATCCGTGTTTGGTGGCATCGCGGTGAATGCACATTGGAAGCGTGCATTCGTCATCGCCATACTGGCGTATCACCTGGCGTGATGGTATGGGGTGCCATTGGTTACACGTCTCGGTCACCTCTTGTTCGCATTGACAGCACTTTGAACAGTGGACGTAACATTTCAGATGTGTTACGACCTGTGGCTCTACCCTTCAGTCGATCCTTGCGAAACCCTACATTTCAGCACGATAATGCACGATCGCATGTTGCAGGTCCTGTACGGGCCTTTCTGGATACAGAAAATGTTCGGCTGTTGCCCTGACCAGCACATTCTCCAGATCTCTCACCAATTGAAAACGTCTGGTCAATGGTGGCCGAGCAGCTGGCTCGTTACAACACGCCAGTCACTGCTCTTGGTGAACTGTGGTGTCGTATTGAAGCTGCATGGGCAGGTGTACCTGTACATGCCATCCAAGCTCTGTTTGACTCAATGCCCAGGCGTATCAACGTCGTTTTTACGGCCAGAGGTGGTTGTTCTGGGTACTAATTTCTCAGGATCTATGCACCCAAATTGCGTGAAAATGTAATCACATGTTAGTTCTAGTATAGTATATTTGTCCAATGAATACCCGTTATTCATCTGCATTTCTTCTTGGTATAGCAATTTTAATGGCCAGTAGTGTAATAGGAGCCCATTCGTTTGTGGTCTTCTATTCTTATCATTCCCTCTTGGTTCTTGTCATGATAATTCGTCCCCTCCTGCAGCTCATCCCTATTTTTCTCATAATTTCGGGCGCCTTGCACTGTTTGAAATTGTCGAACGCTTTTTCCATGTCGACAATACTTATGAACGTATCTTGATTTTATATTTAGTCATTGGCAGCTGCAACGTAAGGATTGTCTATCTGCTGCCTTTACCTGTCCTAAATCTAAACTGATCGTCATCTAACACACCCTGAACTTTCTTTCCCATTCTTCTGTATACTGTCTGCAACTTCCATCACGATCTGTTAATACGATTGTCCTATAATTTCCGCACTTGTCAGATCTTGCAATCTTTTGAGTGTGTGGATGTTATTAGTCAGAAAGTCAGATAGTATGTCGCCAAACTCAAACATTCTACAAACTGGTGTGAATAGTTATTTTGTTCCCACTTCCCCCAATGACTTTAGAAATTCTGATGGAATATTTTCTGTCCAAATGTTTTTAATTTAAAGTCTTCAAAGCTCTTTCAAATACTGCTTCTAATGCTCGATCCCCATCTCTTCTAAATCGACTGCTCGTTCTTCTTCTGTCACAACAGACAACTCTTCCTTCTCACAGAGGGCTCCAGTGTACTTCTTCCACTTATCTGCTCTCTCTCTCTCTCTCTCTCTCTCTCTCTCTCTCTCTCTCTCTCTCCCTGCTCCCATTGCACTCTTAATGTTACAGATTTTGCTTTTAATTTCACCGAAGGTTGTTTTGATTTTTATATATGCTGAGGCAGTCCTTCCGGCAATCACTTCTTTTTTTATATTTCCTCACGTTTTTCATGCAGCCATTTCGTCTTCCTATTTAGTTAATCCGTTATCAGCTTGAATTTCTGTATTCCTGAACGTCCGTGAATATTTTTGTATCCTTCTTCTATCGATCAAGTGAAATATTTGTTCTGTTACCCACGATTGCTTGCAGTTACCATCTTTGTACCCATGTGTCTGTTGTATCCTCTCTCAACCCTAGTATACCACGTCGCCCCTCAAATGCAAACCCTCCTCATCCTCACCCACAGAAATGTCAATTGTCTCCCTCTCTCAGGCGAAGAACTCCGCCCCAACATATACCCATCCTACCACGTCGGATTCCACGCCACACTATCCACCCAATCCCCTCAAGTGTTCCTTCTCATCTTCTCTGTATACTACAGCTTTCCCTTTTTCTCTTTCCTGTCACTCCCCAACCGCTCGTCCTCTCAAATTTATAGATCCCAGTACCAGCTATTCCTCTCTCCTTGCCCCCTACAGCCACCGTTGTTTTGTCACAACCTCGTACCGTTCCTCAGTCCTCATCACCACGACTGTCTTAACTCCCTCCATAGCCGCGTTTCTGTTCATCAACATTCTGCCAACCCAGGGCACGTTCTTCCCCAGTTTTAGTGGAATAATGTGGTGCTACATTTTTAATTGTCAGCGTCACTTATGTCGTATTCAGTGTCTTACACGTTTTTCCAAGTGCTTAGTGTTCTTCAAGTCTTTCACAAAAGACTCCGAAGAAATTACTGTTCTCCATCAAAGAAGTCATAATGAAGTCTCTGAACTGACTACGTCTTTTGAGAGATAGGGTACATACTACTACTGACAGATCCAGAAAGATCGTTGTAGTGTATATTTCAAGTTCTACATCAAAAGGCGTACACTTCCTATAATTAGCATGCATTATATTCAAGCTTAATGAGTCATATAATAATAACTGTTATCTTTGATGCCAGTGTCAGTAAATTTGTCCTTAGCATGTCGACCTCTTATGAAATTCTAGTATCCAAATTCACAGGTTCCAAGCAAGATAAAATTAGCAACTATTATGCATGGACCTAAGAAAGTCACGCGAAGACCGTTGCGCAACAGTGATACGTCTTTAGAAGAGAGTATATGTTCGAGGTGCACCGTGACACTGAATTTTGCAAAACGTTTGATTTCCTTCCCACATAGGTCACAGCTGCAGTGCTGCTCTGGAGCACACAGTTTGGCCTGAGGACACGGTTAGAGGCTTTTGAATAGCAGCAGCGTCACTCCACGCCTTGTGGAGCAGCACCACCTGCAGGAGGTCTCTCGGCTGCACTGACGGATAGAACACGGAAAGTGCCATGACCCGATTTCCCAGCAACTTCGCTTAGTGGAAGACGGGGCCAAAATAAGCGAACACATTTCTCGGCTCATACACTGATACTCGACCGTTTTTTTAAAGAAAAGCGCCGGTCAAAGTTTTCCAGGGATTTACCGGGTACTTTATGTGTGTTTACGGCGTGGTATCCACAGACGAGATGGTGGCACAGTATACAACGTCACGGCTTATTAATCTTGCGCTCGATGTACGAAATCCAACAGTCACTTATATTTCTATTTTACATTTGTATACCGATGTCTATACAAGATTACTACACGGGTGTTTTCCAGTGTATACTGATACAAAGTTGTACCTATTCGCCTGGTACGTAACTGTATGCCTGATCAATGAATTTAAAAGCAAGAATGAGAAAAAGGTCTGAGATATTCAACAAGTGTAATAAGAGTAATCCGCTAAATTACAGGCCCATATCATTAACATTGATATGCACCAATATTCTGGAGCATATATTGTGTTCGAACATTATGAATTACCTCGAGGAGAACGGTCTATTGACCCACAGTCAACACGGATTTAGAAAATATCGTTCTTTACTCACACGAAATGTTGAGCGCTATTGACAAGGGATTTCAAACTGATTCCGTATTTCTAGATTTCCAGAAGGCTTTTGACACTGTACCACACAAATGGCTTGCAATGAAATTGCGTGCTTATGGAATATCGTCTCAGTTATATGACTGGATTCGTGATTTCCTGTCAGAGAGGTCACAGTTCGTAGTAATTGACGGAAAGTCATCGAGTTACACAGAAGTGATTTCTGGCGTTCCCCCAGATAGTGTTATAGGCCCTCTGTGTTCCTTGCCTATATAAATGATTTAGAAGACAATCTGAGTAGCTCGCTAAGGTTGTTTGCAAATGATGCTGTCGTTTATCGACTAGTAAATCAAAACAAGTTGCAAGCCGATTTAGAAAAGGTATCTCTATGGTGCAAAAATTGACAATTGACTCTAAGTAATGAAAAGTGAGATCGTCCACATGAGTGCTAAAAGAAATCCGTTAAACTTCGGTTACACGATAAATCAATCAAATCCAAATTCAGCAAAATACCAAGGAATTACAGTTATAAACAACTTAAAGTGGAAAGATGACATAGGAAATGTTGTGGGGAAGACAAGACTGCGTTTTCTGGACAGAACACTTAGAAAATGCAACTTATCTTCTAATGAGACCGCCTACACTACACTTGTCGGTGCTCTTTTGGAATATGGCTACGCGATCTGGGATCGTGAGCAGATAGGATTAACGGAGTCCATCGAAAATGTTCAAATAAGGGCAGTACGTTTTGTACTATCGTGATGTAGGACAGAGAGTGAGGCTGAAATAATAGAGGATTTGTTATGGACATCACTAAAACCGAGGCATTTTTCGTTCCGAGGAATCTTCTCACGAGATTCCCATGACCAACTTTCTCCTCTGAATGCGAAAATATTTCGTTGACGCCGACTTGCATAAGGAGAAACGATTACCATATTAAAATAATGGAAATGAGGGCTCGCATGGAGGGATATAGGCATTCGTTCCTCCGCGCGCTGTTGCAGACTGAAATAATACGGAATTATTGTAAAGGTGGGTCGATGAACCCTGTGCCAGGCACTTACGTGTGATTTGCAGAGTATCCATGCAGATGTAGATACTGCGATATACGAGTAAATGTAGACCTTTACAATGGAAAGACGTAATTTTTTAAGCTGGTTAAATGGGTATTGGTGTGGCTCTGCAACAGGGTAAGTGAATAAAAAATGGTTCAAATGGCTCTGAGCACTATGGGACTCAACATCTTAGGTCATAAGTCCCCTAGAACTTAGAACTACTTAAACCTAACTAACCTAAGGACATCACACACACCCATGCCCGAGGCAGGATTCGAACCTGCGACCGTAGCAGTCCCGCGGTTCCGGACTGCAGCGCCAGAACCGCTAGACCACCGCGGCAGGCGGTAAGTGAATAAATTGCACGTTTATTTTTATACGGAGAATGTGCTTTTTCGTTAGCTTTTTGCCTGACTTGTGATCAGTTCCTCGTTTAATAAACCACTGCTTCAGGATTCTGTTGCACTTGCACCTGCATTAGGGAGTTAGCGAGATGACATTGTGAAAACCGCTTTGTTTCGACAAGAGGAGCAAATTTTAACACGGCAACAAAAGGTGATACTCGTAATTTGCCATTGATGAATGAGTAGTTTTCATGCGACAGCAAGTTTTGGTTGTTACAAGTATGGTGAAGAAGTTGGTCCGATGACGACATTGAAAAAGTATATCGTAAAAAACAATATATTTTGATTGGTAGGTTGGTTTATTTTGGGTAGGGGACCAAACAGCGAGGTTATTGGTCCCATCGGACGAGGGAAGGATGGGGAAGTAAATCGGCTGTGCCCTACTAATGGAACCATCCCAGAATTTTCCTGAAGCGATTCGGGAAAACCACGGAAAACCTAAATCAGGATGTTCAGCGGTGGGTTTGAACTGTCGTCCCCCTAAATGCGAGTCCAGTGTGTTAACCTCTGCACCACCTCGCTCGGTAACATCTTTTGCAAAGAAGTATTTTCAGATGTAGAAAGCAAATCAGATTGCAAATATATTTCATTACAGGTTACTGACGAATTTTTATTTCAATATAGTCTCACTTATTTAACGACAAAATACACATTCTGTTGCAGTCGTAAGGTACGGATTTAAAACATCTTTAAATATCTCAGAAATAATCTCAGCATGGTGTAGGCCTCTTGAAATAAAAATGAAAAGGGTGGATGATTTGTATAAAACATCGCTATAGTGAGCGCCAATAAAATGTTGCTTGTATTGTGTTTATTATCGTTACCCATGACTGTGCTATGCCCATAACCTGAGATGTATTACTAATTACTAAACAAAGGCTAAAGAACACCCTTTTCCTAGCGTACTGACTCTTGATTGTTGTCAGCGGAACGACCACGATTCTGCATTAGATCTATACCTCTAGAATGTTGGCTTTCGGCAATCCATTTTTGATCCGTTTTGTGTGATTTTTTCTTTTGAGAAATGTATGAGTACATTGCATGCGAGCTTCTGCTAAAGTTTTGTTCCTAGCATTTACCATCTTTCTCTCGAAGTTATGTACTGCTGTGAAAGTGCGAAAATTTACTACCATAAATGAAACGCCTATAAAGCGCTGCACTGTAGAATGTATTTTCTGTGAGACATAGTCGCAACGCCTGAAATTCGTCGCCCTTGGCTTCTGGAATGTCTAACATGCACTGCAGTCCTGGGTTCGCGACTGATCACGAAAATGCGATGGTTTGCTATCCACAGACGAACTGACATGGCCTGTGAGCAGATCGGAGAGACTAGTGCCGTTGGGTGGAGCCTGCACTTTAATGGGAAACGACCAGCCTCAGATCGACGGACCAGATCCATCTGAGATAGCCCGGACCTGTCCCGCAGTTCTGGCCATTCATGGAGAAACCTCTCGTGTGTGGCCACCTATTGTCCGTATCGCGGACTGGGCCCAGATGTGTCGGTAAGTGAGATGTGGAGATATAGCGTGTACAACTTCAACCACCAACAGAAGCCTCTGTGTCTAGTGGAGGTCGAGGCATTGGGAGGCGCCAGTCCTGTTATGGAGCACTGTACGTACTTGTTATGGATGCAGAGTGGCAAGCTCAAATGGTCGTTGCGAGCCACAGTTGGAGCAGACTGGAGAAGTGCCTCATGGCCATCAGCCGAGATGGAAGTCCCACTCTGCAGTGTGATAATAGCTGGCAGTCTCTGCAGCCATAAGGATCAGTGCAGGCCCTGGCCAAGCTGCTGTGGACATCACCTACCTGGAGAGCGGACGTAGAAGACGGCAGTCGCAGCCACAGACGGAGGAACAGTGAAGATTTGTTATTGCTATAGTCTGCTTTGGTTGTCTGTAGTGCTTGGTGGACAGCCGAAAAGTGTCAGGCCAATGTTGGTATAGGGAGGGTACCGAGCACATTGAAGGTAGCCAGTATATGGTGTGTATCTTTCAATACGCTGTGTTCATTAGAAGTTTTGATGTTGCACAATGTGCCCGTGACAACGCTAGAGTGAGGGAGTAGTGGGGCAACAAGGACATCAGTGCATTTTGTAAGTGCGCGTGGCCGGCCCCTGATGTAGGCAACCTGCACTAACAAAGATGCACTGATGTCCTTGTTGTCCCAGTATTTATGGGTTTCTGTTGGTGTTCAATGTTCACGCTTTGAGTGTATTTACCCATGTCCAAGGGAGAGTTCTGGTGATGTTTTGTAATCCCGTTGAAGGTGCGTTCAACTGTTGTACATAGTAATAAGTTCTCTGAGGGCTACGCTGATTCTTGTTTGTCTGTAGACTAGGTAGGCTGCTATATTTCTGTTGTCTATAGTAGTAGTGAGTACGTATTTGGTGGAAGCTCTCGGTAGTAGAAGTGGTTCTTCTTGTGATTTGTTTCATTTATTGTACCGGGTTATTATGATTAGCCGATTATTAACTACTACGCACTGATTTATCGTGTAACCGACATTCTGAATATTTTAACTTCCGTTCTGTTGTTCTTGTTTGGTACCCACTTTGAGTTACAGGGACTGAATTAGTTGTACATATTAGTTGCAGAGAATAAGTTTCTTATTTGTTATTTATTACTGTGCGATGCCCACTTTTACACAAGAACCATTTCTCGGCAAAATACTGTCGATTTCTTATTTATGTGCAAACATTTCCCTTGATGTAGTTGTGTTTGTGTGCTAATATACGAGGGTTGGAACTTAAATAGTGACAATTATTTATTCACAACCGATACAAAAGAGTTACATTTTTGCAGCTGTTACTGTCCTTCAAAGTAGTCACCAGCGCTGTGTAGAACCAGTTGCCAGTGATGTGGGAGGCGTAGTATACCGTTAGCAGAGTCAGTTCTAGCCATTGTGGGAATGGAGCGGTCTGCTGCCTGTCGAATCTCTGGAACAGTTCTGAAGCGAATGCCACCGTCAGTGCACAGTTTTACTGTTCGTTTTTGGAGCATCGCCTGCGAACAGTTTTGCTGTAGAAGCGACGACACATTCTGCGCAACCCACCCATCATTTTGCACGACAATGCGCGGTCGCATACAGCGTAAGCTGTAGCTGCTCCGTTCGGTTGACGGGACTGGCAAGTAGTGTACCGTCCGCCATACTCCCCGGACCTAAGTCCTTGTGTTTTTGATTTGGTTCCGAAGATGAAGGAACCACTTCGCCGGCCGCGGTGGCCGTGCGGTTCTAGGCACTTCAGCCCGGAACCGCGTGACTGGTACGTTCGCAGGTTCGAATCCTGCCGCGGGCATGGATGTGTGTGATGTTCTTAGGTTATTTAGGTTTAAGTAGTTCTAAGTTCTAGGGGACTGATGACCTCAGAGCCATTTGAACCATTTGAACCACTTCGTGGCATTCGCCTCAGAACTTTTCCAGAGATTCGACAGGCAGTAGACCACTCCATTCGTACTATCCACAGAACAGGCTCTGCTAACGGTATACTATGCCTTCCACCTCGCTGGAAACGGGTTCTACACAACGCTGGAGACTACTTTGAAGGACAGTAACAGGTGCAAATATGTAACTCTTTTGTATGGGTTGTGAATAAATAGTTGCCACTATTTAAGTTCCAACTCTACTATAGGTTGTTAAATAAATGCTGTCACAAAATGGGCCCCAGCTTCAACAAGCCCCTTCCCACACCACCTTCACTCAATCCTACATTTCATAGGTTTGCTACAGACACAGTTCTGCTTGCAGTACAGCTAACAATAGCAACACAGGATGAGAATGAAATGATTTGCAAACTCCAAAATCTCTTCACTGTTGAAGTATGCCAAATGGTACGATTCTCATGGACAAAACTTCTAAATTGCACACAGAGTCACCGAGAAATTCTTGTGGTCTGTGGACCAAATGCAATGTCACATCCAGTGTACTGAAACGATGCGAACAGTTTGACCAAGGGCACACACGTATGAGTGATACTGTTGGCGAGAAAGGCCATCGACGTCGACAGCAGACAACAATGCCCAACCCATCTTCACGGGAAGCTGGAAAGAACAAAGAAAGGATGGAAAGAAATCACCCAACGATGAGGACGTTCACACAATGGTTTTTAATGGCTCCAAGACCAAGGAGTGAGCTGGAAAGAACAAAGGACGGAAAGAAATCACCCAACGATGAGGACGTCACACAATGATTTTGAATGGCTCCAAGACCAAGGAATGGACGTCAATCGTCATGGAATGAAATGATTAGTAGAACATTCTTAACACTCAATGAAGAGAATTTGCTTGAAATATAGTGTCAAGTATCTGTTTCACTCTGAAGTGTTGTGCAGCATTCAATAAAAGTCACTTGGTCTGCCATAACAATGCAATCTTACTTGATCAGGTCACTCGTACTTTATTTTCAGTTTCAGAAATGCATCATGAGCTATCTCGTACAATGATACAGTTCCTGAATGAATCTTGGACTATCCTCAGTGTATCTATGGTAAAATTCAAAAGTCGGCTTGATACCAACAGGACAGACGCAGAAATGAAATTGATGAGAACCAGTCACTGTACTTTAACAGAGCGACCGATAGACAGCCGACAAATGCATTATTGGTATCTGACATCCTCTATCTTTATAAAGTAGTAATTTTGTTATTGCTTTATTTTTAATTTTCTTTTCTCGGAATTTATAATTCAGTTTTTGCTTTCTTGTTAATTTTTCTCATATAATTCACCACTGAGCTTGAATTTGGGAGAACGAAAGTTGAAATTCGCGTCTGGTAATCAAAATTTTGAACATACTGGGTTTTCCAGAATCGTTTCATTCAGATGCTGGGATAGCTAATTGAGCAAGGACGTGGGCAGTTTACTTCTGCAATTGTAGAGTGCTCTTAGCCTAATCGCCTCAATTTTATTCTCTAAACGTCTTCATAGGGATCTGCATTCATTTCCTCATCGCCGAACACTCGCTGACTCTGCTAAGAGTTGTCATGCTCATTTTCTCTGGTGTTTCGCCAAATATTTGCAATTTCGTTTTGCATTGTGTAGCTGAAGTCAACCCAGAAAATTACTGTCTGTCACGTCTTTCATATGACGACCACTGTCAACAGAAAGCGCCGCCTTCTTTCCCATTACAAACAAAATTATTTTTAAATCGATAGAGCGGTCCCAGATTAGTCTAGTGAGATATTTGTTTTGTAGACGTGTATTAACAGGAACAGTAAAACACGAAAAACGAACTGCAGTCCGGTTGTGAAGTAGCGCAGTATGTTTGGCAGTAGCTGTGAGCGTCGGCCATGGCAGTGCTGTCGCTGCTGATGTACTAGTCATTCATAGAGTTTTACCGCCCCTGTTAATACGTATCGGTAAAATGAATATCACACTAGACTAATCTTGGACCATCGAATGAACAAGTTAAATTCTTCTTTAAAAAAAAATTCCTTTATGGTGGGAAAGAAAGGGACGCTCTCCGCCGCAACGGGCACCTCCTGAAGGACGTGATGAGCAGCATTAGTTTGGGCTCACGCCAGCTACGAAATACAAAAACGACGTTGCAATGCAAATATATGTTGAAAAGCCAGAGAAATGCGCCTGACAATTCTTGTGGGAGACACCCTGTATATGTATACAATACATCATACACTACTGGCCATTAAAATTGCTACACCAACAAGAAATGCAGATTGTAAACGGGTATTCAATGCACAAAAATATTATACTAGAACTGACATGTGATTACATTTTCTCGCAATTTGCGTGCATAGATCCTGAGAAATCAGTATCCAGAACAACCAACTCTTGTCGCAATAACGGCCTTGATACGCCTGGGCAGAGAGCCAAACGGAGCTTGGATGGCGTGTACAGGTACAATTGTCCATGCAGCTTCAACACGATACCACAGTTCATCAAGAGTAGTGACTAGCGTATTGTGAAAGCCAGTTGCTCGGCCACCATTGACCAGACGTTCTCAATTGGTGAGATATCTGGAGAATGTGCTGGCCAGGGCAGCAGTCGAACATTTTCTGTATCCAGAAAGGCCCGTACAGGAACTGCAACATGCGGTCGCGAATTATCTTGCTGAAATGTAGGGTTTCGCAGGTATCGAATGAAGGGTAGAGCCACGGGTCGTAACACATCTGAAATGTAACGTCCACTGTTCAAAGTTGAAACGTCCCCTTTGAATATTTTATACAAGACTGTGCTTAACCTGACACACAATATTTTTAGCACAACGCAATCTGACTTTCAAAAATCCCTACAAAAGAATGGCCCTGACTAACATTAACCTATACCTTTCACAAATCACTTACCTCACAAAAATCTTCGTTGCTGGAACTACTGCAATACAGCGAGCGCCACTACTGCCAGCTAAATAAAAGATTCAAACTACGGAAGGCACTAACTACTGATAGGCATAGTTAGCAAATGAAAGATTTTAATAGAGAACAAACAATGTATTTACCTTAATAGTCATAATATATATAGCAGTTCATGACAAATTTCAAAACTCCGCCATCTCTCTCCCCACATCCACCACTGCTGGCGGCTCACCTCCAACTGCGCAACGCTACGCGCTGTTCACATCCAGCTGCCGCTGCCCAACACTACAATGGCAGACAACAATGCAAACTAGCCACAGACTGCACACAGCACAGCCAGTGATTTTTCATACAGAGCGCTACGTGGCGTTACCAATAAGAAAAACAACCTACTTACATAGCCCCCATGCTCGCCACAAAAAATTTTACAAATTGTTTTGGGTAGTGGCCAATAATGATTTGATAAAATTTTTCATAATTACAATAACAAAGAAATCAAATGCACACACTTATTGATACAATGTTGGTCAAAAGCTAAAATTTTCTCACAGTCCATAAAGACAGTCCAGATTGTTCATCATAATAGTAATTACAGTTTTTTTTCACAAAGTCTCATTAGTAAAAGAAATTGCACACAGAAGTAGTGGATTTCCATGCAGTCTTGAAGAAGTAGTGTTGTCCTTCCAACAGAAAGACAGTGCTGACTCTTGACATGCTGACAGGTAATGGGCCACAACAGAGCAAACCCACAGCAGAGTCATTCGAACATTTGAAGAATATTGGTAGGTAGGTCATCACAGAGCAGACACACTGTAGTCCTGGTAGAGATTGTGGTATTGGTGGGCCACCAGAGGTGCAGACCCACTGCAGTCCTTGTAGAAATAATGGTACTGGTGAGTCAGCAAAGGTGTAGACCCACTGTAGTCCTTGTAGAGATTGCCAGCAGCCATCTGTTGTGACTGTGCGGGTGCACAATCACCATTGAAGAGTCTTGAAGTTAATATAGCAAGTCCATAATCACCACTTGTGCACGCACAAAGTTTTTGGAATTGTCCTTAGAACCAGCAATGCTGCTATCCAGTTCCGTGCTGAATTATCAACATATGTGCAAACACTATGAGTCCCTACTTCTGACATATTGTCCATATACTATGACCAACTGAAATGCGTGCAGTGAAATGAATGCTTACAAGATACTTAGTTTGATAAACTGGTGTCAATTACGATTTTATAACATGAGAATACAATAACAAACGTACAAAATACATCGTTAAAGAACATAACAATACATATAACATTTGTAGTACAGGCTTTACAAAAGAATAGAAATAAACAGATACATCAATGTTACAGGAATTATGACATAAGTACATACATAAAAGATCAGAATAAGTTGCGAAACATCAACTTCACATATGAGCAACAAAACAGAACAGATAAATAATGTCTAAGCATATTTACAAGGTAAATAACATATTATTAATGCCAATTATATTTGAGGATAACAGTATTCCTCATCATAGTGAATGTAGCTTAGTATTAGAAGAAGAAAAAATTCTATGAAACTACACAGAGACAGGAAGAAAACAAATACACAAGGGTACACAAACACATAGTGGGATAACACAAAACGGAAAGGACAGGGTTTGTTTTCAGTGTATCATTTGGTACTGCAGTCCAAACCAAATCTTCATTCCATAGAGCGTTCCTCTTATTTCGACATTTGCTCCAGCCAAAAAATTCTATCCAAGCATGCTTTCTGTAGTCTGTTCACACATTTCTTACCTCATTATTTATTTACCATTATCTTACCTCAACATTTATTTCCAAGAAAATCCTACCTAAACCTGTTGTCCCTAAACCCTACTTTTTTTGTTCATATCCTCTTTCAAAATTCTTTTTTTTTGGCCACACCATTTTCTTATAGCTTCTCAATGCATTTCTTCCAATTCATCATAGTTAGTTTCTTATATAGTCTACCCCCTCTTAAGCTAACTTAAATCTACTGAGCTCAGATGCTAAACTAAGGGACGAGGCAATGCAGCAGCACAAAACAATTAATACAAACATCAATGACAAAAAATTTAAATAGGCAAAACAATTGCAGGACTACAACTAATATAAGGCACTGTGCAGCAAACAAGGAAAATAAATCCGTAGTAAAACTGGCTTAACAGCATAATACAAAGTCAAATTCAGTAACACTATGCCTGGCAAACAGCAGCAGCTATAACTTATACTAAACATGACATATCTCAAGCAGAAAAATATTACAGTAAAAACAACAATGCAGATAAGGGAAATGTATATTCACATCTTAATGTCTATGTAACTGAAGTGGTGCACCACAACAACATATTGTAAAAAAAATATTACCATGTACTTGAAAAGATTATTATGTATACAGTTACTGTAACTAGTCCCTTCTTATTGTTCTTTCCTTTCCAAGTGCTCCTTTTTTCTTAAGAATGTGGATCACAAAATTATTATTTAATAGATCTGTTGACCGAAATTGTTCACATTAGCAAACGCATTTTATTTTATTTTATAAAACCAATGCTGCAACACAGCTCTAAACTAGATATCAAATGAAATAAGCAACTACGAAAAGCAAAGCATAAAAATATCATTCAATAGTCATGTGACATTTCATAAGTTAGTAGAAATTCTCTCAACTCTCGTAGAAACACGCTTGTCATAATCAGGTGTGCAGATGTAAGTAGCTTTCCAAGTAATGTGCATGTCGTATTTGCGGTGCTTTCTATAAGGGAATGTCAATAGCGGGGTTAATGGCCTCCCCCTTTTTTTTTTACCTGTGACTCTGGGAAGGCACACCCTAATGGCTTTTTCTCCAGGCGTCTGACACAGCTGGGTGCCCACGACGCATTACATGCAGGTGGTCCGTTAACTTTCTTACGGAAATATTTACAAGAGCCGTTTTCACTACAGTAACAGTCTCATATAAAAATATTTCACAGGTCAAGAATTTGCGTTACAAATCTGTAGAAACAAAATGCTATTGATATAACAGTGTCCAAAAAATTTTCGCCGGCACTGTGATACATTCACGCATTTACACACATTTCATAACTCTTAAAGTACGATTCTTGGTTTCCAACATCCTTTATCACAAGTCAGAGTCCCTAACCACTACTCATTATTCCTTACCTTATTACACATATACATATTCGTCGACACTTCTTCAATATTTCATCATAGCATAATCAAATTCCTTATATAACATCAGCTTATTGATCATAAACATACCTCAACAGCATAATACACATCGTCGTCGTAAAAATAACATCATAACTCCTCAGTCAAATCTCAAAAAAGTCGTAGGTTTCTGCAATAATTTCAAACCATAAGAAATATTCTCTGCTCATTTCAATAGCGTCATCTACCTCAAACGTACTTTAAAATCATTCTCCCTTACCAAATACATCATTCAAAGCTCTCATAGTATCACAATGGTACCAAAAAAATATGAACAGTTCACAAAGTACAGACAAAATACAATTTCGTAAGTGTGAAGTTATCCAACGGTGTAATAACAGTGCACTGGTGTCTGAAACATGTTCCTCAGTGCTATTCGGCAGTGCATTTGAACCGGCAATATTCGCATTTTGAAAAGCAGAAAATGTGTCTTGATTCATTTGAGAAAACGGTGAGGACGCAAAACCTGAATCTACAGTATTTGCAAGATTGTGTCCTGTCATTTCGGATTTCTGAGGCAAGCTGTTGCCGACCGATCGATCGATAATGCCTCCCTGTTCACTAATTGTTTCACTGTCTACACCATAGTTTGCAGCCCGCTCCATTTCCCTATGTACAATTACCAAATTACTACTTTGAACATTAGTTAATTCATTACTCGGTGGCGCTAACACACTGCTTTCGTCTTCACTGTCATTTCTCAGTTTACTTTGGAGCCTAGTATTACGTTTTTCACACGCCATTATTGTCACATTATTTCACACGACAACACAAAAAAACACAATTTGAAGAGCAAAAATAAGAGAACACATTAACATAGAACTGAAAATAATATCTAGTTAATTGCAAGAGCAGCTGCGAAATACTTGGTGCAAATCTATATGCATGCCACAACTGTTTTACTGTGCAACAATGAAAAACCACAAATACCAAGGAAATTCTCTCTATAATTACGCTTTAGCAATAAACAAAAGCTACACTAAATACACAAACTACAAGAAAAATCAGAAGATTCCAGTGAGGTATCCTAGGCTAAGGGTCGACATATGAAACGTCCCCTTAGAACAATTATACAAGACTGTGCTTAACCTGACACACAATATTTTTAGCGCAATGCAATCTAACTTTCAAAAATCCCTACAAAAGAATGGCACTGACTAACATTAACCTATACCTTTCACAAATCACTTACCTCACAAAAATCTTCGTTACTGGAACTACTGCAATACAGCGAGCGCCACTACTGCCAGCTAAATAAAAGATTCAAACTACGGAAGGCACTAACTACTGATAGGCATAGTTAGCAAATGAAAGATTTTAATAGAGAACAAACAATGTATTTACCTTAATAGTCATAATATATATAGCAGTTCATGAAAAATTACAAAACTCCGCCATCTCTCTGCCCTCATCCACCACTGCTGGCGGCTCACCTTCAACTGCGCAACGCTACGCGCTGTTCACATCCAGCTGCCGCTGCCCAACACTACAATGGTAGACAACAATGCAAACTAGCCACAGACTGCACACAGCACAGCCAGTGATTTTCATACAGAGCGCTACGTAACGTTGCCAATAAGAAAACATAAACAGCCTACTTACAAAGTGCAGTCAATGCGAACAAGAGGTGACCGAGACGTGTAACCAATGGCACCCCATATCATCACGCCGGGTGATGCCAGTATGGCGATGGCGAATACACGCCTCCAATGTGCGTTCACTGCGATGTCGCCAAACACGGATGCGACCATCATGATGCTGTAAATTGAAACTGGATTCATCCGAAAAAGTGACGTTTTGCCATTCGTGCACCCAGGTTCGTCGTTGAGTGCACCACCGCAGGCGCTCCTGTCTGTGATGCAGCGTCAAGGGTAACCGCAGCCATGGTCTCCGAGCTGATAGTCCATGCTGCTGCAAACGTCGTCCAACTGTTCGTGTAGATGGTAGTTGACTTGCAAATGTCCCCATCTGTTGACTCTGGGATCGAGACGTGGCTGCACGATCCGTTACAGCCATGCGTATAAAATGCATGTCATCTCGACTGCTAGTGATACAAGGCCGTTGGGATCCAGCACGGTGTTCCATATTACCCTCCTCAACCCACCGATTCCATATTTTGCTAACAGTCATTGGATCTCGACCAACGCGAGCAGCAATGTCGTGATACGATAACCGCAATCGCGATAGACTACGATCCGACCTTTATCAAAGCTGGAAACGTGATGGTACGCGTTTCTCCTCCTTACACGAGGCATCGCAACAACGTTTCACCAGGCAACGCCGATCAACTGCTGTTTGTATACGAGAAATCGGTTCGAAACTTTCCTCATGTCAGCACGTTGTAGGTGTCGCCACCGGCGCCAGCCTTGTGTGAATGCTCTGAAAAGCTAAGCATTTGCATATCACAGCATCTTCTTCCTGTCGGTTAAATTTCGCGTCTGTAGCACGTCATCTTCGTGGTGTAGCAATTTTAATGGCCAGTAGTGTATTTCCACCGAAGTTTACTGTATACACAATGTGTACGGTAAATGCTACGCTGCCTCCTTCTGCCAGATCCTCCCTTTTACCTACATAATTACTCAAACGTTATCTTGAATAAATAGTCTGCCTAGTTTCTTTGGCATAAAAGGATAGTCAACACACTGTTTACTCATCCTGAGAGAAAGCCTGTCTGTCATAGTAGTGCTGTTTACATCTTTTAATACTTTATGTCTGTCCATGAACCAAGGACATTGTTGCTGGTGTGTGGCCTGCGTGCCTCAGCGATACAGATTGCCGTACCACAGGTGCAACCACGACGGAGCCGCCTTTTCAGTAATTGCAGGGGCAATAGTCTGGATGATTGACTGGTCAGGCTTTGCGACGTCAACCAAAACGGTCTCGCTGTGCTAGTGCTGCGAAAGCATGGAGAAGATACAGCTGTAATTTTACCTGAGAGCTAGAAGATCTACTGTATGGTTAAACGACGATGACATCGTCTTGGGTAAAATATTCTGGAGGTAAAATAGTCCTCAATTTGGATCTCTAGGTGGGAACTATTCTGGAAAATATTGTTATCAGGAGGAACAAACTGGCGTTCTATGTATCTGAGCGTGGATAATCGGGCAAGTAGGTTTGAAAATTTAAAAAAGGGGAATGGATAGATTAAAATTATATATAGCGGGAATTAGTGAAGTTCGGAGGCTGGGGGAACAGGACTTCTAGTCACTTGATTATAAGGTTATAAATACAGAATCAAATAGGGGTAATGCAGGGGTAGGTTTAATGTTGAATGAGAATGTAGGAATGCGGGTAAACTACTATGAACAGCATAGGGAACGCATTACTGTATCCAAGACAGGTAGAGAACATCCATCACAGTAACACCAATTCATTAGCCAGCTATCGCCGCAGATGATCAAGAAGTTGAGGAAATGTAGGACGTGTTAAAATGGTCCAAATGGTTCTAAGCGCTACGGGACTTAACATCTAAGGTCATCAGTCCCCTACACTTAGAACTACTTAAACCTAATTAACCTAAGGACATCACACATATCCATGCCCGAGGCAGGATTCGAACTTGCGATCGAAGCAGCAGCGTGGTTCCGGACTGAAGCACCTAGAACCGCTCGGACATAACGGCCGGCTGAAGTGTTAAAAGGCACTATACAAACAGTTAAAGGAGTCAAAAAGGTAGTTGTGATGAGGGACTGAATTCGATAGCAGGAAAAGAGAGACAAGGAAAAATTATAGGTAAATATGAACTGGGGAAAGGAATGAAAGAGTAAGCCGCCTGGTGGTGTTTTGCAGACAACATAATTTAATCATAGCTTGAAAGGAACGACATTGATGGAAGGGGATGATAATTTTGATTACTGGATGGTTAGGCATTCACAACATTTTGCTGATACTGAGGTTGTGGAAGAAAGCGTCTTGTATTTTCATATTGAGGTCTCTTATTCGAAAACTGCCTGTCGCTATTACGGAAACGGTTGTCTCTACTATTCTGTGTTTCCGGGAAAGAGTGTTGACTAGATCGTGGATTGTATGTTTCATCCAATTCAAGAAGCTGTAAAACATCACAAAAAGTGTTCAAGTTTTCTGTGCGATTCCCTGTCAGCATCGGAACTCTCAATTTTGAAATACAAAATGAATGAGACCGGAAGGGCTGTAAGGTTCAGTTAAATGTTGATTCTGTTGAACCATGTAGCCAAAATATTGTGTCAACGTGCCAAATTGTGAGTTATAAAAAAGTGGCATATTTAGCAACTGATCTTTCACAGCACGTTGTGAAGTGGGATTCCAGTAAGCATCTGGAAATTGTTATTGGAATGACTGGAAACACAAACATTGCCGTGCAATGTATCTCGTTCGCGTTGCAGGTTCGCCTTCCAAGAAACTGCAGACAAGTTCTAATTGATGTACCACTGGCCAATTTGGAGGAAAAGCGAATGTAAATTGCTGAATCCAATCAAGACGATGTAAATCATTCGGGTTATTTCGGAAAGTTTCAAATTTTTTGATTAACAGAAGTGTTTGTAATCTACATTGTCTTGGTGTGGAAAAGAAGAAGCATCATGCGGCAAAGGAAAATTGCCTGGGAGGGTAATCTTGTGAAAATGGAGCCTGTGAAGATAAGAATGGGGGCTGTTGTTGCTGGTATTCAAACGGATTTTCCTGCAGTTCTGGGACAAAATTACCAGGCGCACTGTCGTCCTGTAATTGCTGCTGAATATCGGGAAGTTTACTATGAATTGAGTTGAGTTCTCGTTTTTGTCGTACATTAATAGTGATTTGTTTACTCTTAAATTTAACGAGTTCTCTCCGAAACGGGAACCGGGGTTGTCTGATCTAATTCATTTTCTGCATGTGTTTCCAAAACGGCTACTCTTTCCATTATGTTTTCTAACTGTGAATGGAATTACTCACCCTGTTCACTGACCTTTGTTTTAAGTTGAGTGACGTCAGATGTCAGGGATTCGGTACATAATTCTAACGCTTGTACGTGCTCAAATGAGCATCGGAAGTTCGTTGCAACTTTTCAATAGACTCAGATGGAAGTACTGCATTGATTCTGTCCCTAAAGGCAGCGTTTCAATGATATCCTGCAATTTTTTGTCAGTTACTTCTTTAAATGAGTCGAGAATGTGGGTTAATTTCTGAATGTTACTGGTAAGGTATTCATCACGTTTAGCATTAACTGTACTGTATTGAGCAAATTGTTCATCACATTTAGCATTGTCTGCACGATATTGAGCAAATTTTTCATCACGCTTTCCGTCACGTTCACAGTAGTCGAAGAAAACAATCTAATTTATTTTCAACTAGAGCTTGGGATGTCACCTCGGGATTTAAGTGTTGCAACTCATGTTGCTGGGGAGGGTTGCTAAAATCTGTTTAAGAATTCTCAGATGAAACCATTTCTCTGTCTGTGGAAGAATATTGCAAGGGAAATTGGTTGTTGGAATCAGCCACAAGGCGTTTTGAAGGCTGAATTAACATGAACGAGCCTTGAGAAACTGTTTGTAATTGGCTTACAATATTCTGAGAATCCGAAGACAGAAGAGGAACCGATGCAGAATTTTGTGACTCTGTGGCGTCATTACTTGCCGCAGCATTGTTGCCAAATTCCTGATCAGTTTGTGAAGTAGGAGGATTAGATGGCAAAATTAGGTAATTGTCCGGTTTTTGTTGATTACGTGATTTTGAGGAACTGCGTAATTGTACTTTATCATTCTGTCGATTTCTTTTGGACACCTTGAGGGAGACAACATGGGGGACAAAAAAGTTCGAAATGGTCGTAATTCACAAGACGATATTTTGTACACAAAAGGTAAAATAATTAGAATGGACACATAAAATCAGTATAAGCAGAAGCAGAGCTGAAATAAATATTCACAAGCGTAGCAGCAAACGCAATATTACGCAACTACCAATGCAGCGCACAGCTGAAACAGTGGTGGCAAAGGGAATGCTCGAAAATAATGTCCACAGTTACAGAAAATATATCCAAGAACGTCGCCACAGCGGATGTCGCCAAGTGGAAGTATCATAGATAAAATTGTACCAAAATAATTATTCAACAAAACAGCATCTGACTGTGTCTGCGAACTTCTTTCGGGCACTCCTCCATTTTGCCAGTAATGAAACATGTATTTGACTCACAAGTCAAGTTTAAGAGAATAATGCCGTTTGTGCAATGGCTTTACCATGGTACTGAAAAATTAACTTTTAGCCCCAATGTTTACTTAGTGAAATTATATTTTAGCTTGAATAATGCCAGCTGTGCAATGGCATAAAATTAGTTATTTGAAATAACTTTGCTCTAATAACTTTAGTTATACCATTAACTGCACATATATATTGCATAGAGGGCACATTTTTATTTCATTCTTTCATTGGTGGGTAACTTTACTTTAATGCTCATTTTCTTATTCAATACAAGCTAAGGATGTGGATTACGATTCAGGCTGTTAGATTTAAACACAATGTTGATCTCAATATATATATATATTTAAATTTTTAACAATATATATATATATATATATATATATATATATATATATATATATATATATTGTTAAAAATTTAAGTCATATGCAAAAACTACCATTTCCAACATTTTTGTAGCATGAATCACACTTACAAAAAATTTTACAAAACGCTTACCGTGTCAAACCTCAGATATACCAATCCTAACTATGAACAATATCGGACAAAAACCATTTTGAAATCATTATATAGTTTCTCCTATTAATGTGCTAAAGTTTTCTCGGTGCAAACTGTGCAGCGCAAATGCTACCTTAAAGCTGTCACCACACGTCTGCTTCCTCCAGGCACCTATCTGGGAGTTTTTTACTGTGCACGCCTGGCTCTCTTGACTTTATTTTCTGGATCTAGCCTGATCAGACCTTAGCCAGTAAAAAATGTTTGTATTGGCCTGCTATTTTTTCTTTATTATCCGAAGTCGGCATGTTACATTTTATTACAGTTATTTCCATACTTTCTCTGAATGCTTATTATATTTTCTTTAAGCTAGACTGATTATGGATCTTTTAAACAATGTTTTTGCCTTTGTGCTTTGTGACACAACTTACATTGCCACTTACTATACATATATTATTCTATTTATGCCCACTTTTGATTTGTCACACTATTATTTTCTGATACATGACAGTACCTCTTCTTTGCTGAGCTCAGTGTTTTGTCCATCCCTAATGCCTGTTCCTTAAGTGTGATAGTATTTTCATTCTACATTAATATAACATTACTGTGTGTTTTTCCATGACAATCATGTTTTTGGGGTACCATAACTACCATTATTTTCAGCTATAGTAATTAATATCCTCTTTATTGTCTGTATCATTTATTTAAGTAACTTTGTTTCTTCTTTTTCTCACAAATAATTTCCATTATTGACATTATTTCAACACTTGATAACAGATTATCCTTGTGGTCTACACAAGAAACTAATGGGGTAGAGGGCTGGTTATTATTTAACTGACACACCTTGTGGCGTTGGTGTCCTGTATCCTTGAGCTCTGTAGAACTCATTCTTCCTTTCAGAGTTCTCAGTCTACTCTTCCTCTGTTATAAATATTTTTCTTTTTTTTATAAGATATATGTGTAACTGTCCTCTGATAGGTAGAAAACTTTTTTTAATAATTGTACTGAAAAGATATAAGATTTATACTGTGAAGTTAAAATACTTATTCAGACTTTATCAAAACTCTTATTTAAGAGTGTTGTACAAAATTTGTTAAAGCATTACCTGTCAATACTTAATGTAAAATTAACACTAAAATGACTACAGCGATTGTGCAGGTTATTGTAATCATTAATATTATATATATAATTAGGAATAACTTGTAAATACAGTCCTTATGATGATTTCAATACAACATTGTTAATGAGTATGTGAGGCTCTCATCACCTTAAAGACACACAAACCTATATTTTTTTTACAAATGTACACCCCATAGTGTTATTATTGTGGTATATTACCTTTAGTAGGAACTTTTTGTACATAGATTCTATAAAACTAATTACTGTTATTGCTACAGATTATGTGATGTTATTGTTACCTTCAAGATCTATAAAAGTTTTGCAGCAAATGTCCACTGCAAAGAGTTATTGTATATTAATTTTGATATTAATTTCTTGCACTCTGATAATATCAATGTGGCTAAGATTACGTTTCTGTCACTATGACAAACATATTTTGTAGATGTTTGTAACTTAGTGTCAGGCTAAGCTGTCACCTGACAGGTCATATGTCCTGCAGCTGCGAGAATCTCATGATTGTGTTTAAGAGTCAGTGTGGACTACCACCTGACATAACGAGTAGCCTGAGTCTACATAAATATAAGTGAAACTCAGACTGAACTGCCACCTGACATAAAACTGGTCTGAGTCTAAGAGAATATAACGAAAGTCAGTGTGACCTATCACCTGATATAACATGTGTTCTATGACTGAAAGAATATCATAATTGTAACTGAATGTCAGTGTGTGTTGTCATCTGACTTCACAGATATTTTACAATCGATACTACCATGGCTCAGAGGGTTTCATCACCTGAGAACCCTGTTTGTAAGATGTTATAGATTTTCATTATGGTAACAGAAACAGGTTGAGTTATCCTGTGACTTAACAGGTATTCTACATTTACAATAAGGTGGCTCAGTGTGTCCCATCACCTGATGCCCATTCTTCTTCAATGCTATTGTACTACTGATCACTATTAAAGTTAGTGTGTCCTATCACCTGACATTTCATGTATTGAACAATGGACATTCTTTATGGCTCACTGTGTTTCTCCACCAGAGGCCCCACATGTTACTGCAGTTTACAATTAGACTCAATGTAAACTGTCACCTAACGTGACATGTCTTCTTAATTTCCTATTGCTAATGAAACTTGGCGTATACTGTAGGGCTATTACAAGATAATGATTGTAGATGAAAGTCAATATATGCTGTCACCCGATGTGACACATACTTTATATTTAAAACTACTATTACTTAAAGTATGTTATTGGATTATTTAACTGGCATTAAGAGCTCTTTATTGAGACATTTATGCACATTTATTGTTATATGATTAACTTCTAGCGGATATTTAACTATTTTATGTATTTTACCTCACATACAACATTTCTGTTTAGTGAAGGTAATGTTACTTGTGGTATTCTACCTCACATTCCCATGCTTCTATTTAGTAAGTTTTAATACTATTCTAGATTCTAGATTCTAGAAATCTAAGTATATTCTGCATTTTACCTCACATTCTACATTTCTGTATTATAACTTTTGAGGTTATTTGAGACAATTCAACTTAGAAATCTAAATACCTTATGTATTTTACCTCACATTGTTTTCTTCTGTTTTTTAAATTTTGGACAGTATTTGATACACTTCTCTTAATATTCTAAATGTCTGATTCTTTGCCCTACATATATGTGTTTCTGTTTTGTACGTTTTGTTGTGGTTTGATTCACTGAGATTTGAAAATCTAATGATATTATGCATTTTACTTCACACTCTATGTTTCTATTCGTTAATTTTATTGCTATGTAGTACTCTTTTAATTGGAATACTATGTATGTTTCGTATAGTATCTTACATTGTATTTTTTTACGAATTTCGTGGGGAAATCTGTGCTAACTGCACAGATCCCCCCACAAAATTCTAGTCCAGCGGACCAGGGGGTTATGAAAGGTATGTGCTAAGGTCTGATCAGGGTAGACACAGAAAATAAAGTAAATAGTCGCCAACTGCAAGGTGGAATGAGTATAATATCTTTGAGTAGGAGGATCTTTGATGGTTAAGAGAGCTGGGTGTGTGCAGTAAAAAACTCGGGAGTCCCAGCTAAGTGGCCCGAGGAAGCAGACATGTGGTAACAGCTTTAAGGTAAGATTTGTGCTGTACAGTTTACTCTGAGAAAACTTTAGCACGTTAATGGGAGAAGCTATATAATGATTGTCCAAGGTTTGAAGCAGTAAGCGTTTTGTAAAATTTTGTGTTAGTGTGATTTGTGCTACAAAAATGTTGGAAATGGTAGTTTTTTAATGTGACTTACATTTTTGACAATATATATATTGAAATCAACATTGTATTTAAATCTACCAGCCTGAATCATAATCCACATCCATTGCATGTACTGAATATGAAAATGAGTAGGAAAGTTACCCACCAGTGAAATAATGTAAAGAAAATGAGGCCTCTATGCAATGTATATGTGCGCTTCATGGTCTAACTACAGTCATCAGAGCAAAGTTATTTCCAATAACTAATTTTATGCCATTGCACAACTGGCATTATTCAAGTCAAGATATAATTTCATTAAGTAAACAACAGAGCCAAAATTAATTTTTCAGTAGCATCTTAATGCCACTGCACAAACGGCGTTATTCTCTTAAACTTGATTGGTGAGTCAAATGGAGGAGTGCACGAAAGAAGTTAGCAGACACAGTCAGATGCAGTTTTGTTGAATAGTTATTTTGAACAATTTCATCTATGAAACTTTCAAGCTACACTTGGTTTAAGAACCATGAAAGAAGGTTGTAAACGAGGAAGAGACTTGAAATTGGAAGCTTTCAGATCGGTTATATAATGGTAAGACAGAGATTTTGGAACCAGATTTCACACTGAAAGTTATTTCCAATGGCAGATGCGACCACTGGTTATGAACTGTAAATTAAAAGCAAGTTGAAACAAAGGTGGCAAATTACGCAGATGAGACCTGGAAACTTTCAAAGAACTGTATGTTGTTAAGAGTTTCAGAGGGAGCATTAGGGAACGATTGACTAGGACAGGGGAAAGGAATACATTAGAAGACCAATGGGTAGCTTTGGAAGACGAAATGGTGAAGGCAGCAGAGCATCTGGCAGGTGAAAACAAGGCTAATAAAAATTATTGGATAACACAGGAGATATTGAAAGTAACTGCCAAAAGAAAAAAATATATATAAAATTTCAGCAACTGAAGCAAGCGAAAGAGAGTATAAAAGTCTAAAAAAAGGGATAGACTTGAAGCGCAAAATGACAAAGTAGGAGTGGCTAGAGGATAAGTGTAAGGGTATAGAAGCAAATTCCACTAGGGGAAAGACGGATACCGCCATAGGAAAATGAAAGAGGCCTTTGGAGAAAAGAGAAACATATGCATGAATATCGTGCCTCAGGTGGAAAACCACACCGAAGCGAAGATGTGATATTTGAAAGGTGGAAGAAGTATATAGTGTAACTATGCAAGGGGAGATGAACTTGATGGTAATATCTGAGAGATAGCAGAGGACGTAGATGAAAATGACATGTGAGATATGACATTGCAAGAAGAATTCGTTTTAGACGTAGCAGGGGACATAGATGAAAATGACATGCGAGATATTATACTGCAAGAAGAATTTGACAGAGCACTGAAAGACCAAAGTTGAAACAAAGCTCCAGGAGCAAACGACATTCTGTAAAAATTATTGAAAGCCTTGGAAGAGCCTGCCATGACAAAACTTTTCCATGTTGTGTGCACAATGTATGAGACATTAGAAATTTCCTCAGACTTCAAGAAGATTTTAATAATCCCTGTCCCAAAGAAAGAAAGTGCTGACAGGTGTGAACATTACCGAAATGTAGGAACGCATGAGGCAGTATTGCCCCTACGACTTATAAGATTGGCTAAGGTAGGGCAAACCTATGTTTATAGCATTCATGGATTCGGGGAATGTTTTTGACGATGTTAAATATGATACATTCTTTGAAATTCTGAAGGTAGCAGAGGTAAGATACAGGAGCGAAAGTCTCTTTAGAATTTGTTCAACAAACAGACGGCTGGTATTAGAGTCGAGGGGCATGAAGGGGAGCAATGGTTGAGAAGGGATTAAAACAGTGTTGTAGCCTATAGCTAGTATTATTCAATCTTTACACTGATCAAGCAGTAAACGAAACAAAAGAAAAATCTGGTATAGGCTTAAAGTTCAACTAGATAAAATAAAAACTTTTTGATATGCCGATGGCATTGTAATTATGTCAGAGACAGCAAAGAACTTGGAAGAGCAGTTGAACGGAATTAGCAGTGTCTTGAAAGGAGGATGTAAGATGAATATCAACAAAATCAAAATATTATACAGGAGTGTAGTCGAGGACGCTGACGGAATTAGATTTTGAAAAGAGACACTTAAAGTCGAAGATGAGTTCGTTATTTGGGTAGCGGAGTAACTGATCGTGGCCGAAGTAGAGAGGATGTAAAATGTCGACTGCCGATGGCAAGAAAAGAGTTTTTGAAGAAAAGAAACTTGTTGACATAGAACATAGATTTCAGTAATACACTCCTGGAAATGGAAAAAAGAACACATTGACACCAGTGTGTCAGACCCACCATACTTGCTCCGGACACTGCGAGAGGGCTGTACAAGCAATGATCCCACGCACGGCACAGCGGACACACCAGGAACCGCGGTGTTGGCCGTCGAATGGCGCTAGCTGCGCAGCATTTGTGCACCGCCGCCGTCAGTGTCAGCCAGTTTGCCGTGGCATACGGAGCTCCATCGCAGTCTTTAACACTGGTAGCATGCCGCGACAGCGTGGACGTGAACCGTATGTGCAGTTGACGGACTTTGAGCGAGGGCGTATAGTGGGCATGCGGGAGGCCGGGTGGACGTACCGCCGAATTGCTCAACACGTGGGGCGTGAGGTCTCCACAGTACATCGATGTTGTCGCCAGTGGTCGGCGGAAGGTGCACGTGCCCGTCGACCTGGGACCGGACCGCAGCGACGCACGGATGCACGCCAAGACCGTAGGATCCTACGCAGTGCCGTAGGGGACCGCACCGCCACTTCCCAGCAAATTAGGGACACTGTTGCTCCTGGGGTATCGGCGAGGACCATTCGCAACCGTCTCCATGAAGCTGGGCTACGGTCCCGCACACCGTTAGGCCGTCTTCCGCTCACGCCCCAACATCGTGCAGCCCGCCTCCAGTGGTGACGCGACAGGCGTAAATGGAGGGACGAATGGAGACGTGTCGTCTTCAGCGATGAGAGTCGCTTCTGCCTTGGTGCCAATGATGGTCGTATGCGTGTTTGGCGCCGTGCAGGTGACCGCCACAATCAGGACTGCATACGACCGAGGCACACAGGGCCAACACCCGGCATCATGGTGTGGGGAGCGATCTCCTACACTGGCCGTACACCACTGGTGATCGTCGAGGGGACACTGAATAGTGCACGGTACATCCAAACCGTCATCGAACCCGTCGTTCTACCATTCCTAGACCGGCAAGGAAACTTGCTGTTCCAACAGGACAATGCACGTCCGCATGTATCCCGTGCCACCCAACGTGCTCTAGAAGGTGTAAGTCAACTACCGTGGCCAGCAAGATCTCCGGATCTGTCCCCCATTGAGCATGTTTGGGACTAGATGAAGCGTCGTCTCACGCGGTCTGCACGTCCAGCACGAACGCTGGTCCAACTGAGGCGCCAGGTGGAAATGGCATGGCAAGCCGTTCCACAGGACTACATCCAGCATCTCTACGATCGTCTCCATGGGAGAATAGCAGCCTGCATTGCTGCGAAAGGTGGATATACCCTGTACTAGTGCCGACATTGTGCATGCTCTGTTGCCTGTGTCTATGTGCCTGTGGTTCTGTCAGTGTGATCATGTGATGTATCTGACCCCAGGAATGTGTCAATAAAGTTTCCCCTTCCTGGGACAATGAATTCACGGTGTTCTTATTTCAATTTCCAGGAGTGTAGAAAGTCTTTTCTGAAAGTGTTTGTATGGAGTGTAAACGTGTATGAAAGTGAAATATGGATGATAGACAGTTTATGCAAGAAGAGAGTACAAGCTTTTACAATGTGGTGCAACAGAAGAATACTCAAGATTACATTGGTTGATCACGTAACTAATGAGGAAGTATTGAATAGAATTGGAGAGACAAGAATTTTGTAGTACAAGTTGACCAAAAGGAGGGATCTGTTGATAATAGTATCTTGAGACACCAAGAGGTCACCAGTTTAGTATTGCAGGGAAGTGCGAATGATAAACACTGTAGAGAGGCAAAGAAATGCATACCGTTTACGGATTCAGATGGTTGTAAGTTTTAGTATTTATTCGGAGATGAAGAGGCTTTCCCGCGTTGCAGAAGCATGGAGAGCTGCATCAAACCAGTCTTCAGACTGAAGACCGCTAAACAATATAGTCGTGTACATAACCAATGCAACTCAGAGCATGTTCATCAGAGTGCTTGTAGAATTTTGACGCCATGTTGGAAGTAAGGGCTGTGACGTCTCTGGGCTTACAAAGTCGGCAAGAGACATTCACTATCGGTTTTCATCTTTGTATACCAAGCATTGTCTCTAATAACTGATTTTTGTTCCTATCTTGCACTATTATGCAAATTACGGCTATTATTTATTTCATTGCACCTTTGAGTATAAAATAAACCAAAAACCTAAATATAACAGAAGACCCACACCATGATAGGAGACAATAACGTTGTTGTTGTTGTTGTTGTTGTTGTTGTTGTTGTTGTGGTCTTCAGTCCTAAGACTGGTTTGATGCAGCTCTCCATGCTAATCTATCCTGTGCAAGCTCCTTCATCTCCCAGTACCTACTGCAACCTACATCGTTCTGAATCTGTTTAGTGTATTCATCTCTTGGTCTCCCTCTACGACTTTTACCCTCCACGCTGCCCTCCAACGCTAAATTTGTGATCCCTTGATGCCTCAGGATATGTCCTACCAACCGATCCCTTCTTCTAGTCAAGTTGTGCCACAAGCACCTCTTCTCCCCAATTCTGTTCAATACCTCCTCATTAGTTATGTGATCTACCCACCTAATCTTCAACATTCTTCCGTAGCACCACATTTCGAAAGCTTCTATTCTCTTCTTGTCCAAACTATTTATTGTCCATGTTTCACTTCTATACATGGCTACACTCCATACAAATAATTTCAGAAATGACTTCCTGACACTTAAATCTATGCTCGATGTTAACAAATTTCTCTTCTTCAGAAACTCTTTCCTGGCCATTGCCAGTCTACATTTTATATCCTCTCTACTTCGACCATCATCAGTTATTTTGCTCCCCAAATAGCAAAACTCCTTTACTACTTTAAGTGTCTCATTTTCTAATCTAATTCCCGCAGTGTCACCCGACTTAATTCGACTACATTCCATTATCCTCGTTTTACTTTTGTTGATGTTCATCTTATATCCTCCTTTCAAGACACTGTCCATTCCGTTCAACTGCTCTTCCAAGTCCTTTGCTGTCTCTGACAGAATTACGATGTCATCGTCGAACCTCAAAGTTTTTATTTCTTCTCCCTGGATTTTAATACCTACTCCAAATTTTTCTTTTGTTTCCTTTACTGCTTGCTCAATATACAGATTGAATAACATCGGGGAGAGGCTACAACACTGTCTCACTCCCTTCCCAACCACTGCTTCCCTTTCATGCCCCTCGACTCTTTATAACTGCCATCTGGTTTCTGTACAAATTGTAAATAGCCTTTCGCTCATTATATTTTCCCTGTATTTTACCCCTGCCACCTGTAGAATTTGAAAAAGAGTATTCCAGTCAACATTGTCATTTCTCTAAGTCTACAAATGCTAGAAACGGAGGTTTGCCTTTCCTTAATCTTTCTTCTAAGATAAGTCGTAAGGTCAGTATTGCCTCACGTGTTCCAGTATTTCTACGGAATCCAAACTGATCTTCCCCGAGGTCGGCTTCTACCAGTTTTTCCATTCGTCTGTAAATAATTCGCGTTAGTATTTTGCATCTGTGACTTATTAAACTGATAGTACGGTAACTTTCACATCTGTCAACACCTGCTTTATTTGGGATTGGAATTATTATATTCTACTTGAAGTCTGAGGGTATTTCTCATGTCTCATACATCTTGCTCACCAGATGGTAGAGTTTTGTCAGAACTGGCTCTCCCAAGGCCGTCAGTAGTTCCAATGATATGTTGTCTACTCCCGGGGCTTTGTTTCGACTCAGGTCTTTCAGTGCTCTGTCAAACTCTTCACGCAGTATCGTATCTCCCAATTCATCTTCATCTACATCCTCTTCCATTTCCATAATATTTTCCTCAAGTACATCGCCCTTGTGTAGACCCTCTATATACTCCTTCCACCTTTCCGCTTTCCCCTCTTTGCTTAGAACTGGGTTTCCATCTGAGCTCTTGATATTCATACAAGTGGCTCTCTTTTCTCCAAAGGTCTCTTTAATTTTCCTGTAGGCTGTATCTATCTTACCCCTTGTGAGATAAGCTTCTACATCCTAAAAATTTGTCCTCTAGCCATGCCTCCTTAGGCATTTTGCACTTCCTGTCGATCTCATTTTTGAGACGTTTGTATTCCTTTTTGCCTGCTTCATTTACTGCATTTTTATATTTTCTCCTTTCATCAATTAAATTCAATATTTCTTCTGTTACCCAAGGATTTCTACTAGCCCTCGTCTTTTTACCTACTTGATCCTCTACTGCCTTCACTATTTCATCCCTCAGAGCCACCCATTCTTCTTCTACTGTACTTCTTTCCCCCATTCCTGTCAATTGTTCCCTTATGCTGTCCCTGAAACTCTGTACAACCTCTGGTTTAGTCAGTTTATGCAGGTCCCATCTCCTTAAATTCCCAACTTTTTGCAATTTCTTCAGTTTTAATCTACAGGTCATAACCAATAGATTGTGGTCAGAGTCCACGTGTGCTCCTGGAAATGTCCTACAATTTAAAACCTGGTTCCTAAATCTCTGTCTTACCATTATATAATCTATGTGATATTTTTTGTGTCTCCAGGATTCTTCCATGTACACAACCTTCTTTTATGATTCTTGAACCAAGTGTTAGCTATGATTAAGTTATGCTCTGTGCAAAATTCTACCAGACGGCTTCCTCTTTCATTTCGTAGCCCCAAGCCATATTCACCTACTATGTTTCCTTCTCTCCCTTTTTCTACTGTCGAATTCCAGTCACCCATGACTATTAAATTTTCGTCTCCCTTGACTACCTGGATAATTTCTTTTATCTCATCATACATTTCTTCAATTTCTTCGTCATCTGCAGAGCTAGTTGCCATATAAACTTGTACTACTGTAGTAGGCATGGGTTTCGTGTCTATCTTGGCCACTATAATGCATTCACTATGCTGTTTGTAGTAGCTTAGCCGCACTCCTATTTTTTTATTCATTATTAAACCTACTCTTGCATTATCCCTATTCGATTTTGTATTTATAGCCCTGTATTCACCTGACCAGAAGTCTTGTTCCTCCTGCCACCGAACTTCACTAATTTCCACTATATCTAACTTTAACCTATCCATTTCCCTTTTTAAATTTTCTAACCTACCTGCGCGATTAAGGGATCTGACATTCCACGCTCCGATCCGTAGAATGCCAGTTTTCTTTCTCCTGATAACGACGTCTTCTTGAGTATTCCCCGCCCGGAGATCCGAATGGGGGACTATTTTACCTCCGGAATATTTTACCCAAGAGGACGCCATCATCATTTAACCATACAGTAAAGCTGCATGCCCTCGGGAAAAATTACGGCTGTAGTTTCCCCTTGCTTTCAGCCGTTCGGAGTACCAGCACAGCAAGGTAGTTTTGGTTAGTGTTACAAGGCCAGATCAGTCAATCATCCAGACTGTTGTCCCTGCAACTACTGAAAAGGCTGCTGCCCCTCTTCAAGAACCACACGTTTGTCTGGCCTCTCAACAGATACCCCTCCGTTGTGGTTGCACCTGCTGTACGGCTATCTGTATCATTGAGGCACGCAAGCCTCCCCACCATCGGCAAGGTCCATGGTTCATGGGGGGAGGACAATAAAGTTAATATTTATATTATTATGAAATCAGCAAACTTCGTGAATTTGCCGATGAACCTATTTACGTTTATGCCTATTTGTACAACTTACGCTATAAATGTTTAAATGAGCAATAGCCATAAGCTAGCACCCACTCTGCTTGCAAGATACGTTCTCCATAGCAGTGATAAAAGTATCATAACATAAGGAAATCCAATTTGTACCTAAATTGGAAATGTGTTCGAGAATTAAAATAATAATTACGGAGTACCCTCTGTAGTAAAAATGTGTAATGTCGGTGGGATACACCAAAGAATGTTAACAGTGTAGGTGTAATGCAGTTGTATTTTTGCCGTGAAAGTCTCATTTACGCAGGATTTAAGCAGAGAACAATAATAGTTGATGCAGTTAAGTTCTGTAAGAAAATATGTGAACAGACACCTGAGAAAAGCACTTTTTCGTTTACACTCGATAGCAAACGCATAATGACGTGCCTCTTGCGTTTTCTATTTTTGAGATTTGACCCTAGGTTGATAAACCTTCGTAAGATTTACGACTACAGAAGGGTATAAAACAGTACTATTTGTACTTAATTTGGTAGGTAGATAAAACTGGAGATCTAATAATCGTAATTAACTAATACATAAACTAATAATTATGACTTTATTTGAATAAATTTGGAGTAGTAAACTTTACGATGGTTTAGTACCAACCTAACATCCCTCCCTCCTCTTAGTGTTCTAGGGTTAAGTAAGTTTAGAGAAGCATTTCACACACTTTAGCAAATATTTCAGCAAGTGGAATCAACAGGAAATGAACTGCAGTTTGGCAGCAATCAGTTAACATAAAAGTTCTGATTCGAAATTTTTGCACTCTAAAAGGATAGTGGTAGTTATTGTTATAGTGGGAGAGTTGCTGGATATGTATGTTAAAGTTGTAAGAACGTAGAGTAAATAATTTTTAATATTGTACTGAAATAAGCAGATCAGTAACACTTCTTCTCCACAGAGATCATATAATGATATATATTCTTTCACTATAATTTATACAAAGCAAGAGACATTCACCATCAGCTGTTATTCTAATACACATAGCATTGAATCCCCTAACTGATTTATGTTAACTGATACCAAAATTTAATAATTACTATACAAAAATGTGAGCTCTCTTCTGATTACTGTCGTCGAACAAAATGATCCGATTCTGTAGATTTTAATATCGGTTCTCAGAATTAAATTCTCATTTGTTTCCTTGTTGTCTTGTCTATTCTTAGTGGTAAGTAAGCGACGCGTCTCCCGTGAAATGGCGGTCGGCAAGAAATTCGTGTGCGGCAGATGAATAAGGAAGACCTTGCGTTAACGCAGCAATGCCGAGTCGCTTTAAAAGCGTGCGAGAGTTGTTGGAAAATTTAGCAGTTGATGTATAATTAATTAAGGATGGAAACTTCGCTCTCGGGAAAACTCGACGTTCTAAAATTCTAATCTCCGCACTGTAGGCGGCCAAATTATTGCTCAAGAAAACACAAAATGGAGAAGCTTTGCTCCTCCCATTAATAATAAAAGTTGGTTTTCGAGTGACTTTTATTTTGAGAAAAAAGCTTGCTGTTGATAATTCTGAAGATCTGACAGAAGTGGGATGCACGCTGAAAGTATTTCAAAGTGCACTTGTTGGCGTTTTTGCCGTTTTTAACTGTACATGTACTTCAATTTTGCACTTAAGAAATCATTTTAATCTGATACTTATTTGTCGATTAATATTTAAGGTTACCGTAGGCAAATCGAAAGACTTAAGTTATTTATTTTATTTCGACGCCCACTTTAAATCACGCTAAAATAACATTTCTTCTTTTTTCTGAGGTTTCCTCTCTCTTCAGTCCTTCATATTGTTTTGCTGGTTGTACTTTTTTATTCTTCTACACAATCTCCGCAGGCGATGTAAGGAGAATACAATATATGATGTGCAAACAGTCTAATGGCAGCACGAACGTTGCATATCTGACCATCCGAGGACAATATATTTGTATTTACAGTAACCAGGCTACTGTCATCAAGTTCGGGGTTACAGTATTCTAGGTCCACATACAGAGCGACAGAACATCTAATATGGTGCCTGGGGAAACATGAGTGAAGGAAAAAGGGAAGGAGGATTAAGGTTAAACGTTCCACCGACTATGTGGTCATTATTAATAAAATATAAATTTGGTTTGGAGAAGAAAATCAACAGTATTATTATTTTCAATGAACCGTCTAGGTAATTGCCTTAAGGAAATTAGGGAAGACACGGGAACTAAAATCGAAGTGGCTGGCCGGGGATCGGAACCACAGGTTTTTAGGTACTTGGTTTCACGTGATATAATCGAAGCTAACATGTCTCAGAAAATGTTTGATGAACAGATTGGCTGTATCTATCCCGCACTGTCCATGCAAAATATTAGTTTCTAGCAATAGTTTCATATTCAAATGTTTCGCTGCAATGGCAGAGTGCATACAGACTGTTGTAATGTTCCAGATTTTTTTCGTACTAATTGACTGAAACGTGGTATGTTATTAATACGAGACGCTTTATATGACTAATTCTTTTACTGTCATTTATTTTGCAGACAACATTTTGCATAGCGTCTATCATATGGACGATGTATACACACAGGTATTCAACAGATACCAGTTTAATTTGATGATGAGATGAAACTTTCGACTCTGTAATCGTATTCGTAGTTGCATGACTGTCTTAATCGTTCAGATGACGGTTTCTGTAGCCGTAGTACTACAGGGTTAGTCACAGCAGGAAACAATACCACGCTACACCTGATTTCCTGTGTCTTCGAATATACTTTCAGATTTCTCCACACTGGCTAATTGGAGCAGACCGACTGTGAGAAATGTTCATAGCTCTTTTGCCTGCATCTGTGCCGGAGAACGCTTCTCATTGTTTCCTACATCGGAAAGTACTCGTTTCGAAATCCATTCATGCAAATTTTAGCATCAATAGGAAGTAGCATCAGACACATTTGATAAGACCACTTCGTACGTAACGTTTTGAGGAGAACTTAAACATGTGTCTTCAAGCGGTTGACGTAGCGTTATGATGACAAAAAAAAATGGTTAATATGGCTCTGAGCACTATGGGACTTAACTTCTGAGGTCATCAGTCCCCTAGAACTTAGAACTACTTATACCTAACTAACCTAAGGACACCACACACATCCATGCCCGAGGCAGGATTCGAACCTGTGACCGTAGCGGTCTCTCGGTTCCAGACTGCAGCGCCTAGAACCGCACGGCCACTACGGCCGCCCGATATGATGACACTACATTAAAGATTAAATTTGTATTGAAAGGATTTCTGGCACTGGTATTGGCTCGTACTTCCTCCTTCATTTCTCTCGTCCACCCATATGAAATAAAAAAGAGAGCATTAGGTGTAGGTTTAGACTGAATAGTTTTCCAACTATTCAGCTGCTTAATTATTGGAATTCTGTCGATTGTGGAAAGAAACTTGACAGTTGTTTAACAGTAACTAGTAACACAGCTTCAAATTTTTGTGACTGCCTAGATTACAGGTTCATAATCTTAGCTGTAGTAAGCTCCCTAGTAATCAATGAACAAGAAAAGTAAACAGGTACTGCTGCACACCTGTTTTGAAGGTTAAAAACGGCGTTGTATAATACATAGCTGTACTACCTTTATGTTTGTTACAGATGATCGATTTCGGTCTTTGATCTCACTATATCATGCTCCCCTATGCCAAAGGAGAATAACCAAACAACAGGTGTGAACAATAACTCATTATGAAACGTTATTCTTCATATGAACACACATTACATGCAAAGCGTCATATATTATTACAAGACAATACTTGCAAAAGTTACTCAGCTGTGTACTAAGCAACTGCAGTGCCAAACGAAATTTTTCAAATGCTCCGTTCTTAATACTGCTGTCTGTGTGTAACAGTGATGTCTTGTAAACACCTAACACGATTTTGACTGTTCTATTCTCTCCCTTTGATCCGAGTTGCCCATAGAAATTATGGCACTTGCTAAAAAGATTCCAAAGATATACGGATATCGATGTATTGAATCAGGCAATATGTCAAACATGTCACACTACTCTAAAATACCACTGTTTCATTGTATGAACAAGACTTAACATTATTTTTTTGTTCGCTATTTAGCACTAACTGCATAGCTATCTACGTACGTACATTCCTCAAGAATTGGATTCCTTACTGTATATGTGCACGCAGTCACTTTGTTTTAATTCTATAAGAATGTAGATAGCTACACGGTGTGGTTGTACACTTTGGTGCATTTACTGCATGACTCTGAGAACAGTACACCATCACAATGTTTGATATGTGAAACTATTATGATAGAAAAGATTCTGAAATCGAGGCTGTTTCATTTCAAGAACTACCCTGAAGAGCTAAATAAAATGGTATACCTGCCTAATACCGTGTAGGGACCCAGCGAGCACGCAGAAGTGCCGCAACACGACGTGGCATGGACTCAACTAATGTATGAAGCAGTGCTGGAGGGAACTAACACCATGAATCCTGCAGGGCTGTCCACAAATCCGTAAGAGTACGAAGAGATGGAGAGAAGAGTGAACACCACGTTGCACCGCATCCCAGATATGCACAATTATGTTCATGTCTGGGGAGTCTGGAGGCCAGCGGAAGTGTCTAAACTCAAAAGAGTGTTCCTGGAGCCACTCTGTAGCAATTCTGGACGTGTAGGGTGTCGCATTGTCCTACTGGAACTGTCCAAGTCCGTCGGATTCGCTCGATACCATTTGAAACTAGACTAGTCCCACCAGGCAACATGTTACCAGTCATCAACAGTCCAATGTCGGTGATGACGGGCCAAGGCGAGGCGTAAAGCTTTGTGTCGTGCAGGCATCAACGGGTGGGCCTTCGGCTCCGAAAGCCCATATCGATGGTGTTTCGTTAAATGGCTCGCACGGCGACGCTTGTTCGTGGCCCAAGATTGAAATGCGCAGAAGGGTTGTACTTATGTCACGTTGAACTATTTTCTTCAGTCCTCGTTGGTCCGGTTCTCGCAGGATCTTTCTCCGGCCGCAGCGATGTCGGAGATTTGATGTTTTACCGGTTTCCTACCTCGGAGATGCTGTGTCTCATCGCTTGTCGGTCGACTGTAACACCACGTTGGAACTTACTTAAATCTTAATAGCCTGCTGTCGTAGCAGTAGTAAGCGATGCAACTGCGGCGGACACATGTTGCCTTATATAGGCGTTGTCGTCCGCAGCGCCGTATTCTGCCCTTTTACATATCTCTGTATTTGATACCGCGTGCCTATACCAGTTTCTTTGGTGCGTCAGTGTATAATAATATAGGCCATGAAAGGTACTGGATTTTTTTCTCCACTGCCAAGTACAGTTCAGATTAACCGAACACATTGTTACAACACTATAAGCTCAAAGTGCACTTTTCAGGATGCCATGTAACTCTACATATTGTCTTCGTCACTACGTTTGTAAGCCTTCACAATTCCAACGTTTACATATTTTTATTCATTGTATTACAGTAAATGCGAACATAGGGTTGCGTACAAAATTGAATATTTTGAGTATGACTGTTTCTACATGGGGCATAAAGGCAAATTATTTGAGATTAGATTCAAAGAACACTTGGCACCATAAAAGAAAAAACATGTTTCACATCAACAATAACCATCCACCCGCATTGAACAAAACACCATGTTAACAAGTATCACCATCCTGCACATCCAACCTACAGGCAAAAATCTAGACACCTCTGAAACATTCCAAATATACAAACGCCAAACGATCTCAGTCATCTTAAAAGACAAAAATGGCAACATTTTCAATAGTATCATTCGCTTTCAGCAACAGCCTACGTTATTAAATTTGCTATCCAGACACACACACACACACACACATTTACCTTCATATTTACCATAAATATTTAATAATGTTACCATGACATTTCCCAAATGTAGAATGGATTGGCCTCATTTACATATACAGGGTGTTACAGAAAGGTATGGCCAAACTTTCAGGAAGCATTCCCCACACACAAAGAAAGAAAATATGTTATGTGGACATGTGTCCGGAAACGCTTACTTTCCATGTTAGAGCTCATTTTATTACTTCTCTTCAAATCAAATTAATCATGGAATGGAAACACACAGCAACATAACGTACCAGCGTGACTTCAAACACTTTGTTACAGGAAATGTTCAAAATATCCTCCGTTAGCGAGGGTACATGCATCCACCCTCCGTCACATGGAATCCCTGATGCGCTGATGCAGCCCTGGAGAATGGCGTATTGTATCACAACCGTCCACAATACGAGCACGAAGAGTCTCATTTGGTACCGGGGTTGCGTAGAAAAGAGCTTTCAAATGCCCCCATAAATGAAAGTCAAGAGGGTTGAGGTCAGGAGAGCGTGGAGGCCATGGAATTGGTCCGCCTCTACCAATCCATCGGTCACCGAATCTGTTGTTGAGAAGCGTACGAACACTTCGACTGAAATCTACAGGAGCTCAATCGTGAATGAACCACATGTTGTGTCGCACTTGTAAAGGCACATGTTCTAGCAGCACAGGTAGAGTATCCCGTATGAAATCATGATAACTTGCTCCACTGAGCGTACGTGGAAAAAAAAGGGGGCCAATCAAGACATCACCAACAATGCCTGCCCAAACGTTCACAGAAAATCTGTGTTGATGACGTGATTGCACAATTGCATGCGGATTCTCGTCATCCCACGCATGTTGATCGTGAAAATTTACAATTTCATCTCGTTGAAATGAAGCCTCATCCGTAAAGAGAACATTTGCACTGAAATGAGGATTGACACATTGTTGGATGAACCATTCGCAGAAGTGTACCCGTGGAGGCCAATCAGCTGCTGATAGTGTCTGCACACGCTGTCCATGGTACGGAAACAACTGGTTCTCCCGTAGCACTCTCCATACAGTGAGGTGGTAAACGTTACGTTGTACAGCAGCAACTTCTCTGTCACTGACATTAGGGTTATCGTCAACTGCACGAAGAATTGCCTCGTCCATCGCAGGTGGCCTCGTCATTCTAGGTCGTCCCCAGTCGCGAGTCATAGGCTGGAATGTTCCGTGCTCCCTAAGACGCCGATCAATTGCTTCGAACGTCTTCCTATCGGGACACCTTCGTTCTGGAAATCTGTCTCGATACAAACGTACCGCGCCACGGCTATTGCCCCGTGCTGTTCCATACATCAAATGGGCATCTGCCAACTCCGCATTTGTAAACATTGCACTGACTGCAAAACCACGTTCGTGATGAACACTAACCTGTTGATGCTACGTACTGATGTGCTTGATGCTAGTACTGTAGAGCAATGAGTCGCATGTCAACACAAGCACCGAAGTCAACATTACCTTCCTTCAATTGGGCCAACTGGCGGTGAATCGAAGAAGTACAGTACATACTGACGAAACTAAAATGAGATCTAACATGGAAATTAAGCGTTCCGGACATATGTCCACATAACATATTTTCTTTATTTGTGTGTGAGGAATGTTTCCTGAAAGTTTGGCCGTACCTTTTTGTAACACCCTGTATACCATCACACCTACTGTGTGTACCCCTGTCAGCTTTAAACTATACGTACATTAACTAACCGCAGAAATTGTACATTTGTCTGCATACTTTAAAGAATAAACCAATGTATTACCCCAATCTTTAGTTAGTTATTACACTTAGCAGATATAATCTTAAGAACCGCTTACTTTGGAAAGTTTGCAATCATCCAATCACACCTTCGACTCTCTTTCTCCTTCTCTCTCTCCGCCTCCAGCTTCTCATTGCTATCTCTGAATTCCAATCAAAATTGTTATTTATGTACAATTTTAGCACTGTTGGCAACGTAATTATTGTACTTAATTTTTGCGACATGTTACGCAATAATATAAATGAGTATGAAATTTAAGCTATATAAACTTCACAGAATCAGACTTGTATACCCCTGAAACACTCATTCCAACGAATGTATTCAGCACCTCAAGCAAAGAACTCTACAGTCCTCAGAAATAATATTATGAAATGATAATGTTGTTATACTTTCTTTTAATGTTCCTCTTTTGCTACATGTTCTTTGCACCTAATAGTTTCCAGACGCCTTATTTGTTTACAAAATGAGGCAGTTTTCGTGTGATGTGTTACAACAGTGAAAGTAACCTGTCACCACCAGAGATACTCTGTCTTACTTGTTTTATTTTCGCTGTTAGAAATACATTTAGTTTTTAAACCGTGTTCTAAAATAGTGTTTTGTTTGTCCATTAGACAGTGCCACAATTTCCCCAAAATTATAACACAACACTCACATACAAGGTGACAATTATTGAACTATATGAAAAAACGTAAATTAGTTACAAACTACGGTGTGCATGTACTTTATTCAACACGTAAACTCATCACAGATTTTCGGATTTAAGTTATGATATGTTCTATATGCTTGCCATCATTGGCGATGATGTGGCGCAACGAATAGCGAAATTCTGCATGACCCGCTAAAGCGTCGGAAGATCGATGCTATCGATGACCTTTAGAATGGCTGTGTCCAGCTCAGCAATGGCTTTTGGGCTACTGATGTACACCTTGTCTTTAATACAACCCCACAAATAGGATCGTATGTGTTTAGATCCGGAGAGTATGTCAGCCAATCGAGGCCCATGCCAGCTGCCTCTGAGTACCCCAGAGCCGCAGTGCGGTCCCCAAAGTGCTCCTCTAGGACATCAAACACTCTCCTGCTTCCATGGGGTCAAGCTTCGTCTTGCATGAACCACAAGATGCCGAAATCAGGGTCACATGGGGATGAAATCATCTTCCAAAATATTTACGTACCGTTCGGTAGTCACCGTACCTCCAATAAATATCGGACTGATTATTCTGTGTGTGGACATTGCACGTCACATGCTCACCCGTTGAGGGTGACGAGACTTCTCGATCGCAAAATGGGGGTTCTCAGTTCCGCAAATGCGCCAGTTTTCCTTATTGACGAACGCATCCGAATGATATGGCCGACAACATCAAGATGCATGCGCAGAAGCATACTATTTCCCATCACGCCCCGCGGCCAGCTTTGCACTGTTAACGTCCTAGCGGAAACCGTTCAGAAGTTATGACAATTTTATTTTATATAATTCAGTAATTGTCATCCTGTAATTCATAGTAACAAATGTAAATCCTCTTGATGGTGGAGGATTAAACCTTCCAAACGCGTCGTGGATATAAATAAACAGTGACTGGTAACAGGAAACTTGGTTCATTCGGTACCACGGTAGTCTAATTGGATAATGATTTGTATTTTATTTCATGGAACCGGGAACCTAGAAACGACGGAGAAGCTTCGCCCTGGGCGTAGCCCTCAGTGGTTCACAACCCTACAACAGGCCACAGCAGTCCACTCACCCCACCGCCGCCCCACACCGAACCCAGGGTTACTGGATAACGAAAGCGAAGTGAAGAATAAGTAAATAATGTAAATCCTGGGTCATACAATGAGCCAGACGACTTTTAGAGCACTATGACATCTTTGACGTGTACATAGGTTGATTACATCGATAATAATACATCTTTGGGATATATTTAGCATTTATCAAAAGTTCATTGGGCAGCTCAGTTCAAAGTGAGAAAAAAGAAATAGGTACAAGTGTGTTTGATGTTTACATCACGTGGCTCTTATTCATAAGCAGCTGCATTGAGTGTCGAACGTTTTATGTGTTTCATTGTACACTGCAGTTGTGAAGTGCATAGTTGCACTGTTGAATACTTTTTTGTACTGTTATCTTGTAATAATACCTGGCACTTTGCACGCGATATTTTGACACACCAAGAATAACATTTCATAAGTCGTCTGTATAGTTATTGTTTACATCTGTTATTTGGTTATTCTCCTTTCATACAGGGGACGCGCATATGGTGAGCTCCATGATCGAAATCGACTGTCTGCATCAAAAATAAGGTAGTACAGCTGTGCAGTACACACTGATATTTTTAAATTTTATCAGCTGTTGTCTGCGCTTCTAACACAAACTTCAGAACGTTTAGACACAACAATTACAGCCTATCATATAGACCTTCTAAGCTGTTATGGAAGAAGTCTACTGTTACTTTCCGTTTAACTGGTCCGATCTAATAAGTTTCTTAGCAATTTTAATACATTCCGAGACTAATGTGCAGAGCAGTGCGTCGCATTGCCTTTAGTACGCACTTTATGTTCAGTAGCAAATGGACCGGTAAATCATACCAAACGGCATTTCGTAGAGAAAGACTGCAGGGCGCGCTTGTATATCACTTTTATGCAAATATAACGCCGGCAGCTCCAGCGCGAAAACAGAAACTCATTTACAGAAATTGTAAAGCGATTTTTCCGAAGGCCCTAAACGGAACGCGAGGGTGTATTTCATCTCTGTGAATTTTTCGGCGAGGATTTGCATATTTCACGAGCCATTTGCCAAATGAAAAATGAGCCGCCATTTAAATACGGGTCGTATGGCTGGGACCAACAAATTGTAGCGTTATATTTAATGAGAAATAAGATGTGACGTTTATCTATTCTTCATCCGGTTAGTTTCTAGGCTATTTATTGTTGCTGTATCTTTAAACGTTTCTGTTGTACTTCTTCAAAAAGCTTATAACGATCACCTACGTCGACTAAAATATAAGCAGCTCATACATCAAACGAGGTAATATGTGCTCACATGCACATTACAATGCTTTTTCACAATTAGAATTTGAAACAAGAGTTGTAGCAAACTACGTTTATTCAAAAACTTTAACTGTAGCGGAACAACACATTCTGTTGTTCACCAGACAGTACCCAGTTAAATAAGTAATGACATTGTGATAGGTAACGTTAACGCTGTCCTTAACCTGTGTGCTCTACAATACTCTTTGTATTCGAGGTTCTATGCCATACCCTTCATCCGAACCTCCGAACTGATTATCTGACTATGTAAATGTAGACCTGCAGCACTGAGCAATTTCAGTTTTTTCGCATCAACAATTCGTTATTATAGGTGAAAGACGCGATGAAGGAAGTCTGGAGGTTCAAAACCTGACGTTCGGCTTTCAAGTCTCACATCTACTGCATCACAAGCCACACTGTATAGCATCTCACGTAATTAAATCAGTAAACTGCAAACAGTACTGGACTCTACCAAAGAGTAAAGACAGAGAAGGCAAATTTCCAATAAATTGCACTTTATGTTTTTGTTTTCTAACTTCCAAACATGCTTATTCCCTTCCAAAGTTTGCTCAACTTCTCTGATATTTTAGTCCTTCTTAATGGACTCTAGGCGATAATAACATGTCAGTGTCCATCATACGTGAATGTTTATCCTACCTCCAGAATAACAATAGACTACTGAGATGGAGATCGACTTCAAAAAAGAAATAACGCCACGATTTCACGCAAATCTCCGGGAGATCAAAGAGCGCAGATAAAGACAACTAGATAAGACAATGGCGCAGAACAGTTGTCTGACGTAACTGGGAATCGTTTCGCCTTCATTTGGAGTAAAAATATAGTCTGTGCTGAATTTTTGTTGATTGACGCAGTTTTCTTTAACTTGCACTAAAGTAGTGTGTTCCAATACATGAATGATGTGGAATTCTTTATTTGTTACTTTCCTTTTTTCCAAAATAAATTATTGCTAAAAATAATATTATACCAATATGACATGTTACATCAATATAACAAATACAATTCTTCGGTATATGGTCCTCTCATAGTCTCTTGCGTAAAAAACCATTTATCTCAGGTAATACATTAACATTTCGGCACAAGGTGCATACAGAGAGGAGCTTTTCCGAATCGTCGCGGTCGCATTCTGAGTTTATGCAGCAGGAGCTCCTTGAAGATTTCATTGCAGCGATACGCCGCGGACACCTACAGAGACACATATTATGCGTCAGTAGATTCATGAGCTATTATAACCACAGTGGAACAATAGTTACTACCTTTTTTTGGACTGCATTTGTTTAATATCTCACACCTGAAAATTTTTGTTACTCGATAGAAAATTCATTCACCATTATCAGCTTTAAACAATAACCTGAACCACATATTTTACTAACTTCATGTAAAATAAGATTACTACTATCCTTACTGAACATTTGTCCATAAAACTGATTAATTAAAATTTAATGAAACTCATATTTTCACTTAAAAATTGACGTATTCCCACTAAACTCAAATCAGAAAAATTTATGCGAGATTATTTCCATATTAAAATCATCTGACTACCAATGATGATGATGATGAGGTCCCATACTCCGAGAACATAGAGGACAATGCGGGAGACCCTCACCGCCGACTAGGCAAGGTCCGAGTGGAGGTGGTTTGCCGTTGCCATCCTCCGACCGTAAGGGGGATGAATGATGATGATGAAGACAACAGAACAGCACTCAGTCATCTCGAGGAAGGGAAAATCCCTGACCCCGCCGGGAATCGAATCCGGGATCCTGTGCGCGGGAAGCGAGAACGTTACCGAAAAAGCACGAGGTGCGGTCAATACCTAACTTTATTATGACACACAAAGTGTTTCAGGATGACGTTTTCAGACTTTGTGGACAGCTTCCTGCCATAAAAACAAGAAAACAAAGTTTCGTAGACAAAGGCTCTAAGATGCATGCCTTATGATCTAAGAGTTGTTCACCCTCGATATCGTATACCACAGTCTTCTACTGCAAGATCTTTGCTGTCCACATTTTCGGATGATGTGGTAAGGACAAAAATAAGAAAAGAATACCCAGTAAACTTGGGCTCTAAAATGCATACCTGAGGAGTTACGAGCACCTGCTCGTCTTCGCTACAGTGAAACACATCTCTTCTATCGAACAAGTGCTCATAGCTTTTAAGGTATGCATTTTAGAGCGCATGTTTACTAGACTTTTTAGTGAACCTCTCCTCAGATTTTTTAATGACTTTCTGAAACAGCAGGTGTATCACTTTGGAAAGATGGTATTTGCTGCGAGATTTATATTTATTATTAAAGTGTTAACAGACATTAGTGCATCCTTTCCGGTTCAGGTTCTGAGTATATGAAATGCAGTAGTTAGTTGTGTATGCAGTTCACTTCCAAGCCTTGGTCCTGCATCAGTACATTTACGTTTTGAGTGTGTAATGCTGCTCTCCCCTTAAGTCTACTCTAGTGATAAGACGGAAGACAACTTGTTGAACAACAACACGTTTATCCGTAATACCTTACAAGGAGAACAACGTGCCCGCGAGCTGTGGCCCTGGGCTGCCCAAGACATACGTCTACACAGTTGCACACGTTGCCTCGCGCGTCCGCTCACTGCGGTAGTGCGTAACTGGCTGAGACACATCTGCTCGTTGCAGATTCTCCGAGGTAACTGCTACGACCGCTCTCTGCGGCCCCCCAGCAGAATCTGCGCGCCCTGACCGAAAGGGTAGGTAGGTGCTCATGAACGCACTTGCGAAATTCCAGACAGGGAACAGCTTATACTGGTCAAGCTGTCTAGATTCGGCACTAGATTCCGCATGGAGCGGCGAAAGTAAGTGACAAAACTCATCGTACTCCCACACTAAAACGAGTCTTCCCATTTTACAAAATAAACATAAATTTAACAAAACCATATGAAAATGCAAGTTCCAAATCATAAAACACTAAAAATGAATATCACTACAGACAATATTACAGGATATAAAATGAAAGACATTAACATAGAGAATACATAATACAACGGCAAATTTACTTTCAAGCTGCGTATGAAACGTGAAATGTGTTGCGTCGCCTTCTGTCTCACAAAAAGATTTTCAATTGAAAGTTTCTCAAAAGGTCGTCGTTAGAAAGCCAGTTCGTAAAATCAAACCAGTTTAGTTAGCACACAGAACTTATTAATGCGGCAGCCGCACCCATTAAACTTCATAGTGAATGGAAGTAAAATGAACCGCAAGACAGTTGTAATGGTGACCGCCTTCCACGCTGTACTCTTGGAACCACCACAGGTGCGCCACCGCATTATTCAACCCATTGTCCTGTTTTATTTATTCTGACGACTCCCCTCTTCATTTTTGAGTATGAACGTTGGCAGCGCCTTCGTGCGCTAATGTGACACTGTTTCACATACGGATGTCGTTTTAATGCAGCGAAACCGAAAAATGGTTCAAATGGCTCTGAGCACTATGGGACTTAACATCTGAGGTCATCAGTCCCCTAGAACTTAGAACTACTTAAACCTAACTAACCTAAGGACATCACACACATCCATACCCGAGGCTGCATTCGAACCTGCGCCTGAAGCGTCTAGAACCGCTCGGCCACACCGGCCGGCCAGCGAAACCGGTTGTGACATTAAGAAATCACCAATTTCAGTTTTGTTGCCGTTAGGTTTATTTGCATTTATTATGTTTTTATTTGGGTTCACTGTCGCAACATGGAGGTAAATCACACAGATGACGGATAGTAAGCTCTTTTAAGAGCACGTTGCGATGCAGCTCACATCAGATGAATTTCTGTAACTCTGAAATGTTTACCCGTACTTGTCCATCATCTTACTGTTCCTCGTACAATTCGGGCTGTATCAGGCCAATGACTAGGCTGGTAGCCGTAATTGTACGAAGGCGGTAACCAATCACACCCACACTACTCTCACGATAAAATGTTACGTACGGCAAGTGAAATGATGGCATAAAATGTCTCAGGGGGTTGCATCTTCATATTGAGAAGCATTTAATGAAAGAACACGAAGAACATACAGTCGCGCAGCCTCAAACAATCCACATATCCTGCTGCTGAAAAACATTCAAAACACAAGTTATAGGTATGATAATGAGACAGGATGGTTGTGATATTTTACAAAATTTACACTAATTATTAAGCCAGGAAATTACAAATTAATCAAATTTACATGTTGTCTGTACAAGCTTACACGATAAAATGACAAAATTGTAGGCGGTTGACAAGTGAAGAAGACTCCATAATTTTTTCTCAGCGACACTACGTTACCATCTTCCACAGTTCTAGAGGTTTCGCTAAGTATAAAATTTCATTACAATTATGAAATGTTCGATGGTTTGTTGGCGAGCAGCACATTTTATCAAAAACCGTTAGGAACAACTTGTCTTTTTCTGATAACAGATCATTTTTAACACCAGTTAAATAAGAGGAAACGGAATAAAAAATAAAAATACCACCGTGCAACACACAAAAGAAACCATACTGTCACATTGCATGAGAGACATAAAATGTACCAACATTAAAGACAGAAAAAGTTACAAAAATATTGCTGTACGCAACAAGACACTTGATAAATTAATACGGACAAAAGCAATCCATAAGAAAACGTAAGTATACAGCTTCTCACGCTCAGAATGTGGGCTACAATTTTGTTGCTGTAAACAAATGCTTAGCGACGGGCTTTCATAGTGTACCACCTCACAAATGAGGGGGAATGTCTTACTGGTTCACTACTTAGGGAGAGAACACAATTTTATTACTCGCCCTTTTAATCTGCCCATGGCTGTTCTCACCATCGCCAAGCAAACAGCTCTCTCACTAACAGGGAACAGCTGATCGATGAGACACAAATTCCACACCAAGCAAGGGAGGCAATTTGTCTGCCTCGTCCAGTACGTGATCAGCGATCTAGCGCTGCCATGCTCCTGCCGATGTCCAAAATTGCGCTGCTGCAGCTGATGCATCGCCTCTCCCATAAAGACTGATGTAGCTATTGTTTAAGTTGCCACATGTGCAACTCACTGGTAGGGATCGGAGGCATATACGGTTCAGGATAGGCGCTAAGGGGTTGCATCTTTAAATATTAGAGCCTCTTGTTGTGATTCGCATAAGAATTTATTAAATTGTCGCCCACTCTCCAAGCATTCTCTGCTTCAACAAACGGGAGCATATGCCTTTATTTGATATTATATGGAATACATAAATTGGTCGTTAAAAAAGCGATGTCATTACTACAATCACCGTGGTGAACGGTGCCGCATACCTTTTTTTTTTGGGGGGGGGGGGGGGGGGAGGGTGTTGTAGAGTGCACGGTCCTGTTATCCGTCTTTCTGTTCGAGTCTAGTGTTATTTACAAACGTCACTGGGTAGGCCAAAGCCATATAAGTTTTCTTGAGTTAGGCATATTTAGAGAACAATTCGTCAACAATTTAAATGACTGAGCGTATCTTTTACAGCTAGGGGATGCGAAGTACCGCAGTGCCGGTCGTTGTTGTTTAGTGAGATGGACCAGGCTACTAGTGAACAAGTGAGCTCATAGCTGCTAGATTAATACTAAGAGTTAGGCAGTACTGACATATCTCCAGCTAAGAAATGAGCTTAGTTCCTGAATTTCAGAGACCCTGCTGGCAAAAAATATTTTCCATCAACCAGAACTACTTTGCAGCCAGCGGAGAACCACAGTGGAATCCGTCCACAGTTGGACGTCACCACTGTTCTTTATTACGTCGAAGGTACTGGTCACCGTATGAAATAGTCGGACAAGAAGCTGAGCACCACGTAATTGCAGTCATGGAAGACACTGTTGTTTGACAGGAGAATTGGCTGCAGCAAATGAGACTACAAAATTTTTATAATACCAATTGTGAAAAACCACAAAAAAGACAAAAGTTTCCAGTTCGACGTATTGAGGGGGATCAAAATCTGTTTGCCATTTAGGGAAGGCAGTTGCACATAAAAAATGCTCCAGTGATCAGTCAGGTAGGGTGGAAGAATCAGGTAGGGTGGAAGAACTTCATCACAATCAACGCTTAATTGTCATAAGCAATGTAAGAAGAGTTTGCAGCCTGTGACTTCCAATTCGTGCGAGGAGCTTTCACCAACGTTGTTCTTTCCAAAGCGCAAAAGGAAGCGAACAGGTTAAAGCTACAGGAGAGTGAGTACTGACTGGAACAGCAGCGTCTCGCGAAGGCTGTCAGCTAATATGGCAGGCCCTCCAGTCTCCAATGGCGCAAGGTTTTGGCTGCAGGACTGACGTCACAGTAGTTGGTTTGCCCCGTCCGGTGCTGGCGAAGACCTGGCGAGAGCAGGTGACTTCACAGAAGATGGTGACTATCCGTGATTGTCCGTGTCTGTATTCCTTGTGCCTGGAGTTCAGCAAGACACATTAACCATAGGTGAAAAATGTGTTCAAACACTGGCGTTAAGGCTGTTGTTTCCTAAGCGCCGAACAAACCGCTTTCTACTACTTACAGGAGAAACCGATAACCATTGCCACTCACATGTGCTTAGTTTCTTACGGTTTTTGCACGTTCGCGAATACCGGAACAAAATAACACGCGTGCGAACGTATCTATTCCTCGTGTTCACTGTATCCGGCATAGAGGACCATAAAACAGTCCGAATTCAATTGAAGGCTTCTGGTCCCGCCTTGCTGCAGATTTGAACGTATAGTGCGAGAGGATTCGGTTCGATGCTATTATTTCCACAACAATAAGAAGACACACAATACGTTATATAAAAACACGTTTATTCCGTAAGGGGTGGCTCTTGTCTGGTCTAGACGACTATTAACTGCAGTGACATAATGAATGCGTGTAGTATTAACCAAACAGAACATTTGTAATTAATTTTAATGCATCGAAAACACTCGTGCGAGATGTAGCACCGGAAACGCAGATGAAATAGCTGCTGTACCATCGAAAATTTTTCGCCATTTAATATCTGTTGATAACTTGTACTGTATTTCTGATTCTGATTCTGAGGCTGTGCGCTGTGTTACGGAAAATACATTTAATAAGTAATCGATAACTGTAATTAAAATGAAAATATTGTAAATTGCTGGATAATAGCGAAGGGAACTTTATTTCAACGTATCGTTAGCAACGACGAAATGGTTGAAGCTGTGTTGTTGTTTCTCTTTGCGAGCAGAGAGGAAGGAGAGCAGCTGGAGCGATGAAAGAGTGCGGAAGTGTTTGTTGGGCGCTCCCGCCGACGTGGTGTGCAGCGATGCTCGCGCCAGTGTAGACGCGCCTGATTCGCTAACCGTGGAGTATTTAGAGCACGGGAGGAGTGAACAGGTGGAGGAGCTGCAGTTCTAACTGCTCCCTGTGCCGTAATTATCCGTGGCATTGGAGACGACACGGAGTTCTCTAGCAGGAGCAGCAGCAGCAGCAGCTCAAACATTGTCGCCGGCTACGTTCTTGGTCGTCCGCACAGCTACAACATCGTAAAACTGTAATCTAACAGATATAGGGAGACATTGATAGTGTTGACAATTTTAGACCTATTTCTATGCCATCGGTGTTTGCTAAAGTTATAGAGAAGGTTGTATATACAAGGTTACTGCAGCATTTAAATTCACATAATTTGCTGTCAAATGTTCAGTTTGGTTTTAGAAATGGTTTAACAACTGAAAATGCTATATTCTCTTTTCTCTGTGAGGTTTTGGGTGGATTAAATAAAAGGTTGCGAACGCTAGGTGTTTTCTTTGATTTAACGAAGGCTTATGACTGTGTTGACCACAAAATATTACTGCAGAAGTTGGACCATTATGGAGTAAGGGGAGTAGCTTACAATTGGTTCGCCTCTTACTTTAAGAACAGAAGAAATCAGAGGGTAATTCTCCGCAATATTGAGAGTGGTAGTGATGTTCAGTCCCAATGGGGCACTGTTAAGTGGGGCGTTCCCCAAGGGTCGGTGCTGGGGCCACTGCTGCTTCTTATTTATATAAATGATATGCCTTCTAGTATTACAGGTGATTCAAAAATATTTCTGTTTGCTGATGACACCAGCTTGATAGTGAAGGGTCTTGTGTGTAATATTGAAACAGTAACAAATAATGTAGTTCATGAAATAAATTCGTGGCTTGTGGAAAATAATTTGATGCTAAATCACAGTAAGATTCAGTTCTTACAGTTTCTAAATCACTATTCAACAAGAACCGATATTTTGATCAGACAGAATGGGCATATTATAAGCGAGACGGAACAGTTCAAATTCCTACGCGTTCGGATAGATAGTAAGCTGTTGTTGAAAGCCCATGTCCAGGATCTTGTTCAGAAGCTAAATTCTGCTTTATTTACCATTAGAACAGTTTCTGAAATAAGTGACACTTCAACACGAAAAGTAGTCTACTTCGCATATTTTCATACGCTTATGTCGTATGGTATTATTTTTTGGGGTAATTCTTCTGATTCAAAAAGGGTATTTTTGGCTCAAAAACGGGCTGTTCGAGCTATATGTGGTGTAAGTTCTAGAACCTCTTGTCGACCCCTATTCAATAGTCTGGGAATTCTGACATTGCCCTCACAGTATATATTTTCTTTAATGTCGTTTGTTGTTAGCAATATTAGCCTATTCCCAAGAGTTAGCAGCTTTCACTCAGTTAATACTAGGCAGAAATCAAATCTGCATGTAGAATGCACTTGCTTGACTCTTGTGCAGAAAGGAGTGCAGTATTCTGCTGCATCCATTTTCAATAAGCTACCACAAGAACTCAAAAATCTTAGCAGTAGCCCAATCTCTTTTAAGTCTAAACTGAAGTTTCCTCATGGTTCACTCCTTCTATTCTGTCGAGGAGCTCCTGGAAGAGCTAAAAAATTAAGCAAATTCCAGTGTTACATTGTTGATGGTCTTCATTTAAACTTACGAATTGTCACCTGAATATGTTTTTTTTTATATTTCATTTTATCTGTTTCTAATATCGTGTTATAATTTCATGTATTGACTCGTTCCATGACCATGGAGACTTCTCCTTAATTTGGTACCATGGAACAATAAATAAATAAATAAAATAAAGAATAGGAATGTAGAGGTTTTACGCAGTTGGATCTCTTTCACAAGGTATGACTAACTTGAATAATAACTTGCAATAGTTAAAAATTGCAGGGCACCTGTGCTGTCATTGTCCTCAGACATTATTACCAGCAGGGCACCTTTTCCTTTCCATGCAATCACAGACCATCTTAAGAATATGAAAATTAGTTAACTATTTACTGCCAGTTTTGTATGTTTGTTAATGACCAGTTTCAGTCTACATTTTCTGTCTGAGTAAATCTTCATTCTTGTATTGCATAACATAGGCTAAAGTAATTTGCAAATTTTAGTTTTAACTTCATTTATTTAAAGTAACGTAAAATTTCACTGGCAAAGCAAATAAAAAAAGATACAGCACAAATTAAGAGTGCGCAGTTACATTTTTTCTGTAATTAGCTTACCGAGTGTCTTCTACTGTCTTGATATGTATTTTATTGTTGTTATTTTAAATGTAAAATCAGTTTCTCATTTTCTTCAAGTAAATCCAGTTCAGCCTTTCAATAATCAAAAGTAAATTGCTTGTCTTTTTCTAAATTTTACATTACGTTACAATGAGGTTACTGAAAGTCACATTTTACATCACAAAGTTTAAGTTAATCAAACAGTGGAAAATCCAGGATGGAATGTACCAATACCAGAGAAGGAATTCACCATATAGCGGAGATGCTGAGTCGCGGTAGGCACAACAAAAAGATTCACACAATTGTAGCTTCCGGCCATAAAGGCCTTTGTCAGCAGTAAACACACATACACACACGCACACACACATTCACGCAAACGCAACTTGAACTCACGTCTGCAGTGTCAGTGAACTGAAACCACAGTTTGAGTTAAGCCAGTCATTTATCTAAGCAATAACTCCATTTCACTTTACTTTCAAAATTTTAGTATTTCAGAATAAGTGACTGCAAACTCAGTGCTTTGTGATTCATTTATTTTCTAGTGAACTGTTGTGGTATGGAAAAGCGTGACAACATTCTGTTTCGGCCACCCTACCAAGAAATCATCAGTCCAGTTACAATTTTCGTCGGATGTCCATACGATCGCACTTCTTATAGTAAGTGTAGAAGTATTATGGAGTCAAACGCTTTTCGGATATGGAAAAATGGTGCATACACCTGACTGCGTTGATCCATGTCTTTCAGGAAGTCAGGTGAAAAAACTGTGAGTTGGTTTTCACATGGTCCATGTTTTCGGGATGCATGCTGTCTAGCATATAGGAGACAACGTATTACATTTGAAATCGGAATACGTTCTCAGATTCTACAAAAATGGATCTCAAGAACTTTAGTTTTATTGTTCGCTTCTGATACTTGTGTATGGGTGTGACGTGAGCTTTCTTCCAACCACTGGGCACCATCTTTTGTTTGAGGGACATAGGTAAATTATGGTTAAAAAGGAGCTACCTCATACGGATATCAAATATATAATTTGATAGGGATTGCGTCAGGTACTGAACCTTTGTTACATTTTAGAGGTTTCAAGTGTTCCTTGACGCCACTGACACTCTTATCTATATCACTTCTCTTTGCAGTGGTGCGAGAATCATGTAGGATGAGTACTCCTGCAAAATTCTGCAGATCACCTGCTTGATAATTATAAAATGTTATACTAAGTAAGATCTTCTAAAAGAACATATTATTCATCTACGTTAGGTAAAATTTTAATTTACGTAACAAAAGAAGAAAATTTTTTCAAGGGGGCAAAGCAAAACGATTTTTCATATTAGGACACAGTACACATGATAATCTTACCGATGAAAGTGCAACTAAAGGGAACTTATTAAACCCGGTTTACCAAAATTCCTTCACCACGGAAAACGAAGCAACGAGTCCAGAATTTGAACCAAGCACAGCTGCCTACATGACTAAGTTAGAAGAAGATATCCTCGGTGCAGCAAGGCAACTCAAATTACTTAATAAAGGCAAGTCTTCCGGCCCTAATTGTATAAGAGTTAGATTCCTTTCAAGCGTGTTGATGTAATAGCTTCATATTTAGCGATCATAACCCACCGCTCACTCGACGAAAAATCCGTTTCAAAATACGGGAAAGTTTCACAAGTCAGGTCAATACTGAAGAAAGGAAATAGCAGTGCTCGCTGAATTACAGATCCATCACGGAATTTTGGAACATGATTATACTGCGTTCGAAAATTATGAATTACCTCCAAGAAAAGGATCCATTGACACATAATCAGCTCGGATTCATTGTCACTGTTGTTGTACAACACAACTAGCTCTTTATTCCCACGAAGTAATTAGTGCTGCCTCCCGGAGGGGCCGAACGGTTCTAGGCGCTACAGTCTGGAACCGCGCGACCTCTACGGTCGCTGGTACGAATCCTGCTTCGGGCATGGATGTGTGTGATGTCCTCTGCTGTTCCTAACCTATATAACCGAAGTAGGGGACACTCTGAGCAGCCCTCTTATTTTGTTCACATATGATGCTACCATTTATCATCTAGTACAGTCATCAAAATATCAAAACCAATTGCGAAATGATTTAGCGGATATATCGGTATGATGCAAAAAGTGGCAATTGACTGTAAATAATTAGAAATATAAAGTCATCCACACGATTACTTGAAGGAATGCGTTAAATTTCAGTTACACGACAAATCACACAAATCTAAAGGCTGTCAGTTCAGCTGAGTATCTCGGGATAAGAGTTACGAAATAATTTGATAGGTATGACCACACATATAATATTGTGTGGAGGGAAGACCGAAGACTGCGTTTTATTGCCAGAACAGAAGATGCAACAGATATACTAAAGAGACTACCTACACTAGGCATGTTCGTCCTCCGCTAGAGCATTGCTATGTGGTATAGGATCCTTACCAGATATGATTGACGGAAACCATCGATGAAGTCCAAAGAAGGGCATATGGTTAGGCATTATCGCGAAATAAGGAAGAGATTCACGGATACGATATGCGAATTGAGGTGGCAGTCATTCAAAAAACGGCGTTTTTCATTGCGGCGAGTTTTCTTCACGAAATTCAATTATCTAACTTTCTACCCCTATTGCGAGAACGTTTCGTTGAGAAAAAATAACCTAATAAAAAACGAGAAATCAGAGCTCGTATGGAAAGACTTAGGTCTTCGTCTCTCCGCACTGTTCGAGAATGTAACGGTAGAGAAATACAGTGAAAGTAGTCGTAATTCGATGAACCCTCTGCCAGGTATTACAGTCTGAAGTTAGAGCAGTCATGCATATGCAGATGTAGATGTAGCTGTAGATATGCTACATGAAAGTAGGAAACTAGGAGTCAAACATTGAAACAAGTAAAGTCATTTTCGTTTTTAAGAGGAACTACACTCCTGGAAATGGAAAAAAGAACACATTGACACCGGTGTGTCAGACTCACCATACTTGCTCCGGACACTGCGAGAGGGCTGTACAAGCAATGATCTCACGCACGGCACAGCGGACACACCAGGAACCGCGGTGTTGGCCGTCGAATGGCGCTAGCTGCGCAGCATTTGTGCACCGCCGCCGTCAGTGTCAGCCAGTTTGCCGTGGCATACGGAGCTCCATCGCAGTCTTTAACACTGGTAGCATGCCGCGACAGCGTGGACGTGAACCGTATGTGCAGTTGACGGACTTTGAGCGAGGGCGTATAGTGGGCATGCGGGAGGCCGGGTGGACGTACCGCCGAATTGCTCAACACGTGGGGCGTGAGGTCTCCACAGTACATCGATGTTGTCGCCAGTGGTCGGCGGAAGGTGCACGTGCCCGTCGACCTGGGACCGGACCGCAGCGACGCACAGATGCACGCCAAGACCTTAGGATCCTACGCAGTGCCGTAGGGGACCGCACCGCCACTTCCCAGCAAATTAGGGACACTGTTGCTCCTGGGGTATCGGCGAGGACCATTCGCAACCGTCTCCATAAGCAGGGCTACGGTCCCGCACACCGTTAGGCCGTCTTCTGCTCACGCCCCAACATCGTGCAGCCCGCCTCCAGTGGTGTCGCGACAGGCGTGAATGGAGGGACGAATGGAGACGTGTCGTCTTCAGCGATGAGAGTCGCTTCTGCCTTGGTGCCAATGATGGTCATATGCGTGTTTGGCGCCGTGCAGGTGAGCGCCACAATCAGGACTGCATACGACCGAGGCACACAGGGCCAACACCCGGCATCATGGTGTGGGGAGCGATCTCCTACACTGGCCGTACACCACTGGTGATCGTCGAGGGGACACTGAATAGTGCACGGTACATCCAAACCGTCATCGAACCCATCGTTCTACCATTCCTAGACCGGCAAGGGAACTTGCTGTTCCAACAGGACAATGCACGTCCGCATGTATCCCGTGCCACCCAACGTGCTCTAGAAGGTGTAAGTCAACTACCCTGGCCAGCAATATCTCCGGATCTGTCCCCCATTGAATATGTTTGGGACTGGATGAAGCGTCGTCTCACGCGGTCGGCACGTCCAGCACGAACGCTGGTCCAACTGAGGCGCCAGGTGGAAATGGCATGGCAAGCCGTTCCACAGGACTACATCCAGCATCTCTACGATCGTCTCCATGGGAGAATAGCAGCCTGCATTGCTGCGAAAGGTGGATATACACTGTACTAGTGCCGACATTGTGCATGCTGTGTTGCCTGTGTCTATGTGCCTGTGGTTCTGTCAGTGTGATCATGTGATGTATCTGACCCCAGGAATGTGTCAATAAAGTTTCCCCTTCCTGGGACAATGAATTCACGGTGTTCTTATTTCAATTTCCATTAGTGTATCATAGAGCGCTATGTCAACAACAGAAGGTGCACTTGTTATTCTTTCGGTAGTGGGACGTTTTGCTCATGTTGGTAATTTTCAATAAGGCGTCGACGCAGCTTGGACAGGGCCGCGCAGCACCCCACTGCGGCCGGAGGGAGGGGCGAGCAAAGACCCGGGGATGATGATGATGTTTGGCTTGTGGAGCGCTCATCTGCGCTGTTATGAGCACCCGTACAAATTACCAACCTTTATTCAGACCAATCTTGTCACTTTCGTGAATGATGATGAAATAATGAGGACAACACAAACACTCAGTCATCTCGAGGCAGGTGGAAATCTCTGACCCAACCGGGAATCGAACCCGGGACCCCGTGCTTGGGAAGCAAGAACGCGATCTACATCTACATCTACATCCATACTCCGCAAGCCACCTGACGGTGTGTGGCGGAGGGTACCTTCAGTACCTCTATCGCTTCTCCCTTCTATTCCAGTCTCGTATTGTTCGTGGAAAGAAGGATTGTCGGTATGCCTCTGTGTGGGCTCTAATCTCTCTGATTTTATCCTCATGGTCTCTTCGCGAGGTATACGTAGGAGGGAGCAATATACTGCTTGACTCTTCGGTGAAGGTATGTTCTCGAAACTTTGACAAAAGCCCGTACCGAGCTACTGAGCGTCTCTCCTGCAGAGTCTTCCACTAGAGTTTATCTATCATCTCCGTAACGCTTTCGCGATTACTAAATGATCCTGTAACGAAGCGCGCTGCTCTCCGTTGGATCTTCTCTATGTCTTCTATCAACCCTATCTGGTACGGATCCCACACTGCTGAGCAGTATTCAAGCAGTGGGCGAACAAGCGTACTGTAACCTACTTCCTTTGTTTTCGGATTGCATTTCCTTAGGATTCTTCCAATGAATCTCAGTCTGGCATCTGCTTTACCGACGATCAACATTATATGATCATTCCATTTTAAATCACTCCTAATGCGTACTCCCAGATAATTAATGGTATTAACTGCTTCCAGTTGCTGACCTGCTATTTTGTAACTAAATGATAAGGGATCTATCTTTCAGTGTATTCGCAGCACATTACACTTGTCTACATTGAGATTCAGTTGCCATTCCCTGCACCATGCGTCAATTCGCTGCAGATCCTCCTGCATTTCAGTACAATTTTCCATTGTTACAATCTCTCGATACACCACAGCATCATCTGCAAAAAGCCTCAGTGAACTTCCGATGTCATCCACCAGGTCATTTATGTATATTGTGAATAGCAACGGTCCTATGGCACTCCCCTGCGGCACACCTGAAATCACTCTTACTTCGGAAGACTTCTCTCCATTGAGAATAACATGCTGCGTCCTGTTATCTAGGAACTCCTCAATCCAATCACACAATTGGTCTGATAGTCCATATGCTCTTACTTTGTTCATTAAACGACTGTGGGGAACTGTATCGAACGCCTTGCGGAAGTCAAGAAACACGGCATCTACCTGTGAACCCGTGTCTATGGCTCTCTGAGTCTCGTGGACGAATAGCGCGAGCTGGGTTTCACACGATAGTCTTTTTCGAAACCCATGGTGATTCCTACAGACTAGATTTCTAGTCTCCACAAAAGTCATTACACTCGAACACAATACGTGTTCCAAAATTCTACAACTGATCGACGTTAGAGATATAGGTCTATAGTTCTGCACATCTGTTCGACGTCCCTTCTTGAAAACGGGGATGACCTGTGCCCTTTTCCAATCCTTTGGAACGCTACGCTCTTCTAGAGACCTACGGTACACCGCTGCAAGAAGGGGGGCAAGTTCCTTCGCGTACTCTGTGTAAAATTGAACTGGTATCCCATCAGGTCCAGAGGCCTTTCCTCTTTTGAGCGATTTTAATTGTTTCTCTATCCCTCTGTCGTCTATTTCGATATCTACCATTTTGTCATCTGTGCGACAATCTAGAGAAGGAACTACAGTGCAATCTTCCTCTGTGAAACAACTTTGGAAAAAGACATTTAGTAGTTCGGCCTTTAGTCTGTCATCCTCTGTTTCAGTACCATTTTGGTCACAGAGTGTCTGGACATTTTGTTTTGATCCACCTACCGCTTTGACATAAGACCAAAATTTCTTAGGATTTTCTGCCAAGTCAGTACATAGAACTTTACTTTCGAATTCATTGAACGCCTCTCGCATAGCCCTCCTCACACTACATTTCGCTTCGCGTAATTTTTGTTTCTCTGCAAGGCTTTGGCTATGTTTATGTTTGCGAGACCACGAGCTGCGGACTAAGACCCGGGGAGCAGGTAGGGCGTGACGTAACGAGCCGGCAGTTTTCAGGCAGACTGGGTGCAAAAATTTCACAGATTTCTTGTTGGCTGCAAATTACGCTGGGTGCAAATTTCGTATATCCGAGCTATGTATGCGGAGAGTACAGCGGAGGCACAGTCAGTAGTGCCGATTCGAACTGTACCATCCGACATCGCTCCCCAACGCCATAAAGAACAAGGGGCATGGAAATTGAAGCAAAGGCGTTGTTTTCCTGCACGACAATGCGAAACTCCACACTACGCGCACAACTCAAGTTCAGTTTCAACACTTTCGATGGCACATTTGGAAGCATACACTATACATGTCTGATCCTGCGTCAGGGACTTTACATTTTTCAGCACGCGAACATCAAGAGGAAAGAGAGTTTTTGACTATGAGGTCGTTTATAAAGCGGTCTGTAATGGCTCCATGGCCAAAGTGCGGATTTCCGTCGTCGAGAAATTGAACGATGGATAGAACGTCCTGAATGTTGTTTGCAGAGACCTGGAGACTACGTTTGAAAATAGTGTCCTATATCAGTATAGCTCTGAAATGTAACGTAGCATCCAATAAAAGTTACTGGACCTGCCATAATAATTACTATCGGTTACTTGATGACCTCAGATGATGCAGGAAGTTTTCAGTTTCAGGAGGCAGCTGAAACCTGATGCCTGTGAGAGACTGCTCTTTCATGCTTCATAAGATGACGGTTCAGACCTTTTTTTCAGATTTTTTGGTGGAGTTTAACACATAGACGTACGTACTGTCCCGATGCACAAAATGACTTCACGGAATGACGCCATGCCTCCAAAATTAAAGGTGTTACTTTTTACGTATTGAAAGAACTACTTTTAGCTTAATACGAACAAATTCACTGAAGAAACAAATTGAGAATGTAATAACTTACTAATAAAGGAAGTAAATGTCCTGAATGAGTCTCCAATTATGGTGGACATTTGTGAATAAAGGCGCCTAAGTCGTTTAACATGTTTCTTTATTTGTAGCGACGTTTCGGCTACTAACATCATCAGCAACTTAGAACGTGTAAGAAAACACTAGTGCCAGTTTCATTAACTCCTGTGCTTGGGTGTGGCAACAGAGTTGACGCAGGTTTTACTGAAAATAACTTTGAACGTTGCTTCACAAGTTCTGATTTGTGATGTGATGACGACAATAGCCGAACCTTTCTTACAAATAAACAAATGCATTAAGCGATCTGGACGTCTTTGTTCGTAAAAATATAATGATTCACTGGTCACCGTCGTTGGAGGGTACAATATTGAGGATATACTGTTCAGAGCCTGCCTTCAGTGAAGAATATTCTAGTTGCTTTTCTTTTCTTTTTTGTTGGGACGACAAGCGCATTAAATTCTGTGATTTTCGGAAACGTGGTCTTGTCATCAACTGCTTCTGGTACGCTGATATACTCCGATTATGTGACAATGAACAACAGTATACCTGGTGTGTAGCATATGAAGTAATCTACGAAGTCCGACCATTGTCTTCCACATGTTGCACCGTCCACACCTTTATCATCTAGGTTTCTTGATCCAGTAGCGGACAATTTTTGGGAAGGAACGTTTAATGACTCAGGTGAGGGGAAAGTGAGTGCCTGACAGTGGCATCACAGTCCACGCCTGATTTGTTTTGAAGATGATTCGAGTTCGAAGTTTGTCGAAGTCAGTTTAGTTTTAAATGGGCCCGCAATAGCTCATTTGTGGAATAGTGTGTATTTGTGCAACCGAAGCAGGTAAGATCGGTGTCTTCCTTATGAGAAACATACTTTGGGGATCGTGCAAAATAGATTTCGTGCAAATGTTTCTTTGTGAGGCAATGGCTGTAGCTCAGGTATAAGAAAGTGGTTCTGAAGCATTTGAACATCGCCAGTGGTCAAAGCAGTACGTACTGACAGCGAGGTGCCCTTACGCGCATGAGCTCATTTTTTTTATTTCTGGTGGATTCGTCAAAGTTACACACTGACCTAGCTGATGCTCAAAACCTACGTAGGAAGTTGGCACATTTTTTTAAAAAAACACGTGTCCATCGGCAGTTGTCTCTTCAGCCACAACGTCAACCACTTCGTTCATTTGATGACACAACATGCTTTTGTCTGGCGGATGCTCATCTGTTGGCAATAGTGAAATAAGGTTAGCAGCTCCTCTTGTGATTTCTTCTATGGAACAATAAATGCTTCAGGGCAGTACGTTCTTACCTAGATTCCTGCAATATGACAATCAGTTCTCTCACTAGCTAGAAATTGTGTCGTACATCCTCTAATACAGATTTCAGCTCTGTTAATTTTGTAGTGATTCCATTGGAAGCATATGTTTTTCTTTGTTGTTAGCGGCAGTGTTTCCAGTAAGCGACTCTGCATCTTTCTTTGCTTAGTGAGGCACAGATACACATTGTAATTACAGCTCCCAAAAGCCTGAATAACCACCTTTTGCATCGCACATCACTGCGCGACGTGCAGGAGGAGAGTCAGTGATATGGGACCTTGCCGACACCTGTGCCATGGCAACCTGCGCCAAGTTTCTCGACTAAGGATCCATGGCGGGTCCGATCTCGGTGGTCCCAGAGATTCTCGATTAGACTGAAGTCCAGTGACCAGAGAAACCCTGCAAACTGATATTGTGCTCTTCGAACCACGCACATACACTGCGAACTTCCTTACACGTTGTATTGTCCTGCTGGTGGATGTGGTCGTGCTGAGGAAGAACAAGCTGCATGTATGGGTGACAGGGTTCCCAAGAATAGCTGCATACATATCGTGATGCATTTTGGCTTCCTGAACGACAAGACCATCCAGGGAATGACATAAAAACATTCTCCAGACCAAAACGCTCCATTCACCGCCCTGGAGCATTCCGATGATTGTTCCAGAGTACATGGTTTCAGACGTTTCACTGCATACACGCCAACAACCATTCGACCGATGAAGCGTAAAACGTGGTTCATCTGAAAAGGTCATCCGTCGGCACTCAGCGGAAGTTTAGCTTCAGCATTGGCGTGGAATGTCCAGCCTCTATTGTTGATTAAGTGCAGTCAGAACGGGTGCATGAACCAGGCGCTTTATGCGGAGACTAGTACTGTATATAGCAATGTTCGCTAAACCGTCGTTGAGGAGACACTTTTCAACAGTGCGGCCAGTTGATCAACTGTTGCACAGATGTCAGCCCGCACACACCTCCGCAGCTGTCAATCGCCCCTGTCGTCTACGGCCTGTGGTAAGCCACAGTTGTCTCGGCGCTAGTTTTGGATAGCGCCATTTTGACTTAACCTTTTCCAAATTGCTTCCGCCCTTGATCCGAAAGACAAAGACCGTGCACTTTTGGACGTTATGTAATAGCTCCATATCCACATTACAACAACGACTGCAGTGTTTTCCGTGTCCCCGGCATGATTATTTATATACCCTCCACTGACAATGCTTTCACCTCTCGTCTGTGAGCAGTTATTGCACATTGACGTTGAATGTAGGCGGTGGTCTTATTAATGTGACTTGACTGCATACACTGAAGACGCAAAGAAACTGGTACGTCTGCTTCAAATGGTTCAAATGGCTCTAAGCACTATGGGACTTAACATCTGAGGTCATCAGTCCCCTAGACTTAGAACTACTTAAACCTGACAAACCTAAGGACATCACACACATCCATGCCCGAGGCAGGACTCGAACCTGCCACCGTAGCAGCAGCGTGGTTCCGGACTGAAGCGCCTAGAACCGCTCGGTCACAGAGGCCAGCGGCACTGCTGCCCCTGCCTAATATCGTACAGGGCCCCTGCGAGCGCGCAGGAGTGCCGCAACACGACGTGTCAGAAGTAGTGCTGGAGGGAATTGGCACCATGAATCCTGCAGGGCCGTCCACGAATCCGTAACAGTACGAGGGGGGTGGAGACCTCTTTTGATCAGCACATTGCAAGGCGTCCCAGGTATACCCAACAATTTTAATGTCTGGGGAGTTTAATGGGCATCGGAAGTGTTTAAACTCAGAAGAGTGTTTCTGGAGCCACTCCAGAGCAATTCTGAGTGTGTGGGGTGCTGGAATTGCCCAAGTCCGTCGTAATGTACAATGGACAAGAATGGATGCAGGTGATAAGATAGGATGCTTACTTACGTGTCACCCTGTCAGAGTCGTATCTACACGTATCAGGGGTTCCCTATCACTCCAATTGCACACACCCAACACCATTACAAAGCGCTCATCAGCTTAAACAGTCCGCTACTGACATGCAGGATTCATGGATTCATGAAGTGTCTCCATACCCGTAGACGTCCATCTGCTCGATGACATGACTTGTCTGAGCAGACAACATGTTTCCAGTCATCAACAATCCAATGTTGGTGTTGACGAGCCCAAGCGAGACAAATGCTTTGTGTCGTGAAGTCCTCAAGGGTACACGAGTGGGCCTCCGTCTCCGAAAGCCAATATCGATTATGTTTCTTTGAATGGTTCGCACGCTGGCACTTTTTAATGGCGCAGCAAAGAAATCTGCATCAGTTTGCGAAAGGGTTGTAGTTCTGTCACGTTGAACGATTCTCTTCAGTCGTCATTGGTCGGTTCTTGCAGGATCTTTTTCCGGCCGCAGCGATGTCGGAGATTTGATGTTTTGCCGGATTCCTGATATTCATGGTACACCCGTGAAATGGTCGTACGGGAAAAATCCCCACTTCATCGCACAGTCGTAAACGGTCGTACGGGAAAATCCTCACTTCATCGCTACTTCGGAGATGCTGTGCCCATCGCTCGTACGCCTACTATATCACCACGTTCGAACCTGCCTTTGTAGCATCAATAACCGATCTTATAACTTGTATTACACTCCTGGAAATTGAAATAAGAACACCGTGAATTCATTGTCCCAGGAAGGGGAAACTTTATTGACACATTCCTGGGGTCAGATACATCACATGATCACACTGACAGAACCACAGGCACATAGACACAGGCAACAGAGCATGCACAATGTCGGCACTAGTACAGTGTATATCCACCTTTCGCAGCAATGCAGGCTGCTATTCTCCCATGGAGACGATCGTAGAGATGCTGGATGTAGTCCTGTGGAACGGCTTGCCATGCCATTTCCACCTGGCGCCTCAGCTGGACCAGCGTTCGTGCTGAACGTGCAGACCGCGTGAGACGACGCTTCATCCAGTCCCAAACATGCTCAATGGGGGACAGATCCGGAGATCTTGCTGGCAGGGTAGTTGACTTACACCTTCTAGAGCACGTTGGGTGGCACGGGATACATGCGGACGTGCATTGTCCTGTTGGAACAGCAAGTTCCCTTGCCGGTCTAGGAATGGTAGAACGATGGGTTCGATGACGGTTTGGATGTACCGTGCACTATTCAGTGTCCCCTCGACGATCACCAGTGGTGTACGGCCAGTGTAGGAGATCGCTCCCCACACCATGATGCCGGGTGTTGGCCCTGTGTGCCTCGGTCGTATGCAGTCCTGATTGTGGCGCTCACCTGCACGGCGCCAAACACGCATACGACCATCATTGGCACCAAGGCAGAAGCGACTCTCATCGCTGAAGACGACACGTCTCCATTCGTCCCTCCATTCACGCCTGTCGCGACACCACTGGAGGCGGGCTGCACGATGTTTGGGCGTGAGCGGAAGACGGCCTAACGGTGTGCGGGACCGTAGCCCAGCTTCATGGAGACGGTTGCGAATGGTCCTCGCCGATACCCCAGGAGCAACAGTGTCCCTAATTTGCTGGGAAGTGGCGGTGCGGTCCCCTACGGCACTGCGTAGGATCCTACGGTCTTGGCGTGCATCCGTGCGTCGCTGCGGTCCGGTCCCAGGTCGACGGGCACGTGCACCTTCCGCCGAACACTGGCGACAACATCGATGTACTGTGGAGACCTCACGCCCCACGTGTTGAGCAATTCGGCGGTACGTCCACCCGGCCTCCCGCATGCCCACTATACGCCCTCGCTCAAAGTCCGTCAACTGCACATACGGTTCACGTCCACGCTGTCGCGGCATGCTACCAGTGTTAAAGACTGCGATGGAGCTCCGTATGCCACGGCAAACTGGCTGACACTGACGGCGGCGGTGCACAAATGCTGCGCAGCTAGCGCCATTCGACGGCCAACACCGCGGTTCCTGGTGTGTCCGCTGTGCCGTGCGTGGGATCATTGCTTGTACAGCCCTCGCAGTGTCCGGAGCAAGTATGGTGGGTCTGACACACCGGTGTCAATGTGTTCTTTTTTCCATTTCCAGGAGTGTATATAGGCGCTGCCGACCGCAGCGCCTTGTTCTGCCTGTTTACATATCTCTGTATATGAATACTCTTGCCCATACAAACTTCTTTGGTGCTTCAGTGTACATGAGACAGACACATCTCCATTTGATGAGGTGGCTTCATAGGAAACTGCGTGTCTCTGCGAGTGTAAAAAAATGAAATGTAATGACACTTCCGGCTGGAGGACGGTTTAATGATAGCTAGTATCAAAGTAACACTGACACATTTCAATGACTCAACCAGTATCGACACAGCTGACTCTTTCATTTGATCACGAATAGTTCTTCACTTAGTTTGCTGAGTTACCATTTATTTCGGGTTCCTAAAATCGAAACCGAAGTGTTCTGTCGTTTCGACGTAGCCCTTTATTTAAAAATACGAAGTGGCGTGCCCACACTGTTGAGTGTAGCAATGCACCATCACCTAGATTTTAACTTTGTTGCTGACTGTGCTCCAGCACAGTCAGTGTCTTTTGCTTTATATGTGTGTCGACAGTAAATGAAACAACCACTCTTGTCTTACTATCAAAGTATGAGCTAACGTGGTGTTAATGGTGTAAAAACATTATGTATGTTACAAAAACTGCACTCTAACATAACCTCGTTACTTAAAAGTTACTGATTGTAGGAGAGACACAAATGAACTTACGCAAGGCCAAAAATACCACTAACTCTGGAAATTTTATTAACATTCATTTTCAGTTATATATCGAACCAGGTGACAGGGAGAGTCATCCTAGTGCAAGATGCTGGCGCTGCCGACATCGTCATTGGTCATGAACTGTTGTAGATTGTGTGCAAAAAGGTTCACGTAGTCCACAGCCATCATGGATTCTTCCATTACAACCACTTTTTCTATGGAAACCTATTCAAATATTGCTCGAACACCCTCCTGTGGAGCGGTGCATATTTTAGGCAGGCGTTCGCCTGGACGATTGAATATCCTTTCACGACCATCGACTGGTGTAACAAGAAAGTGCTCCTGCTCATTCTCGATGAGCTTATTAGCACTACAATCGTAATTGACCATGTCGTCGGGACAACTTAGGAACACGTAGAAATCGTCTGAAGCTGAACCCATGTGTGCGCTGAGCGTTGCGCTCAAAAACTCGTGAGTCTGCTCTAGACCTGCCACTTGAAGTAGCCTGTCCCGCTTCACAGAGTGGACTAGCTACGAAGCTTCACGTTCCGTGGTGATGCGTGGACATCCATAGATGCTCATGACAGTAAGTCGTGGACGTTGACCAGTTCCAAGGGGCCAGACTTTAACGTCTGCTCTTTGTCAAAGTCGCCTATGTTAGTGTATATTTGGCCTGCATCGACACGACATTTCTCTCATTCGTCTCTAATCTGTTTATATATGTGGGTAGTTGGAAAAGTTCTCGGAATGGAATAGAAAGAAAGGACTTATCCCAGTGAACATTTTGTACTTTTAAATGTAATTACACAGTACATTAATGCACATGTTCCACAGATGTTCCAGTCTCTTTATCTCAAGCTGAAAATTATAATTATTCCAAGCCTGCAGAACATCCACCAACTTCGATTGTGAGGTTTTCGTCTGCTGAGAATCCCCGGCCACCGAGGAAAATTTTGAGCTCGGGGAGAGAGAGATGTCTGGTGGAGCCAAATCAGGCGTATAAGGTTGGTGTGGCAGTAATTCGTATCTTATTTCCTGTATCTCTACCATGGCAACTACAGTTGCGCGTGGGTGCCACTGCGTTGATAAAAGACGATTTTCTTCCTTGCCAAATCTTTTATTTTGCCTCGTATCATTTGTTGTAGTTGATCCAGAAGATTAGGAGAGTTCTGTCTCACAGTTATTTGACCTGTGGGAGCATAATCTATCAGCAGAATCCCAGTTGCATCCCAGAACAATAAGTACTGTGACCTTTCCGTCCAACCACATTGACTTCCCTTCCTTAGTGGCAATGAATCAACATGACTGCACTGCTCTGAGTGTTGTGTCTGGGGCATAGCAGTGGACCCAAGTTTCTTCTGTGGTTACCAATCGGCGCATACAATTTTAATCGTTGCTGTAAAAGTGGGTCAAACATTGTCCGGACATTTCTTTTCTGATGCGTATCTGATCCTACAATAAGAGTTGCGGTACCCATCTAGCAGATAATTTTCTCATGCGCAGTTTCACTGTTAAAATGAGATACACCGGTTCAGATGGCATCCCTACAGCTTAAGCAAATTCTCGCACTTTCCATCGGCTATCCCCTACAACCATTTTATTCATTTTTGCAATAATTTGTGCTGTAATGAAACATCTTGGATGACCACTACGCGGATCAAGGTCTAAGGTGCCTCGAACAAATTTAAACACTTTTTTCCTCCAGCCTGTGACTCAGCGAACATGAGTTGGCATCAAAGTAGTGGTCTTCTGGCTGCTTCTCATAAGGACTTGCAGTCACAAACACCGAAACTTGAGTAGAATACGCCTCTTTAGACAGAATTTCGACATAAAGCATATGCCAATTACCTCCTGGTGCATTTCAAATAACTGACTTTCCTAGAAGTTGAGCGACTGTAGTAATACTTTCGCTGTAAAATGGTGAAATCGCATGTGCACGTCCAACTTACCGTGTGTGGCGGAAGATACTTCTGGTACCATTAACTGTTTCATTCGCTAGTGGCACGTAGGAAGAATGATTGTCGGCAAACCTGCTTATTAGTTATCGTTTCTCGAATATTCTCGTTGTGGTTTTCCGCGAGACATCGGGCGGTGAGTGAGGGGGGCGGGGGGGGGGGGGGGCAGTGTAATACAGTGCGGGGCAGAGCAACTTGTTTACTCAAAAGTTCTACTTAATAAAAGGTATGCAGAAATATGTTTAATTATTTGGACTGCATGAAGTACAACATTTAAATTTAATGTTTATACAGTTTCAAAAATGACGTGAAGTAGATGGCTTCCATCATTTTCAATAACGTGCGTTAATCGGACTCTGAATTTCGTTTAGATCTTTCCAGCATATCAACAGGTATGTTGGTGACAACTTGACACATGTTGTTCTTCAGGTGGGACAGGGTCCTAGGTTGATAGTTGTAAATAAGTGATATTAGTTAACTCCATAAAAGTTGCATCAAGGAGCTCCATGAGGCAAGCCATGCTAGCCGGTCCATATTGGACCTCAAGGAAATGAGGCTTCTTTGGAAGTGTTGCCGCAAAACAGTCACTGATAGAAGCTCTGCGTGGGGAGTGGCATCGTTCCGCTGGAATCAGGCGTCTGCCTCGTACTTCTCATAAAGTGTTGGCCGAGAATCATGTGGACGTAACGGTCAAAAGTCACTGAAACAGCTCGTTCGTTTTCTTCGATAATCCATGGACCAGTTATTGGAACTCGCGATAGTGCAAACTGTATCACTTTGTGAATGTAGGTGATGATTAACTTGTCTGGAGGAAATGTGACTGTAATAGGGTATGTTTCGTTAATGGAGTGGTTTGCTACTGAAAGTCCGAGAGAGCACTTGCCGGCATGAGTCTTGTTACAGATCAACATGCTTATTTGAAATAACCGCCCTGAAGCGATAGCTGCTCGGGAGAAGATGAGGGGACGTAAGTTTCCATAACCGCTTGATTTTTGGCATCATGGGGTAGACAAGGATAGATCGGGCGTTCATTGCCGAGGGATATTTTTCTGACGGTAGCTCAATCATTTCCAAGAAAAGTGCATTCCGTACTCAGTTTAGTATTGTGCCACTGGTCGTGTTCCGGGCAGGCAGTCGGGTGTTCCATGGATAAACAACTTCAGGGAAAAAAACCTGGCCTTCTACGAACAGCAAGGTCACCTCAAAGGACTGACATGGTATGGCTTCGCGATCAGCACTGTGCCCGCAACCATGCAGCTGCTTTTCTGTGAGACGAATCCTTCATGAGGAACTAAAATTTTATCCTTACAAATTGACTGTGCTGCAGAAATTAATCCACCGATATAGTGGCTGGGTAAAATGGATGCGAGGCGCTTGGAGGCATGCCTCACGATACGTTAGTTTTCTTTTCTTTAGCGATGAGACTCACTTCCATATTTCTGATTCTGTGATGCACAACACCTCTGTTGTGGCGTCTGCCACTGGGTTTTTGGAGCATCTTCGGAATGCTCTTTCACCGACTAAACGATCCTGCATCAAAAATCACTGCTCTGTACTAGATAGTAAGCGTATTGTCTATTTCCATTAATTCTACCTGACAAAAGGTCTCAGGCTGATGAACAGTAATCAAGAATCGGTCTGTCGAAAAAATGTCTTGTAGGCGTCTTCTCTAGTGGATGAGTTACGTATCTTAAGATTCCTCCTATGAATCTCAGCCTGACGCCTGCCTTTCCCGCTATTTCTTTAATTTGACCATTACACTGTAGGCCGCTCCGGCCTCTTAGTCCTTGGATAATGGCAGTTATTGTTTCCAGTAACTTGTCACCAGTAGTATAATGGAGCAGTAGTGGATTGCTTCGCGTATTTACGAGTAATTTGTTACATTTATTTACGTTCAAAGTCAACAGTCAGTGCTCGCAAAATTAATCACTCCTCTGCAAGTCTTCATGCAGTTCGCTACGTCTTCTGGCGTTGCTACCTTCTTATAGACAATCGGATCATCTGCAGGTAACCTCATGGAGAGTACGACGTTACCCACTAGGTCACTGATATGTGTTGGAAACAGTAAAGATCTTACAGACTTCCCAGTGTACTTCAAAACTTATCTCTGCATCTGTCAATCTTTCCCCCTTAAGAATGACGTTGTGAGTACTGCCTGCAAGAAAGTCCTCAACAGGATCACAGATCTGGTACAGTTATTGGTACGCTCTTTTTCCTTTTCATTACGTGAAGTGCGGGACAGTATCATATGCCTTATTGAAGTCAAGGTACAGGGTACGAATCTACCGATCTCTAAGCCGCTCTGGATCTCATCGACGAACAAAGCGAGGAGCAAAGTGAGTTTCGCAAGATCTCTGCTTGTAGAATCTATATTGATATTCGAAGAATATCTACGAAATTGTCATATTACGTAGGCGCAAAGCTTGTTCCACAATTCTGGAACAAACTGACGTCCAGAAGGAGATTTTCACTCTGCAACCGAGTATGCGCTGGTACGAAACTTCCTAGCAGATTAAAACTGTGTCGGACCGAGGCTCGAACTCGGGACGTTTGCCTTCGCGGGCAAGTGCTCTACCGTCTGAGCTACCCAAGCACGACTCAAGCCCCCTACTCACAGCTATTTGTCGGTGATACAACCCTATCATTATTCAAAAGTATCTGACGACTATTCTTGAAAACGTGTATGGCATGCGTTTTTTGTTGTTTTTTTTTTTTAAAAAAAGGGCCCGGTGGATACGTTCCGTTATTCCAGCGACGTACGGTGCCCGAGGTCTTTCGCACGCATTTCAGTCCCTGCGAGCTGTTCCACGTCATATGGGACGGTAACCATCTACTTTTCATTTGAGTTACTCCTTCACTTGCTTCACTGTCTTTAATCAAGGATCAGTTCTGATTCCTAATACTAGTTTTTCGATTTTAGAGATGACATTCGTCATAGATTGTGCTTTTTTATTAATTGGTTTTTTTCACAATTGAGGAGGGCTGAGAACGTTGTCTAGCCACACAAACAGTTTCTATACTGCATTCTGTAACTACTCCCCACACCATGCGATATAGCATTTGTAAGCAATCCTCCTTGTGTTATGAAATTACAAATCATATTTATTAAGTATGTATAAGCCCGTTCTTTGCCGGGCGTATGCGATCCACACCTAATTTCCTACCCTGAACGCGTAATATTGTCTTCCATGTTTAAGTCCGGCCATTCAGTTCCTCAATCCCTCATTATCAACGCGTTAATTTATAAAATTATTCTGTACAGATGTACATAAGAAATGTAACTGTAAAGTTTGTAAACAGGCCGTGTGGGCCTATAACTGACTTGGATAAATATAGCTACAGAGGACTAATAGACTTTTCATTCAGTTTATGTTTAATAATTTTACCTCCTGTATTAAAAAACTGTTTACTGTATGAATTGTGCCGGCCGCTGTGGCCGAGCGGTTCTAGGCGCTTCAGTCCGGAACCGCGCCGCTGCTACGGTCGCAGTTTCGAATCCTGCCTCAGGCATGGATGTGTGTGATGTCCTTAGGTTAGTTAGGTGCAAGTAGTTCTAAGTCTAGGGGACTGATTACGTCAGATGTTAAGTCCCATGGTACTGAGAGCCTTTTTTCATATGAACTGTCAATCAAGCATGTACATCTTGGATACGGTAAACAGGTGTGGGAGTAAGATTATGACCTGAGGCGTTGCACGCTCTGATAGGGCCTGCTTTATGATTTTGTGTTAGTATAAGCAGTGACCTATCAGTGGGCGCTCTTAGTGGTCGCTTGATATTTGGTGAAACTGTTTTCTGGCTAAGAGAAGCAAGTAAACGTTGATGTAATCGTTAACTACACTGCTCTTGCTAACCTACTGATGTAACAGTGAGATAAAATTTACAGTTCCCGTCTCTCGAATCTGCACAGTTAGCCGGCACCTTGCGTGGGTGCAGCGTAGCGACCAGGGTGTCTCTTGGCTGGTGCTAGACTGTGGGTCGTTACGGCATTCGCGTCGTAAACGCGTTGGCGACCCCTGGGACCAGCCGCCGGTGTTGGTGGCGGCAACTTTTATGAGACTTTATACGACTCATTAAGCGCGTCTCGTCCTCGCAAACCGCCGTGCCAATCAGGAACGGAGGACCACCTTGGAGCAGAAAGGACGCGGTCGCGCACACTGTAGTACGGATAACGAAGTGGAAAACGGCGTTCGCAATCGCACGATATCGTACAAGGACCTCATAATCTCTAAGAGAACTAAATTACAGGAAGTAATTTGTTGTGAAGAATCCGTCTCATTCATGAATGACAGCGTAAAAGTCACTTCGTAGAACTACTGTATTTAAGTGTTGACCTTCGAAATGTGGTGAAACTTCCAACACAACATCATTGAAGCAGTGCATGGCAGTTACTAAGATCAGCGGTTATGGAATGAGAAATAAATCGCATAAATCGCACAACAATGGAAAGGTATCTGAGTCGGATGAGATACATGTAACAGTCCAGAGGAACCACGTGAAATCACTTCTACCATTAGTTTATCGTGTGCCACTGTAGGAACGAAGGCCACAATATAACTGAAAAAAAGAAAAGAAAACAATAAGTCGTCGGACGAATTGTCGAAATTATAAGCTCAGCTGGCGTCAAACTGTTGATAAGATGGAACATGTTTTATGCCTACATTTTATGACATACACTACTGGCCATTAAAATTGCTACACCAAGAGGAAATGCAGATGATAAACGAGTATTCATTGGACAAATCTATTACACTAGAACTGATATGTGATTACATTTTCACGTAATTTGGGTGCATAATCCTGAGAAATCAGTACCCAGAACAACCACCTCTGGCCGTGATAACGGCCTTGAGACACCTGGGCATTGACTCAAACCCCCCAAGCTTTGTTGGCGTGTACAGGTACAGCTGCCCATGCAGCTTCAACACGATACCACAGTTCATCAAGAGTAGTGACTGGCGTATTGTGACGAGCTAGTTGCTCGGCCAACATTGACCAGACGTCTTCAATTGGTGAGAGATCTGGGGAATGGGCTGGCCAGGGCAGCAGTCGAAATTTTCTGTATCCAGAAAGGCCTGTACAGGACCTGCAACATGCGGTCGTGCATTATCCTGCTGAAATGTAGGGTTTCGCAGGCATCGAATGAAGGGTAGAGCCACGAGTCGTAACACATCTGAAATGTAACGTCCACTGTTCAAAGTGCCGTCAATGCGAACAAGAGGTGACCGAGACATGAAACCAATGGCAACCCATACCGTCACGCCGGGTGATAAGCCAGTATGGCGATGACAAGTACACGCTTCCAATGTGCGTTCACTGCGATGTCGCCAAACACGGATGCGACCATCATGATGCTGTAAACAGAACCTGGATTCACCCGAAAAAATGACGTTTTGCCATTCGTGCGCCCAGGTTCGTCGTTGAGTACACTATCGCAGGCGCTCCTGTCTGTGATGCAGCATCAAGAGTAACCGCAGCCATGGTCTCCGAGCTCATAGTCCATGCTGCTGCAAACGTCGTCGTACTGCTCGTGCAGATGGTTGTTGTCTTGCAAACGTTTCCATCTGCTGACTCAGGGATCTGCACGATCCGTTACAGCCATGAAGAAAAGATGCCTGTCATCTCGGCTGCTAGGGATACGATGCCGTTGGGATCCAGCACGGCGTTCCGTATTACCCTCCTGAACCCACCGATTCCATATTCTGCCAACAGTCATTGGATCTCGACCAGCGCGAGCAGCAATGGCACGATACGATAAACAGCAATCGCGATAGGCTACAATCCGACCTTTATCAAAGCTGGAAACGTGATGGTACGCATTTCTCCTCGTTACACTAGGCATCACAACAACGTTTCACCAGACAACGCCGGTCAACTGCTGTTTGTGTATGAGAATTCGGTTGGAAACTTTCCTCATGTCAGCACGTGGTAGGTGCCGCCACCGGCGCCAACCCTGTGTGAATGCTCCAAAAAGTTAATCATTTGGATATCACAGTATCTTCTTCCTGTCGGTTAAATTTCGCGTCTGTAGCACGTCATCTTCGTCGCGTAGCAATTTTAATGGCCAGTAACGTATAACTCGCCCAAAAATATTGACATGTACACCGAAAACAGTGATCTTGAAAAACATAGACTAGCTATATTACTCCATTATATGAAGACGACAATGGCTCACAGGTTTAAGCCTTGTTTCGGAGAAATTCACATTAGTTGCTTACTGTGAACAAAATACCGCGTTTCCGATTATCGTAGAAGATTTTTGCCTGGATTCAGAATTCTCTAGGAGATGAACCACCTGTTTCATTCTTTTTTCCTATTTGTCATAGTCTTCTGACTGGTGTGACGCGGGCCGCCACGTATTCCTCTCCTGCGCCGATCTCCTCATTTCAGAGTAACACTTGCAACCTACTTAGAATTTTTTGGCTGAATGTATTCCAATCTCTGCATCCACTTTTAGATTTTACTCTCTACAGTTCCCTAGCAGTAGCTGCCATGGAGGTCATTCCATGATGGCTTAGCAAAAACCCTATCATCTTGTCCCTTCTTCTTTTCAGTGTTTTTCATAAGTTTGTTTCTTCGCCGATTCTGCGGAGAACCTCCTCATTCCTTATCTTACCAGTCCGCCTGATTTTTAACATTCTTCTGTTCCGTCACATCTTATGCGCTTCATGATTTACCGCCGTACAACACTGTACTACAAACGTACATTCTTAGAAATTTCTTCCTCAGATTTGGCCCTTGTATGATACTATTAAGCATCTTGGCCTGGGAGGCCCTCTTTTCCTGTGCTAGTCTGCTTCTTTCGTCTTCCTAGATTTCTTCCAGTCTTCCTAGCTTTTTTCCAGGTTCCAAAGTAACGGAATTCCTTAACTTCATGTACTTCTTGACAACCAATTTCGATTTTAAGTTTCTGTAATTCCCATTTCTGCCACTTCTCATTAACTGTCTTTTCCTGACTTACTCTCACCAATAATCTATTCTCACTAGAAAATTCATTCCACTCAACACATCCAGCAATCCTTGTTCACTTTTGCTAAGGGCAGCAATATCGTCAGCGAATCATACTATCGATATTCTTTCACTATGAATTTCAGTCACACTCTTGAATCTTTATTTTATTCCGGTATTCCTTCTATGATGCATAGGATGAACAGCAGGGGCGAAAGATAGCATATCCACGGTGCGTAACTTTTAATTCGAGTAATACGTTCTTGGTCACTGTTTCCTCTTGGTTCTTGTACCTATTATATGTCACACGCTTTTCCCTGCAACTGACTCTATATTCCTCAGAATTTCGAACATCTTGAACCATTTCGTATTACTAAACGCTTTTTCTAGATCGAAAAATCCTAGTTGCGTATCATGATTTTCCTTCACTAATTAAAATTATCAGGGCAAAGTCAAAAGTATCATTGTGGCGTATTTTTCTTTCCTAGAGCCAGAATGATTGTCATCTAAGGGATTCTCAATCTTCTTTCCCATTCTTCTGTGTACTGTTCTTATCAGCAGAAAGCTGATTGTGCAACAGTTTTTGCACCTGTCTCATCTTGCCGTGTTCGGAATTGTATGGATGGTATTGTAACGAATTTCTGACGGTACGTCGCCAGTCCCGTAGATTCTGCAGATCAACCTAAACTTCCATGAAATGTTATTTACCTCTTCTGCTTTATTTGATCTTAAGTCGTCCGTAGTTAAGTTCTCACACATACTGGATTCGCTGTCTTTGCACTTTTTTTCTATCTAGTCATCCGACAAGCCCACGTCCTCATAGAGGCCTTCAGTGTACGCTTTTCAGCTATCCGCTGTTTTCTCCGCGTTAAGCTGTGGAATTCCTATTGCATTCCTCATGATAGCACAATAGGTTTGAATTTCACCGTCGATTGTTCTGATATTTCTATAACATGGGCCTCTGCATCAAAGATATTTCTTCTTTTTTTTATTTCTCACATTTTTTATACAGTCATTTCGTTTGGCTGTCCTGCACTTCCTGTTTATGCATTTCCATAGGTTTCTATTGACTCAACAGAAGAATGACACAGCCAACCGTTTGCAAATAACTGATTGGTACACTGACCTAGGTTTCGATATCTCTAAGGATATCTTCATCAGAATGAAACCGTATAACATAATACATACAAATTAGGTATGACAGAAAGCATTAACCAAGATGACAATTGTCATGACGCACATAGGTTACTTACGTAAAATTACATTACGAGAAAGGAATGGTCGGAAGTAAGAGCAGATGTGTTGAAGTCAAAAAGCTAAATAAAACACTTTACAGCCTTTGGCACGTGTTGCCTCGCTAGGAACAACATCAGACCGATCGGCCCAGTGGGTTACATTGCTGCCACGAAAACAATACGAGTTGCGCCACCTGTTGGGCGAGGACAGTGGCATGTGCCTGCTTCAAACATTGTAACAGAGATAATTGAAAACGAAGACAGTTAATTTTAAAGAAATACAAACGGAGAGGGTTGATTGTATTTTTGAAAATACACAGTCGTCAAGCAGAATAACTGTAACTAACAGCCATCTATTAGGGTTTACAGAAATTACTATTACCTAAAGGATAGAATAATATAGAAAAACTATAGAAACAGCTGTATAACCGAGAAAATATCTGCATGAAGGTGTACACATCTATGAGATACTTGTTTCGGACCAGAAACAGAAAAATATATTAAAAAATAGAAGAATCAAAATTCCGCTATTAATGGATTAAAACTATTGAAAAAATTTTGTTACGTAATTGTAACTGTTCATTGAGGATGAGGCCACCATTCTTAGAAATATGCTTGAAAATCTCCAGCTCTTCGACTGCGGCGAGAATATGACCTCTCTTTTCTCTATGTAAAGTGGAGATTTCTTCAACGCTTTTTGGTTGGTGTCCGGAAATAATCAAATGATCAGCAAAAGTGGAACTGTGTACATTAAGGCCATTTTTTCCCAGTAAATGTCCCTTGTACCTGACACTGAAACGTCTCCCAGTCTGTCCTATATAATAAACGGGACACGTATCGAAAGTGGTTTTATACATTCCTGAAATGTGTGTAGGAGCAACTGAGGACTTGACATTGTCAATGAGGTTTTCTTGCAAGTTATTGTTAGTGGAAAAGGTGACTTTGAATCCATATTTTTTAATTAGAAGACGATGAATTTTATACGAAATAGGACCTAAAAATTGGATCTAGAAATATATTTGTACTCGTTACTGTCCGAAAGAGCACTGCTGCCTAAAGTGGTCTTTTAGCATGAGTTTTAACTTTGAAGATCTTGTCAAATAACGTGGGATCATAGCCGTTATTAATTGCAATAGATTTTATTATATTCATCTCTTCACTCAGCTTGTCATGTGACAAAGGTCTGTTTCTTACTATATTTTTCATGCCTCTGATTCCGAAACAAAACTCACATAGATGTGTACTACTAAAGGTACCTTCATGCAGATATCTTCTGGACTGTACAGCTGTTTGTAAAGTTTTTCTACAGTATTCTGTCCTTTACGTAATAGCAATTTCTGTACAGACTAATAGAAGGCTCTGATTTATACTTGATCTGCTTGACTACTTTGTATTTCCTAAAATACTTTAAGTTCTTTCCATTTGTATTTTGTTTTTTAAAATTAACTGTCTTTTTTCTAAATTATTTGTGTTACAGTGTTTGAAGTGGGCACATTTCACTGTCCGCGTCCGATAGACAGCACAACTTGTATTGTTTTCGTGGCAGCAATGTAAGCCACTGGGTCGATCAGTCTGATGCTGTTCCTAGCTAGGCAACACGTGCCAAAGGCTGTAAAGTGTTTTATTTAATTTTTTGACTTGGGCCTATTTACTCTTACATGTGACCATTGCTTTCTCGAAATTTAATTTTACGTAAGTAACCTTTGTACGCCATAACAATTGTCATCTTGATTAATGCTATTTGTTACACTTAATTTTCTAAGTATTATTTTATAGCGTTTCTCAAAATTTCGTTCTGATGAAGGCATCCCTAGAGGTGTCGAAACGTTGGTCGATGTACCGAACAGATTTTTGCAACCGGTTGGCAGAATGATTCCTATGTTGAAACTAACATACGATTACTCATAAACAGCCATTTTTAAAACTGTAGTGTTTATTTTGTCTTATCCTTAAGATTTTTGTTCTTCCTTATTTCGTCGATCATTGAAGTGAATTAAAGTATTTCTTTTGTGACCCAAGGTTTCTTCAGAGCTACCTCCCACGTAACTGTGTCTGACTGTCCTGTTTAGAGATGTCCATTCCTCTTCAGCTGATCTGCTCACAGTGACATTTCTTATTCCAGTATTCACGTTCTCAGCGAACTTCAAATGCGTCTCATCATTCATTTATACTCCCGTATTATCCCACATCATCCTTCCACACTGATTCCTCCCTATGAATCTGTCAAACTTCAGTCTACTCTTCATCGTTGCCCAGTTATGATCTGTGTCTATATCTGCTCCTTGGTAGGCCTTACAATCCAACACCTGTTTTCAGAATCTTTGTCTGATATGATGCGATCTAACTGCAGTCTTACAGCGTAAAAGAACTTTACTTTGACAAAAACCGTGTATGTCCTTCTAAGTGTCTGCGTCATCTCTGTTACCACAGATTATGTTTCACTGTTCTGATTTGTACTGAGAGTTCAGTACACGCGTGTTGCGTAGTTGCTTTTAATGCTCTGAGTGCAGTGCATGTTCACCAAACTGCAGAAAACAGACGTACGACGTAGATCCGTTGGCTTGAGACTGTGATGAACTATTAGTGAAGAACTGGGACTACTTAAAATACTGATTCTTTCCTTTTTTGGAATGATACTCATATTTACTCTAGCAGAACACTAGAAACTGCGAATTACAATCTATATCTACCATCTATTTAACGATTTACACATCATTAGTAAATTCATTTGTTTTGAGTGTTCTACCCTTAACATTTATGTATGGAACTGAAATATAACCTATCGCACCAAACAACGTATGGTTGCTCGTTCTGAAGTGATTAGTCAGCCCAAACCACCTTGCTTGGGCATGCAGTTTAGGCATGACCCGAAGTGCTTATCAGATTTGCTTATTACTATGACTTTTCAAGTTTGTAGGCAATAACCCGTTATTTAGAAATGGCAATATCTGAATGTCAAGAAAATTTAATGCAACTCTTTTGCAATATCAATGATAGAAAATTAGTGCTTTGGTGAACTGCCTCCGAACACAGCATTCAATCACAGGGATAGACTTCAATCCGGAAGGTCTTCCCACGAAAAGCGTTCCAGTCACATCATTTTCTACCGGCATATCACAGTACTATTTACGTCATTTACTTAATGCTCCCACGCCCGGGCTCCCGGGTTCGATTCCCGGCGGGGTCAGGGATTTTCTCTGCCTCGTGATGGCTGGGTGTTGTGTGATGTCCTTAGGTTAGTTAGGTTTAAGTAGTTCTAAGTTCTAGGGGACTGATGACCATCGATGCTAAGTCCCATAGTGCTCATAGCCATTTGAGCCATTTTGAACTTAATGCTGAATTCCATCTGCTCTGAGGAGGAAATCTTGGAGCTAGATGTAGTGACCGTTAAACCCAGAAATATTACACATCCTCTTCCATCTGAAATATCTAAAATTGGGGCGTTCTTGTAGACAACCCTCAACTGGGAAATAAGTAAGTTTAATCTATTTTCAGTCGAGTTAACTGCAAGCATCTCTCAACAGCGGTGCTACCCAGTAATCCGATATTTTGATACGTGTTTTCCATTTTAATATTATTAGGAAATTCTCAACAATGCTTTGTTTAACATGAATAAATAATTACTACATTAATTAGCCTGCAATAAGAAAAACTGTTCCTTCCTATCTATATATACCTATAACATTATACCATTGAATGATTACACCTTAGTCACATCTCCCAATGTTATTTGAATCCCATAAATCTATTAACAGAAGTTGCATAAGAATTATTCTGCTCTTATAACTTGTTGGCAGCTTTTTGTTGACCTACGATTTCATTTAATTGTTTGTAATTTCTAGGAGAAATTTAAATTAGCATTTTATTGTATATATCAAAAAAGATGTCTGCCTCCGGTAGCTGACTGGTCAGCGCGACAGACTGTCAATCCTAAGGGCCAGGGTTCGATTCCCGGCTGGGTCGGAGATTTTCTCCGCTCAGGGACTGGGTGCTGTGTTGCCCTAATCTTCATCATTTCATCCCCACCGACGCGCAAGTCTCCGAAGTGGCGTCAAATCGAAAGTCTACCCAACGGGAAGCCCTAGTCACACGACGAGAGAGAGATCAAAAAGATTGCAAAAGAAATTTTGTAGATATACCTCTGTCAGCGCATTGGAGTCTTCAGATTTTTAATAAAGGAACATTTGTATTACTGAAATGTGTTTACACGCTTACCACAACCTCTATCCACACAACGCATATCTTTGTACTTCTTAAGCCTTTCCTGCGTTATACAGAAAACAAAACGTCTATACAACCATTGTCACGGATGTCGATATGTAGGGGAATCATTTTACACTCATACAGCAACAGGAACAGATGAAGAAAAATCACTAATTAGCACATAGGCGTGATATCGTTGTGTAAAGTGTGGTCTCGTACTGCGTGACTTCAGATTTTCCCAACTGTGCTTGGTGCAGTAAATGTGAGTCCATCCTCTCACCTCCAGCGTCAGTGTACAGGACCGGTACAATTGCATGTAACAACACAAAATAGCTTAATTTAGTTTCTTAATAAATCCAAACAAACGCTAAAAATACACATATGATTATATTACATATTCATCTGAATGCATGCTTTATCATTGTTTTGGCTAAGTGTGGTGGGAATTTAAGGAGATGGGACGTGGATAAACTGAAAGAAACAGAGGTTGTACAGAGTTTCAGGGAGAGCATAATGGAACAATTGTCAGGAATGGGGGAAAGAAATACAGTAGAAGAAGAATGGGTAGCTTTGAGGGATAAAGTAGTGAAGGCAGCAGAGGATCAAGTAGGTAAAAAGACGAGGGCTAGTAGAAATCCTTGGGTAACAGAAGAAATATTGAATTTCATTGATGAAAGGAGAAAATATAAAAATGCAGTAAATGAAGCAGGCAAAAAGGAATACAAACGTCTCAAAAATGAGGTCGACAGGAAGTGCAAAATGGCTAAGCAGGCATGGCTAGAGGACAAACTTTAGGATGTAGAGGCTTATCTCACAAGGGGTAAGATAGATACAGCCTACAGGAAAATTAAAGGGACCTTTGGAGATAAGAGAACCACTTGTATGAACATCAAGAGCTCAGATGGAAACCCAGTTCTAAGCCAAGAAGGGAAAGCAGAAAGGCGGAAGGAGTATATTGAGGGTCTATACAAGGTCGATGTACTTGAGGACAATATTATGGAAATGGAAAAGGATGTAGATGAAGATGAAATGGGAGGTACGATACTGCGTGAAGAGTTTGACAGAGCATTGAAAGACCTGAGTCGAAACAAGGCCCCTGGAGTAGACAACATTCCATTGGAATTCCTGACGGCCTTGGGAGAGCCAGTCCTGACAAAACTCTACCATTTGGTGAGCAAGATGTATGAAAAAGGCGAAATACCCTCAGACTTCAAGAAGAATATAATAATTCCAATCCCAAAGAAAGCAGGTGTTGACAGGTGTGAAAATTACCGAACAATCAGTTTAATAAGCCACAGCTGCAAAATACTAACAACAATTCTTTACAGACGAATGGAAAAACTAGTAGAAGCCGACCTCGGGGAAGATCAGTTTGGATTCCGTAGAAATACTGAAACACGTGAGGCAATACTGACCTTACGACTTATCTTAGAAGAAAGATTAAGCAAAGGCAAACCTACGTTTCTAGCATTTGTAGACTTAGAGAAAGCTTTTGATAATGTTGACTGGAATACTCTCTTTCAAATTCTAAAGGTAGTAGGGGTAAAATATAGGGAGCGAAAGGCTGTTTACAATTTGTACAGAAACAAGATGGCAGTTATAAGAGTCGAGGGACATGAAAGGGAAGCAGTGGTTGGGAAGGGAGTGAGACGGGGTTGTAGACTCTCCCTGATGTTATTCAATCTGTATATTGAGCAAGCAGTAAAGGAAACAAAAGAAAAATTCGGAGTAGGGATTAAACTCCATGGAGAAGAAATAAAAACTTTGAGGTTCGCCGATGACATTGTAATTCTGTCAGAGACAGCAAAGGACTTGGAAGAGCAGTTGAACGGAATGTATGGTGTCTTGAAGGGAGGATATAAGATGAACATCAACAAAAGCAAAACGAGGATAATGGAATGTAGTCGAATTAAGTCGGGTGATGTTGAGGGTATTAGATTAAGAAATGAGACACTTAAAGTAGTAAAGGAGTTTTGCTATTTGGGGAGCAAAATAACTGATGATGGTCGAAGTAGAGAGGATATAAAATGGAGACTGGCAATGGCAAGGAAAGCGTTTCTGAAGAAGAGAAATTTGTTAACATCGAGTATAGATTTAAGTGTCAGGAAGTCATTTATGAAAGTATTTGTATGGAGTGTAGCCATGTATGGAAGTGAAACATGGACAATAAATAGTTTGGACAGGAAGAGAATAGAAGCTTTCGAAATGTGGTGCTACAGCAGAATGCTGAAGATTAGATGGGTAGATCACATAACTAATGAGGAAGTATTGAATATGATTGGGGAGAAGAGAAGTTTGTGGCACAACTTGACCAGAAGAAGGGATCGGTTGGTAGGACATGTTCTGAGGCATCAAGGGATCACCAATTTAGTATTTGAGGGCAGTGTGGAGGGTAAAAATCGTAGGGGGAGACCAAGAGATGAATATACTAAGCAGATTCAGAAGGATGTAGGTTGCAGTAGGTACTGTGAGATGAAGAAGCTTGCACAGGATAGAGTAGCATGGAGAGCTGCATCAAACCAGTCTCAGGACTGAAGACCACAACAACAACAAGTGTGGCTGTTTGACGTCCAGACAACACCACTGTTTGTTTATTACGAGGGCATTGCTCGTAACATCCTCAGAGTGTTATTGCCACCAAACACCCGTCTGCCGCTAATGACCAGCTAATGTGATTACTAACTTCGCTCCCTGGCATCACCTTTCTTGTGCTTTAAACTCGACAGACGACTAATTTTGTTATGACCTCTTTGGTCATGCAGCATTACTTAATTGTTTTCCTAATCTGTTCTAAGGTATCTCTTTTCCCACTTTAAAGTTTTTCTCATTGGATGTAACTGTTGTCGTTACAAGCATTGTTAGTGGAACTATATATTACAATAGGTGTATGTTTTGTACATTCATACCAACGTTTCTTGAGCGTTATAATATTATCTGACATTTGTTAATATCATTTAAACGCTGTAATATTCTGGTCATAATTATGTTTATTATAGTTAGACCACTATTTTGCGTTCCTATTACGTATTTCCGTCTAGTTCGTAACTTTACCATATGTAATTCACCTAATGTAGCTTCACACTTGAATCTTAGATGTAGTATGTTTATGCTCCTTGTCAGATTTTCACATTTCTAGTGTTGTACCTCGCATATGGCAGCAATACATCTATTTCAGCATATTTCGTAAGCAACTCACAAACACAGTTTCTCATTGTTCATAAATGCTGGCCGTCTTTAATGTAGAAATGTAGTCTTCTACATCCCCTTCATTACACTTCATATTGGCCAACGTACCTGTTGCCTAATTTTATTGTCTGAAGACTGGTTTGATGCAGCTCTCTATGTTACTCTGTCCTGCGCAAGCCTCGTCAGCTCTGAATAACACCTGCAGTTTGCACCTTTCTGAATCTGCTTACCGTATTCATCTCCTGGTCTCCCTCTACGAATTTTAGCACCACACGTCTCTCCACAACTGACCTGGTGATCAATTGACATTTCAGAATGTATCAAGCGACCCCTTCTTCTAGTCAGCTTGTGGCACAAATCACTTTTTTCTCCAATTCTGTTCACTTCCTCCTCATTAGTAACGTGATCTATCCATCTAGTCGTGAACGTTCTCCTATTCCACCTCTTTTAAAAAGCTTCGATTCTATTCTTGTCTAAGCTGTTTATCGTCCATGTTTCACTTTCATATATGACAATATTCCATACCAATATTTTCAGTTATGACTTTAGGAAGAAACACTTAAATCTACAGGGTGGCAATTATTGAACTATATGAAGAAAGAAAACATAAATTAGTTACAAACAACTGCGTGCACACACTTTATTCAACATCTAAACAGCATTACAGATGTTCGCATTTTGGTTGTGACATCCTAGATATGCCTTCCATCATTGGCGATGATGTGGCGCTGACGAAATGCAAAATATGCATGACCCGCTGAAGTGTCGGAATGTTGATGCTGTCGAAGACCTGCTGAATGGCTGTTTTCAGCTCAGCAATGGTTTTGGGGTTATTGCTGTAAACTTTGTCTTTAATATAGCCCCACAAAAAGGAGTCACATGTGTTCAGATCCAGAGAATATGGAGGCCAATCGAGGCCCACGCCATTCCAGGACATCAAACACTCTTCTGTTTCGATGGGGTCGGGCTCCGTCTTGGATGAATCTCATGTTGTCGAAATCAGTGTCACTTGGATAATGGGGATGAAATTATCATCCAAAACCTCCACGTAGCGTTTAGTAGCACCAAGGAATATCGCACCGATTATCCCGTGACTGAAAACTGCACACCACAAAATCACCCGTCAAGTATGAAGAGACTTCTCGATCGGCAAATGCGGCTTCTCAGTCGCTTAAATGCGCCAATTTTGCTTAGTGAGGAATCTATTCAAATGAATGTGGGCTCCGTCGCTAAGCCAAACCATATTCACATCGAAATCCTGCTCATCAATTCTGTGGACAGTAGTGTTGCCGAAACACAACCGCTGCTCCATGGCCCTGGTGCTTAGTCGCTAATGGGTTAGAATTTTGTATGGTAATAGATGCAAGTCTTCAACAACAATTCGTCGCATTGTCTCCCGGATGCTTCCCACATGTTGTACAGCTCGTCCGATCGAGTCCCTGCGGCTGTTTTGAAACAAAGCGCATGGCTTTACGATTTTCTCAGGTATTTCAGGCGTCACCGTGACACTTTCATTTGCAAATGGCTCACAACAACAAGCGCGTGAGCATGCAGATACTAGTTTCCATCATGCCCCACTTCCAACCGTCCAGTTTGAACGTCCTAACACAAACCGTTCAGAAGTTTTGACAATTTTATTTCATATATTTCAATAATTGTCACCCCGTGTATCTAATGTTAACAGACTTTCCTTCTCAGCAACGCTTTTCTTGCTATTGCCAGTAAAAAGTTTATATACTGTCTACTTCAGACATCACCAGTTATTTTGCTGCCCAAATAGTAGAACTCGTCTACTACTTTAAGTGCCTCGTCTCTTAATCTGAGTCCCTCAGCAACACCTGATTTATTTCGACTACATTCCAGTATCCTTGTTTTACTTTTCTTGGCTTTCATCTTGTAGCCTCCTTTCAAGGCACCACTCATTCCGTTTGCCGACTCTTGTAAGATCTTTGCTGTCTATTACATAATTATAAAGTGATCGCCAACCTCAAAGTTTTTTTTCTTCTCCCAGAACTTAAATTCCTCCTTCAGACTTTTCTTTGACTTCCTGTATTGCTTGCTTGAAGTACGGACAGAATACCATCGGGGGATAGGCTACAACACTGTCTTACTCCCTTCGCAACCTCTGCATCCCTTTAATTACCCTTGACCCTAACAACTCTGGTTTCCGTACAATTTCTAAATAGTCTTTGGCTCCATGTGTTTTACCTACATGCCGAAGAGAGTAGGAGTCAACATTGTCAAAAGCTTTCTCTAAAATTTTAGGTGCTATAAATGTAGGTTTTTCGTTCCTTAACCTGTCTTCTAAAATAAGTCGCGAGGCCAGTGTTGCCTCACATGTTCCTACATTTCTCCGGAATCCAAAGAGCTCGGCTTCTACTCGTTTTTCATTCTTCTTATGAATTCGTGTCAGTACTTTGCAGCCATGGCGTTAAAATGATAGCTCAGTTTTGACAACTGTCAGCAACTGGAATTATTACATTTTTCTTCAAAAAATGGTTCGAATGGCTCTAAGCACTATGGGACTTAACATCTGAGGTCTTCAGTCGCCTAAACTACTTAAACCTAACTAACCTAAGGATGTCAAACACATCCGTGCCCGAGCCAGGCAGGATTCGAACATTCTTCTTGAAAACTGTCTCACACATAAGATGGAAGAGTTAGGTAATGGATAGCTGTCGCACGGCTATCAGTAGTTTTGATAGAATGTCTTCTACTCCGGGACCATGTTTCGACTTAGGTCTTTCAGTGCTCTGTCAAATTCTTTAAACAGTATAATATCTCCCACGTCATCTTCATCTACTTCATCCTCTTCCATTTCTATAAAATTGTCTTAAAGTTCATGTCTCTTGTACAGACCCTCTGTGTACCCCTTTCACTTTTCAGCGTAGGACTGGTTTTCCATCTAAACTCTTGATGTGATTCTTGAGTTTCTCCCGGCGTATTTGATAATCAAAATATTCACGGGTATGCTGCCGGTCTATAGTGTCCAACGGGCACAATATTTCGGCGATCAAACATGTCGCCATCATCAGGTGAACTGACGGACTGAGCTCCTGTGAACGTGCCGGCACGGAGATCCGTACGCTATGGCTGCTCAGAGGGAACTGGGTTTGGTCGCGGCGGCGGCCGATTTAAATACCCTCCGCCCGCGGCGCGCTCCCTCCGCCGTCCGCGCCCAGCGCCACGGTCTCGCGGTGGAACAGATTGCGACGGCGTCTCAGATGACGTCGGTGTGATGGCTCTGTCCGCCGTGGTCGTCACAACTATACGTCTGCTCGATTTACTCTTGATTAACCCGATCGCTGGTTCCCAAGCCTTGCTAAGATTATAGCCACAGTCCCGGTTTATGAGGTCGTCATTGGTGCGAATTTCGATGGCCTCTCTAACAACGCTGTCCCAGTATCTCGACGTCTGTACCAGAATCCTCGTGCGGTCATACTCCATGGCGTGATTTTCCGACAAACAATGTTCAGCGACCGCCGACTTGCTCGGATACATCAGTCGAGTGTGCCTCTGGTGTTCACGGCATCGATCCTCGACGGTACGCATCGTCTGACCAATATACGACTTGCCACATTGACACGGAATCTGGTACACGCCGGCCTTCCCACTCTCACCGGTGGTAGCGAATTTGTACATGGAGAACTTCGAGGAGGAAGCCCTGTCGTCATCCGTATGGAAACCTACTTGCTTTTTCCGTTACGTGGACGACACGTTCGTCATCTGGCCACATGGTATGGATAAACTCCTTGACTTCCTTACACATCTAAACTCCATACACCCCAACATCAAATTCACTATGGAGACTGAAACGGAGGGTAAATTACCTTTCCTTGACGTCTTGGTCAAGAGAAGGGCTGACGGCACCCTAGGTCATGGGGTGTATCGGAAGGCTACGCACACTGATCTGTATTTGCATGCAGACAGCTGCCACCACCCTTCACAGAGGAATGGGGTACTTAAAACTCTAGTACATAGGGCGCGCACTATCTCTGACGCAGAGAGTCTACCCCAGGAATTGGAACATCTGAGAACTGTATTTCGAAAAAATGGGTACTCAGAGTGGCAGATTCAACGTGCTCTCCGCCCACCCACTGCAGCACAACCTGTTGAGATGGATGAAGTCACGAGGGAGGAGGTAGGCATTGCATTTATTCCATACACAGGCGCACTCTCGGGGAAAATCGCCCGCATTCTGAAGAAACACCGGGTCGGAACTGTGTTTTGTCCTCCAAATAAAACTCGTGCACTGGTGGGGAGCGCCAAAGATGACCTCGGTTTGAGGAAGGCCGGCGTGTACCAGATTCCGTGTCAATGTGGCAAGTCGTATATTGGTCAGACGATGCGTACCGTCGAGGATCGATGCCGTGAACACCAGAGGCACACTCGACTGATGTATCCGAGCAAGTCGGCGGTCGCTGAACATTGTTTGTCGGAAAATCACGCCATGGAGTATGACCGCACGAGGATTCTGGTACAGACGTCGAGATACTGGGACAGCGTTGTTAGAGAGGCCATCGAAATTCGCACCAATGACGACCTCATAAACCGGGACTGTGGCTATAATCTTAGCAAGGCTTGGGAACCAGCGATCGGGTTAATCAAGAGTAAATCGAGCAGACGTATAGTTGTGACGACCACGGCGGACAGAGCCATCACACCGACGTCATCTCAGACGCCGTCGCAATCTGTTCCACCGCGAGACCGTGGCGCTGGGCGCGGACGGCGGAGGGAGCGCGCCGCGGGCGGAGGGTATTTAAATCGGCCGCCGCCGCGACCAAACCCAGTTCCCTCTGAGCAGCCATAGCGTACGGATCTCCGTGCCGGCACGTTCACAGGAGCTCAGTCCGTCAGTTCACCTGATGATGGCGACATGTTTGATCGCCGAAATATTGTGCCCGTTGGACACTATAGACCGGCAGCATACCCGTGGATATTTTGATTAAACTCTTGATGTTCATACAGGTCCTTCTCTTTTCTCCAAAAGCCTCTCTAATTTTGCTATGGGTGGTATCGATCTTTCCCTTCGTGAAATAATTCCTAAATTCTTACATTTGTCCTCTATCCATTCCTGTTAAGTCTCATTTGTAGATCATTTTATTTCCTTTCGCCATCTTCGTTTGCTGCAATTTTATATTTTCCCCTTTCATCACCGAAATTCAATATCTCCAGTGCTATCTGAAGATTCCTACTAGATCTTGTCTTTTTACTTATTTGATAGTCTGCTGCCTTTAATATTTCAGCTCTTAAAGCCATCTATTCGTCTTCTACTGTATTCCTTCCCCCTGCTGTAGTCAACGGTTGTCTAATGCTCCCTCAGAAACTTTCAACAGCCTCCAGTTCTTTCAATTTATCCAGATCAATCGTCTTAATTTCCTACCTTTAGCAACTTCTTCAGTTTTAATCTACAGTTTATAGCCAATATTTTGTGGTAGAGTCCACACCTGCATCCTGAAATATTTTAAAATATAAAAACTGTTTCCGAAATCTTTATCTTACCATTATGTAACCAATCTTAGACCTTCCGATGTCTCCAGGGCTATTCCATATGTACAACTTCGTTTCATGATTCTTGGACCAAGTGATAGCGATAATTTAATTATGCACTCTGCAAAATTCTACGTGGCGAATTCTTGTTTCGTTCTTTCCCCTCCCCCTCCCAGTCCATATTCACCTGCTATTTTTCCTTCTGTTCCCTTTCCTGCCATCGAACGCCTGTTCATTATTATAATTAAGTTTTCGTCTTCATTAATTAGCTGAATCATTTCTTTTACTTCATCGTACATTTCTTCAGTCTCTTCAAACTTCTACTACTGTGATAGGTGTGGGTTTCGTGTCTACCTTGGCCTAGCAGTTACACTTTACTCACTACAAGCCTCATTGTATTCTTAAGTCTTTGTATCTGTGCTTCCTTGTTTTCCATGTATTACGGCCTGCCCATTTATATTGTCTAGTTTCTGTTTTCACCCGTGCTTTACAGATTTCTGTCCTGCTGGTTTACTTGTGGTTATTTATTATTATTTGTGTGTTTTTTGACATGTCCAGTATGACCCTCCTTGCGCCGATAAAGCAGAGTATTAAGGGCGATACAGTTAGTCCAGAATGGTAGAAAATGATGAACTAACAGCATGAATTAAAACTGAAGTAATGCACTCACTTAGCTCGGGCATATGGCAGTCACCAACTACATGCCAATGTCACTGAGGTTAGAATATTTTGGGGGGCATGTTCCCTGTTGCGATTATTATGACATTCTCTGTCTCCTCCACAAATACCTCCTATATTCCTAACCCTCTAGGATGTACCTCTCTTTCCTCGAGTGTGGCTGCGGCTGTGTAGCGTTGATCTGTTTCCCTCCCAACCACACTGCGCGTCATTCCTGTACTCACCACTGCTCCGGCTTGGCTCGCTGTCATTATGGCAGTTTGTCCGCCAGCTGATCTCTTTCTCTACCCCTCCTGCTGTCGCCAGTAGCGAGACAGTGAACTTAACTGCTCACGAATGTCATCTTTATTTACACCGGGGCCATCGAAATATACGGACCCTGCAGCGATCTTCTGGAGTCACACTAGTAGACTTCGGTTCCACAATTCGGGAATGCTCAGCTGCGTGCAGGGCCCACGGAAAATCAATATTTAATTGAAAAAGTACTGATTAAAGTTCTTAATTTTGTCGTGTACTATTGAGAACTTTAATGCATTTAAACGCCCAGTCAAAAGTTATAAACTCGTCCGTAACAGGTACTCGCTCTCCGCCGGAGACGTCTGCTGGCACTCGTAACACCCGCAGTGACACGTGCTCTGACGAGCGCCGCACGGCCTAACTACCTCGTGGACCTCGTGTTGATACTGATAAGCTTCTCCTCACTTCAACAGGAAATTTATTTATAATTATCGCAATAAGGTCTGACTTTATTAACGAGTCCGTTAAGTACAGATTATTTACACAGTAGTATTACGGCTATTACGGCCGCTACTAGCAAAATTTGTGCCCTCAATCGTTTCATTTCTTAAACAGTTTTGTGTACTACCAGATACACTACTGGCCATTAAAATTGCTACGCCACGAAGATGACGTGCTACAGACGAGAAATTTAACCGACAGGAAGAAGATGCTTTTATATGCAAATGATTAGCTTGTCAGAGCATTCACACAAGGTTGGCGCCGGTGGCAACACCTACAACATGTTGACATGAGGAAAGCTTCCAACCAATCTCTCATACACAAACAGCAGTTGACCGGCGTAGCCTGGTGAAACGTAGTTGTGATGGCTTTTGTGAGGATGAGAAAAGCGTACCATCACGTTTCCGACTTTGCTAAAGATCGGATTGTAACCTATCGCGATTGCGGTTTATCGTATCGTGACATTGCTGCTCGCGTTGGTCGAGATCCAATGACTGTTGGCAGAATATGGAATCGGTGGGTTCAGGAGGGTAATACGGAACGCCGTGCTGGGTCCCAACGGCCTCGTATCACTAGCAGTCGAGAAGATAGGCATCTTATCCGCATGGCTGTAACGTATCGTGCAGCCACGTCTCGATCCCTGAGTCAAGAGATGGGGACGTTTGCAGGACAACAAACATCTGCACGAACAGTTCGACGACGTTCGCAGCAGCATGGACTATCAGCTGGGAGACCGTCGCTGCGGTTACCCTAGACGCTGCATCACAGGCAGGAGCGCCTGCGATGGTGTACTCAACGACGAACCTGGGTGCACGAATGGCTAAACGTCATTTTTTCGGATGAATCCAGGTTCTCTTTACAGCATCATAATGGTCGCATCCGTGTTTGGCGACATCGCGTTGAACTCTCATTGGACGCGTTTATTCGTCATCGCCATACTGGCGTATCACCCGGCGTGATGGTATGTGGTGCCAATGGTTACACGTCTCGGTCACCTCGTGTTCGCATTGACGGAAATTTGAACAGTGGACGTTACATTTCAGATGTTTTAGGACCCGTGACTCTAAACTTCATTCGATGCCTGCGAAACCCTACATTTCAGCAGGATAATGCACGACCGCATGTTGCAGGTCCTGTACAGGCCTTTCTGGATACAGAAAATGTTCGACTGCTGCCCTGGCCAGGACATTCTCCAAATGGTTCAAATGGCTCTGAGCACTATGGGACTTAACTTCTGTGGTCATCAGTCCCCTAGAACTTAGAACTACTTAAACCTAACTAACCTAAGGACATGACACACATCCATGCCCGAGGCAGGATTCGAACCTGCGACCGTAGCAGTCCCGCGGTTCCAGACTGCGCGCCTATAACCACTAGACGACCGCCGCCGGCAGGACATTCTCCAGATCTCTCACTAATAGAAAATATATGGTCAATGGCGGCCGATCAACTGGCTCGTCACAACACGCCAGTCACTACTCTTGATGACTGTGGTATCGTGTTGAAGCTGCATGGGCAGCTGTATCTGTACACGCCATCCAAGCTCTGTTTGGCTCAATGCCCAGGCGTATCAAGGCCGTTATTACGGCCAGAGGTGGTTGTTCTGGGTACTGATTTCTCAGCATCTATGCACCCAAATTGCATGAAAATGTAATCACATGTCAGTTCTAGTATAATATATTTGTCCAATGAATAGCCGTTTATCTTCTGCATTTCCTCTTGGTGTAGCAATTTTAATGTACGGTAGTGTAAATACTGAATAAAGAGTGCTCTTACGAACTCACTGTATGTTTTAAAACTGTTCATGACTCCTGTTCGCCATGATTTTACATCTCCTTCAAATATGCTAGAAAAATTTACCAGGAATGAGTTGCTCGGGTTAAGAAGGGTATAAGACACTGATAGAGTTTTTCATCCCTTCTGTTCAATATGTACATCGAGCTAACTGTGCCGGAAAGATTCTGTAGTGTAGCTGAAATTCAGGGTGAAAGAATACCAATGATATGGTTCGCTAATGACGTTCCTATCCCTGGGGAAATTAGGGAGAATACTGGGAGATTTGAATGGACTGAAAAGCCAAACGAGGCAAGCGCTACGGGTTGGGAGTAAACAGGAAAAGATGAAAGTAATAAGGTATGGCATAATAAGACAGTCGATAAGCTTAAAATCAAAACTGGAGACCATGGAGTAAACGAAATGACGGAACTGTGCTACCTTGGAAACAAAATCACACACCGAGCGAGGTGGCGCAGTGGTTAGCACACTGGACCAGCATTCGGGAGGACGACGGTTCAAACCCGCGTCCGGCCATCGTGATTTAAGTTTTCCGTGGTTTTCCTGAATCACTTCAGGCAAATGCCGGGATGGTTCCTTCGAAAGGGCACGGCTAACTTTCTTCCCCCATCCTTCCCTAAGCTGATGGGACCGCTAACCTCGCTGTTTGGTGCCCTCCCCCCCAACAATCTACCAACCAACCACATATGACGGACAAAGCAAAAGGGAGGTACATAGCAGTCTAACACATCCCCAGAGGCATTCCTGGCCAACAAAAGTCTTCTAGTATCATACTTCTGACTTATTTTATGGAAGTAATTGCTAAGAACATGCATTTGGGGCACCGGAAAAGTAAACAATCCAGGCGTTTGGGATGTGCCGCGACAAAAGTATGTTGAAAGTTAGGTAGAATGCTAAGACAAAAAATGGGGAGGTACCCCGTAGTATTGACGAAGAGGGCATCATGTGGAAAACACCGTTAAGAAGAAGGGGCAGGATGATTAGACATATAGGAATAGCGTCAGTTCTGTTTGAGGGAGTTGTAGATGGTAAAAATTGTAGTATAGTACAGAGATTCTAGTGTACAAATAGTTTGCAACCACTAATCTGAGATCAAGATATTGTCACAGAAAAGGATCTTGTGGCCGGGATCAAACCGGTCAGAAGAAATATGACCACTATTCACTTTTGTTACAGTACTACAACAATATACTGTCTATAGATTCCGTCAAACGGAGACAACCATGCCTTACAAATATCCGTAAGAAACAAACACAAGAAGATGCGTTAATTGAGTTCCGGGTAATGTAGTTGACGGTTATCGGTTCTCCAGTAAAAATATTGTTTTCACGTAGACTACTTTCCTGGCTTGTCCTGTGGTGGCCATATGTGTGACTCACGCCATAGTGCATTAATCGGCAACATCGAGGAAATGCCAATGATATACAAAAAGCTTGTCGATGGACACTGTAGAAAAACCTGAAATGTCTAATACCTAGAGTCACCGCATAACACATAACACAAATAAGACATGTAAATTACAGAAATGCAATTCAGATTTTCCTGGTGAAATAAACAGATGTTCTTAAATGAACAAATCTGAAAGCTAGCGCTTTCAGCGTCAACCTTATGACTATAAAGCTCGGAAAATCCATAGTTAATGCAGCCAAATGACCGGGATTTATGAACGATTAGTTACAATAATTTAGTAGAATGGGAAATATGATTTAACTTTAAATATTCAGTAGGTATCAATGATGCGTGCATTTGTACATAGATTCGTTAGAACAGTTCAGCTAGGGTAATAGCCACTTAATTTCCATAAAATCCAAATTTTCAAATTACGGAAAAAATATTTAGAAATTCATACGCAGTCGTAAAACAGCTATTATTTTTGCTGCAACTACAGAGTGAGAGCGGATGAAAGTATACTGCTGGACAGTAAGGACTAGATGAAATATCGACAGTAAAAATTAATCCTATAAAAATATGTAATCCAGTTCAGTTACAACCTTTCTGCAGTCTCGTAACAGATGTCCGTTTGAATTTAATGAATCGTTTTCGATTACATTTGTACCGCCGAAACAAACGGATAAAGTTTGTAAGAACGATACACATAACAAGCTGAATGAATTACAGAAAGGAATGATAAAAAAGATGACGGTTGGTATACAGCGTGGCCTTTTGAACCTTAATGAAATAATCTGGCTCCGTTTGTGTTGTTTAACGCTGCAACCTGTTCCTGGCGAACTGACAGTTTCTCACTCAAAGGGCTGCAGATTATCGCTGTAATAATATTCCCGAGAGGAGAGAAATATTTGCTTTTGTGGATCTCATGCTCGTTGTCGTTTACAAACACCCCTAACTCTTGCTCAGAGACACAACGCAGTTCCCTGTATATTAGCCTCAGGTGCATTATATTTTTTCTTTTGGTGGTGTTTGTATTTCCACTGCTTACTCTTCAAGCGATGGCGTATTACTTGCTGTAGGGTAACTCCCTAAATGAAAAAGCAGCAGCTATCAAGACCTTACGTGTTTACAACACTTTCAATTCAAAAAGTGTCTACTGTTCTCCAAAAAAGAATCTTCTTTTCAAAAAATGTGAAGATGGGAGTATAGATTCCTTCCATATTTCACGGATTGACTAAGAGAAAGAAAGAGAGAACTAAAAACACGCACTGTATCCCAGTCTATGTCAGTATATAACACTGATCATAACTTCAGGCAATACATTAAGGTGATGTTTACAAAGAATGGTCTCTTATACAAATAGACTGACATTTCAGTTATTAGGGACCAATTTTACCTGTTGTGTGTTTGCTCGTAAGCTAATGGCGTTTAAGCACTACAACATGTAAAATAAGACATACATAATGAAGGAAAATTCGCGCACTCGGACTTCACAAACTAGTAGTACAAAAATATCTGTCACAAAATTTCGTCTTGCGCATATTGTAACCTCCCCACAATAAAATAATATGAATAATATTCACATGGTGTAACCTTCCAACAGAACCCCGAAACCTCCCAACAGTAAAAAATATAACATTGACATTTAGCGTAACCTCCCAATAAGTAAATTGCGTAACCTATCAGTAATAAAATGTGATTAATCTCTCAATAAAAAATTGTAGCTCAGTTATAACCTTTCAATAATTGACTGTGAATGTAAACTGGTAAATTCTGGACGTCAGCAGTGTTGCGTCATGGCCCTGAAAGATCATTCTGAATAAATTGAAAACTTTTACCTCAATAAGGTCGCCGGATGACGCATGTATATCTACTCCTATAAGAAAATTTTCTGGCACAGCCGAGTGCAACGCTGGCCGATAGATTTGTCATGTATAAAAAGAAGCAACTGATTTTCCTTTTCAATAATCGAGATGACCAAGGATTGGAGAAATTAGTAAATTCTTTAAATTGAAATGAATGATTGTCAAAAGTTACTTTTTATGAGAAAGATTATTATTACGAGATATTTTAAAACATTTACATGGGACTTGATATAACAATACTACATATGCGCGTGGCTGCTTTTACCTTATACTACAACGCTCAGGCTCCGCCATCGCTCCCCACGACCGGCCCAGACAACTCGACACACACGACTGAGCTTACTCCTACTGTTACTGACACTGCTCTTACTGCATACAACACTGCTCTCTGGTCTGAGATTCTCTTATAGCTTACATATCGCAGGTAGCGCGAGTGCGCTAGCAACAAATTCTTTAATCATGGACCTCTTACATAATCCTACACTGGGGGGGGGGGGGGGGGGGCAAAAATCTGGCAGCGATGGTCAGTCAATTGGACTTGCCATGAGCAACAAATTTTTCTATAATCTATTTAGTTTACTAAGTCTACAGTCACAGAATATATACAAATATATAACATTATTGATAAATAATGTAAGTACAGAACATATTAAGAAATGAAATAGAGTGGACACGCACTGAGTACAGAACATATTAAGAAATGACAAAGTGTATACGCAATGAGTACAAAATATATTAACAAATGACATAAAGTGCACATGCACTGTTTAAGTCCTTAGCATTTTTACAAGAACTGAATACATTAAGAAATGAAATAAAGTGCACACGCACTGTATAACTTTTCAACATTTTTACATGAACTGATCACATTAAAAGATGAAATAAAGTACACACACACTGTATACGTCTTCAACATTTATACATGAAATGATCACATTAAGAGATGAAATATAATGCACACACACTGTAAAAGTCTTTAGCATATTTAGGAGAACACATCATATTAACAAATGAAATGAAGTGCACATGCACTATATAAGTCTTTAGCATATTTAGGAGAACTGATCATATTAACAAATGGAATGAAGTGCACACGCAATGTATAAGTCTTAACCATTTGACAAGAATTTAAATATATTGAGAAATGAAATAAAGTGCACACACACTGTAAAAGATTTTAGCATTTTTTTTTAAATAAGAACTGAGTACATCAGGAAATGAAATAAAGTGCATACACACTGTATAGGTCTCTAACATTTTACAAGAACTAGGAAAGGAATGGGAAGGATAGCATCATGGTTGTAGCACAGTGGGTTGCAGGTAGCTGCACTGAAAGTCCATATCTTTCCACAGAAGCACAACACCACGTGAGACAATCTGAAGTTCTCTTCCCTGAAGTATTTAACAGTGTAGCCAAGACACTGAAGTGTTGTATTAATATTCTATGTTGTCATTTTGGTAGTACATTAGGTACACCAAACAGTCGGACCATAACAACATCTCCATCGTTCAAGGTGGTGGACAGGTTGATATGTCAGCACCACATTCTTGTAGAATCCATACTCCTACATCAACGTAGAATTAGTGCAAAAACCAAATATAGTGCTCCATGATCATGAGGATGGCAGAACATACGGATATTGCAGTAATTGCTAGTAATTAGGTCAGAAGGTGAGGGATACATCAAGTCTTATGCTAGTCATCATTCAGAATTACACTAGTGTATCAACCGATTTGAGTAATTATTGGCACTCATTGGCTAGTTACTAAACATTTCTATGTATGTATGGAGTATTAGAGAACATTATTCATAAGTCATCTTATTACAATAATCACTGGCACAGTATATATGCATAAGTCATCTCATTACAGTAATCATTGGCATAGCATTTATATAGTATAACAAAACAGCATTTATAATTCATCTCATTACAGTAATTATTGGCATCATGTCATCTCATTACAGTAATCATTGGCAGTCACTTATGCATAAGTCATCTCATTACAGTAATCACCAGTATTATTCAGAAGTCATCATTCAAAACAAGAGTTATTGCACGTAGCATCAAGCTGCTAGTGTTTATATATGATATCATGCAACTGACACAAGACATATTTAAAATGTAAGACATTCTATCTATTACTCAAGGTCTGTAGTCAAATAATACATGGACATAAGGGAATCAATACATCAGAAAAATTTGCATTATATTTAGGACTAGAAATATAGGTTAAAATGGTAGCATTATTTAGTTATATACTGGTAATAGCTGGGACTGGTAATAAAAAAAACATTTGTGGTAGCAATGTATTGCGTTGGGATCGATAAGTAATTGCTGGGGGATGAAAATATTTGCTTTTGACTTATTGGTGAAATGAGGATTAATAACGTCATTCCTCATGAGTCAGCCGTACCAAGATTATGAAACAACTACAGTATATGTGATCATATTCATGAATGATACACACAAATGGGTAAAAAATGCAAGTATTAGAACAGGTTTCATAAATAAGTGTTTATAGCATATTATTATCATGAAAAGCTTCTACTGGGAAAACTACAAAATGGATTATTGAGCTGAAAGAAGAAATGCGTATTATGCTGAAAAGCAGTGAACTTCGAATTAACAGGTAATGAAACGTGTACTTAATATGTATGTACTCTAGCTGTCTTTCCCAAAACATTCAGTCATTATACTAAGCGACATAAGACATACTGTCAAAAGGAACTGCAACAAATACACAAATAACTACAAATCTTCTCCTAACTAATACAAAATATATAAACCTCATCATTATCATCATCTGCAAAGAAAAACTTCATTACTCATATTACCATAACTTCATCATTATCATCATCTGCAAAGAAAAACTTTATCACTCATATTACCATATTTTTCATATAACTATTCATCATCATTTATTATCATGTACAAAAAATAGACACTTCATTATTCATTATTCGTATTGCTATTTACTTCATACAACTATTCATAGTATAGATTTTCTTACTTCTAGCATATTTCACCACTAAAATTAACATGTGTAGTTCTGTCTGACAGCTTGCATCAATCGCCTCGTATTCTGAAAGAAAAATAATTAGTCAAGACTGCTATTATACAGTGTGTATAGTATATTCTTGTTAATGCTTGTTAATTCTGATCCATTTACTCTTCATAACAAGGTATTGCATTTATTGTTGTTCATTCCGATGATAAAACTTCCATTTCATAGTAAACCACTGTGGTTGTATAATTTATTTGTTTTACATGGTATTTCTTTCTGAAAATGACGAATATCGATTCATATCTTGCATTTACATCATATACCCATTAAATAAAAACTTGTTTCTAGTGATATAACTAAGCATACAGCATGGCATGACAGAAAACGTATTATGTCAAAAACATAGACAGTTTTCAAATGAAAAAAATGTACACACAGCATCATAATGTAGTAGCAAAATACGAAGAATAGTCAAGATATTGAGATATCATAAGGAAAAATGTCAAAGTCAACTGGTGTTTGTTACATCTTAAAGATTGCATAGTGCATACAGAGAAAAATTCTACTTTCGATAGGAAAACAATCATACTTACACAAAAAATGGAAAATGTGTACGGTCTGATATATAACGACAAGAAAAGGGACCTGCTAACCTTACCTTGCCGGGCACTTGCCAGGAAAGAATATGATAATCATCAGTAAGTGTTCATATAAATATCTGCAAATGGCATTACAGTGCGACAAATCGTAAAGTATGTTCATTCAGTAAAGAGTTTATTATTGGAAATATGGTGATTGCCCTTGCTTTTTCTGGTTCTCAAAGTTTCGACGTGTACTACATTAGCGTGAGGAACGCTGCGAATTCTATATGGACCTGCGTATAGAAGCTCAAATTTACTGCATCTACTCTTTCCTCTGTTGGATAAATACTGTGTGCCTACTACTATCTTCTGTCCAATGTGAAAGTCACGGCGTGTACATACCTGTTTTTGCTGTCTTCTCCGGCGCTCTGCGGCACGTTTGATGTCGTTGGATGCAATGTCAATTATTTCATGATAGCGTAGTCGACGAGATGTAGGAAAGGATGCTAATTCCTTTATTTTGTTAGGTGGTTCAACATTTTTCAATATAACAGTCGGAGATAGCATAGCAGATTCATTTAGTATGCAGTTAATTACATCCCGGAATGCGAGTATGTATGTATCCCAATCAATATGCCTTTTATGGCAGTATATTCTACATAGTTTACCAATTTCTTTCATTAGTCGTTCAGAAGGATTCGAAGAAGCGTGGTACCTGGATATATAGATCTGAGGAATGTTTCTTGCTCGTAACATACGTGTCCATATAGCAGATCGAAATTGTGGTTCATTGTCGGAAATTAATTTCAATACATACCCTACATGAAATAAATAATCTTATACAAATGCATTAGAAATAGATTTATCAGTGGCTTTGCGTAACGGAGTGAAGGTAACAAATTTCAACAGCGACAAAGATGTAGCAAAAATCTCTGTTAGTTCTGAGAATCGGACCAAATACGTCTACAGCGGCCATACGTCTCAATTTAACTGGTACATTGGGATGTAACGGAGGAATATGTGAAGTAGTATCTGATTTAGCTTTATGGCAGATTTTACATGACGCTAAAACTCGTCGAATACGTTTCTACATGTTGGCAAAATAACAGTTCTGTCTCAATATAAAAAAACATTTTCTGGCTCCATAATGTGCGTAACTTAAGTGAGTATACCAAATTAATTTGTTAACGAGTTCGTCAGGAATACATAATAACCAGTTGCTACTGTCAGGGTGAGAGCGGCGAAACAGAATATTATTGCGTACAGTATAATGGTTTCTAATGGTAACGTTATTCCTATCTTGCCAAAGGTGTTTAATTTCTTTCCATACGTTGTCTTTACTCTGCTCCTGTGCTATGTCTCGTAATGACGACGAAATGAAATTTTCGAATGCAACTTGTACCGTATCTAGTCAAATTCTTTCTGACGTGCTGTTATTTGTGGGAGGATGCTGTGGCATTTCAACTATTTGTACTTTTCTGTTATTTCTTCCTGAGGTATTAGGTTCAGGATAATACCGACTGTCTGGTTCATTCATGATAATCTGTTGTTGCGGATGATTCTGCTGCTGGTAAGACCGACTGTTACGCTGAAAACTGTGCTCGTTACTTTTACGTCTGTCATAATAATCATTGCTATACGGCGCGTTGCGATACGAGTTGAAATGATGTGTCTTCTGTACGTAATGATTTCCTTGTTGCTGTGCGTTACTATTTGGTGTGGCCGACGCTATACGTGTAGGCGGCGAAACATTAAAGCTTGGATGACCTTCCAAACCACATTGTTGGTTAGGTATGCTAACTTGCTGGTTTTGTTGTTATAGTGGGGAAAAGTCTCTATTGTTACCAAAATATGTTTCCTGTTGCTGATAAATTTGAAGGTACTGATAATTAAAATTTTCTCTGTTATTAAAATTCTGATGATTGTCATTCCTAGATCGTCTATCAACTTTGCTATTAAAATAGCGTGGCTGGTCGTAATTACTATTTGCTTGTTGGCCTTGGTTATGATCTGAAAAATTTTTGTTTATGAAAGAATAGTCTGATTGCTGAACTTCCAAAACCTGTAGCAGATATCTAAATGCCGAAATATTTTCTTTCTGCTGTCCTGTTAGAAATGATACTCTTAACGATCGCGGTAATTTGGAAATACACTCCTGGAAATTGAAATAAGAACACCGTGAATTCATTGTCCCAGGAAGGGGAAACTTTATTGACACATTCTTGGGGTCAGATACATCACATGATCACACTGACAGAACCACAGGCACATAGACACAGGCAACAGAGCATGCACAATGTCGGCACTAGTACAGTGTATATCCACCTTTCGCAGCAATGCAGGCTGCTATTCTCCCATGGAGACGATCGTAGAGATGTTGGATGTAGTCCTGTGGAACGGCTTGCCATGCCATTTCCACCTGGCGCCTCAGTTGGACCAGCGTTCGTGCTGGACGTGCAGACCGCGTGAGACGACGTTTCATCCAGTCCCAAACATGCTCAATGGGGGACAGATCCGGAGATCTTGCTGGCCAGGGTAGTTGACTTACACCTTCTAGAGCACGTTGGGTGGCACGGGACACATGCGGACGTGCATTGTCCTGTTGGAACAGCAAGTTCCCTTGCCGGTCTAGGAATGGTAGAACGATGGGTTCGATGACGGTTTGGATGTACCGTGCACTCGACGATCACCAGTGGTGTACGGCCAGTGTAGGGGATCGCTCCCCACACCATGATGCCGGGTGTTGGCCCTGTGTGCCTCGGTTGTATGCAGTCCTGATTGTGGCGCTCACCTGCACGGCGCCAAACACGCATACGACCATCATTGGCACCAAGGCAGAAGCGACTCTCATCGCTGAAGACGACAAGTCCCAATTCGTCCCTCCATTCACGCCTGTCGCGACACCACTGGAGGCGGGCTGCACGATGTTGGGGCGTGAGCGGAAGACGGCCTAACGGTGTTCGGGACCGTAGCCCAGCTTCATGGAGACGGTTGCGAATGGTCCTCGCCGATACCTCAGGAGCAACAGTGTCCCTAATTTGCTGGGAAGTGGCGGCGCGGTCCCCTACGGCACTGCGTAGGATCCTACGGTCTTGGCGTGCATCCGTGCGTCGCTGCGGTCCGGTCCCAGGTCGACGGGCACGTGCACCTTCCGCCGACCACTGGCGACAACATCGATGTACTGTGGAGACCTCACGCCCCACGTGTTGAGCAATTCGGCGTTACGTCCACCCGGCCTCCCGCATGCCCACTATACGCCCTCGCTCAAAGTCCGTCAACTGCACATACGGTTCACGTCCACGCTGTCGCGGCATGCTACCAGTGTTAAAGACTCCTTTTTTTTTTCACTTGCCGCCCTGATTTTACGACCCACCACCTAAGTGCTTAAGGTGGGTCTATTTTGACCACTTGGCCGCTACGACCGGTGTGCGGACACTGATGTAGTTGATGAAACTCACACCAGTTCCCGCATCCGGTCGCACCGTTGCCCGTGTCCCGCCACGTGGAGGCGGGTCTGTGCTTTTTTTTTTTTTTTCTTTACTTTGGTAGCTTTCCCAAAACCGATTTAACAAAATTTTAACAAAAATAAATTTTGAATTAGAAGAAGGAAATACAAGGATTAGTTTAGACTGAAGAGGAGAAAAGACGATAGGAAAGGAAGAGATGATAGTCCCTCCACCGTAGAGGACTGAGGATGAGCGCCTTGGGATTTATCTTCAAGCCTCTGACCCTCAGTCCCCTAACCTTAGCCTAGGAAGTTCTATTCTATTCCATTTATGGCGTTTGATATCTCTATTTATGTTCTATCTGGTTACTTGTATACAGGTTTAGAGTGCCGTGGTTGCTGATGGCAATTGCGACGGTGCGCCGACACTGTTTATGTCTAATTTTATACATTAATCTATTGTCAGTTTTAGGTCTACTTATGTAAGTCTATTGCATGTCAGTTGTTTTATATTGAGACTTAGCTTAGTTCTTCCACACTATGGTGTCTGTCTGGGTGCTGCATATAGGTTTATTGTCTGTGTGGTCTTCTGTTCCTGTACTCTTTGTGGCATTCGTCAGAAATTTTGTCTGTTAGTGCGTTCAGTATGTCCCAAAGTTCAGGTGTTCTGATCGCATCGTATATGTGTTCCTCTGTCTGTAGGTGTTGTATCCCAGGTGTGTTCCTGTGCTGTCTGTATTTCCCGCAGAGTAGGATTGTGTGTTCGGGGGTTCCCATACCTCCACATGTACACGTTGATGTGTCTCTAAGACTTACGCGATTTAAGTGCGTGGGATAAGGTCCGTGGCCAGTCAAGAAATGCACCATGCCGCGGCTAGGATCGGCATGTTTCATTCTTAATCTTTCCGTTATGTTCGGAAAAAATGTATAGACTCTCCGTCCCTTATCACTTGTGCCCCATTCCTGTTGCCATGTGTCGATTTTCCATTTTTTGAGGTCCCGCTTATTGTTCAGCGGGGAACCAGTCAATATGTTGACCTGGTCTAGTCTACCCATCTTTAACCAGTACAGAGCGGCCCGATATTTGATTGTGATATCTATCGGGAAGATTCCTAGCACGACACACAGTCCTTCAAGTGATGTAGTGCCTAAGGCTCCCGATAGTCGCAGAAGGACGCTTCTCTGCCCTCGCCTAACCGCTGTTCTGTTTGTGGCGAGGTTGAGTCTGTGCGCCCATGTACTGGCCGCAAAGCTTAGCACTGATTCGAAGAGTGCGCAGTGGTAAGTTCGTGTGACTGACAGAGGAAGTCTGTATTGTCCTGAATTAATCCTTGCCAGTTTATGTAGTAATTTTTCTGCCTTGTTTGTTGTTATTCTGATGTGTTCATGGAAGTTCAGCTTCTCATCTATGTATACGCCCAAGTAGCGGGTTACCGTCATTCTCTTTATGTTGTTGTTCTGTATTTTAATAGATGGATTGCGTCTGAGTTGCCCTTTGAGCAGTGTGTATGTTGTTTTGTTGCCCGCTATCTTGAGCTTGTTTGTGTTACATCATTGTGTTATTGTTTGCAGTGTGCCACTCGCCTTCTCCTCTAGCTGGGCTCTTGTGTTTGCTGAGATAACCACCAATAGGTCATCTGCATAGGCGACAGCACCGTCTGTCCTCATATCCTCCTCCAGCAGTTGCAGGAGAGGTTCAAAAATTATGTCCCAGAAGATGGGTCCACAGATCGATCCCTGCGGACATCCCTTGGTAATTTTCCTTATTACCTTCCGGTTGCCCGCGCGTCATTTCACTATTCTGTCTCTGCAGTAGTCTAAAAGACTGTTGTATAGGGCTGCGGGTACTTCCATCTGGCGTAACCTCAGAAACAGTGCTGGCCACCACAGGTTGTCAAATGCTCCTGCGATGTCTATCATGATTGCCAAAGAGTGTTAAAGACTGCGATGGAGCTCCGTATGCCACGGCAAACTGGCTGACACTGACGGCGGCGGTGCACAAATGCTGCGCAGCTAGCGCCATTCGACGGCCAACACCGCGGTTCCTGGTGTGTCCGCTGTGCCGTGCGTGTGATCATTGCTTGTACAGCCCTCTCGCAGTGTCCGGAGCAAGTATGGTGGGTCTGACACACCGGTGTCAATGTGTTCTTTTTTCCATTTCCAGGAGTGTACATATTTGGATAAGTGCTGATTCACTGTATGGCTCACTTAAGTATTGGTTTTGTTGGACCATATGTTCAAAAAATTGCGTGACAGTGGGAAAATTTGAGTTTTCATAATTCGGTAAGCTAATTAATTGATCCTTGATTCCGCGCTGTGTCGCTTACGACCAATACGCTGACAGAAAAGCATTCTGAAATTCTTCTACCGAATAACATTGTCTCGTGATCGGTCTCAGACGAGTTGCCGGTTCGCCTTCCAAAAAACTGCAAATAAATTCAAGTTCGTGTGTTACGGGCCAAGTTGGTGGAAAAACAAAGCTAAATTGTATCCAGTTCGAGGGGTGAATCTGTGTTCTGTCATTCTTAAATACCTTAAATTTTCTCACGGATAGAAAGTGCTTATAATCAAAATTATCGTCTCTGTATGTCTCAGCAGGTTCAAAATTGTATGATAATCAGTTTGTCCCTGACTGTTCGGAATCTAAGTCACGTACACTCTGTAAATTACCTAAATTACACTGGCTGTGTGAATGTGACAAATGTTCACAATGTGGCGTATGCTGTGACGTGTTAGAGGCTGAAACATTTTTCATTTCTGTCACTTCTTGCTGTAAAGACGACACTTTTCTACGCAATGAATTATTGGACGAACTTATCTCACTGATTGCCTGCTGTAAATTTTGGGATTCGGGTGTTTGATTGAAATAAATTGGTGACGTATCGTCTGATTTGGTGTCATTGTTATTTCCGATAATGTCAATACGACTGGCCAACTGATCAAATTTTTCAGTCAGTGCTTTTACCTGATCGTCATTTTTAGTGTCACAAACATTAATTTGTTTTTGCATTTTACGTATGGTTCTGTTCAATTTCTTACCGTCTGCTTTGATGGCATCAGGATCCTGTATTAATTCTAATTGTTCAAGTCTGTTGGTCACTGTCTGAAAGTCTACTGTGTGTGTGTCAGTTTATGTTTTAGGATCAGAAATTTCATCATGCAATTCGGTGTTCAACTGTTTGATAGTATTTATTTCGTCTGATACTGCAGCAATGTTGTTGTCTACGTATGTTCTTGCTTTCGTAAACAATTTACGCTTATCTTCTTGTCTCCGTGCAGTAATTGTTTCCGTGACTTTTTTCTTTGCTCTGTTCCTGTATAAATTTACGGTAACGCGTTTCACTGTTTTGTAGGTGGTGATTAAAACGTTCGTCAATTTGGCTGTTTTGTTGTTCAAATTTCGTGTCTAGTTTCGCATTCAGTGTGCGTGAAAGTTCTGATGACATTAATTTAAACTCGTCGCGTAACTGTGTTGCGTTTTCAGAACATTGTTTAGCGACTGCACTAATTTCATCTTTAAGTAATTTCGTTGTGGCTGCATGTGAATTACTTAATTCTTGTGCAACAGATCTAATTTCTTCACAACTGTTCATAGCACAAGCCTTAATTTTCTCACGTAATTGCTCTTTAGCATCGTGACATTGCACGGCAACAGCTGTAATCTGTTCACTAAGTTGTTTGTTCTGTTCATTAAGGTTATCGTGTTTTTCGTTCAACTATTTAAGATTTTCATAAACTTGTTTGAAGTTGTTGTCTTGTTTTTCATTAGACTGTTTGAGGTTTTCATTATGTTGTTGTTTGAGATTTTCATCAACTTGTCCTTTGAAATTTTCATTATTTTCATTAAGTTGTTGTTTGAGATTTTCATTAAGTTGTACCAATAATGCCATAACTCGATCCATGCCAAAATTAGGTGCTGTATTCTCTGTGCTGTGTGATGGTGTATCTGCATGTGTCACGTTTTGTGTAACCATTTGGTCATTGTCTGATTCACAAAAAGGTTTGCCAATCGGATGTGCCCTGTTGGTCACTACATCGGAATCAAATAAATCTGACGTATTTTGAGTACATTGTTCACCTTCGTTAGAAACAATTCTCTGTTCGCTACGTAAATTTGGAAATGGAAATGGAAATGGAAGAGGATGTAGATGAAGATGAATTGGGAGATACGATACTGCGTGAAGAGTTTGACAGAGCACTGAAATACCTGAGTCGAAACAAGGCCCCGGGAGTAGACAAAATTCCATTGGAGCTACTGACGGCCTTGGGAGAGCCAGTTCTGACAAAACTCTACCATCTGGTGAGCAAGAGGTATGAGAAAGGCTAAGTACCCTCAGACTTCAAGAAGAAAATAATAATTCCAATCCCAAAGAAATCAGGTGTTCACAGATGTGAAAATTACCGAATTATCAGTTTAATAAGCCACTGCTGCAAAATACCAACGCGAATTATTTACAGACGAATGGAAAAACTGGTAGAAGCCGACCTCGGGGAAGATCAGTTTCGATTCCGTGGAAATGTTGGAACACGTGAGGCAATACTGACCTTACGACTTATCTTAGAAGAAAGATTAAGCAAAGGCAAACCTACGTTTCTAGCATTTGTAGACTTAGAGTAAGCTTTTGACAATGTTGACTGGAATACTCTCTTTCAAATTCTAAAGGTGGCAGGGGTAAAATACAGGGAGCGAAAAGCTATTTACAAATTGTACAGAAACCAGATGGCAGTTATAAGTGTCGAGGGACATGAAGGGGAAGCAGTGGTTGGGAAGAGAGTAAGACAGGGTTGTAGCCTCTCCCCGACGTTATTCAATCTGTATATTCAGCAAGCAGTAAAGGAAACAAAAGAAAAATTCGGAGTAGGTATTAAAATCCTTGAAGAAGAAATAAAAACTTTGAGGTTCGCCGATGACACTGTAATTCTGTCAGAGACAGGAAAGGACCTGGAAGAGCAGTTGAACGGAATGGACAGTGTCTTGAAAGGAGGATATAAGATGAACATCAACAAAAGCAAAACGAGGATAATGGAATGTAGTCAAATTACGTCGGGTGATGCTGCGGGAATTAGATTAGGAAATGAGACGCTTAAAGTAGTAAAGGAGTTTTGCTATTTGGGGAGCAAAATAACTGATGATGGTCGAAGTAGAGAGGATATAAAATGTAGACTGGCAATGGCAAGGAAAGCGTTTCTGAAGAAGAGAAATTTGTTAACATCGAGTATAGATTTAAGTGTCAGGAAGTCGTTTCTGAAAGTATTTGTTTGGAGTGTAGCCATGTATGGAAGAGAAACATGGACAATAAATAGTTTGGACAAGAAGAGAATAGAAGCTTTCGAAATGTGGTGCTACAGAAGAATGTTGAAGATTAGGTGGGTAGATCACGTAGCTAATGAGGAGGTGTTGAATAGGATTGGGGAGAAGAGGAGTTTGTGGCACAACTTGACTAGAAGAAGGGATCGGTTGGTAGGACATGTCCTGAGGGATCAAGGGATCACAAATTTAGCATTGGACGGCAGCGTGGAGGGTAAAAATCATAGAGGGAGACCAAGAGATGAATACACTAAACAGATTCAGAAGGATGTAGGTTGCAGTAGGTACTGGGAGATGAAGGAGCTTGCACAGGATAGATTAGCATAGAGAGCTGCATCGAACCGGTCTCAGGACTGAAGACCACAACAACAACAACGTAAATTTTGCAAATCAGGTGTGTCAACCTCCAAATAAATAAATTGCGTAACCTATCAATAATAAAATGTGACTAATCTCTCAATAAAAAGTTGTGGCTCAGTTATAACCTTTCAGTAATTGACTGTGAATGTAAACTGGTAAATTCTGGACGTCAGCAGTGCTGCGTCATGGCCCTGAAAGATCGTTCTGAATAAATTGAAAATTCTTACTTCAATAAGGTCGCCGGATGACGCATATATATCTACTCCTATAAGAAATTTTTCTGGCACAGCCGAGTGCAACGCTGGCCGATAGATTTGTCATGTATACAAAGAAACAACTGATTTTCCTTTTCAATAATCGAGATGACCAAGGATTGGAGAAATTAGTAAATTCTTTAAATTGAAATGAATGATTGTCAAAAGTTACTTTTTATGAGAAAGATTATTATTACGAGATATTTTAAAACATTTACATGGGACTTGATATAACAATACTACATATGCGCGTGGCTGCTTTTACCTTATACTACAACGCTCAGGCTCCGCCATCGCTCCCCACGACCGGCCCAGCCTACTCGATACACACGACTGCAAGCTACTACTTACTCCTACTGTTACTGACACTGCTCTTACTGCATACAACACTGCTCTCGGGTCTGAGATTCTCTTATAGCTTACATATCGCAGGCAGCACGTGAGCAATCCATCGAAATTACATCTGCTCGAGTGCGCTAGCAACAAATTCTTTAATCATGGACCTCTTACAATATTTCCGGCAGTAAGGATTTGCAATCTGGCAACACTGCAATCACATGCACGGTGACTACTTCTGTCAGGATGTAGGACTAACGCTGTGCAGTTGCTGCAGCGGACAGCGTTTTGTGTTAGCATGCAGGAGCTCGAGGGTTGGATTGTGGGTCGAGGCGTATTTGTTTTTATTTGCCAATCTCATTCCGGTACATAATAATGTTGTGTACACCCTTTCTTAAGCCACATAAACATAGTACATGTTTTGAAATTATTTGGTAAGCACGTTGCTAGCCCTACTGGTGACGTAAGGCTATAACGAAATGTAACGGGCTTCAACGTGGCAGAATAATAGTTGGTACTAATCGGTGGGACAATTGTGGAAGGGCTCATAGAAAACAGGTTAGAAATTTATTAGATGTAGTGTTGTGATACAATTCGCACCCCTGACGTACAAAAGGCTTCTGTAAGAGCTGACCTGTGAGAATGATTGTACCTTCATTTCTGTATTCGTAGTATGTAAGAGCAAGTGTTTTCTAGAAGACGCACTGTAATATAAAGTGCAGGGAAGCTACGACAAAGCGGCTGCTTGAAAAATGTGAAGAAATCTAAAAAGAAATGATGTCGGAAGGACTGACTCAGCATGTGTGAAAGTTAAAAGGAAATAAAAAACAAGAGTGGTATTTTAAGAGTGCAAGGGCAATTCCACTGGTAAATGCAGTGGAGAGAGCGGATAGGTGGATGGAGTACATTGAAGGCCTCTATGATATGGGAGATTTGTGTGATGTGATAGAAGAAGAAACAAGAGTCGATATAGAATTTGGAAATTTGTGGTAAGGTCTTATGGGACCAAACTGCTGAGATCACCGCTCGCTCATCGTACACACTACTTAACCTAACTTAAACTGACTTACGCTAAGGACGACACACACACACACATGCCTGAGGGAGGACTCGAACCTTAAACGGGGCGAGCCGCGTGGACCGTGAAAAGTCGATATACACTCCTGGAAATGGAAAAAAGAACACATTGACACCGGTGTGTCAGACCCACCATACTTGCTCCGGACACTGCGAGAGGGCTGTACAAGCAATGATCAAACGCACGGCACAGCGGACACACCAGGAACCGCGGTGTTGGCCGTCGAATGGCGCTAGCTGCGCAGCATTTGTGCACCGCCGCCGTCAGTGTCAGCCAGTTTGCCGTGGCATACGGAGCTCCATCGCAGTCTTTAACACTGGAAGCATGCCGCGACAGCGTGGACGTGAACCGTATGTGCAGTTGACGGACTTTGAGCGAGGGCGTATAGTGGGCATGCGGGAGGCCGGGTGGACGTACCGCCGAATTGCTCAACACGTGGGGCGTGAGGTCTCCACAGTACATCGATGTTGTCACCAGTGGTCGACGGAAGGTGCACGTGCCCGTCGACCTGGGACCGGACCGCAGCGACGCACGGATGCACGCCAAGACCGTAGGATCCTACGCAGTGCCGTAGAGGACCGCACCGCCACTTCCCAGCAAATTAGGAACACTGTTGCTCCTGGGGTATCGGCGAGGACCATTCGCAACCGTCTCCATGAAGCTGGGCTACGGTCCCGCACACCGTTAGGCCGTCTTCCGCTCACGCCCCAACATCGTGCAGCCCGCCTCCAGTGGTGTCGCGACAGGCGTGAATGGAGGGACGAATGGAGACGTGTCGTCTTCAGCGATGAGAGTCGCTTCTGCCTTGGTGCCAATGATGGTCGTATGCGTGTTTGGCGCCGTGCAGGTGAGCGCCACAATCAGGACTGCATACGACCGAGGCACACAGGGCCAACACCCGGCATCATGGTGTGGGGAGCGATCTCCTACACTGGCCGTACACCACTGGTGATCGTCGAGGGGACACTGAATAGTGCACGGTACATCCAAACCGTCATCGAACCCATCGTTCTACCATTCCTAGACCGGCAAGGGAACTTGCTGTTCCAACAGGACAATGCACGTCCGCATGTATCCCGTGCCACCCAACGTGCTCTAGAAGGTGTAAGTCAACTACCCTGGCCAGCAAGATCTCCGGACCTGTCCCCCATTGAGCATGTTTGGGACTGGATGAAGCGTCGTTTCAAGCGGTCTGCACGTCCAGCACGAACGCTGGTCCAACTGAGGCGCCAGGTGGAAATGGCATGGCAAGCCGTTCCACAGGACTACATCCAGCATCTCTACGATCGTCTCCATGGGAGAATAGCAGCCTGCATTGCTGCGAAAGGTGGATATACACTGTACTAGTGCCGACATTGTGCATGCTCTGTTGCCTGTGTCTATGTGCCTGTGGTTCTGTCAGTGTGATCATGTGATGTATCTGACCCCAGGAATGTGTCAATAAAGTTTCCCCTTCCTGGGACAATGAATTCATGGTGTTCTTATTTCAATTTCCAGGAGTGTAGAAGAGTAGTCGATATATAAGAGTATCAGAATCAGAATTTAAAAGAGCTTTGGAGGACTTAAGATAAGGCAGAAGGGATTGATAGCATTCCATCAGAAATTCTAAAATCATTGGTGGAAGTGGAACCAAAACGATCGTTCACGTTGGTGTGTAGAATGTGAAGGTCTGGTGCCATACCAACTGACTTTCGGAAAAGCATCAGCCACACAATTCTGAAGACTGCAAGAGCCTACAAGTGAGAGAATTATCACACGATCAGCTTAACAGCTCAGGCATCCAAGTTGCTTACATGAGTAGTACCCTGAAGAATGGAAAAGAAAATTGAGGATGTGTAGATGACGATCAGTGTCGCTTTAAGAAAAGTAAAGGCACCAGAGAGACAATTCTGACGTTGTGGTTGGTAATAGAAGCAAGACTAATGGAAAATCAAGAGACTTTCATAGGATGTATCGACCTGGAAAAAGTGTTTAACAGTGGAAAGTGGTACAAGATGTTCGAAATTTTGAGAAATGTAGGGGTTCGTTATAAGGAGAGACGGGTAATGTAGAACATGTACAAGAGCCAAGAGGGAATAATAAGAGTAGACGCCAAGAACGAAGTGCTCGGATTAAGAAGGGTGCAAGACAGGGATGTAGTCTTTCACCCCTACTATTAAATCTGTACATCGAAGAAACAGTGATGGAAAAGAAAGTTTCAGAAGTGGAATTCAAATTCAAAGTGATCTGCTGAACGGAATGAACAGTCTCAAAAAAAAAATGGTTCAAATGGCTCTGAGCACTATGGGACTTAACATCTGTGGTCATCAGTCCCCTAGAACTTAGAACTACTTAAACCTAACTAACCTAAGGACATCACACACATCCATGCCCGAGGCAGGATTCGAACCTGAGACCGTAGCAGTCGCGCGGTTCCGGACTGAGCGCCTTAACCGCGAGACCACCGCGGCCGGCAACAGTCTCATGAATACACAGTTTGTATTGAGAGTCAAACGAAGAAGAAGGTAATGAGAAGTAGTAGAAATGAGAACAGCGAGAATCTTAACATCGTAATAGACGGTCACAAAGTACACTCCTGGAAATTGAAATAAGAACACCGTGAATTCAATGTCCCAGGAAGGGGAAACTTTATTGACACATTCCTGGGGTCAGATACATCACATGATCACACTGACAGAACCACAGGCACATAGACACAGGCAACAGAGCATGCACAATGTCGGCACTAGTACAGTGTATATCCACCTTTCGCAGCAATGCAGGCTGCTATTCTCCCATGGAGACGATCGTAGAGATGCTCGATGTAGTCCTGTGGAACGGCTTGCCATGCCATTTCCACCTGGCGCCTCAGTTGGACCAGCGTTCGTGCTGGACGTGCAGACCGCGTGAGACGACGCTTCATCCAGTCCCAAACATGCTCAATGAGGGACAGATCCGGAGATCTTGCTGGCCAGGGTAGTTGACTTACACCTTCTAGAGCACGTTGGGTGGCACCGGATACATGCGGACGTGCATTGCCCTGTTGGAACAGCAAGTTCCCTTGCCGGTCTAGGAATGGTAGAACGATGGGTTCTATGACGGTTTGGATGTACCATGAACTATTCAGTGTCCCCTCGACGATCACCAGTGGTGTACGGCCAGTGTAGGAGATCGCTCCCCACACCATGATGCCGGGTGTTGGCCCTGTGTGCCTCGGTCGTATGCAGTCCTGATTGTGGCGCTCACCTGCACGGCGCCAAACACGCATACGACCATCATTGGCACCAAGGCAGAAGCGACTCCCATCGCTGAAGACGACACGTCTCCATTCGTCCCTCCATTCACGCCTGTCGTGACACCACTGGAGGCGGGCTGCACGATGTTGGGGCGTGAGCGGAAGACGGCCTAATGGTGTGCGGGACCGTAGCCCAGCTTCATGGAGACGGTTGCGAATGGTCCTCGCCGATACCCCAGGAGCAACAGTGTCCCTAATTTGCTGGGAAGTGGCGGTGCGGTCCCCTACGGCACTGCGTAGGATCCTACGGTCTTGGCGTGCATCCGTGCGTCGCTGCGGTCCAGTCCCAGGTCGACGAGCACGTGCACCTTCCGCCGACCACTGGCGACAACATCGATGTACTGTGGAGACCTCACGCCCCACGTGTTGAGCAATTCGGCGGTACGTCCACCCGGCCTCCCGCATGCCCACTATACGCCCTCGCTCAAAGTCCGTCAACTGCACATACGGTTCACGTCCACGCTGTCGCGGCATGTTACCAGTGTTAAAGACTGCGATGGAGCTCCGTATGCCACGGCAAACTGGCTGACACTTACGGTGGCGGTGCACAAATGCTGCGCAGCTAGCGCCATTCGACGGCCAACACCGCGGTTCCTGGTGTGTCCGCTGTGCCGTGCGTTTGATCATTGCTTGTACAGCCCTCTCGCAGTGTCCGGAGCAAGTATGGTGGGTCTGACACACCGGTGTCAATGTGTTCTTTTTTCCATTTCCAGGAGTGTAGATTAAGTTCTGCTAACTGATGCCGGACTGAGCAAAGAGGACATCCAAAGCAGATTAGCTATGACAAAAACGGCATTCCTGGCCAAGAGAAGTATAATAATTCTTCCGGGTTATGTGGCCGTGATCCATGGAATACTTCTATTCCTAACGTTTCGTCCAATACTACGTTGGACATCCTCAGAGGTATGGCTGGTCCTGTTGAGTCCTACTGACTGACGAGTCTGGTGTCGGAGAGCGGCCTAAATACCGAGGAAAGTGGGCGTGGTCTAGCTTGCGCATAGTATCAGAGAGAAAACTAATAAAAAATGAAATGTAACTATCGATAGTAGTCTGCCATAGATAAAATCACTTATCGATTCTGTAACGCCACTGTCCATATCTCACTTAATATCAAGGCCTCTTCTTTTCTACACTCCTGGAAATGGAAAAAAGAACACATTGACACCGGTGTGTCAGACCCACCATACTTGCTCCGGACACTGCGAGAGGGCTGTACAAGCAATGATCACACGCACAGCACAGCGGACACACCAGGAACCGCGGTGTTGGCCGTCGAATGGCGCTAGCTGCGCAGCATTTGTGCACCGCCGCCGTCAGTGTCAGCCAGTTTGCCGTGGCATACGGAGCTCCATCGCAGTCTTTAACACTGGTAACATGCCGCGACAGCGTGGACGTGAACCGTATGTGCAGTTGACGGACTTTGAGCGAGGGCGTATAGTGGGCATGCGGGAGGCCGGGTGGACGTATCGCCGAATTGCTCAACACGTGGGGCGTGAGGTCTCCACAGTACATCGATGTTGTCGCCAGTGGTCGGCGGAAGGTGCACGTGCTCGTCGACCTGGGACCGGACCGCAGCGACGCACGGATGCACGCCAAGACCGTAGGATCCTACGCAGTGCCGTAGGGGACCACACCGCCACTTCCCAGCAAATTAGGGACACTGTTGCTCCTGGGGTATCGGCGAGGACCATTCGCAACCGTCTCCATGAAGCTGGGCTACGGTCCCGCACACCGTTAGGCCGTCTTCCGCTCACGTCCCAACATCGTGCAGCCCGCCTCCAGTGGTGTCGCGACAGGCGTGAATGGAGGGACGAATGGAGACGTGTCGTCTTCAGCGATGGGAGTCGCTTCTGCCTTGGTGCCAATGATGGTCGTATGCGTGTTTGGCGCCGTGCAGGTGAGCGCCACAATCAGGACTGCATACGACCGAGGCACACAGGGCCAACACCCGGCATCATGGTGTGGGGAGCGATCTCCTACACTGGCCGTACACCACTGGTGATCGTCGAGGGGACACTGAATAGTGCACGGTACATCCAAACCGTCATCGAACCCATCGTTCTACCATTCCTAGACCGGCAAGGGAACTTGCTGTTCCAACAGGACAATGCACATCCGCATGTATCCCGTGCCACCCAACGTGCTCTAGAAGGTGTAAGTCAACTACCCTGGCCAGCAAGATCTCCGGATCTGTCCCCCATTGAGCATGTATGGGACTGGATGAAGCGTCGTCTCACGCGGTCTGCACGTCCAGCACGAACGCTGGTCCAACTGAGGCGCCAGGTGGAAATGGCATGGCAAGCCGTTCCACAGGACTACATCGAGCATCTCTACGATCGTCTCCATGGGAGAATAGCAGCCTGCATTGCTGCGAAAGGTGGATATACACTGTACTAGTGCCGACATTGTGCATGCTCTGTTGCCTGTGTCTATGTGCCTGTGGTTCTGTCAGTGTGATCATGTGATGTATCTGACCCCAGGAATGTGTCAATATAGTTTCCCCTTTCTGGGACAATGAATTCACGGTGTTCTTATTTCAATTTCCAGGAGTGTATTAAAATTATCTTCATGTTTATAAATTTCAGTAGCCTCCCTATACAGTCGTGTGTAATAGTTAGTGGTAGCACTTAAAACTGTAGTTTCAGAAAACTTAACTACATGGTCACCGGACTGAAGTGTATGTTCCGCAACGGCCGATTTATCTATTTTACCCAGCCGGCAAAGACTTTTATGCTCCTTTACCCTCGTATTCACACTTCTTTTCGTAGTACCAATATAGACCTTGCCACAGGTACACGGAATTTTATACACACCGCTAGCTGATAATGGTGGCCTTCTATCTTTAACAGAACGAAGTACTTGTCCTATTTTTCCGCTAGGTTTGAATACCGGTTTCACCTTATGTTTCAGCAAAATTTTGCCGATTCGATCTGTAACCTTACTAATGAAAGGTACCGTGTTCTTCCATTGTTGTGTACCATCCTTGTCCTTTGGCCTGCTGTAATTAGGTCTTAAAACTCAATTAATTTCTTTGTTTGAGTACCCATTCTTTTCGAAGGCCTGTTTCAGATGATTCAGTTCCGTATCCAGATGTTTCGGCGTACAAATCCGTTTTGCCCTGTCCACAAAACTTTTTATTACACCTCTTTTTTGTTGTGGGTGATGATTGGAGTTCTTATGTAAGTATCTATCACTAGGTGTGCTCTTCCGAAAGACTTTATGTTTTAGACTGCCATCGGTCTGTCTCATGACTAACACATCGAGAAACGAAATAGCCTGGTCTTTTTCCACTTCAGTGGTAAACTGAATTTTAGGGTTAATGCTATTAGGATAATCAAAAAATTCGTCTAAGGCTTTTTTACCGTGTGTCCAAACCACGAATGTGTCGTCTACACAACGATACCAACAACATGGTTTCTTAGTTGCTTTATTCAACGTTAATTGTTCAAATTTATCCATGTAAAAATTGGCAATCGCAGGGCTCAACGGGTTACCCATGGCAACACCATCCACTTGCCCATAAAACTCCTCATCCCACTGAAACTGAATAGATGTGAGACAGTGTCTAAACAAGTGGTCAAATCTTCAAGGATAACTTCCGTTATGTAAACCATAACTTCATTGACCGGACCATAATAAACGGAGATACGATATCAAAACTGACCAAAATGTCTTCAGGGGCCAAGGTGAGACTTTCAGCTTTCTCAATAAAATGACGTGAATCCCTCACATAAGAATCAGTCTTGCCAATGTATGGCTGTAAAAGAGTAGCTAGATATCTAGATATTTGATAAGTAGGGGAATCAATCACACTTACAATGGGTCTCAGGGGGAGATTTATTTTGTGAACTTTAGGTAAACCATAAAGTCTGGGACGCTTAGCTTCACTCCCTAGCAAAACATTATTACCCTTCTGTGGAATGGAAGTAGAAGACTTCTACTACGTTGGACATCCTCAGAGGATTCCATAGACTGAGTGCTGAAGAGATAAAGCAGAGAGTATTCATTGTTCAAAAGCAATTCGAAAGTATTACCAGTCCTAAAGAACTAAACAGGAAGCAATGCTTTCTGACGTTTGCGGCATTGGCTGAAAATTTCATCGAAATTGTGAATGACCTTAAACTTTCCTATGAGAAACTGAAATGCAACATGTCACTCGAAATGTGCTTTATTCACTCACGTGTCGACGCTTTCCCTAACGATCATGAGCTTTTGGTGATGAACATTGTGATCGGTTTACTCAACAAACTCTGTAATGGAACATAGATATCACGAAAGTTTCAGTGTTTCAGTGCTTCCGAGTTGGTAGGTTCTACTGGATAACGCAAAAAAAGTAAGACGTTTGTTGTAAATAAGGCACTTGTTAATAGCGTATTTTTAATTGAACTAAACTGAGTGTGGCTTTTCGTGTATTTGGTCTGAGGCACTTTGATTTGTTTTCCCACAGAAGTTGTGAATTTGTGATTTTTCATTTCTCATATGTTTCAGTGATATAGCCTAGTAAATATCTAAAAAAACCAGAACCTGCATGAAAAAAATGAGGGGAAATAAGAATTCAGCACAACTTACATTGTGTAAATCAATTTAGATGTTTTTGTCATTATTAATAATTTTGAATAAAATACGAAAAATATATCAATCATTGTTTTAGTAGAAACATAAACTTCAACAACCTGTATCTAAAAAAAATGACTGCATATTTATGATCAGAGCATCGAATTAATCCCAAAAGCACTGTCAGGTGTTTGGTAAGCAAATGTTTACTGCTCAGTGCACGCTTATTAAGACTATGACCATTATAATACGTGAAGAACATAAAAGTTTAAATAACTTCCGAACCTAAGCTTATGTAGCATTTTAATTTCAGTTTGCAAAATCTTCACACTGAAATCTCAGTAAATAAATTATTTTGGCCTCTGTAAAAATCAAAAGTTAAAATTTTTTGTCAAGTGTAATTATTTGTGGAATGAGTCTCCCATAGTTTAGTTATGTATTTTTTCGTATCTGGCAATTCTGAGCCCGCAATTTTATTGTTTTGACAGTGTTCCTAAATATTGTTATTGATATGTACTCACAGAGTTTTTGGTACATTTCTTTCTTCCTGTATTTAGTGTAATTAACATAATATACTTCACAAACACAGTCTTTTGTAAATGTCGATAGTTCAGACCATGTAACTTTCTTTTCTCGATATGAATATTTTTGTCAGTGTTCCAATAGATTTGTATTGTTTTGCGGTCATATGGTTCGCAACATTTTTCTTTCATGTATGTAATTCCATTATTATTGTTTGTATCTACTGACCAATGTAATTAAGCCTTGATTGTGATATTAATGATGACGTTGTGAGACTTGTGATGTGGATAGTTGTATGAATGGTTTAATGTTACAGTGCATAAAAATCAAAGAATGAATGAGTTACACTTCCTGTGAGGTTTCGCACTTTATTACGTAATCACTGCAACACCACGGTTTAAGCTGCGTGGTTCAATGTACGAATGTGTTTGATTTTTGTAGGGATAAGAAAAAGTGAGCAGATGAATAAGGTAACGGATATTGTAAAGTTAAAAACCAACGATTGACTATCATATGCTTATGCATGTCTTTGGTGTTTGTAATAAAGTTTCATACACTCAAATTTCAAGTTACTGTGTGAATGAAAATAGAGGTATATGAACTGTAGACAGTCTCTCGTCTTATTGACAGATAAACTGTTGCTGAAACATGATTGGTTAGAAACAAGCTTACAAAGTGGAGTTCAGAATAGAAGTACGAAGTTTATTGAAGAATCAGCCACCTGGGTCAACAGATGATCACTCGGGTGTTAGGTTCAGAAGGAGGAAAACTATGGTATCAGGCGCCAAGGAAAGGATTGCTAGATTCTGATGTTAGCATCTTTCCAACTACTCCTGTTGGATGACACAGCTCCTGACGGTTTCTCATCTGTTCTCAAATGACAGAACAGTATAGGTATCATTGAAATACAAATAAAACAAAACAAAATGATTATTATTCTCGTTATCGGATCGCTAACACAAAATATGATACTCAAAATATGATAATCTTGTGTGCTTGGGACACAGACAAATTGAATTAGGCAGGAAAAATTGAAATGTATCGTTTCTATTACGTGGGGGCTTATCACCAACTTCTCGGTAATAAGCGCTACTTTGTGAGTTGTGTGTTAGGTTTGGCTAGGCACTGCTTATTCTGAGACGACAGTCTCGAACCCCAATTTCGGTAATCTCATCTTTAGTTCTCGAATGGATTACGGATTAGTTAGGTTACGGATTGGTTACTCGCATCCAGATGCTTATTTCGAGATAAGTACCCATGCAAATCCCTATTGGGTTGCTTTGGTTTGCTTTGCTTGCATAAGTAATCTTCTCTGGGCTATAGTATCCTTGCAGTTGTTTTTGTTCTGCGTGAGTTTACAGGCCTTGAGCCTCCAATTATTAGAGACGATACATTTAATTTTTTACTGCGTAATCCACTCCAGTCATTTACTTTCTGCAGGCTATGCAGGGTGAACATTAATGAAACCGACGAACTGCAGGTACGGATTCCTGACTGGGAATGAAAGAAAAAAGGTCCTGTGAACACGTGTCCGTATATGCATCGTTGCCACGCCAGATGGCGCTAACGAATGAAAGTTCCTCTGACCACGTTTCGTGTGTTGGAGGATGTGTGATAGACGCAGCGTACTGTAAGTAGCATAATAGTTCGACATTCATGTCGGAAACAAGCCGAGATGGTGTATGGCCAGCCAGATGTAAACGATCGAGAGGCAGCAGAGCTATGCCAAAACAAGTACCCTACAGGTACCAGGCATATCACACACTATTTTAGGCCTTTTTTGGGTTTTCTGTGGTTGTGATTACACTATTGTGGAGGTCCACTTGCCGGGAGCTTGTATTAGAATTCCTCTCAATACCAGAGTGAAGCTGGGTCCTCCAAATCTGGTGTAAGCACCGTTCGCCGCCACCCTGCACGACCGTCTATCTGAAAGACCCATGATGACGCAAGTGCCCAAAAAGGACTCCAAGTGTTGTGTGATGTGACTGGTGTCTCGGCCGTTTCCATCCGTTTGGCCGTACACAAACACCATCTTGGTTTGTTCCCGACATGAATACTGATCCATACTGCTGCTTACAGTACGTTGCGTCAATCACACGGCCTGCGACACGTCGTCAGAGGAACTTCCACTCGTCAGCGCCATCTGGCGTGGCAACGATCCGCCACTGCAGTTGGTCGGTTTTATTAATGTGCACCCTGTTTATTCCTCTTCTTCGTCACATAATTGAGTATAGCGGTACTGGCACTTTCAATTGTATTGATCTTCCAATATCTGGTCAGTTTCACTCCTAATTGATGACTTAAAAATATGCATATACCGGGTGATCCATAAGTCAGTATAAATTTGAAAACTTAATAAACCACGGAATAATGTAGATAGAGACGTAAAAATTGACACACATGCTTGGAATGACATGGGGTTTATTAGAACCACCCCATATTGCTAGACACGTGAAAGATCTCTTGCGCGCCTCGTTTGGTGATGATCGTGTGCTCAGCCGCCACTTTCGTCATGCTTGGCTTCCCAGGTCCACAGATCTCAGTCCGTGCGATTATTGGCTTTGGGGTTACCTGAAATCGCAAGTGTATCGTGATCGACCGACATCTCTAGGGATGCTGAAAGACAACATCCGACGCCAATGCCTCACCATAACTCTGGACATGCTTTACAGTGCCGTTCACAACATTATTCTTCGACTACAGCTATTGTTGAGGAATGATGGTGGACATATTGAGCATTTCCTGTAAAGAACATCATCTTTGCTTTGTCTTACTGTAACCTCCCCCTCACTCATCGACCTTAATGACAGTAAAAAATTAAACCGCGTGTACCTAATGGAAATTTGGGAAAAGCAATCGTCACCGAAGTTAAACTGTCGGTAAAGAGGGAGGAAAGGGTTACATCTAAATGAAAGGAAAAATGCAAATGAAACTGGAGGAAATTAATTTTGAAAAGGGGCAAAGTTAATAAAGAAAGTAAATGTGCGGCCGTTACGTTAACAATTAACTAGCGGTAATGAGATATTTGAGATTTGGGGGAAATTAAGGTCGCCAGTCCTAAGGACAATTACTATAGTAACTGAAAAAGAAAGGTTACTACACATATAATTAGCACTAGAAGCGTGGCAACTGAAGGTTGACACGTGTAGTGTGAAAATTGAATGTTTGTCAGAAGTAATAAATTTCGCTACACTCTGACTTAATTTAGCAAAAGAATTAATAAATCAGGAAAATCGAAAGTTAATTTAGTGACTGAAGTTAATAGTGAGCTTTCTTTCTGAAGCACATCGAAATTCAGTAAAATACGGTTAGTTTTGGACTACCTCAACAATCATTTCAAAAGCTACTTGAATCTACGCAATTTGGAAATAAGAGATTTAACTTTGAACTTGAATTAAATGATTCTGAACAATTAACAATAGTAAAATTTAGTACGTACCAAGCTGAGCTGCAGTCACAGGTAAGCTAAACTGCGGTAACAAAACTCGCACTCTTAATTTGTGCTTGTGCAATCTAAATACTGTAGCCAGCTATGAATACCTTAACTGAACTTTGAAATTATAGCAGTGAAATAAAATGATGCTGGCGTTTGAATCTCAACGACACTCGGGTTCATTCCGGAAAAGGAAGGGACCCTGCTAGGTAATGCAACTGGGACAATGAGCAACAAAGGTTATGCCAAGTTGCTGTAATTTTGCGAGGCAAATGGAACAATTTTAAAAGCTGAGGTCTGCCATACAGTTCTAAAACTTTACGTGCTTCCAGTCTTCCTTGTTGGTTGATCATAGGTTTGAAGCCGTTGATCGAGGAGGTGGCGACAGTCACTCATTGTCGGCCGTTGCTGTTGCAGAAGCTGGATGTTGGCGCGCCTCCTTCTCGACCCGGTCACCAGGCGAAACGGGCTCTTGATGTGCGCCAGCTAATGCTTCCCGTCCGCGACACCATGTCAGAAACTATCATCGCAAGTCGAGCGCAATTACATGCTGCCAAACCCCGAAAGCGCGGCAACTCGCGGGAGCTTCTCACAACACACCTTCTCCACTCGCTACTCCAGCCAGACTCTCTCTGCCCAGCCCGCGCTCCACGCATCAGAGTTAACACTCCCAAAGATCCTACACACTTTGATTCCTCACACGACCTATCGATGTAATCGTTCGATAGCAGTTTTCCCTAGGCAAGACCCAGCGTAAAAATACAAATAATATTTACGAAACAAACCAATTATATATCGACATAAATGCATATATATATATATATATATATATATATATATATATATATATATATATATACAAACAGTAAAACAATTACAATATACAAAGACACAGAAATGTTATATCTTCAGGTAACAAAATAAGGAAAAAAATTTGCAGTGCAATAGATGGAATAGGAGGATATGCATTTCCGGCGTTACATTACTTTGTTATGTTAATTATTGCTATTCTGATCAGATGAAGCGCCATCTGACGTCATTTTTTGAACTTCTGTATTTTTTTGGTTCTAATAAAACACCGTGTCATTCCAAGCATGTGTGTCAATTTGTACCTCTCTATCTACATTATTCCGTTATTTATTCAGTTTTCAAATTTAACTGACTTTTTGATCACCCGATACATCAGTAACTGACCCTGTCACAGTAGTTAACTTATAGAGGGTGATTCAGCTGCCCTTACTTCTGGGTTTTATGCAACCTGCAACGGCTTCAAATCTCACGCACAACGTTATCATTTTGTTTCGCTCGCTACAGGCAAACTATTATTCCCACTGCTATGTCCGCGGACGTAACCGAATCACGCGCGCCCTGCCGTCGCTCAGCCCGGCCACACATGGGCGGTGGTCGGCCTTAGCTTCACGTCGCGGCCGCCGGAGATTCATGGCGTTTTCTCCGGCTGAAGACGTCGCGCCATTCAATAGTTCTTGCCTGCAGCTCCCTCTATGGCCACAAGATATAACGGGAGCACAGACCTGACGTCACGGCCACTCGCTCTTGCTCGCTAGCTGTGTTAATATCGAAGTGTTACTGTATAGATCTTATATGACAACCTTGGGCTTAGAACTTAGTTACGATTTGGATTGCACTGTGGATTTGTGAATTGTATTGTGAACTTCATTACGTAGCTACTTGCTTTGAGAGCAATAGACGGTGCCTGCTTCAGTGTGGAGAATAAAGATAAATAATCTTTCTGATCGCTGGTGTCTTACTTTGAGACTAATCTTTTCTCGGCCATCACATATTTCGTCACAACCCGGTCACGTCCTGCTACCATTTCCAACTTATGTTTGCGACTCCAGGCAGACATAAAACGCACACAAAAATTTAACAGGACCTTCTTGTAGTAAATTAAATAAGTTAAATTTTGTACTGGGATATTTTATCAGTAGATGTAGTAGTTTTCGAGTTGTTCAAGAACAACGTACAAAAGTAATCTTCAAACACCTTATTCTTGACTTAAACCGTGGCCCCCACCAAAGACGTTTCCCAGTACAAACTTAAGCGACGTTACATTTCCTATAAAAAAGTTCCATACCTTTTTCTTTCGAACTAACAGTTTGTGCGTAGTGAAAGAGAGATTACGAAAATCTCGAGCGTGGTTTCTGAAGGCGTTGTACTTCGCATAAAACCCCTGGGTATCTTCCTGATTCCTACACGTTATATACGAGTAATATTCGTTCGTCAGATTGAAAGTGGTATGCAATCGCTTCTCCAAGTGGAACATCGAAATGTTGAAGGTTTAAGAGAGGTTGAAAGAGCGGATTCACTTCCCAGCTCTCAACTGATGCTCTGATACTATACCGTGTATCGGGATATCCTCCTCTAGCATTACTTTTCTACAACAGTAGTTGTTGATACCAGTTTTATGTTTCGAATTTTTGACAGGTCAGTATTATAGCAGTTGCTTTTCTAAAAATTTTCATATAATTTGATACACAGTATGTGATATTTCAAGCTAAAATTTATGAAAAGGAATCACTTTATATAATATTTTAGTTTCGGTGCTATAATCGACAAGAACTAATTCTGAATGTATAGTTATTTTTTTTAGAAGTATATGAAATTACGAATTATGGGCACACTTAAAATTTCTCTGCTTAATTACGCAATCCTGTACTGTTTACTATATTTATTTCTGGATTCATTTATGAAATAATAATCGAAATTAATAATGAAATGGAAACTAGTAGAAATTAAGTTGTTAATTAAGTTGTAAGCCCATTGGAATATTGTTATTTCCGCAGTGTGGGATTGGTAAGCATGCCTCTGATGTGATCGGACACATTCTTTTTATTTTTGTGCGAACAATGTAATTTTGGCTTTGTTAATGTGAAAAATAAAAATACTGTATGAATTACTAAAATCTGAGAAAATATATTTACGTAAAAAATGCTGCAACAGCAATCTTCTGTTTTATTTACTTCAAACGAATGTGAGGACTTTATGTGACACTCCCAGCTTCAAGAATTAGACCCCTAGAAGAGAAGTACTCGAGCCAACGCAACATGACAAGCTAAGTAAACTAGAAAGTTTGTGTAGTCTTCGCTCCTCTCAAATCTTCAAGAAAGACATCAGTTATTAATTACTTGGACTGGACATTGTTTAATGTGGACAATAGATGGAAGTAGAAAGGAGGGGGGGATTACAACTGGTACCTGAAAAATGTAAGTGTCGCTCGAGCTGTTGCACGATCCGTCTCGTGGGTAAATCGTGTCTGACTCATTTGGTTAAGACCCTTGTATGTTCAGTCATCTATTTTCAATAATTTTTGTAATTTATCTTGATTTGTGAGATGCCATGATTTGGAAGTGACAAACAGTTCGCTTCCTGCTGTCTTCCAATTAAACATGATTCCCCAGGAGTTTAGAGTCATTTTATTTTAGTTTGCTATAGTTTTTAGAATATTGCTCTGCACTGTTCATTGTTAATGCTTCAAACGACTAAAGTTTTGTACTATCAATCTGACTGACATTTTTGAAGCCACCGAAACACTAACAGATAAGAGTTGCAAAGGTGTAACGAGTGTCAAACGCTCACAGATTTCTGCTACAGAAGCATATGATGTGCGAGCTATCGAGCTTTACATCGACCTATTCCAGGTCTGTTAACTGTGTCACTATACTTGTTAATTATGATATGTGTTCCGAGTCGGAACGTTTTCATTGCTTTGTGTTTAATTTACGATGACACAAAGTCAGCTAATTAGACGTCCGTTTAAAAAAAATCAAAACAAGAACTCGTAATTTTCAAGTTAATATACAGATGAGGTTGTGGAGCATAGGTAATTAACGAGTATGTATACTTTACGCAGCTGGAAATCATTCTTTCTTACTCACCCAGTCACGAGTGCTTGGTGATGACCGAGTACAACACCAACAGAACTTCGTTTGGGTTCTACACCACACCACGGGAACCGTCACAAGTGACAGCTAATGGTGCCCAAATTTGTGTTCAACTCGGTTTATCACGGTGGCTGCTTTCCACCGGCTTTTTAATATCGTCGTCACGTGCGCCGACAGCCGCAGCTGCCCCGTGTCGGTGCTTCCCAAGTGTGTGTTTGCCGCAGTGTCGGCCGGGAGGTGCGGACGTGCGTGGGCCGTAGCTTTAATCACCGCCGTAATGAAGTTAGCAGCGGGGGTGGGCGGGGGCGGTGTTTGCCGCCGCCGATGCCGGCTGTTTGTGCCCACGGCCGGCCCTGTCCACATTTGCCCCCGGCGGCAGTTCGCTAAACGGAAGCCGCGGCCACACGCCAGTTAACGAGCGGCAAACTCTGCAGTGGGCTGGCGAGCTGGCGGGTTAGCAGGGGCAGCCGACGGGCAGCTGAGGTGTCGCTCTGGACCCTCGCTCCCACCAAACGACGCCCGCAACCCGTCCCCTGCTGCTCACGTCATGAATACGCCCTTGTCTAGGTCCATTTGTTAGGAACAATATGTGTTGTTTCTTATTACATTCCTCTTCTAGTGATTATTGGGAAATATATGTTTTTTTGTACACTACTGGCCATTAAAATTGCTACACCACGAAGATGACGTGCTACAGACGCGAAATTTAGCCGACAGGAAGAAGATGCTTTTATATGCAAATGATTAGCTTTTCAGAGCACTCACAGAAGGTTGGCGCCGGTGGAAACACCAACAACGTGCTGACATGAGGAAAGTTTCCAACCGATTTCTCATACACAAACAGCAGTTGACCGGCGTTGCCTGGTGAAACGTTGTTGTGATGCCTCGTGTAAAAAGGAGAAATGCCTACCATCACGTTTCCCACTTTGATAAAGGTCGGATTGTAGCCTATCGCGATTGCGGTTTATCGTATCGCGACATTGCTGCTCGCGTTGGTCGAGATCCAACGACAGTTAGCAGAATATGGAATCGGTGGGTTCAGGAGGGTAATACGGAACGCCGTGCTGGATCCCAACGGCCTCGTATCCCTAGCAGTCGAGATGACAGGCATCTTGTCCGCATGGCTGTATGGGATCGTGCAGCCACGTCTCGATCCCTGAGTTGGGGTCGTTTGCAAGACAACGACCATCTGCAAGAACAGTTCGACGACGTTTGCAGCCGCATGGACTATCAGCTCGCAGACTATGGCTGTGGTTACCCTTGACGCTGCATCACAGACGGGAGCTACTGTGTGGCTCTACCCTTCCTTCGATTCCTGCCTGCGAAACCCTACATTTCAACAGGATAATGCCCGACCACCTGTTGCAGGTCCTGTATGGGCCTTTCTGGATATAGAAAATGTTCGACTGCTGCCTTGGCCAGCACATTCTCCTGATCTCTCACCAATTGAAAACGTCTGGTCAATGGTGGCCGAGCAACTGTCTCGTCACAATACGCCAGTCACTACTCTTGATGAACTGTGGTATCGTGTTGAAGCTGCATGGGCATGCACCCAAATTGCGTGAAAATGTAATGATATCTCAGTTCTAGTATAATATATTTGTCCAATGAATACCCGTTTATCATCTGCATTTCTTCTAGGTGTAGCAATTTTAATGGCCAGTAGTGTAGTAATGATAATACTGGCAACTGTATCTAGTGGTTTGAATCGGGTAACGCCAACTATATGCAGACCCATAATTTATCTGTTCTGAAGTGTTCAGCTGCGCGTGGTGGTCAATTTTTCAGTTGAGTAGCACACGATGTTCGAGTTGTTGATGAGAAGCATATTGTTTCTTTTTGCACTCGAAGTAGATATTTCCTACGAAACACTACGAATTTCGTTACACATTTTTGGCAAAGGCGGTAAAATCTTCTGTTCCGACATATTCCGTTTTTGATGTTAGCAGCATCTTTGATGGAACTATCGACCCCTTGGCGGCAATTTCCTTACGAATTAATTTTAAAGGCATCTCACATCATTCAGTAATAGACACTTGAAAGTTACTTGACTGATAAAGTTATCAGTGGCATCATGGTAAATGACTGACTTCAGTAGTAAACAGAATATGAGTTGAAGAATACTTTAAGTAACAACGTGACTTTCATGTTTTTATTATGCTCCTCCACGCTATGTCACTTTGTGTTTCTCTATCTTACCGAAATATGGTCTCTTTCACTTGTCATATGCTCCACAGAAACACTGATATCCACTTATAATTTGCTAGTCACATATGAGACGTAAGTACTGGCATACACAGCACATCAATTGGAGGAATAGACTAATGATACCATTGCTACCAACAGTTCAGTGCAAACATTGCCAATTAGCAAATAAAACACTCGCAGACAGTCGACTTGTTCATGACCAACCTCCTACATCTGCGTACATACTGAGCAAATTACCGTAGGGTGGAGAGCATCCTGTACCACTACTAATGATTTCCTTTCCTTTTCCATGTTCCATTCGCACTTAGAGCGAGAGAGAATCGAGTGTCTATATACCTCCGTGTGACCCCTGATTTTACGTATCTCATCTTCCCGATCCATACGCGAAATCTGCATTGGCGGCGGTAGAATCGTTACCATCTCTGTTCTCGAAACAACTCTGTAACACTTGCGGGTTGTTTGAACCTACCGGTAACAAATCTAGCAGCTCGCCTTTGACGATTCGGTGTCTTGCCTTAATCTGACCTGGTACGAATCCCGAACCCTCGAACATTACTCAAGGATAAGATACGTCTTATATGCGGTCTCCCTTACGGATGAACCATACTTTCCGGAAATTCTCCCAAGAAATGAAGTCGATTCTTCGCCTTCACTACACCTATCGTAACATGCTCGTTTCATATCACCTTACAATGTTACGAGCAGATTTACAAATGACGTGACTGTCTCAAACAGGACACTACTAATATTTTATCAAAACATCACGGCCTCGTTTTCCTACTCATCCGCATTAACTTACATTTTTCTACATTTAGAGCTAGCTGCCATTCATCACACCAGTTGGAAATTTTCTCTAACAAGGAACCCCTTGAGTGTCAAATCCAAAGTTCATTCTTTAATAAGGCTGATTGGAAAGCGTTATCTTAACAATTATGTGAGGAAAAATATTAGCAGCTAATGACTCACATGTGCATCAAGAGGCCGACAGAAAATGAGTTTTCGGGAGGTGCAGAGGTCAACCTTCTATGTGGTGTATCTATTACACTTCACAAAATGGACATCGTCGACATTCAAGAAATTTTCGAAGGAAACTATTAACTTGCACACTGAATACCGAATGAAAAATGGCGCGCCACTTTGTTCACAAGTGTTCGCACCATCACGATGGAAGAGGAAATCCTTGGGTTCACAAACCGGGCTGTTTAAGAATGCATATAGAATCATATTGGTGCATCTGGGTGATGAGAACTGATGGTATGCGATGGCATGCATCCGAATGCAGAACAGTCTGTTGTGGAGGTTATCGTGGAACTGGATGTCCTTCAAGGCGTTGTTGCAGGTAGTGCGGTAGTACGTATTGTAGGTACGGAAAAAATGAACATCCAGAGGCTGAATTTAACCAGTGGCTCCGGGTGGTATGAACTGCAGTGTCATACACTTCTCAGGAGGGACAGCGTGCTCTAAAGGAATAGGATTCTTATACGCAGACCAGTAATCAGGCAAAGCAAGTTTTATTTTGAACAGCTGCTGGCGAAAACGAGAGCTCATACGATAGCTGTAGTTCTCTTACGTACATTTTCCCCTTTTGCTTGCTGTGACGTAAGTATTCCCTACTGTACTTGCAAAATCACGCACACGAGAAAGACTCGTAGAGGGCATAGCACCTCCACGCAGCACAATAAATAACTTCCCAGCCAATTTACCACCAAGATTAGCTGTCAGAAACAAAGGCACTGATGTCAGTTGATTTTGATACAACTCTATTTGCATCTATAATTTCCATATTTCCTTTCATATGCTTTTCCTCGCCAAATTCCGACTCGCCTGAGCGGAAAACAAATTCATTACTGAACGATGGGGTAAGTTTGTTTATCTCATCTACAAATTTTCTGATCGATTCCGCAGTTCGCTGTGCACAGTCAAGTTGACGCTTTGCTTGAAATTTCGTTGTCTTAAGTCTTCAATTTCTGTATCACTGTTGAAAGTTATGCAACAATCCAATGTTTTTCATGAAATCACGTTAATGTATGTTGCACGCGATTTGATGTGCCTAACGTAGCACGTCACAATCATGCACATCCTGTAAACAGCATCGAGCATCCTTTTAAGGCGCAAACGCAAGTTTTTGGAGAAAATGTGCAACTTTTCCTCCATTGAATGTCTATGGGTTTTCTAATGCACTGCACGGTCACGTTATTGCGGACTTACTCGAAATCTGTTCATAAATTTCTTTTCTTTTTACGATGCTGCGGATGAACTTTCACGTAATTATGTTTAGTAGCCGCTGCTTGCACTACGTTTGTCCTTTACTACGATTCCCTGGAGGCCACCGAGCGAGGTAGAGCACTGGACTCGCATTCGGGAGGACGAAGGTTCAAACCCGCGTCCAGCCATCCATATTTAGATTTTCCGTGATTTCCCTAAATCGCTTCAGGCAAATGCCGGGATGGTTCCTTTCAAAGGGCACAGCTGATTTCCTTCTCCACTCTTCCCTAACCCGAGCTTGTGCTCTGTCTCTAATGACCTCATTGTCGACGGGACGTTAAACACTAATATCCTCCTCCTCCTCCCTGGAGACGGGATTTTTGGCTCCCTATCCGGAAAGGATGGTCACCTACATGGCTCGAAACCTGTTTCAGTATCAGTTTCACTTATTAAGTACGTATCGTCATCGTTGTGCTCCTCACGCACACTGTCCGCGCAGTCGACACCACAGTTCCACTAACTCATCTTTCAGAAATGCTAATATTTCATCTGCCGCCTCTTTCTCACTCTGCAAAACTCCTTGAGTTCCTTTCTGACGAAGTGTCAACTTCTGTAACTGTGCAGATGTAATGCAATGTTTGGTTTGTTTATCGTTGCCATTGGTCTATTTTGTATGAACGTCACTAGCATTGTAGCAATGTAGTGAGTTACTAGTCGATTAAGCACTTCAACTATGCTCAGTCGCCCCATGCTGTGCATATCATTGGATATCTCCAGGCTCAACCCCTGTTGCCATTAGCAGCTGATATTGTGGTTGCATGGTAGACAATAGTAGGGCTACGACTGCCGAAAACAACATTGGCTTTCTGCGATCTCACAGTCTGTGTAAGTCATCTTGCATCCTCCTGCAATAACTCAATTTTGACTCCTTTCAGCGTACCATAGCATCATCACAAAACAACCGAAAATTGCTGTCCAGCCCGTCAGCCAGATCATTTATGTATGTAGAAAATAATAGCGTTGCTGTCGTACATCCTGGGACACTCCTGACGATACCCTTGGCTCTGATGAACTCGCCGTAGAGGACAACATACAGAGCTCTATTACTTAATAGGTCTTCGAGCCTCTCACATATCTGGGAACATCTACCATTAACTCTTCCCTTTGTTTGTCAGTCTCCAGTCTGTAGTTAACATCGCGCGCAGTCGACCTGTTTGCCGATATAATGCTGAACCTGCTCTCGTGCAGGTGGGCAAACAGTAAACCGTGTAGTGTGCAATCGGTACACGCCCCTTTCATTTATATGGAACCAGTTTCTGATATGTCATGCACCGGCTGAGGCGCAGTGGGAACACAGCACAAGTAAACAATGAAGAATAGTTTTATTGCGAAATACATAAAACAAAATCGTCCTCCTTTGGACAAAGTAATTTGTGAAGGTTCATGAATAACAGTGAACGTGCACAAGTACGAAGTTAGACTGTACGCTTTCATGATGAAACAGTCAAAGCCTGATATTCACGTAGTCAAAGATCGGGATACATTGTATGGTATTTAACACTATCGACCTTTTTAGAGTCTAGAGGCTTTGTACTAAAGAAGCAAAGAATGAGGTTTGTACACATCCCCGAGCGTATAAGAGCGTCTGCAGAAGACAATATTCTTTGACTGTGTGAAGTTTAATGTTTATATGTAAGTAACAAACGTTTATAATGTTATGTAAGTAGCAACAAGTATCTTTTATTTAACTAAGTATAATATTTGTAAAGTGAAGTTAACACCAGCTCAGGGCTAAAGTTAAATAAAGGAGAAAACCAGTAGAGATAGGTCGGAAATGGTGGAGATTTTTTGCTGTTAACGGAAGCAGGTAGGAGAGAGGAGAAGTGAAGTGAGTCAGACAGGCGCAAGACACTGTTGAGACAGATGACGAAAGCTGATGCGGCCTATACTTCGGAGTATTGTTTAAACAAAGCTAAAGTGTAACTGCTTAATAGAAGTGAGTGAAAGGGAAGTGCTAAGGTACAAGTCTGAAACGCTTTAGAGGAGATATAAAATTACATCTGCAACGAGTGTTGGTTTCTGGATGTGAAATGGTCTAAGGCATGCATTACTTAGTCTGACGCAGATCCCCAGGAAAGCCAAACTCATATTTTCGATGGTATAAGTCGCATAATTCGACGCCACAAAGACAAGTAATAATCTCTGTCGCTGCAAAACGGTACGTGCCTTCAAAGCACCTAAATCTCCAGCGACTGCGCTCACAACGACACTACTGAAATTAACTGTCCATAGTTCTGTATACGAGCTGTGTTGACAGGTTTTTGTGTGTTTTATTCAATAATTATTTAATTGTTTCTTAAACGCAGAACGACTCATTTAAAGTGTAGGGATCCTTTCCTATACTCAAGAGAAAGAAACCGAGAATCCATTGGTGTGAAGCATTATTGCACAACTGAGTGTTTTCTTTGAAAGTAAATTTAAATTATCACTCAACTTCAGCAATTAAAATAAATGTGGAGAATTGTAGATTGCTTTGAAGTACGTAAAATAGATAATAATTCTACCTGGTGTGTGAACTTGGTTATTGGAGCCTTCTGTCCAAGGAATTACGTAAAGTAACCATTTCAATAAGGCCGAGGAAAACCAAGTATAAAACCTTTTGCGGTCATTTCGATACTTACAAAATTATCATAAAATATATCATGTGTATAATACATGTTTTCAGATACAGTGTTGCTGATATTATCTTCAGAAACGTAAGTAGATATTATTGTCGTTCTGGCGTTGTTTTCATGGGCCACAGCTTTCTATGTGTGCGTGTGACCTATTCTGAAATCAGTCATTATTCAGCTATCTACGTACATCAGCCTGTTCCTTCAGTGTCAGAAATTGTTAAAAGAGAAAAAGTTTTAATAAAAACCAAAAATAGGAAACACCATATTTGGTGAATTTAATTAATAGCGTCAATCGATTCGTCATATGGGCTGGCGACCGTGTTTTTCAGTATTATCAGCACTCGCAAGAAGTAGTTTGACGAGAAAGAAAAGCTGCAACCAAGACTATACTATAACTTCACATTAGACCGAGCTTTATCCATTACGCGGCATCTGAGGTCACTGGCGATTGTTAAGGATGTAGTTGTGTTTAAGTGCTTCATTTACCGAAGCTAGAATAACATCTGAGGTACTAAACGTAGTTGCAAGCGTAGAAACCGTGAGCGTTGTAAGCAGCCTTTAGACTGGATTAGAACATTTACGACGTTTACATACTATCGTTATATATGTCTTAAGGTAACAGAACAGCACTTACATCGCCATACCACCATTATAGGTTCATTTGTTAGAAGAACGACGTATGAAGGTAAGGTCGACGGCTGACACCCAAATCCAGGACATTCCCGTAGCAGTGACTAAGTGCCAGGAAGATAAAGGCAGATACTCGAGTTTCACTCCATCGGTTGTGGCTGGTGCGGCACGACACGGCGTCGTACGTGACGAAGATTTCGAACGACACTGTAAAGAGTTGAGGCTGAATCAGCGAATGGCGCAGGGCTCGGCGAAAGACTAGCCTGGAGCCGCACTGCGCTGCCTTAAATACCCAAGTCACTTATAGATACTAGAGGAACTTTTTCGATAACATAACCTGAGGGTGCAAACAGCTTCGAGGTGCCGGAGATCTTTAGCGCCGCTCATGCTGCCGCTAACTGCTGTAGTGGCTAATTTTTCTCCAATTGATGCATCAGAAGCATGCTTTCTTTCCTTTGCAGGTAGCTGAAGTTTTTTGTTTGACTCATGTCTTTTCTAAAATCTTTTTATTCCTGTATGAATACCATGTTCCTTGCAGGCTTCATCAAATGGATGTAAGCGTTTATAGCCACAGGTTAATCTTTCTTACAGGTTGGTAAAAGGTCCACAGTATCACAGCGTGTTAGATGCATCTCTGGAATGGGTAAATTACTTAAAGTCCTTTTTACTAATCCTTTCCCATGTTTTTCACTTTTCCAAAATGTATATAGTAAATTATTCAAAATTCTGATCAAATGTGGAATTCCTCTTGGATTATTAATAATGAAATCGTTAAATTTATTTGTTAACATTTTAATTATTCAAACTTTCTCATTATAATAAATTTTTACCTCCAGCCAATTCTTCACCAAGAATTACTGCCAATCTCTCTGTTAATTCACACACATAATTCATCCAGATCTGTTCTTTTGGTTGTTCTGTGTATCATTTTATTAAACCTTCACTGAAACTTGATTATAAATCTGCTTTTATTAATTTATTATATATAATGCCACTACTTGATTTTATTTTATTTGCGTTCTTTTGGAATATAATACTCCTGAATGGTACAAAATATTAGCATAATTTTATATATCAACAGCATCAAATCTTGTATCCATGTCTTCTATAGTAACCCATTTTTAGTTAAAAGAACCATCAGTCCATTTTTATCTTCATATGTTCTATAACCAACTGTTAGTTTATCTCCAACAAATTTAAACACGCCAACTAGTCTTAATCAAAAAACCTGATCTTCTCTATGGTTGATATGTACTAGCATTTTGTCACTTATAAATTCTTTTAACATAACCCCTTTATTTTTTAGCTTTTCTATCTGTAGCCTCTTCTACATATTTTGTCAGTACATCTTGTATTTCGGATTCACTTAGCATATAGTCACTCTGTGGACTTTCATATTGTTTCATTGGTGGTATTTCATCAAATTTATCAAAATAGTGGTGGTGTTGGTGAGGAACCACTTGTTTTTCAACCTCCTGCTTTTATTCAACAGCTTTAACTCCTATTCCTTCTAATTTTTATATTTATCATGTACTGTTCTTGATTGTTCCTTCCACTTTTTAAAATTCATCTTTTAATTGTTCTTTTATTTTCCTTTTTGTCTATCCCTTTTAACAACTTCTGGGGCATATTAAGCAAACATTTAAAAGATGGAAACAATAATAAAATAATTTTAGTTAGTAAAAAAATATATTATATTGTGTCTTTACCGCCTTTATGTAGGCTTCCTCGAAATAACTACTATAAAAAACCAAATTGGTCCTTGTTCCACCATTTACTACATTTACCTTCAAAACCGCCAATTTTTAAATCACCACCAACAAATCCATAATACATGTGGCTTAAATTTTGTCATCTTGTCTGCATATATTTATAACTTTTGATTATCCCTTGCTAGCTGTTTTGATATTTGTGAATAAAAACAGTCTATTCCTTTATGCCTAGCTCTAGTGCAGCTCAAAATTGATCCATACCAACAGCCAAATACTCACTTTGAAGAAGAAGAAATTAAGTTATTACTGAGGGTGATGTTAAATTATATCCAGACATAAAGGATAACATTGGAAGGTTGTTTGGCTTTAGTAGTCAAACTCTTGAAGCTAATGGAAAGACTGTTGCTAATGATGTGCCTAAATTTATTCCATTCAAATTAGTTAATATAAATTTTAATTAAGCTGATTTATTGTTTATAAAGCATACTGATGATTTTCATTGAGAAACTAATATTATTGCTCTATTCAAACCTAATGTTGAATTTGGTGGACCACTCATTCATGAACCACGTTACACCATCTATATTCCAATTTTTTATTCTATTCAGGATGTAGAAATAATTGTAAACGATGTGAACTTCAGTGATGCTATGGTAAGAAATATTCTGAAAGTGGTTCGATAAATTTTTCCTTAATAAATACTGAACAAAACAGAGAGCCACCACTCATTCCCTGTGAACGAAGACTAAATCTTCCCAACAAGACCATGCTGATTAATATAAATATTGGCTGCAGTTGAGTTCATGCTAATCATGCTCAATTGTACATTAGCTGTAGTATTATGGAGTTGATGGTACAGATTATCTGACATATGATAGAAAATTCAATAAAAAATTGATTGACAACCATATGTCAAAGCTGTCTGATGTGAACAACATATCCTCAATAATGGGAACATAAAAAGTAAGAAAATTAAAGTTCTTTATCTTTTCGAAATATCTGGTGGATCTTTCAAAGATTCTAAAGAAATTATTTGGGAAGGAGACTTAACTGTAATTTTTGCATGGTGTTCAAATGCTGGAGAGGGCATCTCTTGATGGACTGACCATAATTAAGCTGGCATTGAAGATGTGAAGGCACTTCCTAAGCAAGGCAGAAATGTGTTTTGAGTCAATGAAAATCAATTTTCCTGTGCTAAGATACGAACCAGAATATATAAGAAATTATCAGCCTCGATTGTGGTAATGAAACCAACCTTTACCTAGGTTTCAGCCAAAGTAATTGAGCCTTCTTCAGAAGGTATATCTGAATCTATTCTGGCTGCTTTATTTTTAATTCTAGACCATGCCCTCTTAGACATATTATAGATTCAGGTATATCTTCTGAAGAAGTCTCAATTACTTGGGCTGAAACCTAGGTAAAGGTTGCTTTCATTACCGCAATCGAGGCTGATAGTTTCATATATATTAGATTATCACGATTGCTGACTGTGCTGCAATGTTGAAAAGACAAAAACATGAACCAGAATATTCGTTCAAGTTACAGCAAGAAAGACTAGTAAATTTGAAGATTCCTGTAACGTTCTTTGAACCTCAAAACGTAGACATAGGTGGATTAAATGGAAAGAGAAATTTTGAACTAGATATCACCAATTACTATAATTCTGCAGAATCTGATATGCTGTACTTCATCTTTCTTGTTTTCCAGACAAAAAGGAATAATGATCAGATCATTGACTCTTCCTTGTTCAATCACATAAAATTACAGTATCCATATGATTAATACAAGAAATGAAGTTTCCTCTCAATAAATGTGGAAGTTAGATCCACCGAATTATTATCTGAAAGTATATGATGTTTTCCTAGATTTTAAGAGAGTCACACAATTGAATAGTTATATCAATATAAGTTCCTTCAATTTTAATGAAAATTATCCTATATATGTTGTAAATGCATCTAGGAGACTGAACATGTTAACTACTCAGAAAACAACAATGAAGTGGTGCGCAGCATTCAAAGATAAAATTTCGAATAATACACTTATCCATATAGTCATGTATGGCAAGAAAAGTTCAATACATTATGCTCAGCATAGAATTTTCAATGAAAATTTTTCACCTTCATAAAATTTTAATACGTGTAAATGGAGGAATATCGAAGAATGTCAATAATGCAAACAGTTCTAGTTTGATCATACAATGTAGGCTTTCACGGCCGGTGTTTCACAGTTGAAACTTCTGGGCTGAGAGCCTGTGGACGATGTATAAAATTTCCACCTAACGTTTCGTCTCCATCTGCGGGAGATATCTTCTGAGGTCGTCCAGCTACTGCCACTGAGACTCCAGGTACTCTCGCATTTACAGAGTGCACAGAGGGCACCACCATTCGTCACGAGATGCCGACGACATGCTATCTTTGGAAGGCGTCATGATGCTCGATTAAGAGTAATCGATTGTCATTCTGCTGACGCAATGTCGACATCCATATTTTTTCCAACTTCAAAACTTCCTCTTTTCTATCAAAATTATTATGGAGTTTGTGAATCTCTATTGCTTCTCGATACATGCGTGCATGATAATCGGATGATCGTGCTAGAACGCTTGTCTCATTCAATTTAATTTCGTGCTTCCCATCTCGAAAAACATGCTCAGCTACGAACGATTTTTCGATGTTCCCTAAGCGACTGTTTCTTTTATGTTCGGCTAAGCAGGTATTTACACTTCTTTTCGTTGTTCCAATATATACTTGCCCACAGCTGCATGGAATTTTGTATACCCCAGGTGTTGCTAGGGGGTGTCGGGCGTCTTTTGATGTTCTTAAATATTCCTTAATCTTCTTGGTGGGTCTGAAGATTGTTTCGATCCCATACCTGGCCAGAACTTTCCTGATACGGTTCGTGACTTTATTAAGGAACGGTAGGAAAACTTTTCCGGTAGGTGACCGTTGTTTCTCTTGACTTCTGGCTTTTTTCTTCTTTGATGGAGGGCTCGATCAATTTCCTTGCTGGTAAATCCGTTTTTCATGAAGGCTGACCATAAGTGATTTAATTCATCATGCAAGTAAGCCGGCTCACAGATTTTGTTGGCTCTGTCCACCAAGGTTTTCATGCCACCTCTTTTTTGCCTAGGATGATGGTTTGATTCCTTGTAGAGGTATCGATTTGTGTGAGTATTCCTTCTATATACCTTATGGCCCAGCGTCCCATCCACCCGTTTAATTACCGACATATGCAGGAAATTGAGTTGACTGTTGCTCTCTTTTCCATCGTAAAGTGTATCTTCAAGGTAATACTGTTCAGATGCACCAATAAGACATCCAGCTCTCCTTCACCATGAATCCACACTACAAACGTGTCATCGACATAGCGATACCATTTGGCTGGCTTTTTACTGGCAGTCTACAGCGCTCGCTGTTCGAAGATCTCCATAAATAAATTGGCGCAGATGGAGACTAACCGTTAGGTGGAAATTTTATACATCGAGCACGGCTTCTCAGCCCCGAAGTTTCAACTGAAAAGTTGTAGTTTGTTTCAAGGGATTAGTGAGTTAGAATTAAATAATTTATATTATATTACTGGATGTGTATATTTAAAAACTAGTTATGGTGAAAAAATTTGCATGGAGCTTGATAATAATCTAATATTATTTTGCCAATCAGATACCTCAATTTAGTCGTTTGGATTATCAGCTGTTTGAAGATGGAAATAATAAACAGAGATATAATGGATTGAAGAAACTTAAAAATAATGATATGAATTTCATGATCTAGAATTTTGGGTTTGATTGAAATTGGTCTCCGCCGCAGGTTCATTATTGTTTGAGTTACTAGTTTTTTGAGCTATCCATTTTAATATTTTTGTTAGATAATTAACCTTTTTTTGTTAATTTATACCTATGCATTTAGTGCATGGGATGTTGATTTTTATGTAGACGATATTGTTTGTTCAGTAATTTGTGTCCTAGTGCACTCAACCTGCCGAATTAGTAGTCATCCTCTATGGTCGTCCTTCTCTCTACTTTGATATGTTAATAATTTAGATCCTTGCATGATCCAAAACAGTACAAAAATGGCAAAATTATTTTGTTTGACTATAACAAAATGAAATTTTTTGCTTAGGCAAAAGTCATGAGCTTGTAGAAACTTCAACAAATGCATGATACTACGTTGCGTATAACATACAGTGGTGATGAAAGTCATGAGACACTTCTTGATATCGTGTCGGACCTTCTGATTCGCAACGTAGTGCAGCAACTCGACGTATTGTCGGAAGTCCTCTGCAGAAAAACCGATCATAATGCCTCTATAGCCCTCCACAATTGCAAACGTTTTGCCAGTGCAGGATTTTGTGCACAAACTATCCTCTTGATTATGTCCCATAAATGGCGCAATGGGATTCGTGGCGGAGGATCTGGATTGCCAAATTGCTCGAATTGTCCAGAATGTTCTTCAAAGCATATACATACAGTTGGGAGCCCAGTGACATGTCACACTGTCATCCATAAAAATTCCATTGTTGTGTGGCAATATGAAATCCATGGATGGCTGAAGATAGTCTCCAAGTAGCCGAAAATAAGCATTTCCAGTCACTGTTCGGTTACGTTAGACCCAGTACACTCCATTATGAAGCGAACATAAGCTTTCAAAGTGCCTTGTTGAAAACATGGGTCCATGGCTTTGTGAGGTCTGTGTCACACTCGAACCCTACAATCAGCTCTTACAAACTGTAATCGGGACTCATCTGACCAGGCCACGGTTCTTGAGTTGTCTATGGTCCAACCAATATGGTCACGAGCCCAGAACATGCACTACAGGCGATGTTATGATGTCAGCAAAGGCACTCGGTCGTCTGATGCCATAGCCCATTAACGCCAAATTTCGCCACACTGTCGTATCGGATACGGTCGTCGTACGTCCCACGTTGATTTATGCAGTTATTCCAAGCAGTTTTGCTTGTAAGTTAGCACTGACAAGTCTACGCAAACGCCGCTGTTTACTGTCGGTAAGTGAAGGCTATCGACCTCCTCATTGTACGTAGTGAGAAGCAATGCCTGAAATTTTGTATTCTAGGCACACTCTTGAGACTGTGAATCTCGGAATATTGATTTCCCTAATGGTTTTTGAAATGGAATGTCCCATGCGTCTAGCTGCAGCTACCACCCCGCGTTCCAAGTTTGTTACTTCCCGACCTGCCCCGTAACCACGTCGGAAACCTTTTCACATGAATCACATGAATCCGCTAGTGCACTCCCTTTTATACCTTGTGTACGCGGTGCTACGGCTATCTGTATATGTGCATATCGCTAAGCTACCTCAGTGTAATATTTATCTGCAGCCGATGCCAGCTTTAAACTATCTTCACGGCCGCTACGTTACACACAAAAATTGAGCCAACGTCACATTGGAAATTTTTAATACGCGAAATCCAGAGAAAGTGTTAACGAGCAAATTCTTAAGAAAAAATTACTGATGTATCAGATGTCATACATGTCTTGAGATAAAAGTAACGAGGGATATATAAAGTGCCACTGTGATCTAAAGACATTAGATAAATCAACTTCAACAACATGTGTGACCAAACAGGAGGCTAACTTGAGAACTGAGAACATAAGTGACAGCAAACTATGTGTAAGCTGAAAGCTAAACTAGTCAAAGACCTTAAAATTGAAAGAAGAATATGATGCTAAATCCATTAATGTTGTCAAATAAATTATATTTTTAAGAGATCACACTATCTAAATATGTATGTTGTAATTAAAATAATATTTCGCTATGATAATCATAAAAATAAACTGCAGATATAAAATATTTAATGAACATAATAATGGTTTTTAACTTTTCAGTGAACGTAACCGAATGTGAAATGTAAAGTAACGTGATTACATAAATTTATGTAGATCAACTAATGTAAAGCAGATATCGTATAAGCAAACAAACAAGAAGAAAACTGCATACTTGGTGCACCAACTGAAGGACTGCAGATTATATATAGAGTATGCACATGAAGCGCATTTAAAACTGTATGAGAACAAAAATTCCAATAATCTTAAAACACCACCTAACAAAAATCTGTTGAGAAAGAAGCAATGAACGCAAATCGCTAAAAAGTTGTTTAGAAAATGATTTTTCCCATCGACACATAAAAAAATCATGAACAAAGAACAAAGTCTAGCGACAATTTGCTGGAGAACGTACTAGGAACACAGACCTCAAATAGATAACATTTACAAATCAAATTTTGAAAGAGATGAAAATAGTGGAAGACTCATTACCAAGAGTATTATTTAACACGAAGAAAATGATCATACCACTGACGTGTTTTGTAAGACACAATGACGAAAGAATCCCACGCAGCACAAAAAAATGAATAATTTAGAGTGATAAAATTTGGGAATACATTTGTGTAGGTATCAAATTATAATGATTAACATTGCAAGATCACAGGTTAATGTAAGCGCGAGCCGGCCGGAGTGGCCGAGTGGTTCTAGGCGCTACAGTCCGGAACCGCGCGACCGCTACGGTCGCAGGTTCGAATCCTGTTTCGGGCATGGATGTGTGTGATGTCCTTAGGTTAGTTAGGTTTAAGTAGTTCTAAGTTCTAGGGGACTGATGACCACAGCAGTTAAGTCCCATAGTGCTCCGAGCCATTTGAACAATTTTTTGTAATCGCGAGATAAGCCATTGCAAACGTGAAATGCTGGTATATTAATAACCTGTGTAACCGCCACAATGCTTCTATAGCGATGCAGATGCGCATTAATTATGTTGTATAGCTGCTGGATGGTGTACAATGCCTGTTGCACTTTGCCAGTCACTACACGGACTGTTAATGCTGTTTGTGGCTGTTGCTGGAGCTGTAGTCCTATGATGTCCCTTACGTGCTCCATTGGAGACAAATCTGCTGATCAAATGGCCAAGACAGTACATAGACATTCTGTAGAGCATGTTGGGTTACAGCACCGGTAGGTGGGCGAACGTTATTTGGTCGGATAACACCCCCTGGAATGCTGTTCATGCATAGCAGTACAACGCCGAATCACCAGAATGACGTCCAATTCAGCAGTCAGGATTTGTAGTGTAACCACGAGGATGCTTCTGCTGTCATACGTAATCACACCCCAGACCACAGCTCCACGTGTAGGTGAAACATGTCTTGCACCTTCTAACTAACACACGGTCATCCCTGGGACCGAGACAGAGTTAGCTTTCAGCACAACAGCCCTCCAATGAGCTCTCGCTTGACACCACAGAAGTCACAAATGGCGGTGGTTTGGAATCAGTGGAATGCAGGCTACAGTGCGTCTCGGTCGGGGCTGTCCTCGAAGTAGCCGGCCGGGGTGGCCGAGCGGTTCTAGGCGCTACAGTCTGGAACAGCGAGACCACTACGGTCGCAGGTTCGAAACCTGCCTCGGGCATGGATGTGTGTGTTGTCCTTAGGTTAGTTAGGTTTAAGTAGTTCTAAGTTCTAGGGGACTGATGACATTGGAAGTTAAGTCCCATAGTGCTCAGAGCCATTTGAACCATTTTTTTCCTCGAAGTAACTGTTTTGTAACAATTCACTGTGTCACTGTGACACCAACTGCTGCTTAAATTGCAACTGCAGAAACAGGACGATGCGCCAGAGCTATACGCCCAACACGATGGTCTTCCCTCTCGGTATTGCCATGTGGCGGTTCTGAGCGTGGTTACGTTCCTGCCAAGTTTTTCAACATACCGCAGATGGACAGACAGGGAGGCAACATATGGTCAGAGAGAATAGGAGCAGATGGACACGGAGAATACAGAGGGACTGAATATAGTTTACGCTGCCGCCGTGCACATGCCACGGTGTCCCCTACATTGCTGCTCTGCGGTCCCGATCAGTTTAATCACGGACAACCGCATTTAGCGTGCTATCTGTTTCTATCTTGACGATGAACGATGCGATGCGTAAGCAATCACTTTGCCGCGCCATGAATATTTAAGAAGTCTCTCTCCTGAAGATGCGTCTCTATTGATGCGAAACCGATAGTGATTTTTCAATAAAACTATTTTAATAACCAGTGAGGAAAATTTTGTTCACCATTTGAAATAAACACAGTCTTTCAATGCGTTGCCTGCTAATCTTCAACCTTTCTAGAATGGGAGGGAGAACAGGAAAGCTCTCGGTTTACCACCGTAACCGGGGAGTGCGAGCGTGCGCTGCGGTGTGCGATCCAGCACGTCGCGGCCCCCGGAGGGTCGTCTGGTGCCCCACTTGGCATGCATGCGGCCCACCGCCGTGATTCACTCCGCGCTCCGCACGCCAGCCCGCAGGAGATGGCCGGCGGCCTGCACGTCCAACAGCCGCAGCCCAGAGGAGGTGCCGCAAGCCGCCATATCTCCGCACTCTCACACCAAGTTAGTCGCCACCATGTGCTGCTGGATATGGACGACTGTTGGTAGAATTTAGCTCGTGACTAGGTCATCTATCTCAAAAAAGCAATAGCTTCTTTAAGTTAGTATCACTCTAAATGGTACACGATATACGGTTGGCGATGGATAAAATTTGCATAGATCTCAATAGGGTCCTGTACAGTAATCGGTAAAAAGTGGAACTTTGGTATCCATCTGTTTCAAAAAACGTTCAAATGGGCGTGAAATCCTATGGGACTCAACTGCTAAGGTCTTCAGTCCCTAAGCTTACACACTACGTAACCTAAATTATCCTAGGGACAAAGACCCACACCCGTGCCCGAGGGAGGAGTCGAACCTACGCCGGGACCAGCCGCACAGTCCATGACTGCAGCGCCACAGACCGCTCGGCTAATCCCGCGCGGCTGTCCGTCTGTTTGTCTCTCTGTCTGTGGAACTATTAAAAGTCATCTTTCTCAGGAACGTGGAAGCATCGAGTTGAAATGAATGTCACCTACTGAGATCTATGGTCCCTTGACCATTGAAGCTTCTAAGTTAATGCAGCCAAAAATACGACCATTCATATCACATATTTTACTACTCGGAGACACGCTCTTCAAAACCCATAGGGTACTTTCCGGCTGTCTAGAATCATCGAATTTGGTAAGGAGTACGGCCTATATCGTTAACGTCGATATGCTGCAGGATTTTGGAACATATATTGTATTCGAACATTATGAATTACCATGATGAAAACGGTCTATCGTAACACAGTCGACATGGGTTTAGAAGACATCGTTCCTGTGAAACACAACTAGCTCTTTATTCACGTGAAGTGTTGAGTGCTATTGACAAGAGATTTCAGATCGATTCCGTATTTCTGGATTTCCGGAAGGCTTTTGACACTGTACCATACAAGCGGCTCGTAGTGGAATTGCGTGCATATGGAATATCGTCTTAGTTATGTTACTGGATTTGTGATTTCCTGACATGGAGGTCACAGTTCGTAGTAATTGACGGAAAGTCATCGAGTAAAGCAGAAGTGACTTCTGGCGTTCCCCAAGGTAGTGTTATATGCCCTTTGCTGTTCCTGATCTATATAAATGACCTGGAAGAAAATTTAAGCAGCCGTCTTCGGTTGTATCCAGATGCGCTGTCGTTTATCGACTAATAAAGTCACCAGAAGATCAAAACAAACTGCAAAACGGTTTAGAAAAGGTATCTGAATGGTGCGAAAAGTGGCAATCGACCTTAAATAGCCAAAAGTGTGACGTCACCGACATGAGTGCTAAAGGGAATTCGTTAAACTTCGGTTACACGATAAATCAGTGTAATCTAAAAGCCGTAAATTCAACTAAATACCTAGGTACTACAATTACGAACAACTTAAATTGGAAGGAACACATAAAAATGTTGTGGGGAAGGATAACTAAAGACTGCGTTTTATTGGCAGGACACGTAGAAAATGTGGCATACCTTCTAAGGAGACTGCCTAGATTACGCTTGTCCATCCTCTCTTAGAATACTGCTGCGCGTTGTGGGATCCTTACCAGATAGGACTGACAGAATACATCGAAAAAGTTCAAAGAAAGGCAGCACGTTTTCTATTATCGCGAAATGTGGGAGAGAGTGTCGCACAAATGATAGAGGATTTGGGCTGGACATCATTCAAAGAAAGGCGTTTTTCGTTGCGACAGAATCTTCGCACGAAATTCCAATCACCAACTTTCTCCTACGAATGCGTAAATATTTTTTTGACACCGACCTACCACCACGATAAAATAAGGGAAATCAGAGCTCGTACGGAAAGATATAGGTGTTCATTCTCTCCGCGCGCTATACGAGATTGGAATAATAGAGAATTGTGAAGGTGCTCCGATGAACCCTCTGCCAGGCACTTAAATGTGGTTTGCAGAGAATCCATTTAGATGTAGATGTTCACAGTACGACCCAAGGAAAAATATTCGAAAACTTTAAATCTGTGAGTATATCACACGAAAAAATATTTCTTTTGTCGTATGTTATCCGACGCCAAACTTGAAATTAAAACACAGTCTGTACTTGAAACTTCCTGGCAGATTAAAACTATGTGCACCGACCGAGACTCGAACTCGGGACCTTTGCCTCTCACGGGCAAATGCTCTACCATCTTTTTTTTTTTTTTTTTTTTTTTTTCAATGAACGAACGCACAGATCATAACTTTGCAAAAATAAGGTAGGTAAAATTTTTGCTCAAGGGAAGACTTGAACCAAGGACCTGTCGCTCCGTAACTCCTTTTTTTTTATTTTTTTTATTTTTTTTTTTTATGTTTTCGTTGCGGTGGCCGGGAATCGAACGCGGATCAACTGCTTTGTTTTTTTTTTTCGATTTGACGCCACTTTTTTTTTTTTTTTTTTCAGTAAACAAAAATGAGTCGCCTCCGTCTTATTGGCGAAGCAATCGTTTGGAACAAAAAAAGTTTCTCAAAGCCAAACTCAAATTGTGAGGAATAAATAAGGAAATTTTTTTTGTTTTTTTTTTTTTTCAAAAGAAAACAAAGACTCCAATTATACTGGTTTCGCCTTCCAGTAAACAAAAATGAGTCGCCTCCGTCTTATTGGCGAAGCAATCGTTTGGAACAAAAAAAAATTTCTCAAAGCCAAACTCAAATTGTGAGGAATAAATAAGGAAATTTTTTTTTGTTTTTTTTTTTTTTTTCAAAAGAAAACAAAGACTCCAATTATACTGGTTTCGCCTTCCAGTAAACAAAAATGAGTCTCCTTCATCTTGTTGGCGAAGAAGCAATCTTTTGGAACAAAAAAAAAGTTTCTCAAATTCAAAATCAAATTTCTTGTTCCTTTAAGAACAAACTATGAAGAATAAATAAGGAAAAGCGTTTTAAGTCGTCGTGCGACTTGTAGTTAAAGTCCAGTTCTTACAGGAGCTCCTGAAGTGTCCGCCTACAGCATGCCAGCTCGTCCAAACGTGTCTTCTCATGGCGTAGGCGTGGGTTCCGGGTAGCAGATCTATTCAGTTCGGTTCGTTTTATACAGTTTTCAGCTTCTCATGGCTTGGACGTTCCAGCTACTAGGTGGGTCATAGAAAGTGCTCCGTAAGAAATTGGAAAAATATTGTTTATAGCGTGGGTTGCGTATCAGGACGCAGTGTCGTTCGTTGAGATAAGTCCAATATCCTAGCGTAGACTTGTCGTCAGAAGTAAAAAGATAGCGGATCGTGTGGCCACAGATCCAATTCACAGAGTTAGTTTTGGCGGAGGGGTAGAAAGTCTTATCGGGGTGCAAAAGCATGTGGACGTCGATCTGAGCCGGTGTCTGGCGAGTAAGAAACGCCAAAATTCGCCGTGCAAGTGTCCAGACGTCTAGCGCTGTGCCACAGTGGAACCGGTGGACATCCGTGTCATCCACTCCACAGTGGGTGCAGAGGGATGAATCGGCGAGATGGATGCGGTGCAGACGATCGCGGTTAACTTGTTTGCCATTCACGGTGATGTACCACGCTGATTGAGCGTCTGATTCGAGAAAACGCGCATGGATCGCCTTCCATATGTGTCTCCACACGTACTGTGGATACTTACGTTCGATGGGGTTGGACGGGCGGCACTGTTGTAACAATTCGGAGACTGTTTTCGTGAGGTACAAACGTGTAAGTGGTAAGGACCGGTAGATATAACTGAACTCCAGGAAAAATCGTTGGATGTAATAAAAGGGGGTTGGAATGGTCGATACCAGTACTGGGGCGGACAAGGAGGCCGGTGCAAAGTTGTGAAGCAGGAGGCTAGTAAGGCTCTGCGGGCAACGATGCCAAAGTTTTAGTTGGGAGCTGACGTATAGTGCCTTGACACGAGTCGGCACGTGGATGAGTCCCAAACCGCCACGATCTCGTGGCAGTGCAAGGGATTCATACTGCACCTTGAATAACATCCCCGAGCTGACGAAGGAGCCGAAAGCCATCAACAGTCGTCGCGCCAGGAGATTTGGGACTGGTAGTACTTGAGCCACGTGTGGTATACGGGAAGCATGATACATGTTCACGTATTGCGCGCGTTGGATAATGTCGAGAGCTCGTAGCCGGTGATCTGCGAGATTTGCTCTGATTGTCTGTAGCAAGCGTCTACCATTGATAGTCGCTGAGCGGCGCAGGTCTGCTGTGAAATCAAGTCCAAGACACCGTATGGTGGCGGAGACACTAAGCGGGGCAGCGCATCTCTCCGGCAAGCCCTCACCAATGAGCAGGACCTTGGATTTTGACACGTTGAGGCAGCTCCCCGACGCTTCGCCGTAAGTCGCCACCCATGCCAGTGCTGCTCGTACTTCATCTTCACTGCGCAGATATAGTACTATGTCGTCTGCGTAGGCTGTACAACAAAAACGGTGGCCTTGCACAGCCATGCCTTCCAAACGTTGGCGCATGCCCTGGAGCAGGGGTTCCAAGGCGAAAGCATACAAAATCGTGGAAAGAGGGCATCCTTGTCGTACAGATCGTGTGATGACCAGGGACGGTGTAAGACGACCATTGTACATGATTTTGGAGGTTGCACTACTCAACAGGCGCATAATCACCGTTACAATACCGCCAGGAAAACCCATATGCTGAAGAACTGTCCGTAAATAGAAGTGGTCAACACGGTCGAAAGCCTGGCTAAAGTCCAGTAAAGCCAAGGCGCCAGGGAGACGCTGATGATGCGCTAATGCTATCATGTCTCTGTAACGGCAAAGGGCCGTACGGATGTTGTTGTCGCCTCCTAGGGAAGTCTGGTCGCAGGATGTGACGTAACGTGCGACCTTCTTGAGACGCGATGCCAGTAGCCGTGTGAATATTTTCATGTCGCTGTTGAGCAAAGTAATTGGTCGATAGTCCTGGACCCTCGATAACCCACGCGGTTTATGTACGGGGATAATAATTCCTTCTAGAAAGGCGCTCGGGACCACTGTCATCGGTGACATCAGCTCTTGTGCGATTGCCGTCCACGTGGAAGCCAACAAATAGTGAAAACTTTTATAAAATTCGATGGGGATACCGTCAGGTCCAGGAGATCTGTTATCGGAACCCGCCTTGATAGCGTCTAGCACTTCATCGGTGGTTACGTCGTCTTGGAGGTCGTGCACTGCATCCTCTGGAAGAGTGGTCGTAGTAAGCTGAGCGACTTCTGTGATCAGTGCTGCAGAATGCGGTACGGCTGCGTATAGCCCGGCAAAATGAGCATGGAGAGCACGACCGATGCTTTGTTGGGTGTCGTGCCGGCGCCCTTCCACATCAGTGAGGACTTGGATCAGAGCTCGTCGTCGTCGTTGTCTTTCCTGAAGGAGGTGGTACATCGACGGACGTTCTTGAGGGATTCGATTAGAAGCTCGAGAACGGACTACAGTGCCTTCCAAGTTACGCCGCATGATCATGGAGATCTGCGCCTTCGTGCGATGGACCATCGACTGCCGGGCTGGCGAGAAAGGCATCGTCGTACAGTCACGTAGAATGGTGTAGTAGAAGTGCAGGGTATTAGTTTGCCACGCCTTTAATTCCTTCCCATAACTCATCAGAGTCTTCCGGAGGGTCGGCTTTGCACAGGAGATCCACCATGATAAGGTGGAGGCATAGGCTTCTCGACGATGGTGGCAGCGTGCCCACGCTTCTTCGACCATACGGCGACAGTCTGAGGAGGTCAGGTGAGCGACATTGAGTTTCCACAGACCACGACTATGCCACACTTGCGGTCGGGCGAGAGTGACGTCACAGATGTACGCATCATGGTCTGAAAAGGCCAAGGGCCAGATTTCCGCATGACGTGTGCCTTCAGCAAGGGAGCGGGTAACGTAGATGCGATCTATGCGGCTTGACGAGTGAGAGGTGTAGAATGTATAGCCCGGTTGAAGTCCGTGGAGCTTCCGCCATGTGTCAACAAGTCGGAGACGGTCGATGACCACTGAGAGAGATGCACAAGGGGAATGTCGCGGGAGTTGGTCCGCGGGCTCCTGTGTCGAGTTAAAATCCCCACCGAGTACCAAATCGTCCTGCGGACCAGTGAAAAGGGGCGTGACGCTTTCGGCAAAAAAAGTTTGTCGGTCATGACGGCGGCCAGTGCCGGACGGTGCGTAGATATTAATAATACGCACGCCGAACAGTGTGAGGGCCATACCTCGCGCAGTGGGGAGGTAGATGACGTCCTCTGCAGGGAGGCCGTCGCGTAGCAGGATGGCGACGCCGCTACCGGTATCGGATGCGGGGGAAACATGGGCATTGTATCCGGTGGGAACTAGGAAGTCAGCCACAAACACCTCTTGTAAGAGTGCTATATCCACATCCGCAGAGTAAATAGTCTCTCTGAACATGGCCAGTTTATGGGGGGCACGAATGGTGGCAAGATTCATCGTGGCGATACGATATTGCTGTGTGCGGCCATCCTCAGTATTTGCAGAACGTGCGGTAGAAGTAGCCGGCAGGTGGAGACCCGCCGGTGGTCCCGCAGTGGTGATAATTACTGGCGGGACGCCTGCCCCAGTGTCGCCGAGGTGGACTCCTGTGCAGACACGCTGGCAGTCTGTTCCGCTTCTTCTTCAACGTCATCGGCCCAGGAAGCTGACGACGTGGACATGTGACGGTCACGTACTTCCGGAACGGGTGTTGTGGATTCCGGAACATGAGTGGCAGGGGGATCGCCGTCATCATTCGTTGACAACGGCGAGGACACGTCCCTGGCCGGGAGAGTAGGCGTCACAGGAGGGGCGCCTGTTGCTGCCACATCGCGTGACTGGACGCAATGTGGGAGATCACCGTCAGACATCAGGTCGACATCTCGTGGGGCCGTCTGAGAGAGGGCGTCATCGGAAGGCGTTCGTCGTCGTTTCCTGTGTTTGCGAGGCGACCGCTGTTTCCTGATGTGGCCTTCTGAATCAGAATGTGGTCGCCCGTCGTCTGACGCCGAACCCGTCTGGACAAAGGCAGACGTCGGCACGACACCGAGGTCGACGTCCATGGTTCCAACAGGAACATCGGTTTCGGTCTGCAAACCGGACGGTCCTGAAGCGAGCACTGGAGGCGACGCCGTGCTTGTGTCCTCGGCGCGATGTGCTGCGGCGGGTGGCGTTGACGAAGCTGCTGGCGCAATCGAGATTGGTACGACGGGGTCCTGTGCAACCTTGGCGTAGGTGATGGGTAAGGACGTGACCGTCGAAGCCTGGGTCTCTTCACGTAACGGCGTCTGTATTAAACGGCGGTGTAAGCATTCGGAACGTACATGTCCCTCCTGGCCACATCCTGCGCACGTTCGTGGCTGTCCATCATACATGACGATGGCCCTCACACCGCCAATCAGCAGGTACGATGGGACATGTTTCGTCAGCTCAATTTTTATTTGCCGGACGCCATTTAATACGGGGTATGTCGTAAATGTTTGCCACTTCTCCGCGACGTGACCTAAGACGGTGCCATATGGTTGGAAGGCGGCAATGACCACATCCTGAGGCACCTCGAACGGGAGCTCAAACACCCGCAATGTCCGGAGACCGAATCCAGCATGGGCGACTGTCACAGCACCCATATGTCCATCAGAGTGTTTAAATTTCAGTCCGGTGGCATGACGGTGAATTATGTCATTGCAAATTTCCTCCGTCGACATCTTAATGTAGACAACACTTCCAGTGATGGAAAAATGTATGCCGATTACGTCCTGGGGGTTCAAACGTAGATCCTCACGTATAAACTGTTCGACTTCGAAAGCTCTGGGTCGTGGATGTTCGGCCTGAAACGTTACTTTGATCGTTGCACGGCGGTACGAGTGCGCCATGGTGTACGTTAGTACTGGACTCGATAGACACAAACACCGCGACGCGGAAGTAAACACCACCGAGAGCGGAGCGTCGGACGGCGCGCGGAGCAGCTCCGCACGCTAGCACGGCTGAGAGCCGACTGTCCATCTGAGCTACCGAAGCACGACTCACACCCGGCACTCACAGTCTGTACTTCTGCATTTCAGGCTGCCTGGATCGCTGTGGTAAAAACCAAACGTCGGACAATGAATGACTCTGTTGCTCATACGCCGCCGTTTCATAATTAATCCATCGTCAGATACCCAGAAGCGATTTCTGCACGTAGATATAGCAGGACAGTCTGCGAATGTTTGTTTCATATACTACTTGACACGCCGTATCTCTGTGCAATAATCGCCCATGGATATCTGATGATGGACGAATCCCGAAACGCATCATATGAGCAATAGAGTCATTATATACCTACCTTTGACTTTTACGATTGTGACGCAGTCAGCCTGAATGGCGAACTACCGCCATAATAATGGCTGCATGTCTCCTGCACGACTTTATCTCACATTTATATTATTCAAATAAAATATCCTCGAAAATTTTGGAATCCATGGGTTCGATATCTTCCCAGTGTCAACGTCGCTATCAGTTAAAAATGGTCGAAATTCTCTATTCCGGAATGTATGAACTGTCTGTACACGCTATTAACTCTGTACGGAACTGTTAGTGCGCGAGACCTACTCGCATGTGGACAAGTTCTTTTTTCTTTATCAGTGTCATTTTATCAGGGTCATTCAGAAGTGTCATTGTAATTCATTACGTTATTCTTTATATTAGGACCTTAATGCTGTGCGTATGGTAACAAATTCTTTAACAGCAACAAGGACACAGATTTCGCCCAAATTTACGGTAAATGCAGGGCTCGGCAAGAAATAAAAGTGACAGAAGAGGAGCTCCAAATGACCAAGCATTTAGAAGAAAATCGCATTTTTGGCATAGGTCATGCTACGCATGAGTCATTTACTTAGTGCAGTTCTCAGGTAGCATATAGCGCAGCATACAGAGCCCAGAACGGTAATACAAGCGTCGAGTCCCTTTGCGGGAACTTTTCATCTTCTTTGCTTTGAATGTTTACGTTACTTACACTGCAATGTGGTTCAAACGACTGTGAACACTATGGGACTTAATATCTGAGGTCATCAGTCCCAGAGAACTTAGAACTACTTAAACCTAACTAACCTAAGGACATCACACACATCCATGCCCGACGCAGGATTCGAACCTGCGACCGTAGCGGTCGCGCGGTTCCAAACTGAAGCGCCTTGAACCGCTCGGTCACAACGCCCGGCACTTACACTGCAGATAAAACGAATTATGAACACAGTAACCCATTGGTATACATCATAATATGCTACTACTTTTTCTAGAAAATTATTGCCAACAGTCTACGTTTGCCTATGAGAGAGTACTAGCTGCTTTGTACCGAGGATAAAAAACCAGTGGATGAAAATATGAATATGGATTCCACTAAATCGAAGAAAGACTAAATAATAAGAATAACGAGGACAATGAGAAATTTAACATCAAACGCGATGGTCACGAAGTAGATGAGGTTAGGGATTCTGCTGCCTAGATAGCAAAATAGCCCATGATGGATAGAATAAGGTGAACATAAAAAGCAGACTAGCACTGGCAAAAAGGGAATTGCTGGTCAATAGCGGTCTACTAGTATCAAAGATAGGTCTTATTTTGAGAACGTATGTTTTCAGCACAGTACCGTATGGCAGGCGCAAATGAACTGTGGAAAAACCGGAAAGTAAGAGAATAGAACCATTTAAAGTGTGGTGCTACAGAAGAATGTTGAAATTTATGTGAACTAATAAGGGAAAGAATGAGGAGGTTCTCCGTAGAATCGGCGAGGAAAGGCATGTATGGAAAACACAGACAAGAAGAACAGACCGGATGATAGGACCTTTCAAGACATCAGGGAATAACTTCCATGGTGCCAGAGGGAGCCATAAAGGCCAGAAACTGTAGAGAAAGGCAGAGATTGGGACACGTCCAGCAAATATCTGAGGAAGTAGGTTGCAAGTAATACCATGAGAAGAAAATATTGGACCAGGAGAGGAATTCTTGGCGGGCAGCATAGGACGCGTCAGAACACAGGTGACTCAAAACATAAAAGAGTGGGCGGCAGTATACAAGAATGTTGTCATTACTTCGTCAAAATCTGCGAAGCCTACAACAGAGTTTAACAAAAACCCTTTTCACTGATGTGATGAAATCCTACCTACCTGCAGGAGAAAAAATTCCTTGTGCTAAGTTACTCGTGGAGAAGGCAAACAAATCTACAATTATACGAAGAGGTTTTTTAATATGGAGGAGGGCAGCCATCGTGAAGTATTGAAGTCAATGCCCCCAACGCACTGCATTAGTGCAGCCTTGCGATATCTGTTTTTGTCGTCGGGTAAGGAATTTGATTGAAAAGCTTCAAAACTGCTTTTATCTCACCGAGAGAGAAAAAGAAATCACATCACAAGTAGGATGCATCAAAACACATGACATTGTGTGAAACCAACTATTCTCACCAACATTTGGCGAAATGTTGCGTTACACGCGTTTGCTGCCAAACTGTGCGATGGGCGCGAACTTTCGGTGAACGTAAAACAAGCCTTTTTTCCTACGGAAGCTTTAAAACGCCCACGTAACTGGAAAAATGCGTGGTTTGTAACGTGTGCAAAATGGTGAGAAAATTACTGACCTCCCTTTCTTTACTTTGAATATCACATCAACACGAGTAAATCATCAAACTTAAAATAATAAAACTATCTCATTTTGTAGACGAAGTTCTCGTGTACGCTTGACCATTTGGAGCTCCCGTTACTCTCACTTTCATTTCTCGCCAAGACCGCCATTCACTGTAAATTTGAACGCAATCGGCGATGACGATTAGACGCAGTCCTTTTGAATGAGTACGAGAAAATGGAATTATAAATCCACCAGAAAGTAAAGAAACTAAAGCTCTTCTGTGTACTGTTCTGGGTTTCAAGTCTGTCTCGGACTATGTCTCTTCTTCTGAGTACCCTAAGCCTGTGGTGCATCTCGTCACTACTCGTGTCTTTGTGTGACAGTGCATGTTGGTGTTATTGTAATTAGTCTGAGTACTACAAGCGACCTGTAGTGGTACTCTATAAAATAAACAGATATCCTCTCATAACACAGAAATAAAAACGAATATATATATATATATATATATCGCTGGCAAACAAGCAACCTATGGTGTACTATTAACCAAAGTGTGTCACTGTCTCTCTTAGAAAGTGTAACATACATTCTTCGTTAGTTGGTTTGTTTGTTAGGTACATTCTCCATACATAATGTTCACTATATAACTTATGATGAGGAATGTGCTGTCTGAAATATATAGAACAACATGAAAAACTGTTTCCATTTGTACACTCTGGCCATTTACAAGTTCCTTCCTGTAGAAACGATTGATTATTTCTATTCATCAATAACATCTTTAATCTGCCTCTGAGAACACTTCTACTAATTGTCAGTCATTTTATCTTCATTGGTAGATTGTCAAGAAGCAAAGACGAATCTGAGATGAAGAGATTGGTACAGCAAATGAATGAAACATAAAAGAGTCTAACACTTTCATAGCTGCACATTTCACCCCTTTCTGTGTCAAACTTAGATTCATTAAAGAGTAACGCAGATTCATTTTACTTGTAGTATTGTGAATTACTCTGTAACTCTCAGACTGAGATGGAGTGAAAAAGCCTACCGTAAGGCTGTGATTGATCTTCCCAGCCGCATAAAGACATGCCTGCAAGAAGTATGTGTGGTAACTCCAAAGACGATTCTAATTACTTCAGCCGGCCGGGTGGGCGAGCGGTTCTAGGCGCTTCAGTACAGAACCGCGTGACTGCTACGGTCGCAGGTTCGAATCCTGCCCTGGGCATGGATGTGTGTGATCTCCTTAGGTTAGATAGGTTTAAGTAGTTCTAAGTTCTACAGGACTGATGACCTCAGATGTTAAGACCCATAGTTCTCAGAGCCATTTGAACCATTTTTCTAATTACTTCCTTTTGAGCAGTGAATACTCTTATCCAAACTGAGGAACAACATCACAATATTATTCAATAAGACATCAATAAATACATTAAAAATTATTCTTTTCTTTCCTTTTCTATTTCTATTGTTTTTCATGAGTCTCCTGATGCATCTGATGCAGCCTGCTAAGATTTCCTCTCTTGTGACAACTTCTTCATTTCAGATTGGCTCTTGCACCCTACATCCTGTTATATTTTGGGTGTTTTCCAGTCTCTGTATTCCTCCACATTTGTTCCCCTCTCCTCTCTCTAGTACAATGGAAGTTTTCCCTGACGTCTTAACACACATCCTGTCTCCCCCTTTTTTCAGTGTTTTTCATATGTTTCCTTTTTCACCGACTCTGCGGAGAACCTCCTCTTCACTCACCTTATCCATCAACTTGATTATCAACATTCTTCTGTAGGACCAGATCTGAAACACTTCGATTCTCTTCTTTTCCGGCTTTCCCACGGTCTATGCTACCCTGTCGCACAATGTTGTGCGCCAAACGAATTTCTCAGACGTTTATTTTGGCCAGGACTGCCCTCTTTGTCCATGCTAGTCTACTTTTTATGTTGTCCTTGCTTCGTCCATCATGAGCGAATTTGCTTCCAGCGTAGCAGAAATCTTAACTCTAACTACTTCGTGATCATCAGAGATGTTCAGTTTCTTGCTACTCACTTTTGCTACCACTTATTACTTCAGTCTTTCTCCGTTTTACTACCAGTTCATATTCTGTATTCATTAGACTGTTCATTCCATTAACAGATCATGTAATTCTCCCGCACCTTCAATGAGGACAGAAAATTTTATCACTGATATCCTGTCACCGGCATGTCGCAAGATTCATATACACTCCTGGAAATTGAAATAAGAACACCGTGAATTCATTGTCCCAGGAAGGGGAAACTTTATTGACACATTCCTGGGGTCAGATACATCACATGATCACACTGACAAAACCACAGGCACATAGACACAGGCAACAGAGCATGCACAATATCGGCACTAGTACAGTGTATATCCACCTTTCGCAGCAATGCAGGCTGCTATTCTCCCATGGAGACGATCGTAGAGATGCTGGATGTAGTCCTGTGGAACGGCTTGCCATGCCATTTCCACCTGGCGCCTCAGTTGGACCAGCGTTCGTGCTGGACGTGCAGACCGCGTGAGACGACGCTTCATCCAGTCCCAAACATGCTCAATGGGGGACAGATCCGGAGATCTTGCTGGCCAAGGTAGTTGACTTACACCTTCTAGAGCACGTTGGGTGGCACGGGATACATGCGGACGTGCATTGTCCTGTTGGAACAGCAAGTTCCCTTGCCGGTCTAGGAATGGTAGGACGATGGGTTCGATGACGGTTTGGATGTACCGTGCACTATTCAGTGTCCCCTCGACGATCACCAGTGGTGTACGGCCAGTGTAGGAGATCGCTCCCCACACCATGATGCCGGGTGTTGGCCCTGTGTGCCTCGGTCGTATGCAGTCCTGATTGTGGCGCTCACCTGCACGGCGCCAAACACGCATACGACCATCATTGGCACCAAGGCAGAAGCGACTCTCATCGCTGAAGACGACACGTCTCCATTCGTCCCTCCATTCACGCCTGTCGCGACACCACTGGAGGCGGGCTGCACGATGTTGGGGCGTGAGCGGAAGACGGCCTAACGGTGTGCGGGACCGTAGCCCAGCTTCATGGAGACGGTTGCGAATGGTCCTCGCCGATACCCCAGGAGCAACAGTGTCCCTAATTTGCTGGGAAGTGGCGGTGCGGTCCCCTACGGCACTGCGTAGGATCCTACGGTCTTGGCGTGCATCCGTGCGTCACTGCGGTCCGGTCCCAGGTCGACGGGCACGTGCACCTTCCGCCGACCACTGGCGACAACATCGATGTACTGTGGAGACCTCACGCCCCACGTGTTGAGCAATTCGGCGATACGTCCACCCGGCCTCCCGCATGCCCACTATACGCCCTCGCTCAAAGTCTGTCAACTGCACATACGGTTCACGTCCACGCTGTCGCGGCATGCTACCAGTGTTAAAGACTGCGATGGAGCTCCGTATGCCATGGCAAATTGGCTGACACTGACGGCGGCGGTGCACAAATGCTGCGCAGCTAGCGCCATTCGACGGCCAACACCGCGGTTCCTGGTGTGTCCGCTGTGCCGTGCGTGTGATCATTGCTTGTACAGCCCTCTCGCAGTGTCCGGAGCAAGTATGGTGGGTCTCATACACCGGTGTCAATGTGTTCTTTTTCCATTTCCAGGAGTGTATTTTTACACATCAAAGTGAATAGTCGTTTTGTTGCCACATCCCCCAATGATTTTAGAAACTCTGATGGAATGATATCCAGCCCTTCTCCCTTATTTGGCATTAAGTCCTCCAAAGCTCTCTTAAATTCTGATTCTAGTACTGGATCCCCTATCTCCTCGAAATCGACTCCTGTTTCTTCTTCTAGCACATCAGACAAGTCTTCTCCCTCATACACGCCTCCCGTGTACCCTGTCCGCTCTCTGCTCTGCATTTAACAGTGGAATTCCAGTTGCACTTTTAATGTTACAACCCTTGCTTTTAATTTCTTCCAACGTTTCTTTGACTTTCCTGTATGCTGAGTCTGTCCTTCTGACAATCATTTCTTTTTCCATTTCTTCACTTTTTCTTGCAGCCATTTCATCTTAGCTTCCATGCACTTCCTATTTATTTCATTCGTCAGAAACTTGTATTTCTGTATCCCCGAATTTCTCTGAACATGTTTGTACTTCCTTCTTTCACGATCAGCTGAAGTAATTCTTCTGTTACCCTGGCTTCTCTGCAGTTATCTTATTTGCACCTATGTTTTCCTTTCAAACTTCTGTGATCGCCCTTTTTACAAATGTCAATTTCTCTTCAATTGTACTGCCTATGGACCTCTTCCTTATTTCTGTATCTATACGGTGGCAATTTCAATCTGAGCACTTCATTCTTGACCTCTAAGTTTTATCGTTTCTCTTGGTTCTCGCACATATTGTACACTGTCTATCTTTCCCTATAGCTTACCCGATTTTTCTCATAATTTCTAACATCTTTCACCATTTTACATTCTCGAATGGTTTTTCCAGATCGAGAAATCCTATTAACGTGCTTTGCTTCTTCTTCATTCATGCTTCCATTATCAGCCGCTACGTCAGAATTGCCTCTCTAGAGCCTTTCCTATTCTAAAGCCGAACTAGTCGTTATGACTGAGGAAGTCAGGATGAGGGGTGCACTTAGCATGGAAGGTCAAGGCCACTATAATGTCACTCCTTAAATGCAACAACTACCAAATCAATAAATCAACAATTTATTCAAAGGCAATATTCATAAAATAGCTAAGAGACAATCAACAGTTTTCTCTTCCATTGTTCCATATATTTTCTGTGCCAGCATTTTGGATGTTTGGGGGGGTTACGCAGATTGTGCGTTAATTGCCATCTTTAAAACAATACCAAAATATCGCAGATAGCTTGCTTCTTAAGCAAGGCAGCAAATTACAGTTACGAAAACAGACTTAAAGAGATGAGCCACAGAGATGTCAATACTTAAAGGAAGAATAAATTACAATCTGAAAGTGATTGAAAGAAATGTGGCAAAGATAATTTATTTAAAGTGCAATAATTTGCAATATGAAAGTGATTTATGAAATGCACACCAGTTCGTTAAGATCCCAAATAACACAAGCAGCACTACAAGCTATAATTTAATACAACTGAATCCTAAGCAAATAAAAAACTTAAGTTTTAATATACATCAAACACGCTAAATATTTACCAAATGGGCAGTGACGCCAGGCTGCCCTGCGCAGACCGTGGCTTAACTTAAAATGCCGGAAGCAGCAGACCAGCCGTCCAAAACAACACCTAAACGCCGGGGCCCAACCGGGAGTCACTTCCCATTAGACGGCTCATCACAGCTTCTTTGCACCGTAGCAGAACGTGGCGCCGCTGCCACACGCCCCAACTCGCAGAAAACTGGAACACAAACAGACCGCAGAAGACACGGCAAACAGCAACAAAACATCAATTAAAATAAGTCAAGAGATCAATAAACAAAATTATAAATGAAGAAGCAATTGCTCTTTTACTAATACTGAGTGAATGCATTCAAATAAATGCACGCATATTAAGTTCTGCGTACAAATGATTGCCTTTTTACAGAATAAGAGCTTTTACTAATAACAGAGTGAGTACTTTCAAATAAAAGAACTATGCACAAATGACTAGCTTTACAGAATACGAGTCTTTACTAATAACTGAGTAAGTGCTTTCAATAGGAGTGGCCCAAACTTTACCGCAATATACAAGGTACGTCGATTTGATGGTAATCAAAATGTACTGAAAATCTCATAAGGACAATACATAACTTCTGGATACTGTCCCAAAAACCCAAAATATAACACACACACCTTCGTGCTAATTAGCATCCTAATAGTAATCCAAACAGCGGATTTTTAAAAGAAATATTAACTGCTGGTCTCCATGCGGCCACACACTCTGCCGGCTGCTCTTACTTCAACAACATGTACATTAGGGTAACCAAGCAACAAGTACACTCGCTGCGACGCAAATCGTTCAACGAAACGAAGTCACCAAAATCATCTACATCTTCTATGGAGAGCGTTGTTCGAGGTGGTCTCCAGGGATGCGTCTCTCCGAGAAAACAGACACCAAAGCAATGGGACAAACAGCGCCCACAGCTGACATCAGGCACGTACACCACAAATTCGCGACCTTCTTACGAGGTAGACCGCCGTGCCACGGCTGGCCGAGCATGCGTGTTTTCCTCTTTAGTGCACGCTAGCACATCCTTGCGCCTCGAAGCGAGTCCGACACCAACTGCCCCAAGCGCGAAACACCCGCGAGAGCACAACAGGGGTAAAGATCCTAATACAGTTGGGTAATCGATAGTGTCGCGCCAAAGAGCTGGTGCGCCAGAAAAGGCACACCACGGCTCAGCCGTCATCTGAGACATCCTCAGTTTTCTCTTCCATTGTTCCGTATATTTTCTGTGCCAGCATTTTGGATGTTTGGGCGAGTTACGCAGATTGTGCGTTAATTGCCGGAGTTGTCAGCTCCTGCTATCTCCGGAATTGTGTGGACGATGTTTTCCCGAAAGTCTGATAGTACAACGGCATTCTCATACATTCTACACGTCAACGTGATTAGTCGTTTTGTTGCCAGTCCCCAGCATCAGTTTAGAAATTCTGATTGATGTTCTGAATTATGTGAATGTGTGGTGTCTGTTCCTTCTCAAAGAACAGACACCACACAGATCCCACAGCTGTGAAACACTGTATGTGAATGGAAGGGGAATCACTGCGGTCAGCTCCAGCGGGACATTAAGCGGGATCAGCGGCGATGTCCCGCTACATCTGAGAGCAGTGATCCCCCTTCCATTTACATACAGTGTTTCACCACTGCATGATCTGTACTGTGTCCGTTCTTTGAGAAGGAACAAACACCACCCATTCACATAACTCATGAGCCTGGCTGGGAAATGGATCCCCTTTCTTCAGTGCGAATGCACGAAAGACGTCCAACCTCCTATGGGAATCCCTGAGAAGGGAACGCGAGTATAATGGATGGGGACAGCGGATAGGTGGCACTCGGTGGGAGAGTGGATCGAGCATGAGGCGTACCGAGATATGCCGTGAACGTGCGATAGTGCTGTGTCCCGAATGGCGCAATGGTTGCTGCATCTGCCTAGTAATCCGGAGATTCCGAGTTCGAATCCCGGTTGCGTACACATTTTCGCTCGTCGCCGCTGATTCCGCTTAACGTGCCGCTGCAGCTGGCAGCAATGATCTCCCTTCTGTTTACAAAGAATGTTACGAATCCCTTCTGCTTTATTTAATTTGAAGTCTTCCAAAGGTGTTTTAAATTCTGACTCTAGTACTGGATCCCCCATCTCATTCCTGTCGATTCACGTTTCTTCTTCTATCATACCATCCGACAAGTCCTTCCCCTGACAGAGCCCTCAATGTACTCTTCACCTATATTCTCTCTACTCTGCATTTAACAGTGCAATTTCCGTTGCACTGTTAACATTACCGCCCCTGCTTTCAATTTCACCTACGTTTGTTTTGATTTTTCTGTATGCTAATCAGTCCTTACGATAGTAATTTGTTTTTAGAGTCCTTCACGTTTTTCATGTAACTATTTATCCTTAGCTACTCTGCACTTTCTACTTATACCGTTACCAAGTGACTAGTATTTCTGCATTTTGAATTTTCCTGAACATTTTTGTACTTTCTTCTGTCGTCGATCATCTGAAGTATTTCTTCTGTTACCAACGCTTTCTTCGCAGTTACCTTCCATGTACCTATGTTCTTCTTTCCACGGCAAGTGAGACAAATATAAATTACACGTAGTCTTCAGAAACGATTTTGTTTACTTCAATAAATTTGAGGCCGACTCATTCTCTTACAGATTCAAAACAGAACGACATTACGAATGTAATTTTATATTCCTAAGTACAAGTTTTAAGATCAAATAACTGGAAGATTAATAGGAATCGATGTACATATTCTGCACCAAAAACAGCCAGTGGCATCACGTTATCTCTAGCGAATTTCGTAGATGTCAAATTTGATGGTGCGACGCCGTGCATGCTATTTTACCACTGTCGAACGGATCGTGTGTGCTCACAGAACGACAAAACTAAAAGCCCCGGACTTCGTTTAGCCCAGAAAGGCTGTAGCTCGCAGGTGATGAGGTTACTGGCCGAGCAGGTTTATTTTAACGGTTGTCGACGCGCTTAGCGTCGCAGTGCTGGACAATGCGGAGCTTTCCCTATCGTGTACCATGTTTATGTTTCCTGTGGGAACAGCACGGCCGTTCTGTTGAACAACGAATCCGAAAACACAGCTTTCGAAAAACTGATGGTGCCGGACGGTGGATTTTCCCTGAGCCCTTAGTTGCACCGCGGATATCGGCGACATTATAAAATGTAACGTATTCGGTGCGATTAAAGGTTGAGCGTAACGTGATAGTTTCTACACGCCTCTGACAAAATGAAACTTTTTAGAGGCACGATGGCTGCAATTCCAATAGTGCTTGGAGGGATATGGAGAATCGTAGGTTTACAGCTAAACAGGCAGCTGTATTTGGAAAATACTTTTAAAATCAAAATACTCCTATAATAGTCACAGCGTGTGTACGAGACTACCAATGCAAATGAGTGAGTGGGGTCAACAAACAAATAGGAAACAGCGCAGAGAAATTATCGTCTTGTTGCTTACGTACCGCGTAGACTGAAGACGTTAAGTTTGAAATATTTTAATATGGAGGATAAAAACATTTTAATACTACAATGGAGTACAAAACGTAAAGACGGAAGTTAGTTTCACGTGATGTGTCACTGAAAAGTAACAGAGCTCAATGAAATGTATGCCGTAAATAGGAAGAACTGCTACAGTTTAGTACAGGAGGTAACTCAGAGAAATATGCAAAGGAAAAAACAGAATAAAATTTTTATTTAAAGACGATAATTACACTGTGGTCACCTGGGAAATACAAACAGCGGGGCTTTGTTATTAATAGGACGTGTGCTCACGACGGGTGGTGCTGAACGATAAACACAGCCGAATGGAACAAAAATAACGACAGTATAGTCTTTATTCCCAATAAAAATTTAAGTTGTAATGAAAAGGGAGAGAGGAAGGCAGAATACTGCAATACCTTCCTTAGAGTTCTTGAATGCATGTCCTGTATCTTACTCACAATGCAACTTGTAAGCAGACCACACTGCTATCGGAATTTTGCACTTTTCATATTTATGGTACATGAAGTTCAGAACACAAATATCAATCATCAGAAGCTATCAGATTCAACTCCAAAAATTCCTCGAGAAAATCGACTTTCCGGCCGTTTTTATTATGCTAAAGCACGATCAATCTTTCACGACAGCTCGTGTGACTGCAGTATGATGCTGCTTATCATGATTCGACATCTAGTCGTGGCAAAATTTTAAACGAAGGTGCATCTTCAGTGAACATTTCCATGAAGCGAAATACATAAGAGCGGGAAAGAATTTTATTTGCAATATTAAAAAAAATTTAAACCATATTTTATAGGACCATTATTAATTAAGAATTTACATTTTCTACGAAAACTGGATATTTATGAGCGATTGTAATTAGAATTAACATATATTTTGTTAATTATATATTGAAATGACATATATTCGAACTGACCGAAAAAAAATGACCGGAACAAACTTCGAACGAGAGATTCCAATGTCGAGCGCTACAATTTTGGGGGTTCTGTACCTCAGTCGGTGGAAGCGGAACCCTTACACTATAGCTTTGTTGTCTATCTGTCTGTCTGTCTGGCTGACTCTTTTTCGTTAGAAAGGGATAGACACATGAAGCTGAAATTTATGTTACATTCTAAGGTGTACGGTCCCGTGATGGAATAATAAACGGCAGGTTCTAAGTCAATGCAATCAATAGTTACCGCCATTTATATCACGTCTTTTGATACTGGATAGCTTAATCATCAAAACCTATAGTATACTTCCCGTTGACCTAGAATCATGAAATTTGGCAAGACGTAAGGTTTCACAGTACAAGCAAAGGCAAAAACCAGAAAATTGTTTATTTTTAACCATACTATACGAAAAAAATTCTTTTGTCTTTTATTATCCTACATCAAATTTCTCAACATAAAACAATAATCATACCTGCATTCAGGCTGACTGCGTCGCAGTGGTAAAAGTCAAAGATCAGGCAAGGAATAACGTTATTGCTTGAATCACGGGTTTGGGAATTTATGGACGTCACATGTCAGGAGCGATTACTACACATAGAATGGCTTTTCAAGTTTTATGTGAAACAAACATTCCCAAACTATTGTAAGAGGTAATGGTCACCTGCTCCATTCATGAATTTGTGTCACATTTACATTAGTGAAATAAAAATACGGTATTCTCGAAAATCTTTGAATCCCTAAGACGATTTCTTACCAGTATCGAAGTCGATAACAGGCAAAATGGTCGAAATTTTAGATTCTTGGAATGGATGGACAGTCTATATAAGTAATAAAATTTGTACGGAACCTGCAGTGCGCGAGTTCTACCCGCAGCTGGCCATATTTTTCCATTTTGTGCACCTCTGTTTAAAAACTTGCATACGCAGTGAATCGATTTTAAAATCCACATTCAGAGCCGACTATCTCGAGAATTTTTTAGCGTTACATCGAACTGTTTTCGATTAATGTTTTAGTTCTGATTTTCACGTACCACTAACATAAAAAATTACAAAAATTCGATTGTCGTGTGATCCCCTTCGTAGTTGGGTCTCACGAGGCTGCCTCTGCAGCTTTGGATCTCACTGCTCCGACACTGTGCTGTACTTGACACCTGTCCAGTCCCAAGAAAAAAATTTAATAATAATTTTACTAAGCAATACTTGTCACATAAAACGAAGGAGAACATCACGAAATCAGAAGCATCAGGGTTTAAGCATTGGGAAACCCTAGTGGAGGATATTTGTGAAGGGAAGAGAGATAAGACGTATAATACCAATACACGCGCATTAAAACAGTATTTGAACCGCAGTTGCACGACAACAGAAGCTTTCCATATGTTACATAAAACAGGGACATCCAGTAGCCCGTCGGATCACGGATTAAACGCGTGATGGAACTATCTGAGACTGCGCCAAGGGAGACAAACCCTGACGCCAACGGAAGCTTTCCAGTACATGCAAGTGGTAACATCGGGCGGAAACCTCTAAGAGAAATCGATCATTTAAATGTTTACCTGTCAAGGGAGCCAGCTAATAGAAATATCCCCAACGGCTATTATCGAGGGTCAGCTGCGACTTAGACAGTATATAAGCAACAGATAAAATAAGAAGAGGCAGTCTGATGCAGAAGTCTGATGGGGAAGTCCGAGAGCAGTAGTACGTCCGGCAGCAGCAATATGGGTATGCAGAAGTACGCTGGTCAGTCAAATGAAAACCTTAATATTTTTTAAAATATTATTTATTGTGCAGAAGTGGTATAAAGCCGTATCAATTTTCAACATAATCTCCCTCATGCTCAATTCAAGTCCTCCAGCTCTTACAAAGTGCATAAATTCCTTCACAAAAAAAATTTTTTGGCAGTCCGCGCAACCACTGATGCACTTCGTGGCGCACCTCTTCATCAGAACGGAACTTCTTTCCTCCCATTGCGTCTTTGAGTGGTCCAGACATATGGGAATCACTTGGGGTAAGGTCTGGTAAGTATGGTGGATAAGGAAGACACTCTAAATGCAGGTCTGTGATTGTTGCAACTGTTATAAGGGCAGTGTGGGGCCTTGCATTGTCATGTTGCAGAAGGACACCAGCTGACAGCAATACACGTCGCTTTGATTTGATTGCAGGCCGCGGATTGTTTAGGAGCTCTGTGTACGATGCACTGGTGACATGGTCCCTCCAGGCATGTAATGCTCCAAAATGACGCCTTTTTCGTCCCAAAAGAGTCAGCATAACCTTCCCTGCTGATGGTTCTGTTCAAAACTTCTTTGGTTTTGGTGATGAGGAATGGCGCCATTCCTTGCTCGCTCTCTTCGTTTCCGGTTGGTGGAAGTGAACCCAGGTTTCGTCCCCTGTAACGATTCTTGCAAGGAAGCCATGACCTAATCGTTCAAAGCGGCGAAGAAGTTCTTCGCAAGCATCAACACGTCGTTCTCTCATTTCAGGATTCGAATGCCGTGTCACCCATCTTGCAGACACTTTGTGAAACTGGAGCACATCATGCACAATATGGTGTACTGACCCATGACTAATCTGTAAACATGCTGCAATGTCATTCAGTGTCACTCGGGGGTTTTCCTTCACTATGGCTTCAACTGCTGCAATGTTCTGTGGAGTCACAACTCGTTGTGCCTGACCTGGACGAGGAGCATCTTAGACTGAAGTCACACTATTTGCGAGCTTCCTACTCAATTCGTAGACTTGCTGCTGTGACAAACATGCATCACCGTACTGAACCTTCATTCGTCGAAGAATTTCAATAGGTTTCACACCTTCACTACGCAAAAACGAATGACAGAACGCTGTTCTTCCCCGGTGCAAGTCCCAAATGGGGCGGCCATCTTTATACTGATACCGCGACGGTATGCGTGCATCTGCACTTCGCTGCCACCTACAGGCCATTCTGCACGCTGTTTGTAGCACGCTTACTAACTTACAGGATAACGACGCGAAATTTCGATTTGTTATTACAAATTAAAGGTTTTCATTTGACTCCCCCTCGTAATATTCGCAGCGAGAAGTCGTTAATCAGATCTGGTGACACACACATCTACAAGGTAAGTAATCATTATCTACTCTGGGGAATAGCTCTGAACATAGATGATCTGTCTCTGTCTCAAGGAACAGTTAGCATTTGTAGCATCGTAATTAACAAGAACAATTTATGGAATAGTGATTGTCTCTTTAAGCTTACGAGAGTGGCCTGTTGATAAGAATATATTGAATCTGACAAGTAACACAGAAAGGGGTTAGGAACTGGCACTTCTTTTCTAAGTTATCAAAGAGATTACAGGTATTACTTAAATAAATACTGAACTCTTCAGCATACCCATCCTGCCATTAATCCTGAAAGATTACCACTGCCACCAATAACCACCCAGTTCTACCTCGGAGGGCTTTCACCCTCTCATCTCCGACAATAAAGGTGGACACTCAGACAACCCTCAGATTGTCGTCAAAGTTTCTATCGCACTACAAAACTGTGCTGGGACGCGACACACTAGTGCGGACAGAGAAGGCGTCTTCGCTGTATTATTCTGATGCACGCCGCAGCCACGACCCCCAACCGCCACAGAGACGCAGACAGGTAACAAATCGCGGCGCCGCAGTCATTAGAGGACTGCTCTGGGCGTCCGCGCCTTTTGTCTGGCCACACTCGCTGCTGCCTCCTCCCTCGACAACAATGGGCGCCACCTATTGTTGTTATTTGTTGCGGGCGCCGCGCTAATCTGTCTCCGGCGGCTTATCTCGGCATAACCCTGATTACCCGCCCTCTCGAGCGGGCCGAGCGCCTAAATGACCCGCGCTTTTTCTCTTCTCATTGTTGAGGAACTGCCGACTCTCCCACGGCCAGAGAGCTGCAGCTGCGGCCCACCAAATGAGGTGCTAGCGCTGAAAAGCGAGAAAGACCACCACGTTACGAGGGGGCTGTTAAAAACAATGACCCCGTTATGTGAACAAGTAGTGTCCTTTGTCTTTCGCGGAAAAAACTGCAGTTTTTTTACTCGTAATTTGTTGCTTACGTAACAGAGCCCTCTTCCCTTATTTTTATGGTCACAGCGAAAACAAAGCAACTATTCTACCACTACTCTTTGCAGAGGACTAACACTACAACGCCCTCAGAAAGTTTACATAATGCACCGAAAAGCAGAACTTCACATTACTACCTTTTTATGTTTTCTAAGAGGAAAATAGCTGAACCGGAAACGGAAGTACGTCGAAACCAAATAAGAAACGGAGGCTCTTACAATCTACTTAGCATCGTAGGTCGCTAACGAAACTTCGTAGGTTGGTGGCTTATGTTCGTTTATGTGCGCTTTAAGAGGACTGTCGCGCAAGAATAGTTGGGAAAGTCACATAAGCAACGGTTCGCTCATCGAAGCATGGACCAGAGCGTCGTGATAAAAGTTATGTTGCGACGGTAATAAGTAATTAATTGTCATTTCGTGCACGACAGGTAACGTACTTCCGTATTCCCTTTGAAACAGTGTGTGCGGCAGATGATTTATAATCAGGTCCAGGGTAATTATAATTAAAGTTCAAGTTTTAAAACGCTGTGAACACTGCGCAGAATGACATCATCTTTGAAAGGAAAATTATCGAAGGAGAGGGAAACGTTATAAGAAAAAGAAAATATTAAGGACAATTTTGCCATTATATGACGCTGTAAGTGGCAGAACATGCAAAATAAAAGACGTGGGGCACATGGCCGTTCCTCAGTTTTGCGTCTGAGACGCTCGGCGCAGCTGTCTCAATGTAATATCGCGCGGTGGTGGTAAAGCACTTTTACAAGAACGATGACTACGTCAGTAGCTCTACAGAGATTCCGGACACTCACAGGTATGAAAAAAGGCGTTTGTCCGATTTCTGCCAAGGGTACGGAGAAACTGATTCCGAAATTCGAAAACACAGGTTCTTTTCAGATGCAACGAGGCAGAGAAAGGAAATCAGCTGATCCAACTTCAGTAAGAAGAAGTTATGGCCACAGCACTGCAGGGTGGGCAGAGCAGCGGTGTGTAAACGAGCAGTCCACGGGGAATTGCCCGACCTTTGGACATGCCTGAGAGGACGATGCACAAAATCCTACAAAACAGCCTGCATAGATATCCATACAAAATCACCCATGCTCGGGAGTTGCTCCATGCCAACCTGCCGGGGCGACTAACGTTTGGTCTAGAATTTCTTGATCACTTGGAAGTGGACAATGAACGCTGAAGGAACATTCTGGGGACAGAGGAAGCCCATTTCCATCTCCAAGGACTTGTCAATACACAGAGCCGCAGAAAATTACCTCGAGCAACTAAACAGAGAACTGAATCGTGGAGACAACACCTTGGACCTACTGATAACAAACAGAACCGAACTTTTCGACTCTGTAAGCGCAGAACAGGGAATCAGTGATCATAAGGCCGTTGTAGCATCCCTGAATACGGAAGTAAATAGGAATATAAAAAAAGGGAGGAAGTTTAATAGAAAGCAGATTTCAGACTACCTAACAGATCAAAACGAAAATTTCTGTTCCGACACTGACAATGTTGAGTGTTTATGGAAAAAGTCGAAGGCAATCGTAAAATGCGTTTTAGACAGTTACGTGCCTTGTAAAACTGTGAGGGACGAGAAAAACTCATGGTAGTTCAACAACAAAGTTAGGAAACTACTGCAAAAGTGAAGAGACCTTCACTGCAAGTTTAAACGCAGACAAAACCTCTCAGACAAACAGAAGCTAAACGATGTCAAAGTTAGCGTAAGGAGGGCTATGCGTGAAGCGTTCAGTGAATTCGAAATTAAAATTCTATGTACCGGCTTGACAGAAAATGCTAGGAAGTTCTGGTCTTACGTTAAATAAGTAAGTGGCTCGAAATAGCATATACAGACACTCCGGGATGATGATGGCATTGAAATAGAGGATGACATGCGTAAAGCTGAAATACTAAACACCTTTTTCCAAAGCTGTTTCACAGAGGAAGACCGCAGTGCAGTTCCTTCTCTAAATCCTCACACGAACGAAAAAATGGCTGACATAGAAACAAGTGTCCAAGGAATAGAAAAGCAACTGAAATCACTCAACAGAGGAAAGTCCACTGGACCTGACGGAATACCAATTCAATTCTACACAGAGTACGCGAAAGAACTTGCCCCCCTTCTAACAGCCGTGTACCGCAAGTCTCTAGAGGAACGGAAGGTTCCAAACGATTGGAAAAGAGCGCAGGTAATCCTAGTCTTCAAGAAGGGTCGTCGAGCAGATGCGCAAAATTATAGATCTATATCTCTGACGTCGATCTGTTGTAGAATTTTAGAACATGTTTTTTGCTCGCGTATCATGTTGTTTCTGGAAACCCAGATTCTACTCTGTAGGAATCAACATGGATTCCGTGAACAGCGATCGTGTGAGACCCAACTCGCTTTATTTGTTCATGAGACCCAGAAAATATTAGATAGAGGCTCCCAGGTAGATACCATTTTTCTTGATTTCCGGAAGGCGTTCGATATAATTCCGCACTGTCGCCTGGTAAACAAAGAATATCAGACCAGCTGTGTGGCTGGATTGAAGAGTTTTTAGCAAACAGAACACAGCATGTTGTTCTCAATGGAGAGACGTCTACAGACGTTAAAGTAACCTCTGGCGTGCCACTGGGGAGTGTTATGGGACCATTGCTTTTCACAATATACATAAATGACCTAGTAGATAGTGTCGGAAGTTCCATGCGGCTTTTCGCGGATGATGCTGTAGTATGCGGAGAAGTTGCAGCATTAGAAAATTGCAGCGAAATGCAGGAAGATCTGCAGCGGATAGGCACTTGGTGCAGGGAGTGGCAACTGACCCTTAACATAGACAAATGTAATGTATTGCGAATATATAGAAAGAAGGATCCTTTATTGTATGATTATATGATAGCGGAAGAAACACTGGTAGCAGTTACTTCTGTAAAATATCAGGGAGTATGCGTACGGAACGATTTGAAGTGAATTGATCACATAAAATGAATTGTTGGTAAGGCAGGTGCCAGGTTGAGATTCATTGGGAGAGTCCTTAGAAAATGCAGTCCATCAACAAAGGAGATGGCTTACAAAACACTCGTTCAACCTATACTTGAGTATTGCTCATGAGTGTGGGATCCATAAGAGATCGGGTTGACGGAGGAGATAGAGAAGATCCAAAGAAGAGCGGCGCGTTTCGTCACAGGTTATTTGGTAAGCGTGATAGTGTTACGGAGATGTTTAGCAAACTCAAGTGGCAGACTCTGCAAGAGAGGCGCTCTGCGTGGTGTAGCTTGCTGTCCACGTTTCAAGAGGGCGCGTTTCTGGATGAGGTATCGAATATATTGCTTCCCCCTACTTATACCTCCCGAGGAGATCACGAATGTAAAATTAGAGAGATTCTAGCGCGCACGGAGGCTTTCCGGCAGTCGTTCTTCCCGGGAACCATACGCGACTGGAACGAGAAAGAGAGATAATGACAGTGGCACGTAAAGTGCCATCCGCCACACACCGTTGGGTGGCTTGCGGAGTATAAATGTAGACGTAGATGTGGGCAACGGTAAATCCGTTCACACTCTAGCCGGTACTACTTCATTCTGCGAAGGAACTTGCGTTTCAACATTGTGGATGTGTGGGTAGGATCATTTTTGTGCAAGGTGGTGTTCCTCCGGACATTGCACAGCTAGTGAAGCAGCTACTGCAGACGCATTTTGGGAATACTAGAACTATCAGCCGTCATTTCCCTACAGCCTGGCCGTCCGGATCTCCAGACCTTAGTCTTTCTGACTCTAGGGTTAATTGAACTGAAGGCACGCACTACGCAACGCATTCTGAAGGTGATACATGAACACTCTGATTTGTTGTGATACAAGCTGTTTCTCGTTTTCGATTAAAGGCAGAAAACAATGAACAGCTTATTTAACATATATTTCGCTAGTCTCATGGCTCTTAAAAACCCGTATCATTGTTGGTTCTATGCAGTTTTTGGCATCAGGACAATTAAAACCTTAAGTCACTGTTGCTTTTTATGGAGTTTTTGGCCTCAGGACAATTAAAACCGAGTTTTCCCATCCGCTGTGGTAAGTAATTGCTTAACTAACAGTGCCACATCTGTTGACTGCCAAACTTGGTCGGTCATGGAGTTTGCTCAGAACGGTTAGTTTAATGTGCAACTCACGGGATAGACCTCTTATTGCGATTCATTTGTCATTTGTAGTCAAATCCATTTTCATTAAATCTTTTCCGTTTCCATAATATTTAATTCTTTTTTGATAACGTTTCGTGCAACTGTAACGTTGCTCTGAGCAGTAATTCTTTCTTCACAGTGTTTTGGAACGGAAGCAATGGGTAAAACAACTTTATGCTGATGAGAGATGAGTGTCTAGATTTAAGTGATATGCTATAACAGATGTTGTATCGGTAGGTGAAGAGAGCAGTGACATGAAGTGTTACTTTGAGTAGTGGAATATGCATCCATTGCCTAGTTCTTGAATTGTTTCCCTATACACTGAGATGATGAGAGCCATGGGATACCTCCTAACACAGCATTGTCTGGCGTAGTGCAGCAAAATGACGTGGCATGGATTGAACAGGTCGTTGGGAGCCCCTGCAAACACATTGAGCTATGCTCCCTCTACAGTCGTCCATAATTGGGAAATTGTGGCCAGTACAAGATACTGTGCGCGAACTGACCTACCTATTATGACCCATAAACGTTCAGTGGGATTCAAGTCGGGAGATCTGGGTGGCTAAATCATTCGCTCGAACTGTCCAGAATGTTCTATAAATCAATAGCGAACAAATGTGGCCCAACGTTGTTTGCTAGAACAGAATCCACGAATGGCTGCAAAAGGTCTCCAAGCAGCCGACAGTAACATTTCCAGTCAATCATCGGTTCAGTTCGGCCACTGTACCCAATCCATTCCACATAAATACACAGCATACCATTCTGAAGTCACTTCCTGCTTTCAGAGCAGCTCGTAGACAACTTGGATCCATGGCTTCCTGGGTGTACCTCACACTCGATCCCTAACACCAGCTCTTACCGTCTAAAATCGGAACTCATCTGACCAGGCCACGGTTTTCCAGTAGTGTAGGGTCCAGCCGATATGTTCGAGAGAGTAGGAGATGCGTTTCAGGCAATGTCGTACTGTCAGCAAAGGCACTCGCTCCAGTCGTCAACTGCCATAGCCCATTAAATGCAGATTTCACCACACTATCCTAATTGCTACGTTAATCGCACGACCTACATTGATTTCTGTGGTTATTTCACATAGTGTTGTTTGTCCTTTGGCACTGACATCTCCACGCAAACACCGCTGCTCTCGGTCATTAAGTAAAAGCCGTCGGCCACTGCGTCGTCTGTGGTGAGAGGTAATGCAGGAAACTTAGTATTCTCGGCACACTCTTGACACAATGAATCCCGGAACATTGAATTCCCTAACGACTTCCGAAACGAAATTTCCTATGCGTCTAGCTCCTACTACCATTCCGTGTTCAAAGGGGTTCCCATGCCACTTCAACTCCACACGACCCACACCATTATAGAGCCCACACCACTTTGAACAATTCCTTGCTGACATGCAGGGTACATGGACTCATGAGGTTGTCTCCATACCCGTTCACGTCCATCCGCTCGATACAATGTGAAACGAGACTCGTCCGACCAGGCAACATGTTTACATTCATCAACCGTCCAATGTCAGTGCTGATAGGCCCAGGCGAGGAGTAAAGCTTTGTGTCATGCAGTCATCCAGGGTACAGGGTCTTCGCCTCTAAAAGTCCATATCGATGATGTTTTGTTGAATGGTTCGCACGCTGACACTTGTTAATGACCCAGCATTGAAATCTGCAGCTATTTGCGGGATTCCCGATTTCACGGTACACTCGTGAAAAGGTCTTACGGAAAAATCCCCACTTTATCGCTACCTCGGAGATGCTGTGTCTCATCGCTCCTGCGCCGACTATAACACCACGTTCAAACTCGCTTGAATCTTGATAACTTGCCATTTTAGCAGCAGTAACCAATCTAAAAACTGCGCCAGACACTTGTTGCCGACCGCAGCGCCGTATTCTACCTGCTTATATAACTCACTATTTGAATAAGTGTGCCTATACCACTTTCTTTTGTCCTGCAGTGTATATCGACTGCCTGAAGTTAGTGAACCAGTTTTATCCTTATGTTCGAACTTGCGCATTGAACTAGCAAGTTATTTTAAACTGCCTTCGTTCAGAATACGAATGAAAACAAACGAAAGAATAAGAGGTTTTGTAACTGAGTATTTACGTTGCTGTAGAGAAATATGGAAATAAAGGTAATAATAGAGTAAAATAGCCATTGGCCTTGCCTGAGTGCTAACACCGGTTCCCGTCAGATCATGAAGTTAAGCATTATCGGGCTGGGCTAGCACTTGGGCGGGTGACCGTGTCGTGTGCCAGCGCTGTTGGCAAGCGGGGTGCACTCAGCCCTTGTGAAGCAAACTGAGCAGCTACTTGACTGAGAAGTAGCGGCTCCGGTCTCGTAAACTGACGTACGGCCGGGAGAGCTGTGTACCGCCACATGCCCCTCCACATCCGCATCCAATGACGCCGGTCAGTAGCGTTGGGCCTTCCAAGACCTGGTTCGGACGGAGTTTAGTTTAATACAGTAAAATAATTCTCACAAAAAGCATTAAGATGGGTATTGCAAAAGTATCTTATAACGTAGTGGTTTGCTAACTCAGTATTTTGTGTCTGGTACCCATATACTTGGACGTGCAACTCTTCTACATACTGTCCTAAAATGTGTGTGAAAGGCACTGTAAGGCTTAAAGCAGAACTTCTGTAGCTCAACAAATAATGCATGGGCATGTTTCTTTAAAAACATGCTGGCGTATAAGAAATGTCTACTCTCAACTATGAATGGTGGAGGATCACATATAAAGACAAACGAAAATATTATATTATATATATATATATATATATATATATATATATATATATATATATATATATATATATATATATACAGGGTTATTACAAATGATTGAAGCGATTTCACAGCTCTACAATAACTTTATTATTTGAGATATTTTCACAATGCTTTGCACACACATACAAAAACTCAAAAAGTTTTTTTAGGCATTCACAAATGTTCGATATGTGCCCTTTTAGTGATTCGGCAGACATCAAGCCGATAATCAAGTTCCTCCCACACTCGGTGCAGCATGTCCCCATCAATGAGTTCGAAAGCATTGTTGATGCGAGCTCGCAGTTCTGGCACGTTTCTTGGTAGAGGAGGTTTAAACACTGAATCTTTCACATCACTATGCGTGAAACTTGCCCGCACGCGTTCAACCGTTTCTTCGCTCACTGCAGGCCGACCCGTTGATTTCCCCTTACAGAGGCATCCAGAAGCTTTAAACTGCGCACACCATCGCCGAATGCAGTTAGCAGTTGGTGGATCTTTGTTGAACTTCGTCCTGAAGTGTCGTTGCACTGTTATGACTGACTGATGTGAGTGCATTTCAAGCACGGCATACGCTTTCTCGGCTCCTGTCGCCATTTTGTCTCACTGCGCTCTCGAGCGCTCTGGCGGCAGAAACCTGAAGTGCGGCTTCAGCCGAACAAAACTTTATGAGTTTTTCTACGTATCTGTAGTGTGTCGTGACCATATGTCAATGAATGGAGCTACAGTGAATTTATGAAATCGCTTCAATCATTTGTAATAGCCCTGTATATATGATGTGACTAACCAAACGAAAGTGCTGGCAGGTCGATAGACACACAAACATGTAGAAGAATGAGATTTTCACTCTGCAGCGGAGTGTGCGCTGATATGAAACTTCCTGGCAGATTAAAACTGTGTGCCCGACCGAGACTCGAACTCGGGACCTTTGCCTTTCGCGGGCAAGTGCTCTACCATCTGAGCTATCGAAGCACGACTCACGCCCGGTCTCACAGCTTTACTTCTGCCAGTATCTCGTCTCCTACCTTCCAAAATTTACAGAAGCTCTCCTGCGAACTTTGCAGAACTAGCACTCCTGAAAGAAAGGATATTGCGGAGACATGGCTTAGCCACAGCCTGGGGGATGTTTCCAGAAAGAGATTTTCACTCTGCAGCGGAGTGTGCGCTGATATGAAACTTCCTGGCAGATTAAAACTGTGTGCCCGACCGAGACTCGAACTCGGGACCTTTGCCTTTCGCGGGCAAGTGCTCTACCATCTTTTTTTTTTTTTTTTTTTTTTTTGCTCTACCAACTATTTTTTTTGTAATTTTTTTATCACAAATGTAAAGGAACAGGGATACAGGGATGTTGTTTTTATTTATTTATTTATTTATTTTCCATTAAGATCACTCTGTTAAAAGGAACATGTAGATCATTTCATGGTACAGTATGTGCATTACATAGGGAGCGGTGAGAGAAGCGTCAAATGTGCACACCGACTGCACCCGGCACATCCCAACTGCGTGGGGGGCCGAGGAGGACTGCGTGAAGATAGCTGGCAAAGGTTTTCCCATAGTGTGACCATCTATGAACCTCATTGTGGGCTTGCTGCAAGAAATACCAAAAGTCGAGTCGCGACTTGGCAGCATCCCCATAGAGGTACGCGATCGTCCAACCTTTGACCCAGATGATCGAGTGTGATGTAGTCGCCGGAAAGTAGTCACTCTCCGGATATAAGAAGGAAGCAGGTGTAATATGTTGCGGGGTCACATGGAGGTAGCAAGCCACCATCTGTCTTCCTAGGAGCCATACGTCCTCCACCGCGATACGAGTTAAGCGGCGATGGTCGTCATCCACTTGGCGACATTTCGGGCATAGTGGAGTGTCCACTAGTCCAATTGCATAGAGTCGTTCGTTGGTGTTGAACTTGCCACAGGTGACAGAGAACCACAGTGCCCGAACGAAGGTAGGAAGGAATTTTTGGTGCACATGTCTCCAAATCTTCGGCCAATGCAACTTGGGGTGTTCGAGTTCAATGACGTTACGACTTATCTGTCGTTGCAGCCAAACATAAAAATCCTTCGCGCATGGTGGTCTCGTGCGCGGAAGCTCGTCTCTGACATAACTAAGTTCCACGATAAATGTTGATACATGCGCAAAATGTGGCGTAATGTTGCCCACCGCTACCGGAGGTGTGAGGGACGCTGGAACTAGGAGATCCAGTAGGCGGGATGTAAGGGAATCACGCCCGCTACGCCATTGCTTGTACATCGTGGCTAGAAGGAGCGCCATCGCTCGGCAGTGAACATTCGTAAGTCCGAGTCCCCCCTTGTCCGTAGGGAGCGTGAGCGTTGTGTATCGCACTTTGAGGGGGCGATCCAATCATCACAAAATAGCCTAGTGCTGATTGAAGTCGACGTCCGAGCGTGAGTGGTAGGGGCAGGATCTGCGAAATATGCACCATTCGAGAAACCACATAAGTGTTCAGATATTCGACTCGCTGCAAAGAATCGAGGCGCCGTAGGAGATGTTGTCGGACCATGGTACGTGTTGTCTGTAAAATACGTCGGTAGTTAACTGCCGCAGTATGTTTTACAGATGAGGTAAAGTCTATGCCGAGATAGCGGAATCGTTGCACACAAGGAAACGGACTGATTTTTTCTGGCGTAAGGCCCCTTCCAACCGGCATTGCTGCCGATTTGTTCATGTTCACTGCACTACCCGCCGTCACACTGTGGTCCAACAACAGTTCAAGGACCGTCTTCACCTCTTCTTCAGAACGAACGAGCAGCAGGAGGTCGTCCGCATAGGCACGACATTTGAAGGTGTAGCCCCGCAGTTCCATCCCAGAAAGAGAATTTGTTAGCCTCCCAATTAATGGTTCCAACGCTATCGCGAACAGCAGCATCGAAAGAGGGCAGCCCTGGCGAAGGGATCGTCGAATTTGAATGGGCCCTGCTATACGCCCATTAACCTGTACCAAGGATTGTGCGCCCCCATAAATCCTTCTAATGAGACCAGTAAAACGGTCTGAAAATCCCATTTGTTCCAGTACAGCGTACAGATAGTTGTGGCGCACCTTATCAAAAGCACTGTCAATATCAACCGCCACCATCGACGCTTTAAGCCGGCACTCCTCCGCCAGCGCTATCACATCACGGCATTCGCCAGTAGCTGTTTGCACATTCACCGATCCACCCGGTGTCGTCTGTTCTGGAGAGAGAACGCTACGAATTAACATACGACATCGGGACGCTAGCAACCGTGCAAAGATCTTATAGTCGGCATTAAGCAGGGTGATGGGGCGATAATGTGTGACCGTAATTCCTGGCTTCGGTTTATGTACTGGCACCAAGAGGCCTTCCATAAAAACCGGTGGAATAGGCGCATCGGAATTTAACATCTCGTTGTACATTTCCGTCCATCGCGGTGCCATTTCGTTGCGAAATTCTCGATAAAATTCAGCAGGAAGTCCATCAATGCCTGGTGACCGGTTCAACGCACCCTTTGCGATCGCATCGCGTACTTCCTCACAGCTAATGGCTTCCAGTAAGGTTCCCGCGGCTTCCACCGTCAGTGTAGGGGAGACGTACGTGGCTATACGTTCGAGGTCTTCGACAGGGTCTGCTTCTTCCCGATAGATGTGTTGGTAATGGTCGACGAATGCAGAGACAATGTCCGCTTGACGCGTCACTCTCCGGTCTTCGCGGGTAATTAATTCCCGTACCAAAACGCGTCGTCGGTGCTTTCGTTCATTCACGACGTGGTGCATGGAAGGAATCTCGTGCATTATCGTATCGTGACATCTGGCGCGCACCACGGTTCCCTGAAGATGTTTCCGAGCTAAAGCCACTAGTTTAGCTTTTATCCTTTTGCGTTCGATCCAGATGTCCTGTCCCGGTGGACCATCGTCCAGGTCGCGCAGCGCTGCAAAATAAAAGTCGGTCGTACGGCGGCGCCATTCTGCCATCTCCCTGCTATATGAGATGAACGTACGGCGAAGCGCCGGTTTAGCACAAGTCAGCCACTAATCAAGCTTCGTTGCATACCTTCCAACCCTTCGCTCGCACATCATCCATGTCTCAAGGATCCGAAGACGGCATTCAGGATCATGTAGATGTTGAATGTTTAATTTCCACGGGGTCTTACTGTTCCACACCTCTCTACGGGGAAGAAGCACCGTACATATGTAAGCGCTGTGATCGGAAAATGCCAATGGCCAGCTTTCCGCGTCCTGGACATCATTTGCATGAGCGCGTGAGATATAAATGCGATCTAACCTGCTCGCCGAATGACTTGTCACATAGGTGTATCCCGGTGCATCTCCATGTCGTAATTCCCACGTTTCACTAAGTACAAGGTCGTTGACAACGATTCGCAACTCTTGGCTGTTGTTTGCTTGCGGCCATTGGTCTTTCGGGCTGAGAACACAGTTGAAATCTCCACCAATTATTACACATTCATAACGTCCATGGAAAGTGGGGCAATGTCTTCTGCATAAAATCGCGCCCTTTCCCGCCGCCGATTGTTTCCCGACGGTGCATAAAGATTGATGATGCGTGTCCCAAACGTCGTGAAAGCCATTCCCCTAGCCGAGGGAAGGTAACACACGTTTTCCACTGGGAAGCCATCTCGCACGTAAACTGCCACCCCACTCCCATTGTGATCTCCATGTGACGAATAGCACTGGTAGCCTGCGATGTATGGGAGTGTAGCTATGTGGACGTCCTGCAGCAAAGCAATATCCACATCAGATGCCCAAATCGTTTCCTTCAGTAGGTGTATTTTGGCCGGTGAACGCACGTCATTTATATTTAATGTCGCAATACGGTTCGCATGGCGTTGAATCCCACTCTGTCGAGGCGCAACACCATCTCCCTGCATCGGCGCTGGGGGCTGAGTTGTTCTCTCGCCCCTCTCCCTTCACCTTCAGCAATTATTAGGCCGTCTTCGTGAGTGCCGGCTGCCTCTGTATGACGTCCGGCGCCTCCTCAATATCGTCATACCACATCTTTGCAGGCGGTAATATATTCGTGTCCATTGCCACAGCATCTGCTTCGGGAGAGCCAATTGGTTGTGATTCCTCTTCAGCATCACCACGTCCCGGTACCGTCAATGTGACAGACCGCTGCGGGTCTGATCGAACAGTTTCCATTGCCTCATCCTGTTTCGTAGAGCTGTTGTGTCGTCTTGGTCCACAGGCACATCGTCGTCGGGGCAAGGGGAGTCATCCCTAGGAGATGTCGTGCGACGACGCCGTTTCCTCCTTTTCGGAGAACGTTGTTTGCGTGATCTTCATTCCGTGTCCTCAGATTGTAGGGAATCACGGCTGCCCGACAGAAAAGCATCCGTAGGAACAGGAAGTCTTTCGAGTCCCATCGTTGTACTTGGCGGGAGTTCGGTCGAAACTGATGTTGTCGTCACAGAGTGCGTTCCAGACGGTACAGCATCCGTAGTGGCTGGAACTGCTTCATGTACTATCGGTGTGCTTGGTGGGAGTTCGGTCTCATCGGATGTTGTCGCCGTAGATTGTATGCTCGATGGAGCAGCAACCTCTGTCATCCCGACGTCTGCTACAAGGTTTCGGAGAGTGCCATCTTCCACCAGGGCTGTGTCTTTTCGGTCATCAGCGGACGCAGTGAGGGCTTTGGAACAGGTGATCGGAAGTACTGTCATCGCCGGCGACGGCTCCCGCACGTCTGAAGGCAGTTGCGTAATCCGCCGTTGCATACAGTTCGACCTGAGGTGTCCCTCCTGGCCACAGCCAGAACATGTACGTGGTTGACCATCGTAAATCACCACCGCCCGACAACCACCAATTGTCAGATAGGACGGTACTTGCTTCTGAAGATCAATAGTGATCTGTCGCACTCCGTTAAGAACTGGGTACGTGGCGAATTGTGTCCAGCGTTCTGCTGTGTGACCATGTACCGTGCCGTATGGCTTAAAAGCCTCGATAACTTCGTCAGCCGGGAGCTCAAAAGGCAGCTTAAAAACACGTATTGTCCGTACACCCAGACCAGCATGTTCTACAGTTACCGTGGCGACATTCCCGTCACTATGGCAAAATCGGAGACCTGCTTTTGTCGCCTGTAGAATTCTCTCACACGCCGCGTCATTTACCATCTTAACATACACCGAGGGACTAACGATGGGAAGATGAATTCCGACAATATCGTTTGGTGGTATCTTGACGTCCTATCGAATGAATCGTTCCACTGCTAAAGCCTTTGGTCGTTCGTAGTCTTTGCAGAAAGTGAATCGTAATGTAGTTTTCCTGTACGTGTTGGTCATGATCGTTGTTACTAGCCCGCGCGCAGACTAAGTCCACAAGTAAACAAACACTCGCACACGCCGCACAGGCGGAAGTAGCGGACCTCCGCTTCGCACGGCCGCTAGCGCCGAACTGCCATCTGAGCTACCGAAGCACGACTCACGCCCGGTCTCACAGCTTTACTTCTGCCAGTATCTCGTCTCCTACCTTCCAAACTTTACAGAAGCTCTCCAGCGAACCTTGCAGAACTAGCACTCCTGAAAGAAAGGATATTGCGGAGACATGGATTAGCCACAGCCTGGGTGATGTTTCCAGAATGAGATTTTCACTCTGCAGCGGAGTGTGCGCTGATATGAAACTTCCTGGCACATTAAAACTGTGTGCCCGACCGAGACTCGAACTCGGGAGCTTCCGTAAAGTTTGGAAGGTAGGAGACGAGATACTGGCAGAAGTAAAGCTGTGAGACCGAGCGTGAGTCGTGCTTCGATAGCTCAGATGGTAGAGCACTTGCCGCGAAAGGCAAAGGTCCCGAGTTCGAGTCTCGGTCGGGCACACAGTTTTAATCTGCCAGGAAGTTTCATATCAGCGCACACTCCGCTGCAGAGTGAAAATCTCTTTCTGGAAACATCCCCCAGGCTGTGGCTAAGCCATGTCTCCGCAATATCCTTTCTTTCAGGAGTGCTAGTTCTGCAAGGTTCGCAGGAGAGCTTCTGTAAAGTTTGGAAGAAAGGAGACGAGATACTGGCAGAAGTAAAGCTGTGAGACCGGGCGTGAGTCGTGCTTCGGTAGCTCAGATGGTAGAGCACTTGCCCGCGAAAGGCAAAGGTCCCGAGTTCGAGTCTCGGTCGGGCACACAGTTTTAATCTGCCAGGAAGTTTCATATCAGCGCACACTCCGCTGCGGAGTGAAAATCTCATTCTGGAAACATCCCCCAGGCTGTGGCTAAGCCATGTCTCCGCAATATCCTTTCTCTCAGGAGTGCTAGTTCTGCAAAGTTCGCAGGAGAGCTTCTGTAAAGTTTGGAAGGTAGGAGACGAGATACTGGCAGAAGTAAAGCTGTGAGACCGGGCGTGAGTCGTGCTTCGGTAGCTCAGTAAAGTCTGCCTTCGGCATGGCAACAGAGCGGACGCGTACGTGTTGACTTCGTGCGGCGCGCGAGCTCGCCTTGTTTACTTTCTGACGGCCGTTGCTTAAGTGCCGGCTTACTTTGTACGATCCATGGCGAACCGTTACCGTAAATCAACACTCCGATTTACTTTCTGCAACGTTTATGCCCGACCCAAAGCACTCGAGGTCGAGCGGTTTCTGCGAGAGGAAGTGAAGATCCCGGCGACCGATATTATCGGCATACATTTGTCCATCGTGAGCAGCACGGTCTATGTGAAAATCATTAACGACGCGGCGTGCGAACGCATACTACGTGAGACCAAAAGCGGCTCCGCGTCTGTCACGCTGATGGAAATGTGGGGGAGGTAACCGTCGACCACGCAGGCTTAGGTATGCGAACGATACGCATTTTCGAATTGCCATTCGAACTTCCAGCTGAGGAAGTCGTCTCGGCACTACGCCCATACGGCACAGTCCACGGCCACACTGCGGAGAAGTGGACACAGTTTCGGACGTATCCTGTCCTAAACGGGGTCGGACAGGTCACCATAGATCTCCGAAGCCACGTCCCGTCCTACTTACAGATCGGCGGATGCCGTGCCATAATTATATACGATGGCCAGCCTCGGACCTGTTCCGGGTGCGGCAAAGAAGGCCACCTTAGATCCGAATGCCTACAACGGCGTATTACGCAACTTCCAGCTGCCGAAAAACCACCCACGTCGCAACCTACAGTGCTACCGGTGACCTATGCCGCTGCTCTGGCTTCTCCTACCACTTTGCAACGTCGCCCGGTCACCACAAACGACGCTACCAACGAGCCCGACCAGACACCGACGGAGAGCGCCTCGAACGACCCGCCGCCTCGGCCGGCCATTGACGCCGCTCCGAAGATGACGGCGCAACCAGACGCTGACCCTGATCTCGGAAACACGATGGAGATCGACTCGCTCATCGTTCCTACAGCAGCCTTTCTGCCAGAACGACGCGACTCCCTTCCGTCGTCGGACACGGAGGGTCTCACAAGGAAACAACGTTCCCCGAAACGTCGCAAGCGAAGACGTCGCACCGTTTCCGGCCAAGACGAGACGTTACAAGTCGAGGAGGACGTAACCGTCGACCAGCACGAGGCCTCAGAACCCGCTACTGCTGACGAAGACGTAATGAGCGCGGAGACATTATCGGTGTGCCTGCGCCCCGTGCTGACGCTGAACTAAATCATGAACGTCCCACAGGCGACACTCCACCACGCACAATTGCATCTTCTGCAGACAAAATGGACGATACACCAGTTTCCGCTTCCACGGCGTGGCACGAGGAGGAGGTCGCGGAGCAGGAGCCGTTACGGGACCCTGCGCCGTCACGGCCGCACCACTAATCATACTCTCCCCAGACCCCCCTGCGGGCCAGCTGGATAACGTTCCGCTGCGACGCCCACACCCTTGCGCGGACGGCGGAGTGGACCAGCCTCCAGCAATCCGACACCAGGCCTACCGGATAGCAACCATCAACACCAACAACGTCCGTTCCAGGGTGAAAATCCGCCTTATGCAGGAGATGTTCTGGGCTTCGGATATTGATTTCGCCCTTCTGCAGGAAGTTCACTTGGCTACTCTCCCGGATATCAATGGCTATACCGCCCACGCCTCCGCGAGTGATCCTATGGGCCGCGGGGTTGCCATCTACGTCCGCCACGGGATTTCTGTGACCGATGTCGCCTTCCTTCCATCAGCTCGGGGCATGGCACTCACTGCCATGGGGACACGCATCATTAATGTCTACGCTCCCTCAGGCACCGACCGACGGCATGAAAGAGCCCAGTTTTATTCCGAGGAAATCGTTCCCCTGTTTTTAGGGCGTTATGACCATTGCCTACTAGAAGGTGACTTTAACTGCGTTCTGCATCCGAAAGATCAGATTCCCCACTATACTACATGCCAGGAGCTACGTATTGTGGTGCGAGACCTCCTGCTTCACGATACCTGGGAAGTACAACACGGCGACCTTTCTGGCCATACCTTTCTTACAAGTCATTCCACAAGCCGACTAGATACGATATATGTCTCACAAACTCTTAGATCTGCGATACGGGGCGCCGAATGCTGGCCGCTGGCCTTTGCCGACCATTGCGCTTACATCTGTACGGTCCTCCTTCCGCCGCAATCAGTATGGCGCAGCCGTGCGCCATGGAAACTCAATACCTCACACTTGGATGATCTGGCGTGTTGCCAACAAGTCACTGAAACGTGGACAGCCTGCGAACGACGCCTTCCCCGCTACCACTCGACGTTGACATGGTGGTTGGACTGCGCCAAGCCGGCGATCCGGAGGACACTGATGAGATACGGGAAGGACATGGCCGACTGGCATCGCGCCACTGTTGACTTCTATTACGCGATTCTCCGAGACCTGGATGCTCAACCGCCAACCCCGGACAACCAGTTGGAACGGCAAAGAACTAAGGCGAAGATAATTGCGCTGGCACGCTGGAAACTGCAAGGGGTCGTGATACGGACGCGGCGCCACGATCGCGCGGATTTAGAAATTCCATCCATGCATGATATAGTGTCCGACAAACGAAGGCGTCGTCGGCAGATCATCAGCACTCTGACCACGCCTCATGGAACGCAGGTGACCACTCAGAATGACATCGTCCGCACATTCGTCGAGCACTACCGTCGTACTTATAGTGATGACGACGCTGAAACTGCAGCAGACGACTCCATTTTGAATTACGTCACGCGCACCCTCCCCCACACGGAGGCGGATGCTTTGACAGTGGCGGTCACGCGGCATTGACGGCTTACCGATTGAGTTTTACCGTACCTTTCGGGACCTCATGGCCCCACGGTGGACGACTATGTATCAAGAACTGATAACATCTGACCAAGCAATCCCACCCGCCTTTGCTGAGGGCATCATTATACCAGTCCACAAACCAGCCCGTGGTTCGATGGTCACGAGTTACAGACCGCTCACCCTCCTCAATGCCGATTACAAGATTTTCGCGCGCTTACTGGCAATGCGGCTCCGAACTACACTCCCTCATATCCTCTCGCCAGAGCAAACGACGCCTGGCGGACGGATTAACATACAGACTGCCACAGGGGAATGCCGCGACTTAATTGCGATAGCGGCGGCCTGCAGGCTCCGGGCAGCGGTCGTCGCTATAGACTTCGACAGCGCCTTCGATAAAGTGCGTCATCGTTTCCTGTTTTCGGTGGCAGCCCGAATGGGCATCCCCCCTCCGTTTCTCGACGTCATCCGACGTCTTTACGACAGTGCCAGTTCACGTGTCGAAGTCAATGGCCGTATAGCAGGGCCGGTACCTATCTGCCGTTCGATACGGCAGGGGTGCCCCCTCTCTACCCTCCTGTATGCTATTGCCCTTGAGCCCCTTATTGGGGGCTTGACGACCAAGCTCTCTGGCCTCACCCTACGCCAACACACTTTTCGCTGTCGGGCATATGCTGATGACCTCCTCCTCCTCATTCGCTCCGGATCTGAGATTCGGGATGTCCTCGAATTGATTACCCGTTATGGGGCTGCCGCTGGCAGTGCCATGAATGTCGCCAAATCTTCTGCAATGCACATTGGACGAGGCCTCCAGGAGGGTGCAGTGGCACCACTGCCGCTTGTGCGGACTTTCCGGTACCTGGGCATTACCTTTACCCCCACGGTCACACGCACGGCGGCAACGAATTTCCGTCGCCTGTTACACGTCATCCGCAACGACGTCCGCCAGAACCTCTTGCGCCGCCAGGACACACTTCAACGGGTTGCGTTTATTACTCTTTGTGTGGCATCAAAATTGGTTCACATCGCGCAAGTTCTCCCTCTGCCAACTGCCATTGGGCGCAACCTTCAGGCGGCTTTTGGCTATTATCTCACGGCTGGTTCAATGTTTAAAGTCCGTTATGAGACACTTACCCTGCCACCACGGTATGGTGGCGTCGGGCTCGTCAATGTCCGTATGCGAGCTGCAGCCTTGTACATGAGTACCATGAGAAAACAGTGGATGGGCCAGGGTACATCTCTAACACGCAGCTTGCTTGAAGTCCTCCTACCTGCTTCCACCTCACCACCGGTGTCTGTCGGCCATATCGTGCCTCATTTGTCCCATATTTCGACCTTTTTCGTCGACTACAGTTACATACATACCAGTCTCCCAGATACACGCCCACCTAGGACTAAGGATTTTTACAGCCTGTTGCTGCGCTGTTTTCCCCGGAATGTGATGGCGACCAAACACTCCTCCATCCAGTGGCCCATAGTGTGGACTACCGTCCACCAGCCTTTCCTCCCTACGAACATCCGGGCACTGTGGTATCACATAGTCAACAGGAAATTTGCCACGAAGCAGCGCCTGCACAACATTGGCTTGTCAGAATCCCCTCTTTGTCTCCTTTGCCAGCAACTGGACACTGATGAACACCGTCTGACATGCGCCTCATCGCGAGATGTATGGCGCTTCGTGCAGCAAATCATTGCCTGCTATCTCCGGGTGCCACCGGACACAGTCGAGCCTCGAATGTTTCTATACCCGGAGGACCGACATTTTCCCGCCGCCAAATGTCATGCTATTGCGTGGGTCAAAGGGTGGGCGGTCGCTTATCTCTTTCATGAGGGACCTAAATCCCACCTCGACTTCTGGACCTATTTACGAACAGCCCATGCAGCTCTCGAAAACACGCCACGTTACCGAACATTATTTGCTAACTATCTTCGAGCGGTCTTTGTTAGACCTCCACTGAGTTGGGGGGTGCCTGGCACAGAGGGCACCCACCCCTCCTCCCCCGGCGGTGTCTGAGTTTCAACCGCCTACGATCTATTCAACTTCTGACCTCCGCGGATGGGAGAGCGCGTCGCAGATTGCGCGGATTTTATTTCTTTTTGCTTTTCCTTTTTCCTTTCTTTTTCTTTACCCAGAATTTATATTTCATTTTCTCTTTCGCATATGTGTTCCCATAATTTCATGCTATTAGTGAATATTACAAAAACACATGCAAATAAATAAATAACAACGCCTTCCACTACTGTTGATTCCTGTTTCTCCCACTTCCCTAAGCACGACAGGCTCGGTGGTGGTGAGGGGGACACTGTGGCCAGGCCTCAGGTTTCGACCCCTGCCCACTTTGACCCCCGAGCCCCCACCGGTCCACTACAAAGAAAAATGGTAAAAAAAAGATGGATAGAGCGTCTGCCATGTAAGCACGATATCCCGGGTTCGAGTCCTGGTCGGCGCAAAAAAAAAAAAAAAAAAAAAAAAAAGATGGTAGAGCACTTGCCCGCGAAAGGCAAAGGTCCCGAGTTCGAGTCTCGGTCGGGCACACAGTTTTAATCTGCCAGGAAGTTTCATATCAGCGCACACTCCGCTGCAGAGTGAAAATCTCATTCTGGAAACATCCCCCAGGCTGTGGCTAAGCCATGTCTCCGCAATATCCTTTCTTTCAGGAGTGCTAGTTCTGCAAGGTTCGCAGGAGAGCTTCTGTAAAGTTTGGAAGGTAGGAGACGAGATACTGGCAGAAGTAAAGCTGTGAGACCGGGCGTGAGTCGTGCTTCGGTAGCTCACATGGTAGAGCACTTGCCCGCGAAAGGCAAAGGTCCCAAGTTCGAGTCTCGGTCGGGCACACAGTTTTAATCTGCCAGGAAGTTTCACACAAACATGTAGTTTGTGTGTCTATCGACCTGCCAGGACTTTCGTTTGGTAAGTCACATCATCTTTGTTTTTATATATATTTTTCCCACATGGAATGTTTCCCTCTATTATATATATATATATATATATATATATATATATATATATATATATATATATATTGCGTATGTGGTATTCAACAACCTCGGTAAATACTTAACGTGGTGCAGTTTTATGGCAGTGTCTTCGGTACCAGTTTAAAAGATGGATCGTGAGATATTATAACTGCGTATACTAATTCATCCTAAATTATTAAAAAGATCTTCAGTTTCATTTTCTTCGCCACGACTTATCTCCACCTTACACAAATACTTTAACAGCAATAATCTCGTAGTCAAGTTGTTTTCGTAAAGCCTAATTAAGCTAGGTATGATTTATTGGTATAAATTTTCTGTATTCATATTTTAAAGTTTCAAATGTATTGTGGACAGATTTTGTAATGAATTAATTTGGTCACTTGTAACTATGGGACATGTATATTAATGTCAAACCTAACTTCTGGTTTGACATATAACATAGCGCGTTGGGTAGAGGATGCGACATCAGTGAGTGTTAGTCGAAATGTATTCACGTTCATGGCGTACGGAATGTTGATTCTTGTGGCACAGGCCCTTCGGATTCGGTAAACTACACTCCTGGAAATTGAAATAAGAACACCGTGAATTCATTGTCCCAGGAAGGGGAAACTTTATTGACACATTCCTGGGGTCAGATACATCACATGATCACACTGACAGAACCACAGGCACATAGACACAGGCAACAGAGCATGCACAATGTCGGCACTAGTACAGTGTATATCCACCTTTCGCAGCAATGCAGGCTGCTATTCTCCCATGGAGACGATCGTAGAGATGCTGGACGTAGTCCTGTGGAACGGCTTGCCATGCCATTTCCACCTGGCGCCTCACCTGGACCAGCGTTCGTGCTCAATGGGGGACAGACCACTTTGTCGGAAGGAAACTACTGTATCCACGGTGCGACTCACTGCCTACCGGCAAGAGTCCGTCTTCTGCTGGACTGGCAGGTCTGCTGCTCGATGACACCAAGTACAGTGGAGGGACTTAATGCAGGAATCAGTTAGCACAGCGGGAAATCGAACCACGTCTGCAGCTGGCAGCTTCATTTCGTCTCCTCATCTGGCGTAGCCCACGCATCCTGGTGGTCTAGCTGAACTGTGAATGAAAACTCTGCAACAACTTATTTATCCTAGATAGCAGCGCCTGGCATAGCCCTTGCATCTTACTGGTATGGTGGGCTGTGAATGAATCCTCTACAGCAACTAATTTATCTTAGATAGCAGCGTACTTGTTGTTCTGATTTACCACCAAGCGAGGTGGCGCAGTGGTTAGCACTCTGGACTTGCATTCGGAAGCACGACGGTTCAAACCAGCGTCCGGCCATCCCTAAATCTCTTCCTTTGAAAGAGCACGGCCGACTTCCTTCCCCATCCTTCCCTAACCTGATGACACCGATGACCTCGCTGTTTGGTCCTCTCCCCCAAAATCAACCAACTAATTTGCCACTCCTGTTCACCACCAAAACTACCTTGCCTGCACCGTCCAGAGCTGGCAAGCTACGCCAAGGAAGGACTAGTCCATCTCACAATAATTTAGTTGTCTTCACCCCAAATATCGATAGTAAGTTCTCATTGGCCATCAGCAGTTTTAAATTGAATTAAAAACTTCCTTGTCCACAAATACATATTTATTGGAAATGATAATCGGCTTCGGTCAACACTATGAGTTCCCATTTCGATTGGTAAGAGCTGATGGTAGGGTTCGAGTGTGGCGCAGACCCCACGAAGTCATGGACTCAATTTGCCAACAAGGCACTGTGAAAGCTGGTAGTCTCTCCATAATGGCGTGGGATGTGTTTACATAGAATGGATTGGACCCTCTGCTCCAACTGAACCGATCATAACAATGGTTACGTTTAGCCAACTGGAGACCATTTCATGGATTTCATGTTCCCAAACAACGATTGAGTTTTTTATGGATGACAGTGCGCCATGTCACCTGGCAAAAAATGTTAGCGACTGCTTTGAAGAACATTCTGGACAGTTGGAGTGAATGATTTGGCCACCCAAATCGCCCATCACGAATCAACCAACTAATTTTCCACCCCGTTGATAGGGATACTGCCTTGTCTGCACCGTCCAGAGCTAGCAGGTTAGTCCAAGGTGGTATAAGTCCATCTCACAATAATTTACACTCTTGTTGTTGTATGTAGGCTGTTTAGGTTCTTTTATTGGTAACGCCACGTAGCGTTCTGTATGAAAATCACTGTGCTGTGTGCAGTCTGTGGCTGGTTTGCATTGTAGTTTGCTATTGTAGTGTTGGGCAGCTGGATGTGAACAGCGCGTAGCGTTGCGCAGTTGGAGGTGAGCCGCCAGCAGTGGTGGATGTGGGGAGAGATATGGCGGAGTTTTGAGAGCAGATGATCTTGACGTGTGTTCATCAGAGACAGTAAATTTGAAAGTCTGGATGTCATGAACTGATATATATACACTCCTGGAAATTGAAATAAGAACACCGTGAATTCATTGTCCCAGGAAGGAGAAACACTAGTACAGTGTATATCCACCTTTCGCAGCAATGCAGGTTGCTATTATCCCATGGAGACGATCGTAGAGATGCTGGATGTAGTCCTGTGGAACGGCTTGCCATGCCATTTCCACCTGGCGCCTCAGTTGGACCAGCGTTCGTGCTGGACGTGCAGACCGCGTGAGACGACGCTTCATCCAGTCCCAAACATGCTCAATGGGGGACAGATCCGGAGATCTTGCTGGCCAGGGTAGTTGACTTACACCTTCTAGAGCACGTTGGGTGGCACGGGATACATGCGGATGTGCATTGTCCTGTTGGAACAGCAAGTTCCCTTGCCGGTCTAGGAATGGTAGAACGATGGGTTCGATGACGGTTTGGATGTACCGTGCACTATTCAGTGTCCCCTCGACGATCACCAGTGGTGTACGGCCAGTGTAGGAGATCGCTCCTCACACCATGATGCCGGGTGTTGGCCCTGTGTGCCTCGGTCGTATGCAGTCCTGATTGTGGCGCTCACCTGCACGGCGCCAAACACGCATACGACCATCATTGGCACCAAGGCAGAAGCGACTCTCATCGCTGAAGACGACACGTCTCCATTCGTCCCTCCATTTACGCCTGTCGCGACACCACTGGAGGCGGGCTGCACGATGTTGGGGCGTGAGCGGAAGGCGGCCTAACGGTGTGCGGGACCGTAGCCCAGCTTCATGGAGACGGTAGCGAATGGTCCTCACCGATACCCCAGGAGCAACAGTGTCCCTAATTTGCTGGGAAGTGGCGGTGCGGTCCCCTACGGCACTGCGTAGGATCCTACGGTCTTGGCGTGCATCCGTGCGTCGCTGCGGTCCGGTCCCAGGTCGACGGGCACGTGCACCTTCCGCCGACCACTGGCGACAACATCGATGTACTGTGGAGACCTCACGCCCCACGTGTTGAGCAATTCGGCGGTACGTCCACCCGGCCTCCCGCATGCCCACTATACGCCCTCGCTCAAAGTCCGTCAACTGCACATACGGTTCACGTCCACACTGTCGCGGCATGCTACCAGTGTTAAAGACTGCGATGGAGCTCCGTATGCCACGGCAAACTGGCTGACACTGACGGTGGCGGTGCACAAATGCTGCGCAGCTAGCGCCATTCGACGGCCAACACCGCGGTTCCTGGTGTGTCCGCTGTGTCGTGCGTGTGATCATTGCTTGTACAGCCCTCTCGCAGTGTCCGGAGCAAGTATGGTGGGTCTGACACACCGGTGTCAATGTGTTCTTTTTTCCATTTCCAGGAGTGTACATGTTTTAGTTACACTCTTGCTGCGGACTGAGTAGTGAAGACTAGATTGGACACTTATATTTTCTAAAGATTTCACTGCAAGAGGACATTTAAAACTTACAACAATGGGTTGCATTTATAGGCTGTTCAGCTGATTACCACCTGTTCAAGCATATTTTCCTGATGTGCTTTTTACATTATGCCACAGAGCGGATATATAATTATTTCCTCTCATGGAGATAAAGCGCAGTTGCTCGAATAGAGACCGAAATCGACTGTAACAATAAAGAAAGATGACTGCTGTGTATTATACAATTCAGTTTCAAATTTTTAATATGTCTTACCAGTTTTAAGTCACAGTAGCAATGTACATTATTCTGAAACTACTATCGAATACTGCATATCAATTTTCAAGTTATACCACTTTAATTTATTACAAGAATCGTCTATCTTCACAGGGTCGGCACGTTGATTATTGGATTTGGCATGATGGTGGTAGAGGGTAGGCAGATGCTCTTCTGTCACCATCCCATCCTCCTGCTTTTAGTATTGCCTCAAGTAAAAGTGTGCGAACGTCTCCAAAATGTTTGCAAATCGTGGAACTTTGGAGGAACATGGATACTAGGCTGTTACTCACGTAGTCGTATGTGGGAAACCATCTAAAAAGCACATCCAGTGTGGCCGGCTCATTGGCCTTCGTCGCCAAGCCCCGGGCGAATTCGTTACGGGGCAGGTTGCGTCTTCCAGTCCGGAAAGTGGCGTACTAGAACGTGCTGCTATGCGGGAGGATCTGTTAGTAGCATCGTTAAGTGACACAATGTATTGTTTCCTTGTAATTATTACGAAGCATGACGTTCAATAAATTGAGGTACTTGGACGTGAAAATGAATTTGTAGCAACTGAAACTAGTCAGCCGGTGTAATCTGATTGTCACAGAAAAACTGTTCTTTTTTCCCCAGCTATTTAAGTTTAGCGAGTTACGAGATGAAAGCTAAGAAAACAACATTGAGCCATACAGACAAATTACAATGTACAACTTTCTCCTTGATACTGACTGCAACTAGCTGTTTGCACGAACGCTGCGGTCACTTGGAAAGCACTGTAGTGTAATTACGCGTCGGGCCACACCAACCATCTCTGCAGAAAAAAGCTGTAGTATATTTATTAAAATAAAAGTTGAGGAATAATCCGTGAACTTAGGTGCAGCGGAGAAACAGCCCATATGTTCTATAATGCTTGCTGGATTCAACTGCCACCAACCGTCAAGCATTGTAGCAGCGTCTAGTTCTTCGCAAATGGTTACAAATTACGCTAGTCTGCGTTTGGATTAATTATTGTTGCGAGAAGCGCTATTCATCCTCAGAATATTGCCCACGATTCACCGTTAACACGCCGCTCATCGAGTGGAATGCGATTCGAAACCCCTTTCCCGTTATTCACACTTACGTTTTCCGCTGTTTCCCTTAAGACGGATGCCACGTTGGTTTCTTCAACAATATCACCACTAATTTATTACACTATCAATGTACAATCCGAACGTGTTTTCGATCTCTAATGAGGTGGTCATCGATGGAAGCTGGGACCCTAGACTTCATGCCTTCTTATTGCGTCAACGTAACGATTGTCATCAGTGCTATTCAGCCTTTGTAAAAAAAATTCTAAAATGGGTTTTTTGCCTTATTTTACATTGTTAAGCCATTCTCCAGGACATCGGACACTAAGGTAAGAATTACCAGGAATCTAAATAGATTATCCGTGTAAGTTTCTTCCAGTAGGAGAAATTTAATAGGAGTTTTCTCGAAATAATTAACGGTTCTAATTTCTGTCCACTAGTGTTAGTCCGTACATCGGACAGATTTCTATTTCACATTAGAAATTGTATAGGAAAAGAAATGGCAACGGACTTGTCGCAGTGATAACTTTGATTCCCGTCAGATCGTCGAAGTTCGGCTGTTATAGAGAGGAGTGCAGTCAGCCACCGTGAGACCAATTGAGGAGTTACTTGACTGAGAAGTAGTGGTTCCGGTCACGAAAACTGACAACGGCCGGAAGAGCGATGTACCGACCACCAGCACTTCCATATCCGAATCCAGTGACGCCTATCGGCTGAGGATGACATAGCGGTCGGTCGGTACCGTTGGGTCTTCCGACGCCTCTTCGAACCGATTTTGAGGGTAGATATTTACTGAAAATGTAAAAGCCTGCGCTGATGTATATAATTCAAAACATCTCCAGATTATTAGCTATCAGAATTGAGTGTTTTCAGGGTTCTGTAACTCGATGGGGAAAAACGGATTCTTCATAGGATCACTCTGCTGTCTATCTGTTAAGACCACTTTTTCTCAGGAAAGGGTAAAGGCATCATGTTTAATGTCAAATCCTGAGGATTACGGTCCATTGGATGTACAAAAATTGTACACTACTGAGATTCTCAAACACCCGATTTAAGCTACTTTTGCTCTTCAAATCAAATGGCTCCAAGCACTATGGAACTTAACATCTGAGGTCATCAGTCCCCTAGACTTAAAACTACTGAAACCTAACTAACCTAAGGACTTCACACACAGCCATGCCCCAGGCAGGATTCGAACCTACGACCGTAGCATCAGCGCGGTTCCAGACTAAAGAGCCTAGAACTGCTCGGTCACGGCTTTTGCTCTTCGTTAAGTGCTAATCTCGGAAACAATAATATCAACCTCCTGACATATTTTGCTTATCTCCACTCAGTAGCCTCGTACGGAATATTTTTTTCGCGGATAATATGTATTGTTCACCCACGGAGTCATGTAGGCACCTCTTCAAGGGCCTAGGCTATTTAACTGAGGCGCCACAGTAAGTATTCTCGCTAGTGAAATTTCTCATAAATAATCCATCACAATTTAAGAACAATGGTGCGCATACCTACAACACTAGAGGGAAAAATGACCCTTATTACCCGTTTTTAAGCCGGTCAGTTGCGCACAGAGAAGTTCAGTGTATAGCAACACAAAATGTTTGGTTTTTTGTCCATAATACAAAATGTCTGACAGATAGCGAACCAAGCTTTAAATCAAATTTAAAACCGTTTGTTCTGGATAACTCCTTCTATTCCAATGATGAATTTCTAAATATTTACTAGTTGCAACTAAAAAAAAGTCCTTGTTTTTAAGCGTAGTTGTGTGATTAGGAATAAAATGGTAATTTGTTCATGAATGTTAACACCTGTCACGTGTACATATCCTGTAAACTAACTCGTTCCACTTCATTTCGGTAAAGGAATCGTTCAAATGATGTATGGAACATGTAACTAACTAACTAACCGTAAGCTTCTACGCTAGTGCAAGCAAAAGCTGCGGCCATTTACGTCAGATATTTTGATTCTCGCTGACGTACTTATTAAAACCTATAGATGAATTACCTTTATACATAATTCAGTTTTTTACGGACCTCTTACAGTGCGAGTCCTACTTGCAATTTCCCGGTTTTTAGAGATTTTCCTGCTGCTTGCTTGGATATTCCGTATAGGATTAACGGAGTGAAAGGTTGTTTGTTTCCTTCTGTTACGGATGAACGTAATGGTTATCTAGCTCAGACCTCCAGTCTGCTACCTATTCATTTTCGAATTACACACCGCACAATGTATATCTATCATCAACTGCAAAGTTATGCTTTACACTTTACGACATGAACTGCAGCGTGCCTCGTTCCGAACCAGTCTGATGTATTATCCACTCAAACTAAACACTTGTGGTAGTTGGGTATCTCTTGCCATCATTGCCTCGATCATCTGGTGACGTAAGAGCCGTGTATCAAAGTTTTATCATTATCGCTTTAACTGCTTTTCTCCGTGATTTCCAAGTATTAAATGGCATGCCGCAACAGTGGACAGAATGAACGATTAATGGTTACCATCACTACTGTTCAATGCCTGCTACGGCGGAAAGAAAATGAAGAGCCATAATATGGTCCGCTCGACTTAATAATGATATTACAGCTACTCCTAATAATAGAGAACCAGTAGCAGAGGAATTAAAAGAAGATGACTGGGCCCGCATCTCGTGGTCGTGCGGTAGCGTTCTCGCTTCCCACGCCCGGGTTCCCGGGTTCGATTCCCGGCGGGGTCAGGGATTTTCTCTGCTGGGTGTTGTGTGCTGTCCTTAGGTTAGTTAGGTTTAAGTAGTTCTAAGTTCTAGGGGACTGATGACCATAGATGTTAAGTCCCATAGTGCTCAGAGCCATTTTTTAGATGACTGGGCTCTGTTCCTGTTCGGGTGTGAGGTGCTACCTTATGTAGACATCATGCAAGGAAATAGATGTAGCACTTTTGAGGTAAACTGCCTTTCCAGACACAAGAAACTCAAATTACGGCTGAATCGAACGATTCGCTCTGAATATCAGTAAAGCAGCGATTGTCTTTGGAACATAATCAACGCTTCATATTTCAATGATATCTATTAAGGATATGGAAATTCTCTTGCTGCTTCTCTTCGTAGCCTTGGAAATTTGGGAATTGTCGCACGGCAGCACACGATTCATTAGTCACTCTACAATTGACACCAAAGTTCGAAGAACCTTTAGTTATTTACAGTATCTTAGACGTCTGAGTCACACGTGGAGAATTTACAAGAAAGAGGAAGAGCTGACAAAAACTGCTTGAAACAAATCGGAAAAAAATCTTAAGTAAACGCTATACTTCAGTGGGGAACTGAAAAATAATTTGCTTGATGTGAGTATACAACGAGTATCACAACCAGGAGAAGAGGTTGTTAGACGGAAATATTTCATATATATTTTCTTTTTTAAAAACACTGTTTAGAGTAAGAAAACATCTACATAGAATACCTACAGACCTTAATGCCTCAGTCCCGACGAATCCACAAGTACAGTCCTCACGGTATGGCAAGCAATTAGCTTCTCTCGTGCTTCATTAGCATAACAAAGCGAACAAAAATGTAAATCTGTCTTCAAAGAAATCCTAATTACGTATCTCGTTTTGATGTTAATTACATTGGCATAATTCATGGAGTGAGAAAGAGGATATCTCTCTGACCGTGTGTAAACGAAAGCAATTAAATTTTATGTTGTTAATGAGGCTGATCTGCTAACAAAATTTTAAAAAAGCAGAGGTCAGGTATGAAAGTACCGTGAGAGAGAGAAATTCGTCGTTTTTTCATCCACACGCATGAACACACAGGCGCAAAAGAGACACTGGTTTCATTAAAACACACTGTCAGATCTGTGCGTATATCTCTACAAGCCACTGCACACTGGAGGGAGGAGGGTATCTCATCCAAATATTAAGGACTATTCATTCCTACTGCTTTCACATATGAAACGTCTGTCTGTATGAGTTGTCCCGCAACCTGATCTCTCGTGTGTAGTTATTATGATTCATATCAGAACTGCTGCATAATCTCCGTCGAATGGCTGTTCAATGAACTTGTAACAGGCTTTCGCCTGAACATAATCATCTTTCTCCCAAAAATTCCCCTTTAAAGTCATTAACATCTGAGTTACACTAACATATGACAAAAATATGGAAAGAAAGCGCGTAAATGCTTGTTTAAACATGAAAACGGGTGTCAGCCACGCTGTAGTTTGTGCTATTGCATCTAACCACGAACGGTACCTATGCAAGTCGTCAACACTTTGGAAGTGTCAGTCATGGTCAGATCAACTTTCTGTGTAGTTTTTAGAGCATTATGTTGGAGCTAACTGAATTCGAACGTAGCATAATTTTTGGTGCACGTATGGTTGGTGCTTCCGTAACGACGGTAGCCGAAGTGTTCGCAGTTTCAAATGGTCCATCGCGAAGTATTGTACCGCAAACAGGAAAAGCGAAGAGACATCATCGCTAAGTCACAACGCGATTAAAGGTGACAGACGCTCATTGAAGAGAACTGAGATGAAATATAAGAGGACGCCAGCTTCTGAAGTCGCTGCAGAACTGAACCTCAGACTCGCGAACCTTTTCCTCACCACACAAATACAAAGGAAGCTCCATAAGCAGGGAATTGCACAGGGAGCTGAAATACCATTATCACTCATCACTGACGCAGATACTCCAAGAGGAAATCGTGGTTTCGAAGACAGAAAGGCTAGACCATAGAGCAGTGGAAGAAAGTCATTTGGTCGGATGAACCTTGTTGCACAATGTTTCCAGCTTCTGTCCGAGTTTACGTCCCAACGTGAAACCTGGCACGGATTCGATGATGATTTGGGTAGCCGTATCTTTATATTCCATGGTCCCCTTGGATACTCTCTAAGGTCGCAATTCTGCCAAGCATTATGTGACCATTTTGGTTGTCAGGCCCATCCTACAGTACAGTGTTTGTTCCCCAGTAGTGATGCTGTGATCCAAGAAGACAGGGCCACTGTTCAAAGAGTTCATATCGTCCAAGACTGGTTTTGTGAGCGCGAGTATGAAACGTCGCATCTCACTTGCCCACCACAGTCAACAGATCTCAGTTTTATCGAGTCTTTGTGGTTTACCTTGGAGAGGTGGGTGCGTGATCATCGTTACCCGATCTTGTCACTGTTTTGCGGGAAGAATGGTATAACACTTGAAATGTTTTCGTACAGCGTATCAAGCGTGGTACTGTGTTGTGTTTCTGGTGTTTACATATTTTCGTCCACCTACTGTATATCATAATACTGACAGAAGTGAATACTGCCGAACGCCGAACTCCACCGATGAAACAATGGAGAGACATTTTGGTGTAAGGGACGTGCAGCCTACAATAGCTCGTTACACAGTAATGGAGTTTCATTTGGTGTCTTACCTTCATTTTTATTTTTGTATGGCTTTCACTGAAAATATCTTAATAACTGTGCTAATGTGAATGGCACGTGCTGCGCCTTTGGAAATGTATTTGTTATGTTCACTCGCGGCACTTGCTGTTGATGTTTAACGATGGAGAGTTGCAAAAGATACAGATGCGAAAAAAAGGAGATGTAGTTGCCTTTGCTGTGCGAAAAGTTCAACATACGTCGTTTTGTGGTCCTTTCCATTCTACTCATTGAACTCACACATGAGTCTCATACCTACCATCTCTTTATCAGTAAACCTATCCATACTGTTGTGTATCTCTCGGGTGAGCTGTCTTCTTCGATTTCCGAGAGAGATTCGACACTTATTGTAATATTCAAATTAAGAAACGGTCATAGACTGCCCTCACCAACAAATGACTGGGTCGAAGGTTGCTTCACTGTTAGAACAAGAAAATGTGATACTAGTTTTCAAATATTCTGTACCGCTGCTATCATATTATGAGTAAAATTTGTTAGAAGATGCATTGAAACATTGAGAACATTCATCGTGGAGGATATAAACTTTCCAGATAAAATATTTTAAAATTGAATTAAAAACAGTCTCGAGAGCTATAAATTATTTACAGTAATCAGTTTTGGCCAAAATGCGATCATCTGACAATATTACATCATGATGGCAGATACTGGCTGTGAACGTAGCAGGAACGCTGGATCCACGATACCTCGTCTGTTCATTGCCACCATCTGTCGTCACGGTGTAATATGTTCTGAAGGTGAACAGTTTCGAGCGAAGCCGATTACCACTGTCAGTAAATATATTATTGTGGACAAGAATGTTTTTAATTCAATTTTAAAACTTCTTTATCCGCTGGTGGCCTATGAGTATTGCCTATCGACATTTGGGTTGGAGACAATGACACGTCCCCTTAGAAAAATTATAAATGACTGTGCTTAAACTGCTTACGTTATTTGCTTTTCAAACAGTTGGGCAGAACTGAACGTACTCAGACATTTCGCTCTTTACCTATTCTGATCAACACTAAACTGACACACAATATTTTTAGCGCAACGCAATCTGACTTTCAACAATCCCTACAAACGAATGGCCCTGACTAACAATAACCTATACCTTTCATGAATCACTTAGCTCACAAAAATCTTTGTTACTCGAATTACTGCAATACAGTGAGCGCCAATATTGCCAGCTAAATAAAAGACTCTAACTACTGAAGGCACTAACTACTGATAGGCATATTTAGCAAATGAAAGATTTTGATAGAGGACAAACAATGTGTTTACCTTAATAGTGTTCAAAAGTCATAATCATGACATCCAGTCTTTCAAATTTACTGTCTCTGATGAACACACGTCCAGATCATCCGCTCTCAAAACTCCGCCATATCTCTCCCCACATCCACCACTGCTGGCGGCTCACCTCCAACTGCGCAACGCTACGCGCTGTTCACATCCAGCTGCCCAACACTACAACAGCAAACAATGCAAACCAGCCACAGACTGCACACAGCACAGTCAGTGATTTTCATACAGAGCGCTACGTGGTGTTACCAATAAAATAGCCTAAACAGCTTACTTACAACAACAAGACTGTAAATTATTGTGAGATGGACTAATACCACCTTGGACTAACCTGCTAGCTCTGGACGGTGCAGACAAGGCAGTATCCCTATCATCGGGGTGGCAAATTAGTTGGTTGATTCGTGCTGGGCGATTTGGGTGGCCAAATCATTCACTCCAACTGTCCAGAATGTTCTTCAAAGCAGTCGCTAACATTTGTTGCCAGGTGTCATGGCGCACTGTCATCCATAAAAACTCAATCGTTGATGGGAACATGAAATCCATGAAATGGTCTCCAGCTGGCTAAACATAACCATTGTTATGATCGGTTCAGTTGGAGCAGAGGGTTCAAATGGTTCAAATGGCTCTGAGCACTATGGGACTCAACTGCTGTGGTCATCAGTCCCCTAGAACTTAGAACTAATTAAACCTAACTAACCTAAGGACATCACACACATCCATGCCCGAGGCAGGATTCGAACCTGCGACCGTAGCAGCAGCGCGGCTCCGGACTGGAGCGCCTAGAACCGCACGACCACCGCGGCCGGCGAGCAGAGGATCCAATCCATTCTGTGTAAACACATCCCACGCCATTATGGAGAGACTACCAGCTTTCAAAGTGCCTTGTTGGCAACTTGAGTCCATGACTTCGTGGGGTCTGCGCCACACTCGAACCCTACCATCAGCTGTTACCAATTGAAATGGGAACTCATCGTGCTGACCGAAGCCGATTATCATTTCCAATAAACATGTATTTGTGGACAAGAAAGTTTTTAATTCATTTTAAAACTGTTGATGGCCAATGATAACTTACTATCGATATTTGGGGTGAAGACAACTAAATTATTGTGAGATGGACTAGTCCTGCCTTGGCGTAGCTTGCCAGCTCTGGACGGTGCAGGCAAGGTAGTTTTGGTGGTGAACAGGAGTGGCAAATTAGTTGCTTGATTTTGGGGGAGAGGACCAAACAGCGAGGTCATCGGTGTCATCAGATTAGGGAAGGATGGGGAAGGAAGTCGGCCGTGCTCTTTCAAAGGAAGAGATTTAGGGAAACCACGGAAAATCTGAATCGGGACGGCCGGACGCTGGTTTGAACCGTCGTGCTTCCGAATGCAAGTCCAGAGTGCTAAACACTGCGCCACCTCGCTTGGTGGTAAATCAGAACAACAAGTACGCTGCTATCTAAGATAAATTAGTTGCTGTAGAGGATTCATTCACAGTCCACCATACCAGTAGGATGCAAGGGCTATTCCAGGCGCTGCTATCTAGGATAAATAAGTTGTTGCAGAGTTTTCATTCACAGTTCAGCTAGACCACCAGGATGCGTGGGCTACGCCAGATGAGGAGACGAAATGAAGCTGCCAGCTGCAGCCGTGGTTCGATTTCCCGCTGTGATAACTGATTCCTGCATTAAGTCCTTCCACTGTACTTGGTGTCATCGAGCAGCAGACCTGCCAGTCCAGCAGAAGACGGACTCTTGCCGGTAGGCAGTGAGTCGCACCGTGGATACAGTAGTTTCCTTCCGACAAAGTGGTGGCACGCTTCTCGCCACTCGCCTTGGCCCACTGGGTGCGGTCATGCATCTAAGAGAGTCTCTGAAAGATTCCAGTGCGCGCCCCACACTTCGGTCCTGTGGCTCACACGACATAGCAACGAGACCAGCGCCGGGTGCGGACGTCAGCACAGAAGCGCGACAGCAGGTGCTGCAGACAGCTCGACAGTCGAATATATGAAAATTGCAGCCAGTGAAATTAGCACACAAGCAGAAATCTGTAAAAATTCCACCCAGTTTACCTGCAACGTACCTGCTCCCCGAGTCCTCGCTCGTCCTCCCGTCCCTCCCTCCACAACTCTCTATCGCCCCCTCCACCGTTACCCGTCGTCAGGTGGCAGTAGTGTGTTGTGGCTTTGTCTGTGGTTGTGGCATGCTGCGCGGCCCTGTCCGAGCTCCGTCGACACCACCATGCATGTGTCCAACGTGAACAAAATATCCTACTACCGAAAGAAGGGAAAAACCGCCACCAATTGTCGACATAGCGGTCTTCGATATTCCCTCTTATATACGCATATACACTGGTACTGCATGTCTTAACGTGATTTATTAAGTGATTTAAGTTACTTCGCCACACAGAGGATATCTATTTCTAAGTCAGTCATGTTGGCAGCATTTCTTGATTCCAAATCTGGATTACTTACTTCGTGTTCTTTGGTGAAGGAATTTCGCAAAACCGGATTTAGTAACTCCCCGTTAGTCACACTGTCATCGGTAATATTACCATGCGTACTCTGTCCTAATACGAAAAATCGTTTTCCTTTGTCATCTTGAAAAACTTTTGTTCTTTTGTTACGTAAGTTATGATGTTACGTAACTTGTGATGAATACTCTGTTCTTTTGGTGCATCTTACGAAGTAAAGAATTTTATAAGGGTCATGTATCTTTGACTGAGCAACGACGACAATGATCTGCCGAATCACGCAGGAGTATTACTCCTACCAATTTTCGCACCACAGCAAAGAGAAGTGATAAAAATAATCGTATCAATGGCGTTGAGGAACACACGAAACAGCTAAAATTTAACAAAGCTTCAGCAAGCGTTGGAATCCCTATCAGCTTCTATACCAGATTTCCATTTGAGTTATCCCCCTTTTAACCACAGTCTATCACAGACAACAGAAAAGGTGCCTAGTGCTTGGAAGAAAACACAGGCCACACCCGTGCACAGTAGCAAACCATAAAACTAACGTCCAATACCTCTGAGATCCACTTGTGGCAGAATGTTAGAACACATTCTTATGTCAAAGGTATTGTGGCATTTCCTCCGTGTCAAACAGCATGAATTCCGAAAACAGTGACCTTGTGAAAGCTAACTAGCAGGTTTTTCATCTGACTGCTTGAAAGCCACAGATCAAGGCAGTCAGGGTGATGCAGTATTTCTCCATATCCGAAAAGCTTTCAGCTCTGTACCACATCTACTCTTACTGTCCAAAGTACGTTCCTATTGGCTATTAGACAAAAATGTGACTGGATTGACTGGATTAAGGATTTCTTGGTAGGAAGGACGCAGCAAATTATCGGCTATGGAGAGGCCTCAACGGATATGGAAGTAAATTCAGGTGTACCACAAGCAAGTGTGTTGGGGCCCTGTTGTTCATGTTGTATACTAATCACCTTGAGGATAATATTTTGACAAACTCACACTTTTCGCAGTTGATGTAGTTATTTATACTAAGGTGACAAAGGTTGTGGGATACTTCACAATATCGTGTCGGACCTCCTATTGCCCGGAACAGTGCACCAGATCGACGTCTCATGGGCTCAACGCAGTACTTTCTACATGAAGTAGATTATGTCTGATAAATTTCGATAGAATTCATGTTGGGCGCTCTGTGTACCCAAATCATTCACTCCAGTTGTCCAGAATGTTCTTCAAACCAATCGCTAACATTCGTGGCCCGGTGAAATGGCGCAATGTCATCCATAAAATTCCATCGGTGTTTGGGAACTTGACGTCAATGAAAGGTTCCAAATGGTCTCCAGCTATCTAAACATTTTCCCATTAATGATCGGTTTAGTTGGACCAGAGGATCCAGGCCATTCCACATAATGATGAAGATGAGGCCCCATACACCAAGGAGCGTAGGGGACGGTACGGGCGACCCGCACCGCCGTACTAGGCAAGGTCCTTCCTCCGACCGTAATGGAAATGAATGATGATGATGATGCAGATGACAATACAACACCCAGTCATCTCCAGGCAGGAAAACTCCATGACCCGAGGTCGAACCTGGGACCCCATGCACGGGAAGCGAAAGTGCTAACGCAAGATCACGAGCTGCGGACATTCCATGTAAACGCAGCCAACGTAATTATGGACCTGTAACACTACCGCCCTGTCGGACGTGCGTTAACTCTATAAAGCCTGTACTGTAATAAGTTCACGGGCTTCACCTTGTAAACAAGGATTTAGTACATAAGTTGACCGCGTGTACCTAATGGAAGCAAGATCGAACCTACATTCAGTTAGTAACTACAGTGATGCGTCAAGCAAATGCAAAGTACAATTACGCGTTCGCATGGACAAAAAGTACACACAGTAGATACTACCAATGATAAATAATACGGTCGCCAGCCTAATTAGGCATTGAATGAGTTTTTCCTTATACAAGTGTGTGCATGTACAAGCATAACAACACGTACTACTGTTGCGTTATATGGCAAGGTTTGGCATAGGAAAAATCCACTGAACTAAAGCTTTCTTCTTTTGTACTAATTTGGATGAGCTAAATTTACACAACACCACACAGCAATGATTACTACGAGTTGCACTTTGTATATTGATCAGACTGAAATCGGGCATAGATTACCCTAGAATCAGCAATTTTGAAAACACACATACAATGTCACTATTAAATTTGAAAAAAAACACTAATACACTTAGGTTTAATATAGAAATTAATTTTACTGTTCAATTCTGATCAGTACACTTCAAAATGTGCAAGAATGGGCAAAAAAGGGGGGGGGGCCTGAAACTGTTATGGTCATTATACTGCAACTAGTAAGTCCTGAAGGTACTTTAACACTCAAAGTTATCAATCTGTGAAGAACTAATCTTTTGTCTTATTTTGAATTACTTAGTTATCATTATTTCATTCACAAATCAATTAAATAACATTGCTAGCTCAATTCAAAATTTATCTTTCAATTTAATCACACTGATGTTCTTTACTAACATTTACATTTGCACTCCTATCCTTGAACGTCTTTATAGCATGAATTGGTCTGCAGATAATTTAGTACTAACTGTAAACTTTCAGTTCGGGATACTCGGGTTGCACAATATGTGGTAAGGACCCTATCTAGGTCAATGATAAGGATAAGTGATGGCTAAGGCAATTCTGGTAAAAGTCACGTTATTATTGAACAGTCAAAACAGTTTCAACACTGGTCCACACAGATACACTTCTAAAGAAGAAATAAATTTTTGACCTGTGCACGTCGGAGCGGCGGATGGCGGGCAGCGAGATAGCGGGCAGCACAGCACACATACAAGCACGGCTAAGGCTCTCACAGTATCGGCACTTTCATTCTTCTTGGCGTCGTAATCTTTCCAGTTTTGTGCCAGAGAATATAGCCATGCCAAGTAGTCGTCGGAATCGGCCCATCCGAGGCTCAATGGAATCCATTTTTCCTAGGTAGCCTCCTCGGTACAGTACTAGTTCCTCTGACCGATGCCCAACTCCGACTGTCTCACTGAGCCCGTTGTGCCGAACCGCGCCAGTGTGCGTTTTCCCGCGCTCGCCTGCATCCACCTTTTCCCCGCGCCCCTACAGGTAGGGTATTCACCACAGGTTTTCTATTACACATATCCTAATGCATTACCTACGTATGGACCAAGTGTTTAAATTACAATTTTCACATTTTACAATAGTTTTAACATTAAATACATTTTCCTTTGGTTATCATATCGCTTGATATCTAACATAAATAATAACATTCATTTCAAAAGTTGTTTACAGTTTCTTTAACATGACACGAAAAGAAAAAGATCCAAAACAATATTTACATTATTTTACATAAATTCAGAAAGAAACATTTATCTAAATGCATAAAGAATAAAATTATTATAGGTACATTATTGTTACACATGCCCCTGTTTCCAGAAAATTTTCTTAAGTCTAAATTTTATGGGAACACTAAATTTAACAATAATACACTGGTTCTGAATCTTTACGTAAATGTTCAAGAAGATTTATACTACATATTTCCTTCCACTCATTGTATATAGGTTCACACTATTTTAACATATCAAGACCAATTTCTTGTTATTTACTTAAGTGCCTTTTGCACAGTCCAACTCCCCATTTTAACATTACTAAAATAGCAATTTAATCATTTTTTCCCAAATTTCTTAAAGAAATAATTTAAAATTTCTGGAATGCAAACATTTAACTACAAAAACAAATGCATATTTCGTATACACTATAAGATAATTTATCTCTGCTTGCTTTGAATAGCAGTCCATTTCTTAACTTATTAAACAAAACACACACACAAATTTTTCAGAAAATTATCTACACATATTTGCTGCCTATTATGTGGATTTGGGCAGTCCATTTCACTTCATATTGTCACATCCTCTGGATTACATTTACTATTTTCCATCGTCTATTTATCTGCCCTCATTGGTATTTGGCAGTCCTTCATATTCTGGTTCATACACTGCCCATTTTCATTTTTGACAGTTCCATCTGTTATCTGTCTGAAAGCATTTATCCTTTCCTTTCAGTCCTTTCCTCCATATATTTTTATAGTTACAGTACAATTGGTAATCTGAAACTCACATAACTACATTAGTAAACTTTCAATGGTATACAGACATCTACAAAGAATAGTTACATTTGAAACAATTTGTGTTCAGCATAAGATACAGCACAATTATCCGTTTCTGGGAACATACAGTTTCAGATCCACTATATTTCTTACACCCAAAGGTCTTTTGGATTTTGGGTATATTAGGTAGTAAGCATTTTCGTGTGGAATGTTTTGTATTATATATGGTCCATTATAGATATATTTAAATTTTGAAATTTCATGGTTTAGTTCACTAGACTTTTCGTGGGTTTTTAAAAGAACATAATCTCCAACTTTAAATTTTGAAACTTTTAGATTTTTATCGTGTCTTCTAGCTCTAGATTCGGCTTTTTGCTTTGCCCTTTTTATTACCAATTCTTTCTTTTGATTCAATCCCAAACTTGTACAAGGTGGAAACTCTAATTTTTCTTCAATTAAACTTTTACTATTTTTACCTAACAAAATTTCTTCCGGTGGGAACCCTGTAGTTTCATGATGTAATGTGTTCATGACATTCTCAAAATCCGATATGAATCTGCCCCAGGCTCTATGATTGTGACTGCAGTATGTTCTACACAATCTCCTGACTTCGTGCATGTACCTTTCAACCGGATTGCTTGCAGGATGGTAGGCTGCAATATATTTAACCTCCACACCATTTTTCTCCATTCCCTCTTTCCAAATTTTGGATATGAACTGGGGTCCATTGTCCGATAGTACTGCCTTGGGTTTCCCGATGATCCTGAAATATTCGACCATTCTACTAAATACAGCTTTTGCTGTGGCTTTTTTCAGGGGGTATAGTTTCACACATTTAGAAAATACTTCCAAAATCACCAAAATATAAGCACAATTTCCCGAAGTCTTTGGGAGGGGACCATATAAATCTACCGATAATAAGTCTAGGGTGTCTTCAGGCAACGTACTATGCATTGGTCCCCTACTAGTCTTGTTCGGTACTTTGGTCTTTTGACAGACATCACATGACTTAATCCGTTCCTTTACCTTCTTACTTACATTACCAGTAATCACTACGACCTTATTCAGTTTATCCAAACATTTTTTCGGCCCAATATGCCCCAATGCCAAATGAAAATAATCTATGACATCAGTATCAAACTGGTTTGGCCAACATACCCTCCATTCCTCAGTAACTAAATCTTTCCTCCTATATGAAATGCCTTTATAAATGTTGTAATATTTATTAATTTGAGGATACTGCACACTGTCAAAATTTACTTTCACTGATTTCCAGGTTGAATCCTCATTCTGATGGTACCTCATATTCTTACATATCTGCTCAATTTTCCTATTTCCTGAAATCTCTTTCATATACCTTATCTGAAAAGTACCCTCTTCCCCATTTTCATTGGGCACTTCATTCATACCATTAGGCAATCGAGATAAGGCATCTGCCACATAATTCTCAGTACCTTTAATATAGCAAATATCGTAATCAAATTGTTGCAGGTACAAAGCCCAACGAGTCAGCCTACCATTAAGTAAACGGCAATCTTTAAGAAAAGTCAAAGCTTTGTGGTCGGTATGTATAATGAGCTTATGGCCCCACAGATAATTTCTAAATTTCTTTAGCCCCCATATAATGGCTAAAGCTTCCTTTTCTGAAATAGTGTAATTTCTCTCGTATCTTGTTAGGTTTCTACTGGCAAATGCGATAGTCCGGTGTTCGATTTCTTTGCCCTCGCAGATTTCTTGGAACACTTCTATGCCAATTCCATAAGCACTGCTGTCAGTACTCATATGGAAAGGTTTTGACAGTATGGGGTGATGCAAAATATGGTCATTCAAAAGTTCCCTTTTTAAGTTTTCAAAATCTCTCATGCATTCTTCAGTCCACACAAAAGCACTATTTTTCTTAAGTAAATTATTCAAATGAGGACTATTAAAAACTTGGCCCTTGACGAATTTTCTATAGAACCCACACAAACCTAGAAAGGCTTTCAACTGTTTTCTATTTCTAGGAGCTGGACATCCCGATATTGCACTTAACTTTTCCGGATCCTTGCCGATACCGTTTGTAGTAATCACGTGCCCCAGAAACTTTATTTCCGATTTCACAAATTCACACTTCTTCCATTTAAGTGTCATTCCCCCTGCTTGTAGAGCAACAAAAACTTTCTGTACTAACTCGCAATGCTCCTGCCATGTTTCTGTAGCAATCAGTAAATCGTCTACATAAATGGTTAACCGGGAACTCAGTTCTCTACCTAATACAAAGTCCAGTGCCCTAATAAATACTGCCACAGATGTGCTAAGCCCAAATGGCACTACTTTATACTGATAGCATTTCCCGGCGAATAGAAAAGCGGTATGTTTACGGGATTCTTTACTCAGCGGGATTTGCCAGTATCCGGCGGTCATATCCAGACTGGTTAAATATTTTACGTTATAAAATTTTTGGAGCATTTCGTCCAGATTCTCAGGCCTATCTATTTCCTTCTTTACAATTTTGTTTAAAGTCCTAGCGTCGATAACTACTCTCACTCCCCCATCCCTTTTGTTCACTATGATAAGGGGACTATTATACTCGCTGTTACTTCGTTCGATTACCCCCCACTCTATCATCTTATCTATTTCCACTTGAACAGCCTGCTTCTTTGATATGGGTATCGAAAACGGTCTTACGAAGAAAGGTTTATGCTCTATTGTCTCAATCTGGTATTCAAAATTCTTAACTAGGCCAGGTTTGTCCGAAAATACGGGGCTGTTGCTATCTAAAATTTCAAGCAATTCTGCTTTCTGTTCGGGAGATATTGCCTCTAAATTTTCCACCATTCCCTTAAATTCATGCCCCTGCTTGTCACTCTCATTTAATAATTTCTGGACATGGTACACCTCGTACTTGTTTGTCAATCCATCATTCCCTTGGTCAATCTCCAACAACAAAGAATCAATTTCTGAATCAAACACTTTCCCAGTTCCCTCAAAATTTAATTCCAAATTCCTAAATGTACTATTAATTTTGATCACTCCCTGGCTACAATCAATAATAACCTTTTCTTTATCCAACCAATCTATTCCCAAACTCATTTCAGTACTCAGGTCTGGCACAACCAAAAAATCGTGTTCAAAGTTTTGTCCTTTTATACTAAATTCAACCAAAATCTGGTTCTTTACCGGCTTGCTAGCCTTGCCAGTAGCCCCAACAATTTTTACACCTGTTACTGACATAATTACTAGCCCAGGCTTATCACAAATGTGTTCGAAAAACGATTGGGAAATTGCACTTATCTGAGACCCAGTATCAAGAAGTACCTGCAATTCTATGTTATAAATTTCAACTGGTATTATTGTTTGTTTAACCGTCGAATGTTTTTCATTATCGTGGTCTTCCTTGAGCAAATCCGGGTCGACGATAACATCGTCCCAAGATATGCTTTTAACATTCACTTCACATATATCTGGCGGTTTCTTTGGTTCCGGGAGTTCAAAGTCATTAATTACCTGAACCCTTTGCGAAATAAATTCTGAGTCGTCCGGTGGTTCTTTCTTTCTTTGTTCGGTCTCAACGTCTGGATTTTGTTTTGACACTTCGTCATCGTTAGGTACAATATCGTACTTAACTACATCCCCTTTATTTTCACTGATTTTCTCATACCCTCTTTCAGTAAAAGTATATTCACTTTCTTTTACCCCTAAAAATTCATCTTCACTAGTGTCATCACTACTCTCTTCCTCCACATCTGATTCGCTTAAGTACGCTACTTTTGCACAATAAGGAAAGTTAGTATATTCAGTTTTGTCTGTATTTGCGTATGTTTCATCATCTGAACTATCGTCGGAATCCGACCATTCTGGATCGCTATCAGGTTCTAACATAAAGGCTTTTCTGAGACAGGCACTAAGTTCCTCCTCGGTATTGTCGTCAGGCTTAGATTTTAATTCAATCTCCTCTTTTGGCGAAACGGCCTCATCATCAGCTTTATTTACATCTACTGTGACTTCATATTCGGTGTAATCCTCGTGGACTTTAATTACTTTCAGGTAATCATCTGCCCCTTCTCCACGGTGCCTCTCGGTAGCAGCTTGCACTATTGGCGGATTGTTAGCAGAAGTTATTTCTTCATCAATGCTGAGGATTTCATCCTCCAAATCCTTCCTCTCATTAACCTTCCTCTCATCAGCAGCACGCGTACTTTTCGCGGCGCTATTTATTCTCCCTTTTTCAAATTTGGGCCACGTCACTTTATTGACGCCCCCATCATTTCCCTTTCTATTAACTAATTTCTTCGCCTCATACTCCTTCTTAAAATCCTCCCACTCACATTGCTTTAGGCCCTTGTACAGATCGTCGATCTGCACACGCCAATCAGTTACTTCTGCTAATTCATTATCGCCCTTTACCACACTGCGAACACTGCTAACCGCACCTCTCTGTGTACTCATAGTCTCATTTATTGTTTCCTTTGCCACGGAATTATCACTCGTAAAATTTTCATTATCTCTTACGGCTACGTTCGTACCTTCTGCCGCCGTATTGCTAGCGGCTTCTCTCTGAACAGATGTTCCGCTAAGCTGGGCCGTTGCCCTCTGATGCTCCACTCGCCCGTTCACCTGGAGTATTCTGTGCGGCCTATATGACTCATGCTGGCTCGCACCTGACGCTTGTCTCGCCACAACACGTTGCGCCGTTTCACGCTTGTCTCTAACCTGTCTCATTACATTACGGTCGGTCCGGTATCTGTTCTTAAATCGGGGCCGGTATGTATTGTCCGCTTCCGTTTGGCCCGCAACGTCCGCGGAAATTAGTTTCCCGCGTCGTTATTATTTTGCGCGGTGTACTCTCGACCGCGACTTGGATAACTTCCTCTGCCTCTTCCTCTGCCTCTTCCTCTCTGTATCATATTGACGCGAAATCCATCGCCGTCATTTCTTTCGTCATGGTTTCGGTTATTACGGTTGCCAAAATTTTGATAATTGGCACGACTTTCGCGCCAATGGTCTTCGTCTTCGACCCTTTCTAGAAATGCTTGGAAGCTACGATGGTTGCTTCCTACATACCTCTTTGAATCTTCTGGGAGCTTTTTATACAGTTCCCAGATAATTTCTGAATCCGATCTCCGGCCTCTTAAATGTGTCAATTTCCGGTACCAATATTCACAGAAATCTTTCAAAGAATTCCTGCCCCTGTTATCATGCTGTTTGGCCATGATAAATTCGCGCCATAAATGGTCCTGCTTTTGTTCAGACCAATATTCTTCGGTAAATTTTTGCCTAAATTCTTCGAACGTCATTCGTTCGGTATCTAAATTTATTCCCCAGCGCTTAGCGTCACCTGCTAAGGCGCTAATTACTACATTTATCTTTTCCTGATCAGACAAGTGCTCAGGAAATACTCTCTCGCAATTTTTGATAAAGTCTAACGGATGCCACCCGTTATGTTTCTTGGCGGGATCAAAGCGTTCCTCGCCTTCTAATAGCTTCGTAATCGGTGTGCCATTACAGACAACACCAGTCCTATCTTTAATTTTGCTCTCCAGATCGAAAATTTGGCCTTGAATTTTCGTACAATTTTGAACACATCTGGTTACTTTTTCACCTAATTCTTTTTCAGTGTCTACAACTACCCTTTTCAATTGCGATATTCCGTGTTGACATTCATTTACGATCTCAGTCTTAAGACCGAAAACTTTTTCGTCTACCTTAGTTTCAACCAGAGGTTCTACTTTCTCTTGGATGTTGAGAATTTCAACATCGAATCTACTATTAATGTTTCCAATTTCCTCCTGCATAGTATCCATATTTTTGTTAATAGTATCAATTTCAAATTTCAGAGTATTTACCACAGAACTTAAATTACCTACTTTTTGTTCTACTTGTTCTATTTGTTTACTAATTTTAATTCCCTGTCCTTCAACCTGTGCTTTAATCTGATCACTCTGTGTTTTGAGCTGCTCATCAACGTGTGTTTTGAGCTGATGGCTCTGTGTTTTAAGCTGCGCATCAACGTGCGTTTTAAGCTGCTCATTCTGTGTTTTGAGCTGATGGCCCTGTATTTTCAGCTGCTCAGTCTGTCCTGCAATTTGTTTGGTTAATTGTTCAAATAAATCGTTGATGCTTAAAATTTGCACACTATTTTGTTCTACGGAATCTGTGTTTTCCGATCCTACTTCAAAAGTTTCTTTCGGCTCTTTCTTTATTTGTGGCGAATCAAATATGTCAGTGGATTCGTTCACGTACCCACTATCATCTACAAAGTCACCCTCTACTTCCTGTTTTGTCCCTTGCTGTGTTCGAGACGATCTCGACATTTCAATCTGTTCGTTGACGTGTTCATGGTATTGTATGTACGCCAATTGTCTTCCGCTAACGCCATCTGTTATCTGGCCGCGTAAGCTCCTGCTACTGCCAGCCGCATTCTCCATTTCGCTTGGCACATTTATCCTGTCCCCGTTCCTGTCCATATTAAATGCCAATTACACCACTATTATACTTGACTCACACTGCAGTTTATTTTACTGAACTTTATTGCTATTCGTGCCACTGGACATCCACTGTTCGGTCTTTACTTAAGTGTATAACCGACAACAATTGGATGTCCTGTCACCGGGAAGCCACTTGTAACACTACCGCCCTGTCGGACGTGCGTTAACTCCATAAAGCCTGTACTGTAATAAGTTCACGGGCTTCACCTTGTAAACAAGGATTTAGTACATAAGTTGACCGCGTGTACCTAATGGAAGCAAGATCGAACCTACATTCAGTTAGTAACTACAGTGATGCGTCAAGCAAATGCAAAGTACAATTACGCGTTCGCATGGACAAAAAGTACACACAGTAGATACTACCAATGATAAATAATACGGTCGCCAGCCTAATTAGGCATTGAATGAGTTTTTCCTTATACAAGTGTGTGCATGTACAAGCATAACAACACGTACTACTGTTGCGTTATATGGCAAGGTTTGGCATAGGAAAAATCCACTGAACTAAAGCTTTCTTCTTTTGTACTAATTTGGATGAGCTAAATTTACACAACACCACACAGCAATGATTACTACGAGTTGCACTTTGTATATTGATCAGACTGAAATCGGGCATAGATTACCCTAGAATCAGCAATTTTGAAAACACACATACAATGTCACTATTAAATTTGAAAAAAAACACTAATACACTTAGGTTTAATATAGAAATTAATTTTACTGTTCAATTCTGATCAGTACACTTCAAAATGTGCAAGAATGGGCAAAAAAGGGGGGGGGGGCCTGAAACTGTTATGGTCATTATACTGCAACTAGTAAGTCCTGAAGGTACTTTAACACTCAAAGTTATCAATCTGTGAAGAACTAATCTTTTGTCTTATTTTGAATTACTTAGTTATCATTATTTCATTCACAAATCAATTAAATAACATTGCTAGCTCAATTCAAAATTTATCTTTCAATTTAATCACACTGATGTTCTTTACTAACATTTACATTTGCACTCCTATCCTTGAACGTCTTTATAGCATGAATTGGTCTGCAGATAATTTAGTACTAACTGTAAACTTTCAGTTCGGGATACTCGGGTTGCACAATATGTGGTAAGGACCCTATCTAGGTCAATGATAAGGATAAGTGATGGCTAAGGCAATTCTGGTAAAAGTCACGTTATTATTGAACAGTCAAAACAGTTTCAACACTGGTCCACACAGATACACTTCTAAAGAAGAAATAAATTTTTGACCTGTGCACGTCGGAGCGGCGGATGGCGGGCAGCGAGATAGCGGGCAGCACAGCACACATACAAGCACGGCTAAGGCTCTCACAGTATCGGCACTTTCATTCTTCTTGGCGTCGTAATCTTTCCAGTTTTGTGCCAGAGAATATAGCCATGCCAAGTAGTCGTCGGAATCGGCCCGTCCGAGGCTCAATGGAATCCACTTTTCCTAGGTAGCCTCCTCGGTACAGTACTAGTTCCTCTGACCGATGCCCAACTCCGACTGTCTCACTGAGCCCGTTGTGCCGAACCGCGCCAGTGTGCGTTTTCCCGCGCTCGCCTGCATCCACCTTTTCCCCGCGCCCCTACAGGTAGGGTATTCACCACAGGTTTTCTATTACACATATCCTAATGCATTACCTACGTATGGACCAAGTGTTTAAATTACAATTTTCACATTTTACAATAGTTTTAACATTAAATACATTTTCCTTTGGTTATCAAATCGCTTGAAATCTAACATAAATAATGACATTCATTTCAAAAGTTGTTTACAGTTTCTTTAACATGACACGAAAAGAAAAAGATCCAAAACAATATTTACATTATTTTACATAAATTCAGAAAGAAACATTTATCTAAATGCATAAAGAATAAAATTATTATAGGTACATTATTGTTACAGACCGACCACCAACTTGCACAGCGCCTTGTTGACAGCTTAGGTCCATGGCGTCGTGGGGTCTGCGCCACACTCGAAACATACCATGATCTCTTACCAACTGAAATCGGAACTCCTCTAGCCAGGCCGCGATATTCTAGTCGTCTAGGATGAAACTGACAAGATCACGAGCCCGGGAGAGGCGCTGCAGTCGATGTCGTGCTGTTAGCAAATGCATTCGCGTCGGTCGTCTGCCCTTTCACGTCAAATTCTGCCGCAATTTTCAAACGGATACGTTCGTCCTACCTCCCACATTGATCACGGTTGTTATTTCAAGCAATTTTGCTTGTCTGTTCTACTGAAAACTGTACGCAAACGCCGCTGTATTCGGTCGTTAAGAGAAGACCATCAACTGAGCTTTCCATGGTGAGAGGTAATGACTGAATTTGGTATTCTCGCCATGCCCTTGACACTGTGGTTCTCGGAATATTGAATTCCCTGAAGAGTTGGAATGGCCCAAGCGTCTAGCTCCAAGTACCAAGCGGCATTTAGAATCTGTTGATTCCCGTTGCGTGGCCATAATTCCACATGAATCGCCAATGCATTGCCCTTTCATACCTTGAGTACGCGATGCCACCGGATCTGAAAATGTGCAAGTCGGAATACGATGACTTTCGTCACCACAGTCTACAAAGAGTTATTGTCTGAGAACAAACTACATAGATATTCAGTTTGATAGTCATAAGATGTCAAAAATATGCTGTAAATATTCAAGAACGCAAATTGGTGCTCTTCACAAACCGAGAACAACTTGGTATCTGATGATCTCAAGAGCAACGACTCACATTTGGAGTCGGCCAACTCACATGAATACCTAGGTACTAGTGGTTGGCAGGAAATCGTGTATCTGTTAGAAATCACAGTGACTGAGACTCAAAGATATCACAATAACAACTTTACAGAACCTAATTCCGATTTCAGTCACAGTTAGCAGTCGCAAGTAGCATTTCACATTCAAAGCCGTGAGCCATCTGTTGGCCGAATTTCGTACTGCTTTCTGCGATTTCAGTGACAAGTCGCGGCTAGAAGTCGCAAGTAGCAACTAAAAAGCGCAGTTAACAGTGCGTCTGTTGGCCAACGTTCGTACTACGCTCCTTCCCTGCGATTCGCTATCGAGGCCAGCTGCGATTTCTGTGACAAGTCGCAACTAAGAGTCGCAAGTAGCAACTATAAAGTGCAGTTAACAGCGCCATCTGTTGGCCAAAGTTCGTACTGCGCTATTCGCTATCGAGTCAAACTGAGATTTCTGTGAGAAATCGCAACAGGAAGTCGCAAGTAGCAACTAAAAAGCCCAGCTAATATTCATTTCCTGGTTTCATCTGTTGACCAGCGTACCTACTTCGTTATGAGAGCCTTTTGCCTCACGAGATCGATGTGCTGTGTGTGCATATGAAGGGCTTATTTCAATAGTGGTACAAGTCCATTTTTGTTCATTTTGAGATACAGAGTCCTAAAGTTAAATTAGCGCTGAAAAATCAGCAGTTGAGATACCAGAAATATTCAATCATATGGCTTCTTGCTAGAGATGAACCTTTCTTTCTGTTTGTTTGGATCATTAATTTAAGAAGCATTACAGACAGAAAAGTGGAGGTAACTGACTTGTACCACTATTGAAATGAGCCCTTCATATTATATGACGACATGCACATTCATCACCAGTTATGGTTGGTAAAACACAGCTGTAACTCTGAATGTATTATGTTAATAAGAAGAAAAATTGCCTTTTTCTGCTGAAAATATCAAGTAACCTAAAAAAATTTGTTTGATTCTGCTTCCAATACGACAGTTTTGGTTAATACTCTACATTCCTACAGGACCTTACAATGTTAACACAGCAGAACTCAGACATCTGTATAAGTGTAATGAAATGAGAAAAGTAGTATTGAGTCATAGGAATGCCTCGCTTTTGTTCCGACACAGTTCAAGACTCTGGAGATAAGTTTACACCTGGTGTTCTACATGGCAACTGCACACACAAGAACGTTTTGCCCGCACTACTACCACCTACATAAGTAAGCTTTTCTTTTGTTACTTTCAAGTAATGCACTTAAACTATTCCTGATTTGACTGGAAGATCAGTACTTCCCACTTTGATATCAACAGCCTCAAAATGCATATTCTAGATCTCGGTATGTGTTACAGGTATGTGTCACACTAAGATTGTGGAGAAATGGGGGGGGGGGTGGTGGGGGGGGGAGGGGGGGCATGTCCCTCTCCAACAAGTGTTTGTCAATAAATAAGTGGCGGAAAATTTACGGGTATAGGACGGCTTAAAATGTGTAAAATGAGATTTTCATTATTCACTCACAGTATTTAACATTTATTATTTCTTTAAAATCACATAACAACTTCAATAACACACAGTTTAATCACTCATTCTGAACACGTATTTCATCATTATGGCACTTTTAATCTGCAAATCCTCTAAGAGCTGTCTTGAATCTTCACGATTCTCTCTCAAGAGCCTTGATGTGGATAGATACGTACAGCAACCAGTAATCAGAGTCGGAACTGTGTCTGCAAAATCACAAGGATTATTAAACATTTTTGCTGTCACCAATTACAAGCAATCTAATTGACAGAGTAGTATTGCTAATATTTGCTGTAATGAAAGCCACTCAATGGGGTATATTTCACATTTGCATGAACGATCTCACTTAAGTAATTAAGTTCATCGAAACACTTAGAAACTAACCTCTCGTCTGACGAAGACAGTCTAAAGACGCAGTGGCAATTTCTCCAGATCTGTTGGCAATGATATTTTCAGTTTTCACTTTACTGAGTGACTGAAATGTAGTTTGGGTGCCGGTGAACATAACAACATATTAGAATTCATTTTCTAAATACGAACTATTACGGTACTGTATGGCTACTTACATATTAATTACACTATTAATATTTTCACTGTTGTTTCTGTAATACAAAATTAAAGCCAATGGAAGAACAAACGTAAAACATACTTACTAATGACAGTTTTGTTGAGATGCAGTTTTCTGTGTGGACAAATGAAATCGCGGAAGTAGCAGAAATCGCGGAAGTAGCAGAAATCGCGGAAATAGCAGAAATCGCGGAAATAGCAGTGGTAGAGTGCGGAGGGATATACGACCTGGATTCCTTAACTGCGACTCTTAACTGCGACAAATCACAGTTAAGAATAACAGATACTGAAAAGTAGCATTCAGAGAAATCACTGATATCTGAAAATCGCAGTTTAGCCCATCACTACTAGGTACATACCCACTTGTATACCTAGGTGTAAGGGATTGAAATGGGAAGATCACAAAGGGCCAATCGTAGGTAAACCAGGGACAGACTTCGGTTCATTGTTAGGATACTAGAGAAACGCAATCAGTATACGAAGACTGCTGCATCGAAAACACTCGTGCGACCCATCCTAGAATGTCGCTCACTGTGTGTAAGTATACCAAATAGGACTAACAGTAGATATTCAAGGAAAAAGGCTCAGCAGTACTAATAGTCACAGGTTTGTTTGACCAGAGGGAAACAGTGATGGAAATGCTGATGGAACTGAACTGGCAGTTGCCTGAAGATGGAGACAAATGGCTCAAATGGCTCTGAGCACTATTGGACTTAACAGCTGAGGCCATCAGTCCCCTAGAACTTAAACTACTTAAACCTAACAAACCTAAGGACATCACACACATCCATGCCCGAGGCAGGGTTAGAACCTGCGACCGTAGCGGTCGCGCGGTTCCAGACTGAAGCGCCTAGAACCGCTCGGCCACACCGGCCGGCAGATGGAGACAAACTTTACCGAAAAACCTAGTAAACTTCAAGAACCAGTTTAAAATTATGTACCTATGAATATGCAGCAAACCGCTATGTTTTGGTCCCCTATGGATAGCGATGACAGTTTAGACTAATTGAAGCGCCCATTGAGGCATTTCCGCAATCGTTATCGCCCCGCTCCATACGAGAATGGAACGCGAAGAAACCTTCATTACTGGAACAGTGGGAAGCACCCTCTGTCATGCACTTTACAGTGTTTTACACAGTATGGCTGTAAATGTAGCACTCTTGTTATAAAGAAAAATGTTTTCATGTTTTACGGTACATACAGAGGACGCGCAAACGTAGCTCTAGGGCTGTGAGAAAATGCTATGTAGAACTCATGTGACGTACACGGGATGAACCAGAACTCCACCAACAAAATTTTCTGAGTATTTTGGCATAAAGACTCATGGTCTTCGGTGGCGAGTCACAAAGTAATAATGAAGTAACAACTTAACATGTTTTGTTACTAGAATTATCTTTGTTTCTGTTAAAATACTTTCACAACAGTGAAAAAGGGTGTAATGTGGAATCAGCAATACGTAATAAATTTTTGATAGTATTTCCGTAGGCAACGATCTTGTAATCTATATAAAATATGGATCTCAATGTTACTTTATTGAAGTGACCGGTTTCGGCCTAGTTTTTAGGCCATCCTCAGACAGCACCATCAGCTGAAGATGACGATGCGCACAACAGCCAGGGAACATCAGTCCCTGCTACAGTTTCAGCGACTGAGGTCAATTGGCTGTTGTAGACGTCGTCATCTTCAGCTGATGATGCTGTCTGAATATGGCCTAAAAACTAGGCCGAAACCGGTCACTTAAATAAAGTAACATTGCGATCTAGACTGAGTTTTCACTGCTTTTTAAAGGTAATAACACGACAGGATGAGGTTATTCGTGGTGACCTCTGAACAGAGGCAAAACTGCTGTTACGTGATTGTCGTCGCTGCGGGAAAAACTGAGCATATCGTCGTCCTGCCTTTCACCATTGTGTTCGGTGACCCCGTAGACGAGATGCATATCGACCGACTCTCTATGAGTAAACCTGTTCATACCGATGTAACCACTGTTAACGTACAAACACTGCTGGAAAAAATAAATCGAGTCTGAACCGAGCAGTACTGAATGCAAACTTGAGGACCAAGAGTAAAGTAGGCCTTACTGTTGTCAACAATGACTGGAATAAGTTTGTCTTCAAACAAGACACATTGTTGTGTGCTGACACAGGATAGAGGGAATCTGGGAGGTTTGCGATCTGTCTGAAATTTGCGAGTGATGAGGAGCAAATTAATAAGATCAGTTCCCAGTGAAGGCAGGTTGATGACATGGATTAGCGCCAAACACAGGGCACCTATGAGAGGTGCAGGTTCTGGGATTCGACAGGGTGCTTGCTTCAAGAGACTCGTGGAATACAGGGCTCTGATTAGTACTATTTACTAGCGATCAGACTAACTAGTACACTGAAGACTAATTCTAAACATTAGAAAAAGCAAGGGAGGCAAATGGTTCCACCACAGAAGTCAGTGTCTGAAGCCACGGGCGCAAATGCTAACAGAAGTAGCGAACAGTAGCAGCACATTAAGTATAAACTTGAGTACTGCACTCCAAGAGAGGAAAATAGACATGTCGGAAATTACAGAGGTAGGCCAAAGCGACACGGAATCGGTGACCCAGTAATCTGATTGAGAATTCACTCTGAATACAAAAACATGGGTTTTTAAAGAATCATGGCGGCGCACCATTTCTCCCTTCTTATAGTCGATTCACCAATCTACCGTCACCTAATAAGCTTCGGCCAATCTGACGAGTCGTTCTAGAGCTCCAGGGCGCATCTGGCCGACCGCTTTTAGATTCCCTACTTCTACTCGGTAGATAGAGCTACTTGTGGATTTTACATTAACGAACTCCACGTTTGATATCAACAGCACTCAGCTGAAAGGCTGCCACTGCCACACCTTTTATGACTAGCAACAACAGTGTTTTACGTCACTTGACACCGCCCTCCGCCCTTCTGTAAGCGTTGACTGTTGTAGTAGCACTCTAGCCTGTGCAAACCCACTGACGTTGCAGTTCTCAGGAGCAAGTATAAAAACATGCTGCCTCTGCTAAGACGTGCCTTGTCGTGGCCATCTTCTACAGTGACGCCTTACGGCATCGTCTAGGCGGTAGATGGAGCTCCTAGTTAATTCTCTGAAGCAAAACTCTCCCCTGGGACAGCTGCCTTGAGCGTCTGCAATTTACACGTCTCTATTTTACTGTTTATCTCCGGTAAGTTAAACGCTACCACTTTTGCCTGCTCTCTGCATTGTGTCTCAGATTTCCTACCTGGGAGTGCCCTTGGAGGTTCCAGCCTTAATCGTAACAACGTGAGGTCATCGTTAGTTCGTACGATTAATAGTGTCACCGTCTTGCAGATATTTTCAATGCAATACAGGTACAAGGGGTAAGAAAACAAACGAAATATAATTTCTCTGTAACGAACCACTGGAGCCCACCCTCATGCCAAAATAGTGTGAAAATAATCCTGGACAACCTACGAAATTTTATCCGTGAAGTATACATGCAAAATGGCCTTTTTGTTAGAATGACAAGACATCTTACACACATTACATGTACTATATGCTGATTCACAGGAACACATCGCATTTTACTTTAAAGCAGGGGTCTCCAAACTACGGCCCGCGGAACGAAAGCGGTTCGCGAGGGCCGGCAAACCGGCCCGCGTTAGCTGGCCGGAAATCCCCGGTATCCGGCCCGCCAAATATTTGAGGTGGAACCTATACTGCCAACAATTGAATTTCGAGGCCTATCGCGCCCAATACACCGCGACATTGGCTCTGCTACTCGCTACAAGACTACATAACTAAACTTATTGTTGGGCCGCTTGAAATAACAATGCGTTGACATACTCTCCCATGAACCATTGACCTTGCAAATGGCTCTGAGCACTATGGGACTCAACATCTTCGGTCATAAGTCCCCTAGAACTTAGAACTACTTAAACCTAACTAACCTAAGGACATCACACACACCCATGCCCGAGGCAGGATTCGAACCTGCGACCGTAGCAGTCCCGCGGTTCCGGACTGCAGCGCCAGAACCGCTAGACCACCGCGGCCGGCGAACCATTGACCTTGCCGTTGGTGGGGAGGATTGCATGCCTCAGCGATACAGATAGCCGTACCGTAGGTGCAACCACAACGGAGCGGTATCTGTTGAGAGGCCAGACAAACGTGTGGTTCCTGAAGAGGGGCAGCAGCCTTTTCAGTAGTTGCAGGGGCGACAATCTTGATGATTGACTGATCTCGCCTTGTACAACTAACCAAAATAGCCTTGCTGTTCTGGTACTGCGAACGGCTGAAAGCAAGGGGAAAGTACAGCCGTAATTATTCCCGAGGGCATGCAGCTTTACTGTATGATTAAATGATGATGCGTAAAATATTCCAGAGGTAAAAAAGTTCCCCATTCAGATCTCCTGGTGGGGGCTACTCAAGAGGACATCGTTATCAGGAGAGAGAAAACTGGCGTTCTACGGATCGGAGCGTGGAATGTCAGATCCCTTAATCGGGCAGGTAGGTTAGAAAATTTAAAAAGGGAAATGGTTAGGTTGAAGTTAGATATAGTGGGAATTAGTGAAGTTCGGTGAAAGGAGGAACAAGACTTCTGGTCAGGCGACTACAGGGTTATAAACACAAAATCAAATTGGGGTAATGCAGGAGTAGGTTTAATAATGAATAGGAAAATAGGTAGGCGGGTAAGCTACTACTAACAGCATAGTGAACGCATTATTGTGGCCAAGATAGATACGAAGCCCACGCCTACTACAGTAGTACAAGTTTATATGGCAACTAGCTCTGCAGATGACGAAGAAATTGAAGAAATGTATGGTGAAATAAAAGAAATTATTCAGGTTGTGAAGGGAGACGAAAATTTAATAGTCATGGGTGACTGGAATTCGGCAGTAGGAAAAGGGAGAGAAGGAAACGTAGTAGGTGAATATGGATTGGGGGTAAGAAATGAAAGAGGAAGCCGCCTGATAGAATTTTGCACAGAGCACAACTTAGTCATAGCTACCACTTGGTTCAAGAACCATGAAAGAAGGTTGTATACATGGAAGAAGCCTGGAGATACTGACAGGTTTCAGATAGATCATATAATGGTAAGAGAGAGATTTAGGAACTAGGTTTTAAATTGTAAGACATTTCCAGGGGCAGATGTGGATTCTGACCACAATCTATTGGTTATGACCTGTAGATTAAAACTGAAGAAACTGCAAAAAGGTGGGAATTTAAGGAGATGGGACCTGGATAAACTGACTAAACCAGAGGTTGTACAGAGTTTCAGGGAGAGCATAAAGGAACAATTGACAGGAATTGGGGAAATAAATACAGTAGAAGAAGAATGGGTAGCTTTGAGGGATGAAGTAATGAAGGCAGCAGAGGATCAAGTAGATAAAAAGACGAGGGCTAGTAGAAATATTGAAATTAATTGATGAAAGGAGAAAATATAAAAATGCAGTAAATGAAGCAGGCAAAAAGGAATACAAACGTCTCAAAAATGAGATCGACATGAAGTGCAAAATGGCTAAGCAGGCATGGCTAGAGGACAAATGTAAGGATGTGGAGGCTTATCTCACTAAGAGTAAGATAGATACAGCCCACAGGAAAATTAAAGAGACCTTCAGAGAAAAGAGAACCACTTGTATGACTATCAAAAGCTCAGATGGAAACCCAGTTCTAAGCAAAAAAGGGAAAGCAGAAAGGTGGAAGGAATGTATAGAGCGTCTATAGAAGGGCAATGTACTTGAGGACGATATTATGGAAATGGAAGAGGATGTAGATGAAGATGAAATGGGAGATATAATACTGCGTGAAGAGTCTGACAGAGCACTGAAAGACCTAAGTCGAAACAAGGCCCCGGAAGTAGACAACATCCATTAGAACTACTGACACCCTTGAGAGAGCCAGTCCTGACGAAACTCTACCATCTGGTGAGCAAGATGTATGAAACAGGCGAAATACCCTCAGACTTCAAGAATAATGTAATAATTTCAATCCCAAAGAAAGCAGGTGTTGACAAATGTAAAAATTACCAAAGTATCAGTTTAATAAGTTACTGCTGCAAAATACTAACGCGGATTCTTTATAGACGAGTGGAAAAACTAGTAGAAGCCGACCTTGGGGAAGATCAGTTTGGATTCCGTAGAAATGTTGGGACACGTGAGGCAATACTAACCCTACGACTTATCTTAGAAGCTACATTAAGGAAAGGCAAACCTACGTTTCTAGCATTTGTAGACTTAGAGACAGCTTTTGACAATGTTGACTGGAATACGCTCTTTCAAATTCTAAAGGTGGCAGGCGTAAAATACAGGGAGCGAAAGGCTATTTATAATTAGTACATAAACCAGGTTGTAGTTATAAGAGTTGAGGGCATGAAAGGGAAGCAGTGTTTGGGAAAGGAGTGAGACAGCCTTGTAGCGTATCCTCGATCTTATTCAATCTGTATGTTGAGCAAGCAATAAAACAAAAGAAAATTTCGAAGCAGGCATTAAAATCCATGGAGAAGAAATAAAAACTTTGAGGTTCGCCGATGACATTGTAATTCTGTCAGAGACAGCAAAGGACTTGGAAAAGCAGTTGAATGAAATGGATAGTGTCTTGAAAGGAGGGTATAAGATGAACATCAACAAAAGCAAAACGAGGATAATGGAATGTAGTCGAATTATGTGAGGTGATGCTGAGGGAATTAGATTAGGAAATGAGACGCTTAAAGTAGTAAAGGAGTTTTGCTATTTGAGGAGCAAAATAACTGATGATGGTTGAAGTAGAGAGGATATAAAATGTAGACTGGCAATGGCAAGGGAAGCGTTTCTGAAGAAGAGAAATTTGTTAACATCGAGTATACATTTAAGTGTCAGGAAGTCGTTTCTGAAAGTATTTGTGTGAAGTGTAGCCATGTATGGAAGTGAAACATGAGCGATAAATAGTTTGGACAAGACGAGAATAGAAGCTTTTGAAATGTGGTGCTACAGAAGAATGCTGAAGATTAGATGGTTAGATCACATAACTAATGAGGAAGTATTGAATAGGATTGGGGAGAAGAGAAATTTGTGGCAGAACTTGACTAGAAGAAGGGATCGGTTTTTAAGACATGTGTTGAGGCATCAAGGGATTTCCAGTTTAGTATTGGAGGGCAACGTGGAGTGTAAAACTCATAGAGGGAGGCAGAAGGATGTAGGTTGCAGTAGGTACTGGGAGATGAAGAAGCTTGCACAGGATAGAGTAGCATGAAGAGCTGCATCAAACCATTCTCAGGACTGAAGACCACAACAACAACAACAACTCTAACTCTGTTACGTCTTGCAGTAATAGTGTTGCTAACAATGATTTTGAGATGTCGTTAACTTTGTAGGACGCTTTCGTGAAGAATGTGCAGTGACATACTTTTTTGTCGGTGAAATTCGCCAGAATAAAATACGCCAGAATTTCGGCCAGGTACGTCCACCAATCAAAATTAAGCAATTAAATAAAAATCGTAGTTCGTTTCAGTGCTAACTAGTCCCACAACCTTAGATTTTTGCGATTTCATCTTTCCTTTAGCCTTACATTACGGTGATCATGGAGTGCTAGGGTGTTTTAATCCCACTAGGTAGATCTTGGCCCTTATGCCTTCGTGGAAGAGCCAATGTGGCCCGCGGACTAAAAAGTTTGGAGACCCCAGCTTTAAAGTATGCTTTATGAATAGAAGAGGTAAGATTTTAAGATCCATGTTCGTAACTCGGTTCTAATGTTTTTCATTGAATTTTCTGCAAGATCTGGTCGCAAGTAAAAAAGAAGTTAACATCTCTCCGACAGAAAATAAGAAAGCTACAAATTTCTTCCGATTGTAAACATTTAGACGTTACAGTTCCTTGTTCGAACATCTCTATTACTCTTCATCAGGACACCGAATAAGGGTGGGCTTGTGTGGGCCGTCAGCTCTTCTACCTGCCTGGCAAGTCACGGAGATAGGGCGGCCGTTAGTAGACACTTCCCGGACTATTTATGGGTGCAAATTTCATCCAGTGAAATTTGCACTGTGAATTCCTCCCCTATCACGCCGCAAACCTATGTGTAAGTTGCAAATAAAGAGCTCACTTTGGAAGCCGCTTCTTTCTGGGCGTCATCTGCCTAGCATCATATTTCACCCCTTGGCCACTCACACTCCTCACAATGTAGCCGCACAATTTAACTCCCCTGAATGGGCTATACCCTGAGGCGACATAAGTCAAGATACCTCCTAGCATCGTGTCGGGCCTCCTTTACCCGGCGTACTGCAGCAACTCGACATCGCATAGACTCCACAAAAAGCGGTGGAAGTCTCCTGCGCATGTGTTGAGCCATGCTGCCTCTATAGTCGTAAATAATTGCGGAACTGTTGCCGGTGACGGATTTTGAATTGTACTGACCTCTGTATTGTGTCCCATGGCGGTCGAGTCGGATGCCCAAATCATTCGCCTGAATTATCCATCATTATCTAGTCGCAAACAACTGTGGCCTGGTGACATGGTGCATTGTCAACCATAAAAATACCACGATTGTTTGGGAACATGAAGTCCATGAATGGCTGCTGATGGTCTCGAAGTAGACGAACATGACCATTTCCCATTAATGATTGGTTCAGTCCAGGTGACCCAGTCCCCTCCATGTAAACATAGTCATCACCAACTTGCACGGTGCCTTGTTCACAACTTAGGTTCATAGTTTCGGGGGGGGGGGGGGGCTGCACCACACTCGAACCCTACCATCGGCTCTTACCATCTGAAATCGGGAATCACGTGATCAGGCCAAGGTTTTCTAGTCATGTAAGATCCAACCGATATGCCATGAGCCTAGAAGAGGTGCTGCAGGGAATGTCGTGCAGTTAGCAAAGGCACTCGCGTGGGTAGTCTGCTGCAATAGCCCATTAAACGCCAGATTCTGCTGCACTGTCCTAACAGATAGCTCGTCATACGTCCCACATTGATTTCTGTGGTTATTTCAAGCAGTGTTGCTTGTCCGTTATCATTGACAACTCTAAGTAAATACCGCTGCTCTCGTTTGTTAAGCGAGGACCGTCTGCCACTGTGTTGTTCGTGGTGAGAGTAATGCCAGAATTTTGATATTTTTGTTGCACTCTTGACACTGTAGACCTCGGAATACTAAATTCCCTAACGCTTTCCGTAATAGATTGTCCCATGGAGCTAGCTCGAACTACAATTTCTCATTCAAACTATGCTAATGTCCATAACCACGTCGGACACCTTTTCACATTGTAATGGTACTTGAATTACGTAACAATTACGGCAGCTCACCTGAACCTCTCGATACCAGCAATATTCTACTGTGTTTCTGTAAAGTAGTTGACATATTTCTGAGACAACATTCAGATTTGATTTCATTAATGTAGAGGTATTTTGACACATCCATATGTTTATATTGTAATGATATTATTCTTATGTGTATTCTTTCTTTTGTCACTATGAGCTTTGACGTACAACGAGACCAGCGTGGGAAATAGAAAAAGATGAGTGCCTACTCTAATGACACCTGCCACACAATAACTTAGTTGTTACCGGAAAATGCAGTATTTAGCAGCGTGAGCACCGCCACAATCATTATTAAATTTTGACCTTTGTTGTGGTAGGGTTGTTAGAACATGAACCCCGTAAGTTGAAGTGACAGCTTCGTAAATTCACTGCCCTTTTACACATTTTAAACGTGACAATACCGCCATCTCGTCATATCGCTATCCCACAACATCTGTCACCTCAATGTAGCTCTACAGAAGGAAAAGAAAATATCAGGTGTATCACAGAAAGGAGATATAGAACTGTTTACAAGACACACAAATATATTTTTGACTGTGTCAGCAACACTTTAGAATAGTTGGCAATGCCGTCGTCTATGGGAAACTACCGTCTCTGTTCGATGATGAAAATTGCAGCACAACTGTCACTGTATTTCCTGGTGCACGAATGGCGGCTTTCTTTAAAGGTAGGTAAGTTCTAGGTAATGGTACAAAAAAAAAGAAGCTAATGGGATGCGACTGCAAGATTAACTTCGATACCATCTAACACTGTTCGTATATCTGGGGATTACATTCAAGAAGCAGCATAAAAGGAGGCGAACGCTTGTAATTAGAAATACAGAAGGTGAATTCAAACTTGAATTTTTATTTGATATAAACAAATTTCTCTTTCTATTAAACTTATTCCTTGCTAATACCAATTTCTGCTTTATATCGCCTCACCTTTGGCTATCGTGAGTTATTTTTCTACCCAAATGATAACTCACTTACTACATTCAGTATCTCATCTCCAAATCTAATTCCTTCAGCATTACCTGAGTGAATTAGACTACATCCCATTATCATTCTTTATTTTTGATACTCATCTTCCTACCTCTTTTCAAGTCACTGTCCATTTAGTTTAACTGATTTTCCACATAACTGTCACTGATACAATTAGAATTTCTTCGGCATAGCTGCAAGTTTTTATTTCTTCTTCCTGAACTTCATTTCCCTTCACTAACTCGTACTTGGTTTCCTTCGCGGCTTGCACATTGTACAGACGGAATATTTAGTGTAGGCTACAACCTTGTCTTACTCTTTTCCCATCTGTTGCTTTCCCTTCAAGTCTTCTATTCTTATCACTGTAGTGTGATGTGTGTATACAGCGTAGATAACATGCCGCACCTTGTATTTATTTTACAGTTTCGGAGAGTGTATTCTGATTGGCAATACCAGATGTCCTCTCTAAATCAACAAGTGCTAGAAACGAAGATTTGCCATTCATCAGTCTGATGGCTCGTAGGGTCAGAACTGCCTCACGTTTGCCACCATTTCTCAGGAATTCGAACTGATTTTCCACGGATTAGGTTTTCACAAGTCTTCCCATTCTTATTTCCCAACCATGATTATTAAACTCATTGTACGCTAATAATTACATCCATAGGTATTTACTTTCTTTTGTATTGAAGTTATCGCTTCTTTCGTAGTTTACGACTGACGTCTGACCTAGCAGTATTTTAAGGAACTCACTTCGGTAGCGAAAACCTACGAATATATAGTCGCATCATTTCCGTTTCTGGAATAGATTGTTGGTGAATTCAGAAAATAAAGTGTACGTATAAATGAAAAGATTTGCTTACTCAAGAAAACAGATGATGGATGAGACTAAATAAGTAGAAATAATGACAACTAGTGATTAATCAATTAAAATTAAATTTTTTAAATTCATTTTACCTTTCTGGGTTGCTATAAGCAACTGTTTTATCAATAACTAAAGAAAAATTTGTCGTTCATTGTTGACGAGCGTTTCATCACACACGAGAGAATTTTCTGCAGCTATCCTTTTCGCCTAACTAATTTTCGTAAATTATTCTGCCGATTTAGTGAAGAACAAATCCAATGCTTCACCCTCAGTTCAACTGGCTGCCCGTAATTTCCCTCCCACGCGCCTACAGACTTCTTTCCATCGCAACTCCCCTATTTGAGCTCCCTCCCTCTTTGCCCGGATCATCAATCTCCGTGGCCCGGTCTCTCTCTCTCCGCTTTGCTCATGCGATTCCTTTTTAATGCCACGAACGCCGTACCAACGACGGCTAAAATTGAGACCTATTATCGGTAAAGACGTTATATGTGAATAGAGCGGCAATTCGCGAGATTAGCATAGAAATATATCACGGTCGCGGTGAGAAAAGTGCCTATTTGCAGACTTATCAGAATGACATTAAAGCGGCTTCTCGTACACTTACCGAAAAACTACCAACACATAAATTTAGGCCCGTTATATATGGAATTGAGGGGCATGCTTGCATTTGGTTAGCTGTTATCCTTATTCGAGAACTCTTCCACAAATTTCATTTGACTTTATTTGTGCTCTACACTCCAGAAGGAATGGTGTAGTAGATGAAAACTGCTTATTTTCGATAAGCGGTACCATCTTTAAAATATTTAAGGAAAGTCATGTTGAAATTTATATCTACAGCTGTATGTACTATTTTCCATCGTAAACGATCATCTTCAGATATCTCTGTAATACAAAAAGAATAGAAAGAACTGTAGCCGAGTAAGCGTAACAGACATAAAATATATTTCGATTAGACGGCGATTCCCATTGCATAAATATTTGGACGACCTGTTCCTGCCTCATGTTCATTATGAAGTGAACAAGTATCCATGAAGCACTGTGACGAAGATGGAGAGAATGTTGTATAAAATAACGGACAAAACATTTTTCATTAATTTATAGGTACTTGAATTCCTATGCGTACGCAACCATGAAGTCGTAAACGATCATTCTTTGTCGAATTAAAAATCACAAGGTCAAATCTGCTTCCAAAATTTCTATCGTCACTGACATAGTTTGTGAATAAATACTGCAACATCCCGCTATGTGTGAGGCCGTGAAACCTGTCAGAGTAATAGACCCACCCAGGCTCCGTCACACTCCCCTTAAGACTCTATGTTAACTGGAAAATACGCAACAAAATCGCTATCTTGAAAGGCCCTAACATAGAATCATAAGGTGGGAAATCGCAATTACCCAACTATATAACTGTCTATTCAATCAATAGAATAAAACAGTAAACAGAAGGAAATTATGTGCTCCTTCAAATAAAAAGGCAGATGAATCGTAAACCGATTATTTATTATATTACCCAATTACAGACTATTTCTAACAATATTATACGAAAATACATTAATTGCTGACGGTAACCAACAAGAAAATCAAGCGGAGGGATGGCTACCTTATGCTAGCTGCACATTAAATCATTAACTCAACCCATTGATTAATTTAGAATCTCCAGTGGTCAGTCGAATACCACAACAAACGATACTTAAGCAAGAATCGGGTTTAGCGGAGCTGTGGCGATAGTATGCTTACTATCTAAACGTTAACCCCCATCTAGGGAGCCACGCTGCTGTATACTCTCATCAGTATGCTGTGGCAGTAAGTCGGAGGACGGTGGCCGTAGTGGAGAATCAGAATCTCGCTCGTCAGGACTCAAACACCTCCAAGCGCCATGACGTCTCAAACCAGCGACCAATTTCCATCCGCCATCAAAACTAGAGTGTATTTCTTCCACCATCTACCGACGCGGCAGCTTGCGCCAATCTGTCTGCAGACGCCAATCAGGAAAAATGTAACCCTCCGCCGGCAATCTAAATCTACATCTACATGGTTACTCTGCAATTCATACGTAAGTGCCTGGCAGAGGGTTCATCGAACCATTTTCATACTACCTCTCTACCATTCCACTCTCGAATGGCGCGTGGGATAAAGGAACACCTAAATGGTTCAAATGGCTCTGAACTCTATGGGACTTAACTTCTGAGGTCATCAGTCCCCTAGAACTTAGAACTACTTAAACCTAACTAACCTAAGGATATCACACACATCCATGCCCAAGGTAGGATTAGAACCTGCGACAGTAGCGGTCGCGCGGTTCCAGACAGTAGCGCCTAGAACCGCTCGGTCACTCCGGCAGGCGGAACACCTAAATCTTTCCGTTCGACCTCTGATTTCTCTTATTTTATTATGGTGATCATTTCTCACTACGCAAGTGGGTGTCAACAAAATATTTTCGCATTCTGAAGAGAAAGTTGGCCATTGAAATTTCGTTAATAGATCTCGCCGCAAAGAAAACCGCCTTTGTTTCAGTGACTGCCACCAGAACTCGCATATCATATCAGTTACACTCTCACCCCTATTGCGCGATAACACGAAACGAGCTGCTCTTCTTTGCACTTTTTCGATGTCCTCCGTCAATATTACCTGGTAAGGATCCCATACCGCGCAGCAGTATTTCAGCAGAGGACGGACAAGTGTAATGTAGGCTGTCTCTTTAGTGGGTTTGTCGCGTCTTCTAAGTGTTCTGCCAATAAAGCGCAGACTTCCTTTCGCCTTCCCCACAATATTATCTATGTGGTCTTTCCGGTTTAAGTTGCTCATAATTGTAATTCCAAGGTATTTAGTCGAATAGACAACCCTTAGATTTGTGCGATTTATCGTACTCATGTGGATGACCTCGCACTTTCTTTGTTTAGTGCCAACTGATACTTTTTGCACCATACAGATATTCTCTCTAGATCATTTTTAATTGGAATTGATTGTCTGGTGATTTTACTAGACGGTAAATTACAGCGTCATCTGCAAACAATTTACCGTCCATCACTACGAACTGTGACCTCTCTGGGAGTAAATCATGAATCCAATCACACAACTGAGACGATACTCCATATGCATGCAATTTGATTAATAGTCACTTGTGATGAACGGTATCAAAAGCCTTCTGGAAGTCTGGGAATATGGAATCGATCTGAGATCTCTTGTCGACATCACTCACTACTTCAGTGCACAAGAACGATATATTCTGAATTCGTGTTGGTCATGTATCAATAAGTCATTTTCTTCAAGGTGATTAATAATGTTCGAGTACAGTATATGCTCCAAAGTCCTACTGCATATTGAGGTCAGTGATATGGGTCTGTAATTCAATGGGTTACTCCTATTTCCTTTCTGGAATATTGGTGTGGCCTGTGCTACTTTCCAGTTTTTCGGAACAGACCTTTCGTGAAATGAGCGGTTGTATATGATTGCTAAGAAAGGCGCTGTTGTGTCTGCATACTCTGAAAGGAACCTGGTTGGTATACCATCTGGACCGGAAGACTTGCCTTTCTTAAGTGATTTGAGTTGTTTCGCAACACCTAAGATACCTACTTTTGTGTCACTCATGCTAACAGTTGTTCTGTTTTAGTATTCTGGAATATTTACTTCGTCTTCTTTCGCAAAAGAATTACGGAAAACCGTATTTAGTAACTCCGCTTTAGCGGCACCATAATCGGTAACATTTCCATCGCTATCGCGCAGTGACGGTATTGACTGATTTTTGCCACTGGTGTACTTAACATACGAGCAGAATCTGTTTGGGTTATCTACCATATTTTGAGACAATGTTTCATTGTGGATACTATTGAAAGCATCTCGCATTGACTTCAGCACTACATTTCGAGCTTCCGTGAAACTTAGCCAGTCTTGGGAATTTTGCGTTCTTATGTATTTGGTATGCGTTTTTCGTTGCTTCTGCAACAGTGTTCTGACTTGTTTTGTGTACCATGGTGGATCAGTCCCGTCCTTATTAACTTATCCGGTATGAATCTATCTATTGCTGTCTATAGTGTGTCATTGCCAAGTTTAACAGATCCCCACCGAGGAACGTCGTCAGTCATGGGCTATTCAGAGCACATTTTCCCCGCTAGTTTCTCCTTGAAACTCGCTTCTGATGTCAGTCAGTGATAGGCGAATTAGGGAGTAGTGTAACACTTCTGAAGTTCCCGAGGCCAAACCATATTCCAAGACTTGCCATTTTCCGCCATACAATGTGGTGTCCCAGCAATTACTAGAAACTGTTGCTCTGGCCCATCTAGGAAGGCAAGTAGTGCTACAGGCCGCTATCTCAGACTTAGCTAAAAGGACCGGCAGCTTTTGTGAACTTCCGTCGGGGGCCATTTGACACGCGCAAGCTAACGCAAAGCTCTGGACACCCACGTCACACGTGACACATGCAGAGCAGTGTGCGAGATGTGCATTTCTCAGCTATTCACACGCTAGAACGATTTGCGCCTTAGCGACAACCGCACAAATTTTATGATATACATTTACCTGTAATAAATCAGCTTAATGATGCGTTAGTTGAAGCAACCAAGTGTCCTGCCTATCGCCAATCGTGACAAGGGCCAGATAAATTTAACATAAATGGAAAGAGGTTTGATTTTTCGTGGTGTTTCCTGTTGGGTTTGAGAATATCATTTTTTTTCTTTATTGAGTTTCGATTCCCCCCGAAGGGGGCGGACTGGCAGCAGCTTAGTATGCCGTTCTTCAGCCTGCAGAATTTGTTTTAAAAAGAGGAAGATAATAAACAATTAAAAACAGGCGATAAAATCGGAGACTTAAACGGTAAGATGGCGGAAAAAAATCGTGGAACTTAAAACATAGAAACAAAGGGTTGGTGATGCTAATAAAACACATATGAAGCAGACAGGTAAAATAATAGACAGACAATTAAAAAAACACGGCGACAGTCTGGTTTCTTTTCGCAAGAGACATAAAATTCACACCCAGCGACAGCATGATTTCTGTCGCAACACTTTGGAAAGGCGAACGACACTGAACATTCACTTGAACACTGCACTAAAAAGTTGGCAAATATGACAGCCGAGGGCAGGTGGGGGAACCTGGAGAATATCAAAGAACAGACAGATAATAATAGGTAATGATAGTAGTATGTGATAAGAGCATTCAAGCTTTGGGCGCTTGACAATGGCTTTTTGCGTAAGGTCCACTCATTGTGCGTTTGACCCTGAGTGATTTTTCTGAAAATATTTCTTAATCGGATTTCGTAGATTGAATAATTCCAAAGCGTTGGTTCGTGCCGGACCATTGATAATATTTGTATTAGGTCTACAACTTTGCTTCCGCCATTTTGCAGTAGATGCCATTAGTGGAACGTCGTGGTGCAAGTCGTAGGTCGTAAGTGTCATACAGTAAGCTTAGATATTAGAACATAACGCCATCAAATTACTAGTCGATTTTTCATTGCATCTTGAAGTTATTCTCAGCTAAATATGTCAACTTACTAGCCCAATTCTCGTCTTCTGCGGGAGGTTTTAATTTTCTGCTTTGATGTGATCTGCGGCTGAGGCTCATAAAAATCTGGGTAAGAACTATGATGAGACGTCTGTTAGTGACAGAACTTTGAAGAGAATGGTTTCCATGCTTCAATAACAGTGATTTTGACGTTGAAGACATGCATGGTTGTGAAAGAGAGAAATTTTCCGATGCTACTGCATCGACGACAACGATCACAGGAGATCGTTATCGAAAGCAATCGACGTGTTTGAGCCGAGCACTGAAAGACAAACGGCCACACTACAGCGATAGACAGGAAAAGATGATTTTGCAGCATGACAGTGCACGACCCCTAGTCGAAACTCCCGTCAAAATATACTTCGAAACGTTAAAATGGGAAGTTCTACCCCAACTGCTGTACTCTCTGGATATTCCTCCCTCTGATTAACCACCTTTCTCGATCTGTGGCACACGACCTAGCTGACTAGCACTTGAGGTCATATGAACAAGTGCAAAATGGGATCGATTCATAGCTCCCATCAAAAGACTCCCAGTATATACACTGCGGGATTCGTATGCTGCCCTAAAGCTAGGAGAAAGCAGTGGTCAGCGACTGCCAGTACTTTGAATCGTAAATTTTTTGTAAGGTTTTCACAATGAAGTCTCGAACTTGGAGAAAAACCGGTGGAGGCAAAGTTCTAGACCATATAACACGGAACCTTTAGCATTGCCAAGACGCCCTTTATTTGGAACAATAACTTGCAACATAAATGAAACACAAGATTAAATTATATCACTGTATTCAGAAAATATTATACTAAATTAAATTACATAGACACTTACATTAATTCTGTTACTCTGTGCATCTATGAGCACGCCTAGTGGGACTGATTCTCATACAAAACAGAATAATGGCGGCGTGCAAAATAATTTGCTGCAGCGATGGCAGGTATGCGTCCAATGAGGACGGCTTCCGAAACAAAAAAGTGTCGTCTTCTCAGCGAGACAAGTGAACTGCGTAATTATTCTAATGTTTCAGTGGTTGCACCCCACAATCGATACAACCGCTTATACTAATTAACATCTTTTCTTATGTTCTGAACTTATATCTAAGTTTCTGCAATGCATCTACGCCCATCGTGCAAATGTGCTTTTAAATTGCCCCCTGAATTGCGAGGTGAAAGGACGCACCTGCAGGTGAGAAATTCACCCTAAAGCACATTCAGTACAATATTTACATACACATTAAAATACAATTCATGGTATACAATTTTTGAATGAGGCGCTTGCACCAAGAAGCTTTCAATGTTTGTATTGCGGCTGCCGCGCATGTTCAGTCACGTGTATTTCAGTGTGGCAGTAGACGTTAGTTGAACTCGTGACACTGTGATCACAGTTTATATACCATTCATATGTGCGTGTGCGCAAGACATCACTGTGACAGGACATTCGAGGAAGCTTTTACAAAAAATATCCACTATCATCTAAAACAGGTATAATAATCTTAAAAATACTACGTATGATAAAGCAAAATACATTCCATTATTGGTCATTGTCTCTCATGGAAAATATTGCATTTAAAACGTCTTTCTGTTTCAGATTATCTGTCCTTGTACGACGTGTTGTCGTTTGCAGTCCATATCAAATCGTAAAAATGGCTCTAAGCACTATGGGACTTAACATCTGAGGCCGTCAGTCCCCTAGACTTAGAACTACTTAAACCTAACTAACCTAAGGACATCACACACATCCAAGCTCGAGGCAGGAGTCGAACCTGCGACCGCAGCGGTCGCGCGGCTCCAGACTGTAGCGCCTAGAACCGCTCGGCCACCCCGGCCGGCTTGCACAGTTGCAGCGCGGTAAACGTTATTAGGCGATGCGCAAGAAATGTTATTGTACTTCACATGAACAGTTCCATCGCACTCACAGTTTATCTGGCAATGTACAAAGAATGTTTGTTAACACGGTTTTTACATAAATATCTCATCGTGATGATTCTAATAGAGATATATGAAGAATAGTGTTAACAATTTTGCACACACACTTCATCGCGGTTACAGGCATTGCGATGTATGTAGAATGTCTTTATAGCAGACCCTTTCCCATAAATCTCGTGGTTTTACACATTTTGATACATATTACAAATTCTGATCACATTTACATTCCAACGTATTACATTCTGCTTTACATCAATATACATAAGTACATAAATACATTAAATTTTGGCTTTATATGGAATACATACATAATTTTACAAACATTACATTTTTTTAACCATATTTTGCATTCGGGCAATGATGTCACCTGGAATTTGAAAGATTAAATACAATATCTGGATGCCTCAGCAAACAACCCCAAGCGCACATGCAGTAATGGAAAACGTCTAAAACAACACACTAAAATCAAACCTACAGTATTCTCGCGTTAGGAGTGCGTGTAGTGTGTGTAAATGGCCTTGGTTTCATATAAACGTGTATTATGCAGTGTCAAGTGCATCTAATCCGTTCCTAGGTGATAGTGTTTGGTTGTCGTTTGGTTTTATGTATACGTCAATCAGTCATGAACAGTCCATGACCGACGCTACAATTACTCAATTACGTTGTCTCAAAAATATTTTCATCACACTTGCGTAAATGTCATTATAACATTTGCGTTAAAATTTAGGCTGATATTGTTTATGTACGTTCGGCGAAGTCGAAATCTCTTTCTTCTTCTTCTTGCTGCTGGCTGGATCAGCTGAAAAAAATTTTCAAATGTTATCTAGTTTCGTGGCAGTAGTGCTGAGAAGTACGTGTGTTTTATAAATGTACAATTTACTTAGTCACTAGTTGCAGATATAGGTTTACCTCTTGGAATGAAATGCTCTTATGTCTCGATGAGCGTAAAGCCCAAAGATTCTATTTGTTTTTGTGTTCTGCAACAGGTATGCACCACAATGCGTTATGTTGACAGTTACGTATGGACCGTCGCTTCAGTGCAGAAGATTTGTGATGAATACACAATAGTACTTGCATGCCTACCTTGAATTCCTGCTTTCCCTTAATACTACTAGAGCAGTAACTGTTTCTTGTATTAGCATGCTGTTCCAGCAGCCTTGTTCCAGTGCACATCAGAATTTTGTAAAGCTGCCATATTTCTATACAAATCAATGTAACATTGGTAATATTGTTTATCTTGCATTAGAAGTATTCTATAATTGTTCTCATTGTCAAGATCAGTGTTGCAATCATGCATACCTTGTGGAGGACGAGACAAAGCGTCAGCAAAGATGTTTAATGTATACAATCTTAAATAAGTAATTATGAAGATATAAAGCCCAGCGTGATTATCTAGGATGAACTAATTTACATCAGAGCTTGGTGATCTGTATAAATTTTCGTGTATTTACCATACAAATAATAGTTAAACTTTTTGATAGCCCAGAAAATAGAAAGAGTTTCATGTTCAGTGGTCGAATAAGTATGCTCACATTCACTTAAAATACGGCTTGTAAATCCAATGATTTTTACCTGTTCCTCTTCTCTGTTCTTAACTACTTCAAATAGACAACAACCTAAGCCACTGCATGATGTGTCACACGTCATACAAAAATGTAAATTTAAGTCTGAATGGTCTAAAATGTTTTCATTCACCAATGCATGCTTAATGTTATCAAATCTTGCTGGCACTGCTCAGACCAGATCCATACCTGATTCTTCATAAGTAAATCTTGGAGATGCCTACTAACCCAATAGTTGTTGTGACAGGAAACGCCAAAAGAAAGAACAGAGGGCTCGAAATGACATCAGTTGTTTTTCAGTGCGAGGACTAGGAAAATTCGTAATAGTGTCCAACTTACCTCGATCAGGGCGGATTCCTTGTGCATTAATTATGGGTCCAAGATACCTAATTTCACTACAAGCGAAATCTCACTTCTTTAGGTTAACTGTTACACCAGCTTGTGCGAATTTATGCAGAATCTTTTCAAGGTTGTCAAGATGTTCATTCCAAGTCTTAGTAGCTATCAAAAGATCATCGACATAATGTGTAACAGTTTCAACTAATTCGTCACCAAGCACAGCATCCAAAGCAGTAATACGAGGGCTATCCACAAAATACATTACGTTTTGGAATTAAAAATAAATAAAGTATTGGAAATTTTTTTTATTATATACAGATGAAAGCCACACTTAAATACTACTTTTCTACATAGTTGCCATTTAAATTAAGGCACTTACCGAAGAGATGGACGAGCTTGGAAATTCCTTCGTCGTAAAATTCGGCCGCCTGCGCCTTCAACCACGTGGTTACCTCTTCTTGAAGCTGTGCTGCATAGCCAACCACTTCTTCATTGCTGGGAATAAGTGGAAGTCGCTCGGTGCCAGATCGTGACTGTACGGCGGATGAGGAAACAACTCCCACTTAAAAGATTCGAGAACTTCACGAGTGGCATTTGCCGTGTGGGCCCGGGCGTTGTCGTGAATCATCAAGATCTTTGAGCCCAACATTCCCCTGCGCTTGTTTTGTATTGCTCTTCTGAGGTTGTGCAGAGTTTGGCTATATCTTTGAGAGTTTATTGTAGTGCCTCTTTCCAGGAAAGCCACAAAAATCATACCTTTCTGTCCCAAAAGAAGAGGTAACCACGTGGTTGAAGGCGCAGGCGGCCGAATTTTACGACGAAGGAAATGCCAAGCTCGTCCATCACTGCGATAAGTGCCTTAATTTAAATGCCAACTATGTAGAAAAGTAGCATTTAAGTGTGGCTTTCATCTGTATATAATTTTAAAAAATTTCAATACTTTATTTATTTTTAATTCCAAAACGTGATGTACTTTGTGGATAGCCCTCGTAAATACGACTGAACTGACGCTCAATCCGAAAGGAAGAACACAGACTTGATATGTTCGACCCCCGAATATGAAAGCAGTATATATTCTGGATCAGGAGCGATTGCCAATTACCAAAAAGAATTTGGCAAGTCGATCGTGAAAAGTGCTTACGATCTAAACATTTCTCCAAATTTTCTGGTTTACTGCGTACAGATGGTATAATTTCATTTATGGAATGTGCATACAACCCACTCTAATATGTCTGTTAGCTTTATTGACAACAAGTAATTTACTACAGTAGGGAGACGGTGAAGGTTCGATGATCTTCCACTGTAACTTCTGCTTAAGTTCTTGCCACACCGGAGATCTTTGAGACAGTGATACATTGTAGGTTTCGTGATAGAAAATTTGGTGAGGCTTGACTTCAGTTTGTAACACTACCTCCCTGTCGGACGTGCGTTAACTCTATAAAGCCTGTACTGTAACAAGTTCACGGGCTTCACCTTGTAAACAAGGATTTTAGTACATAAGTTGACTGCGTGTACCTAATGGAAGCAATTCGAACTTATATTCAGTCAGTAACTACAGTGATGCGTCAAGCTAATGTAAAGTATAAATACGCTTTCGCATGGACAAGAAGTACACACAGTAGATGTTACCAATGATTAATAATTCGGTCGCCAGCCTAATTAGGCATTGGGTGAGTTTTTCCTTGTACAAGTGTGTCCATGTACAAGCATAACAACACGTAATACTGATATGTTATAAGACAAAGTTTGGAACCAGAAAGAATCTACTGAACTAAAGTTCTCTCCATTTGTATTAGTTAGGGCGAGCTAAATTTACACAACACCACACAGCAATGATTACTACGAACGGCATTTTGTGTATTGATCAGACTGAAATCGGGCATAGATTACCCTAGAATTAGCAATTTTGAAAACACACATACAATGTCACTATTAAAATTGGTAAAAACACTAATACACTTAGGTTTAATGTAGAAATTAACTTTACTGTTCAAATCCGATCAGTACACTTCAAGATGTGAAAGAATGGGCAAGAGAAGGGGGGGGGGCCCTTAAACGGCTATGGTCGTTACACTGAAACTATTATGTCCTGAAGGTGAATTAACACTCAAAAGTATCAATCTATGGATAACTACTCTTTTGTCTTACTTCTAGCTTAATTAATTGTCATTATTTCTGTCACACATTAATTAAATAACATTGCGAGCTCAATTCAAACTTTATCTTTCAATTTAATTAAACTGTTGTTCTTCACTAACATTTACATTAACATACCTACATTTAAACTGCTTTATAGCATAGCATTGTCTACTGATAATTCTCGTTAATACTATCTTTGAACTTTCAGTTCGGGATACTCGGGTTGCACAATATGTGGTAAGGACCCTATCTAGGTCAGTGATAAGGATAAGTAACGGCTAAGGCAATTCTGATAAAAGTCACGTTATTATTGAACAGTCAAAACAGTTTCGACACTGGTCCACACAGATACACTTCTAAAGATGAAATAAATGTTTGACCTGTGCACGTCGATGCGGCGGGTGGCGGGCAGCGAGATAGCGGGCAGCACAGCACACTTACAAGCACGGCTAAGGCTCTCACTGCATCGGCACTTTCCTTCTTCTTAGCGTCGTAATCTTTCCAATTTTGTGCCTGAGAATATAGCCATGCCAAGTAGTCGTCGGAATCGGCCCATCCGAGGCTCAATGGAATCCACTTTTCTTAGATAGCCTCCTCGGTACAGTACATGTTCCTCTGACCGATGCCCAACTCCGACTGTGTTACTGAGCCCGTTGTGCCGAACCGCGCCAGTGTGCGTTTTCCCACGCTCGCCTGCATCCACCTTTTCCCGCTCCCCTACAGGTAGGGTATTCACCACAGGTTTTCTACTACACATATCCTAATGCATTACCTACGTATGGACCAAGTGTATAAATCACAATTTTCACATCATCCAATAGTTTTAACATTAAATACACTTTCCTTTGGTTATCAAATTGCTTGAAACATAACATAAATAATAACATTCATTTCACAAGTTGTTTACAGTTTCTTTAACATGACACGAAAAGAAAAAGAAATTCACAACATTACTTATATTACTTTACATAAATTCAGAAAGAAAAATTTATCTAAATTCATAAAGAAAAAAATTATTATAGGTACAGTTGTTATTGTTACACATGCCCCTGTTTCCAGAAAATTTTCTTAAGTCTAAATTTTATGGGAACACTAAATTTAACAATTATACACTGGTTCTGAATCTTTACGTAAATGTCCAAGAAGATTTACACTACATATTTCCTTCCACTCACTGTATATAGGTTTACACTATTTTAACATATCAAGACCAATTTCTCGTTATTTACTTAAGTGCCTTTTGCACAGTCCAACTTCCCATCATAACATTACTAAAATAGCAATTTAATCATTATTTTTAAATTTCTCAAAGAAATAATTTAAAATTCTGGAATACAAACATTTAACTACAAAACAAATGCATATTTCGTATACACTATAAGATAATTTATCGCTGCTTGCTTTGAATAGCAGTCCATCTCTTAATTTACTAAACAAAACACACACACAAAATTTTCAGAAAATTATCTACACATATTTGCTGCCTATTATGCGGATTTGGGCAGTCCTTTCCACTTCATATTGTCACATCTCCTGGATCACACTTACAATTTTCCATCGACTATTTATCTGCCCTCATTGGTATTTGGCAGTCCTTCATATTCTGGTTCATACACTGCCCATTTTCATTTTTGACAGTTCCATCTTTCATCTGGCTGATAGCATTTATCCTTTCTTTTCAGCCCTTTCCTCCATACATTTTTACAGTTACAGTACAATTGCTAATCTGAAACTCACATAACTACATTAGCACACTTTCAAGGGTATACAGACACTTACAAAGATTAGTTACATTTAGAATAACTTGGGTTCAGCATAAGATACAGCACAATTACTCGTTCCTGGGAACATACAGTTTCAGGTCCACAATATTTCTTACACCTAAAGGTCTTTTGGATTTAGCGTAGATCAGGTAGTAAGCATTATCGTGTGGAATGTTCTGTATTATATATGGTCCATTATAAATATATTTAAATTTTGAAATTTCATGGTTTAGTTCACTAGATTTTTCGTGGGTTTTTAGAAGAACATAATCTCCAATTTTAAATTTTGAAACTTTTAGATTTTTATTGTGTCTTCTAGATCTAGATTCAGCTTTTGCTTTGTCCTTTTTATTACCAATTCTTTCTTTTGATTCAATCCCAAACTTGTACAAGGTGGAAACTCTAATTTTTCTTCAATTAAACTTTTACTACTTCTACCTAACAAAATTTCTTCCGGTGGGAATCCTGTAGTTTCATGATGTAATGTGTTCATGACATTCTCAAAATCCGATATGAATCTGCCCCAGGCTCTAATTCAACAAAACAATAATTCAATTTCAGATAACACTGAGTTACAGTAACAATAAAGTTATGCATAATATTAATAATATCTACAAATACAACATCCTGCCCCCTAGTCTCTTCATTAACAAGGCAGTCTTTTATAGTTCATAAAACAGTCACTTAAGTCTGGTGGCTTCTTAGGCTTCTGGAGTTCAAAGTCTTTGCTCAATTGAACCCTTCGCAAAATAAATACTGAGTCGTCAGGTGGCTCTTTCTTTCTTTGTTCGGTCTCAACATCTGGATTTTGTTTTGATACCTCGACATCGTTAGGTACAATATCGTACTTAACTGCATCCCCTTTGATTTCACTGATTTTCTCATACCCTCTTTCAGTAAAAGTATATTCACTTTCTTTTACACCTAAAAATACATCTTCACTAGAGTCATCACTACTCTCTTCCTCCACATCAGATTCGCTTAAGTACGCTACTTTTGCACAACAGGGAAAGTTAGTATATTCAATATTGTCTGTATTTGCGTATCTTTCATCATCTGAACTCTCATCGGAATCCGACCATTCGGGATCGCTTTCAGGTTCTAACATAAAAGCTTTTCTGAGACAGGCACTAAATTCTTCCCCGGTATTGTCGTCAGGCTTAGATTTTAATTCAATCTCCTCTTTTGGCAAAACGGCCTCATTATCAGCTTTATTTACATCTACTTTGACTTCATATTCAGTGTAATCCTCGTGGACTTTAATTACTTTCAGGTAATCATCTGCCCCTTCTCCACGGTGTCTCTCGGTAGCAGCTTGCACTATTGGCGGATTGTTAGCAGAAGTTATTTCTTCGTTAATGCTGAGGATTTCATCCTCCAACTCCTTCCTATTATTAACCTTCCTCTTATCGGTAGCACGCGTACTTTGCGCGGCGCTATTTATTCCCCCCTCTTCAAATTTGGGCCATGTCACATTATTGACGTCCCTACTATTTCTCCTTCCACCATCTAATTTCGTCGCTTCATACTCCTTCTTAAAATCCTCCCACTCACATTGCTTTAGGCCCTTGTACAGATCGTCGATCTGCACATGCCAATCAGTTACTTCTGCTAATTCATTGTCGCCCTTTACCTCATTGCAAACACTGCTAATCGCACCTCTCTGTGTACTCACAGTCTCATTTATTGTCTCCTTTACCACGAAATTATCACTCGTAAAATTTTCATTATCTCTTACGGCTACGTTCGTACCTACTGCCGCCGTATTGCTAACGGCTTCCTTCCGAACAGATGTTCTGCTAGGCTGGGCCGTTGTCCTCTGATGCTCCACTCGCCTGTTAACCTGTAGTATTCTGTGGGGCAGAGATGACTCATGCTGGCTCGCACCTGACGCTTGTCTCGCCACAACACGTTGCGTCGTTTCACGCCTGTCTCTAACCTGTTTCATTACATTACGGTCGGTCCGGTATCGTTTCTTAATTCGGGGCCAGTATGTATTGTCCGCTTCCGTTTGGCCCGCAACGTTCGCGGCAATTAGTTTCCCGCGTCGTTATTATTTTGCGCGGTGTACCCTCTACCGCGAACTGGATAATTTCCTCTGCCTCTTCCTCTACCTCTTCCTCTCTGTATTACATTGACGCGAAATCCATCACCGTCATTTCTTTCGTCATTGTGTCGGTTATTATGGTTACCAAAATTTTGATAATTGGCACGACTTGCGTGCCAATGGCCTTCATCTTCGACCCTTTCCAGAAATGCTTCGAAGCTACGATGGTTGCTTCCTACATACCTCTTTGAATCTTCTGGGAGCTTTTTATACAGTTCCCAGATAATTTCTGAATCTGATCTTCGGCCTCTTAAATGTGTCAATTTCCGGTTTCAATACTCACAGAAATCTTTCAAAGAATTCCTGCCCCTGTTATCATGCTGTTTGGCCATGATAAACTCGCGCCATAAATTGTCCTGCTTTTGTTCAGACCAATATTCTTCCGTAAAACGTTGCCTGAATTCTTCGAACGTCATTCGTTCGGTATTTAAATTGATTCCCCAGCGCTTAGCGTCACCTGCTAAGGCGCTAATTACTACATTTATCTTTTCCTGATCAGATAAGTGCTCCGGAAATACTCTCTCGCAATTTTTGATAAAATCTAACGGATGCCACCCGTTATGTTTCTTGGCTGGATCGAAGCGTTCCTCACCTTCTAATAGCTTCGTAATTGGTGTGCCATTACAGACAACACCAGGCCTATCTTTTATTTTGCTCTCCAGATCGAAAATTCTGCCTTGAATTTTCGTAGTATTTGTTCGCAATTTTGAACACATCCGGTTACTTTTTTATCTAAATCCCTTTCAGTGTCTAAAACCACCTTTTTCAACTGCGATATTCCGTGTTGACATTCGTTTACGATCTCAGTTTTAAGACCGAAAACTTTTTCGTCTACCTTAGTTTCAACCAGAGGTTGTACTTTCTCTTGGATGTTGAGAATTTCAACATCGAATCTACTATTAATTTTACCAATTTCCTCCTGCATAGTATCCATATTTTTGTTAATAGTATCAATTCCAACTTTCAGATTATTTACCACAGCACTTAAATTACCCATTTTTTTGTTCTACCTGTTCTATTTGTTTACTAATTTCAATTCCCTGTCCTTCAACCTGTGCTTTAATCTGATCACTTTGAGTTTTGATTTGCTGATTAAAGTGAGTTTTAAGCTGCTCGTTCTGTGTTTTGAGTTGCTCGTCAACGTGTGTTTTGAGTTGATTAACCTGATTGCTGACTTGTTTTTGAAGTTGCTCATTCTGTGTTTTAAGCTGCTCATTTTGTGTTTTGAGTTGCTGGCTCTGTGTTTTAAGTTGCTCGTCAACGTGTGTTTTTAGCTGCTCATTCTGCCCGGCAATTTGTTTGGTTAATTGTTCAAATAAGTCGTTCATGCTTAAAATTTTTATACTGTTTTGTTCTACGGAATCGGTGAGTTCCGATTCTACTTCAGAAATTTCTTTCGGTTCTTTCTTTATCTGTGGTGAATCAAATATGTCAGTGGATTCGTTCACGTACCCACTATCCTCTACAAAGTCACCCTCTACTTCCTGTTTTGTCCCTTGCTGTGTTCGAGACGATCTCGATATTTCAATCTGTTCATTGACGTGTTCATGATATTGTATGTACGCCAATTGTCTTCCGCTAACGCCATCTGTTATCTGGCCGCGTAAATTCCTGCTACTACTAGCCGCATTCTCCATTTCGCTCGGCACATCTACCCTGTCTACGTTCCCGTCCATATCGAATGCCAATTACACTTCACTACTATACTTGATGCACACTGCAGTTTATTTTACTGAATATTATTGCTATTCGTGCCACTGAACACCCACTGGTCGGTCTTTACATTAATTTGTAACCGACAACACTGGATGTCCTGTCACCGGGAAGCCACTTGTAACACTACCGCCCTGTCGGACGTGCGTTAACTCTATAAAGCCTGTACTAGAATAAGTTCACGGGCTTCACCTTGTAAACAAGGGTTTTAGTACATAAGTTGACCGCGTGTACCTAATGGAAGCAATTCGAACTTATATTCAGTCAGTAACTACAGTGATGCGTCAAGCTAATGTAAAGTATAAATACGCTTTCGCATGGACAAGAAGTACACACAGTAGATGTTACCAATGATTAATAATTCGGTCGCCAGCCTAATTAGGCATTGGGTGAGTTTTTCCTTGTACAAGTGTGTCCATGTACAAGCATAACAACACGTAATACTGATATGTTATAAGACAAAGTTTGGAACCAGAAAGAATCTACTGAACTAAAGTTCTCTCCATTTGTATTAGTTAGGGCGAGCTAAATTTACACAACACCACACAGCAATGATTACTACGAACGGCATTTTGTGTATTGATCAGACTGAAATCGGGCATAGATTACCCTAGAATTAGCAATTTTGAAAACACACATACAATGTCACTATTAAAATTGGTAAAAACACTAATACACTTAGGTTTAATGTAGAAATTAACTTTACTGTTCAAATCCGATCAGTACACTTCAAGATGTGAAAGAATGGGCAAGAGAAGGGGGGGGGGGCCCTTAAACGGCTATGGTCGTTACACTGAAACTATTATGTCCTGAAGGTGAATTAACACTCAAAAGTATCAATCTATGGATAACTACTCTTTTGTCTTACTTCTAGCTTAATTAATTGTCATTATTTCTGTCACACATTAATTAAATAACATTGCGAGCTCAATTCAAACTTTATCTTTCAATTTAATTAAACTGTTGTTCTTCACTAACATTTACATTAACATACCTACATTTAAACTGCTTTATAGCATAGCATTGTCTACTGATAATTCTCGTTAATACTATCTTTGAACTTTCAGTTCGGGATACTCGGGTTGCACAATATGTGGTAAGGACCCTATCTAGGTCAGTGATAAGGATAAGTAACGGCTAAGGCAATTCTGATAAAAGTCACGTTATTATTGAACAGTCAAAACAGTTTCGACACTGGTCCACACAGATACACTTCTAAAGATGAAATAAATGTTTGACCTGTGCACGTCGATGCGGCGGGTGGCGGGCAGCGAGATAGCGGGCAGCACAGCACACTTACAAGCACGGCTAAGGCTCTCACTGCATCGGCACTTTCCTTCTTCTTAGCGTCGTAATCTTTCCAATTTTGTGCCTGAGAATATAGCCATGCCAAGTAGTCGTCGGAATCGGCCCATCCGAGGCTCAATGGAATCCACTTTTCTTAGATAGCCTCCTCGGTACAGTACATGTTCCTCTGACCGATGCCCAACTCCGACTGTGTTACTGAGCCCGTTGTGCCGAACCGCGCCAGTGTGCGTTTTCCCACGCTCGCCTGCATCCACCTTTTCCCGCTCCCCTACAGGTAGGGTATTCACCACAGGTTTTCTACTACACATATCCTAATGCATTACCTACGTATGGACCAAGTGTATAAATCACAATTTTCACATCATCCAATAGTTTTAACATTAAATACACTTTCCTTTGGTTATCAAATTGCTTGAAACATAACATAAATAATAACATTCATTTCACAAGTTGTTTACAGTTTCTTTAACATGACACGAAAAGAAAAAGAAATTCACAACATTACTTATATTACTTTACATAAATTCAGAAAGAAAAATTTATCTAAATTCATAAAGAAAAAAATTATTATAGGTACAGTTGTTATTTTTACAAGTTTTATTAACATATGTCTTAATGACATCTGATCGTTTAGTAAAGACTTTTATATACTTAGATAATACTTGATAAAACTCGTTGTTTCCATCACCAGAAATAACAGTGGCTACAATCACCTTATGGCTCATCAGTGTCTTCAAATCACCATATTCTGTATCAGGTTATTTTTAACAGCCGAACTAAGTTAATAATTGGCTCCTTCTACCGACCCCCAGACTCCGATGATATAGTTGCTGAACAGTTCAGAGAAAATTTGAGTCTCGTAACAAATAAATACTCCACTCATGCGCTTATAGTTGGCGCGGACTTCAACCTTCCCTCGATATGTTGGCAAAATACTTTTTCAAAACCGGTGGTCGGCAGAAAACATCTTCCGAGATTGTCCTAAATGCTTTCTCCGAAAATTATTTCGAGCAGTTAGTCCACGAACCCACGAGAATTGTAAATGGTTGCGAAAACACACTTGACCTCTTAGCCACAAACAATCCAGAGATAATAGAGAGCATCATGACTGACACAGGGATTAGTGATCACAAGGTTGTTGTAGCTAGGCTCAATACCATTTATCCCAAATCCCTCAGAAACAAATGCAAAATAATTTTATTTAAAAAAGCCGATAAAGTGTCACTAGAAGCCTTCCTAAGAGACAATCTCCATTCATTCCGAACTGACTATGCAAATGTAGACGAGATGTGGCTCAAATTCAAATATATAGTCGCAACAGCAATTGAGAGATTCATACCTCATAATTTGGTAAGAGATGGAACTGATCCCCCATGGTACACAAAACAGGTCCGAACGCTGTTGCAGAGGCAACGGTAAAAGCATGCGAAGTTCAGAAGAACGTGAAATCCCGAAGATTGGCTAAAATTTACAGACGCGCGAAATTTGGCTCGGACTTCAATGCGAGATGCCTTTAATAGGTTTCACAACGAAACATTGTCTCGAAATTTGGTAGAAAATCCGATGAAATTCCGGTCGTATGTAAAGTACACAAGCGGCAAGACGCAGTCAATACCTTCGCTGCGCAGTACCGATGGTACTGTTACCGACGACTGTGCCGCTAAAGCGGAGTTATTGAACGCAGTTTTCCGAAATTCCTTCACCAGGGAAGACGAATGGTATATTCCAGAATTTAAAACACGAACAGCTGCTAGCCTGAGTTTCTTAGAAGTCGATACCTTAGGGGTTGCAACTCAAATCGCTTGATACGGGCAAGTCTTCAGGTCCAGATTGTATACCGATTAGGTTCCTTTCAGATTACGCTGATACAATAGCTCCATACTTAGCAATCATATACAACCGCTGGCTCACCGATAGATCTGTACCTACAGATTGGAAAATTGCGCAGGTCGCACCAGTGTTTAAGAAGGGTAGTAGGAGTAATCCATCGAACTACAGACCTATATCATTGAAGTCGGTTTGCAGTAGGGTTTTGGAGCATATACTGTATTCAAACATTATGAATCACCTCGAAGGGAACGATCTGTTGATACGCAATCAGCACGGTTTCAGAAAGCATCGTTCTTGTGCATCGCAGCTAGCTCTTTATTCGGACGAAGTAATGGCCGCTATCGACAGGGCATCTCAAGTTGATTCCGTATTTCTAGATTTCCGGAAAGCTTTTGACACCGTTCCTCACAAGCGACTTCTCATCAAGCTGCGGGCCTATGGAGTATCGTCTCAGTTGTGCGACTGGATTCGTGATTTCCTGTCAGGAAGGTCGCAGTTCGTAGTAATAGACGGTAAATCATCGAGTAAAACTAAAGTGATATCATGTGTTCCCCAGGGAAGCGTTCTGGGACCTCTGCTGTTCCTGATCTATATACGAGGGCTGTCCAGAAAGTAAGTTACGATTGATCGCGAAATGAAAATCACAGTGAAAATCAGAAATGTTTCATTTGTAACAGTTAGCTACACCTTGCAGCTACTTCTCTACGTAGTCGCCGTTCTGACTCAGACATTCGTCGTAGCGTTGTACCAACTTTCCAATACCCTCATCATAGAAGGCAGCCGCCAGTGCTTTCCGCCAATTCTCTACGCTGGCCTAAAGCTCGTTTTCTGTGCCAAAATGTTGTCTTCATAGCCAGCGGTTCGTTTGAGCAGAGATGAAACTCAGTGGGAGACAATTACGGGCTGTATTGTGGGTAACCAAACATTTCCAATTGAAACGATGCAGGAACATCTTCATTGCCCCTGCAGAATGAGGCTGAGAATCGTCTTGAAGAAGAAACCGCACGACAGTTATGTAATGTTGGTTGCATAGCTTCAGGGGAAAATTCTCACCAGGCCCTCGTACTTGTCGGGAGACACTATTTTCTATAACATATTTACGCGCTCACTAAGAGCTCAGGAATGAAAAATGCGACATAATTCTACCAAGAGTCATACTAGAGACACTGCCCAACACATCTTTGCAAAGCTTTATCGGATTTTCGTAGTCGCTTCCATTTCGCGACCGATCGTAACTTACTTTCTGGACAGCCCTTGTAAATGACCTGGGTGACAATCTGAGCGGTTCTCTTAGGTTGTTCGCAGACGATGCTGTAATTTACCGTCTAGTAAGGCCATCCGGAGACCAGTATCAGTTGCAAAGCGATTTAGAAAAGATTGCTGTATGGTGTGGCAGGTGGCAGTTGACACTAAATAACGAAAAGTGTGAGGTGATCCACATGACTTTCAAAAGAAATCCGTTGCAATTCGATTACAAGATAAATAGTACAATTCTCAAGGCTGTCAATTCAACTAAGTACCTGGGTGTTAAAATTACGAACAACTTCAGTTGGAAAGACCACATAGATAATATTGTGGGGAAGGCGAGTCAAAGATTGCGTTTCATTGGCAGAACACTTAGAAGATGCAACAAGTCCACTAAAGAGACAGCTTACACTACAATCGTTCGTTCTCTGTTAGAATATTGCTGCGCGTTGTGGGATCCTTACCAGGTGGGGTTGACGGAGGACATCGTAATAGGGGAAAGAGTGTGGCAGATATGATACGCGAGTTGGGATGGACGTCATTTCGTAGCGGCGAGATCTATTTACGAAATTTCAGTCACCAACTTCCTCTTCCGAATGCGAAAATATTTTGTTGAGAACAATCTACATAGGTAGGAATAATCACCAAAATAAAATAAGAGAAATCAGAGCTCGAACAGAAAGGTTTAGGTGTTCGTTTTTCCCGCGCGCTGTTCGGGAGTGGAATGGTCAAGAGATAGTATGATTGTGGTTCGATGAACCCTCTGCCAAGCACTCAAAGGTGAATTGCGGAGTAATCATGTAGATGTAGATGTAGATGTAGATGTAGATGTAGATGCAGGTACGGGTGTCTGTGTGGTTGTTTCCTCGCTCTCTTGCAAAAGTTCAATTTTTTATCCAGTACAATATTTGTCATGTTTGAGAGTCCTGGTATGCAAGTCAATCGTGATTTCACTGCCATTATGTGTAATTAAACATTTACATTTCGAGAGACCAGTAATACTGTCCTTCTGACGTAACATATCTAAGTCTATAATACAATTAGTAACTAGGTTCTGAACCACGGGGAATGGCCATTGTACTGTTCCATTACTTATTTTAATGATCACTAAAACCTGTTTCGTAACTCTACTAGACCTATTACCTATGTCAGTTAAAATATTACACTTTTGAACAGGAAACTCTGGTACAGGTTGAAATTTCCTTTGTCCAGAGCAATACTGGCTGGAATACTTCCTACTATACCAGTAGCTGTAGATAAAACTATTTCATTGCTTGATGAATGAATGACATTGTGTATTTTCCTGCAACAGTTCATCAGATAAGCTCTCATCATGACTGTAGTGTGTAAACAACAGTGGTCGCTGCTTAAAACTGTTTGCTACATAATCATTGTGTTGTTAATCAGTGGTGTATGAAACAATGATTTGATACTGAAGTCGCCCCCCCCCCCCCCAAATCTTCTACAGCCACGACCTGGGGCACAGTGGTGACTGTCCTTAATTCGACGTCGTCGTAATTGGTGCAGGTGATGACACAGGCGGAGGTGGATTTTCACCTGACACTTCTATTATGTTTGCATGAGGGTATTGCTTATTCCACTCTCCAATCTGTTGTGGCTTTTGTGTTTGACCACCTTGACCTACCTGCTGATTGGTGGGTAAAGGCATCTCGTGGTCGTGCGGTAGCGTTCTTGCTTCCCACGCCCGGGTTCCCGGGTTCGATTCCCGGCGGGGTCAGGGATTTTCTCTGCCTCGTGATGGCTGGGTGTTGTGTGCTGTCCTTGGGTTAGTTAGGTTTACGTAGTTCTAAGTTCTAGGGGACTGATGACCATAGATGTTAAGTCCCATAGTGCTCAAAGCCATTTGAACCATTTCGCCGGCCGAAGTGGCCGTGCGGTTAAAGGCGCTGCAGTCTGGAACCGCAAGACCGCTACGGTCGCAGGTTCGAATCCTGCCTCGGGCATGGATATTTGTGATGTCCTTAGGTTAGTTAGGTTTAACTAGTTCTAAGTTCTAGGGGACTAATGACCTCAGCAGTTGAGTCCCATAGTGCTCAGAGCCATTTTGGTGGGTAAAGTCCCATTTTGATTTTGCACAGGCTGTGGCGGCATTTTCCACTGACCTGTGTTGATGTTGTATAGAGGTGGTGGACCAGTATTTTCACATGTATTACCGTAGCTACTGTTCCAGCTCTGCTGTTGATTTTGTACAGGCTCATAATTGTTTCTGTTTTTGTTGCAGTTCTTGTGGTTTCTGGTTTCTGTCATTTCCATCATTGTTGTTGTCGCGCCTCTTGTGTGGGTTGTCGCTTTTTTGTATGATGTGTTATGATTATTGTTCATAATGGGGTGTGTCTGCTGATTTTGATGCGTATATTGGTTTGCAGAAGGAAGCTGTTGGGTCTGCTGCGCTACCCAACAGACAGCAGTGGCACGCCAGGATAAGGCTGCCTAGCCTGCGCGTTTTGCGTCCCACTGACGTAAACATTGTGGCAGCTGTTTTGCTATGCCGAACGTTGATCCTCGTATAACATATCAACAGAATCAAGCACGGTAAGAAAATATTCTACATGATTGTGTGGAATTTGCTGCAACTTCTTTTTATTGTTAAATGGCAATCTGGCTTCCAGTGCTCGGGGTATATAGAGCGTGGCTATAGGTTCATCGAGAACGCGTCCGATATTGATATATTTCTCAAAATATCGGCGCAAACTGCCATGTTTAGCATTGAAAGGCTCTGTTCCCAATCTGCTTCCTAAGACGTTCTTGTACCGACTGCGACCATAATTTGACCAGGAAAGCTCTCTCGAACTGCTCATATGTCACGCATCTGTTGGCTTCATTACATGCCCCAGACAACTGCGTCACCCTGGATGTAACTTACAATTTAAGAAATTCTCTTCCGGTCACTCCATGCTCTTGGGAACACATTTCTAAGTGCTTTCTGAAAAATTACAGGATGTACAGTACGTTTTTCTGGGATGAAAGGTTCAAATTGCCGCTGTTTAATCAAACTTTCTTCTTCTTTGACACTGTAATGTTGATTGCTATCACTGTCATTATTGTAGTGATCGGCTGGTGAATGGAAAGGAATGTACTGCTCATAAATGTCACGATTATAAAAAAATGGCTCTGAGCACTATGGGACTCAACTTCTAAGGTCATCAGTCCCCTAGAACTTAGAACTACTTAAACCTAACTAACCTAAGGACATCACACACATCCATGCCCGAGGCAGGATTCGAACCTGCGACCGTAGCGGTCGCGCGGTTCCAGACTGCAGCGCCTTTAACCGCTTGGCCACCACGGCCGGCTGTCACGATTATAATTAGGTGTTATGTGTATGGGTGTGTCCTGTTGTCGCTGTGACGTGTGTTGTGTACAGATGATACGTGTGACACATGCATCTGTTTTCACTACCAAAGCGAGCATTTTGATTATTAGCATTACTGCCTTCCGGTCGTATGTTATCGTTTAATTGTTTGTGTTGTGCTGCATTGGACTGAGCCGCCTCAGGTATGACATGTTTATTATTTATGAGAAATTCGGCTACAGTGTCGTGCACAACCGTCGGCAATTTTTCCTCTATACATTGGTCAAATTATTTATTTTGTGCTCACCCCAGTCATGAAATTCTTTATTTGTGTTGGTAAGTGGTTGTCAGTGTGTATATGCAGTTTGTAGGTTGTTTATCCATAGTGTTAACTTTGCCTTCAACTGCAGTAATGCGTGTTTTTATTGAGTCATGAACTGGTGGATAAGATTTGACTAGAGTGGCAACAGCTTCGCATGTATTGTTTAAATGTTTGACTTCAGTTTGAAATACCTCTTTTGTACTTTTTTCCTGTTGTAATTTCAATTCGGAAAATTTTGAGTCAAGTTCTGACACTTGCCCGCTCAGTCTCGAGTTAATCTCGTCTACTCTTTCACACAAATTGTCATCACAAGTTTTTAGTGCTCTTAATTCGTTCTTGATGACGCCATGTCACGTTTTTAAAACTGTCATATGTTCATCAATGTCTTTTTTGTTTTGGGTCATCTGATTTTTGTTTTCAGTCATTTGATTTTGTATTGATAACATGTGATATTTGGTTTCTGCCATTTGCTTGATAATCGGAATATTTGTCATCTGAAACTGCTCTGCCCCCACCACGTCGTTTGACATGACATCACGGACAAGAATGGGCTCTGAGCTGGATTTAGCAATTTGACGAGTGGTCGGTCTATTTAAGAAATTTCCGTCACTAGAAATGTTAACTGCTGACTATTCGTTACTATTGGAGTCAACTCTGGAGTCATTGGCGATGTTTTGTCCGGTATCCAAGTTGGATTCAATTTGCGTCTGTTGTCAGTCATATTCCATTTTTGATACCTGTTTACGTGTTATCACCATGCTACACGTAATGTAGATTGCAAGAAAAATCTCTAAACTCGTTTGAGAATGAATTCATGAAATTAATTCCGTATGTCAACAATGTTGGCTTAACTGAGCAAGAATGTCAGTTAATCGTGATATAATTAACATTAATGGCTGCTTGCCACTTTAGGTTGCACATGACACAATTCGGCCACTTTGTGGAATGGTATGACTGTATTGTTGTAATGAGCTGTATGATAAAAATAATTTGGAATACGCAACCTAGTGTAAAAATGACCGCTACGGTTACGGAAAATTTTGACAAAAGTAGGAATTACAATTGCTGAAAGCGCTTGGACTAGCATGCTGATGGAAAAATGCGACGCTTTACCTTGGATCCAAGTATGCAGTTTAGATTCCAGGCTTAGTCAACAATTTCAATGGTTCGTCTTTTTGTTTGGTTTCTAAAATTATTCAGTGGCAATGGCTCGTCAGATATGATCCCATAATCCATGCAACAAAGAACAACAATGTAGTAAATACAATAAAAGGTCCAGACACGAAGTCTCCAGTTTGATTTCTCGTGGTTTCAGAATATCAGAGAACAGACAAATAATAATAAGTAATGTTAATAGTATGTGATCAGTTTATACAAACTTTCGGCGCTTGAGAACGGTTTTTTGCATATGGTCCGTTCATTGTACATTTGACCGTGAGTGACTTTCCTGAAAATATTTGTTTATCGCACATCGTAGATTGAATAATTCCAAAGGGGTGATTCGTACATGACCATTGATAATATTTGTAACACGGAACGTTTAGTCATGTCAAGACGCCGTTTAATTGGAACAATTACTTGTAACATAAATGAAACACAAAATTAAAATAATAATGTCACTGTATTCACAAAATATTATACTAAATTAAATTACATAGACACTTACATTAATTCTAGTGCTGTGGTCAACTATGAGTTCGCGTAGCGAGATTGCGTCTCATGTGAAACAGAATAATTGCGGTATGCCAAATAATTATCTGCAGCGATGCAGATAGGCGTCCGACCACGACGGCTTCTGGAACAAGAAAGGTACCGTCTTTTCGGCAAGACAACTGAACTGCTTAATTATTCTAATGTTTCAACGGTTGCACGCCACAATCGATACAACCACTTATACTAATTAATATATTAAGTAATTCTTTATTTATATTCTGAACTTGTTGTTGTTGTGGTCTTCAGTCCTGAGACTGGTTTGATGCAGCTCTCCATGCTACTCTATCCTGTGCAAGCTTCTTCATCTCCCAGTACCTACTGCAACCTACATCCTCCTGAATCTGCATAGTGTATTCATCTATTGGTCTCCCCGTACGATTTTTACCCTCCACGCTGCCCTCCAATACTAAATTGGTGATCCCTTGATGCCTCAGAACATGTCCTACCAACCAATCCCTTCTTCTGGTCAAGTTGTGCCACAAACTTCTCTTCTCCCCAATCCTATTCAATACTTCCTCATTAGTTATGTGATCTACCCATCTAATCTTCAGCATTCTTCTGTAGCACCACATTTCGAAAGCTTCTATTCTCTTCTTGTCCAAATTATTTACCGTCCATGTTTCACTTCCATACATGGCTACACTCCATACAAATACTTTCAGAAATGACTTCCTGACACTTAAATCTATACTCGATGTTAACAAATTTCTCTTCTTCAGAAACGCTTTCCTTTCCATTGCCAGTCTACATTTTATATCCTCTCTACTTCGACCATCATCAGTTATTTTGCTCCCCAAATAGCAAAACTCCTTTACTACTGTAAGTGTCTCATTTCCTAATCTAATACCCTCAACATCACCGGACTTATTTCGACTACATTCCATTATCCTCGTTTTGCTTTTGTTGATGTTCATCTTATATCCTCCCTTCAAGACACCATCCATTCCGTTCAACTGCTCTTCCAAGTCCTTTGCTGTCCCTGACAGAATTACAATGTCATCGGCGAACCTCAAAGTTTTTATTTCTTCTCCATGGATTTTAATACCTACTCCGAATTTTTCTTTTGTTTCCTTTACTGCTTGCTCAATATACAGATTGAATAACATCGGGGAGAGGCTACAACCCTGTCTTACTCCCTTCCCAACCACTGCTTCCCTTTCATGCCCCTCGACTCTTATAACTGCCATCTGGTTTCTGTACAAATTGTAAATAGCCTTTCGCTCCCTGTATTTTACCCCTACCACCCTTAGAATTTGAAAGAGAGTATTCCAGCCAACATTGTCAAAAGCTTTCTCTAAGATAAGTCGTAAGGTCAGTATTGCCTCACGTGTTCCAGTATTTCTACGGAATCCAAACTGATCTTCCCCGAGGTCGGCTTCTACTAGTTTTTCCATTCGTCTGTAAAGAATTCGTGTTAGTATTTTGCAGCTGTGGCTTATTAAACTGATTGTTCGGTAATTTTCACATCTGTCAACACCTGCTTTCTTTGGGATTGGAATTATTATATTCTTCTTGAAGTCTGAGGGTATTTCACCCGTTTCATACATCTTGCTCACCAGATGGTAGAGTTTTAACAGGACTGGCTCTCCCAAGGCCGTCAGTAGTTCCAATGGAATGTTGTCTACTCCAGGGGCCTTGTTTCGACTCAGGTCTTTCAGTGCTCTGTCAAACTCTTCACGCAGTATCGTATCTCCCATTTCATCTTCATCTACATCCTCTTCCATTTCCATAATATTGTCCTCAAGTGCATCGCCCTTGTATAGACCCTCTATATACTCCTTCCACCTTTCTGCTTTCCCTTCTTTGCCTAGAACTGGGTTTCCATCTGAGCTCTTGATGTTCATACAAGTGGTTTTCTTATCTCCAAAGGTCTCTTTAACTTTCCTGTAGGCAGTATCTATCTTACCCCTAGTGAGATAAGCCTCTACATCCTTACATTTGTCCTCTAGCCATCCCTGCTTAGCCATTTTGCACTTCCTGTCGATCTCATTTTTGAGACGTTTGTATTCCTTTTTGACTGCTTCATTAACTGCATTTTTATATTTTCTCCTTTCATCAATTAAATTCAATATTTCGTCTGTTACCCAAGGATTTCTACTAGCCCTCGTCTTCTTACCAACTTGATCCTCTGCTGCCTTCACTACTTCATCCCTCAAAGCTACCCATTCTTCTTCTACTGTATTTCTTTCCCCCATTCTTGTCAATTGTTCCCTTATGCTCTCCCTGAAACTCTGTACAACCTCTGGTTCTTTCAGTTTATCCAGGTCCCATCTCCTTAAGTTCCCACCTTTTTGCAGTTTCTTCAGTTTTAATCTACAGGTCATAACCAATAGATTGTGGTCAGAGTCCACATCTGCCCCTGGAAATGTCTTACAATTTATAACCTGGTTCCTAAATCTCTGTCTTACCATTATATAATCTATTTGATATCTTTTAGTGTCTCCAGGGTTCTTCCATGTATACAACCTTCTATCATGATTCTTAAACCAAGTGTTAGCTATGATTAAGTTGTGCTCTGTGCAAAATTCTACCAGGCGGCTTCCTCTTTCATTTCTTAGCCCCAATCCATATTCACCTACTACGTTTCCTTCTCTCCCTTTTCCTACACTCGAATTCCAGTCACCAATGACTATTAAATTTTCGTCTCCCTTCACTGTCTGAATAATTTCTTTTACTTCATTATACATTTCTTCAATTTATTCGTCATCTCGGAGCTAGTTGGCATATAAACTTGTACTACTGTAGTAGGTGTGGGCTTCGTATCTATCTTGGCCACAATAATGCGTTCTCTATGCTGTTTGTAGTAGCTTACCCGCATTCCTATTTTCCTATTCATTATTAAACCTACTCCTGCATTGCACCTATTTGACTTTGTGTTTATAACCCTGTAGTCACCTGACCAGAAGTCTTGTTCCTCCTGCCACCGAACTTCACTAATTCCCACTATATCTAACTTTAACCTATCCATTTCCCTTTTTAAATTTTCTAACCTACCTACCCGATTAAGGGATCTGACATTACACGCTCAGATCCGTAGAACGCCAGTTTTCTTTCTGCTGATAACGACATCCTCTTGAGTAGTCCCCGCCCGGAGATCCGAATGGGGGACTATTTTACCTCCGGAATATTTTACCCAAGAGGACGCCATCATCATTTAATCATACAGTTAAGCTGCATGCCCTCGGGAAAAATTACGGCCGTAGTTTCCTCTTGCTTTCAGCCGTTCGCAGTACCAGCACAGCAAGGCCGTTTTGGTTATTGTTACAAGGCCACATAAGTCAGTCATCCAGACTGTTGCCCTTGCAACTACTGAAAAGGCTGCTGCCCCTCTTCAGGAACCACACGTTTGCCTGGCCTCTCAACAGATACGCCTCCGTTGTGGTTGTACCTACGGTACGGCTATCTGTATCGCTGAGGCACGCAAGCCTCCCTACCAACGGCAAGGTCCATGGTTCATCTACAAATTTGCAATATATCCACGCCAGATGGCTTCAACCTTCCATAAACTCCCCTTTACAATAGAAGTTTGAGCGCTAGTTGTCCTACTGAAGTGTGCTAATGGGATAACTCCAAGCAAAATTTCTAATAAAGAACAGGAAACTACCACCTATCAAGACTGATAGTGGAACTCATATGAAACACTGAAATGCAGCATGGAATGATATAACAGAATGATATAATACTATATATTCAACCACCGGATAGGCCTCTCCCGCAAACAACTAAAATATAGTCGTCTAATGTTGATGATGGGCCCAGGAAATGACCTGGGGGGGGGGGGTCTCTGCAGACATCATGAGACTCTGGCATAAAATGGGGGTGATACGCGATTACAAGAACTCAGCAAGAGAGTTCTCACAGCCTCTGTCACCTCAATTCTCCAACTTCCTACCTACACGTGATGCCCCTGTTAAGCCGAGCAACTCAGCAGAAGGTTGGGTAACCAACCCCAGCGGGAAACTGAGTCAGTGAGCAGATAGGAGTTGGAGGACAGTGGAAGGCAACGGGAAACCACCACTGAACTATCCCAAGAAAACCCCATGGCTTCGCTCAGCTCATAATGTTCCGGAGTTTCAAGTTCCCCGATCGGATCTCCCGGGGAACCAGGTTGAGAGGAGCTTCACGAAGAGTAAGATGGTGCAAAGAGAAGCACTGCATGGGAACATGGAATGTAAGATCCATGTATCAAGGAAAACTAGACATAGTGAAAAGAGAAATGGAGAAAATTAACATCGACATATTGGGAATAAGTGAAATGAGGTGGACTGGCATGGGAGAATTTGCTTCGGATGGCCATATGGTGTATTATTCTGGGCACGATAACAACAGAAGTAATGGAGTAGCCTTCATAGTTAGTGATAAAGTGAGAAAAGCTGTAATGGGATGCAAATATAAAAATGATAGAATAATGTCCATCAGACTTCAAGGTCAGCCCCTCAACATCACAGTAATTCAAGTTTATGCACCAACAACCGATGCTGAAAAGGAAATTATTGACCAGTTCTATGGAGATTTACCAGAATTACTACTGTCAACACCAAAAAAGGATATCATAGTCGGAGACTGAAATGCAAAAGTGGGAAATGAAGCTGTAGAAGGTATAACAGGGAAATATGGTCTTGGTACAACAAATGAAGCTGGACACAGACTCCTAGAATTCTGCCAAGAAAATTCATTGATCATTACTAATACACTGTTTCAACTACCAAAACGACGCCTATATACCTGGACTTTGCCAGATGGCCAACACCGGAACCAAATTGATTACATACTTTGTAATCAGAGGTGGAAGAGCGCGGTTCAGTCAGCTACAACAAGACCTGGGGCTGACTGCGGATCATATCATGAGCTCCTGATTGCTAAATTTCGGCTGAAACTTCAGAATGTAGCAAAAAGTATCCCAACTTGCAGATACGACCTTAACTCTATACCCTCCGACTATGCTGTAGAGGTACAAAACAGATATGATGTATTACAGCTGGAGGACAAAAGCTCGCAAGAGATGTGGACAGAAGTAGCTAATACTGTCAAGGAGGCCGCAGAGAAACACATTCCCAAGAAAAGGAACAGTAAGAAGGCTAGATGGCTATCAGTTGAGGCACTGCAAGTTGCAGAGGAACGAAGGAAAGCAAAAATCAAGGGAGATAGATCAGCTATGTTTGAATTAAATAAAGATTTTCAGAAATGAGCTAGAAGAGATAAAAATATATTCTTTAATGAACAGTGCAAGGAAGTTGAAGATAGTAACGGAATGGGGAAGACAAGAGATCTTTATAAGAAAATTAGAGAAATTAAAGGAAAATTCCAGGCAAAAATTGGAATGATAAAAGATAGAAACGGGAAAGATCTGAGTGAAGCAGAGGATGTTAAGGAAAGATGGGCAGAATATGTAGAAGACCTATACGAGAAAGAACTTCATCATGACAGGGCTCCTACTGCTGATATTAATGTTAATTTAGAACTAGAGCCAGATATTTTGGAGAGCGAAATCCAGTGGGCCCTTGAAAATATGGCTGATAACAAAACTAGTGGACATGATGAAATACCAGCAGAATTGTTTAAAGTCACTGGAAAGGATGCAGTGAAAGTGCTGCACTCAATATGTCAAAAAATATGGATCACGCAGCAGTGGCCAGAAGACTGGAAAAGATCAGTATTCATCCCCATCCCAAAGAAGAGAATTTCTAAAGAATGCTCAGATTACCGAATAATCGCACTTATTTCACATGGTAGCAAAGTTATGTTGAAAATCTTACAAAATAGACTTCGCCAATATCTAGATCGAGAGCTACCAGAAGAACAAGCTGGATTTAGGAAAGGAAGAGAACTAGAGATCAAATTGCTAACATTCGGTGGATTATGGAAAAAGCGAGAGAATTCCAGAAAGATGTGTACCTCTGCTTTATTGACTACGCCAAAGCCTTTGACTGCGTCGATCACAACAAATTATGGAACGTACTGGAAAACATGGGTGTACCAGATCACCTCATTCATCTGATACGGAGTTTATACCTTGACCAAGAAGCCACGGTGAGAACTATGTATGGAACAACGAAATGGATAAAGATTCAGAAAGGGGTCCGGCAAGGATGCATACTGTCACCGTACTTATTCAATCTGTATGCAAAACATGTTATGAGGAATGCGAGGCTCGATGAAGGAGAAACAGGAATTAAAATAGCTGGAATAAATGTAAACAACCTCAGGTACGCGGATGATACGATCCTGTTGGCAGAAAGTGAAGAAGAATTGAGAACACTCTTACTGAAGGTGAAAGACGAAAGTGAAAAGGTCAGTCTTATGCTGAATGTGAAGAAAACGAAAATTATGGCAACTACACCTATCAATTCGTGGGATATAGCAGGAGAAACCGTGGAGGTAGTGACCACATTCAGTTATCTCGGTTCCCAGATCTCTGCTGATGGCGACTGCAGCCATGAAATCCGGAGACGCCTGTTGCTCGGTAGACAGGCGACGTCAAACCTTGACAAGGTTATAAGGTCCAGAGATATAACACTAGCAACAAAGATCCGTATTGTGAGGGCTATGGTCTTTCCAGTTGTGATGTATGGATGTGAGACCTGGACCATTAGAAAGGATGAACGGCGAAGAATTGACTCCTTCGAATTGTGGTGTTGGAGGAAACTTCTTAGAGTTCCATGGACTGCAAAGAGAACCAACAGATCAATATTGGAGCAAATTAAACCAGATTTCTCCCTGGAAGGTCTAATGTTAAAACAAAAGCTGACCTACTTTGGACACACAATGCGAAGGCATGCCTCGCTGGAAAAAACATTAATGCTGGGGAAGATTGAAGGAACTAAAAGAAGAGGACGTCAGAGGATGAGATGGATCGATGGCATCACAGAGGCAATGTGTTCCAACCTGGAAGGTCTACGGGAGAAAGTGCAAGACAGGAAAAAGTGGCGTGATTTGGTTCATGGGGTCACGAAGAGTCGGAACCGACTAAACGAATAGAGAGAGAGAGAGAGAGAATGTTGATGATACACAGTATGAATTTACTACAATAAGCCCCACTAATTGCATACGACTAGACCCTGACGTGCCAAAATCAGTAGGGTTTATTCTAGCCAAAACGGTACTTAAGTTATAACAGAAATCTTCAAACTGGAATATAATGAGTCGCTACCAAACTTCATGTCTCCCTCAGCGACCCGACCATATCACGGTGAGTCTCCTAAAAAAGCTTTTATCGGCGAACATGTTTGTTCAAAGAAATGATTATTTTGGGTGACTTTTCTTTGGATAATAGGTGAAACTTCAGTTTAGCAATATTTATATACCTCTACATTGTTTAAGCTTTTACATATTGCACCATAACGTTTCCGACATTATACAGTTCTTTTCCTATATATTTTGTTCTCGAAGATTCTTAACATGAAAGGAATTTTTCAATCTTACCATAACGCACTGATTGTTTACCTGAAGCTTACTACCTAACTTTCATATGAATTCGTAGGTCTTGCTTTCTGCAACTCTTTGTGTCCGCTTTATACCACTCTACTCCCAAGGTAGACAGCATTTAGTAGTGACCGTACTTTTAGGTTATTGGTATCTTTTACGTTACTTTTACACTTAGGACAATGGAGTATTTAATGCTTCCTTATAATGCCAACAGCTTTTTAGACCCAAACTGACACAGTCCCGTTTTCACTTGTCGGAATTCGGTGTTTTAACCACACCTGACGAGTATGATTAGGACCCGTTTATTTTATCAGAGAAAGAAGATGGTATTCATTTTATGGGCTTCTACTTCGACAATACAGTGGTCTTCGCATACTCATTTACCTTTAATTTTTTTCCGTACCCACGTACATCATCGCTACACAACTTAGGTCTTAGTATTTAGATGGTTGGCATCTATAGATAGGTCGTGTTAGGATTGCTTTATACTCCCAATGACATTGTACTACCTTCCTTAAGTAGGATCTGAGTTTCTTGGTTATTTGGTTCACTGTGGTAAAGCCAATCTGTTCAGTGATATAAATGAAAGCAACCATATCTTTTATTCCGATTTTCTGTATAACCTAGGCCACAACTTAGTTGTGAATATTCTTGGTGTACGCTATGCATGCTATTTTCTCTTAATATGCCGACTGCCATTGTGTTTTGTGTCAAGTTATTTTTGATACTGTGACAACTACTTGTCTTACAATCCGTGATATTGCCTAGGCTGTAAATATGGAAACTATTGTAATTCATACCTAACTATTTGACATTTTACTTCAAATGAATGATTGGGACTCATATACACTAGTCGGTTCCTCATCTACAAGGATTTTATAGGATTTCATTATTTGAAAAAAAGACGTGCTTTGTTTCTACGAAGCTCTTGATTGTACGCTGTTTAGTGCTGATCTTTTTAATGATTTTACATGCTCCCTAGTAAATCTGTCATGTAAAATAGTTTTATGAGTAACAAATGTGTACAACTGTTTTAGTCTATTGTGCTAGATATACAAAGTGGTTTGGTTTAATGATATTAACAAATATATACTCATGTTTTAGTCTATTGTGCGCGATGTACACTTAGATTTGATTTAACGCTAATACTTCCATTGTTTTTAAGATTAAGCGGTATTATGATTACATGTCACTTGTAAACTTGACTTGTACTACCTTATATCACTACATGTATACTCCTTTATTATAGAGGGGCCTGAAGATGGCAATATTGAATTGCCGAAACTGTTAGCATTTGATGTATAAAATGAAATAATCCAAAATATTCGGCTGTTGGTAAAGGTTTTTGAATCGAGAAATACGTACCAGCCGATGTCCCCTCGCCAGTATGGACCGACAGAGACTGATTTTGAGACTAAGTCGGTGAAAAGTCTAGTAGGAAGATGAGAGTCCGCTTCCTAAGGAGCTATCACGGGAGATGCGTGGACTGACTACTACAGGAAAAGCTAGGCGTAGAGTACCAGGTCACATTTGCTTTCTCCAATTTCGTGGTATACCTTTTTGCTTCCAGCACATGTTTAAAAAATGTAACATTTATTTAAGGTGTGCCGGCTGTTATGACCGTGCGGTTCTAGGCGCTTCAGCCTGGAACCGCGTGACCGGTACGGTCGCAGGTTCGAATCCTGCCTCGGGCATGGGTGTGTGTGATGTCCTTAGGTTAGTTAGATTTAAACAGTTCTAAGTTCTAGGGGACTGATGACCTCAGATGTTCAGTCCCATAGTGCACAGAGCCATCTGAACCATTTTTATTTAAGGTGTAGTGATAATCTTCCATATGTAATTAATTCTGCAACACATTCGTCTAAACCTGAGGCTTTTCGAATTTTTGTGATTTTCAAGGCTACTGTTAATTCTTTTTGAGTCGTGCCAGCTTTCGTACTATCGATTCTCCTCCATAAATCGTACCCTTTTGGCGCTCGTGGTGCTGCCGCGACTTGATAAACCGAGTGAATGTGCAGAGTGAGAGGCAGCTGGTAACGGCGCGTGGTCGATAGTGAATACGAGAGGCAACTTTGGCAGTGAATACTGTCGCTATGAAAACGTTCATTCGGACCAGCGGTTATATTGGACGCGTTTTAGGGTGAACTGCGTAGCGAAGAATTTGGTGGGAGTTAGCCGCTTATGTTGTTGCGGGTCCTCTCTCGTGACGTACCTTTCGGGATGCTGTTGGACACGGACTTCAACTGATGTAATAAGGTTATATCACTGTATTTACGTCATTAGTTGGAGGCACATTACCTGAGACAGATTACTGATTGATTCTCAATCACAAAACCCTGTGCACAGTTTAACTTGTGGTTTGCCCCTACGAAACTTGTTGTACCATTCTGAGTGTATCAATTCGTGTTGCCGTTTGATTGTGTTGATATTCTGGTTTACCATTTAAACCTTAGGGCTTACTGTGTATTATTTAATAATCTTAGTGTTCAGTCTGTTTCAGAGAGCACTGTGCTTCATTGAACAGACCGATGGACCAATGTATTGTTATTCTTCCAGATCTTTCTGCGGAGTCTTGAATGTTTCGGTGCATCAAGGACTTGTAAGTATTGTAAGGCTAAATCCTTGAAGTTATCTTATGTAAGTGTGATTTGAATTGCTTGTTTAAAATACCCGGGGTTTGCAAGTAATTTGGTTACTTCTTGGAGGCACTGACAATTTGTTTAAGTGATTTGGTACTAATTTGATGTTTCATCTAATATTATTCTGAGAGCACTGCCTTGGGTTCATTGGGGTAGAATTATTTATTTAAGAAGTTTAAGTTGTAGCGTGTTCGTTATCGTATTGGAGTGCGCGACAAACTGGATCGTAATATCTTACGATTTGTTGTATCTCTGAGCCTGGGTTGTGGGTTTGACCTACGCCTTCGGGCCCTTGTGTGTCCTCCTTATTTAGTAGAGTCTAACGTTACGTTTACGCGCCAGGTACACCCTGTAACAATTACCTGTTTTGAAGGCAGTACTCTTTGAAGGTGTCTATGTGAGACAAAGTCGGTCTAAGACTTATATACCTCGCGCTATTGCTGGTCGAACGGGACAACAGGCCATTGTCCACGTGGCCTGTTGTGTACGAAATTCGTGTCAGTACCAGGTTGGCGCCTGGAGATCAGATATATTTATAAGTGTCATCTATTGGTCCGAGGTTCACTAATTTAAAAGGAATTTCTGTATATGTCATTTCTACGTGTCCTCTTCATTCGTAAGCTAAATTGTTTCAGACAAAAGACTTTCATGTTTAAAGTTGCTTATTCTGTTTATTCAGTAACGAATGCATTTGTCAAGTGTGTCATTTACTGTCTGTAACACAATTTTGCCACTGTTCAGTATGTCTTCAGTCTAGTCCTCGAGACGCTTAACGTCGAAAGCGTTTTTTTGTAATCGCATTACTATAATCCCATGAAATTTTCATTAACGTAAATTGGCTTCTGCCGTTTGATCCGTAACGATTGATCCGTATCATTCTACTGTTAACCATGTTACAACAATCCAACGAAAGTTGCATTAGCGTAAATCGGCTACTCCGTCTGATGTGTAACTAGTAATTTCCATAACAACTAACTGTTCAGTGAGTTGTTATTTAATCCTAGTTTGTTGCTTTAACTGAACGTATCTGTATCAGAATTATTGGGTCAAAGGCAAACTCGTGCCTGTTTAGATATCTAGTAAATAATCGTTAGGCAAAATTTTTTGTTATAGTTGTTATTTGAATTAATTGTTTACATGAATAAAGCTTTGGGTGATAAAAGGTGAATGAAGTTGTCCCTTCCACTAAGATCCGGTTCTTCCACTTAGTCGTTTCTGGCCGTTATATGAGGCGCTGAAGTATCCCCTTACTACTTTTATTGTTATATCATCTAGGCCTACTATCTCTATTTCTGGATTTTCTTCTTTCATCTCATCATCAGTGTTAGCATCGTAACATAGATTTTCGCAGTACTTAATTCGCTTTTCTTTCGTAATATTATGTAAATGAATTATATCCTTTTCTGTTTCATTAAATTTTTTCTAAGCTATGTATGGTATCAACTGACGGCCACGAATATCACTTTTTACACTGAAGCGCTAAAGAAACTGGTATAGCCATGCGTATTCAAGATTTATGCAAAAGGCAGAGTACGGCGCTGCAGTCAGCAATGCCTATATAAGGCAATAAGGATCTGTCGCAATTGTTAGATTAGTTACTGCTTCTACAATGGCATGTTAACAAGATTTAAGTGAGTTTGAACGTGATGTTACAGTCGGTGCACGAGCGAAGGGACACAGCATCTCCGAAGTAGCGATAAAGTGGGAATTTTTCGGTACGACTATTTCACGAGTATACCGTGAATATCAGGAATACGGTATAACATCAAATCTCCGACATCGCTGCAGCCGGAAATAGATCCTGCAAGAACGGGATCAACGATGACTGAAGAGTATCGTTCAATGTGACAGAAGTGCAACTCTTCCTCAACTTGCTGCAGACTTCGATGCTAGGCCATCAACTAGTGTCAGCGTGCGGACGATTCAACGAAACAATCATCGATGTGGGATTTCGGAGCGGAAGTACCACTCTTGTACCCTTGATCACTGCACGACACAAAGCATAATTCCTCGCCTGGGCCCTTCACCACCGACATCGGAATGGAAACATGTTGCCTGGTCGGACGAGTCTCGTTTCAAATTGTATCGAGCGCATGGACGGGTACGGGTATGGAGACAACCTCATGAATCCTTGGACCCTGAATGATAACAGGGGACTGTTCAAGCTGGTGGAGGCTCTGTAATGGTGTGGGACGTGTGCAGTTGGAGTGACAGGGGACCCGTGATACGTCTAGATACGACTCTGACAGCTGACATATACGTGAGCATCCTCTCCAAATACCTGCATCCATTCATGCCCATCGTGCATTCGGGTAGACTTGGGCAATTCCAACAGGACAATACGACACCCCACACGTCCAGAATTGCTACAGAGTGGCTCCAGGAACACTCTTCAGAGTTTAACCACTTCCACTGGGCACCAAACTCCCCAGACTTGAATATTACTGAGTATATCTTGGATGCTTTGCAACAAACTGTTCATAAGAGATTTCCACCCCCTCGTACTCTTACGGATTTATGGACAGGCCTGTAGGATTCATGGTGTCAATTCCCTCGAGCACTACTTCAGACATTAGTCCATGCCACGTCGTTTACAGAACTTCTGCGTGCTCGCATGTGCCCTACACGATATTAACCACACGTACCAGTGTCTCTGGCTCTTCAGTGTATATCACTAATCTATCTGTCCCAGACTTGTGGTGGGTTCTTTTCACTATTACGATGGTTGAATGAGAAGTAATGCCTTGTTAGCCGTCATTTCCTAGTTAACAGCGTTGTGATGTAACGCTCCGAATTTATTGTTGTTCCACAGTCTATGAAATCAACATGGATAACACCATCTGCGTCCCAGAAAACTTTGGCCATGATTTTTTCCACCTGAGGGCTGCACCTTGAATTTCTTTTTCTGGGGTGAGCCGTTGTGTCGGTATTCCATAGACTGACCTTTCGTCTCCGGATCGTAATGGTATACCCACGTTTCGTCTTCTGTCACAACTGAATGGTGAAAGCGTCACCTTCATTCTCGTAACGCTAGAGGAGTTCCTGGCATTTCAAGTCTATGCGCTTTCCTTTCAGGAGGCAGCATCCGGGGTACCCATCATGCACAAATGTTCCGATAGCCAAGCAAAGCAATAATGTGACCCACACGTTCTTCTGAAATGCCGATTGTGCTTGTAATTTCTCTTTGAGTGATACGACGATCGCCCTGAATCAATCTGTCAACATTTTGCTTGTGAAACTCGGTGGTTGCTGTCACACAGGACGTCCAACTCTTTGTTTGACACGCAGATCAGATGTTCCCCCCTCAACATCATTAAACTTACACAGCACTCACATCAACACAATCACCATAAACTGCTTTCATTCTCTGATGAATCTCCTGTGGTGTAATACATTCTGCTTTCAAGAATTCAATGACGGCGCGTTGCTTAAATCGCATTGACCGACCGTCTGCACAGGGTTCCATACTTTACACTGTAACAACACAACTGTTCAATGCTAATGCACCCCGCCAACTGGAGCTGTAGAGAAGAGGCTACGGAACAAGCCACTACTTGCCGCATACCAATGCTGCCAACTGTTGAAGAGTGACGAAGGTGGAGGCATTATTTTTCAGTGAAATATCGTATTTTTTGTAATTCCTTTTCTGTTTATAGATTTGTTTATTTTCCAGGATAGACTTTCAAAGATACTTTTTAGCTGCTGTTTCTGCTGAACAAATTTTTAATCCACGCCTTCGGTGATATTTCTTGTTTTTTCCCCTAATGCCTCATTTGCTAGTTTTATTGGTTTTTCAGTATTTGTCCATTCTTTTTCACTGGTGTCTAGGGTAGCTCATTAGCTAACTGTTTTTACTCTAATGCAGTTAACGATTTTCTAAGATGTATGTATACTTTTCCAGTCACGCATGACGCATGGCAGTCGTCATGGCGCATTCATAAATCGTCCATTCAACAATTTCATAAAGTTTCACCATTCTGCAAAAAATGCACATGAATTCCGAATGGCATAATGGTGTAGCTGGAAAGTCAAGTAATTTTGTTAATATTATAACAAGTCAAACAATGAATGTAGAAAAATGGTTCAAATGGCTCTGAGCACTATGCGACTTAATTTCTGAGGTCACTAGTTGCCTAGAACTTACAACTAATTCAACCTAACTAACCTAAGGACAGCACACATATCCATTCCCGAGGCAGGATTCGAACCTGCGACCGTAGCGGTCGCTCGGTTCCAGACTGTAGCGTCTAGAACCGCACGGCCACTCCGGCCGGCACGAATGTAGAAGATGTCGTCTGTGAGGAGCATGCGAAAATAGTACAGATTAATCGGGAAAGCTGAAAGTTGCTCCTCGCATATTTTTATGCATTATATGACTTACCTTTTAGAGCAGAAACAAATTCAGATGATGTTTATGGTTTTTTATAGCAGTTTAAACATGTCAAGTGGCGAAACATTGCGGAAACGTTTTGAAAATGCGCCTAAAGATGCTACCATAGTTTCTCTTTGAACCCAAACTGACGTAGATTCCGAAACAAACAGTACAGTTTTAAGTTACGCATTATCCTATAGGCCGTGCGTGTATGGGAAGACGATGTAGTTTCCACATAAATTGATTTGAAAATAGATGTTGAAACCTGTGGCAATGATTCAAAAGCTGAAAATACGGAAAACGCTATTTAGCCTACACGATATTTTAATGGTAGGAACACAATCACTTGACAGAATAGGGTTACTACGGCACGGTATCAACCAGAAATAACGTAAATGAAGGGAAAACATTGAATACGACAATTAAAAAATAGGTTATAATATAAATGTCCTGTTAGCTTATTGGCGTTTATAACATTCATCAGGTACCAAGAGGACAAAGTAACGGGAACATGACAATGTCCTCAAAATTTCTTAATCACATGTATGGGTAACTGCTTTGCTCCTTCTGACATAAAATTCCGCGGGCGCCCTTGTCACTGTGTAAATAGTTGAGAGATGCTGTTGGACGTGAGAGTACTTGACGGTCATTACTACTATGTATATTTTGTATATGTATGAGGTCATTTGAAGGTAACACTATAAATCCAAATATCCGTATGTATTTAATGTTTGTTTGCCTTGAAGTGATTTCCATACGTTTAAACTAAGAAACATTTAATAAGATTTAACTATATTAATATTATGTGGGACCGAGAGTTTAGAATGTGAATGCGGCTTTCGAAATAATAGTGTATAGCAGCTTTGTGTGGTACGTGAGCATGGATAGCAATTTGGTAACCGCAGAGAATAGTGCAGAGACGCGTTTCTTATCGGGTGGACTTATGAAGCCCAATGCGAACAGCCGGCTTAAAATTCCAGTGTGTCGATGTGGCTGTCATCATGAACTGATGTATCGTTGAGAAATATGAACTCAATGGCTGTAAAAGGACAAATTTATCGAGGGAATTGATTCCAATATCGAATACATCCTTGAACTGTGTACCGCATACAAAAACTGCTACATTACTGCGGTTACAAGCGCTTATTGCTTTAGTGACGCTGGCAAACATTACGTCGTTCAGTGCGGATTACATCTGATTTTATCGTCAAGCACCAAGGCACACACTAACAAAAAGACGACAGCACCTTTTACTGTATCTTTACACTAATTATCTTGTTGAAGAGGATAGCTGAAACGGCATAATTTAAGGATTGCAATCACTGATACATGTTTGTGTGTGACGCCAACGTAAGACAAATCACCGTATCTCACAGTTAAGTATCATTCTCCGGACATTGAAACTGTTAGGCAGCTCTTAATTGATATAAAGCACTCCGTCTTCAAGCCACGAGTGGCCTACCGGGACCATCCGACCGCCGTGTCATCCTCAGGGAAAGAATGCGGACAGGAGAGGCGTGTGGGCAGCACATCGCTCTCCCTGTCGTTATGATGGTATTCTTGACCAAAGCGCTACTATTCGGTCGAGTAGCTCCTCAATTGGCATCACGAGGCTGAGTGCATCCCGAAAAACGGCAACAGCGCATGGCGTCTGGATGGTCACCCATCCAAGTGCCGGCCATGCCCAACAGCGCTTAACTTCGGTGATCTCACGGGAACCGGTGTATCCACTGCGGCAAGGCCGTTGCCCCTCTGAATGGATATGACTGCATTAAATCTTTTTGGAACTTTCGTGCGTTACACATTCTTGACTTACGAAATATTCTACTTCATATTTTGCATTTTATCTTATTATATGGAAATTGAAATGAACAGTGCTTATAAAAGTTGCTCTTCCTTTTGTACGTTGAGTGAGATTTTACAGTAGACTACGTAATATTTCATTCGAAGTGTTACTGAAATATGTGTGTCGCAAAATGGGCGCCATTAAGCCAGTTAGCTTCGATCAGTCACAGCAAAGTAGCTACCTTTTAATTGTAAGATCGTTTAGTAGAGGCAAAGTTTTAAACTACACTAGTTCCTTGTTGAATAAAGTTCGTTTGCGTTCGAGAAGTTACCATTTTGGAGTATTCAAAAGACACTGAGGAAACTTCTCAGCTGTGCTGATGAATGATATGAGTTTCGGTGAATTCTGGACACAGTCAAATTTTATAAATTTTTGTAGATCTTCTAGCGTCAAATACGACTGATCTTTTACTCGCTTCATTAGTAAAGGGTCAGGCTTCTTCTCCGTTCCTTAAAGTTAATCTCCAGTTACAATTTCGTTTGACATATCAATTAAATTTTTGTGATTCTGGCGTGAACACATACTGATAGGAAGATTAATTAAGTGGCGAATCCTGGTTTCTCTGTAGCACTCACGAGAACTTGGTGTCAGTTCCGACCAGTTCCCACGAGTTCGATATTCACCTGTCGCCAACAGTGTCGCTTTCTCGTTACGTCCACGCTACGATGTGTCGTCGTCGTCATCTGGGTCTCTTTGTCTACCAGGCGTGACGTTTATGCCAAATGTGACTTCAAGAGCACGCACAAAGAGAATTATGATATGGATTCTATAGTAACGACGGAGACTGCTGTGTATATGGATTACGTAACCATGCTTGACACGAGGACAGTGTCTCGAAATCGCGAACGCGGTGCATAAAAACATTTAATAATAGTACAGGCTTCTTGGCCGCGGTTCTGACCGCATATGCGAATGTCACATACACTTCAAATTAGCCACTGTCTAATTTTCCGATGTTTTATACTTTGTTTCTCCATAGAGGACGATGTATGTAATTTTTTTTTTTTTTTTTATTCAGCTGTGTGGACGATTTTTGGCCCGAAACACGCTGACAATGTTACCGACTTGCTACAATGCTCTTTCTCGTATTAAACAACACAAATGTAGGAGAGACTGCATTTTAGACTTTTCAAGTATTCCAAGTCAACTAATTACAGGAGATAAATACCAACAGTTCGTTATCGGACATTTTTACGTATCACACATTCTCATCCCCAACCCCACTCCAAGGAGTAGGAGAGGCATCTCACTATCCCAGTTACAATAAGGCATGTATACTGACTATCCGAGAAACTTCTAGAGGTTGTAGAGAGGGTCTCTATGAAGGGGAAGCCTTATCTGATGACAGAAGAAGAAACAGGATTTGATATAGAAGAGATAGGGGAGCCAGTATTAGAATTTTGAAAGAGCCGTGTAAGACTAAAGATCTAATAGAGCAGAACGGTTAGATATCATTCCGTCAGAATTTCAAAATCATTGGGGTAAGTGGCAACAAAATGACCATCGACATTGGCGTATAGAACGTATGAGTCCGGCGATATACCATCATATTTTCGGAAAAACATCATCCACACAATTTTAAAGATAGCCAGAGCCGACAAGTGTGAGACAGGTGCTTAACAGTTCATGCAGCCAGGTTGCTGATAAGAACAACATCCAGAAGAAAACTGAGGGTCTGTTAGATGACGATCATTTAGGCTTCAGGAAAGGTAAAATACCAGAGGGGCATTTCTAATACTGCAGTTGACAATGAAAGCAAGACTAAAGAAAAATCAAGTCTCGTTCATAGGATCTGCCGACTTGGGAAAAGCGTTCAACGAGGTCAAATGGTACAGCACTGTTTGAAATTCTGAGAGAAATAGGGGTTAGCTATACGGAAAGTACGGTATGTAAAAGAACCAAGAGGGAGCAATAAGAGTGAAAGCTCAAGAACAAAGTGCTCTGACTAAAGAAAGTGTAAGACAGGGAAGCAGTCTTTCGAGCCTTCTGTTCAACCTATACATCGAAGAAGCAATAACGAAAAGAAAAGAAAGGTTGAAGAGTGGGACTGAAATTCAAGGTGAAAGGATATAAGATTCGCCGATGGCATTGTTATTCTCAGTGAAAATGAAGAAGGATTACAGGATCTGCTGAATGGAATGAACAGCCTAATGAGTACAGAATGTCAATTGGGGGTAAATCGAAGAAAGATGAAAGTAATGAGAAGTAACTGCAATGAGAACCGCGAGAAACTTAACATCTGGATTGTTTATCACGAAATAGACGAGGTTAAGGTATTCTGATACACAGGCAGTACGGATGGAGCTAGGAGCATATAAAAAGCAAACTAGCACTGGCAAAAAGGACATTCTTTCACCAAGAGAAGACTCCAAGTAACAAACATAGGCTTAGTTTAATAGGAGAAATTTCTGAGAATGTACATTTGGAGCACAGTATGGTACGGTAATGAAACAGGGGCTGTGGGCAAACCGGAAAAGAAGAGAATCGAACCATTTGAGACGTGCTGCTACAAACGAGTGTTGAGAGTTAGGTGGACTGATAAGGTAAGGAATAAGGATGTTCTCTGGGGAATCAGCGAGGAAAGGAATATAAGGAAAACAGTTACAAGAAGAAAAGAGAAGATGGTAAGACATCTGTTTAGTCATCACGGAATTACTTCCCTGGTACTAGGGAGAGTTAAATAAGGTAAAAACTGTGGAGGAGAACAGAGACTGGAATAAATCAAGCAAATAACTGAGGACATAAGTCGCATGTGCTACTCTGAGACGAAAACGTCGGCACAGGACCGAAATTGGTGGTGAGCCGCATCAAACCAGTCAGAGCGCTGATGAAGAGAGCGTCTTCAGGAACAAATCGTGGACAGGAACCTGCTGCCCTCATCCAAAAACGTCACAGAGCGTCGACGTCATGGGCGCCAGCAAATGCCTCTAAGTAACCTGTTGCTTGTACGATGATGGAACGTATGCGGAACTCTCGCAACACTGTTTGTTAATCAGTGATTGCAGCTGATTGCTACGATCGCCAGTGGAGAAGATAGAGCTACCTGCTGTGTAGCTAGCTGCTGTGTATACAGACCTTGTCTCCTAAGAATGCCTTGCTCCATTGCCTTGGTGGGAGACGGTTTCGGACACTGGTTTCCATCCGTATTTTGTTTCTCCATTGTATTCCGAAAAAAGTTGGAAGTATTAGTGTTCCATGATAAAGTAAACTGCGGGTGGAATCCAGCGTAGGAAACCATCACGTATTGAGGCAACAGAGCACCGCATTTATAGGAGGCAAAACCTTTCAACGCAGCAGCTAGCTTCGTATTCTTCACTGGTTATGGTGGCAATCAGTTGCGATCAGTGAGTGCGAGACAGCATTGCGAAACACTCCATCTACGGACCATCAGCGTAGAAAGTTACATTGTTTGCTGCCGAAGGGATGTCCTGGAGGTAGGCGCCGGCGCTTATAACTTCGACTATCTGTACTGCCATGGGGTGATGTTTCTGGACATTGGTTTCTGTTGTCGAGTTATTCCTCAAGACACCCTCTGTGCTGCCGTAAACTGCCACCAGCACGCTGGTCGGCAAAGATGTGGCGCGAAGATCGATAGTAGGCGCTGCATCAAGCGCTCCTGTCACGCTAGAGGCCAGAGAGACAAAGAAAAGCAGCACGCTGCCAATGAACTCTCGACAGCAAGTATTTAGGCCACCGCCGCTGACCGTATGGCTCACTGACTCAACTCACCATTTCAGTTTGGCGTTTGTCAGTCCAGAGCAGGTATAACTCATCGCAGCAGTACATAGCGACCAGATCAGTGACGACAACGGGACCAGCAGCGAGGCTAAAGTTTGTAATAGTAAGATTATCGATAATGTCTGCAACAGAACTATTACTGATGAGATTGTACCACAACACAAGCACTCCTTTCCAGTTAAGTAAATACTTACACTACAAGTAAATAAAGAACCGTATTAATCTACATGTGCATTTCTGTTGTAGAGAGAGGATACCGGCCACCCATAACAACGTCCTCTTCCTTGCGGTACAAGATACTACTCCTTCTGCAACCTGTTAAAGTTTCTCGCAACATTTCTGGACACCCTGTATACTAAATGTAGTTGAAATTGCTCCAGGTGTTCGTGAGTTTAGCCCTTAAATCAGCCTATCGACGCCAACAAGAGTGTTTTACTTTCACATTTTTTGAGACAGCAAATGATACTTGTCTAAGTTTGATAGATATTACTCCTGGCGCCTTTCCTAACCATCTCACAGGCCATCGCTAGGAAAGAAACATTATGAGGACTGTCGCCACTGAGACTAGAGATCATGAAAACTGTTAATTCGGTACTAATGAGAGTAGTGAGCGAGTATTTTTTTCTTTCACGTCCCCCTTTCACACACCCCCCCCCCCCCCATCCAACCTGAGAGTATGAGAGGTATATTACCCTCAAAGTATTTCTATACAAATAATTGTAAAAATAATGAGTCATATAAGTACAACATATGGTAGGAATCGCTCCAGAACAAATGTTCCTGAATTACGCTTCTGTGTCCTCCCCACTGACCCTCGCCCTCTCTCTCCCATCCCACCTCCAATAGGAGGTACATATTGTTTTTTTCCAGATAACAGGTGTTATGTGTACCAAGTTTGGTTGAAATCGATGTAGTGGTTCAGGAAGAGATGTGGAACATGCATACTATGTTATAATATGAGTACTATTCGGATAGTAAGGAACTATCGGTCGCGAAATGGAAACCACAGTGAAAATCTGATGATACGCCGGTCTTCTTAGATCTGAGCGCACAGAGAGCGCATAAAGATGCCTAGAAAGTAGCGTCTCCCGCCTAGTGTGGGTGCCTAATAAGAGATTTCGCCTTATTTCGTGCAACCACAAACAACGTAACTGTCTTGGTGTTCCATCTTCATGACATTTTTCGCCTACTCACTACAGGGGCAGTCAGGACGCTCCTGCAGCGTTTCCGATGTCAAGTGTTTGCTCAACCACCGTACACGACGGACTTGGCTCCATCCGATTTTCATCTTTGCTCAGATGAACCGCTAGCTATGAAGCCATCATTTTGGCAGAGACAAAGAGCTACAGACCAGCGTACAAAACTGTCGAAAATAATTGCAGATTTTCGTTTCTGGACAATATAGCACTTCTGTTGCATGGAACTGCTAACCAGTGAACAGGCATGCCCCATGCTATTGTGTCTGAACAACAACTAGACACAATAGTGTGTCGCATACCTGTTTCCTGGTTAGCGGTTTCGTATAACAGTTGTGCTACAGGGTCCGCAACTAAAAGTCTTCGATATTTTTAGACATTTTAGAGATGTTCCCACTTTTATTAATGACGGTTCTGCCCTTTATGACCAGATACGTTTTTTTCGACAATGACTTGTAATTCAAACTACTGTTATTTCTTTTGACACACAAATAAGTTTTGTACTTGAAAATACCGAGGTGGTGCAGTGGTTAGCACACTGGAGGACGACGGTTCAACCCTGCGACCGGCCATCCTGATTTAGGTTTCTACATCTACATCTACATCCATACTCCGCAAGCCACCTGACGGTGTGTGGCGGAGGGTACACTAAGTACCTCTATCTGTTCTCCCTTCTATTCCAGTCTCGAATTGTTCGTGGAAAGAAGGATTGTCGGTCTGCTTCTGTGTGGGCTCTAATCCCTCTGATTTTATCCTCATGGTCTCTTCGCGAGATATACGTAGGAGGGAGCAATATACTGCTTGACTCTTCGGTGAAGGTATGTTCTCGAAACTTTAACAAAAGCCCGTACCGAGCTACTGAGCGTCTCTCCTGCAGAGTCTTCCAATGGAGTTTATCTATCATCTCCGTAACGCTTTCGCGATTACTAAATGATCCTGTAACGAAGCGCGCTGCTCTCCGTTGGATCTTCTCTATCTCTTCTATCAACCCTATCTGGTACGGATCCCACACTGCTGAGCAGTATTCAAGCAATGGGCGAACAAGCGTACTGTAACCTACTTCCTTTGTTTTCGGATTGCATTTCCTTAGGATTCTTCCAATGAATCTCAGTCTGCCATCTGCTTTACCGACGATCAACTCTATATGATCATTCCATTTTAAATCACTCCTAATGCGTACTCCCAGATAATTTATGGAATTAACTGCTTCCAGTTGCTGACCTGTTATTTTGTAGCTAAATGATAAAGGGATCTATCTTTCTATGTATTCGCAGCACATTACACTTTTCTACATTGAGATTGAATTGCCACTCGCTGCACCATGCGTCAATTCGCTGCAGATCCTCCTGCATTTCAGTACAATTTTCCATTGTTACATTGTTTTCCGTTATTCCCTAAATCGCTCCAGGGAAATGCCGGGATGGTTCCTTTGAAAGGGCACGGCCGACTTCTCTTCCCCGTCCTTCCTTGATACGACGAGACCGATGACCTCGCAGTTTGGTCTCTTCCCACAAACAGCCCCACCCAACCAACTTGAAAATACGGATCGTATCACAATAAAATAAAAATTGTTATAGTCAAATGGGGTAAGCATCATTTAAAAAAATTTCCCGCGACTCTGACTCCACCAAAAACAAAAATTATTATTGTAAATAATACGTTTCAGCTATCAGCCGTCCTTTTTAAATTTTATTGGCAGATCTAGATTTCAGCTAGGCTCTAGCCATTCTCAATGCACTATCATTTTAATCAATGCATGTACTGCCTACTGGTCGGGCTTCATCCACAGTTCTTTGAATACTACTCGTGTAGTATTCAATGAACTGTGGATGAAGCCCGACCAACAGGCATTGATCAAAAATGATAGTGCACTGAGAATGGCCAGCTTCTAGCTGAAATCTGGATCTTCCAGGACGACTGAAAGCTGAAATCTATTATTTACAATTCAATATAACAGTCGCTGCGTGCAACAGCCTTCTGAATGGAAGGTAACCTGATAAAAATTATTATAATCAGTTACGGAATAGTGCTGTTTCGGCTATTTCGATAGGCGTGCTTACATTCGCCTGGCGTTTGACACGGGCGAAAAGAGCTCGCAGCGAGGTAAACACACTAGCACGTCGCGCCCCGGTCGGAAGTAAACACCACTCGCAACACGGCCGCCTGAGACTCTGGCAGGCCTTCCCGTGCGCAGTCGGCTCGTGATGTCAGAGGCGGCCGTGTTATCTGCGCAGTGACAGCGGTAGGTGGGTAGGTAGGTAGGCAGGTATACCTGCCGGCGCGGCGCTCTGCACACTCGGGGCCCCGTCCGGTGCTCGACACTTGCGGCGGAATCCAATAACGTCGACAAACAGCTGCTGAGCCGAGCTGCGCGCGCGCGCGTTTACCTGTCCCAGTCCAATACCGCCGCACCGCGGCCGTCCCAGCGGGCGCCGCGCCGAGATATTGCGGCCGGCAGCTGGAGCTGGAGCTGGAGCTGGCCCCTGCCGCCAGCTTATGGCACCTATACACCTGTAGGCTCCCCGTCCTCTGCGGCCGGGGCGACACTACATCAGTCAGTCAGTCGTGAAAGTCCTGTTGAGCTATACAATGAGGTGACGAAAGTCGTGGGAGAGCGATATGTGCGTATACAGATGGCGGTAGTATCGTGTACGCAGTGTATGAAAGGGAAGCCCGCATCTCGTGGTCGTGCGGTAGCGTTCTCGGTTCCCACGCCCGGGTTCCCGGGTTCGATTCCCGGCGGGGTCAGGGATTTTCTCTGCCTCGTGATGGCTGGGTGTTGTGTGCTGTCCTTAGGTTAGTTAAGTTTAAGTAGTTCTAAGTTCTAGGGGACTGATGACCATAGATGTTAAGTCCCATAGTGCTCAGAGCCATTTGAACCATTTTATGAAAGGGAAGTGCCTTCGCGAGGCTGTGTAACATTATGTGATTGCCTTATCATTTTAAACCATTCACTAATCGAGCAGTCGCTTAGTAACAGCTACGGTTACCATATAATGTTGTGAGAATGTAAAAGGTGAACGACCTGTGACGTAAGGTGTTTATTGTCGAAGCGCCATCAGAGATGCACTGAGTTACTGACTTTGAAAACCGCGGCGCAAAAAACAGACAGAAGGAGAACACTTTTACACACTCTTTTGATGTACGAGATATTCTTGATGAACAGTTACTCATTCTTCTCTTGTCTCTTGTAACTTGTGTCGGACGCGCATCTCTTGCCGCCGTATTATTATCGTTAAAAATAATATTATTTTAGTGTAAAGTAAAAGTGCAATACAGAAAGTGCAATACTGGATAGCAGTAGATTTATTGTGCGACGTGTATGTGAAAACGTCAAAGGAATTATTTTCATTACGAGAAGAGAAGTGCCAGTCAAAAGGGCATCCATTATATATCCTTAATTGCAGTGTAAGTTCATCTATTAATTGCCATAAATTCAGAGTTAAATGGAACTGGTGTATGGACTATTTATTTAATATAGAATCTATGTTTCACTCCTTCACGAAGTTATTTAATTTTCTTTATGTTTCTGCCAAATAGAGAGTTCACAGTCACGAATTCTTTTGTCGAAATCGGGCGGAAGTTGCATGCGGCGAAATATTTTCTCCGCGCCATATTCTACTGGTAAATGCATGATAAACTACGGTCCCTTAGGAAATAATTATATTTTGAATAGGCATTTACTCTCCTCTGCAATGCAACTTCCGACTGATCAGACGATCCAACAAGAAACAGCCGCACACTGTCGGCGTTCGCAAATATATTTCCACCGCTGATTATAGCTATATGTTACAGCACAAAAGTAAACATATAGTTATAATTAGCGACTACGAACGGGGACATTTATAACTGTATGTTTATGTATATAAATTACTTAAACATATAGCTATAGCTGTTACATGTAGTCAGGCGACTCATTTGCAAAGGTTTCCGACGTGATTTTGGCCGCACGACGGGAATTAACAGGCTTTGAACGCGGAATGATCCTTGGCCTAGACACATGCGACACTCCTTTTTGGAAATCGTTAGGAAATTCAGTATTCAGAGATCCACAGTCTCAAGGTGTGCCGAGATCACCATTTTTTTGGCGTTACCTCTCACTACGGGCAACGCAGTGACTGTAGGCCTTCACGTAATTACAGGGAGTAGTTCCAGTTACGTAGAGTTATCAGTGCTAACACACAAGCAACACTGAGCGATATAACCACAGAAGTGTATGCGGGACAGACGATGAACGTATCCACTTGGATAGTGCGACGAAGTTTGGCGCTAATCGGTCATGGCAGCAGACGACTGAAGCGAATGCCTTTGCCAGCAGCACGGAGTAGTTCCAGTTACGTAGAGTTGTCACTGCTAACACACAAGCAACACTGAGCGATGTAACCACAGAAGTGTATGTGGGACAGACGATGAACGTATCCATTTGGAGAGTGTGGCGAAATTTGGCCCTAATGGGCCATGGCAGCAGACGACTGAAGCGAATGCCTTTGCCAGCAGCACGAGACAGCCGAAGTGCCTCTCCTGGGTTCGTGAATGAATGAATTGTGCCAAAAAATGGTTCAAATGGCTCTGAGCACTATGGGACTTAACATCTGAGGTCATCAGTCCCTTAGACCAAGAACTACTTAAACCTAACTAACCTAAGGACATCACACACATCCATGACCGAGGCCGGATTCTTACCTGCGATCGCAGCAGCAGCAGCGCGGTTCCAGGCTGAAGCGCATAGAACCGCTCGGCCACAGCGGCCGGCAATGAATTGTACCCTGGACGTTTGGAAAACAGTGACGGGGTACGATGAATCCCGATTTCAGTTGGCCTATTGTCGTCCGCTGCCTGATTGCCGCATGCTGTCTCCGACGCAAGCTATATCGGGCGTCCAGCGAAAAGTTAAGTGAATTTGTCCGGGATATGAGACTGCAGATTTGTCAGCATTGCTGTAGTGCTTTAAAATACAGCTTGGTCCATTGATCGTGACCGGGCCAAATATCTCACGAAATAAGCGTCAAACGAAAAAACTACAAAGAACGAAACTTCTCTAGCTTAAAGGGGGAAAACCAGATGGAGCTATGGTTGGTCCGCTACATGGTGCTGCCATAGGTCAAACGGATATCAACTGCGTTTTTTTTAATAGGAACCCCAATTTTCTATTAAATATTCGTGTAGTACATAAAGAAATATGAATGTTTTAGTTGGACCACTGTAATAGTCACAAACATATGGCTCACAATTTTAGACGAACAGTTGGTAACAGGTAGGTTTTTTAAATTAAAGTGCAGAACGTTGGTACGTTTGAACATTTTATTTTGGTTGTTCCAATGTGATACATGTTCCTCTGTAAACTTATCATTTCTGATAACGCATGTTGTTACAGCGTGATTACCCGTAAATACTACATTAATGCAATAAATGCTCAAAATAATGTCCGTCAACCTCAATGCGTTTGGCAATACGTGTAACGACATTCCTCTCAACAGCGAGTAGTTCGCCTTCCGTAATGTTCGCACTTGCGTTGACAATTCGCTGACGATGGTTGTCAGGCATAGTCGGTGGATCACGGTGGCAAATATCCTTCAACTTTCACCACAGATAGAAACCCGGGGACGTCACATCCGGTGAAAATGCGGGCCATGGTATGGTGCTTCGACGACCAATCCACCTGTCATGAAATATGCTACTCAATACCGCTTCAACGGCACGCAAGCTATGTGCCGGACATCCATCATGTTGTAAGTACATCGCCATTCTGTCATACAGTGAAACATCTTGTAGTAACATCGGTAGAAGATTACGTAGGAATTCAGCATACATTGCACCATTTAGATTGCCATCGATAAACTGGGGGCCAATTACCCTTCCTCCCATAACGCCGCACCATACATTAACCCGCCAAGGTCGCTGATGTTCCACTTGTCGCAGCCATCGTGGATTTTCAGTTACCCAATAGTCCATATTATGCCGGTTTACGTTACCGTTGTTGGTGAATGACGCTTCGCCGCTAAATAGAACGCGTGCAAAAGATCTGTCATCGTCCCGTAATTTCTCTTATGCCTAGTGACAGAACTGTACAAAACGTTCAAAGTCGTCGCCATGCAATTCCTGGTGCATAGAAATATAGTACGGGTGTAATCGATGTTGATGTAGCACCGACGTTTTTGAGATTCCCGATTCTCGCGCAATTTGTCTGCTACTGATGTGCGGATTAGCCACGACAGCAGCTAAAACACATACTTAGACATCATTATTTGTTGCAGGTCGTGGCTGACGTTTCACATGTGCCCTTGTTAAATGTTACAGCTGGCTGGTGTTTCGAAGTAAGCGCTACCTTTCCACCTACGGGTACCGGTGCTGTGAAATCCTGAGTAACGGGAGGTGACTCCGGGTCGAAGCTCGAGAAGTGGGTCCTGTACGAACTGTCGGCTTCCACCTTCCGCCTTGGCTCCTCCAAGTTACGGTTTCGTTCCGCCTTCGAGCGACCTGGCGTAACTCCTCGCTAATTAATTCTGGTGCTAATTATGTTTACTCGGAAAATTATTTTTTTTATTAAACTTTTTCTGAAGAGCAACATAGAACTGTGAATTAATTTTAAGCCGTCAGGCGCATTGTTGTTAGTGGTGTAAGTTTTCTCATATATGAGATGAACTTGTTTCATAAAAGATATTGGTAGCAGATTAAGATATTGTTGTCTTAAAACAATTTGTTTATATGATTGTCAAACGAAACGAGTGATAACAAAAGGGGTCCAGTCTTTCCTATTTGTTTCCCTATTCCCTAGTAGACCAGGCACCAAATGGCAGACATGTTTCAGTTTTCAACTATTGAGATTTTGATGTAAAAATATGTATAGAAAGAAGAGTAACTGATGACCCAAGAATGAAGATTTAAATTGTAAACAAATAAGACAGTATAACTGAGCCATGACACTCAATGCCAGGGGTTGCTTTGATTCGACAAGAAGATATTTTCGAGAGTTTTGAGAGGTCGAGTAGAGAAACTAGCCGCTAGTGGTGGGGGCTGCGGTGCGAAAGTGGAGGATCTTGCGAACGACGGTGGCGAGAGAGAGTTGTAAGAGGTCTGTGGGCTCGCACCGAGTGTGAGGACCGGCCCCTAATCGGTTGCCTGCATCTGCCTTGGTCGTCTAGGATTGTCCTCCGCTGAAGTGGTCCGCGGAGCTGTGAAGCGGTGGCCACGTCTCTATTGACGCCACGGTGTACGCTGCCCGATGGGGAGAACTCCGGCGACTTAAAACGGTGAGCCTTGCTGTGCATCGGACAAACCTGAGTGTAAAGACTGTGATTGACAAGTTGGATACGATGAACTGAGCATTTGAAACAAGGTATTCTGGTTAAAGGTCTCACAAGTGTAGTGGGCTCAAGCATACGTTTCCATGTGACTTTGTGGTGGTCTGTTAGTATTCACAACTGTAAACGCTCCCTTGCAATATCATGCTTGCTATAATTAGATACACTGAGTCTTATTATTGTAGACTGGCAGTAACTTGGTACATTCAAATTTCATTATTGTCAGATAACGGAGTTAAACCTAATGTCAGTACTCATATTTAACCTTGTGTCAGTGCTCCTATATCAGGCGCCCCTTTAAGTACTATAAGCTATCGGTGTGGCCAGCTATTGGTCCTTAGTAATGTTATAAAGTTAATCTGCTTTAGTGCGTTACTCCTGGGGTCCTGTAATTGGGCGCCTTTCCCTCCATGTTGTTGGGCAAGTAGTTCAAGCTTTTTATGGTGGTCCAAATGCAGGTGGTCTGGGACGATCAGTTGATGGAAGAAGCAAACTGCACAAGGCAGGTATTTGTAAACCTACCGTAACAAAGGAGAACGGGTCGGTGCCTTGCTCTTGAATGATTATGGACTATGTTATGTACATAACAGTTCTGTTAAATTTATTATGTTTAAAGGTTTGTTAAAGTGCCTCGCTTAATTTGCTTGTCACTTGGCAACCGAACTGTGTCTAAGTGCGTGTCTAGCAGTATTTTCTTCCATTCTATACGGATGCATGAAATTCATTTAATCACATCATACCCCCCTGAACCGTGGACCTTGCCGTTGGTGGGGAGGCTTATGTACATCAGCGATACAGATGGCCGTACCGTAGGTGCAACCAAAACGGAGGGGTATCTGTTGAGAGGCCAGACAAACGTGTGGTTTCTGAAGAGTGACAGCAGCCTTTTCAGTAGTTGCAGGGGCAACAGTCTGGGTGACTGACTGATCTTGCCTTGTAACACTAACCAAAATGGCCTGCTGTGCTGGTACTGCGAACGGCTGAAAGCAAGGGGAAACTACAGCCGTAATTTTTCACGAGGGCATGCAGCTTTACTGTATGATTAAATAATGATGGCGTCTTCTTGTGTAAAATATTCCGGAGGTAAAATAGTCCCCCATTCCGATTTCCGGGCGGGGACTACTCAGGTGAGCGTCGTTATCAGGAGAAAGAGAACTGGCGTTCTGCGGATCGAAGCGGCGAATGTCAGATCAGGTTTGAAAATTTAAAAAGGGAAATGGGTAGGTTAAAGTTAGATGTAGGGGGAATTAGTGAAGTTCGGTGGCTGGAGGAACAAGACCTCTGGTCATGTGAATCAGGATTATAAATACCTACTTCACTCCCCTGACTTAAGCCCTCGTGAATTCAACTCGATTTCTAAACTGAAGGAAACGCTTCACGACGTTCGCTTCAGAACAGCTACAAATTCGTCGGGCAATAAACCGCGCCGCTCGAACTGTCAACACAAGTGACACTGCTAAGAGTATTCTACGACTTCCACATCGCTGGCAGGAGGTTATACACAATGCTGGTGACTACTTTGAAGGTCAGTGAAACTTATAAACACCTATCTATTTTGTACGAGCTGTAAATAAATAGTTGATATTATTAAAGTTCCAACCCTCGTATTACCGCCAGCAGTACAAATCGCAATCAAGTCCAACCGCTTCGTTGGCTCTCTGATTTGTCACCTGTACACACTAAGCATATGTCGGTCAGCGAAGCTGTTGGTTGTCGTTCTTTGTCCCTCGTTGGTCTAGTGTGTACCCACTTCTAGGGGAAGGGCAGCGTACCTCGGCTGGTTATCTGGGGTCACACACCGTCTACAGCACCGCATCTTCTGGAACCTCGTAACTTACACGCGCTAAGATTATCAGTTCTCGCCTGCGTTTCGACGTAGTCCATGGGTCATGTCGAAAAATTATTCCGTCTTTTGTAGTGCCACTGCTTTGCGTACTTATGCCAGTCTGTTTCGCTAATTGGTGGGATGAACTGACCTCATTGTTGGATCAAATTATCGATGTGGGTTTCGTGGTTAAATAGCAACCACGTTCTGTGCACTCATAATAAATTCACATAGCAATTCACCGACAATCCAATTTGTTCGAGGACCCATACTGACACCGATTTTTTATGTTTCACGTCAGCATTTGGGCATCTGTCGTATTTTCGAAGTGAAAAGTCAGCTGCATTTGTCATTCGTATTTTGTGTTCTAATTCCATTGAACTCGCCGCTTTTTGCATAAACACGACATCCACTGCAACTAAGCGAAGTATTCCAAACTGATTGCCTTAGATGAAAACCGCTTTTTTAACGATAACCTAAAATTCTATGTTACACATACTCGCTCTTACGTAACATAACGGACACTATATTAGATTGCTTGAAATTATCCGTTCCTTTTCACACCGATACTTTCATTTGTAGTTGCCTGCAAACCTTGTTTGTATGGTTCAATTTTCGTGTTTGGTTTCTTTTTAGAAATCAACCCCACCTTTCTTAAGATTTACTGAAAATGTGCGCTTCTGATTAGCAGTGACATGATAGGTTTTGTGAGGATGACTCCCATCAACTAATCCGTATAGACAGTTACGACAACTCCGTTAGTTTTGATTTTAACTCTTTGTTTTTTATTTTTAGAAGACCCTCTTGAAGCACTAGGATGAAGCACCGCGGAACCTCGATTCTCATAGTAAGTTGTACTTAAAGACGACTTTCTGAATACTACCCATTAATTTAACCATCGATGGACATATATCGGTAAATCTTATTATACTTTGCCAAGACAAAACCCAGTTTCGTAATCTAGTTTCGTAATCCTATGATCAAACGGAATCGTTTGATATACAACGTATAACTGTCTGTTTAATTTTTTTATCGTTTTTATAGTGGTTTGTGGTTTTATATGCTTTATCCCTATCACCCCCTTTCATTGAAGTTCAATGTAGATGTTATAAACACGATTTGTTTGCAAATGGAATCTCTTGTATATGAGGCTCCCATCCTGATTTGGATGCACTAATTTATCTGCATAATTGGCCACGAGCACAGTTCAAAATTGCATGAAACTGATTCATAAATCTTAATTCTGATGTGGGGTTTGTTCCAAGGCTCTGAAAAACATCATACGCCACTAGAAGAGAAGCAGCTGAAGGAGGCGACCGTAGTGAGGGTCTTGATACGATGTCGATATATGTAACTAGCAAACACAGCCACAAATGTGCGTCGCTTTTTTTTTTATCAGGATGGAAGCGTATTTTTCGCCTAGCATGAGGATGAAAACACTGATGCAGTGAGATAACTAGCATTGTTATTTTTGTTTTGAAAGCCAAATAAACGAACATTACACTATGTTTTCTTTCGTAACATAGATAAAGTTAAAAAACACCTAAATTTACAAGTGAAGCTATGGGTTTCTAATCCTGGAAAACTAACAACCGCAGTGTAAGTATAAGCATAGGATTTGTGTATTTTGGATCCTTGGTAGAGATGACTCGCATTAATGCAATTTCAAATAAATTATGGGTACATCACAATATCACTTACGTAACACAGACACGTTGTTCTTTGTGTGTCATGGTCAGCTTTCTGCCACTTGCGTTAATGATTACATTGGACTTCCATTACCCTTTCTTTTTGGGATGTGAGTGAATCAACCGAAGGCATTTGTGCAGGATGTTCGTTACGCAAGTGTACTACTTCTTAATTCCCCTCTGGCAATCCTAAGTTAGCAATTACACAACGTCTCAGTTACTCTGCGGTAAGTCTGTTTTAATAAGACACCTACATGTTTCACATCGTAGCTTCCAAGCTAAGTTTCCTCAGAGACAGTCTAAAACTCACAGAGCAGGACTCAAGAGAGGCTGCATTGAGGTGATTATTATTATGCGTAGATTAATCGCGTTAATTCAGTTTAAAGATTGTTGCGTTAGGAATTATTTTTAGCGTAATGTTAATTTCTAAGTCACAGGTGCTTATTGAGGTTTAACTCGTTCTTGTTCTTTGATGCTTTCGTCAGATTTTATGTAACCATGACTTCACTCTTTGGCAGAAATAATGAGTCTGTTTTAGGTACGGTAAACAAACATTACTTAAGTGCATTAAATTTCCTTGAAACTTGGCTCCAGAAACTTCTGTTAGTGTCTGGTCTTTTTCTAACATATTCAGGTAACAAAATGGTAATAAATGGGTAACTTTAAAAAAAACTATCAGCCATTAGATGAATGTCTATAATGTCACGGATGTTAAATTTTAATAACGTAAGAGGGGTCATGGCTGTAAAATCTTATTACTGTAAGCCAACCCTCGTGAGAAACATAGCGAAGATCCATGTTACGCCAGATTGGCAGATAGTAGGCGGGGAACCACAGCGTTGCCAACGCAGGCACGGTCCTTGTAGTGCTCTCCAGCCAAAGTGCAACATTTCCCAGAAATTAATATTAATATTTCTCTTTCCTGTCTCAGACGTTATGTCTGGTTAAAAATGGAAAGTGACGCGGACCTTGATCAAGCGTGACTTCCTTTTAACTGTACGGTATATGTTACATTGCATTTAGGAACTTTCGGGTAATTGAACATGTATCAATAATTACAGATTTCTGTAGTTGTATATATAAGTTGGGATGTAGCTGTATTGCGTTGATGTACTGGTAGATATTGTGTGGTATGACTCCTGTAGTTGATAGTATAATTGGTATAATGTCAACTTTATCCTGATGCCACATGTCCTTGACTTCCTCAGCCAGTTGGATGTATTTTTCAATTTTTTCTCCTGTTTTCTTCTGTATATTTGTTGTATTTGGTAGGGATATTTCGATTAGTTGTGTTAATTTCTTCTTTTTATTCGTGAGTATGATGTCAGGTTTGTTATGTGGTGTTGTTTTATCTGTGATAATGGTTCTGTTCCAGTATAATTTGTATTCATCATTCTCCAGTACATTTTGTGGTGCATACTCGTATGTGGGAAATTGTTGTTTTATTAGTTTACGTTGTATGGCAAGTTGTTGATGTATTATTTTTGCTACATTGTCATGTCTCCTGGGGTATTCTGTATTTGCTAGTGTTTTACATCCGCTTGTGATGTGATCTACTGTTTCTATTTGTTGTTTGCAAAGTCTGCATTTATCTGTTGTAGTATTGGGATCTTTAATAATATGCATGCTGTAATATCTAGTGTTTATTATTTGATCCTGTATTGCAATCATGAGTCCTTCCGTCTCACTGTATATATTGCCTTTTCTTAGCCATGTGTTGGATGCGTCTTGATCGATGTGTGGCTGTGTTAGATGTTACGGGTGCTTGCCATCTAGTGTTTTCTTTTTCCAATTTGCTTTCTTCCTATCTGTTGATGTTATGTGATCTAAAGGTTTGTAGAAGTGGTTATGAAATTGCAGTGGTGTAGCCAATGTATTTATATGAGTGATTGCTTTGTGTATTTTGCTAGTTTCTGCTCGTTCTAGAAAGAATTTTCTTAAATCGTCTACCTGTCCATAATGTAGGTTTTTTATGTCGATAAATCCCCTTCCTCCTTCTTTCCTGCTTGATGTGAATCTTTCTGTTGCTGAATGTATGTGATGTATTCTATATTTGTGGCATTGTGATCGTGTAAGTGTATTGAGTGCTTCTAGGTCTGTGTTACTCCATTTCACTACTCCAAATGAGTAGGTCAATATTGGTATAGCAGAAGTATTTATAGCTTTTGTCTTGTTTCTTGCTGTCAATTCTGTTTTCAGTATTTTTGTTAGTCTTTGTCTATATTTTTCTTTTAGTTCTTCTTTAATATTTGTATTATCTATTCCTATTTTTTGTCTGTATCCTAGATATTTATAGGCATCTGTTTTTTCCATCGCTTCTATGCAGTCGCTGTGGTTATCCAATATGTAATCTTCTTGTTTAGTGTGTTTTCCCTTGACTATGCTATTTTTCTTACATTTGTCTGTTCCAAAAGCCATATTTATATCATTGATGAATACTTCTGTTATCTTTAGTAATTGGTTGAGTTGTTGATTTGTTGCTGCCAGTAGTTTTAGATCATCCATGTACAGCAAATGTGTGATTTTGTGTATGTTCCAGTAATATTGTATCCATAATTTGTATTATTTAGCATGTTGGATAGTGGGTTCAGAGCAAGGCAGAACCAGAAAGGACATAATGAGTCTCATTGGTATATTCCACGCTTAATCTGTATTGGATGTGATGGGATATTATTTGAATTTGTTTGGATATTAAGTGTGGTTTTCCAATTTTTCATTACTATGTTTAGGGACTGTATTAATTTAGGATCTGCTTTGTATATTTCCAATATCTGTAGTAACCATGAGTGGGGTACACTATCAAAAGTTTTTGGGTAATCAATGTAAGCGTAGTGCAGCGACCTTTGTTTGGTTTTAGCTTGATATGTCACCTCTGCATCTATTATCAGTTACTCTTTACATCCCCGTGCTCCTTTGGAGCAGCCTTTTTGTTCTTCATTTATAATTTTGTTCTGCATTGTATGTGTCATTAATTCCTGTGTTTTGACTGAAGTTAATATTTTGTATATTGTTGTTACGGGGCGATATTTTGCTGGGTTTGGCTGTGTCTGCTGGATCTTTAGGTTTCAGATAAGTTATTCCATGTGTAAGTGTATCAGGGAATGTGTATGGGTCTGCAATGTAATTGTTAAATAATTTAGTTAGATGTGAATGTGTTTAGGTGAACTTCTTTAGCCAGAAATTTGCTATGTTATCTTTGCCAGGGGCTTTCCAATTGTGAGTAGAATTAATTGCTTGGGTGACTTCATGTTGCAAAATTATCACTTCAGGCATTTGTGGTATCATTTTGTATGCGTCTGTTTCTGCTTGTATCCACCGTGCATGCCTGTTATGCTGTACCGGGTTTGACCATATGTTGCTCCAGAAGTGTTCCATGTCTGTTATGTTTGGTGGATTGTCTATTTTAATGTGTGTGTTATCTATAGTCTGGTAAAATTTCTTTTGGTTTGTGTTGAATGTTTGGTTTTGTTTCCTTCTATTTTCACTTTTTTGTATCTTCTAAGTCGTTTGGCCAATGCTTGTAATTTCTGCTTCTTTTCATCTAATTGCTCTAATGCCTCTTGTTGTGAGATTTTACCTAACCTTTTTCGTTTTTTGTCTGCTTCACGTCTGCTGTGCAGCGAGCTACCTTAATTTAAGTATTAACTGTATTTTTCTTACTTGTCACTTCTTCTTCCGTGTGTTTTTGCTTTTAGGAAGCTTTAATTGTCGAGTGCTATTAATAGTTCCATATATTTCGTGTTTGTTTTGAATACAGTCAGAGAGAGTCCCTTTAGTCAACCATAGTGCCAGTAGTGCTAGTGTTTGTTTTCAATACAGTCCAGAGACAGGTAGTGCTATTTTCATTGTTTTCTACAAGAAGTGGCTAGCAACCACAGTTTAGTCAATAAACAGCCGCCTTTAGTGAATTAGCAGTCTAGTTAAAGGTTGATTAACTCTCTTCAGTAAATTGATTCCTTAGGATGGATAGGATGTGCGACTGCTGTGTACGGACGCAGGAGGAGCTGTTCGCGAACAGCTGAGCGTGTTGATGGCCGCGGTCAGCCGTCTTCAGGCTGCTGCCTCGGAGTGTAGCGGCAGTGGGGAGTCTGGTGCGTCGCAAGGTACACCCCAGGTGTTACATGCTTCACCCACTGTCCCTGCTATCGAGACATCTTCGCGGGTACCGGGCGCGGTTGGGCCACCCTCTCCCCAAGGGGAGTGGCGGGTTCAGCGGCGTTCGCGGCACACGAGGCGGAGGGTCAATATGGAGGCTGGCCGTGTGGCATCGCCCGCTCTGCCTGTGAGTGGACATGTGGCTGCTCCTTCAGCAAGGTCCGAGCAGGCACACGGGGGAGGGGTTTATTAGTTATTGGGAGCTCCAACGTTAGGCGGGTGATGGAGACCCCTAGGGAAATAGCAGGAAGGTCGGGGAAGAAGGCCAGTGTTCACTTTGTCTGCTTGCCAGGGGGTCTCATCCGGGATGTGGAGGAGGCTCTACCGGCGGCGATAGAGAGGACTGAGTGCAGCCGACTGCAAATTGTTGCTCATGTCGACTCCTGCCGTCTGGGTTCAGAGGTCATCCTCAGTTCGTACAGGCGGTTGGCGCAATTGGTGAAGGCGGAAAGCCTCGCTCGCGGGGTGGAATCAGAGCTAACTATTTGTAGTATCGTTCCCAGAACCGATCGCGGTCCTCTGGTTTGGAGCCGAGTGGAAGGCTTAAACCAGAGGCTCAGACGATTCTGTGGAGATCTGGGGTGCAAATTTCTCGACCTCCGCTATCGGGTGGAGAAATGTAGAGTTCCCCTGAATAGGTCAGGCGTGCACTACACGCCGGAAGCGGCTACAAGGGTAGCGGAGTACGTGTGGAGTGCACATGGGGGTTTTTTAGGTTAGAGAATCCCCTCCCTAGGCCCGACAAGACGCCTCCTGAGACGCGGCAAGGCAGGAGTAGGCAAAATGCAACAGGGAATAACAATATTAATGTGCTAATAGTAAACTGCAGGAGCGTCTATAGAAAGGTCCCAGAACTGTTCTCATTAATAAACGGTCACAACGCCCATATAGTACTAGGGACAGAAAGTTGGCTGAAACCAGACGTAAACAGTAATGAAATCCTAAACTCAGATTGGAATGTATACCGCAGAGACAGGCTGGACAGTGAAGGGGGAGGCGTGTTTATAGCGATAAGAAGTGCAATAGTATCGAAGGAAATTGACGGAGATCCGAAATGTGAAATGATTTGGGTGGAGGTCACGGTTAAAGCAGGCTCAGACATGGTAATTGGATGTCTCTATAGGCCCCCTGGCTCAGCAGCTGTTGTGGCTGAGCACCTGAAGGATAATTTGGAAAATATTTCGAGTAGATTTCCCCACCATGTTATAGTTCTGGATGGAGATTTTAATTTGCCGGATATAGACTGGGAGACTCAAACGTTCACAACGGGTGGCAGGGACAAAGAAACCAGTGAAATTTTTTAAGTGCTTTATCTGAAAACCACCTTGAGCAGTTAAACAGAGAACCGACTCGTGGCGATAACATAACATTTCAGCCGTAAATAGGAATATTAAAAAGGGTAGGAAGATTTTTCTGTTAAGAAAAAGTGACAAAAAGCAGATTTCAGAGTACCTGTTGGCTCAACACAAAAGTTTTATCTCAAGTACAGATAGTGTTGAGGATCAGTGGACAAAGTTCAAAACCGTCGTACATTATGCGTTAGATGAGTATGTGCCAAGTAAGATCGTAAGAGATGGAAAAGAGCCACCGTGGTACTACAACCGAGTTAGAAAACTGCTGCGGAAGCAAAGGGAACTTCACAGCAATCATAAACATAGCCAAAGCCTTGCAGACAAACAAAAATTACGCGAAGCGAAATGTAGTGTTAGGAGGGCTATGCGAGAGGCGTTCAATGAATTCGAAAGTAAAGTTCTATGTACTGACTTGGCAGAAAATCCTAAGAAATTTTGGTCTTATGTCAAAGCGGTAGGTAGATCAAAACAAAATGTCCAGACACTGTGACCAAAATGGTACTGAAACAGAGGATGACAGACTATAGGCCGATATACTAAATGTCTTTTTCCAAAGTTGTTTCACAGAGGAAGATTGCACTGTAGTTCCTTGTCTAGATTGTCGCTCAGATGACAAAATGGTAGATATCGAAATAGACGAGAGAGAGATAGAGAAACAATTAAAATCGCTCAAAAGAGGAAAGGCCTCTGGACCTGATGGGATACCAGTTCAATTTTACACAGAGTACGCGAAGGAACTTGCCCCCTTCTTGCAGCGGTGTACCGTAGGTCTCTAGAAGAGCGTAGCGTTCCAAAGGATTGGAAAAGGGCACAGGTCATCCCCGTTTTGAAGAAGGGACGTCGAACAGATCTGCAGAATTATAGACCTATATCTCTAACGTCGATCAGTTGTAGAATTTTGGAACACGTATTGTGTTCGAGTATAATGACTTTTCTGGAGACTAGAAATCTACTTTGTAGGAATCAGCATGGGTTTCGAAAAAGACGGTCATGTGAAACCCAGCTCGCGCTATTCGTCCACGAGACTCAGAGAGCCATAGACACGGGTTCACAGGTAGATGCCGTGTTTCGTGACTTCCCCAAGGCGTTCGATACAGTTCCCCACAGTCGTTTAATAAACAAAGTAAGAGCATATGGACTATCAGACCAATTGTGTGATTGGATTGAGGAGTTCCTAGATAACAGGTCGCAGCATGTCATTCTCAATGGAGAGAAGTCTTCCGAAGTAAGAGTGATTTCAGGTGTGCCGCAGGGGAGTGTCATAGGACCGTGGCTATTCACAATATACATAAATGACCTTGTGGATGCCATCGGAAGTTCACTGAGGCTTTTTGTAGATGATGCTGTGGTGTATCGAGAGGTTGTAACAATGGAAAATTGTACTGAAATGCAGGAGGATCTGCAGCGAATTGACGCATGGTGCAGGGAATGGCAATTGAATCTCAATGTAGACAAGTGTAATGTGCTGCGAATACACAGAAAGATAGATCCTTTATCATTTAGCTACAAAATAGCAGGTCAGCAACTGCAAGCAGTTAATACCATAAATTATCTGGGAGTACGCATTAGGAGTGATTTAAAATGGAATGATCATATAAAGTTGATCGTCGGTAAAGCAGATGCCAGACTGAGATTCATTGGAAGAATCCTAAGGAAATGCAATCCGAAAACAAAGGAAGTAGGTTACAGTACGCTTGTTCGCCCACTGCTTGAATACTGCTCAGCAGTGTGGGATCCGTACCAGATAGGGGTTGATAGAAGATATAGAGAAGATCCAACGGAGAGCAGCGCGCTTCGTTGCAGGATCATTTAGTAATCGCGAAAGCGTTACGGAGATGATAGATAATCTCCAGTGGAAGACTCTGCAGGAGAGACGCTCAGTAGCTCGGTACGGGCTTTTGTCAAAGTTTCGAGAACATACCTTCACCGAAGAGTCAAGCAGTATATTGCTCCCTCCTACGTATATCTCGCGAAGAGACCATGAGGATCAAATCAGAGATATTAGAGCCCACACAGAGGCATACCGACAATCCTTCTTTCCACGAACAATACGAGACTGGAATAGAAGGGAGAACCGATAGAGGTACTCAAGGTACCCTCCGCCACACACCGTCAGGTGGCTTGCGGAGTATGGATGTAGATGTAGATGTAGACATTTCATTTCTTATAAATTGTGTTAGCTGTCCGATGTCTGTTCTCAGTTTTTCTCTTCTGGTCTGTAGCCTGTGTTGCCATGTTGGTTTTGTGGGTTTCTCTGCCTAGTGTGTATATTTAGTGTATTGAGTGCTCCTATATAAACCAGTAGTTGTAACTCTTCCATAGTTGTATTTTCATTTATTTTGTTGTGTATGATTGTGTTGATAGTTGTTATTGTTGTTTCGACTTGTGGGGTATTTGGTGGTCTATGCAAGAATGGTCTAATGTCTGTATTTGTGTCTTTTTATTCTATATATGTCAGCTGAAATTTTTCTTCTATATCTAACATGTGTGTCACTTCGTGTTCTATTTGTGCTTGTTCTGGTGGCTGTCTTAAGATTTCGTTTTCCTCTGATTGTTTAATTGATGCGTGTTGTTCTTTGTTTGTTTGCTCTGGGATGTTTGAGTCCGTTACTGTATTTTCTTCTTCAACTGACTGCACATTATTTTGTTCTAGCATTTGTTGTACTTGTTGTTTGATGTTTTCTAATTCTGACTGGGGTATCCTGTTATTTTTGATTATTACACGGATCTGATCAGCTAGTCGTTGTTCCGTTATAAATTTTAATTCTGGGTATCTGGTAATATACGTTGTGTATACTTGTGATCTGTATCCAGTTGTGTTGGTTCCTAAGTTTGTTGCTTGGTAATAACAGAACATGAGGTGCCTGTTAACTTCATCTGACCATTTCATCCTCTGTCTTTGTTTCCTTCTAGAGTGGTTGCAGGAAGCATATCCTGCAAAACACCTCTATTTGGATTTAAATCATTTTCCGTGGACGGGCATAGGGTTCAAGCGTCGTCCCCGACCATGACAGTGCTTGTCCGAGGCTTCATTAGTTCTGTCCTGAACCAACTAATCACACTAAAAGGGGGGTTAGCCCTATTAGTGGTTGTTCTTTTTTCGCCTTTTACGACTGGCAGAACATACCGGAGGCCTATTCTTTTCCCGGGCCTCCACGGGTAATATTATTATCATTATTATTATTATTATTATTATTATTATTTTCAGTCATCATTCTTCTGACTGGTTTCCGGCGGCCCGCCACGAATTCCTCCGTGATGTGTTAACATTTGTTCTACCACCCTGTCCCTTCTTCTTGTAACCCTGTCCTCGTCGTTTCTGCCTAGTACCTCCTCATTGCTTACCTCATCAGACTACCTAATTTACAACATTCGTCTGTAGCATCACATCTCTAATGCTTGAGTCACTTCCTTTATCCCACAGTTCATTTTTCACTAAAATACAATGCTGTGTTCCAAACGTACTTCCTCAGATATCTATTCCTCAAGTTAATACCTATGTTTCGTACTATCAGACGTATCTCAGACATGAATACCCTTCCTGCCTGTGTTACTCTGGTTTTTATATCCTCCTTGCTCCGTCCATCAATGGTTATTTTGATGCATAGGTAGCGTAATTCTTTAGTGGAATTTTTAACTTCATCTACTTCGGGAAGACTAATTTTTATTTAAAGTTTTTCACAATTCTCATTTCTGCTGCGTCTTATTACTTTCGTCTTTCTTCGATTTACTCTCAATCCATATCCTGTACTCATTTGACTGTTAATTCCATTCAGTAGATCCTATAATTTTTCTTCACTTTCACTGAGGATAGCAGTATTCCCAGCGAAACTTTTATTTCCATCATTTCTTCTTCGACGTGTAGATTCAACAGTAGGGGAGAAAGTCTACATCATTCTCTTACACCCTTTTTAATTTGAGCACTTCGTTCTTGGTCTTCCACTCTCATTGTTCCCTCTTGGTTCTTGTACCTTTTGTATATTACCAGTGTTTCACTACAGATTACCCCTATTTTTCTGAGAATTTCGAACATCTTGCACAATTTTACATGTCGAAAACTCTTTCAAGGTCGACATGATTTTTCTTCACTCTTGCTTCAATTATCAACAGCGACGCCAGAGGTGCTTCTTAACGCCAAACTGCTCGTCATCTAACAGATAACCAATTTTGTTTTCTATTTTTCTGTATATTATTTTTGTCAGCAACATGGTTGTGTGATTTGTTAAGGTGATTGTACAATAATGCACTTGTCTGGCCTTCCTATCTTCGTAACTGTGCAGATGATATTTCCACGAAAGCCTGACGGTATGTCGCCCAGACTCATACATTGTGCACACCAGTATGAAGAGTCGTTTTGCTATAAGTTGCCTCAAAGATTTTAGAAAACATGATGGAATATTATCTAGCTTCCAAAGCCCTTTTAATTCTGATTCTAAAACTGACTCCCCTATTTCTTCCCTATCGACTCCTGTTTTTTTCACTATCACGTTATCAGACGAGTTCTCACTATGACAAAGGCCTTCAATACATTCCTCTTGATATTCACTCCCTCGTCTACATTTAACAGTGGAATTACCATTATACTCTTAATGTTACCGCCCTTGCTGTTAGATTCACATAAGGTTGTTTTGACTGAGACAGTCCTTCCGACAATCATTTCTTCTTTGATTTTTTCACATTTTTCATGTAGCCATTTCACTTTAGCTTCCCTGCTCTACCTATTATTTCATTCCTAACTGACTTTTATTCTGTATTCCTGAAAATTTTTATACTTCCTTCTTTCGTCTGTCAACTGAAGTATTTCTTCTGCTATTCATGATTTCTTTGCACTTACCTGCCAACTTCTGTGATTGCCCTATTTTTAGGGATATCTATTCTTCTTCAAATGAACTGCCTACTGAGCCTCGCTATCACAGTATCCATAGCCTCAGAGAACGTCAAGTGTATCTCTGCATTCCCTAGCGTTTCCGTATCCCATTTCTTTGCTCAATGAATGTTCCTGAGGAGTCTTAAACTTCAGCCTACTTTTTATTATTACTGAAATGTGATCTGATTTCATATCTGCTTCTGCGTACACACTACTGTTCAGTATCCGATTTCGGAATCTGTCTGCCCATGATGTAATCTAATTGAAATCTTCCCGCATCACGAGGTCTTTTCCAAGTATACCTCCTCCGCTAGTGGATGTTGAACAGAGTATTCGCTATTACTACCTCAATTTCATTACAGAACTCAATTAATCTTCTTCCTCTCCCATTCCTTGTCCCAAGTCCATAGTTTCCTGTAACCTTCTACTCCTCCCCCTACAACTGCATTCCAGTCTCCCATGACTCTTAGATTTCCATCCCCCTTTATGTACTATATTACCCTTTAAGTATCCTCATATGCTTTCTCCATCTCCTCAACTTCTGCTTACTACGTTGGCGCATATAACTGCACTATTAGTCTCGGTTTCGGTTCTAAAGAGAACAGTCCTATAGCTGAATTGTTCGCAGCAGCTCACACTCTACCATACCTTCCTGTTCGTATCGAATCCTGTTCCCGTTACAGCATTTTCTGCTGCTGTTGTTATTACGCTGCACTCGTCTCACCAGACACTCTTGTCGTCTTTGCATTAAACATCACTGACGCCCACTATATCTAGACTGAGCCTTTGCATTTCCATCTGCAGATTTTCTAGCTTTGCTACCACGTTCACACACCTTATATTCTACGCCCCGACTTCCATAATGCTATCTCTTCGTTGATTATCCACTGCTGAATGATGGACCCTGGGGGAGCGGCGGAGAAACTGAGTACAGCAGTAGAGATCTATGGAATAATGAAGGCAACTACGATATCCAGAATAGAGAGCGGAAGAAATAAGGAAATTTGCGACAAGGGAAATGCCACCGTGGTTTTGAACACTGAAGACTACCACCTGAAGGTGCTAAATTTATTAGAAGATGACTATTACTGGAACCTTAGTCGCGGTCCGAAACAGACCATACTCAGGAAGACGGGGAATCTATTAAAGGAATCTGGTTTACCAGATGAAGTGATGAAGAAATTAAGGCCTCGAGCCGCCAGACCACCCAGGCATTATGGACTGCCGAAGATACATAAGGAATCTGTTTCTTTAGGGCACCTACGCACTGGCAAAACATCGTCCCGGATTATTTGTGCCAAAAGTGAGTCATTTTGAACACCATGCTGTAAAGTCGCAGACTTTTGTTGAAACGCTCAACAAAATAAAAACAGCTGGCCCACCTACACACTGGCAAAATATCGTCCCGGATTATTTGTGCCAAAAGTGAGTCATTTTGAACACCATGCTGTAAAGTCGCAGACTTTTGTTGAAACGCTCAACAAAATAAAAACAGGTCGAAACGACGTAATGGTTAGTCTGGACGTAGTGTCTTTTTCTACGAGGTTGCCAGTACAATACACGCTGGATCTTTTGATCCAACAGTTTCCACCGGGAATGGTCAAGTTCTTCCGTCATGGTCTAACGACAACGTACTTCTTGTACCACGACGAATATTATGAAATGGCACAGCAATGGGCTCGTCACTGTCTCCTGCAGTCGCGAATTTCTTCATGGAACACTTTCAGGAGCAGGCTCTGAACTCTGCGGTGCTGCATCCATCTTGCTTCCTTAGTTACGTAAATGACACCCTCCTGATATAGCCTCATTGTGAAAATACACTGCAGCAGTTCGTACATCACATGAACAGTGCTCATCTCAACATTAAATTTACCACCGAGATGGAGAAGGATGGCAAACTACTGTTCTTAGATGTTTTAGTTGAGCGGAAGGCAGGAGGACGTCTTGGTCATTCAGTGTACAGGAAATCGACGGGCACTGATCGATATTTGGACGTAGGTAGTTTTCACCACCCTATACAGAAGAAAGTGGTCCTGAACGCGTTAATACACAGAGCCATAGTTATTTCTGACGACGACCACCTAGAGTCTGAGTAGCAGCACTTGAGGCATGTGTGCAGGGAGAGTGCCTATAGTAAAAGAGAAATTCCAAGCGCTTTCAGATGTCACCGAAGGAGGACGCCTTGTGAATCGGCAGAAGAAGCCAAGCCGGCGGCTTTCCTGCCCTATTGTGGGGCAACGAGCAGCAAGTTAGGACGTCTACTGCAGAGACATGGATTCAGACCAGTGATCCAGCCCGCCCTCAAGATACGAGATATGTTGCGCCCTGTTAAAGACGACATAGCTCTTCTTGTGCCCGGTGTGTATGGTTTCCCTTGCGTTGCGAGTGTGGTAGTATTTATATAGGCCACCCAATTCGCACAGTTGCGGAGCGTTGTACCGAGGAAAAAAGGCGTATTAAGCAAAGGGAGCTCGACAAGTCAGCCAAAGCTGAACATTGCCTCGAAAACAGACACAAAATACAGTTAGAGAACACAGGAGTCTTGGCTCGCAACATGCTGGGACGCAGTTACAAAATAAGCGGCTGAGATTAGAGTGAACAGTAACAATTTCAACAGAGACCAGGGCTACACATTCAGTGTGGCGTGGGGGCTGGCTTTGGGTGTTGAAAGGAAGCAGCGGCGGACGCTTAACGTTTGTAGTGTGGCGGGAGCGGCAAGTTCAAACGTGGCGCTGGCCCTCGCGCCACCTGACGCCACTCGGCCCTCGGCAAGTCAGAGTTGCTATGAGCTGCCCAACTCGCCTTCCGCGCACGCTTCGTTTCGGCCCTCTCTGACTGACGCCAGTGGCCGTAATCTTAAGTATTTAAGCGGGAAATAGTGCCAATCCCTGTTTTCACTTACCGTCTGCGCTCGTCCTGCCAAACATCCCCCCCCCCCACCCTCACCTACTTTGGACTCACCATTGATAGTCACCTCACATGGGTCCATCATCTCCGCTCTATCCAGTCCAAAGCCCACAACCGCCTCCATCTGGCCTGATATGGGCGTTGCATCCCTCTAGCATCCTCCACACCTTCAAATCCTCACTCCATCCCATCCTCTATTATACCAGTCCCACCTGGATATTCTCCCCTCTCCCCCCCCCCCCAAATCCTATAAGTTCCACCAGTCCCTCGAGCGCCATGCACTCCGCCTCGCCTTCTATATACTCCTCCCGTCCCCCATGCAGATTCTCTATGATCTGATTCCTTTCCCCCATTTTCTCCTTTTCCTAGAAGATGTCCATGTCCTCTACACCTCCCATTGACTTGATCCCCCTTATCCCCTGGTTGCTCTCCTCCTCTACAAACCCCTGCCCACTGCCGCACCTTCACCATTGTGTCCCCCCTACCCTCCACCTCTACACCCTTCATCTCCTTTCCCACGGTGGCTTCCATCAACTCCCTCTCCCAGATGATGCCCTCTCTCCCTCCATTTATCCTCTTACCAACTATGATCTTCACCTCCCCCTCCCTCCATCTGTCCTATCCCTGGGCTCCCTCTCCCCCCATTCCATCGTGTTTTTCTCCACCTACCCACTCCTTGACTCCATTCTCACCCACTGAGTCCTTTTTCTTTCCCCTTCACTGTCTTCCCCACTCTTTTCTCGTGTCCGCCCTGCTCCCCCCTATTTTTGTGCCCTCTCCCTCCATTATCTCCCCCCTTTCTCCCCCCTCATCTGTCTGGGTCCTTCCCCCCCCCCCCCACATACCCATATGCTTTCGTTCTCTATCGTGCAGTTTTTTCCGTGAGTTTTCAGTGTTGTGCGCCCTCTTTTTAAAGTGCTGCGAACAGAAACCAGACTGTCGCTGTGTTTTTTTATTGTTCCTGTCTATTTCCTAAGTGTTTTTAATCAACATTACTGACCTCTTTGTTATTTTATGTTTCCTTCACAACTTTTTCGCCATGTGCCAGTTTTAAACTGTCACTGTTTTATCGCCTCTTTTTATTGTTATGTTTTTTAACTTTATCTATTGGCTGCAGAGCGGCATATTACGCTGCTGCCGGGAATGCAGAGCAATTGCTGAAGAGTGGAAAATACTTTAAAATTAAGTAAGTAAAGGAAAGTCGAAGCTGACAAGCCGCCCTCCAAACGCGTTCGCATAGTATAACTAAGGGATTGTAAAGAATGAGTTGTATTTATCAGTACGTAGCGGTGGCAGTACAGGAGCAATCGGAGACGAAGGCATACTAAGATGCTGGAGAGGTCCACTGTAGCCTCGACGTCGTAGAACTGTAAGCCATCTCCAAAGACGTCTGCATTCCATTTCGGAGAACACTGACTTAGATAGGTGTAGAATAACAGAAGCAGTAGGCGTCTTACTCTGTGTGTCAGCTGATGGGAAAACAAGAGAAATCTGCGTTTGGTTCTGTTAGTGAGATAATACAGATGGCACTGTAGTAATACAGGTGGCTCTGTTACGTGTTAGAACGAGTTATATTATTCGTCAGTTGTGAGATACATGGATTCTCTGTAAGTGACCAGAGCGAGTCACGAAACGGCGATTGTCTCTGGTAGTTATGACCCCTTGCTGTCACATTATTGAGAATGCTTTGCTATAATGCTAGTCTTTCTTGAACAAACTAGGGAAGTGAGCCTTAAAGGTAAATTCACTGTAAAAAAACCTTTCCTAGGAAGGCATATGTGCAAAAAAACTGTTGAACTTTTTAAGCTTTACCTATTTGAAATTCAGAATACTCCCTACTCCAATAAAGCTCTAGATTCTCCTCACTATTCCTAAGTAACTGAGGCAGGCTTTTAGCGCCTTTCATTTTCTACAACATTGTAGAGTCAATCCACAACTAATTGTCGCTCATATCCTGTGAACAACCCATAATAACACAATTTTTTTTAAAAAATTTAACAGTTCGTGTATTTGTTCAGCCCTTGTACTCCACAGCTATTCCACTGAGCTATCACTATTGTAGATACAACTTTAAATTTTTATGTCGCCACTCAAAAAGGGCCCTAACACACAGACAAAAGATTGCAACTCTTTGAAAAATTCGAATGCACTGCACGAAGGTTTTGAGAAAAGCAAGAGATGGGAGAAGAAACAAAATAGATAAACAACATTGAAAAACGCCACGCGTTTGAAAGTGAAGTCAACTGCATCAAAACTAAACGTGATGCAGGCACACCCATAAGGCACAATTCCTGAATAAATGTAACGCTGTGAAGTATCGTGGCCCTAGCAGGAATCTTAAGGTGGGTTTACCCATTTTATGACTGAAAAAATACTATCAGAAAGAGGCGTCTACCCACATCAAAGACATTATGTAATTGGACTCCTTATTTTATTACAAAAAGGCATGAGACTGAACAAGCATCTAAATATCCCTTGAAATCACGAAAACTACAAAAATGGAATGTTACCTGTGAGAAGTAACTAAGTGAATTGTTGATTGGCAGTGTTACTTGGTGGAGTCGCAATTAGCCCATGAACATATACCTGAATTTATGAAATTTAACTTGACCACATCAATTACTGTAACTGTCTGGAGAAATCAAAAAGCTCACGAAACTGCGAATGCACTGCCGAATGTGGGGAAGTGAATCCGAACACAATTCAAAATTTCTAGTTTACGGTTTTCCTAGTACGCCAAAGCTGCAACTTATGCTCACCATTCACATTGACGCGATATGCGCAAATCGGTGCTACTGTGTGTGGTGGCCATCAAGTACATCACTAGAACCGCTCTGCCAAGGAGTCAAAAATTTGACCCCTCTGTGCTAAAGTAGTCTGCTGTTCAAGTTGAGAGTGAAGCTTGCAGAGTAAAGATGCGTTCAGTGCCCAGTCCAGAGACGATGTCCTTAATTTCCAGCCAATAAAGAACTGACTACCCACTGATTCCTGCGGACCCTCAGCAGCCAATCCTCATACAGTTGTACTGGTCAACAATGGCGTAACTGTTTCCTTGTAACGAAACGTGCTCCCAGAAGAGGTAAAACGTTAGAAACCGATCATATCAATTTACTCCTTGCCTTTGCTAAGGAGTTAGACCAACGTCTTACATCCTCCCGACGCAACGTCAGTTTCACCAACCAGTGCGCTCTAAAGCAGCAGCTAGCCTAAAATTACAGGCCATGGGAAAAGTTGAAAAACTGTGGTCGAGGCTTTCCGTCAAGTCTGCAGTATGTCCCAAATCTGTAATATGTCAGAGCTTGTTGCCATGCTTTTTTAGACAACTGGGAGATGTTTACTAGCGGAATGTACCTCTTGCCAGGCCAGGACAGGAATGCAATCAGCACTGCCGTCCAGAGTGGCTAAGAGCACTAAACTGCGGACTAGGCTGGGTGACAGTATAACACCAGCCGAGGCGACTTCCCCAAGACAAAGAGAGGGTACCTTCTACCTGTCGATTCTCGATCTAACAGTTCTGCAAAGGATGTGCTCCATTGGCCCTCTGTGGGATTGATTCGAGGATGAAGAAATTATATGATTCCAAGGACATAAAGAAAGGACAGGAAGAGGAAGAAAGAATGACAGAATTTTCATTAGTTGACACATTGCCATACGCAAGTTTGCGGCCTTTGAAATGTTTATATCATAATTTATTACGTCAAGAGATTGATTAATAGTTACAGCACTCACGGTAGCGGTTTGGGCCAATGACTGCCATCTTCAGGTGTGATTCATAAACTAAGAGCCTGCTCATTATGTACAACAATTCCAGTTTTATACTTCACAAATCATAAAGTTATATAAAATTTGTTAATAAATTCCACGTAATATCGTCACCTATTAAACATCTGTTTGTTCTTGTTGTTGTTATGGTCTTCAGTCCACAGACTGGTTTGATGCAGCTCTCCACACTACTGTATCCTTTGCAAGCTTCTACATCTCCCAGTACGTACTGCAACCTACCTCCTTCATAACCTGCTTAGTGTATTCATCTCTTGGTCCTCCTTCATAACCTGCTTAGTGTATTCATCTCTTGGTCTCCGTTTACGATTTTTACCCTCCACACTGCCCTCCAACACTAATCTGGTGATCCCTTCATGCCTCAGAACATGTCCTACCAACCGATCCCTTCTTCTCCCCAATTCTATTCAATACTTCCTCATTGGTTATGTGGTCTACCCATCTAATCTTTAGCATTCTTCTGTAGCACCACATTTCGAAAGCTTCTATTCTCTTCTTGTGTAAATTATTTATCGTCCATGTTTCACTTCCATACATGGCTACACTCCACACAAATACTTTCAGAAACGACTTCCTCACATTTAAACATCTATACTCGATGTTAACAAATTTCTGTTATTTTGAAATGCTTTCCTTGTCATTGCCAGTTTACATTTTATATCCTCTCTACTTCGACCACCAGCAGTTATTTTGCTCCCCAAATATCAAAATTCATTTACTACTTTAAGTGACTCATTTACTAATCTAATTCCCTCAGCATCATCCGATTTAATTCGACTACATTCCCTTATCCTCGTTTTGCTTTTGTTGATGTTCATCTTATATCCTCCTTTCAAGACACTGTCCATTCCGTTCAACTGCTCTTCCAGGTCCTTTGCTCTCTCTGCAGAATTACAATATCATCGGCGAACCTCAAAATTTTTATTTCTTCTCCATGGATATTAATTCCTACTCTGAATTTTTCTTTTGTTTGCTTTACTGCTTGCTCAATATACAAATAACATGGGGGATAGGCTACAACCCTGTCTCACTCCCTTCCCAACCACTGCTTTCCTTTCATTCCCCTCGACTCCTATAACTGATGTCTGGTTTCTGTACAAATTGTAAATAGCCTTTCGCTCACTGTATTTGACACCTGCCACCTTCAGAATTTGAAATAGAGTATTCCAATCAACATTGTCAAAAGCTTTCCTTAAGTCTACAAATGCTAGAAACGTAGGTTTGCCTTCCTTAATCTGTCTTCTAGCATAGGCCGTAGGGGCAGTATTGCCTCACGTGTTAAGAACAAAGACTTTTCAACTTTACTTATAATACGTGACGATATGATGTATAATTCATTGAAAAATTTTATACGATTTCAGGAAGTTCGAAGCACATAACTGGAACTATTGTACATCATGATGAAACTCTTCGTGGATTAATCATTCCTGACGATGGCAAATATTTTCCAAAATGTCTAATGTAAACATCGAAATTATTGAGCAATCTTTAAATGACAGATTTTTTATTCATTATAGAGTATTTAAGAAATCATAAAGCAGACTAAGCTGCTTCAATGTGGTATGAAGGTGGCTTGTAAAGGAAAATACCATTGATAACTGAAACACCGTATATTATGCTGTAGCATTGCTTCATCTATAGTAATGGGTATTGATATTGGTATTAACTTTAACTGTGATAGCGAAACAAGAAATTAGCACTTCCTGATGAACTGTACTCACACACAGTGAATGAATATGACGAATTTGTTTGAATTATATGTCTCTGATATTGAAATAGGGCCCGATATGAATATCAACACAATTATTTACAGCGGGGAAAATTCACGAGGCAAAGTCATAAAGTTATCACCTCGAAAAAATAAAATTAAGTAATTCAACTTTTATTATTTTTGTGCAGGTACCAGTCTACTGCTCTGGTACACACTGAAATTCCTGTATCACAGTACAGTAGAACGCCGCTAGAGGACCCAAAACTATATGGCACAGGCCATCTTCACTTTTTCACTGTGTACCAGGAGTGTAGACCTGGGCCTCCAAACAAACAAAAAAATTAATTCAGTGACTTTATTTTTTCCGGATGATAATTAAAACCTGATAAATGCTTTTCGTACACTAAAGTTCTTAAGTTGGAAAACGGCTGAAAGACGTTGAGAAAATTATGTAATTGTCTTCCGAGTGTAACTGACATGTTTAAGGGCTCGAAACTTCCGTTCTGAACTTCCTTACAGCGGCCCTATTGAGCGGAAGAGAAAACAGGAAAGAACCATTTCGCCCTGTCTCTCTGCTCACTCAGTTTAGAGAGTGAGGGATGAGAGAAACGGCGAAGGTGAGGGGGCGAGCAGGAAGGTGGCAAAGAAAAGCCACGAACTGCGAAGCGACTTTTGTTCTTGATAAAGTAATTTCCCGCAGGAGCGCCACCGTTGTGTCTTTCAATTGCTAGCGACGGCGTCTGATTGGTGGCCACGGGTGCGGTGCCGGTGGTTTTGTCCCCGAAGAAACAGCGCAAGCGCACCCTGCCATCCGCCACGCACTTGCCAAAAAGTGCCTGCGCCGCGAACTTCACCCCCCCCCCCCCATCCAACAGTCGCACTGCTGGAGGGACGTTAATGGCTGTCGATAAATGGGAGTGGCCCGCCCCGTATCGGTAGGGGAAAGCCGAACCGCACACTTAGACAGATACGGTATGATTCCTTCCACTGTCTCGCACCCACCGCTAAGGAGGCAGGCAGTCAGAAACGCTGAAGACGGCTTCTCGAGGAAATGCACAATCTGCTAATGGGCACTGACACAAATCATTTTACAAATGATTCCATATGTTGGTTTCGACAGCTTATCTGCACTCCATCGGTTTCCAGCGTCCATTTTTTTCCCACTAACTCCCTTTCTTATATTTTCATGCTTTTTCAAGGCAGGAAACTTCTCCATATTTGGTTTATTTAGTACCCATCCCACGCATTTATTCTACTTAATGTACCTTGCTAATCAATAAAACTACTACAACATGTGGGTGGAATGCCACAGATATTAAATTGTAATGAAGTAGTAGAAGCTTCGACACGAAAATGATTATCATTTCAGCGCAGAATGAAGTTTAATCTTTTCAACGTAAACAAAAAACTGTAGTAATAAAACAATCTGTTTTTTATATTAAGGAAGATTATGCATCGAGCTTCCGCTCATCAATGAAATTCGATAGTCGATGTATGTGAGGAGTTCGTGGTTGCTGCAATGCCTCGCACAAAATAAAATATAAAGAAAATAATGTGACTGTTCGAAGCAAAATGTTTGAGTACAGGGACACAGCACACAGACGAAAATAAAAAGCATTTTGCAGCATACATCTACAATGTGGTCTAAGATTGTTTTTAGTGGCATGTGTGTGCTTTTCTCGTCATAACTTTATAACTCTCAAAGCCATGGGTTGTAGACAGAAATTAGTGGGCTTGGTGACGCCTGACCGTGTAACTGTTACTGTTCCAGTAAAAAATCAGCTTTGTATAAACATAACAATTGTAATCGATCAGCCGGCCGCAGTGGCCGAGCGGTTCTAGGGGCTTCAGTCCAGAACCACGCGATTGCTACGGTCACGGGTTCGAATTCTGCCTCGGGCATGGTTGTGTGTGATGCCCTTAGGTTAGTTAGGTTTAAGTATTTTTAAGTTCTAGGGGACGGATGCCCTCAGAAGTTAAGTCCTATAGTGCTCAGAGCCATTTGAATCATTTGTAATCGATCTTCGTTAACTTTATAGACTGCAGGCCCGATTGATGTACGCAGTAATTTAGAAACGATAGCACTTACCACTTCCAACTGGTTTAATATGCTGAAGTCACATAAATATTTACAGTTAGTAGAGCCGGGTATTAGTTATTCTTCTATCAAATAAAAACAGAACGTATTTAAAAATAGTTCGTTGCCATATATGTTAATAAGCAGTAGGTGCCCTTCTTGCCCACATGCCACAAGGCATAGATAGCAAGGCTTCGAGACAAGTGTTGAAATAGGAGCTGAAACAAGAGTGAGTCCTATATCTCTTTTTTGTAACGATTGATTCACGAAATTCGTACAAATAACATTAGTGCGCCAGAGATGTACTCCGTGCTGGATGATTAAGTTTTTGACTTTAAATTATACGAGGCGTGCTTTGGAGTAAGTACCGTTTTGAAATAAATGTAAAACAACTAGACATTTCTTACCCTGCACTTTACTTTTCTACGTAATACCCAACCATATTCGGCGTGTTTACGTTTGTTTGTATTTGAAATGTCTCCTCCGATTGAGATTCCCGCCTACTGTGAAATACACGCTGTGATCCGTTATCTTAGTGCTAAAGGCGTGTCAGCGGCTGAAATTAATCGCCATATCAGAGAAGTATGTGTAGAAAATATTATGAGCTGTTGAATGGTACGGAAATGGGTGAGAGTTTTAAAAGATGGCCGTGCCTGATGAGGAACGAAGTCGGCACTCTTGAGTCATTACTAACGATTTTGTGGCGAAAGGTGATGAACAATTGAGAGATAACAGATGCTTTACCATTTCGACGTTACGTCTTACATTTGCTAACCGTCACAAAGTGTGCTTTATGCAATTGTTGCCTGTTCATGTGCTACATCTGTTGCTGGTATGACTCCATTTGTTACAAGAAATTGAATGTAGTGCGTTTTTTAAAAAAATTTAGGGCGAAGCACTTAATAATTCATTGGGTAATAGCATTTACCTTGTCTGTTGTTATTTTCTCTCAAGTGTGGTTTGTTGTAAAACTAGTATCGTCTGAAAAACTTACAGATTTTGCTTGTTGAATGGTTAGTGGAAGATTATTCGCATAAATAAGGAATAGTAGTGGACCCAAAACTGAATCTCATGGGACTCCCTTCGTAATTTTTAGCAAAATCACAATAATTTTATACGTTTAAGATGTTGTCTGAATTATTCACCACAACATTTTACATTCACTTTAGTTTTTCTAAGAGATTATCATGATCTAATGAATCAAAAGCCTTGGAAAGATAAAAAATGCCAACTAGCGATATATTACCATTTAAGGTTTGTACTGTTTGGTGAGTGAATTCATAAATAGCATTCTCAGTCGAGCAACTCTTCTCGAATCCAAACTGTGATATGCTATGTGTAGTGTTTCCTTGTAAGTGTGCAACCATGCTTAGGGGAATTACTTGATCGAATATTTTAGGAACATATCTCTGCAAGGAAATTAGATGATGGTAGATTAAGTCTGTCTTGTCACCTTTCTCATGAAGCTGTTTAGTAATTGCATATTTTAAGCTGTTTGGAAAAATTCCCTGGGCCAGTAATCCAGTGTATATACCACTAAGGTCTTTACTTTTTAAGTTACAGCAACTTTTCAGAATTCCATTTGAAATTACATCAACCCCATGTACAAGCATTAATTTCAGTGATGGATTTTGCTGCTACTTCTAGATGCCTTAAGATATGTGGAATGAAATTTTTAAGACATTTTCATGTTTCTTCAACTCAACCATTTAATCCTATATTTGCTGCTACGTTTAGAAATAGGTAGTCGAAAGTACTTGCAGCTTGTGAATTGTCACAACATTGTAATTTAGTTTGATTGTTACAGAATCTTGTTTACTTACAGCTTTCCTGCCCCATTTAATGACATCCCATATTATTTTAATCTGATTACCTGCATATTGATTTTTCAGGAAATGAATACTTATGAGCCTTTAATTACTTTCCTCAAACCACTGTAGTATTTTTTGCATTATATAAGTAATGTTGGATATTAAGCTGCCCTGGCCTTTATGTAAATTTTCCTCTTCCTCTTACATCAGATACAAATTCTCTTAGTTATCCATGTTTCACCTGTTTTTCTTAATGAATCTTCTTGGTAATTTTTGGGAAAGTAACTTCCAAATATTAACACAACATTGCTATGGAATAAATTAAATTTGATATTATCTCTATGTACATATCCCTCACCCAATACTACCCGTCTTTGCACACTCTTAAAACATTGTATCTGGTTCCCATTAATAAGCTTCACTGCTTTTTATTAACCTGTCTCAGAGTTGTAGGACACCGTACTGTTTATTTTCATTAACTGTGCATCTTGATTAGATAGTTCACTAGCAATTTGGAACACACTATCTGTTCCAGCCTGAGCGCTATCTAAAAAATGTTATTAATCACTGTCCTACAATTCTTCTGCGCACAAGTTAGAAAATTGATTACTGATATTAGATTCAAACACCAAAATAACAATTCTAGGTCATTTTTCCTGTCCATATCTTTTAATAACTGTACACTGAAATCTCCACAAACCACCAACATTTTCTTCTTATATGAGAGGTAGCTCAGTAATGGATCAAGATTTGCAGTATATAGCTGAAAGTTTCGTAAAGGGACTTTTACAGTTATCAGAGAAACAGTATGAACCCAAAGGCAAATCCCTTTAAGTTCTGATAAAAAACTTTTTGCTTCAGAATTTTGACTTTGCACTACTCATTCATATATTGCAACTCCTCCTTTCCCCATGATAACACTACACGAAAATGGTGCAAGTCTATGATCACAGATATTTAATTTTCCATTCTTGTGGTTTCAAGGTGTTCAGAGAGGCATGACTGGTGCATGAATAGCGCTGTAAGCTATCCGAGTTTGCTTTTGTCACTCTACAAACGTTCTATGAGTACAATGCAATACCTTTCTGGTCACATGACACACCCCCAAACGGTTGTCATTTTCGTTCCGTACCTTAGGCACCCATATCCTATCAAAGAACATCACAACAGCTCTTCTAGTGTTCTTGGCAATTTGGGAGGATGAGGGTTGTAAACACATTGCTTAATGTACCGCAAAAGGAAAATTTCGCAAGGCGTGTAGTCAGCCCCCTGGGGGCCACGGCATTAGAGCCACGTCATCTGCACCTCTACGCCCTCCCTAGCGACACAGAAATTCGTCTTTTACTTAGCGATGAATATGATGCTCTAATAAGCAAGTACCTCATATTGTTGGAAGACACATTCAACATATTAGGATAAGAGGTACTCGTCACGGTCTCCTCGCAGGAGGAAAACAGCCCATACGGCTCCCTCTGTGACATTACAAAGAAAATATTAATCTTGGGAGACTGTCGTTCATGCGCCTCTATTTCAAGAGGATTTTCAGTGCTCGACGCTCTTACATAGTGTCGGTTAACTTTACCAAATACACCGAAGATTGCGTCGTCGCTAAATATCAGCTTGGAGATGAAATGTTCATCCTCAAATCTTCCTGGATGGCTAAGGCGCCGGCCACAAACTTCCGGTTTTAAATGTTGCACGAGCTGCAGACTGTATCGTTTGAGATGTAATAGCCGTTGCAAAATCTCTCACACAAATTGCTGCGGTATTCCAAGTTCATTGCTTGCGCGAACTGTTGATCATTTTCGGCTGTGTTCGAAACTTCTCCACGGTTTCATACGGCACGCTTGGTCGACTGCACTTTTCTATTTACAGACACAACCAGTGTCATTAAACCGAAAGTGTGTCAGGTCGACGACTTTGACTGCCCAGTAGCGAATAAGCATTCAGCAGAAAACAGGATGTAAAACCAAAGGAAGCGAGACAGAACTATTCGTTAGCTCAGAAGGCATGTAGCCGGAAATTGTATTGTTTCATACTGCGATTTATCGAGGGACCGACCCATAAATTAACAATCTGTTTAGTGACTGTAGGAAACGAGCTTTGCGTCATAGTCTCACGCAGGCTACACTATATGATCAAAAGTATTCGGACACCTGGCTGAAAATGACTTACAAGTTCGTGGCGCTATCCATAGGTAATGCTGGAGTTCAGTATGGTGTTGGCCCACACTTAACTTTGATGACAGCTTCTTCTCTCGCAGGCATACGTTCAATCAGGTGCTAGAAGGTTTCTTCGGGAATGGTAGCCCATTCTCCACGGAGTGCCGCACTGAGGAAAGGTATCGATGTCGGTCGGTGAGGCATGGCGCGAAGTCGACGTTCCAAAACATCACAATGCTGTTTAGTAGGATTAAGGTCAGGACTCTGTGCAGGCCAGTCCATTACAGGGATGCTACTGTCGTGTGACCACTCCGCCACAGGCCTTGTACTACGAACAGGTGCTCGATTGTGTTGAAGGATGCAATCGCCATCACTGAATTGCTCTTCAACTGTGGGAAGCAAGAAGCTGCTTAAAACATCAATGTACGCCTGTGCTGTGATAGTGCCACGCAAAACAACAAGGAGTTCAAGCCCCCTCCATGAAAAACACTGCCATATCTAACACCACCGCCTCCGAATTTTACTGTTGGCTCTACACACTACCATCGGATCGCCACTTTGTGTACCGTGATTCGTCACTCCACACAACGGTTTTCCACTGTTCAGTCGTCCAATGTTTACGCTCCTTACACCAAGTGAGGCGTCGCTTGGCAGTTTGGCATTTACTGGCGACCATGAAATCCAAGTTTTCTCACCTTCCGCCTATCTGTCATATTACTTGCACTGGATCCTGATGCAGTTTGGAATTCCTGTGTGATAGTCTTGGTAGATGTCTGCCAATTACACATTACGTCCCTCTTCAATTGTCTGCGTTCTCTGTCAGACAACAGACGAGGTCGGCCAGTGCGCTTTTGTGCTGTACCTGTACCATTACGTTTCCATTTCACTATCACATCGGTAACAGAGGACCCAGGAATGTATAGGAGTGTGGAAGTCTCGCGTACAAAAGTATGACACAAGTGACACACTATCACCTGACGACATTTGAAGTCCGTGAGTTCCGCTGAGCGCCCCATTCTGCTCTCTCACGAAGTCTAATGACTACTGAGGTCGCTGAAATGGAGTACCTGCCAGAAGGTGGCAACACAATGCACCTGATATGGAAAACGTAAGTTTTTGGGTGTGTCCAGATACTTTTGATCACATATTGTAACTACCAACAGGTCGTTTTCGAACATTTTTATCACAACCTACTCATGCACATTCCCACTCCTAGTGGTACTGGGAAATCTTATTCGTACTGTATTTTATAAAAATAATGTCACCAACAAATTTTGCTGAAATTGCTCCAGGTGTTCCAGAGTTATTCTTCAGTGCCACCCCTTTTCATTCCAGCCCCTATGGGATATAAGCGGTTGTTAACCCCACAGCCACAGTGCTTCTTTCCAGATAGTAAGTAACCAGTAAACCCCGATTAGTTAAAGACTAGAACTCTCCTGCGTATAACAGCTTTAGTCTTCTGTTTACAAATGAGTTAGTGTGTTAAGTACTTGACGTTAAGCTTATAATAATCAATGGAAGCAGTTACTTTCATAAAGAATCTAAAAGTATGCGTACGAAGCGAGCTAAGCTAAACTACCCTATAAAATTAATCAGAAATAAGGCAAATGCCAGACAGATTGCCGGCCGGAGTGGCCGAGCGGTTAAAGGCGCTACAGTCTGGAACCGCACGACCGCTACGGTCGCAGGTTCGAATCCTGCCTCGGGCATGGATGTGTGTGGTGTCCTTAGGTTAGTTAGGTTTAAGTAGTTCTAAGTTCTAGGGGACTTATGACCACAGCAGTTGAGTCCCATAGTGCTCAGAGCCATTTGAACCATTTAACCAGACAGATACATTGAAAGAATCCTCAGGAAATGTAATTCATGTAGCCACCCTCCGTCGATCTGCTGTCGTCTACTTGTCTGACGTAAGATATGTTGTTACCCGAAATTTCGTTATATCTACACATCAGATGGAGGAGCCACAAACATGATCATATTAACAGCGACAAAATTTTGGGTTTTCGTGATAATATTTAATGTTTACTTTTTGCACAGTCGATCACCATTCATTTGTTGCTGCGTTACCGAAGATTAGATAGTTAATAAAGTCTTTGGGTGTTAGTTATTATTTCGACTTCTGATTTCCGACATTACTACTTATCCGCACTGTTTCTGATTTTGTATTATTTCTACCCCATTGGAAATGAACTATTAAAAAGCTTTCAAGTCACAATTTACGCTTAGTAATATTTCATTCCGTCATCCAGAGATACAATTTGCCGCTTGTGTATAATTATCACTGAGTAATACACACGCTATTGTGGAAATCACTTTAGTTTTTTATTAACAACATTCTAAAAATAATTAAATATCATAAACAACTGTGTTTCGTATATAGAGAAGAGGAGGGTTGATCCCACAATTACTATTGGCAATTACGACAACTACAATGTAAGTGATTTTTATAGTTCGTCACTCAAAGGTATAATAGCAGGGACTACAGTCCATTACTACACATCGATACAGTCCTCCAAACTTCGTACGCTTTTACTTTCACAAAACTAAGTGTCCAGTTCCGTTATTATATTCAATTACACGCCGCTTCCTATAGTGCACAGATTCTATTATCGGATATTCGGCATATAACAGAGTTTAATACTGAGCGCTACTTTCTCTCGCTCAGACATTTCCTCAGATATTCTTAGTCCATGATATACCTAGACCTCAGTAGGAGTTTCAACGTAAGTCTGTCCCGTATAAATTAATTTTAGTCACTTTTCTTGCAGTTTAACAGAAGTGCCCGGATCCCTTCCGTAGCATATCACACGAAAATGTCAACTATATCACACGCTGCTGCTACTTAGACCTATTGAGAGTGCCGAAAACAAGAGAACAGAGCTAACAACACTCGCACATGGTTTATACAGTAAAATTTAGAAACAAAAGTAGCCGCGTTAAACCCTCTTTGATTTCCTTAAGGCGCTACTTTGCTGCGGGCGTTATTTGATCTTGATGAGAGATAAGTCGACAATTTTAATTACAACATTTTCAATGTTCTTAATTATTAATTATTTCGGATATTATCGATCACCTCTTCCCTATATGAAAATAAGCCTGATAATATTGTTCTCAATTAAAAGAGTGGTTATATACATCAACAAAGGAAGTAAAACTCGTCCGACCATTACATGAATATTGTACATCAGCATGGCATCCGTACCAATCAGGACTGATAGAGGAAACGAGAACGTTCTGCATCGCCATACGGTTTATGCTTAAATTTCCAAGAGCATGCGTTCCTAGAAGAGTTAATATATTGTTTCATATATATATATACACTCCTGGAAATGGAAAAAAGAACACATTGACACCGGTGTGTCAGACCCACCATACTTGCTCCGGACACTGCGAGATGGCTGTACAAGCAATGATCACACGCACGGCACAGCGGACACACCAGGAACCGCGGTGTTGGCCGTCGAATGGCGCTAGCTGCGCAGCATTTGTGCACCGCCGCCGTCAGTGTCAGCCAGTTTGCCGTGGCATACGGAGCTCCATCGCAGTCTTTAACACTGGTAGCATGCCGCGACAGCGTGGACGTGAACCGTATGTGCTGTTGACGAACTTTGAGCGACGGCGTATAGTGGGCATGCGGGAGGCCGGGTGGACGTACCGCCGAATTGCTCAACACGTGGGGCGTGAGGTCTCTACAGTACATCGATGTTGTCGCCAGTGGTCGGCGGAAGGTGCACGTGCCCGTCGACCTGGGACCGGACCGCAGCGACGCACGGATGGACGCCAAGACCGTAGGATCCTACGCAGTGCCGTAGGGGACCGCACCGCCACTTCCCAGCAAATTAGGGACACTGTTGCTCCTGGGGTATCGGCGAGGACCATTCGCAACCGTCTCCATGAAGCTGGGCTACGGTCCCGCACACCGTTAGGCCGTCTTCCGCTCACGCCCCAACATCGTGCAGCCCGCCTCCAGTGGTGTCGCGACAGGCGTGAATGGAGGGACGAATGGAGACGTGTCGTCTTCAGCGATGAGAGTCGCTTCTGCCTTGGTGCCAATGATGGTCGTATGCATGTTTGGCGCCGTGCAGGTGAGCGCCACAATCAGGACTGCATACGACCAAGGTACACAGGGCCAACACCCGGCATCATGGTGTGGGGAGCGATCTCCTACACTGGCCGTACACCACTGGTGATCGTCGAGGGGACACTGAATAGTGCACGGTACATCCAAACCGTCATCGAACCCATCGTTCTACCATTCCTAGACCGGCAAGGGAACTTGCTGTTCCAACAGGACAATGCACGTCCGCATGTATCCCGTGCCACCCAACGTGCTCTAGAAGGTGTAAGTCAACTACCCTGGCCAGCAAGATCTCCGGATCTGTCCCCCATTGAGCATGTTTGGGACTGGATAAAGCGTCGTCTCACGCGGTCTGCACGTCCAGCACGAACGCTGGTCCAACTGAGGCGCCAGGTGGAAATGGCATGGCATGCCTTTCCACAGGACTACATCCAGCATCTCTACGATCGTCTCCATGGGAGAATAGCAGCCTGCTTTGCTGCGAAAGGTGGATATACACTGTACTAGTGCCGACATTGTGCATGCTCTGTTGCCTGTGTCAATGTTCCTGTGGTTCTGTCAGTGTGATCATGTGATGTATCTGACCCCAGGAATGTGTCAATAAAGTTTCCCCTTCCTGGGACAATGAATTCACGGTGTTGTTATTTCAATTTCCAGGAGTGTATATATATATATATATATATATATATATATATATATATATATATATATATATATATATGGGGAGAGAGAGAGAGAGAGAGAGAGGGGGGGAGAGAGATGCTGACGATGATGAAGATGAAGTCCTAAATTCCTTGACAGAGCGTAGGGGACGATGCGGGAGATCGGCACCGCTGCACTAGGCAACATCCTATCGGAGGTGGTTTGCCATTGCCTTCCTCCGACCGTAAAGGGGATGAATTATGATGATGAAGACGACACAACAACACCCAGTCATCTCGAGGCAGGCGAAAATCCCTGACCCAGTCGGGAATCGAACCCGGAACCCCGTGCTCGGGAAGCGAGAACGCTAAAGCGAGTCCACGAGCTGCGGACAGAGAGAGACCAAGAAAATGAAATTAGATTCGAAATTGCATGGAGTCTTACCACCAATCGTTGGTCCCGCGTATTTCTCACTACTGGAACAGTGATTTTGGGACGGGGGGGGGGGGGGGGGCGAGTGACAGTGGTACATAAAGCATCCTCCATCACCCACCCCAATGTGGCTTGCGGACTATGCATGTAGATGTAGATATAGATGTAAGCGAGAAGAAGTTTAGAAAAGGTCTGAAATTGTGTTTACAGTATGTTGGAAGTCGCAAAGTGCTCTTATTATCAAAAAGTGGACGTGTATACCCTGAAGAGCCAAGGAAACTGGTACACCAGCCTAGGGCCCCCGCGAACATGTAGAAGTGACGCAACGCGATGTGGCATGGACTCGACTAATGTCTGAAGAAGTGCTGGAGAGATCTGACGTAATAAATCCAGCACAGCTGTCCATGACTACGTAAGAGTACGAGTGGGTGGAGATCTCTGAACAACACGTTGCAAGACATCCCAGATATGCTGAATAGTGTTAATGTCTGGGACGTTTGTGGCCAGCGTAAGTGTTTAAACTTCTAAGAGTGTTTCTGGAACCACTCTGCAGCAATTATGGACGTGTGGGGTGTCGCATTGTCCTTTTAGAATTGCCCACGTCCTTCGGAATGCACAACGGACATGAATGGATGCAAGTGATCAGACAGGATGCTTGTGTACGTGTCACCCGTCAGAGTCGTATCTAGACGTATCAGGGGTCCCACATCATTCCAACTCCACGCGCCCCACACCATTATAGAGCCTCCATCTTCTTGAACGATCCCCTGCTGACACGTTGGGTCCATGGATTCATAAGATTGCCTCCATACCCTTACACGTCCATTCACCCGATATAATTTGAAACGGGACTTGTCCTACCAGGCAACATATTTCCAGTCATCAGCAGTACAGTGTCGGTGTTGTCGGGCCCAGGCTAGGCGTAACGTACAGCTTCGTTTCGTGCAGTTATCATGGGTACACGAATGTGCCTTCCGCTCTGAGGCCCTTATCGATGATGCTTCGTTGACACTGACACTTGTTGATGGCGCAGCATTTGTTGGTCCCGTTCTTGCGGGATCTTTTTTTCAGCCACAGCGATATCGGATGTTTTACCGGATTCCTGATATTCACTGCACAATCGCGAAATGGTCGTATAGGAAAATCTCCATTTCATCGCTGCCTGGAGATAATGTGTCCCATCGCTCAAGCGCGGACTGTAACACAACATTCAAACTCACTTAAATCTTGATAACCTGCCACTGTAGCAGCACTAACCGATCTAACAACTGCGCCGGACACTTGTGATCTTATATAGACGTTGCCAACCGCAGCGCCGTATTCTGCCTGTTTACATATTCCTGCATCTAAATACGCGCGCCTACAAAAATTCCTATTATTCTTCAATGTATTTTGGCTACTAATTGGTCACGCATCTCAGTATGTATTCCGTCATATCCTACAATGATATAATTTAGCAGGTACATTCGACGATATATACGAAATAAATTGCGAACAGAATAGATAGTAGATAAGTAATAAATTAATAGCCACGCCTGATGCGCTAGTTTTCCTGCATGAACACGGCTAATGTGGGAGGAGGCGTAATTTTTCTTGCATTGTTTTGAGGGAGATGTCAGTGGCAGTGAACGTCTTTAAGGTTTGAATTTATCTGTTAAGTTTGTTGCAAGCCATTACGTGCTCTCTTCTCTGGCCGGCCGATATGACCGAGCGGTTCTAGGCGCTTCAGTCCGGAACCGCGCTGCTGCTACGTTCGCAGGTTCGAATCCTGCCGCGGGGCCGGCCGAAGTGGCCGAGCGGTACTAGGGGCTACAGTCTGGAACCCCGCGACTGCTGCGGTCGCAGGTTCTAATCCTGCCTCGGCATGGCTGTGTGTGATGTCCTTAGGTTAGCAAGGGTTTAAGTAGTTCTACGTTCTAGGGGACTGATGACCTCAGAAGTTAAGTCCCATAGTGCTCAGAGCCATTTGAACAATTTGAGCCTGCCGCCGGCATAGGTGTGTGTGATGTTCCTAGGTTAGTTAGGATTAAGTATTTCTAAGTCTAGGGGACCGATGACCTCATATGTTAAGTCCGATTATGCTTAAAGCCATTTGAACCATTTCAACTCTCATTCTCAAACACTGGACAAACGTTGACCGGATATTTGCGCATCGTGGATCACGCTCCTTACTCACCCCACCCCATCCGTTTGAGAAGTAAATTGTTCTCACCCCATAGTGCTTCTTTCCAGGTGTTGCTGTTGTTGTGGTCCTCAGTACGAAAACTGGCTTGATGTGGCTCTACATGCTACTCTATCCTGTGCAGGCCTCTTCAAGTAACAGCGGCACCCTAAATCCTTCTTAATCTGCTTACCGTATTCGTCACTTGTTCTCCCTCTACGACTTTCATGCCCCACACTTCGCTACAGTACTAATCTCACACAATATGTCCTGTCAACCGTTCCCTTCTTCTAATCAGGTTATATCCCATATTCCTTTCCCCCCTAATTCTACTCGGTGCCTTCTTATTAGTTACATGATCGACCCACCTAATCTTAATAATTTTTCTGTACTCTCACATTTCAAAAGCTTCCATTCTCTTCATGTCCAAAATACTTATCGTCCATGTTTCACTTCTATACATGGCATCACCCCATACAAATATTTTCATGAAAGGCTTCCTGACACTTCAGTCTATACTCGATCTTAACAAATTGCTCTTCTTCAGAAACTTCTTCTTTGCCGTTGTCAGTCTACATTTTATATCATTTCTATTTGCGGGCCTGTGTGGCCGTGCGGTTCTAAGCGCGTCAGCTGGGAACCGCGTGACCGCTACGGTCGCAGGTTCGAATCCTGCCTTGGGCATGGATGTGTGTAATGTCCTTAGGTTAGCTAGGTTTAAGTAGTTCTAACTTCTAGGGGACTGATGACCTCAGTAGTTAAGTCCCATAGTGCTCAGAGCCATTTGAACCATTTCTATTTCGGCCATAACCAGTTATTTCACTGCCCAAACAGCAAAACTCATCTACTACATTTAGTTTCTCGTTTCCTAGTATAACTTCACCAGAATCTTCTGATTTAATTCGACTATATTCGGTTATCCTTGTTTTGCTTTTGTTGGTTTTCATCCTAATTCTCCTCCAAGACCCTGTCCAAGCCCTTTGATGTCTCTGACACAATAACAATATCATCAACAAACCACAAAGTTTCTATTTTTTCTCCCTGAACTTAAATTCCTAATTCAAATTTTCTTTGGTTTCCTTTACTGTTTGCTCAATATAGAGACTGAATATTATGTGGGATATGCAACAATCCTTTCTCACTCCATTCTCAGCACTGCTTCCCTGTCATGTGCCTCAACTATTATGATTGCCACTTTATTATTGTACCAGTTGTGAACAGCCTTTCACTCACTGTAATTGTCCCGCACTACTTTCAAAATTTCAAAAAGAGTATTCCATTCAACACTTTCAAAAGCTTTCTCTAAGTCTACGAATGCTATAAACGTAAGTCTGCATTTCCGTAATCTATCTTCTAAGATAAATTGTAGGGTCACCATTGCCAGCATGTCCCTAGAGCTCTTCAGAATCCAGACTGACCTTCCTCGAGGTCCACTTCTACAAGTTCTGTAAGGAATTCGTGTTAGTCTCTTGCAGTAATGAGTTATTAAACAGATAGTTTCTTTGGAACTGGAATTACTACATTCTACTTGAAGTCTGAGAATATTTCGCCTGTCTTATACGTCTTGCACACGACATGGAAGAGTTAGGTCAAGGCTGGAGCTCTCCTAAGACTATCAGAAGTTCTGACGGAAAGTCGTCTACCCATGGAGCCTTGTTTCTACTTAGGTCTTTCAGTGCTCTGTCAAATTCTTCTCGCAGTATCATATCTACCATCTCATCTTCATCTACGTTGTATTCCATTTCTATAATATCGCCTTGAAGTGCATCTCTCTTATATAGACGATGTGTGTACTGCTTCCACCTCTCAGCTTTTCCTTCTTTGCTTAGGACTACTTTTCCGTCTGACTTCCTGATATTGATACAGTTGATTCTCTTTTCTCCAAAGGTCTGTTTAATGTTCCTGCAGGCGGTATCTGTTTTTCCTCTAGTGAAATATCCTTCTATATCCTTACATTAGTCCTCTAACCGTACCTGCTTAGCCGTTTTCCACTTTCTGTCAATCTCATTTCTTAGACGTTCATGTTCCCTTTCTTCTACTTCATTTGCCACATTTTTGTATTTTCTCCTTTAATCAATGAAATTCAGAATCCCCTGTTGCATGCAATGATTTCTGTTAGGCTTTTTGTTCTTATCTATTTGACCCTCTGCTGTCTTCACTATTTCATCTTTCAACGCCACCCATTCGTCTTCAACTGTAATTCCTTTTCCCTGTTCTCGTCAGTCGTTGCCTTATGCTCGCTCTGAAACTCTCAACAACATCCGGTTCTTTAATCTTATCCAGGTTACCTCAGTAAATGTAATATCTTCAGTTTTTATCTGCAATTAATAATGAATTGTGTCCACGTCTGCCCCTGAAAATGTTTCACAATTTAAAATCTGGTTCCCAAGTCTCCGTCTTACCGTAATATAATTAATCTGAAACCTTCCACTGACTCCAGTTCTCTCCCACGTGTACAACCTTCTTTCATGACTGTTAAATCCTGTGTAGGCGATGATTAAATTATGCTCTGTGAAGAATTCTACTAGGCTGCTGCTTCTGTGATGCATTTCCCCTAGTGCATATTTACCTACTATTTTTCCTTCTCTTCCTTTTTCTACGGCCGAATTCCATTTCCCTACCTCCATTAAATTTTTATCTCCTTTAACTGCCTGAAAAATATCTTCTATTTTATCACACTTTTTTCAACCTCTCTTCGAATCATCTTGTCTACGATAATGCGTTCATTTTGCTGTTTATAATACTTCACCCGCATTCCTGTTTTCTTACTCATTATTAAACCTACTCCTCCAAACACCTATCTGATTTGCTATTTACAATTCTGTATAAAATGTAGGAAGAGAAACGAATAGGTTGAAGTTAGGTTTTTAGGGAATTACAGATTATCGGTGGCAGAAGGAACAGGATTTCTGGTCAGATGAATATAGGGTCATAAACACAAAATTTTTCCAAGTAGGAAGCTGAAATCGATCCAGTAGTTTAGAAGGAGATTGTGAGCATGCATGCGTGCACTTTTATAAGATACGAAGACTTCATTAACCTGCTTTCGGCTTTATTGGCCATCATTAGTCGTAAGATGTTGACAGAAGTTTGCAAAATGTAAAATAAATACAGTAAGGTGTAAAATTAGCACTGTGCATTTCACTTTTCCGATTCTATTTAGTATCTGAAATAAGGCAAGAAGTTTTGTTAATTAAAGTACTAAGCTGTATTGTACTTACTTACTTATTCATGCAGTTGATCCACATGGCAAGCATCCTTGTTAAAACCGCAGCACCTCCTGAATGGTCCTTCATAAGCACAACGGTTTTCACAAAAGTTGCACCATTGGGTGCATGTCAATAGCGTATATAGATTGGAGGAAAAATTAATATATTTTTTTTATTTACTCGAGACCCAGTAAAACCCATATGTAATTTCAACAGTGTTTAGGTATTAAACATACGAAATATACAACAGCCCTCAAGAGACCCAGATTCGAAGTAAGCAGAGTACACAAAATTAAATCATTTACATCGACAAGGAGAGGTTTTTGGACGCCTCTATTAGTATCACCTACATTGTATTAAAACATCCTTAAAAGGAGTGGTGGTCAATATAGGAGTGGCAGAATGAAGGAGATGGCCACGGTTTCTACCTCAAGTTCTAAAAATAAATATGGAGGATAATATAATAAAAACATACCAACCAGGTTAATGATTGGATAACACTCCTAGAAGTATGTTGTATCATTCCCACCCGGAGGGAAACAACCATATTATCGAAACTTCCTGGCAGATTAAAACTGTTCGTCGGACCGAGAGTAAAAATCGGGACCTTGGCCTTTCGCGGGCAAGTGCTCTACCAACTTCTTATTTATTTATTGTTTTTTGTTCCATGATGTTCGTTGTGTTTGGTCGTAGCAGACGTCACATGACATCCGTTGAGATTCGGTGTTGATCGCTTCACTCAGTTCCTTTATTACAGAGACCAGCCTGCTCTCTGACCGAACACGCTCAGCCACCGTGCCGGCGCCAACTGAGCTACTCTAGAACGACTCCTCATCACAGCTTCAGTTCTGACAGTACCTCGTGTCCTACCTTCCGAACTTCACTGAGGCTCTTCTGCGAACCTGCAAAAGTAGCACTCCTGGAAGAAAGCATATTGCGGAGACAATGTTTAGCGACAGTCTGGGGGATGCTTCCAGAATGAATTTTTGACTCTGCTGTGGAGTGTGCGCTGATATGAAACTTCCTGGCAGATTAGAACTGTGTGCCGGACCGAGACTCAAGTTCGCTGCAGAGTGAAAATTTTATTCAGGAACCACATTACCGTTTGTGGCAGCGAAATGGACAGTACTATAAAAGTTCTAAAATCATATAAACTGTAGTGAACTGGTGGAACTCACAATGAAATTAAGACGGGCAAATAAAACAAAATAAATAGAAGAATAAAAATCTTGAGCTTTGCCGTATGCACCCGGCGTATCACGGCGAGGACTACCAGGGGTTGATACTAACTGGATACTGTGTTCAGGAACAAGTGTCGAACTGACAGGGAAGCACGGAGCAAACTTGTAAATTGACGGCGTGGCAAGGTGAAATCTTTTAAAGACAGTAGACGGTAAAACCTGAATAAATGTGTTCGGACGCGCCCTGACATTCATAGCGTTATATTCAGAAAGTAATAAGGCACAAGAAAGTAATATTATAATAAATGAGAAACAATAAACAAAAAGTTATTTATTACGATGTAGGCTGCCAAAATTAGCAAGTACGCTGCGGTGTCTTAAATGCAATTGGCTGTTTAACATAAATTCACGACGCCGATTCCTGCACTGCAGAACCTGAATTTCCTCAATCATAATTAAAGAATAACCATTATTCTGGCCATGAAAAATTTCTAAATTATTTGACAAATCGATAACTGTGTGCCCGTGTTCACATTATGTGCTAATGGATGGTTAAATGTGCTATGGATGACGAGGTAGGGCATGACGATATATAGGCCAATAGCCAATAGAAGGATATCGTCAACGTGGGCGTGAAAGTTAGTTATTGCATCACATTCAAACGCGGTCATAAATATACACATACGTGACAAAAGTCATGACATACCTCCCATTATCGTGTCGCACCTTCTTTTGACCGCTGTGATGTACGGCCTCGACATGGCCTGACTCAAGTATTCATTGGAAATCCTCTGCACAAAAATTGAGCCATGCTTCCTCTAGAGCCGTCAATAACTGCGAAAGTGTTGCCGGTGCAGAATTTTGTGCACCACAGTTGGTGCATAAATGTTCGATGCTATTCAAGTCGGATGATCTGCGAACAGTTCTGCCCCGGTGACATGGCGAGTTGTTGTTCGGAACATGAAATCTATGAATGGCTTCAAATGGTCTCCAAGTAACAGAATGTAAACACTTGCAGTCAATGATATGTTCAGTTTGACAAAAGGACCCAGTCCATCCCGTGTAAACACATCCCGCACCATTATGCAGCCACCACCAGTTTGCGCAGTGCCCTTGTTGATAACTTGGGTCCGTGGCTTCGTGGGGTTTGTGCCACTTTCGAACCCTACCATCAACTCTTACGAACTCGTCTGAACAGGTCACAGTTTTCCAGTCGTCTAGAGTACAACCGATAGGGTCACGAGCCCAGGAAAGGCGCTGCAGGCGATGTCGTGCTGCTAACAAAGACACTCGCGTCGGTCGTCTGCTGCTATAGCCCATTAACACTAAATTTCGCCACCTTGTCCTAACGGAAACGTTCGTCGTACGTCCTGCATTGATTTCTGCAATTCTTTCATGCAGCGTCATTGATTTCTGTGATTGTTTCACGCATTGTTGCTTGTCTGTTAGCACTGATACTTTTAAGCAAACTTCGCTGCTCTGGGTCGTTAGGTGAAGGCTGTCGTCCAGTGTATGTCCTGAAATACACTGCTGGAAATGGAAAAAAGAACACATTGACACCGGTGTGTCCGACCCACCATACTTGCTCCGGACACTGCGAGAGGGCTGTACAAGCAATGATCACACGCACGGCACAGCGGACACACCAGGAACCGCGGTGTTGGCCGTCGAATGGCGCTAGCTGCGCAGCATTTGTGCACCGCCGCCGTCAGTGTCAGCCAGTTTGCCGTGGCGTACGGAGCTCCATCGCAGTCTTTAACACTGGTAGCATGCCGCAACAGCGTGGACGTGAACCGTATGTGCAGTTGACGGACTTCGAGCGAGGGCGTATAGTGGGCATGCGGGAGGCCGGGTGGACGTACCGCCGAATTGCTCAACACGTGGGGCGTGAGGTCTCCACAGTACATCGATGTTGTCGCCAGTGGTCGGCGGAAGGTGCACGTGCCCGTCGACCTGGGACCGGACCGCAGCGACGCACGGATGCACGCCAAGACCGTAGGATCCTACGCAGTGCCGTAGGGGACCGCACCGCCACTTCCCAGAAAATTAGGGACACTGTTGCTCCTGGGGTATCGGCGAGGACCATTCGCAACCGTCTCCATGAAGCTGGGCTACGGTCCCGCACACCGTTAGGCCGTCTTCCGCTCACGCCCCAACATCGTGCCGCCCGCCTCCAGTGGTGTCGCGACAGGCGTGAATGGAGGGACGAATGGAGACGTGTCGTCTTCAGCGATGAGAGTCGCTTCTGCCTTGGTGCCAATGATGGTCGTATGCGTGTTTGGCGCCGTGCAGGTGAGCGCCACAATCAGGACTGCATACGACCGAGGCACACAGGGCCAACACCCGGCATCATGGTGTGGGGAGCGATCTCCTACACTGGCCGTACACCACTGGTGATCGTCGAGGGGACACTGAATAGTGCACGGTACATCCAAACCGTCATCGAACCCATCGTTCTACCATTCCTAGACCGGCAAGGGAACTTGCTGTTCCAACAGGACAATGCACGTCCGCATGTATCCCGTGCCACCCAACGTGCTCTAGAAGGTGTAAGTCAACTACCCTGGCCAGCAAGATCTCCGGATCTGTCCCCCATTGAGCATGTTTGGGACTGGATGAAGCGTCGTCTCACGCGGTCTGCACGTCCAGCACGAACGCTGGTCCAACTGAGGCGCCAGGTGGAAATGGCATGGCAAGCCGTTCCACAGGACTACATCCAGCATCTCTACGATCGTCTCCATGGGAGAATAGCAGCCTGCATTGCTGCGAAAGGTGGATATACACTGTACTAGTGCCGACATTGTGCATGCTCTGTTGCCTGTGTCTATGTGCCTGTGGTTCTGTCAGTGTGATCATGTGATGTATCCGACCCCAGGAATGTGTCAATAAAGTTTCCCCTTCCTGGTACAATGAATTCACGGTGTTCTTATTTCAATTTCCAGGAGTGTATGATATTTTCGGCGTACTTTTGATACTGTGGAGCTCGGAATATTGAATTCCAAAACGATATTCGAAATGGAATGTCCTAAACTTATAGTTGCAACTACCATTCCGCGTTAAAAGCTTGTTAATTCCCGTCGTGCGGCAGTAATCACCTCAGACACTTTTTCACATGAATCGCTTGAGTACAATTGGCACCTGTGCCAATGATCTGACAGCCCTTTCATACCTTGTGTATGCGACACTACCGCACAGAAGACATTCACTTTCGGTGAGTCAACTCCACGCGGAGATGGAAAGTCTCCCCGTCGCTGAATATCATTGTCCATGTAAAGTAATCATTATCGTCTATAACGTAAAGACGGTGGGCGTAATCATTTGGATTCGAACAGTTAGGGTTTGAAATACAAACGCCGCCGCAAAACTTTCCACACTGTTTTATACGGAATCCCCAGTTAACAGCTTGCATCAAGGGCTGATTTCTGTGGGCTGCACACAAAGCTTTGTCTCGCGTGCTCTGCGAACTCCTCTGAGGCACACGGTCGCTTCGTGCTTTTCCCTTTACACAGGCAACCAACATCACGAAACTGTCGAAAGCGACCAAAAATGTTCTGGAGCTCTGGTACAGCTTTTCCGTATTTCGTACGAAGGCACTCTGAACGCTCCTAACCGATGAACGCTTTGCTTATTCCGACACACAAAAACTCTTCTCTCGCTCTGCCATCATCTTGTAGAGTGGCGTCACAGGCCTACCATTTAGCGTGCACGTGGTCCATAGGGCCACCTTTCTTAACTTGGTGAGTGCATCTATATTTTCGTGTATGTTTTGAAAGCCAATGAATCATTTAGGCTAGCTCTGCATTACGCGATATAGACGATTTTATTCACAAAGGACAACAAAAGGTGGTAGTTCACATTTGGTGCTGTGGAACACCCAGATGAATTTCATTGGAATGCACTCCCGAATGGTAAACTTTTACGCTATTGGTGTTTAGGGTCGACTTCTGCTGTGTCGTGTAAGTACTGCAATTTGGAGTGAAGAGGCGTTGCTCACGATTGTATATCCTGCATATCTGTAAATATCTACAGAATAAAAATCCGCTTCAGTTGGCAGTAATTTTCTTAGTTTAGTCGACGACGAGTTTCGAAGTTTAAAAGCTTCATCCTCAGGAGGCACCAAATAATTAAGGGACATAAATGTGTGGCGGTCGGGCCAATGAGTCATGGGGCACCACATTCACGTCATAGAAAGGCATGGAAGCGTAGAACCAGCGACCACGGCGCCCGCCTGGACAGCAGGACACGAAAGTGACTCATGTATCAGGAACATACAACCAGAAAACGAAAATGTACTTGCTTATTTAACCCCACTATGGTGTTTATTTTGCACTTACACTTACACTCAGGATGTTTGGATAAAAAAAAGAGTTGTTTTTTCGTATACTTTCGCCCGTTTGTATATTGAAATCATAAATAAAGTTATAATTTAGACAGTGTAATCTATTAATCCTTCCAGTTGCGTAATATAATAGTTCAACAATACAATAATCGAATATTAGAATTATAAGTGGGTTGATTTTACTACTCTCGGCTTAACTTTTACTAATAGTTTGTACACATGTATGTAAGATGTTTCTTGCAAGTGAATTTTTTTACACTTAATACATTTCACTAAACTTTTGTGATCCGCTTTTCCACAGAGATGATATCTATCTCTCTTCTTACTCCTAGGCTCATTTTCTTCCGATGTAGAGGGTTCAGATTCAAACGATGTTCTTCTTTCTACTGGTTCCCTTCCAGCGCTTCCTACTGGAAGGTATCCTCATCTCTTCATACCCCCATCAGATAGCTGCTCGCCAAGAAGTTCTAGGAATATTCTTCGTTGAACTATGTTTGCTTTCCATTAGGGGTAAGATAATTTATATAGCACGTAAGCGTTACATGCAGATATGTCGATGATATTTGAGAATATAACAGTAGACCATCTGTTTGTCTTCCGTTTCAGTGTATAATTCACCACCATCTCGTATAGTGTGTCCACAGCTCCTTTCGTAACGTTGTATTCTAAGGTAATTTGATGTTCTCCTTGGTACCATAACTGACTTCCGCATCGTGGTGCAGAGTATTTTACATAATAATACATTTGTTTTCCATTGGAATGTATGATACGAGCGCTGTGTCCTTTGTGAAAACAAATGTTGATGTGTAATTAGGATTCTCCCTCACCTGCAGTGTTTCTGCTGGGATGGAAAGGCTCGTTTTTTTCGCACACTTTGAATCATTGTGATATTTCTCTTCACCCGTATATGGTTGAATATTCCATACATAACTTCTTTCATTGGCATCAAATACCCAGAACTTCATGCCATACTTTTCTGGTTCACTAGGCATATATTGGTGAAAAGGACAGTTCGCCCTGAATGTAAAAGGTTGTTCTTCTACTGTAACAAACATATTAGGATTGTATAATTTAGGTAATACCTCTACCCATTTCTCCCATGAACCCCTCATACGTGCAAACCTATCTTGTTCACATCATTGTAGTCTTGTCTGGTGGTCATCAAATCTAATAACTCCTGATACTTTTTTGAACGTTTCTAGTGACATTGTAGATGTGAAAACTGGGCGACCATAGTTCTCATCCCATAAACTTCCAGTTGACACATTATATGTCTTATAAACACCTGCTAATAACAACAGTCCTATGAAAGCATCTACGTCAGAAACCCGTAATTTTTTCTTCCACCTGTCTCCATATAAACGCATTCCTTCAACATTAGAAGGGTGATTATAATGTTACCAACTGATAGAGAAAGGAACCATTTGAAAACTGAGTATTAATTTTTTATGCGAGACATGGCGTACCTTGTTGGTTCTGGAGTCAGGTGAACCATACGAGTATTACATGCTGCAACTAGTGAGGCATAGAGGTTTCTGGGACACTTTTGATGTCAAATGGATATGCCAATTAATTAAGTTGATTAATTAAACCACCTCTCTTCCTCCCCTTCCTCTTAATATACTTTGGCTCATTGACTCTGAGCACTATGGGACTTAACATCTATGGTCAACAGTCCCCTAGAACTTAGAACTACTTAAACCTAACTAACCTAAGGACATCACACAACACCCAGTCATCACGAGGCAGAGAAAATCCCTGACCCCACCAGGAATCGAACCCGGGAACCCGGGTGCGGGAAGCGAGAACGCTACCGCACGACCACGAGCTGCGGACTTTAACTAATTGATTTATTACCTCTGGGAATTGATTTATGAGCCCCTGAGAAACATCTGTCCTTCTGAGGAGTCCCCAACCCCTGCCCTACTCCTTCTTCCTCCCATTACTACTCTGGGAAAATGGACACTTTTATTTGTCATCCATCCGCAACTCAGTTCTGAGCAATTTTTTCCCTCCAGGGAAGTCTTCCAGCCCTCCCCTCCCCCACTTCCCCCTTCCTGTCCCTCATCCGGAAATTGGTGGGAAAAAGACTCGTTCCGTGCTGAACTGCTGAAGAAGAATAATATGAGGTATTTGTTAACTTTATTTATTTTTGGGGGTGTTATCCTCCTAAATTGTCGTACAGCTTCCTCAAAACTCTTCCATACCCCCGCCTCCACTTCCTGCCATCCTTGCCTCCCATGTTTTCCGACTGCATGTGTGTGAGTAAATGTTCACCTTGCTGTGTACCCTAATCCACAATACCATTCTAAATTGGTGGGAAACTGATTTATAGCTGCACCCACGTTTCAGAATGACCAAGCCTGTATCTGAGGCATATAGTTTTGTAGGACCAAGACTAATAATGTGGGAGGTTCACTGTCGGCTTGTTATTGACGATAACGATCTACGGGAGCCACAACAACACCACCTGGTCCTTCCACTGCTAGCTCCACAAGGCTCACATTGATATATGGGGCTCAGCTGAGCTAGTTCACAGAGGACATTCTAAACTGGCACAAACACAGCATTCTCCCCTCATCCACCGGCATGATGTGTGGGCATTTGAGGTGGTGTCTTTATTTATTTTCGAGGGTTTATCCTGCAGCTGCCGCCTCCAGCATCTGACACACACTCATCCTGCAAGTTTCTCTCTGACAGTCCATGGCGACCAACTTCAACGTAATAAAACAACTACTTTGCATACCAAAGAAAAAACATTCTTTGTAACACAGTCAGGAATGTGGCCTCGCTACAAGCCCTACACAACAAATACGTTACTTCCATTGGTGTTATACTACAGCGTCTCCACACACCACCACTCCACCCATACACCCACTGCCCTCCTCCCATCACACATGTATTAACCTATCACACATCTCTTGTACATGTCTACCATGTGCAAAGTCAATAACACATCGAAAACCTGAAATATTCTGACCTGAAGGCTATATTATTTATTAACACCAGTCTGAGAAAAAGTGAGAATTACTTCAAGTCAGATTTCAAGCTCTGAAATGTCTATGTTATGAGCTGCTGTGTGACGGAAACGTTCAGTGGAGCAGTCATATCTGAAGTCAACCTACATCTAACAAGCCACCAGCTATTAACGAACAAAACCATGATGATAATGAAGCAGTCATGGTTCCACGAGATTTCATACAACCAAATCTTTCAGTTTGATGGACAAATGGTTGTAGTTTGAGAGCATAACTCATGCTCAAAATTAGTATCTGTTAAAGTCGTGTAAAGGAATTGCCATGCAATAATAGGGGAAATCGTTATAAAGGGTGAGTTATTAACCATTAGCATCTAGAATAACTCCAAAAGTATGAAAGTAGCTGAGAAGTTTGTGGGACAAATGTTGCATCGGATGATGGGGCCCATAATATGACGTTTTTTTGCTGCTAGGTTGGCTCGTGTCAGAGATATGAAGGTCATCTTTGTTTTTTAAATGAGATGTTACAGTTTGGCATTCATTTTCTGATAGCGGCTATCGAGACGAATCTAATGATGTGTAAACGTAAGGTCTTTGAAGGTCAACGAAGGTCAAAAACGTGGCGTGAACGTCCGGTTACAGAAGGTGTTCAAAGTCGTGACCATTGGTGTCAACGCAGTGCTGCAATCTTCTTATCATGGAGTGAGTGGTATTTCTGATCACTTCGGTACTTATCGTAGCACATGTTGTGACAATACTCTCTCGTATATCGTGCAAATAGTAAATATTCGCCGAATACGGCGTATCCATCTAACGTGCAATTGACATGTAAACACCATGCGAAAGTTTCGCAATACAACACTAATAGGAACGGTAAGACTAGCATCGTCGAATCAAGCAAATGTGAATGATGCATTCCTTCGAAGAACAAGCCGATATGCTTCCCATTTACGGAGAATGCAAACGAAATTAAGTGAGAGCTAGAGACTTGTACACTGAAAGATATCCTCAACGTACTCACCCTACATGTCGTACATTTAAATACGTGTGTGATAAATTGAGAACAAATGGATCTTTAACGCACCGGAAACATACCCGGCAAAGGAAAGGTAGTAACGAGGAAACTGAAATTGGTACTTTTGCCAGTGTGATCCTTGAGTTGGTTCGCGTCCATCGAAAGGGAATCTCGCATGAGCCAGAGTAGTGTTGTTCGTGTTCTGCATCGCCATAAATATCATCGTTAACATATCAGGCTCCACCAAGAATTAACTGGTACAGATTGTACGCGTCGCATTGAATTCTGCCGATGAGCTTTACTTCAGATTCAGAGGGATGACACATTTATTAAATTGGTTTTATTTACTGACGAGGCTTCATTCACGAACCGTGGAAATGTTAATTTGCATAACACGCATTACTGGGCAACTGAAAATCCATGTTGGCTGCGGGAAGTTGCACACCAGAAACCATGGTCGGTGAATGTATGGTGTGGCATTCTGGAGGACAGAATTATAGGCCCCTATTTCATCGAAGGAAATCTTAATGGTAGGAAGTACACCACATTCCTGTAAGAAACGTTGGGGCTGTTATTGGAAAAAATACCTTTATGGACAAGTAACAGAACATGGGATCAACACGATGGGTGTCCGGCACATTTTTCGCTGATGGCTAGAAATGCGTTGCAGGGACAATACTCAAACCGTCGGTTTGGACGTAGAGGAGATGTGTCGTTGCCGGCTCGTTCGCCAGACTTGACCCCTCTGGATTTTTTCTTGTGGGGATTCGTAAAAGACATTGCTTATAAAGACGTTCCAACTACACCTGAAGATATGCGACAAATAATTGTAAGAGCATGTACTTCGATAAGTGCCAATGTGATAATTAATACCACTCAATGCATGATAAGAAGATTCCAGCACTGCATTGATACTAATGTTCATCACTTCGAACACCTTCTGTAAATGGACGTTCATGACAACTTTGTGACCTTCGTTGACCTTCAAAGACCTTACTGTTACACTACATTGGATTCGTCTCGGTAGCCGCTATCAGAAAATAAGTACCAAACTATAACATCCCATGTAGAAAAAGAAAATTCACCTTCATATCTCTCAAGCGACCCGACCTAGCAACAAAAGACCAACGTCATATTATGGCCCCCGTTGTCCCATGCAACTTTTGCCCAACAAGCTTTTCAGCTCCTATCATTCTTTCGGAGTTTCTCTTTGTGGCAATAGTTAGTGATTCACCCTATATATTGGTCATGTTCCAAGATTTTTCCAGATTTGTTTGATTGCTTCACAATAGAGGAGTTATGGCCGCTCTCACTATACACCACATAACTAACATATTTTCTATTTTCTGAGGCCCTTGCTAGTGACAATGCCAAAGCTTTGCTTTCTTATCTTATGGCACCAAACTGCTTGGGTCATCGGTGCCTAAGCTTACACACTATATAATTTAACTTCTGCTATGGACAAGACACACACCCATGCCAAAGGGAGGACTCGAACCCCCGACGGAAGGAGCCGCGCGGACCGTGAGAAGACGACACAGACCGCGCGGCTACTCCTCGCGGCCCAGCGAGTTTAAGTGTTTTGTTTCAATAACGCGGTCAGACATATTACTGCTTCCCCCTGTTATTCTCAGCCTTCCTTTTCAGAAAGAGATATTAGGAACTTGATGGCGACCTTGATCAATTACCACGCTAAGACTCTGACCGAATAAGATACTTCACTGCCTTGGATCAATTTCGCCTTTAATTCTGCACAGCATGAGGCATCTGGAGCAGTTCTGGCAACATTTATGATTACTTACCCTCTTAATTTTCTTCTTGTTAACTTGTGGAGTATAGATGATTTTCTCCCTTAGTATTACCTCTCAAGTCAAATGGTTCAAATGGCTCTGAGCACTATGGGGCTTAACTTCTGAGATCATCAGTCCCCTAGAACTTAGAACTACTTAAACCTGACAAACCTAAGAACAACACACACAGCCATGCCATAGGCAGGATTCGAACCTGCGACCGTAGCGGTCGCGCGGTTCCAGGCTGTAGCGCCTAGAACCGCTCGACCACTCCGGCCGGTCCTCTCAACTCACTAAACAAAATTGGGGTAGGGTGAGGAAAAATACTGAGTCAGTCCGTTGTCGTCAGGACAAATGCATTAAGAAGGGGTGGCAAAAGCAGGAGAGGAAGCCCTTCTGAGACATCATGAAAGATAAGGTTATCGTCCGAAATTTCAATTTGAGTGGCTGACAGCATAGTGGAATTACAGGGACTCTTGCTCCACAATTTCTTTGTCCTTGCTCTATTGTTCATGTCTTGAGCCCTGTTGATTTACTATTTTCTAATCTCACTACCGGCAAAACCTTTATAGTGAATGTTAGCCAGGTGAAGCAGGTTGATTAGTTTCCGCTTCGGTAAGCAGAAAAAGTGGGAGGAATCTTTCAGTTTGAGTGGTATATGTTGAGCCATGGCGGTTCCATTTCATCTTTCCTTTCCCCTTCATTTGCTGTCACCCCACTAGGTGGCAGGAATTACCCTTGGTTTCCTGTATGTTGTCGCTGGTGCGAAGTCTTGAAACACGGCGCGACTTCTCGACTGAAGTGCGTCTGGGTGCGATGATGATGATGTTTGGTTTGTGGGGCGCTCAACTGCGTGGTTATCAGCGCCCGTACAATTACCCAATCTTTGCTCAGTCCAATTTCGCCACTTTCCTGGATGATGATGAAATGATGAGGACAACACAAACACCCAGTCATCTCGAGGCAGGTGAAAATCCCTGACCCCGCCGGGAATCGAACCCGGGACCCCGTGCTCGGGAAGCGAGAACGCTACCGCGAGACCACGAGCGGCGGACTACGCGTCTGGGTGCGTGGTGAGAGTACACCACAGACATTGTTCAGCCTATCGGCTATGTGGGTCGTTGGCTCTGTTCGTACGGAGGCTGGTTGGTTGCGAGTGCACCATTAATGTTACATCGAAGTATTCACCATGCCCTTCGGTGTGCTCAACTGAATTCTCTTTCCACGCTGTGCGCTTTTGGATGCTGACGTTTTGTATGCAGTGGAGTTATGGAATTACGACTTCTTGGTGTAGCAATTGTTGGTATCACTTGGGCATTAATGTGCCCACCCTAGTGACTCTCGCTTTATGGATCTCATAAAATTTTTTTACCCACTATAATTATTGCTAATCATAACTGGTTCGCTTGAATTTGATCCAGTTAAATGTTAGTGTTTGTTTTGCAGATGTAACGGCTGCTACGTGCCACTTCAAGTCCCACCTTACGTTTTGCCTTACTGTTACTTGACTATGCCACAAGCCGTCTGCTGCATTAAGTCTGGTGGCTTCCAAATAAGGGTTCAGAAATGAGTCAGATGGCTCTGAGCACTACGCGACTTAACTTGTGAGGTCATCAGTCGCCTAGAACTTAGAACTAATTAAACCTAACTAACCGAAGGACATCACACACGGCCATGCCCGAGGGAGAATTCGAACCTGCGACCGTAGCGGTCGCTCGGTTCCAGACTGTAGCACCTAGAACCACACGGCCACTCCGGCCGGCAAAATAAGTGTTATTTTCCTGTGAGCCGGCAGGGCATTTGTCTTGGATTTATTATTTAATCTTTCAGTTATTCGTATTTTAAGGAAATTTGTTGAACTGATGAAAGCTGTTCAAATTGTGTTTTAGATTGTTTTGAGATCAAAGTGCCAAGAAAGAGAGCCTTACTTGTAAGTGCTAGCAATTTAGTACCACCTCCTAGAGGTAAGCACCTGCCGCGTGGGATTAGCCGAGCGGTCTTTGCCGGCACGGTAGCTCAGCTTGTTCGGTCACAGGGTTAGCAGCCGTCTGTAATAAAAAAAAAACTGACTTCATCGATCAACAAAGAACTTAAATCGATGTCATACGACGTCCACCCCGAGCAGATGCAACGAACAAAAGCGAACAAAATGAGATAAAAAAAAAGAGCGGTAAGGCGCTGCAGTCATGGGCTGTGCGGCTGGTCCCGGCGGAGGTTCAAATCCTCCTTCGGGCACGGGTGTGTGTGTTTGTCCTTAGTATAATTTAGGTTAAGTAGTGTGTAAGCTTAAGGACTGATAACCTTAGCAGCTAAGTCCCATAAGATTTCACACACATTTGAACATTTTTTTGGTAAGCAGCTGCTTCTCATAGAAATTTCCGTTTGGTGCAGACAAGTCTCTGATTGTGTAGTTTAGGTGATCTATGGACTGTTTTTATATTTCAAGTAACTTTCTGAGATTAATTATTTCATCCTGTTCAGTTGTGTTTTGGGTGAGACGTTTATTACGCCATCATTTTACCGTTTTATGTTATTAAGCGGTATTTTCCCTGTGCAATTTTGAGTAATGTTACTGTCTGAGTATTATGGAAGGTTTTATGCAATTTAGCTATTAAGGCGGGTATTATGGAAGGTTTTATGCATTTAAGTTATTAAGGCACGGGCGAATTTCATTTTAGCTCATTTTTCACCTGAGTGGCATTTGTTAACAGCTTTTGGGTTCACGAGCTGTGGGTCCACTGTTTGGAGTGGTGCTTGGCTGTGGAGCCCTGTTGCTGTTATGAACGAAGGTGGTGTTTTTTGGGAGTGTTTGTGGCTGCCCGGGGAGCCGGGGACCTCTGCTGTTCCTGATCTATATAAATGACCTGGGTGACAATCTGAGCAGTTCTCTTAGGTTGTTGGCAGATGATGCCGTAATTTACCGTCTAGTAAGGTCATCCGAAGACCAGTATCAGTTGCAAAGCGATTTAGAAAAGATTGCTGTATGGTGTGGCAGGTGGCAGTTGACGCTAAATAACGAAAAGTGTGAGGTGATCCACATGACTTTCAAAAGAAATCCGTTGCAATTCGATTACAAGATAAATAGTACAATTCTCAAGGCTGTCAATTCAACTAAGTACCTGGGTGTTAAAATTACGAACAACTTCAGTTGGAAAGACCACATAGATAATATTGTGGGGAAGGCGAGCCAAAGGTTGCGTTTCAATGGCAGGACACTTAGAAGATGCAACAAGTCCACTAAAGAGACAGCTTACACTACACTCGTTCGTCCTCTGTTAGAATATTGCTGCGCAGTGTGTGATCCTTACCAGGTGGGATTGACGGAAGACATCGAAAGGGTGCAAAAAAGGCAGCTCGTTTTTTTTATTATCACGTAATAGGGGAGAGAGTGTGGCAGATATGATACGCGAGTTGGGATGGAAGTCATTAAAGCAAAGACGTTTTTCGTCGCGGCTAGATCGATTTACGAAATTTCAGTCACCAACTTTCTCTTCCGAATGCGAAAATATTTTGTTGAGCCCAACCTACATAGGTAGGAATGATCATCAAAATAAAATAAGAGAAATCAGAGCTCGAACAGAAAGGTTTAGATGTTCGTTTTTACCACGCTCTGTTCGGGAGTGGAATGGTAGAGAGATAGTATGATTGTGGTTCGATGAACCCTCTGCCAAGCACTTAAATGGGAATTGCAGAGTAATCATGTAGATGTAGATGTAGATGTACCTTGCTGGAGCTGTTCGCACTTGCAGAGTATTTCTTAAGTTAAGTTCGTTTAGCCTCTGCTCTTATTTACAAGCTCTTATTTTAGTATTTTCTGCCAATATTTTACATCTCCCCTTAAATGGGTAATATTATCTGATTTATGATTAACCTCCAGGTTTTCTAAATTAGATCATTTTATCCTGTACTTATTGTGCTAATATTTCGAAACTTTGAGCTTTCTTTCTTTAGTGGTCCATATTTAAGATGTTTTTCACAGATAAGGGTAAGATGGTTTAAGCCCCCACATTACATTTTTCATTGCTTAAATAATGTGTAGAGCCTGCCATGAATATCAGTATATGACCCGGACTTTCAGAAGAAAACATACTAATACTATGTATACACAGAGCGGTACAACTTAATGTTTGGACTTTTGATTCAGCAGTCGCAGCTGTGGATGTTACTTTCAAAGGCTAGTCTGTTTAGTAGTGAAATTAATTTAAATTTATTTTTAAAAAAGCCTTTTAAGAGCTGTAAATCTCGATTTGTACTTAGATTACCGTGGGTCCGCCACTCCATGTGTCCTTTTCCTTTTTCCAATTATGTAAGAGGATTTTAATGCACTATGTAGCTTTATGGGGTATATAGTGTCCTCCGTTCACGTCTGATTACGGTTCGGAAATTATGATATTCGTGCATCACTCCCACAAAATGATCATCAGCAACAGAAAATACGTGAAAAAATGGAATTTTACGATGAAATAGACAAAGGCATAGTAGAAGTTTCCGACACGTGAAGATTCACGTTGTTGTTGTTGTTGTGGTCTTCAGTCCTGAGACTGGTTTGATGCAGCTCTCCATGCTACTCTATCCTGTGCAAGCTTCTTCATCTCCCAGTACCTACTGCAACCTACATCCTTCAGAATCTGCTTAGTGTATTGATCTCTTGGTCTCCCTCTACGATTTTTACCCTCCACGCTGCCCTCCAATGCTAAATTTGTGATCCCTCGATGCCTCAGAACATGGCCTACCAACCGATCCCTTCTTCTAGTCAAGTTGTGCCACAAACTTCTCTTCTCCCCAATCCTATTCAACACCTCCTCATTAGTTACGTGATCTACCCACCTTATCTTCAACATTCTTCTGTAGCACCACATTTCGAAAGCTTCTATTCTCTTCTTGTCCAAACTAGTTATCGTCCATGTCTCACTTCCATACATGGCTACACTCCATACAAATACTTTCAGAAACGACTTCCTGACACCTAAATCTATATTCGATGTTAACAAATTTCTCTTCTTGAGAAACGCTTTCCTTGCCATTGCCAGTCTACATTTTATATCCTCTCTACTTCGACCATCATCGGTTATTTTACTCCCTAAATAGCAAAACTCCTTTACTACTTTAAGTGTCTCATTTCCTAATCTAATTCCCTCAGCATCACCCGACTTAATTTGACTACATTCCATTATCCTCGTTTTGCTTTTGTTGATGTTCATCTTATATCCTCCTTTCAAGACACTGTCCATTCCGTTCAACTGCTCTTCCAAGTCCTTTGCTGTCTCTGACAGAATTACAATGTCATCGGCGAACCTCAAAGATTTTACTTCTTCTCCATGAATTTTAATACCTACTCCGAATTTTTCTTTTGTTTCCTTTACTGCTTGCTCAATATACAGATTGAATAACATCGGGGAGAGGCTAAAACCCTGTCTCACTCCTTTCCCAACCACTGCTTCCCTTTCATGTCCCTCGACTCTTATAACTGCTATCTGGTTTCTGTACAAATTGTAAATAGCCTTTCGCTCCCTGTATTTTACCCCTGCGACCTTCAGAATTTGAAAGAGAGTATTCCAGTCAACATTGTCAAAAGCTTTCTTTAAGTCTACAAATGCTAGAAACGTAGGTTTGCCTTTTCTTAACCTTTCTTCCAAGATAAGTCGTAAGGTCAGTATTGCCTCACGTGTTCCAACATTTCTACGGAATCCAAACTGATCTTCACCGAGGTCGGCTTCTACCAGTTTCTCCATTCGTCTGTAAAGAATTCGCGTTAGTATTTTGCAGCTGTGACTTATTAAACTGATAGTTCGGTAATTTTCACATCTGTCAACACCTGCTTTCTTTGGGATTGGAATTATTATATTCTTCTTAAAGTCTGAGGGTATTTCGCCTGTCTCATACATCGTGCTCACCAGATGGTAGAGTTTTGTCATGACTGGCTCTCCCGAGGCCATCAGTAGTTCTAATGGAATGTTGTCTACTCCCGGGGCCTTGTTTCGACTCAGGTCTTTCAGTGCTCTTTCAAACTCTTCACGCAGTATCTTATCTCCCATTTCATCTTCATCTACATCCTCTTCCATTTCCATAATGTTGTCCTCAAGTACATCGCCCTTGTATAAACCCTCTATATACTCCTTCCACCTTTCTGCTTTCCCTTCTTTGCTTAGAACTGGGTTGCCATCTGAGCTCTTGACATTCATACAAGTGGTTCTCTTCTCTCCAAAGGTCTCTTTAATTTTCCTGTAGGCAGTATCTATCTTACCCCTAGTGAGACAAGCCTCTACATCCTTACATTTGTCCTCTAGCCATCCCTGCTTAGCCATTTTGCACTTCCTGTCGATTTCATTTTTGAGACGTTTGTATTCCTTTTTGCCTGCTTCATTTACTGCATTTTTATATTTTCTCCTTTCATCAATTAAATTCAATATTTCTTCTGTTACCCAAGGATTTCACGTTATGCTGCACTAACTCCATGAACAGAACACAGTCTCTTCCACACACACAACAGTTAAGCAAATGTGTACAGCAGATTTGCAGTACCTCAGAAACAATTGTCACTGACATAGAATGACTGCAGTTATGGAACTGCAGATTAGAGTTTTAGGACAGAGCAGTTTATAGATCGACGCATTCTGTCATTGTCATGGCTGAATGTCAGAAACATCAAGGATGACGGGAACACATTCATAGGTCAACAGGACCCTCACACCCTGCCTGCCTGGTTGGGTTACGCTCAGTGGCAGTCCACACCTTAAGCCGGAAATGTCCATTCGATCTGCGTGAGCCCAAGACTGCAGGCTACAATATGGAACTCCTTGCCATCATTCAACACCTCGGACATCACACCATAAACAATTTTTCAGACCTCATATAATTATTATTACAATTCGAAGTTTGCATATGATGTTTGATGCTATCAATATATCTCATGATCTTCGTGGCTGATTATAGCTACAAGTCCAAAAACAAGCGTTACGTTTTTATTGACCAGCCAGTTGTAAGACACGCCAGTTCTCTTAATAATTACGTTCCCTCAATGTAGGAGGAAGTGTCTCAAAAACTCAGTAACACAATAGCGTTGCCTCTAAACATCATGAAGGGTTGCTGTGTCATGGTCTTGTAAGCACTTTGATACACTGGTTTTTATTGTTGGCACACATCCAGGAAGTGTATGACTACACTACCACGATGTTGAGGTCCATGTCAAGTGCTAAACTGCATCTGCCACACAGATCCTGTGATGTAAGGTGTGCTGCTGCCACAACACACAGTGAGTGCTGAAAATAGAAGACAGGAAAGGTGTTTCTTATTAAGAAGAATCGTGTAAATTTCCATCATATGTAAACTGGAAGAGTTTGCTGCATTGTGGCGCATTTCCAATGAGCTGCCCAATCTTATGTTCCACAGTGAGGGGTAGCAGATGTCATGGTGTTCTGTTTTTGGAGACACCAAGAGCACTGCTTCCTCATATTGCACCCAGGTACATGATAACTATTTCAGTGTTTTAGGTGTAGGTCATCCTAGCATTCACGTCTTTAGACACTGCGTCTATATTCTGCAGGACTTAAAGCCATAGAGCATGGACAGTAGGCACCACCAGGTGTCCGTTGCACTGAGACTGGCATGTAAGTACCTTCATTTTAGTTGTATTTTCATCAGTTTTACTTATTTTGCATCAGTTTTGGTAATTTTACCAGCTTTTCCGTAATTACCACGCATTTCACTGAAATTTCTATGACTTACAATGCAGAACAACTTGCGGAACAACAGGGTATTCTTCGGGACTTAAACCTACAGAGCATGGATAGTATGCACCATCAGGTGTCAATCGCAGTGGTGGGTGGATGGAGTAATTTTCACGCGACTAGAAAGGCATCTAAATACATTCGTTTTTGTTTTATTGTCTTTATTTATACGTATTTTCCATCAATTTTCATAATTTCTACGCACTTTTCCCAATTGCTCAAGTTCCAATCCACTGGTCTTGAGGACTTGTGACGTCAACAAGTATCATCACATTGAACTCAAGATGCTCTCAGAAAATAGCACTGTAGCATGGTTCTCAATGTCTGTATCATTCCGAAAACCGTCCCTACTTTACTAATGTGCATGTGATGTTGATTAAAATAATACGAGCAAAATCCCTGATGCAAACTGTTAAACATCTAAAGTTCTGTTCTTGTGATCCTAAAGATGTGTGTATACCGGAAAACTGGACCTCATACCAAATGCTCTTGTGCTTTCACTTTTATGGTCTACAGTGCATAACCACATGTGGGGGAGCTCTTGATATGACAGAGGTCATGGTCCAATGTTGGATGGTACTGTTCATGTTTAGAGGGATATGGGAGTTTCATCTCTGTAATGCACCATCCATCCATATTAAGACATTAGTATATATCATCAGACCAATATCCCCTAGAAGACGAAGTGAGTTGATTTCAGCCAGTACTCCAACATTGTGTAGTTTCCATCGCTTTTTATTGTAAAAGCTAATATCATGGTGAGCCAGCCCCCCCCCCCCACTCCCAAAGCGTAACCAGAATTCCCCATACACTATGGATAAAGCCATATGTAAACCCTGCTCGCACATCTGCCTCTCCTTTCTCCAGTTGCAGTTGTCTTCGCCATGTGCCCCTGTTCTCATTTCATAATTACAGCGTTGTTGTAGCTCCATTTTCTGTTTCATACATACAGAAAGTTTACCGTACTTAGAGGAGCAATTTTCATAGTAGGGAGCTGTTTAAATCTGTTTAGTACATTGGTTCCTCTCCTTAATACATTGTTTTGGAGAATCAGCTGTAATTCAGCAGTAAGTATATACTTACAATGGTATGACTGAGAACACTGTCCTGGTTTGGTGAAATGTGTTCCGCCTGCTTTAATGCAGCACTTCTGTGAAATGGTTATACCATCTCTGCTGAAGTTGGTGTTACGAATCCCCACGTTGTTTGCAGGGGATAATTAAACCTGAATGTAAACAGTATAAATTATTAGCTTTCGTCGGTCTTGAGAGTCTGAGTGGTTGATATTGTATCAAAATGCTTCCAAACCACATGAAAATGTCTATCAAAATACATCCAGACTGCAACAAACTGTCTCCAAAACTACAACATCGATCATCACAACCTTCAGCTCCCCATCACTACAGGAATATCCTACAGTTACTTGGCCTTTCTCTAGTACAGGTGACAAAACTTCCAGCAGATACGTCTATGGAAACGACTTCGATCACAGACCCATACATTCAACACGAGTAGTTATTCTGTGTACTGAAGTACTTCGCCACACTGTAAGTATAAATACAGAGATCCAGCAAGAACATGTTTTAAAAGAAATTTACTGATTTTGTGACATTTTTCCATACTTTCGATATTTACCCATATATACATATACTTACTGCTTACTGTTTATACCATCCAACTCTGATACATAGACCCCCATCCCTGTCATATTACCTAAAAACACACACATATAAATATTGTAAACATACACACATAGCAGAGCACAGTTATGCTATTTCATATGTTGGATCGCCAAGCTGGGACCGCCAGCTCCCCCTCCCCCTCATTCCACTAACACCTGAAGCGTCTTCGTCGTCGTCAGCGGCGGTGGTGGTGGTTCCTGCAACATCGAACCAACAGTGACGAAATTAACATCAGAATATTATTAACACTTAATACAAAATTCACACGAACACTAGATATTAGTTACTGAATGCGTTGATAAGACGAATGAAGAAAAATAGGGTGTGGAAATCTCTGCACTTTTCCAGGATAGTTGTGTATCAGATGGTGATGTTGGCGCAAAATGTCGAACGCCACAAATATATTGTTTATTGGCTTTCATTCACAGTTCCAAGCATGTTGATCTTTCCTGAAAAACACACAAAAGGATAACGGAGTACTATAAGAAACCATGATGGCGATTCTTATGGTAAATCTGGAATTCTCAGAGAATTATATTTTACCTGAAAAATCGGAGAATTTCAGGAATTTCATAAAATCTCATGGAGTTCTGTTTTTCTAACCTTGAATTACATTTCTTTTATCGTGTTTTACGAATCACAAAAATTTAATTCCTTAATCTTTCGAATTGTGTTAACTATATGAATATTATTCCATATAAATTATTGATATTTAAAAACTACAGTTAAACTACTGATCATGGGTAGCGTATCTCAGATGAGAGGAAAGAAGCAGGACCGCCCCCTTGCCCGCTCACCATTAATTTATCAGGAATTTCTCGACACTATCTTAGTCCTCGTACCTGGAGTTCTCAGTGAACTTTTGTTTCGAGTTTCAATTGCCACCATAGAAACTGTAAAGTGTAAATAAAAACTTGAGGGGAAAAAGGGATTGGAATACCCTTCAACAAGTAATTGAAGACGTAGGGCACAAGTGCTGCTCTGAGATAACGAGACTGGAACAAGAAAGGAATTCGTGGAGGATCGCATCAAACCAGTCGGAAGACTGGTAATTAAAAAACATGGAATTTGTGGTTACAGCTGCTTGTACAAATATCTTTTCTGCTCAAAAGGGAAGCTCTTTTTATCTTTTTATACGGAGATGCTGATGTCTTCTTGCACATTATAGCTATGTCCTCAGCCCAGTGTAGTTTATGATCTATATTACGCCTACACTCTTTGCTTAAGGAGAGATGTTTACGATGAATTTCTAAATGTAACTGTGTGTGTGTGTGCGCGCGTGAGCGCAAGCGCGCGTTTTCTTTCTTCCTTTTTTATGTGATTATTTCATGTTAATGCCTGCAAAGATTGTCTGACACTACCAAACAATGAACGAATAGAAACGGCACATTGGGACGAGATTCAGAAGAGCATTCATACTTCTAAGAACTTACGAGGAAAGAAACTGCTCTGTTGCTCCCAGACAAAAGATTTCACCTGCAGCTACGAAACAATCACTCCAGCGTTCCGATGTCATTATTAATACCTCATTCATAAGAGTTTCGTGTTCCTCGTTGCGTGAAGAAAGTTTTGTCAAGATAACCAGTGATGGTGATTTTTTTCGTTCTTGTTCCTCCTCTTCGAAAGGGATCGAAGCTACTTGCGCCTCTCGAACCTCGGCCGCGAACTTTGCAAACTTCCCGTAATTCTCCTGAGCGGACGCTGATGCCAGACAATAGCGAGGCGTGTCCGGAGTGAGCACGGACAACGAGAGCAGTGCTAAGTACGCCAGCGCCGTCAAGTTTCCATCGTCTGCTTCCTAATGGTCTAAGTTTCTTGTATCCTTTTCCCTTCAGCTCGACGTCATTCTCTTTTTTTAATATTTATGCTCTTCTTCGTTGTATACTGCTCTGACCGATTTCAAAAAAGTCTCTGACGCTCATAAAACAATCGATAACTCTATATGTTTATTTGAAATTGCGAAGGGGACGAGCTATTTGGAAAGATTTTTATATGTTCAAAACGTACTGGTCACTCGTGATCAAATTTAATGAAATATGTGTCAAGAAAATAACAAAATGGTTTGTTTTTACACCTTGTACACTCTTGTATTACACATTGATGAGTAACAAGATTGTGATCCACTGTTTTACAGCGTGGTAGTCCACCTTTAGAAAGCAATAAGGCAGCTATTCTGCTCGCATTGACTCAACAAGTCGTTGGTAGGTTTGGGAAGATTGTAAGGCTTTTAGTTTCTTTTTGGCATTCAAGGAAAGTGTTGTTTTCATCGAATGTATTATATTTTATATTTGTACGCTAAACATCTTCCAAACAGTAGTTTTCTATAGTCGATATATTGCGTCAGAGAGGTTTTGAGCATAAGCACTGTCATATTTAGTTGTGAACAGTATTATCGTTCAGTAAGCATTATAAGAGCAGGTAATAAGATTGGCGGGTGTTTGCTATGCTCATGAGCAGATGGACATAGCTTGTAGCACAGAGAAGGATGAATTGTGAAACGTGATTTGGTAAGAATTAAATCGATAAATGAAGATTAGGAGGTACTTCTGTTGCAGCACTGCTTGCTTGCGCGTAGTTATGATGTATCTGAATAACAGAAGGTTTTAGTGGTTCAAATGGCTCTGAGCACTATGGGACTTAAGTGCTGTGCTCATCAGTCCCCGAGAACTTAGAACTACTTAAACCGAACTAACCTAAGGACATCACACACATCCATGAACGAGGCAGGATTCGAACCTGCGACCGTAGCGGAAGGTTTTAGTGGAATTTATTTTTATTCGTTTGAGTGAGTCAGTTTCACTGCCTGCCTGGCTTGCCTCCGAGGTTAAGGATTTTACCACTTCTGTAGTATTTTCAAAAGTTAATCACTTGGCAGAGTAAAATTAGTTATAAAGGATAAATTTTGTACCGTTGATTGTAGTACCCGAACAACGAGTTCCAATTATTGTAATACAGTTTTTCAAAGGTTTCTTACTACACTCCTGGAAATGGAAAAAAGAACACATTGACACCGGTGTGCCAGACCCACCATACTTGCTCCGGACACTGCGAGAGGGCTGTACAAGCAATGATCACACGCACGGCACAGCGCACACACCAGGAACCGCGGTGTTGGCTGTCGAATGGCGCTAGCTGCGCAGCATTTGTGCACCGCCGCCGTCAGTGTCAGCCAGTTTGCCGTGGCATACGGAGCTCCATCGCAGTCTTTAACACTGGTAGCATGCCGCGACAGCGTGGACGTGAACCGTATGTGCAGTTGACGGACTTTGAGCGAGGGCGTATAGTGGGCATGCGGGAGGCCGGGTGGACGTACCGCCGAATTGCTCAACACGTGGGGCGTGAGGTCTCCACAGTACATCGATGTTGTCGCCAGTGGTCGGCGGAAGGTGCACGTGCCCGTCGACCTGGGACCGGGCCGCAGCGACGCACGGATGCACGCCAAGACCGTAGGATCCTACGCAGTGCCGTAGGGGACCGCACCGCCACTTCCCAGCAAATTAGGGACACTGTTGCTCCTGGACTATCGGCGAGGACCATTCGCAACCGTCTCCATGAAGCTGGGCTACGGTCCCGCACACCGTTAGGCCGTCTTCCGCTCACGCCCCAACATCGTGCAGCCCGCCTCCAGTGGTGTCGCGACAGGCGTGAATGGAGGGACGAATGGAGACGTGTCGTCTTCAGCGATGAGAGTCGCTTCTGCCTTGGTGCCAATGATGGTCGTATGCGTGTTTGGCGCCGTGCAGGTGAGCGCCACAATCAGGACTGCATACGACCGAGGCACACAGGGCCAACACCCGGCATCATGGTGTGGGGAGCGATCTCCTACACTGGCCGTACACCACTGGTGATCGTCGAGGGGACACTGAATAGTGCACGGTACATCCAAACCGTCATCGAACCCATCGTTCTACCATTCCTAGACCGGCAAGGGAACGTGCTGTTCCAACAGGACAATGCACGTCCGCATGTATCCCGTGCCACCCAACGTGCTCTAGAAGGTGTAAGTCAACTACCCTGGCCAGCAAGATCTCCGGATCTGTCCCCCATTGAGCATGTTTGGGACTGGATGAAGCGTCGTCTCACGCGGTCTGCACGTCCAGCACGAACGCTGGTCCAACTGAGGCGCCAGGTGGAAATGGCATGGCAAGCCGTTCCACAGGACTACATCCAGCATCTCTACGATCGTCTCCATGGGAGAATAACAGCCTGCATTGCTGCGAAAGGTGGATATACACTGTACTAGTGCCGACATTGTGCATGCTCTGTTGCCTGTGTCTATGTGCCTGTGGTTCTGTCAGTGTGATCATGTGATGTATCTGACCCCAGGAATGTGTCAATAAAGTTTCCCCTTCCTGGGACAATGAATTCACGGTGTTCTTATTTCAATTTCCAGGAGTGTATTTCAGTATTTCGCAAGTTCCGATTCCACCACCGACTCCTGCACAAGTTTCCTGTTTATGCGTGTCGCCGCACTGCACACTGCGAAACACAACGGCTAAAACTGAGATGTCATCCCTTCAGAATATTTGCATGTCCTCTCATTGCACTTGCAAAAGGTTTTTCTTTTATATGCCTTACTTGCTGCTGCGCTGCACATTTAAGTTCAGTTCGATCGGTACCTAGTTTTTAATGCCACAGGCAGGCCACAAAATTTGTTAGGTCCACTTACCATAGAGTCAGTACATAATAAGATCGTTCAGAGTCAGGTGTTGCTTTTCAAAATTTATTCTCAGGTCGGTTTAAGAAACGTTCAGTTCAGATTTAATTTGTTATGTACACAGTGTTACTCTCACAGTACGCAGATCCTCAGAGCATTTTAAGAGAAACATCAGGGTGATTCATTCTTACAAAATTCAATTAGTAACTGCATTGTAGCATTTACATTCTGTTACCTTTGTGTGTTAGGATTGCAAGTCACATATTCTGACGCCACGCATTATAGCACTTCACTGTGCTGCACAATAGAATTTAACACAACAATTTATTTCATGTACAATTACTTTTTCTAATCATTTTGGCAAAGTTAATTAAAATACAGTTTTCGGATTCAGTTTTGGTGACTCATTTTATCAGAAAGCGTTTCCTGAATCACGCCAGTTGGATTGTTCAGGATTACAACACACTTACGCGAGTATAAAGATGTTTACACCATTTTCAGTTCAGAAAATATAAACACTAGAAGAGTTGCAAGATACGTGGCACAGGCCGTTGGTACGCGGTTGCGGAGCTGGCACCCTATAGCTTTCAAGATGTGTTCCAACGCCTGTGAATGTTGTCTATTTGGTGCCCAAGACATCAGCGGAAGTTCACTACCATGCTTCTCAAGACACTGAGGCACCATTCCGGCCTTGTGGGATTCACAGTTATTCTGTTGGAAGAGGCCATCAATGTCGGCGAATCGCTCAAAAGAGGAAAGGCCTCTGGACCTGATGGGATACCAGTTCAATTTTACACAGAGTACGCGAAGGAACTTGCCCCCCTTCTTGCAGCGGTGTACCGTAGGTCTCTAGAAGAGCGTAGCGTTCCAAAGGATTGGAAAAGGGCACAGGTCATCCCCGTTTTCAGGAAGGGACGTCGAACAGATGTGCAGAACTATAGACCTATATCTCTAACGTCGATCAGTTGCAGAATTTTGGAACACGTATTGTGTTCGAGTATAATGATTTTTCTGGAGACTAGAAATCTACTCTGTAGGAATCAGCATGGGTTTCGAAAAAGACGGACATGTGAAACCCAGCTCGCGCTATTCGTCCACGAGACTCAGAGAGCCATAGACACGGGTTCACAGGTAGATGCCGTGTTTCTTGACTTCCGCAAGGCGTTCGATACAGTTCCCCACGGTCGTTTAATGAACAAAGTAAGAGCATATGGACTATCAGACCAATTGTGTGATTGGATTGAGGAGTTACTAGATAACAGGACGCAGCATGTTATTCTCAATGGAGAGAAGTCTTCCGAAGTAAGAGTGATTTCAGGTGTGCCGCAGGGAAGTGTCATAGGACCGTTGCTATTCACAATATACATAAATGACCTGGTGGATGACATCGGAAGTTCACTGAGGCTTTTTGCAGATAATGCTGTGGTGTACCGAGAGGTTGTAACAATGGAAAATTGTACTGAAATGCAGGAGGATCTGCAGCGAATTGACGCATGGTGCAGGGAATGGCAATTGAATCTCAATGTAGACAAGTGTAATGTGCTGCGAATATATAGAAAGATAGATTCTTTATCATTTAGCTACAAAATAGCAGGTCAGCAACTGGAAGCAGTTAATACCATAAATTATCTGGGAGTTCGCATTAGGAGTGATTTAAAATGGAATGATCATATAATGTTGATCGTCGGTAAAGCAGATGCCACACTGAGATTCATTGGAAGAATTCTAAGGAAATGCAATCCGAAAACAAAGGAAGTAGGTTACAGTACGCTTGTTCGCCCACTGCTTGAATACAGCTCAGCAGTGTGGGATCCGTACCAGAAAGGGTTGATAGAAGAGATAGAGAAGATCCAACGGAGAGCAGCGCGCTTCGTTACAGGATCATTTAGTAATCGCGAAAGCGTTACGGAGATGATAGATAAACTCCAGTGGAAGACTCTGCAGGAGAGACGCTCAGTAGCTCGGTACGGGCTTTTATTGAAGTTTCGAGAACATACCTTCACCGAAGAGTCAAGCAGTATATTGCTCCCTCCTACGTATATCTCGCGAAGAGACCATGAGGATAAAATCAGAGAGATTAGAGCCCACACGGAGGCATACCGACAATCCTTCTTTCCACGAACAATACGAGACTGGAATAGAAGGGAGAACCGATAGAGGTACTGAAGGTACCCTCCGCCACACACCGTCAGGTGGCGTGCGGAGTATGGATGTAGATGTAGATGTAGATGTAGACACCAAGTTCGAGGGGGTGCAACTAGTTTGCAAGACGTTTCGCGCAGTTTACAGCTATTATGGTGCCTTCGATTAATAGTGTGGGTCCCTTGAAGTCTTAGGTGGACATCCCCCATAGCATAATGCTCCCTACCAGTGCAGTGCTTGTTTCGAGGAGTCGTTCGCCTGCATATGGCCGTATCCGGACAAAACCGTCGACCTGGTGTGAAAAGAAATGTGATTCATCCTACAGTACGACACGTTTCCATTGATATACGGTTAACTGTTGATGATGGTGTGCACACTGCTGTCATATTTATTGATGGTGTGGGGTCAATATGGGAACACATGGGGATTATATACTGTGGAGGTCCTCCAGACACTTGTGCCGTTACCTGCTGCATACTTTGTCGGCAGGCCAGCCATAGATACCCTCCTATCCTCGTTTAGAGAGTAGATAGTTCTCCAACCTCTTATTTTCCTTCATTGAATGACATTTGACTGATGTATTATATTCTACATTGCTTCCTAATCCATTTCGTGTTGTTTCTTTTTTATTGCTTACACTAGGAATTCCGGGGCTAAGTCGGAATCTGAAATTACATGCAATTGCGTCCGAGACCATTACACTACGTGTGAGTTGCAGTATCTGTCACGTGACTTCATTAACGTTTTAAGAAAAATGAGCAACACTTTTATTTACTGCAGTATTATATCTACGAAATTAAAATTTTGTAAATAAATTGCTGTTCGAGATCTCTGTAAGTATCCAGAAATCCGATGATCCGAAGGCCTCGTTGCCAAGAATTTTGAGTACTTCATTTGCACTTTGCCATTTTTGAAACCCAAATCGAAGGGAACAGTAAAAAAACGTGTTATAGCATGTTTTGGATCAAGTACACCTTTCATAATTATTAACTCTTTATAAACTTCAGTGGTTATAGAAGTTTAGGCATTGATGTTATTTTGTTTTGCACAAATAAATTTTATATTTCGCTTCTGCAGGTCTTTGTTTATACATTTGTAATCCACGTATGTATTCACATTTTGAATCACTTCACTGTTTTCAATCACAATTTGCCCATTGCGCATCAAAATGATTCACCAAAAGTTTGTGAACGTCAGTCACTTTTACCTCTTCAACAAGAACGCTACTTGACAATGGGTGTGGATGTTCAGAAGCCCACGCTTGGCATTGTTTTAGGAAATGGACGTCCTTTCTTCGCTTCGCCTGCGCTATGGCCGGCCGCTATAGCCGGCCGCTGTGGCCGTGCGGTTCTAGCCGCTTCAGTCCGGAACCGCGCTGCTGCTGCGCTCGCAGGTTCGAATCCTACCTCGGGCATGGATGTGTGTGATGTCCTTAGGTTAGTTAGGTTTAAGTAGTTCTAAGTATAGGGGACTGATGACCTCAGATGTTAAGTCCCATAGTGCTCAGAGCCATTTGAACCAGCGCTACGTCGTGTAGCAGTTCCCGCGCTTTTCCTCTTCGCTTGCAACACACTCAGTATTCACAACTACAACTCAGAAGAGACTGGCTGATGCTTTCTCCAACACGCTGGAAGCAAAGCAGCGTAAGTGACGTGACCTGGTTATTCGCGTATGCACGTTGTATGGTTTGAGGAGGGAAGATACGCCATAGTTCTGTTCACGTTGCAGGATTTGAAACACCCCCCAATATTCAAAGCCTTATATTGCAACTGGTCGTTGACTTAAGCAAGGTTATTTTTTGTCACATTATCGAGTTCGATATTAATAACCAAATGGCATGCATAGCTCTGTGTGACTGAAATCGTCACGTGGCTTTGAAATTCACCACCTCGCTTGTCGTTTGCTCATTATGTTGCACAACCGTTCTAGTTTCCTGAGTACTGTCACCAAAGGACTATTTATTATTTTTGCGAGCAAAAATAGGATAGTCTGAAACAACATTGCTCTTAGAATACCTTATTTAGCAATGCAGCAGATAACTTACCGTGTTTATACTTCTGCTGGAGCGTGAGGCACTAGTGTTAACTGGACAATGGAAACTGACATCACAGTATTCCTGACAACAGTTCAGAGCTAAGAAAGAACCCCCGATGTCGACGTAGGCTGTCCTACAATACAGTTCAGTACTTCGGTGTCGAACCAACGACGGCAGTGCTCGGTCCATTACGGATGTGGAGATAATGTGACGGCCAACCAGTGTCGCAGTCATATTATGTAGCTAGTGCCATGCTATCCTTTTCTGCCTCCTATTTCTTCACAGTCATCACCATCTTAGCAGCGTCCCTTTACGATCTATAGCATCATGGTCTGACACAACTGTAAACCACACTAACACCCTGCCAGTTCCGAACAGTCTCAGGTGTTGATACCGAACAATTTTGTGGCTAAGCTTGACCTATACAAAAACAGGAGCTGCTCGATTTACGTGGACAGTATTTCTCTGCTGTCAATCATTTATCGCAGGCATGCAGTCCTGTACATCCTCCCGTTTGGATTCAGGATATTTAGTCAGAGTTAAAAATCAGTGTTTTTCTAAAGATTTTTCTGTTGCGGCAGTCGGTAGCCGATACGTCGGAGCGTCTGTCACCGTAAGCCATAATGGTAACTAGGGTAGCCGCACTCGGGGAGACACCTGCCGTGTTACAGATACACAGGCCAAGACTGCACGAAATATTTATATGTAACATTTGTTTGGTACTAATTGCCATGATAACAGATAACGATACGGTTTGTTTTTGATAACACGAGACCTATTCGGCAAATAAGGTCCGATCAGTCGCCAAATGAAAACTACGGTGAATATCAAAAATGTTTTGTTTGCAACGGTTTTCTACATCTTCCGGCTACTTCTCTACATAGTCGCCGCTTCGACTTTGACATTCGTCGTACCGTTGCACCAACTTTAAAATACCCTCATCATAGAAGGTAGCACCCGCCACTTCTCTACTCAGGTTTGCAGTTTTCTCTGTCTCTCTCTTTTTTTTGTTTTTTTGTTTTTTGTTTTTTGTTTTTGAGTCATCATTATTCTGACTCGTTTGATGCGGCCCGTCGCGAATTTCTCTCCTGTGCCTGCCTCTTCATCTCAGAGTAACTTTTGCAACCTACGTCCTCGATTATTTGCTGGATAAATTCCAACTTCCGCCTTCCTCTACTGTTTTTTTTTTCCCTCTACAGTGCACTCTAGTACCATGGATTTCTTTCTCTCATGTCTTAACTGATGTCCTATCAACCTGTCCCTTCTCCTTGTGAGTGTTTCCACATGTTCCTTTACTCACCGATTCTGCGCAGAACGTCCTCGGTCCTTACATTATCAGTCCACCAAATTTTGAACGTTCATCTGCAACACCATATCTCAGACTCTTCGGTTCTCTTCTGTTCCAATTTTCCCATAGTCCATGTTTCACTACCATACAATGCTGTGCTCCAAATGTACATTCTCAGAAATTCCTTCCTCAGACTAAGACCCATGTTTAATGCCAGTGGACTTCACTGGCCAGGAATGCCATTTTTGCCAGTGATAGCCTGCTTTTGATGTCCTCTTTGCTCCTTCGCCATTGGTTGTTTTGCTGCCTAGGCAGAAGAATTCCGTGACTTTTTCTGCTTTGTGACTATCAATACTACTGTTAAGTTTCTCGCTGTTCTCATTTCTGCTACTTCTCATAACTTTCGTCTTTCTTCGATTTGCTCTCATTCCATATTCTGTACTCATTAGTCTCAGATCCTGTAATTCTTCTTCACTTTAATTCAGGTTAGCAGTTCATCAGTGAATCGTATCATTGACATCCTTTCACTTTGAATTTTAATCCCACTCCTGAACATTTCTTTTATTTCCATCGTTAGAGGGAGCTAAGTCCGGTCTGTATGATGGATGATCAAACACTTCCCATGGAAAAGTCTGCACGGGCTTCCTCATTGTTCCTGCTGTGCTCGCGCGTGAAAGGCCATGAAGAAGTAAATGGACGACAGTTATGTTATGTGAGGTTGCATGAAATCACACGAAACCTCTCAGCGGGCACCCACACTTGACCGGAGATACTATTGTTCTTGGCATCTCTACGTGCTTACTGTGTGCTCAGAACTAAAAATAGAGACGTGAATCTTCTGCAGGAATGTTAGAGACAGTGCTCAACACATATGTGCCAAGTTTCATCGGGATTCACCGTCTTCCATTTTGTGACGATCGGACCTTACTCTCCGAATAGCCCTCGTACGTTAATAGCGAACATTTGTACGATCGTGGCTATGGGTGACCAGATCCAGCGAGAGCTTAAAATTCAGCTCAGCCTTATTTTTTCTGGTAATCGAAATTTTGGTGTTTTCCAAAATGTTTCATCAGTAAATTCATTTTTCCAGAATTTTGTAGAAGTATGTCATTTCATTTGGGCAACACTGATAGAAACTTGCATGGATTGTTGGCTGGGAGAAATCGGGGAGTGGGTAGGAAAGGTGTCTCTTATTGTGCGCTCAGTGACACATTGTGTTTGAAAATTCTCTCTCAAATGTGTTTGTTGAGAACAGGCGACCTCAATAACGCGTGTATAGTAGGGTGTTAAGTTTGTGTCGTGTGGTGTTGAGAGGAGGGAGGAGGCTGAACCCGGTACCCGCACAAAGCACACTGCACTCGAACAACACAAGGAGTCCGCCCGGTTTAACGTCACCATACGCCGGACTAGTGATCATCAACAGCGTCACGTGCCCTCATCTCATGAGAGACTGTGGAGAAGTCTAGAATTTAATCCAGGAAACTGGCATAAAGTCAGGTTATTAGGAATTTGACACCATCATATTTCCTCATTGCCGACCAAAGTCTAGTGGTGAAATTTTCTTCCGCCACCAGGTTTCGAAGCTTGACACACAAACTGGCGTTATCCACGGAGACGGGTACTTAAATCACAACAAATATGCTTGTAGAGTTCCAAGTACTGGCACCTGTGAGGAAAGCAACATTTCATTAGTTCTCCATGTTCGGAGAGAGCGGCTGCTCCACAAGTGTGTACTGAATTGATAGATAGCCGTTACAGTTGCTATAAAGTCCTTTAATTTAATCCACGAACAGTTTCGGTTGTTTGTATTGATACCATTTTGTAATGGAAACTATACAAGTCGAATAAGATCACGGAGTAAATTAGAGGACTTTATAACAACTGGAGCGATGAACCATCATTTAAAATCTGTAATTTATCTAGTAATTCCCAAACTTTGTAGTATGAACTGGTAGAGCTCAACCTGACAACTGAACTGAAAAATACCAATCTGAGGTAGGATTCCATTGATTCACACCTGTACGATAACAACAACTAGCCTTGAAAAGACAGTTGAAACTACCATCATTTATCAGGCACTAGAAAAAAGAAGAAGAAACATTTTCTACCGATGTTCGTAGTGTTGTTACCGTTCTGCTGTATTCAGAAGCGAACGAACTCTGACGACGAAGATAATACACTCCTGGAAATGGAAAAAAGAACACATTGACACCGGTGTGTCAGACCCACCATACTTGCTCCGGACACTGCGAGAGGGCTGTACAAGCAATGATCACACGCACGGCACAGCGGACACACCAGGAACCGCGGTGTTGGCCGTCGAATGGCGCTAGCTGCGCAGCATTTGTGCACCGCCGCCGTCAGTGTCAGCCAGTTTGCCGTGGCATACGGAGCTCCATCGCAGTCTTTAACACTGGTAGCATGCCGCGACAGCGTGGACGTGAACCGTATGTGCAGTTGACGGACTTTGAGCGAGGGCGTATAGTGGGCATGCGGGAGGCCGGGTGGACGTACCGCCGAATTGCTCAACACGTGGGGCGTGAGGTCTCCACAGTACATCGATGTTGTCGCCAGTGGTCGGCGGAAGGTGCACGTGCCCGTCGACCTGGGACCGGACCGCAGCGACGCACGGATGCACGCCAAGACCGTAGGATCCTACGCAGTGCCGTAGGAGACCGCACCGCCACTTCCCAGCAAATTAGGGACGCTGTTGCTCCTGGGGTATCGGCGAGGACCATTCGCAACCGTCTCCATGAAGCTGGGCTACGGTCCCGCACACCGTTAGGCCGTCTTCCGCTCACGCCCCAACATCGTGCAGCCCGCCTCCAGTGGTGTTGCGACAGGCGTGAATGGAGGGACGAATGGAGACGTGTCGTCTTCAGCGATGAGAGTCGCTTCTGCCTTGGTGCCAATGATGGTCGTATGCGTGTTTGGCGCCGTGCAGGTGAGCGCCACAATCAGGACTGCATACGACCGAGGCACACAGGGCCAACACCCGGCATCATGGTGTGGGGAGCGATCTCCTACACTGGCCGTACACCACTGGTGATCGTCGAGGGGACACTGAATAGTGCACGGTACATCCAAACCGTCATCGAACCCATCGTTCTACCATTCCTAGACCGGCAAGGGAACTTGCTGTTCCAACAGGACAATGCACGTCCGCATGTATCCCGTGCCACCCAACGTGCTCTAGAAGGTGTAAGTCAACTACCCTGGCCAGCAAGATCTCCGGATCTGTCCCCCATTGAGCATGTTTGGGACTGGATGAAGCGTCGTCTCACGCGGTCTGCACGTCCAGCACGAACGCTGGTCCAACTGAGGCGCCAGGTGGAAATGGCATGGCAAGCCGTTCCACAGGACTACATCCAACATCTCTACGATCGTCTCCATGGGAGAATAGCAGCCTGCATTGCTGCGAAAGGTGGATATACACTGTACTAGTGCCGACATTGTGCATGCTCTGTTGCCTGTGTCTATGTGCCTGTGGTTCTGTCAGTGTGATCATGTGATGTATCTGACCCCAGGAATCTGTCAATAAAGTTTCCCCTTCCTGGGACAATGAATTCACGGTGTTCTTATTTCAATTTCCAGGAGTGTAGTTTCCCCGACGGCGGACGTAAGCGGCCTTACATAGGACAGAGAGCGAAGGCCTGCAACACAACATAAAGCGGCATTGCACTGGCGCACATACAGAACATAAACATTCGTGAAAGTATACCTAGCTGACCTTAGGCTGTCGATACTTAAGTGGCTTTGAGCTGGACATGAGTACCAAATAATAATTATTTCATGTGATGGCGTGGATTCGTTTCTGTGTGTGTGTGTGTGTGTGTGTGTGTGTGTGTGTGTGTGTGTGTGTGTACGCTGCTAGTAGTCGCAAACTCCCGTTTTTCGGCCTAGTTGACTACGAGCTAGCACGGATCTGTACAGAGTAAGACGCACAAGTTCTCCAAATGTTTGATTTATTGAACAAAACATTTTTCGGAACAACACTGTCCCATTTTCAAATTCTGTAAGACATTGAACACTCATTAAACATACTAGATTAAATGTAATAGAAAACTGTCTGTATTACCTTGCAGTACTACGTACTTCAAAAACTGATATTCGGACAAATAATAAGCAAGTAGGAAATAGGCATTAAAAATTAATATTGTCCATTACACATATCACTACGTAGCGTTCATAATTCGCGGTGACGTCTGCCATTCGCCCAGAGCTCCGTTAACTAAGGAAAGTTAGTTGCACACCGAATACACATTACTACCACGAACTTGAATTTGGTAATGGAATCTTGTCGTCCGGAAACATGTTGTGTCAAAATTTTGGACGACTTTCGCATCTTACTCTGTTCTTATATTGTGATAAATTTGCATATACCTATATTGTGATAAAGTAGTGTTATGATTTGACAAGAGACAGACTAGCACGGACGAACGCATTCCCGTAGTTGACAACCACTCTACGACTTTTGTGTTGGAAACGACACAGAATGACCACAATAATACGCTGCTGTGTGTTAAAACTGCAACACGATGAAGACGACATATGACAAATCTTAAATTTGGCTTGAAAGTTGAAGACATGTTGAAGGCAACATGTGAACACCTGGGAAAGTAGGGAAATGTTCGAACAAATTAGCTAGAGTTCATCTCCAGACACTTACGGATAAGGGGTACAGATGTAAGACTGTGGTGTGTAGGAGGCGACCGACAGCCAAACTGAGGGTGGCAGCGCCCGCAGGAAGAGCAGGAAAGTAGGTCTGTTCTGGTTGAGAGCTGGTTACCAAGACAGCGTCTTGGAGGTCTGGGTGTGCACTCACTAGGTCACCATGCCTCCCCCTGTGACCATTTCATACCCATCTAATTGGCTGCAGAAGGGTACTTGGCACCATATACCAGTCAGCTGCGTTTCAGTAAAGTGTCATCCCATGAGCGGTACTCGCTATGAGAACGTGGGCCAAGCTTGTGTAGGCAGCGATATACGGTGACATCCGATACCGCTCTGGCCCGCACCCAGCAACAACCTTATAGTAAGACAAATTTTCACTGCGTGGGAAACAAAGAATTTAAAAAAATAAACAAAATAAAATTTTTCAACTATGAAACTATTCCCATTAATCTACCAGTCTTCCATGCACATCTGGACAGGAACCATTACATTCCTGTTTCGTTACGGGCAATGCCTGTACCCTGTCTCCGTGGACTCCATGACACCAATTTTCAACAAGTTAACGCAAGATCGTATGTTGCCCTGCTGCTGCGAACTACCTTGTCATTTATTTATTTATTTATTTACACGTCAAGTTCCGTAGGACTAAATTGATGAGCAAATCTCCAAGGTCATGGAACGTGCCAGTACATGAAATTACAACATAAAAGTAATAACAGATAGAAATAAGATATTTATGAACCAGAAAAAAGTCAAGCCATAAGTTTAAGTAAACGCAATCAACAAAACAACAACAATCAGCTTAATTTTTCGAGGAACTCCTCGACAGAATAGGGGGAGTGACCCATGAGGGCGGTGTTCTACTGTTGGTCTGGCCGGCACGTTATCCAGATCTCTCACCAAATGGAAACATGTAGTCACTGGTTGCCGAGTGATTGGAAAGCCACCACTCGCCAACCACTATGACTGATTAAGTCTGGCACAAAGTAGTAGCAGGTTGTGGTGGTGTATCCTTAACCCATCAGGAACAGAGTCATTGTTGCTGTCATAGGTGACAGCTCTGTGTATTAAATCGCACGCCATGTGTACTGCAATCACCTATAAATGTGTTATGACAAGACGAAATAGCTATTAAATTAGTTTTTTATACAGCTTTCAAATGGTGAAGTGTGTATTGCGCTGAAGATTAACGGTGGCAATTTCATGCCTGAACACAAACTTTTGATAGCAACCTGTACATCATTCTTGAATCGTAAATTGTGTCCTGGTACAGTGCCATAGGCAGTATTCCTAGATTTCCAGAAGGCTTTTGAAACCGTTTCTCACAAGCGACTATTAATCGTATCGTCTCAGTTGTGACTGTATTCATGATTTCCTCTCAGGGAGGTCACAGTTCGTAGTGATAGACAGTAAATCATCGAGTAGAACAGAAGTGATATCTGGCGTTCAGCAAGGTAGTGTCATAGGCTCTCTGCTGTTCCTGATTTACATAAATGATGTCTGTGGTAATCTGAGCAGCCACCTTTCTTTACAGATGCGCTGTAATTTACCGTCTAGTAAAATCATCAGACGATCAATTTCAATTACAAAATGATTGAGAGAGAATTTCTGTATCGTGCGAAAAGTGTCAATTGGCACTAAACCAAGAAAAGTGCGAGGTCATCCACATGGGTACTAAAAGAAATCCGATAAATTTTGGGTATACGATAAATCGCACAAATCTAAGGGCTACAATTCTACTAAATACCTAGGAATTACAATTACGAGCAACTTAAATTGGAAAGACCACATAGATAATATTGTGGGGAAGGCGAAACAAAGACTGCGCTTTGTTGGCAGAAAGAAGATGCGACAAACCCACTAAAGAGACAGCCTACGTTACATTTGTCCGTCCTCTGCTGGAATATTGCTGCGCGGTATGGGATCCTTATCAGGTAGGATTGACGGTGGACATCGAAAAAGAGCAAAGAAGGGCAGCTCGTTTCGTGTTATCGCGCAATAGGTGTGAGAGTGTCAAAAATATGATACGCGAGTTGGGGTGGCAGTCACTGAAACAAAGGCAATTTTCTTTACGGCGCGATCTATTAACGAAATTTCAATCACCAACTTTCTCTTCCGAATGCGAAAATATTTTGTTGACACCTATCTACGTAGGGAGAAATAATCATCATAATAAAATAAGACAAATCAGTGCTCGAACGGAAAGATTTAGGTGTTCCTTCGAGAGTGAAATGGTAGAGAAGTAGTATGAAAATGGTTCGATGAACCCTCTGCCAGGCACTTAGGTGCGAATTGCAGAGTAACCATTTAGGTGTAGATGTAGATGTATACACCCTAAAAGGGCTCGAAATGTTATGTGACATGGCTGGTGTCTGCGAGGGTACTTGTTGTTATATAGCCATGCTGTCTCTCGACCGTTTCCATCTGTTTGGCTGTTCACAGTCAACATCTAGACTTGTTCCTAACACGAATACCGTACCATTCTGCTGCTTACACTACGCTGCGTCAATCACACAGCCTACAACGCACGGAACTTGGTCAGAGGAACCCTCTTTCGTCAGAACCCCTACCATGGAAACGATGCATTTCCCGACAGTGTTCAGAGGGCCATTTTTTCTCCTCTTCTAGTCTGGAATCCGTACGTGCAGTTTCTCGGTTTTGTTATTGTTCACCTTATGCATGCAGACTGAGGTGACGAATGAAAATTTATACCAACGCCGGCATTTGAATCCAAGTCTCATGGTCAGTAGGCAGATGTCTACCCCTCGTAGCTGAGTGGTCAGCGCGACAGACTGTCATACCTAACGGCCCGGTTCGATTCCCGGCTGGGTCGGAGATTTTCTCCGCTCAGGGACTGGGTGTTGTGTTGTCCTTGTCATCATCATTTTATCCCCTCGACACGCAAGTCGCCGAAGTGGCGTCAACTAGGAAGACTTGCAGCTGGCGAACGGTCTACCCGACGGGAGGCCGTAACAACACGGCATTTCCATTTCAGTAGGCAGAGCGCTAACAACTTCATTTCCTCTTCTTCCTTTGTTGTTGTTTCCTGTTTTTCCAGTATTTCCTCATTTTCTCCCAATGAAGTCTCTTCCTTTCTTCTGTCCACGTTGTTCCCGATTTTTTATTTCTTCTGCTTTGAAAGCTTTCCAAATTTAGTATTTTGTTTTTAAAACGGTTTCTTTCTGCTATTTCTGATTCTTTGATGTTGTTTCTTTCAAGATCTTTTCTTACTTCTGTAATCCATGCTACTGTCGATTTCTTCTTGCAGAAATATAGGAGTATTTGTTTTGTTAGTCAGTTTCCATCCATTTGGTAGAGATATCCAAAAAAGGTTAATCTTCGTTTGGCCATTACTTCAGATATTTTCTCTATATTTTTGTAGATCTCCTCGTTACTTCTTGTTTTCCAACCATTTGCAGTTTTCATTGCAGCCATTATTTTTCTAATAATCCTTCTTTCCAGTACCCCTAGTTTGTCCATCTTATAGCTCATCGTTAAGCATTCAGACCCATATAAACATTCCGGTCGTACCACTGTGGTGTAGCGTTTTGTTTTTCTAGATATATATTTCTTGTTGTAAATATTTTTGGTCAAACCATATGCACTTTCCATTTTGTTAATTCTTACATCTATTGCAGATTTTTCTAGTCCATTCTGTTGTATAGTTTCTCCAAGATATTTAAATTTATTTACTCGCTCTATTTTACCTATTTGTGTTTCTATGTATTTTGGTGCATTTTTTATATTTGTCATGAGTTTTTTGTTTTTTTTTTTCAGCTGAAATTTTGAGACCAGTTCTGTTTGCTAATTTTTCCAGAATGTTTATTTGAGTAACTGCTTGTGTCATGTTTTCTGAAAGTATATGTGAAATCATCTGCAAAAGCCAAGCAGTTTACCTTAATTCCATTTGTTTTCCTTCCCAGAGTTATTGGTTCAGTTCTGTGACTTTTTAGCTCCGAATTCCAGATCCTTACAATTTTTTCTAGAACACAGTTAAACAGTAAAGGTGACAAACCATCACCTTGTCTAACACCAGTTTTTATTCCAAAAGGATGAGATACTTCTCCCATAAATTTGACTATAGATACTGTACCTGTTAGTGTTTCACGAATTATGTTTGCTGGTTTTGATTTCCCTTATGTTTGTTATTATCATCCTTTGGTACGTCAGTGCTTTGTGCCTGGTAATCGCCGTAAGAGAGACTGGTGTTGGCGCACCCTGTGGACCCAGCACTGGAGACGACGCGTTTCTCAGACGGGGAAACGGACGACAGTCCAGGCCAGCCGGCATAGACAAGGAGGCGGATGAGCAATCAGGGCCGCTGATGACGAGCCCGGGGCGTCCACTCGGCCGGCAGGGCCTGCTTTGAAGGGACGCCGCCCCTCCGTCCACTGCACGTCACCGGCCGCCGCCGGCTGTCCAGAGAAAGACGCCGTGAGAGCTGCAGTTTAGTGGGCGCTTGCAGAGCAGAGGGACAGGGATGCTATGCATTACAAACAGCACCCATTTTAATACGAGAAACTGTGGACCGCTGCATTGGCTTCAGCGTTGGTATCAAGACCATAATTAAAAAAAAAATGGTTCAAATGGCTCTGAGCACTATGGGACTTAACATCTGTGGTCATCAGTCCCCTAGAACTTAGAACTACTTAAACCTAACTAACCTAAGGACATCACACACATCCATGCCCGAGGCAGGATTCGAACCTGCGACCGTAGCAGTCGCGCAGTTCCGGACTGAGCGCCTAGAACCGCGAGACCACCGCGGCCGGCGCAATTTTTAAAAGATATAGCTGGGGTGCATTTCTGCTCGTTCACATTTTCTGTTGCGAGAGCAAGACAACTTGCCAGATCCTCCTTGAATCGATTTTAATGCAAGAGGAAGGGGTCGGGGGCCGGTGGAGTGGAGGTGGCGAGATGATATAAAAGTCCATCAGCCAGTGTTAAAATGGTTACATAGGCAAAAACAGAATTCGCTTCCCAATTTGCTGATGACCTTGCTGTTGGCCTCTAATACTAGGTTACTCCGTAAGCTCGTAGCGTTTTTGTTTTGCATGTTGGTATTCCGCTTGCTATGGCTTTATTTATGCATTGTCATTTTTTATTTGTAGTTCGCTGTTGCTATTTGAGTTTACATATTGTCATTTTGTCATTTCGAGTTAGTGAGTGGGGCTGTGGACACTAGAAACTGAAGTGACAGTTGGAAAAATCGGAACATTTCTGACATATTCTTCCGTTTGAGTTCACTGGAGGGGAGACAGCAGTGCAGATAACGAGAAACATTTGCGCCGTCTATTTCCATAAAGGGCACAAATGTTTCCGGTTGCCTACGCTGTCCGTAATGCCACTGGATAGAGAGCACGCTTTAAAGAGGATCGTTTTGACATTAGTAAAGCCTAGTTTACACGACAACATTGGGCTGCGCCACTCGTTGCGTGCAATGAGTTGCACGCATGTGGTTTCATATGTGACTCTAGACACGGCGACACCAGTGTACACTTCAGTTTCGTCGTTTTGTCGGTCCCTGAGCCGTGTCTGAAATGAAAGTTTTGGCAGCTGCACGTCACACAAGTTGTGATGGAGTTAAAGCTTGTTGCGTGGAATCGCTGCATAAGAAAGAAATGAGAAACGTGTTTAGATTCGTGACTGGATGAAGAAAAGACGTCAGCTCGGTTGCTCAGCATCCTTGCTGAAGTAATTTATAACGGATGCTCCAAGAAATTCTTTTAATTATCTTGGAATGTCACCAGAACTGTTCACTTTTGTTCTAAATAAGGTTAATTATGCAATAAGGAATAAAGGTACTGTAATGCATGATGTACTGTCGCCAGAACTGAAATTACGTATCATATTGCGTGCATTACAATCGAGAACACTCGGCATGCTATAAGATACGACTTTAGTTGGTGATGACGCTATGGTTCAAGTGGCTCTGAGCACTATGGGACTGAGGTCATCAGTCCCCTAGACTTAGAACTACTTACACCTAACTAACCTAAGGACATCTGACACATCCCTGCCCGAGGCAGGATTCGAACCTGCGACCGTAGCGGTCACGCGGTTCCAGACTGAAGCACGAGGAACCGCTCGCCAACACCGGCCGGCGATGACGCTATTTCATTAACACCAATTATTATTAACATTAACAGTAATAATTACTAACATTAACAGCAGTAATTATTCGAAGCAGGCCGTATTAAGAAGAGAATGGTTATCGAACTACTCTCTTGAAGGTAGATCTGTACAGTGGCAATATTTCAAAATTCTAACAATGTGAATGGGGAGCACTGCAGCGACGTTTTAAATAGATGAATATTGAATAAAGACTGCAGCTTCTTGAATTGTATAGCCTTCCCTCCTGTCAACAATATTCCTTAACAAAGTGTTGGCCAACCCAAACGATGGGATTTTATTCTTGTAGACGAGAGCATTGCCACAGCTAGAAATACATTTGCTTGTATTTTTCTTAATTCGGTTGTATATGTCCTGCAGTTCAGATATTGCCAAACCATCTATGTTCTGATCGTACATGACAGTCTCAGCGGCAGCAATATGTTGCTTATTTTTGTAATCAGCATCACTGAAATCCCACAAACACCTATGCAAAGCATAGATATCCAAAAAGCGAACATTATTCTCAGTTTTCCACTTCATATTTCATTTGGTCTACACTCTACGAACACACATAGCCTCAAAACTCATGGAACCAGTGTCGCCAAAGTTGGAACACGCCGAAAGTGTTTATAGTTTCACCAACGAGTTGCGCAAACGCGTGGCGCGCATGCGCAGTGGCCGGTAGCCCCGTTGACTGCAACCTAATGTCGTCCTGTAAACTTGGCTTAAGACTTAGCTGTTGAAACGTGGTGCTAGAGGAGAATGCTCAAGACCAGATGGGTAGAACATGTAAATAATGAGAAGTTATTCAATAGAATTGGGGAGAAGAGAAATTTGTGGCACAACCTGACCTGTAGAAGAGATCGGTTGGTAGGACACATTCTGAGGCATCAAGGAATTATCGGTTTAGTATTGGAGCGAAGCGTGGGGGCTAAAAATGATAGGAGGCCAAGACATTAAAACAGTATGCAGATTCAGAAGGATGTAGGTTACAGTAGTTATTCGGAGATGAAGAGCCCTGAATAAAACAGAGTAGCCTGGAGAGCTGCATGAAACCGGTCTTTAACTGAAGACTTCAACAACACAACTCTCCATGTTCAGGAAGATTTGGGGTTTGATGATAATCTGTGAGCTCGAGAACTGGAAACTGTGGTGAAATATCATCTTTCCCCTATCATGCGATATCTGCATGCAATGGTAAGGCTCAAAAATAGGGGAGTATGGGTATCGCATGCTCTACGCCGAAATCACAAAAGTCAGCTGGTGGCCGTATGTGCCTCTCTGCGTGCTCATCGTCAACCCATGGACAACACCGTCCGTTTCTATCCTGTGCCGTTACTGTGACGAGAAATGGCGTCTTTATACTAAAATAAGGAATAGAAAGCCATAGTTGAGCCCAAATAAAAAGCAGCTCCCCGTCTAAAAACCTGCATGCATCCACAAAAGATAATATTATGTTTCTGGTGGAACATCGAATGGGTCGTGTACTACATAAACAGTTAAGTTCATATGCCTTAAGGGAAATGCAATCATAGCGAAGCTCCTAAACGTAGATTGATAGTATGTAGTAATTTAGTTAGATGCATATTAAGTTATTAATGATAATAGCCACAAAATGTGGAAACCATTACACTAAGTGATGATTTAGAGGTAATCAAATCCTCGCTGACTAAAACAGCAGCTGCCTGCCGTGTACGACTAACGTGAATTAACGTGATATTTAACAACATAACAGAAATACTTAACGATTAAACCAACAGACGACTAAATGTCTCAGGTGAGTATGTCACGTCTTATTCTGTAAGTTTTTGCGAGAAACTACAGCAGATGTCATTGTGCCAACAGTTAACTATGAAATGTATTTCATGTGTGTCTTCCCAGAGTATACAGGATACCTGATTTATAGACTGAAGACGGAAACCTGTTCTAATAAATAGTTATTATCAAGTCCTGGAAGTAAACTGTGACGTTTCTGAACACTTAAGAGCTGTGGGGCACCAGCTTCACAAAAAGAAAAGGAATAACACGAAATATCATTAACGTAAATTAACCTGCGATCGTCCGTCATATCTGTCCCTCGGGCTGGCGTGAGTCCGGAACTGGGAACCGTTTGTACTTGTAATAGGACGAAACGCCAGTGACAACGAGTCTGACTTACACTATTCATCCTAAAGATTACGAGAATGATTTTATTCCTCGTTTTCTGCAACTAAGGTGGAAGCTTGAAATAAAGTTTGAACTAACAACTACGAATAACTGATTTGCATTCGACCAAGCTTGTGAACAGGCAATTTTAAGTAGTGGTCGTACGACCCCAGTTAGCGTTGTTTTGTCTCAAATCGCAACGGAGTAACAAACTGAACATTTGTAAATCAAGTGTCCAAGATACTCCTCAGAATGTTACGAAGAAGAGAAAATTGTACGTAAAATTTGTCTCGCACACCTTGATCCCCGAAGAAAAACAATGACGCGTGCGACGACTGACACAACTTGACTGAAATGAAAAATGCAATCAGTATTTTTATCTGGGAACAAACATCACATGGGATGAGACTTGCTATCAATACAAACGTACCACAGAACTATGAAGTGCAGACTGGGTCTGTGATGATTTGCCAAGAGTGAAGGAGATGCGAATGTGACGCGCTAGTTGAAGAACATTCGAAAGAAGAGCTTTCTGACAGTTTCACTAGGGTGTATGAACGTCCTGTGGGCTGCATTCAAATGAGGGGAGAACGCGCAGGACACCTGAAGAATTAAAACCATCCTCTTAACTGTTCTCTATTTTTTACAAATCCTGCCTCGAAACATTTTGGTCTGACGCGCTGGATGTGTCCTGAAATAGCCTAATTGTTAAGTACACGGCGCGCAATGAGCAAGTGATCCACAATCGTTCGAGGTCATGTACAGATTTACGCTAGGGACGACGTCTGTCTTGAGATGCCTGAATTACTTCTTGGGCCGGTTTTATTTTAACCACCCTATACGAGACCTACTTTCCGACCATGTAAGAAGATGAAACAGAATGTGTGTCAGATTACGGACTGTCTCAGTGGACTCTCTCAGCCTCAACGTCGAGGACATTTATAGGATTCCTCCCCCAACTACAACGATGAATCCATCCATATCGTTTCTGAACGCCAACGGTACGTTACAAATCGAGAACTTGAAAAACTAGCAGTTGTTGAGCACAGCCTTACAGACAAACACATGGTAATACTGAATAAAATTGAAATCTTGTCCCGCGCCTAAATATTGGAAATTTTGTTAGTAAGGTGGCAGTAAATGTTAGAATGTCCGAGATAAAGTTAAAAAGAGACGTTGGTTATAACCTTACTGGAGCATGGAAGCGAGCCATCGACACTGAGAAAATGCAATATTTTCTAAATCATTCACTTTGCTTCTGTATCATGTTTGGTTCGACTTGCAAACATTAACCAACTCTAATGTCACTATACAAAATAGTGGACACAGACTGAATATGAAATACGACGATTAAAAGCATTCGGCACATTTTATTGTTGAGAATGTAATATATATTACTACTTGACAACAGATGATCCTGTAAAAAACTTTGTATTCAGATATTTCGTATACAGGGTGTTACAAAAAGGTACGGTCAAACTTACAGGAAACATTCCTCACACACAAAGAAAGAAAACATGTTGTGTGGGCATGTGTCCGGAAATGCTTACTTTCCATGTTGGAGCTCATTTTATTACTTCTCTTGGAATCACATTAATCATGGAATGGAAACACACAGCAACAGAACGTACCAGCGTGACTTCAAACACATTGTTACAGGAAATGTTCAAAATGTCCTCTGTTAGCGAGGATACATGCATCCACCCTCCGTCGCATGGAATCCCTGATGTCCTGATGCAGCCCTGGAGAATGGCGTATTGTATCACAGCCGTCCACAATACGAGCACGAAGAGTCTCTACATTTGGTACAGGGTTTGCGTAGACAAGAGCTTTCAAATGCCTCCATAAATGAAAGTCAAGAGGGTTGAGGTCAGGAGAGCGTGGAGGCCATGGAATTGGTCCGCCTCCACCAATCCATCGGTCACCGAATCTGTTGTTGAGAAACGTACGAACACTTCGACTGAAATGTGCAGGAGCTCCATCGTGCATGAACCACATGTTGTGTCGTACTTGTGAAGGCACATGTTCTAGCAGCACATGTAGAGTATCCCGTATGAAATCATGATAACGTGCTCCATTGAGCGTAGGTGGAAGTACATACTGACGAAACTAAAATGAGCTCCAACATGGAAATTAAACGTTTCCGGACACATGTCCACATAACATCTTTTCTTTATTTGTGTGTGAGGAATGTTTCCTGAAAGTTTGGCCGTACCTTTTTGTAACACCCTGTATTTACGAAGACTGTCAGTCCCATGACTTTATGTCTCATACTTGTATTTTCAGTGACTTTTGATACATTTTATCTTATTTGACTTCATAAGTTTTTAATGTTCCTTAAGCTGTTTCAAGAGTGTTAATTATGGCACACCTTGTTATTTGAGTTTTCGTGTGCATGCTCACCAGTCGTCCTTGTACTGATAGTAAAATATGAAATCCACTTCATATGTTCTCCCTCTTGGCACATAAGATTCTCGATGATGGCTTGAGGCCTGAAAACGATTACAAAAAAAAGGTAATTGTTACCAGTTCTTGGCAGTCGCTGAGACTCGAAGATTAATTACAATGGATAGCGCCTTGTGAAAGTATCTATCCTCAACAGTTCTCATCGTTAATTACTTTTACATTTTGAGCGCTAGTGACTGAAATGAAAGACGGTGATAATGTAGTCGTCGTACGTCTGCGTAGTAACGGAGCCACTAATCATTCACTAGAAAATTATTGAAAGATCCTGGAAAGAAAAGATGAGATACAGAAAGAGAAGAAGCATGTTGTTGTTGCTGTTGTGGTCTTCAGTCCTGAGACTGGTTTGATGCAGCTCTCCATGCTATTCTATCCGGTGCAAGATTCTTCATCTCCCAGTACTTACTGCAACCTACATCCTTCTGAATCTGCTTAGTGTATTCATCTCTTGGTATCCCTCTACGATTTTTACCCTCCACGCTGTCCTTCAATGCTAAATTTGTGATCCCTTGATGCCTCAGTACATGTCCTACCAACCGGTCCCTTCTTCTTGTCAAGTTGTGCCACAAACTCCTCTTCTCCCCAATTCTATTCAACACCTCCACTTTAGTATTCAGCATTTTTCTATAGAACCACATTCCGAAAGCTTGTATTCTCTTCTTGTCCAAACTATTTATCGTCCATGTTTCACTTCCATACATGGCTACACTCCATACAAATACTTTCAGAAACGACTTCCTCACACTTAAATCTACACTCGATGTTAACAAATTTCTCTTCTTCAGAAACGCTTTCCTTGCCATTGCCAGTCTACATTTTATATCCTCTCTACTTCGACCATCATCAGTTATTTTACTCCCCAAATAGCAAAACTCCTTTACTACTTTAAGTGTCTCATTTCCTAATCTAATTCCCTTAGCATCACCCGACTTAATTCGACTACATTCAATTATCCTCGTTTTGCATTTGTTGATGTTCATCTCATATCCTCCTTTCAAGACATTGTCAATTCCCTTCAACCGCTCTTCCAAGTCCTTTGCTGTCTCTGACAGAATTACAATGTCATCGGCGAACCTCAAAGTTTTTATTTCTTCTCCATGGATTTTAATACCTACTCCGAATTTTTCTTTTGTTTCCTTTACTGCTTGCTCTATATACAGTTTGAATATCATCGGGGAGAGGCTACAACCCTGTCTCATTCCCTTCCCAACCACTGCTTCCTTTTCATGCCCCTCGACTCTTATAACTGCCATCTGCTTTCTGTACAAACTGTAAATAGCCTTTCGTTCTCTGTATTTTACCCCTGCCACCTTCAGATTTTGAAAAAGAGTATTCCAATCAACATTGTCAAAAGCTTTCTCTAAGTCTACAAATGCCAGAAACGTAGGTTTGCCTTTCCTTAATCCTTCTTCTAAGGTAAGTCGTAAGGTCAGTATTGCCTCACGTGTTCAAATACGGAATCCACACTGATCTTCCCTGAGGTCGACTTCTACCATTTTTTCCATTCGTCTGTAAAGAATTCGCGTTAGTATTTTGAAGCTGTGACTTACTAAACTGATAGTTCGGTAATTTTCACATCTGTCAACACCTGCTTTCTTTGGGATTGGAATTATAATGTTCTTCTTGAAGTCTGAGGGTAGTTCGCCGGTCTGATACATCTTGCTCACCAGATGGTAGAGTTTTGTCAGGACTGGCTCTCCCAAGGCCGTCAGTAGTTCAAATGTTGTCTACTCCCGGGGCCTTGTTTCGATTCAGGTCTTTCAGCGCTCTGTCAAACTCTTCACGCAGTATTTTTATCTCCCATTTCATCTTCATCTACATCCTCTTCCATTTCCATAATATTGTCCTCAAGTACACCGCCCTTGTATAGACCCTCTATATACTCCTTCCATCTTTCTGCTTTCCCTTCTTTGCTTAGGGCTGGGTGTCCATCTGAACTCTTGATATTCATGCAAGTGGTTCTCTTCACTCCAAAGGTCTCTTTAATTTTCCTGTAGGTAGTATCTATCTTAGCCCTAGCGACATAAGCCTCAACATCCTTATATTTATCCTCTAGCCATCCCTGCTTAGCCATTTTGCACTTCCTGTCAATCTCATTTTTGAGACGTTTGTATTCCTTTTTGCTTGCTTCATTGACTGCATTTTTATATTTTCTCCTTTCGTCAATTCAATATTTCTTCTGTTACCCAAGGATTTCTACTAGCCCTCGACTTTTAACCTACGTGATCCTCTGCTGCCTTCACTACTTCAATCTCAGAGCTACCCATTCCTCTTCTACTGTATTTCTTTCCACAATTCCTGTCAATTGTTCCATTATGCTCTCCCTAAAACTCTGTATAACCTCTGGTTCTTTCAGTTTATCCAGGTCCCATCTCCATAAATTCCCACCTTTTTGCAGTTTCTTCAGTTTTAATCTACAGTTCATAACCAATAGATGTGGTCAGAGTCCACATCTGCCTCTGGAAACGTCTTACAATTTAAAACCTGGTTCCTACATCTCTGTCTTACCATTATATAATTTATCTGACACCTTATAGTATCTCCAGGATCCTTCCATGTATACATCCTTCTTTCACGATTCTTGAACCAAGTGTTAGCTACGATTATGTTATGCTCTGTGCAAAATTCTACCAGGCGGCTTCCTCTTTCATTCTTCACCCACATTCCATATTCACCTACTACCTTTCCTTCTCTTTCTTTTCCTACTATCGAATTCCAGTCACCAATCACTGTTATATTTTCGTCTCCCTTCACTATCTGAATAATTTCTTTTATTTGTGGAGCTAGTCAGCATATAAACTTGTACTACTGTGGTAGGCGTGGGTTCCGTATCTATCTTGGCCACAATAATGCGTTCACTATGCTGTTTGTAGTAGCTTGCCCGCACTCCTATGTTTTTATTCATTATTAAACCTACTCCTGCATTACCCCTATTTGGTTTTGTATTTATAACCCTGTATTCACCGGACCAAAAGTCTTGTTCCTGCTGCCACCGAACTTCACTAATTCCCACTATATCTAACTTTAACGTATCCATTTCCCTTTTTAAATTTTCTAAACTACCTGCCCGATTATGGGATCTGACATTCCACTCTCCGATCCGTAGAACGCCAGTTTTCTTTTTCCTGATAACGACGTCCGCCTGAGTAGTCCCCGCCCGGAGATCCGAATGGGGGACTATTTTACCTCCGGAATATTTTACCCAAGAGGACGCCATCATCATTTAACCATACAGTAAAGCAGCATGCCCTCGGGAAAAATTACGGCTGTAGTTTCCCCTTGCTTTCAGCCGTTCGCAGTACCAGCACAGCAAGTCCGTTTTGGTTAGTGCTACAAGGCCAGATCAGTCAATCATCCAGACTGTTGCCCCTGCAACTGTTGAAAAAGCTGCTGCCCCTCTTCAGGAACCACACGTTTGTCTGGCCTCTCAACAGATACTCCTCGGTTGTGGTTGCACCTACGGTACGGCCATCTGTATCGCTGAGGCACCCAAGCCTCCCCACCAACGGCAAGGTCCATGGTCCATGGTTCATGGTGGGGGAGGGGGGAGGGGGGGAAGAAGCATGTACATACAACAAAAGCTAAGTATGGTGTCTCAAACTGTAAGTAGGCAGTTTAGGTTTTTTATATTGGTAACGCCAAGTAGCGCTCTGTATGAAAACCACTGGCTGTGCTGTGTGCAGTCCGTGTCTGGTTTGCATTGTTGAAAAATTCTCTATTGTAGTGGGCAGTTAGATGTGAAGAGCGCGTAGCGTTGCGCAGTTGGAGGTGAGCCGCCAGCAGTGGCGGGTGTGGGGACAGAGACGGCGGTGTTTTGAGAGCGGATGATCTGTACGTGTGTCCATCAGAGACAGTAAATTTGTAAGACTGGACGTCACGAACTGATTATATAATGACTTTTGAACACTATTGGGGTAAATACATTGTTTGTTCTTTATCAAAATCTTTCATTTGTTTCATTTGCTAACTATGCCTATCAGTAGTTAGTGACTTCAGTAGTTAGAATGTTTTATTTAGTTGGCAGTATTGGCGCTCGCTGTATTGCAGTAGTTTGAGTAACGAAGATTTTTGTGAGGTAAGTGATTCATGAAGGGTATAGTTTATTGTCAGTCAGGGCCATTCTTTTGTAGGTATTATTAAAAGTCAGATTGCGTTGCGCTAAAAGTGTTGTGTGTCAGTTTAGTGTTGATCGGAATAAGTAAAGAGAGTAATGTCTGAGTTCGTTCAGTTTTGCTCAGCTGTTTGAAAAGCAAATAATGTAAGAGGTTTATCAGCACAGTAATTCATTAATTTTTCCAAGGGGATGTTTCAAAACCAGTCCACGAACGATAACCACGTTCAATATGATGTATTAATAGTTGGTACCAGAAACGCTCACTATAGGTCAACAACGTAAAATTAGGTGATCCTTTATTTATTTATTTATTTATTTATTCTACCTTGTAGACTGTTTGAGGCATTTCGGTGTAGACCTCGATTCTTCCCAGCAAGCTGTGGGTAGGATAAATGGGTCTTCTGTTTACAATATGTGCAACTGGTTTACAAGTTACCAGTATTTGCCCTATAAACAGAGAAACCCAAAACCTTTGTTAGAACAAGTGGTTAAAGCTGTTTTTATTTTGATCCTGAGGCAATATTTCTCAGATAAGAACATTAATTGTTAATGGGGTGAGTGTATGTCTACGAGTGTTTGTAACAAAATAAATTCGGCACGCGTTCCGTGTAGCTCACCCTCACGCCGCCTCTGGGCAATATCTCGGCTGCTGCGCCTTTATTGTAGGCTCTGCATGTCAGTCTCTACAATTATCCGTCAGTCTGCTGTTGCCACGGACCGTCACCGAAGTTCTGCGTAGCACTGTGGCTATCTTTGGAGCTGACAAAAATATAATGCTTTTCTTGGTACTCTTTGTTGATTTTTCTTATGTACAGTCGTGGACAAAACGAGCGAGACCCGTCGCCTTTTTGTTATGCTGATCCGCATGGCTTTAAAGTCTGCTACACAGCATAACAGGCAAGGCGACCAAGTGCTACCAAGATACTATGCACAGGCGTGAAACTGACAAACTATCAGAACTATTTTAGACTGTTTTCAGTCATTTGTAAGACTATATTAATACTGATTAGTGTGTTAAATACAACACGTAAATATAAGACAGAACTGAAAGAAGAAACGCTAATTAGTATGAACTGTACAAAAAAATGAATTTCAACTTATCGAGATAACATAACTGTTTTAGTAAGACAAAGAACCCCAGATCGTTACGAATTAGCAAAATATTATCCGCATTCGGCCGCGAAACGGTCTGTGTCAACGTTCAGACCAGTCATACTGGACTACCGTTGCTGACCCACCATGGAAGTGTGAAAATTTAGCAATGCGTGAAGATTCATAATGAAATTCAGTTAAAAATCATTCAGTGCCACACTTAAGTCAATTCCATTATTGTCAGAAGCGGAAAAAGTAGGCAGTAACATGTATGAAATTCTACAAGAGTGTCATATTGACATCCACAGGGCGCCAGTACAGAATAAAGGTAGCGATAAAACGTATTGGGGGCGCGAAAATTACTTAAAATTGCTTTACTGATATTCTACCTGCCTCCATCGAGATTAGAACCCGAAACAAATCAGACCTTCCTTTCACTACGCTAGCAGACAACCCAGGCAAACAGCCCTCTATTATTACCCCAAACATGAATAAGCCGGCAATTTCGCAATGAAAATGGCAAAATGATCTGCAGTTTCTGTTGCATAGAGCTTTCTGGACTCAAAAACATGAATTTTCTTCCTTTATGTCACCGCTTATGTGACAATCATTCGGGATGTTTATCGAAATAACAAAATACTGTTATGAGAGAGTAAATTTAGTAGGATAATTCTGCACCACCCCAGGAAATAAACGGCTACATAGCTGCCAACCGTATTATACACTGTTTCGAATTCTCCACTAGACTCGCCACAGCCAGAAAACGTTCATTAGCCGAAGTGTTTCTTAAACTAGCTAGCAATGGGAATGTTCGTACTTCTAAAACGCGGTGGCATTAATACTGGGATGTTAATTACCACGTGTATAGGCAAATGGATTCTATTTGCATTCCTGTAAACGTGTTTTGGATCGATTAATATGCTGATGTATCGACTGCAACTAGCACATTTCGAATAAAGAGTAGGGGGTGTTATTTATGCGGCCCTCATCTTCAGTAGCTGTCGTAGCTGTTTTCGTTGTTAGGGTTTCGTCACCTAAACCGGTAAAAACGGAACCCACTAGTCTCACTTTCTTGACCGTCTATCGGTCTACCCAACCCTTAAAACCCGTTTACCTCCAGAACGGGAAGACATAATAAGCGGAAACGTTTCGCACTTATTGCGGTAACCGGTCCCTTGGTGGTGTAAAAAAGTGAGCTTCTTTGTCAACGCAATCTAAAGATACGACCGTTTATGTAAAGAAAATTTAGGAGAAAGGTCAAAAAATGGCTTTAAGAACTATGCAACCAAACTGCTTATGTCATCAGTCCATAGACCTAGAACTACTTAAACCTAGCTAGCCTAAGGACATCACAGACATCTATGCCCGAGGTAGGAAACCAACCTGCGACTGAAGCAGCCGTGCGGTTCGTGACTGAAGCACCTGGAACCGCTCGGCCACCGCACCCGGCGAAACCCTATTCACCTCATGTATAATGACAATATATACTGTCTAGTGAGGATAAACTGTATTCGTACAACTCAGATCGTTTGATCACGGAACTTTTACGAAGCTACATTCAAACTTTGTTCTAAGTCGTCTGCAATATCCATTTATAAACACCCTAGGAACGTCGATTGCTATATCCACTTCTGAAGACGCTGGCAGATACTGCAGTACCATAACAAGTAGGCAAGAATTTATTGTTATTGGTCCATGCATGACACTTTATTTCAATATCAATTTAACGCACCTAGGTGTTCGTATATGGCTGAAACTAATGAACAAAAAGTAAATAAACAGCAAACAACTTCGATGTTCAAATCAAATGAAAGTCACATGTCGCAATTACAACATAATTTCGTTGTCACATCTACATGACTACATCAACAGGATTTCTTTGCAATCCAGACTTACGTGGTTGGTTCAAAAATGGCTCTGAGCGCCATGCGACTTAACTTCTGAGGTCATCAGTCACCTAGAACTTAGAACTAATTAAACCTAACTAACCTAAGGACATCACACACATCCATGCCCGAGGCAGGATTCGAACCTGCGACCGTAGCGGTCGCTCGGGTCCAGACCGTAGCGCCTAGAAGCGCACGGCCACTTCGGCCGGCCCAGACTTACGTGCTTGGCAGAAAGTTCGGACTATTTCTCTACCGTCCCACTCATTAACAGTGTGCGGGAAAAAGGACCACTTAAATCTTTTCTTGCGAGCCTTGAATTACATTATTACTATGGTTTCTTCCTGCGTAAGTTCCCGAGGAAATAATGTTTTGGCATTCAGGACAGATGTTGGTGATTGAAATTTCGTATAAAGATCTCGCGGCAACGAAAAACGCTTTTGTTTTCATGAATGTTACCCCAACTCGATTATCAAATCTGGGACCCTCTCTCCCCTATTTCGTGACGTTACAAATCGTGCTACCGTTCCTTGGACGTTTTTGCGTGCACAGTCAATCGCGTCTGTCAAGAATAATAAAGCAGTGGACGGACAAACGTAGTGTAGGCAGTGTTTTCAGTTGTCATGTTGCGTTTTCTTAGTGTGCGGCCAACAAAACGCAGTCATTCGTTTGCCTTCCCCACAAAAGTATGTTTTCGATCGTTCCAGTTTAAGTTTTACTGGGTACTGAGATGAACTGACAGTGCTTCGACTTGAGTTTAGCCGGCCGGAGTGGCCGAGCGGTTAAAGGCGCTACAGTCTCTACAGTCTGGAACCGCACGACCGCTACGGTCGCAGGTTCAAATCCTGCCTCGGGCATGGATGTGTGTGATGTCCTTAGGTTAGTTAGGTTTAAGTAGTTCTAAGTTCAAGGGGACTTATGACCACAGCAGTTGAGTCCCATAGTGCTCAGAGCCATTTGAACCATTTTTGAACTTGTGTTTTGTCATGTAACCGAAAGTTAATTATTGTTATTGGACGCAGCTTTCGTGTTTAATGTATTCCGCATTCAACAGAGTACACTCCTCGTACACCACACATAACTGTTTCAAAGTATTAAATTGTTACTGATGTTACCATGTTGCAGTGGTCATCTTAACTTGCCGTTTTGAAACAAAGAAAAATATTATAGCGAAATGTAGCAACTAAGTAGCGGAGTATCCAAATAAACAAACATTTCCGATTTAAGTAGTTGCAGTAGATCTACTACACAGTAACGTAAATTAGGAGCAAAGTACATACGGAACTTTGCGCTGCGAGTTCGAAATCCGGTTTTTCCTTCCCCCCCCCCCCCCCCCCTCTCATTCAATGAATTATCTACGAATTTTTATTCCAATTTATGTTGAAACACTGTTGTCGTTATTCGTCAGTTAATTTACTGTGTACAGAAAGAAGTTAAAAAGGGAACACATAGTGCGTAGTGGGGCGATCACTCTGTTGTAGAAATAATTCAGAAGCCAAGATCGCTTAAATACTGTTTACTGGATAACCGATTTCAACGTATGCCATCATCGGATCTGAATGTTGATTAACATTCATAAACCATTTGGATATAACGATACATGAGGCAGACCAGATGATTTTAGATCAGCTTGTCTCATTCGTTTTGTTATTTTTTTAATTCATTAATTACACTTAAAGTTAATTGGCGAATAATGAAAACATTATTTCAACATAAATTAGAAAAAAAACATTCGTAGATAATTCTGATAGAGAGGCAGGAAAAAATAATAATAAAAATACCCAATATGGTCTCGAACAAGGGAATCAGAGTTAAGCAGGAACGACGGTAGCCACTGAGCCACCGCTTCAATTGCGTTCTCGGCTGCAGAAGGTATCTACACTATAGCAACAGCGCGTTGATAACTTTGACCGTCGTTTTCTCGGAAACGGTCGAGTGTCTGCAGATAAGTCGAAACACATGTTCGCTTATTTTGTCCTCTCCTTCACTGAGCAAAGTTTCCGGACAATCAGCCTATGACACCTGGCGAGTTCCCCTCGTTACTCGAGTCGCTTCTTACGCCCGGCGAGAATTATGTATGCCTCAGAGTAAACTGCGCCACTTGGAAACACGGCGAGCGGGGATAAACACGTTTTCCTTCTTATAAGGCAATCTTCTACAGCTAAAATTCACGAAGTGTTCTTCAGGTTGCCTTAGATATTTCAGAAGTGTTTCTTGCGTTAGGCCTGCCGCATATGCAAAACGTAAACATTTCATTTCATGTAATATTTATCAGGATAAGACATGACAAGAGTGAACCAGTACCTTCTGAGAAAAATTACAGATTCTAAGTTGCTCCACTATGTATGGATCATTTGAACAGAATGGATAGTGTCTTGTAAAGCGATTATTTAATGAACACCTACAATGGTGAAACTTCCGGGCAGATTAAAACTGTGTGCCGGTCCGATACTCGAACTCGGGACCTATTCCTTACGCGGGCAAGCGCTCTACCAACATTTTTTCCCCTTTTTTTATAATAACCTTTATTGAACAAACTAAAAGTACATATATATACACTATGCAAGAGTTCTTCAAGGTACCATTTAAACACATACAAATGACTATTAGTTAAACAAAAAATATTAGAAAAACATTAAATACAACAAAATATAATATATTCTGTCTTCTTCCTTTTTTTTTATTTGTTTTGTGGTCGATGCATGAGAACGTGGATAAGGGTGTTGCATCATGTGACGGGTAGACATGCCAGACCCCAACTTTGAGGGGGCTCAAGAAAGACGCTGCTGAGATAACCGGCAAAAGTTTGTCGGTAAGATGGTTTTCGGGTGAGGGTGGTATGCGTGGTCACAACTTTGTACCAGAAGTCAAGGACTGTATGCGGACCACTCTGAAACAGGTATTCTAAAGCCTGTCCTCGAAACCAGATTAGGGTATGGTGCTTAGCAAGAGGGTAGTGAAATGTCTGGGGCAACAACAGGCAATCCGGGGTTGTAAAAGCCCACGATTCGTTGGATGAGGACCCATATGTTTTGTTTCAGGGGGCACGTAAGACGGTGCTCATCGGTGTCTTCGAGCTGACAGTCAGGGCAGAGTGGGGAAGTGGCCAGTCCTATGCAATAAAGACGACTATTAGTCGGGAATTTTCCATAGACTAAAACGTTTCAGAGTGCAGACACAGACGACGCTAAAAATAGTGCATGCACACACCCCCAAACGGTTCGCCATTTAATGTCAGGATGTTGTAGCACCATGGGGTCACAAGGGTTGGGCAACATAAACAAACGATAATAATCTTTGGTACAGGTAGGACGGGTGACTGGAAGATCGGCCCGAACGTAGCTGAGTTCTATGAAGCAATTGGCGACGTGGTACAATAATGGAGAAATAGGTGCCACATTGATCGGTGGATCGAGAGAAGCTGGTCGGAGGATATCTAAGAGACTGCGCGTTAATGACGGGACCGGCCCCTGCCAGTGCCGCAACAGAGTGCGGACAAAGAGTGCAGAAGATCGTGCCCGCACGTTGACGAGTCCGAGGCCACCTTTTGCAGGAGGCAGTGTTAGAGTGTTGTAGCGGACTTTGAAAAGTGCCCCTGCTGACACGAAATATCCAAAGGCTGATTGGATGCGGCGGCCAAGGAGTAACGGCATTGGGAGGATCTGGGCGATGTGTACAAGTTTAGGGGCGACATACATGTTGACATAGGACACACGTTGGATTTGGTTTAAGTTACGGTGCACTTGACCGCGGACATCGTGCCGAATCGACTGCAAAAGCCGCCGGTAGGCCAGCGCACTGTGCGGTGTGTGGAGCTCGTAAATTCGATACCCAAGTAACGAAGGGTTTTACTGACTGGGAGTGGGTTTGGCACCATAGCCGGGAGGCCGCGCCCAGTGTGCATCATAGTCGATTTACGAACATTAAGAATGCTACCTGAAAGACGTCCATACTGGTGGATCCATTGGATGGCGTCATTGAGTTCCGTGGAGGAGCAGGTGAGAAAGAGGAGGTCGTCCGCTTACGCCCTGCAGTGAAAGGTGTAGTCACGCAAAGTGAAACCCTGCAGTCTAGAGGTAAGACCAGTGATGAGGGGCTCAAGTGCAATGGCATATAGTAAAGTAGTCATAGGGCATCCTTGACGCACAGAACGGCGTATAGGAATCGGTCCTACAAGCCTCCCATTGACTTGTACCATCGATATCGCGGGAAGTACTAACCGGTGAATGGCATCGACAAAAAGTAATGGGAACCCCATACGTGTCGCCACCATGAGGAGGAATGGGTGTCGAACGCGATCAAAGGCACTCGTGAAATCGACGGAAAGCAGTGCTGAACGAAGGCGACAAACCGACGCCAGTGCGATGAGGTCACGGCATTCTCCTGGGGCTGTTTCTAAGGTGGCCCCACAACCACGTGCAGTCTGCTCCGGTGAAAGGACCATAGGTAAGACGGTGCGTATGCGCGCTGCTAAGATTTTATAGTCTGCATTCAGTAGTGTAAGGGGGCGATATGCAGAGACATGAGACCCTCCCTTCGGCTAAGGCACAGGTAGAAGAATGCCAGTGACGAATTCAGGTGGAATTGGGAAGACGGAGTGAAGAGTTCCTGAATCATTTCCGTCCAGCGAGGAAGCATTAACGTGGTGAACGCTCGGTAAACTCCACCGGGAGACCATCTGGTCCTCGTGATTTGTTCTTGGCCCTTTGTTGATCGCATCTACCACCTCTTCTGCGGTGATTGCAGACATCATGGACGTTGACTACGCTACGGTGAGGGTCCGATCAGGGGAAGGACGGAGGTCATCAGGAATTGGCGTTGCCATCGGTTCTTCATCTTAAAATTGGCGATAATGTTCAGCAAAGGCAGACACCACTACCGCCTGTGTGAGTGGTGAACACCATCGGAGGTCGTCATGTTGGGGACGAAAAGTCGACGTCGGTTGCGGCGTGGATTGTGGATGGGGTTTCGTCGTGGAAGAGGTCTTGTCGTCGGGAACGCACCACGACACCATGCAGTCGTGCACATCGGAGAGAGAGGAGACGAGCTTTAGTACACTGTCGTTCCCTATGGGTATCAGGTGATGGAGGGAGCGCATCGAGCTCACGGAGGACGGCGTAGGGAAAATTTGTGGTGTCTCGATGCCATGCTGCTGCTCCCTTGCCACATTGCATGAAGACCTTTCTGATCGTAGGTTTGGCACAATTGAGCCGCCAATGGAACGTGGATGTGTACTGCGGGAGGCGTCTTTCGTAAGACGCCCATGTAGTGGCAATAGATTGTCGGCAGTGTGGATCATTAAGGAGGGAGGTTTTAAGCTTCCAGTAAACTCTGCTGCGCCACACTGACTAAGGTGGCAGAGCCAGGGAGTAAATGACGGCGCAGTGGTCCGAAAATGCAAGGGGCCATCGTTCAGCTTGGGCGACTTCATTGCCAAGGTGGGCAGAGACATAAAACCGGCCCAGTCGGCTCGCAGAATGTGCTATATAATGGGTAAAACCGGGGGTATTGCCATGAATTTTCTCCCAAACGTCCACTAGATAATTCTCGATTAAGGTGAGCTGCGTCGGGCATGGCGAATAGCCAGGCATTTGGTCCTGCGGATGGAGAACGCAGTTGAAATCGCCTCCCATGATAAGGCGATCATAGCAAACAGGGGCGCCACGTCATGTCCGAAGAAAGTGGACCGCTGCCGACGGTTCGTGGAGCCAGACGGAGCGTAGATATTGATGACGCGCGTGTTGAAGATGGTAACAGCCATGCCCCTTCCGCAGGGTTGTCGTGTCCTTGAGTGGGATTCCTTCGCGTATGTAGAAATCCACTCCACGCCCTGATTGATCACATGTGGACGTGTAGGAGCCGTAGCCGTAGACTGGTGGTAGTGTGGCAACGCGTACTTCCTGCAGAAGGGCGACGTCGACGTCAGAGCCTGAAGCATATCACATAGGAGTTGCAGCTTGGGTGCAGTGCCGATCATGTTGATGTTCAGTGTGGCGAACCGGTACGTTTGTTTCAGTGGTGGTGGACGCGCATCTACCATCACCAAGGGAATTATGAGGAGGGCACCGACAGGAGGTCCCGTCCCATCTGCTGCAGTGCCTCGCTTTTGATGTTAACAGGCAGCCTCGTCCGACGGAGGCAATTCATCCGGAGGAGGGGGCGTATCTTCCTCAATGTCGTCGGCCCATGCTCCTGCGCCGAGGGTCTGTCCAATGTGCATGGGAATTGCGTCGTGGTGAGAGAGATCTGGAGTTGTCGGTGGGGAGACAGGCGTCTCAACCTGCGCACCGATCGTTACATTGTGCGTGGCGACCTCCATGGTGGTCCCGTCCTGCGAAACGCCGTGTTCATCGTGAAAGTTGTCCGCCGACCTCTGCGTGGAAATGTCGGCTGGTTGGGTGTCGTCTTCGTCGTCGCGGGTGGCGACGCTTTGAGAGCCCGTGGGTGAACGGCGACGGCGTTTGCGCCTCCGTGGCGAGCGTTGTTTGCGCACGTGTACCTCAGTGTCGGACGAGGGCAAGGAGGAGCGGCGACCTGGTTCGAAGGCGTCGGTGGGTACAATGAAATTGTCAAACAGGTGTTGTGAAGAAGTAATGTTCTCCTCAACGTCCGGTGCGGGAGCCTGTTCGGCGGCAAGGTTGTCAGGTGGGACTTCTGCACCGTCGGTATGTTACCACTTTTTTTTTTTTTGGTCTCATTTTTGTTCGTTGTATCTGCTCGGTGCGGACGTCGCAAGACACCCGTTTCAGTTCGTCGTTGATCAATTAACTCAGTTTTTTTTTTTTATTACAGAGGGCATCTAACCCTTTGATCGAACATGCTGAGTACCGCGCCGGCTACTAGACCGCAGGCTCACACAATCCGAGAACATCTCGGAAGTAGACAACACTTCCTCCTAACACTTCCGCATCTAACAGTGTTGCCAGATTGTGCAGATGACCGGGGCGGTCAGTTTTATTGGCCACGTTAAGTGAACGACTCGGACTTAGTCTCTGTGGCGGCCGGCCGGCGGTCAGTTTTTATGTCTAAGACCGTACACTTGAGATATTTCGTTTCCCATGAAATGGTGGCAGACGATGCTGTGGCGTCTTCGAAGCGCGAGCTTCGTCAGTGCAAAATATCTCAGCACAGCTGAGCGAACGTTTTCTTCCTGCTGCTAGTCTAATGGACAATGGCAATATTGTAGAATACTTTTGACAACTATATGACCATCGATTTATCTTTGTGAGTGGTTCATAATTATGTTAGTAAATTCACTCGATATTTTTATGTCCTTTAAATTACATTTGCTACATGATTCGCATTGAAGAAGTAGGAAATGTATGTTATTTGGTCCAGGAAGCACGTTCCAACAGAAATTGATGCTTACATTGACATTTATGTTGCGAATTAGTCGTCTTATCCATCACAAGGATAACGAGGATGTTCCATTTTGCTACAGTTGTTTCATAGCTAACAAGGGAACCTCCCCATCGCACCCTCCTCAGATTTATTTATAAGTTGGCACAGTGGATAGGCCTTGAAAAACTGAACACAGATCAATCGAGAAGACAGGAAGTTGTGTTGAACTATGAAAAAAATAAGCAAAATATACAAACTGAGTAGTCCATGCACAAGATAATCAACATCAAGAGGGTGTGAGCTCGGGAGCGCCGTGGTCGCCTGGTTAGCGTCAGCAGTTGCCGAACTAGAGGTCCTTGGTTCAAAAGATTGTCACATAAGCGGTGACACAAAGGAAGAAAATTCATGTTTTTGAATCCAGAAAGCTCTATGCAAGAGAAACTGCAGATCATTTTGCCATGTTCATTGCGAAATTGCCGGCTTATTCATGTCTGGTGTAATAATAGAGGGCTGTTTGCTTGGGTTGTCTGCTAGCGTAGTGAAAGGAAGGTCTGGTTTGTTTTCGGCTCTAATCTCGATGGAGGCAGGTAGAATATCAGTAAAGCAATTTTAAGTAATTCTCGCGCCCCCAATACGTTTTATCGCTACCTTTATTCTGTACTGGCGCCCTGTGGATGTCAATATGACACTCTTGTAGAATTTCATACATGTTACTGCGTACTTTTTCCGCTTCTGTCAATAATGGAATTGACTTAAGTGTGGCACTGAATGATTTTTAACTGAATTTCGTTACGAATCTTCATGCATTGCTAAATTTGCACACTTCCATGGTAGGTCAGCAACGGTAATCCAGTATGACTGGTCTGAACGTTGACACAGACCGTTTCGCGGCCAAATGCGGATAATATTTTGCGAATTCGTAACGATCGGGGGTTCTTTGTCTTACTAAATCAGTTATGTTATCTCGATAAGTTGAAATTCATTTTTTTTTTTTTTTGGTACAGTTCATATCAATTAGCGTTTCTTCTTTCAGTTCTGTCTTATATTTACGTGTTGTATTTAACACACTAATCAGCATTAATATAGTCTTACAAATGATTGAAAACAGTCTAAAAAAGTTCTGATAGTTTTTCAATTTCACGCCTGTGCATAGTATTTTGGTAGCACTTCGTCGCCTTGCCTGTTATGCTGTGTAGCAGACTTTAAAGCCGTGCGGATCAGCATAACGAAAAGGCGAGGGGTCTCTCTCGTTTTGTCCACAACTGTACATGAGCTGAATTTTATTAGCATGGTGCCTGAATCCCCGAGTTGTGCGACCGTCGCTTTTCCGCGTATAGGATGCTGGCGGCCCATCTAAAATGTTCGCTTAGTAGTGGGATTTGAACTTAAGGCTCCGCTTGTTGGCTCACTTCTGCAGTTAGGCGAGCTGCAAAAGGAGTGTTGGCATTCATGCTGAAGCTAAAGATCGCTGAACTATGAGCGTACGAAATGAGCCGTATGTGGTCGATCTTAGGCGCTTCGGCGGTGCAGAACACGTGCAGCATCGGTGCAAGGACTGAGCCCTGCGGCACAGATATGCGAACTGTGGACATTTCAGCTACAGCTCGCACGAGTAACGTCTGGTCGTGGAGATAGCATCGGATGAGGCGGACATACGAGACAGGCTCACCACGTTGAAGTTAACTTGAAACTTTCGTGCCACGCACTGCCGAATGTCTCGCAGTGCAGGAACACTCGTGGAGTCCCAATCGGCTCCTCTGTGTCCAGTATGACCAGGGCAAAAAATTCATAATTGTGTATCTCGTAATGAGATAACGATATTTCGTAATTAAACCTCCCCGAATAAACACAGGGAACGTACCTAACAATAATAACATTTTCTAATAAAGGCAAGCAATGGTGTTCTCTCTGGAAGGTGTTTACGTAGAAACCGTTTCGACTGCAGTCACTGTACGGCAACCCCTCACTCCTTTTCCACTTCTCCCACACCTCCACCATCCACCCCCCCCCCCCACACACACACACTCATTCCTCACACACAATCGCGCCCATACGCACTCACGCACACAAACACACACACACACACACACACACACACACACACACACACACACTGTAGCTGTCACCCCTCTAGTACTTCCGCCCCTGACAGTAAACACGAAAGTCTTTCTCGACAGTACTGCTGTGTCTGGAGGGGGATGAGAGCCGACGTGTATATTTCTCTTTCGTTTGGCCCACCCACTCTACGATCGTTCTGGTCTGCAGCGGACGTACGAGCGCGCCACACAAGCCAGAAACCGCAAGGCCCGTGGCCATTTCCACCCCCCCCACCCTCCCCCACACACACACACGGGGAAAGAGCTTCAACAACGGCCTCCAGTCCGGCGTGTTTTCTCTTCTGTATTTGTTATTCTGTCCGCGCTCCGCGGTGCCTGCTTTTAACTTCTCTCTCAGAGCTACAGCCTATTTTTTCGTAAGCATCAAAAACACACTTATTCGCTGCCCATGAAACTCTGTAGCAATTTATGTTGCTTCAGTGAAGCTGCTAAAGCGTTTACTTTGCAGAATAGACACGATAATTTTCACTGTTCTAAAATGAAGCTGCCTAATAAAGAATGAGACCTCTTGAAGGAAGCATATTTCTCACGCAGCTCCTGTTATATGAGCCGTACTGTTAAAATGGCTAACTTTGTTTTACATGAATTTTTTCCAGGCTCATGAACATGCATACACTTCCACTGAATTTTTCAGAGGGATCACTAACAGAGGACTTAGCGTCCCTTAACTCATATTTCAGAAAACGGAGGCTGAAGCCCACCAACAGTTTGTGCGTTTCACGTTAACAGTTAACACTCAACGCAAGGTGCAAATTGATTGAAATGTTCTCCGTCACAAAAAATACCCCAAGTATCTTCGCATACACTCGACCACACTCTATCTTATAAAAAAAATCTGGAAAACACATCAGCCAAGATAAAAACTCGCAACAATATCATTCAGAAGTTGTGTGGCACAAGCCGGAGGGTTTCAATGGACACATCGGCTCTTGCACTGGTTTCCTCGGCCGCAGAATATGGTGCTTCAGTGTGGTGTAACAGTTGTCGTACCTGCCTCATCGATCCGCAGCCCAAAACAATATGCGTACGATTAGTAGTGCAATCAGATCAACTCCTGCCTACTGACTTCCCCTACTAAGCAATATCTCCCCGCCACAGATTCGCAGAAAGCAGCCCCTGCCTATAGATTACCGCATTATACAAGGGAATAAGGAACTACCCGTTCATCACGACATGCCTGACTTACGAAGAAATACACTTCGTGCGAGACATCTGCCACTACTGTAATCTGAAAAGCTAGCTACAAGGAATACCGAAGTAAGAGTTCTCTGGAACAGGAAGTATCAACACATCGTAAATTACCAATAAACTGAATGGTTCGAAAAATATAACTGTGATACTGTGGATGTCGAAACTGGCTGGAGCCTTTGGGTCAGATTCAATAGAATCCGCACTAGTTGTGGAAGGTGCTGTGACCCACTCTATAAATGGGATATTGTGGAGTTTCCGAGTTGTGATTGTGGCGCAATGGAACTATCAACCGTATAATAGAGGAGTGCGTTCTTCCACGCAATAAGGGCATGTGGTCTGATTTTATGAATTCCAGTGCTACAGCGGTGGAACTGATTAGTGACCTAGATATTAATATTTAGTCGTTATATTTTTTTCGTATGCGATGACATTCATATATTATAAACGTACTGCACGTTTGTGCCATACGTATAACGATAATAATTGACAAACTGCCTATTGGCTTCTGTCTCGGGTTCTTCGGCCGACGTTCATCTAATGATTTTTCTGACGTTTCGCCAGCACGAGTGGCTGGCATTGTCAAAGCTTCACCCTCCATTGCCGGTGACGAGCTCGCGGCCGCAGGCTATATGTACCTGGCGCGCCAACGTCCGAGGGCTGCTCCGCGGTCATTTCCGGTGCGGTTCTCCTCTTGCTACCTGCGACGGTCGTTGGCTGCAGTACGGGAAGCCAGGATCCGTTTACCTTAAGGCTTTCCTCTTTCTTATTAAAACTGTTCGCGTGTTTTTGGATTTCTACAGCTTCTCTGAACAAGCGCGTGTGATAGTGCTTCTCTACAGACAGAACTTCCGTGTCGGCGAATTTTATTACGTGGTCGGTCTCATTCAGTGCGTGCTCTGCCACGGCCGATTTCTCCACCTGCCCCAACCTGCAATGTCGCTTATGCTCTTTGATCCTGGTGATAATGGATCGTCCAGTCATTCCGACATAAACTTTTCCGCATGTGCAAGGTATACGGTATATTCCCGACATTGCAAGTGGGTCTCTTTTCTCCTTCGCCGATCTAAGACACTCTTTGATCTTCCTTGTCGGTTTGAAAATCGTCTTTACGCCGTGTTTGCGCATTATACGGCCGATTCTGTCCGTCACTCTGGGAATGTATGGCAGAAAGGCCGTACCCGACATTTCTTTTTCTGGTTCCTTACTTCGCCGAGTGTTTGGCTCTGTTACACTTCTACTGCAGCGAACGACCGTCGCAGGTAGCAAGAGGAGAACCGCACCAGAAATGACCGCAGAGAAGCCCTCGAACGTTGGCGCGCCAGGTACATATAGCCTGCGGCCGCGAGCTCGCCTCCAGTTCACCACCGGCAATGGAGGGTGAAGCTTTGACAATGCCAGCCACTCGTGCTGGCGAAACGTCAGAAAAATCATCAGATGAACGTCGGCCGAAGAACCTGAGACAGAAGCCAATAGGCAGTTTGTCAACAAGTGGCCACGAAAGCCTTAACAATTTTGATAATAATTGAATTTTCAAATGGTTCAAATGGCTCTGAGAACTATGGGACTTATCTTCTAAGGTCATCAGTCCCCTAGAACTTAGAACTACTTAAACCTAAGGACATCACACACATCCATGCCTGAGGCAGGATTCGAACCTACGACCGTAGCGGTCGCGCGGTTCCAGACTGTATCACCTAGAACCGCTAGGCCACTCCGGCCGGCAATAATTGAATTTGAGATACTTTTCCTTGTTACTCTTTTCTCGATTCTCTGCGTTTATGTAAACATTCCCAATTCCGATGGGATATGTAGTCTGAATTGGCGCTTACTAATGGCATACTATGGCGTAAAATACTGTTGTCACTTATCCAATAACAGATCTGTATTGTATATTTAATGCGTCATGCAAAAATATTGTTTGTGTTTACCACTGCAGACTTATATTAAACTTGTTACGACTGTGGAACACAATCTTAAATATTAACGTAAGTACTGCAATGAATCACTTTTGCTATTTGCTGTTATCTACAGCCCTTAATTAGTTTGCATTTGGTAACCTGGCATTTTAAGATGGTCAGGAAATATTTTATTATTTACACATTACTTCTGATCACTCCCATTATAAACCAGAAACCAGAGAATAAAAATTAGTCTTAGTGGAACTTGTAACGAACGCCTGTGAAGAACAAGGAGCACGTACTAGTACATGTCGTTGTTTTGCCCGATTTGTGCAAATGAAATACGAAAGTACAAAACTTGGTGCCTCCAATCAACAAGAAATGTTCTTCAGCTGTAATTGTGAAGTTTTTCCACTCTACAAACAACCTGACACACACATTTCCTAGGTTTATTGCGGGCCACACGTAATGGAATGGGTGTTTAGCCCACTATGTAGGATAGACACCTATTAAAACGCATGTTCCTGACGGAAGATTCTAAACGAGATTTGAGCTATAAACAAATGTCAAAATTCAAGTGAATGGCTTCAGTAATTATGTTAATTCTTAGCATATGTTTATTCGGAAAGTGCAGGGCTGAAGGATCTAATACGAACTGACAACCTTTCCTTTTATGTAGATTTGGAGCGTACTAATAAACATGTATTATCGAATGCTACGGCGATAAAAGGACATGAAAGCATGTCAATACTCATACTAATTATTTTAATAAATAACACAACTGAAAACGCTAAGAAAATATTTTAATAAAAGAAATAATTATACTGTAATTGTAACGTCAATTGTATTGGAAAATGTTGCAGGTTACATTTACGAGGCAAAGCTTAAAAATGGAAAATGTTCTTGTATTTACACATGGATATGTGCATAGAATTGATTGAACTGTGAACTTCAGCTTGACTATCTATCGCTAGCCTCGTACTGAAACAGTAGAAGGACGTTCCGTGCCGAATTCAATCAAGCGGCCTCTAGCAGACCCACTCAGACCTAATTTGGTCATTAGTTGCTCTACATTACTTACAATATGCAGAAACGTTCGTATGTTAATCCCTGGAGCGAGAAACCCAGAATGTTTGATTTAACGTGTTAAGTAACCAGACCTGTCAGAACTCTCCTCTGTATTTCGCTCACCTGGAAGAGCTGCATCCACAGCGCGCAATTTCAACCTCTCACATAATTTCAGTGTCGCGTGTACTCGGAATGATACTAAGCTATTGCCGGCGTGACTTTGTTCGTGTGCGTATTAAGCCGCGACATGTGCCACATTAGTTGCTTAATTGGATATTCGCATGTATTTCACGGATCGCAATTGAAATCTCTCACAACGGTGTCCTTCACATCACTGGGTAATTGGTCAGACTATGGCAGAATACCTCACTGTTTTCTGTGTCACGCTACAGCTGATTGCGGATAGGTGATTCTTTTCTCCTTGTAGTTTAAAATTCATGAATATTACCGTCACTTATAACTGAGATTAGTTGTTCACTACAAACGAATGAAAGGAGGAAGTGTAATTTTTCACTATTGCGAACATCACACTTCACTGAAGAATGAAATATCCATTTTGGAAACAATCCCAAAGGCTATGGTTACGCCATTTTTCTGCCATATCCTTTCTTCCATAATTGCTAGTTCCTCTATGCATGGAAGAAAAGTCCTGTCAATCTCATTAAGAGCATTCTTGGTGTACGGCCAACTCATCTTATAAAACATTTAAAAAACTAAAATGTACCCACGTTTCGCAGGTGTTTTTCTCAGGGAAATTACTGCCTTGAGGAGAGCCGTCGCAACTCGACCGAAACGTAGGTACATTTTGTGTTTTAAGTATTCTCTAAGATGACGTGAGAATACTCCAAGAACGCTTTTAATGTTTTTTATCCAGCCACGGAAGCCTACGCATTTATATCCCTTGTGAAATTACGAAGTAGCAGGAAGGCACTGGCACAGGTAGAGATGATGAATTGTGGCGCCTGGATAGCTCAGTTGTTAAGGACATTGCCCTCGATAGGTAAGCTCCCGCACAGTAATCTCGATCCAGCACACCGTTTTAATCATCCTTGAAGTTCCAGGACTTCTCACTGTTTAAAGAGTTCCTTACCAGGTGTTGTAGAGAACTAGTCGTCAAACTGCGACCCGCGGGACGTATTCAAGTAACTGTGAGGCCGGCGATTCTCAGCCGAATTTCATCGTAATATGCATCTAGCAACTTACAGTCTTATCCAGATACGTCCAATAATGTTTAAAGCTTCTTAAGAGTGTATTTTTCTTTCTCAGTAAAAAACAAAATGGCTTACAGAAACAGTAATGTTTTAAGAAGCGCTTAGTTGTAATTGACGTTGGTGAAGTCGGCCGTGAGATAAGTGAAGTGTGTCACTTACGTCAGGAGCAGAGTGGTATGCATAGCTGACACTGCAGGCTTAATAGAAGTGACAGAGGGAACATTTTATTGCTTGTCTTCCGGTGCTGACAACTCACGGACGCGCGCAATTGGTAACTGCTTAGGTGTAAATGTCAAACGGAAGTAACACAGGTTCGAGAATGCGCGCTGTAGAGACGGTCATCATCGTATGTCGTACAGTTTTGCAGCAAGTAATATGCAAACAAAGTAAGCAGCTTGCCGGACAAAGTAATGAGTAAAAGAAAAAAGACATTCAAAACATTTGTGATCGTATCTCAAATTGTAATTACCGTTATTCAGATGTTCAAATGTGTGTGAAATGTTATGGGACTTAACTGCTAAGGTCATCAGTCCCTAAGCTTACACACTACTTAACCTAAATTATCCTAAGGACAAACACTCACACCCATGCCCGAGGGAGGACTCGAACCTCCGCCGGGACCAGCCGCATAGTCCCTGACTGCAGCGCCCTAGAGCGCTCGGCTAGTGCCGCCTTGCAATTACCGTTATTAATTAATATAACATACTTATTTATGAAGGTTATCAGCTAGTAGTAAGATCGGTAAGGGAAGGTGTGGGAAGGTGTTCAGGACAGGAAAAATGCCCGCTGCATATTTTTTGTCCTGAAGAGCGCTGCTGCCTGTCGAGAAGTGTTTAGTTATAATAAACGTCGCTATTATTGCCAGTGAGATTGACAGAGGAAGTTTGTTCCTTTATTTTTTAGTAAAAAACACTTGTTTTTGAGTCGTCAGATGTAACATGTCATTTATGTTATTCTTGCTACGTAACTTGTATGGAGAGTATTTTAAGGACATCAATGTTCAAACAACGTCCTTTGGCGTAGAAACGTTTTCCCTTGTTATTTACTTCTGTTTAATGGTTTCTTCTGTGGATCAATGAAGCCGACGTGCCTTCCGATCGGGAAACGTGGCAACAATACCTGTCTGGAAAAGGGACCAAAATGTTCACTCCAGTAAGAGTTACTTCCAAACAACACGCTTAATACAATAGATAAAACGACTTCTAAGCTTTTTTTATATATAACACTATCAGCCGTATTTCATCTCTTTTGTGACAATTTTGAGTTAATGACGTTATTTCGTATAAACCGTAAGTTCTGTTGTATTTGGCCCTAAACAAAAGGCCAGTTGTAAACAGTCTGCTGTAGCCGCTTGATATTTCAGTATTAACATCGTGAAGGCGACTAGGAAATGTGCCCAGAAACCAGGAAGACAAACTTGCGATATTGTTGCGATGGCACAGACAACAATAACTGCTTCGTAATGAACAATAGTTCACTACGTAACCCTACAGAAAAATGCATGTATTTCCAATATACTACTTTCTTTTTCCCGTAAAAATATTTGGTGTCATACCTTATAATATTCAGAATCAAAATGTGTAAACGGTAAGCTTCTACAGTAACCACAGGCTGGTGAAATTGATTTTCTCTTTGAGTGGTGACTTTACTCAACTAAGTGTTCCGCCAAAAACAGTCACGCCGTAAGACAATGGTGAATGAGTACTCACCAGCATCAAGTCGCGTTGCTTCTTAATAGACGAATAACGCTGACAATATTCAAACGATTATCACTGGAGCACATTGTAATAGTAGCATAAACAATAGAAACCAATATCAGAAATAAAATTTACGTACCATAAGAAACGAACCGCTAATACGAGGCGTGTTTTCAAAGTAAGTATCGTTTAGAAATTCCACCGCTGTAGCGGCCCGGTCGGCGTTTGGTGCATACTCGCTAAGTACTTCACTCTGTTGGCAAGCCACAGTTGTCGGTACAGATCCATACGGCGTGTTTACAGCTGTAAGTATTTAAAATGCATTCTCCGCTTGAAAATCCCACTGACTGTGAAATTCGCGCTGTAATTCGTTTTCTTGCTGCTGAAGGGGTGAAAGCGGCTGAACTTCCTCGTCAGATCAGTGAAGCGGATGGAGATTACATTATGAGCGATGGGACGGTACGGAAATTTGTGAGAGCTTTTAAAGATGGCCGAACCAAGGCGCATGATGGGAACAAAGTGGGCGACGTTCAATCACTGCTCACAATTTGGTGCAGAAAGTTGGTGAAAAAGTGAGAGAAAAGAGACGATTTACGATTTCGACGGTACGTCAAATGTCAAGAAGGGTGCTTTATGCAGTAGTTACGGAGCATTTAAATTAGCAAGAGTTCTGCCTTCGCTGGGTACCGAAAATGCTGACCGAGGTGCACAAAAGAATTAGCCAGCTGTTTGGCTTCCCTAGAGTGGTTCAGAAAGGAAGGTGACGAGTTTTGATGCCAAATTGTCACAGGCAATGAAACATGAGTGGCTTATCTTACACCTGAATCAAAGCAGCAACCCTTGGACTGACGACATTCAACATCACCAAAGAAAAAGAAGTTAAAATAAAGAACTTCAGCCTGGAAAATCATGTGTACTGCTTTCTCGGGGCAGGAACGGAGTGTTGCCTGTGGATTTTTTGATTCGTGGTGATACCATAACTTCCACGAGTAACTGTGAGATTTAAAAATAACCGCACCGTGCAATTCAAAACAACAGGCGTGGAGTGTTGAGTACGTGGATCGTTTTGCTTCGTGATAACACGCGTCCACATGCTGGTTGGTTGGTTGGTTGGTTTGGGGAAGAAGACCAGACAGCGTGGTCATCGGTCTCATCGGATTAGGGAAGGATGGGGAAGGAAGTCGGCCGTGCCCTTTCAGAGGAACCATCCCGGCATTTGCCTGGAGTGATTTAGGGAAATCACGGAAAACCTAAATCTGGATGGCCGGACGCGGGATTGAACCGTCGTCCTTCCGAATGCGAGTCCCCACATGCTGGCAATGGAACTCAAGAGCTGTTGGGATCATTTGGCTGGAAACAACTTCAGTCAGCCTCTGTGGTGCCCCGATCCAGCGCCCAGTGACAGTCTCGTGTTCATGCAGCTGAAGAAGCATCTGGGTGGTCAGCTACGACGACGATGAAGATGTCAGAATGACCGTGTTGCAATGGCTGTCTAATCAGGCAGATTTGTACAAGGGTGGTATTCAATAACAGGTTTTGCCGTACGATAAGTGCCTTAATATTGCTTGGTGCTACGTAAAAAAATCAATTAAAGTACAGGTTCCGATGTAAAAGTAAAATTGCTAGGAAAAGTCTACTTCTTTATTTTTATTTCAGAACATCGCTTACTTAAAAAAGACTATAACACTACCGGCTGCTATTATATTAGTACAATACCGATAATGTTATTCCTGCGAAAGGATTTTTGTGACCGTGACTTTATGTAATGGAAACGCATCGGACTATTTTTCTGTTCTAGAAAGAGTGTTACTGAGTGGAAACAATAGCAAAACAAACGGGGATTCACCAAAGTTGAATTAGTAATGAAGCAAACTGTAATTACGTAAAAAGAAACGCTCGACAGCCTAATTAGAAAAAGTTGTACTGACTACTAGTATGATTAATGAAGCAAGTTAACTATGTGCGTTGCATTTACTTGATACTAAACTTTTGTTTTGCTGATAAGATATATGACAGTAGCACGATTTAACAAGTAATGTTTCAATGAAATGACTTCAACTACACTGCAGAAGCATTAATGTGTTTAGACAACAACTGGCTTCAGTAACACTTACTATCCATACATTATATTAGGATGATGATGATAGTTCTAGGTAAATAATTACTTATGGAGGAGCACTATTGATGTGTACAAGAAGTTCTTTTGTCAGTTTAATTATAGGAAATTATTACTATTGAAAAAGTTATGAATTAATAGTATCTTTTATATCGGTTGTTTGCTTTTTTCCAGGGACCATCACTACCTTATATTATTTAGTTCAAATGAAATATGTGACACCTAGATCTAGTATACTATGAATAATTGTAGCCATTTTCTTATTTTTGATTACTGTTATCGCATTATGAGATTGAAACTTGGCCCAACAACCAGCATGGAGAACCAGAAAGTAATTTATCGGTATATTCAGATCGTGGGTGAACACTTCAGTCACGACACAAAATGGAAAGCACTGCTTACTACATTACACCTGAAATTGAAAACACTATTATTTCAATCAAAATAATCTTTGAACTGACTGCTTTAACCGTCCACTCTTGAAAAGTACGTGGAGGATTTCAAAAAGTATGCTCACATAATTATTATGTACTCTACAAATCCACAAAGTTTGTTATCTTTTGCTAAGTAAAGTAATTGCTTTTTAGCTCAGTAAAACAGGATGTTCGAATTCATCGTTGCACTTGGGATAGGGACCTGTAAAGGTAAATGACTAAGGATCAAATACCGTGGCTCAACAAGTAGAATTATTATCGAAAACTAAATCAGTTAACTGGTCCCTGCAATTATACAGTACGTAACTGCTAATGTGAGATAAAGTTGGTGGCAATGTCGAAGTCCTGTGCTATACACAAAAGTGCGGTAAAAGTATCCATAGCTCTTTCTGTCGGATTTTCATACTACAGAGCTCACCAAAGTACCCCATGAATAATAAGCCGCATTGCTTTCACATTCGAGGCTAAATTACATAGGATTGCAGTTCTTCTCGCCTCTTTCAGTTCACAAGAGACGCGCGCATTGCCTGCTAGCGACCGACAGACCCATGCCACACAAGAGCCTTGCAGTTCGACCGCCAGATCCACCTTTCCTTTTCCCGCCTAGCCAGTTCCGTTGCGGAGGAACTTCCCTCCAAGTTTTACATCATTACGAACCTTTGCCTATGTATGAACCAGTATTAAAATTAAATTTTTAGTTTTTACGCTCGTTTACAGTACATTTGTTTTGAAATTATATTCATGGACTAATTACAGTTACATAAATTATCATAAATAAAGAATAAAACAGAAAAATAATTTGCATAAGACGGCCGTAGTTAATATCGATAATTGTGTTACCAGACGACTCGTAAAACAATGTGTTAATGTATTCGATGAGATCTGAGCCTACTTCTCGTGTAAGTCTATAAAAAACGAAGTGCGCCATGTTTTCAGTTCCTGCGTGAACTTTAATCGCCGGCCGTGGTGGCCGAGCGGTTCTAGGCGCTACATTCTGGAACCGCGCGACCAATACGGTCGCAGGTTCGAATCCTGCCTAGGGAATGGATGTGTGTGATGTCCTTAGGTTAGTTAGCTTTAAGTAGTTCTAAGTTCTAGGGGACTGATGACCTCAGAAGTTAAGTCCCATAGTGCTCAGAGCCATTTGAACCATCTGAACTTTAATCATAACTTAAACAAGACAACCTTTCACAGGATTTTGTTGACGTTCTAATGCCTGAACTTAAAGGTAGAAATTCAATGAAGGAGTACTGCCAAAATAGTTTTAGGAAGTTAGAACATCTTAAAATGAGAAAACTATAAGCCGAAAAGTGGGAACAATGGAAAAAAATTGCCGAGAGAACTGAAAAGGTATTTTCGCAATAATCATGAAATGATATCCTCTTAGTTGGAAAAGGTGCAAGACAGAGGAAAGTGAGATGGAGTTCATAAGCAAAGAAATTAGAGTAAGCTACATTGTACGGAATATGTACTAACTGCGGACCATAAGCTAATGAAGATAAATGAGATCCGTTGATACTCGTCATGTAATTGTCTGAGACAATCGGTGATCACATTACTTTTCACTGTACGGTTTATTTCAGACAAGGCTCACACAAGTATTTAGTGATCATACCAGTTCCTAGGCGAACTTTAGTCAGAACACATACAAGACAACATTTCAGTTGATTTATCAACAGCCAAGAAGTGTTATCTGGACTGTGGCTGCCACATAATATGTTAGGAGCATTAGTGAAATGTTGACTCCCAACATAAACTTATGCAGCCATAGTTACACAGAATTATTCGTAAGTGTCTCCGGTCTTTTAGAAAGATGGCTGTGTGAAAATTACGAGAGATGCAGAAAACGGTCACATTTCAGTGGGTACGACATCTCTCCAAAGTCTTAACTCATGGTTCAAATGGCTCTGAGCACTATGGGACTTAACTTTTGAGGTCATCAGTCCCCTAGAACTTAGAATTACTTAAACCTAACTAACCTAAGGACATCACACACATCCATGCTCGAGGCAGGTTTCGAACCTGCGACCGTAGCGGTCACGCGGTTCCAGACTGTAGCGCCTAGCACGGCTCGGCCACTCTGTCCGCCTCTTAACTCATGTTACAGGTGTTTTGTGACGTAGAAAACATCAGTAGATGTGCACCTTTCATTGACGTCGCTGCCAGAAATGGGTCGGGAAGAAGTGACAGCATCCAGCATTGTAAATCTGTTTATTGCGTGGCCTATCTGCAGGATTGAACTAATAATGTGATAATGCCAAAGAGGATGATTTGTCTACATGCTCTGACACACCTGCCCCGTAGTACAGCTACGCCACGGCGTGTGTTACGTATGGAAACCTGGAGAGATATTCTCTCCGCTTATGTGTGTCATTTTTCAGTCGCCTATGTCCTATGGTTTTCGTGCATTTATCTTGTAAAAGCCGGGAGGTATCGACTGACGGGTGTTCATAATTAAAGTGCAGACTGAGGTGGACTATCGGCTATAATTACCGTATGGGAGCGAAACTTAGTAAATATGCTAATGCTTTAATGAGGAACCGATTTACACTGGAAAAAATTAGTTCCAATTTAGACCAATAGGTGCAAATCTGGCGCTGTACAGCACCTCGTCGACGTCTCCGGTGCTAATTGTGGTGTCACCGCCAGACACCACACTTGCTAGGTGGTAGCCTTTAAATCGGCCGCGGTCCGCTAGTATATGTCGGACCCGTGTGTCGCAACTGTCAGTGATTGCAGACCGAGCGCCGCCACACGGCAGGTCTAGAGAGACTTCCTAGCACTCGCCCCAGTTGTACAGCCGACTTTGCTAGAGATGGTTCACTGACAAATTACGCTCTCATTTGCCGAGACGATAGTTAGCATAGCCTTCAGCTACGTCATTTGCTACGACCTAGCAAGGCGCCATTATCATTTGCTATTTATCTTGTGATGCATGTACCGTCAGACCGATGTTCACCAATTATGAATTAAAGTTAAGTATTCCATCAGCTACGTACTTTATTTGCTACTATTAATTACCTTGTCCTGTTCCAGACCTCACGCCAGCCTGCGTGAGCTTAATGCGTGCTTTTCGGCTACCAATCATAGTGGCTTGGCTGTCTTGCCAAGTCGCAACACTAACTGTAAAAGCGTCGATTAATAACGAAGTCAGCATTACGTGTTTCTCACTTGTTTGACCGTTTCTGCGCACGTCCCACCCCTAATCCTTTACGCATGGAAACTTTTCTATATGTATTTCTTGGACTCACCTTTTCACAAAATCTGTGAATTCCTAAGGGACCAAACTGCTGAGTTCATCGGTCCCTAAGCTTATTACACTAACGTATGCTAAGAACAATACACACACCTATGCCCGAGGGAAGACTCGAACCTCGCGCCTCTAACCGCGCGACCACTCCGCGCGGCTCACCGCTTCACATTTGCATCTGGTGGCCAAAACTGGAACGAATTTTTCTCCAGCCTAAATCGGTTCCGCAATAACACATTGGAACATCTACCAAGTTTCGCTGTCATACGATAATTACAGCCCACGCTGAAACTATGTGGGTAGCTGCACTTTAATTGTAACCAACCACTACCTGTGAAAAATTATGCATTTATGGGCTATTTAAAATTACTTTTCAGTCGAAACTGCTTTAGAGACTAAATAATTTTGTGAGAATTAAGTGAAGTGAACTTTTCGCTAGGAACTGAGTGCCTCATGTATCGCAAGCCTGGCGAATGCAGGAATACGCAAATTGACTAAAATGTACGAATAGGCTTAGGCATGCTATAGGTGAGGTATAGGAAGATTGAAACTGTTTATTTTTGTAACTACGCTCATAAAAACAACAATGGATCTGCTGGTAAAATAATGGCGACAGCTAAAAGTAACAAGCTGGTATCGATCGCACACGTGGGAGTGCAAGGGTAGTATTATATAGAATGGCCACATAAGGGAAATAATAGTAAAACCTTCAAGGGAGAAATACATTAATGATAAGTATAAAGTATACTCCAGTCAGTTCTCACATAAATTGTTTGATCATTATACCGATTTCAAATGACCATTGATTATCAATATCCTCTAAAACCTTCTTAGCCGAACAGTTAGTTATTTAATAGGAACCTCCAGGAAAAGTTAATTTTCTAGCATGTTTTAACACAGCCACAGATTAAGCGGTGTTATGGGCTACTGATAATGACTATGCAGGCATATTTCGTCTAAATTAGGCAGAATCTTAAGGAGACATCATGTCAAAGTAGTCTTATGCCCACCTACGAAGATTCACGCTCTCTCAGTTCGGCAAAGGACGATCTGGGATTTCAGAGGGCTGTAATCTACAGGAAATCTTCCCAGTGCGGCAAAATGCGAAATTGATCAGAAAACGCGCACAATGCATGAAATGTGCAGTTTAAACGGGCATAGTCATCAAACAATTTGTGTGAACATCGACTGACATACAGTTTATAGTTAAAAGTAATGTGCTCATTGATGTTTTTGCCAGTAACATCACAGATGTGAGTAAATTATTCAGAAGAGCCAGAAAGAGTCGAAACTGCCCGAGGAGGGAAAAATGATGTAGCTGGAGGTAGCATTAGTCAACAAGTGGACGGGCAGATAATTATTTTAGGGAATTAGCCAAAGGTGCACCGGTTTCGAAGACTGCCATAAGGAGAAGGAGGAAATGACAGGAGGAAGGGGTAGTGGTCCGATTCAAGTAGCTGAACATTGGCCAGATCCGTAGGTATAAATACTAGGTGAAAATGAAGGGTACAATTCTGGCAACTTAGTAAAGAGCCATGCCAACTTAACTGTCTGTAATGTGAAGGCTGATGTGATAACGATAAAATGCGATGTTCAGAGTGAAGAAAACTGCCACTATTTCTCATCCATTACTGGTATACCATGTATACTCGTATCCAAGAATGCAAGTAAATCAGGAAAGAGTAACTTTTCTGAACAATACAGGATATTTCCAGGAGAATGACCTGATTTTGGACGGTAGTAATTACGAAATATGGGACGTGCCGGAAAGGAAATGTGTTGCTTAAATGAGCGGGGCTAGAGTATCAGAAAATCGTCCTTAGATGTTAATTAATAACTGTTCTCAGTTTGCAGTAAGTGAGTAGTAAGAGGGAAACCGCTCAACACAAGGCGTTTCGTGTGCTGCAGTTTGCAAAGAGTGAGCCAGCGATTTCGATCCAGCGTGCTTTTCGTCGTAGTTTTGACATTGATCCAGCTACAACCAAAAACATTCATCGTTGGTCTCGCCAGCCTGAAAAACAGGATTCTTGTGCAAAGATAAGAGTCCAGGTCGACATCGCATTTCTGATGATACGGTGGAAAGCAGAGTCCACGAAAGTCTACTCTCGGCGCATGCATAAAACTGGCAATGGAATCTACCACCGTCTGGCGAGTGTTAAGTCGTCGTTTGGTCTATAAATAGTACTGACTACAATTAGTGCAGGCTCTTCGGGTTAGTGATAAAAGGAAACGGGTTAACGTCAGCAATGCTCTGCTAAAGAACACGGAAGAGCATATATTTTAACCATGGTTAATTTCTAGTGGTGTTAGCTGTAAAGTAAACAGCCATAACGTGACTCCAGGACCCTTATGACATTACAGAGCACGAAAGAGACTCACCTAACGTGAACGTTTTGTGCCATTTCTCGTGAAAAAAGTGTACCGTTCCTTCTGTTTTGAGCATACCGTAACGATTGGAACGAGCCATCTTCAAATGAATTTTCCACAACTTCAGGTGCACTCCGATGATTTTTCAACATGATACAACAAATATTTCAGTTTTTCAATGATACACTGCCACACGGCTGGACAGGCTGCACGGGACCTGGGTATGGCGGTTGTGGATGAAACAACCCGTCTTCGGTTATATCTTTTTTTTTTCAGCGTCATTTTAACCGGACTATTAAAACCACTGAAAATAACCGCTTTCTGAAATAAATGATTTTCAGTTTTTTTGCTATTGAAAGTAGAAGAACAAAGATTGAAAAGTGTTGACTCCCTCAGTTTTAAGAGGCATAGAAGCAAACTAATCAAATCACCAAGTAAATAAACGAAAAACTTAGTCCGTCCAACGTTTGCTGCTTTTCTCGAAAAGCATTAAGTGGTTGAATATCACAAAAGATCACCAGTATTCTACTAATTTTTTGAAACTGCTCAAAACTCATGTTGTAATCGGGAGTCATGTGACTATTTGGACGTTACGAATAGTCAGTGCTAAAGAGGAAAACTGAACTTGAGGAACTGTATTTTCATGTTACTTTGTCTGTTCTCAAGACCTAGAAGCAGATAAAGGCAAGTTATGTAGACACACTCAGCTGATCAGCTGCCGTCTATTTTTATTGCGAACTACGAGTGAGCTTTTAAGTTATAAGTTTACTCCTTGTGTAACAAATTCGTTGTGGCTCCTCCTGTTTTAATCTTTTAAATCAAATCGAGCGTTGTACTTCATTAATACGGCACTTCGTAGAAACTTCCTGACTAGGGAAGGTGCCATTCTGCAAAACAACTGTTGCCCGAAGACGACAAAGAAAATTCCATATAGACCAAATGGAGCGAGACTTGCACATTGCGTTTATACACGTACAACAATTGCACAATGAGGTAGTTGTCTGCGAGATAATTAAAAATGAATAAGCATTTGGCTGGGAGCTGATTACTATGGGTAACAGTTGTATGCGGCAACCGAGTGACATAATGGAAATTTATATTATTATTGTTTGATTAATAGCGATTTAGCTCGCGTCATGAACGTTTACTTTATCGTCATGTAGGTTTATTTTGTTGTTGTTTTGTTAAACCAAGGTTAAACTGTGATTTTGTTGATACATGTTTACCTTGGAAACATAAAAACAGCTATTCCTTACATACGAGGTGCGACAATAAAGTAATGAGACTTATTTTCTTTGCAAGATGTGGCAACCCTGCAGGCTTGCGTCGGCACCATATCTTTGACCTTGGTCTATAAGCTGCTTCTATTCCAAGCGGCACATCGGTGCAACTGCTTAGTCCTGAGTTGTGCTCTAATAAGTTAACACGTGTTTTTGTCTCTCGTCACGGAAATGAAACCGCATAATATTGCACAACGGTATGCCATTTCTTTTTGCGTTAAATTGGGTGAAAACGCGACGACAACTTACGGTAGGCTTCAGAAAGCTTTTGGAGAGGAGGTTATGTCAAAAGCTCAAGTTTATCGTTGGCATAAAATGTTTAGTGAAGGCAGAAAGAATGTTGAAGATGGAGACTGCAGTGGACGACCATGCATGCTTGTGTGCTTCTTTGATTCCAAGGGAATTGTTCATAAAGAGTGGGTGCCTCCTGGACGAGCAGTTAACCAATATTACTACAAAGAAATTTTAGAAACACTTTGTAAAAGAGTTCTTCATAGCCGTGACGACATTGCTTATAATTGGATTCTGCATCACAATAATGCGCCATCCCTTACTGCTCTGTCAGTACAACAAATGTTAACCTCAAAACTAATTTCAGTACTACCACAGCCGCCTTATTCGCCAGATATCGCTCCGTGCGACTCTTTTCTATTTCCAAGAGTCAAAAAAATTCAAATGGCTCTGAGCATTATGGGACTTAACATCTGAGGTCATCAGTCCCCTAGAACTTAGAGCTACTTGACCTAACTAACCTAAGGACATCAACACATCCATGCCAGAGGCAGGATTCGAACCTGCGACCATAGCGGTAGCTTGGTTCCAGACTGAAGCGCCTAGAACCGCTCGGCCACTCCGGCCGGCTTCCAAGAGTCAAAACGGCGGTCACGGGACACCATTTCCTAAAAACACAAGATGTGCAAAACGCTGTGACGAGGTTCTTGGAGGATATTACAGAAGATGAGTTCCAGAAATGTTACCATCAATGGAAGAAGCGCTGGAAAAAGTGTGTGCAATCAGAAGGGAACTACTTTGAAGGAGACAACACTGAACTTGACTAAAACGGTAAGAAACATTTTTTTTCACATCAGTCTCATTACTTTATTGTCGCACCTCGTATGTACAAAGTACACCACGCGCCCGCTCGGGTTAGGGAAATCGAAGCGCTCGCACGCGGGTTAACAACAAATACTTTTTGAAACACCCTGAACGAAAAGCAACAGGAAATGAAACCGAAATTACGTACAATCATTCCGTTTTCAAGAACAGAATCCCAACAAGAAGTTATTAAAGAAGGAGAGGCGCAAATAAAGTCAGAAGAAAAGGGAAGTTATCTTCTTCATCTCTGGCACAAAGTGCCCGCCATGCAACTGATTTATGTAGATAAACTTGGCTTTATTCAACACCTTGTGACTATACAGACGTGAGTGCTGCAAATTCTCATTGTCGTCGCGCTGCAGCGGCAGCTGCGCTGACAAAATGGCGGCGCCTTACTTATCGCGCGGGCTGTTTTGCAGTTTTTCCTCGTTTCACGCCACCTTGGGCACGCGGCGGCTGATTGCGGGCAGAGCGCATTCACTTAACGACGCCTCGTATTACACGCTCCCAGCTGCGTAATGAGTTTGAGCGCCATTAGGCAAGATTTCGCGCGCCAGCTCGCCGTATATAATTTAAGCGCGGCCAGGGTGTTTCCCCGTAATTGCTGCTCACTAATCGCTCCCTCGGCTGTTTGTCCAGCGACAGCTCCACCCTGGAGTCAAACGCCCATCCTCTCTTGCCACGTATAACCCATTCCACCCTCCTCCACCCTTTTCGCCCCCACCTTCCCCTTGTCACTGCCTACACAACTCATTACCAAATTGCCCCAGCGCATCCGCTTCGTCGAATTGGTTTGAAGACTAATGGCACGTTCGCAAATTGTTAACGAATTCATTACGACAATTATTCCATTTCTGTTCACGTCTGAGCTTTCCTCCTGGACGGGGTATGACTTATCTCTAAAATCTGCTCTTTTTGTTCTCTCTTAGATGTCTTCCATTTTTCTTTTACTTTTCTTTTTTACTGAGGCATTCTCTCGTTAATTGTTCCACCTCTACTACAGCACTGTCGGCGCATATGAGAGCTCCGGTCGATACATACACAAGTATATAAAATGCTTATATTTCATAGTAGATATCTAGGTTGAAAAAGCTGCAGAGCTCAGTCTATATTAACCTTTTATTCGTCAATTTTGTTGTCAAGAAACTTCAAACGAAATGTTTTCTGTAAAATGTTGCGATTTACGTCCATGGAAGGGTAATGGTGCTGGAACGGTGGTCTGATCATTTAATATTAAAAGACTACGACCAAGGTGTGGACGGGGCCAAGGAATTGACGTATCAGACGTGATTTAACACATAAATGATTTATTCATAACATACAATACAGAACACCAACTACGTAAATCCTGCTTTGATGCTTACAATTGCCCAAAATGGGAGGGCCACCACTTTCGAATTGGAAAGGCTTTAATTTAAGAAACTAAAACGCCTATTATAATTTTTAAAATCAATAATGACGCAACACAGAAGGAAGCGCTAAGTGAACGCACTCTTACATCTTAAATTATTACTCACAAAGCTTGGGTTTACCACATTTAAATTCTCATTGCAATATAAAACATAAATACATGAATTCACAACAAAGCATGGCTTTAAAATTTCTTCCTGGACAACCTGTGGTCCTAAAACTTTCGTATTACATTCCAGCCAATCACATTAATAACTTATAAGCACGGTTGGTAAAATACAAACGTTTGCGCTGTAATCAATTTTAATAATCTACAATCACTCAAAAACAATATCAGAAGTTCGATACGGAGCATGTAAGCCTGTTCATACAATCTTTCGGACCAAAATAGGCACGAGGGCCATCATAACAGAAGTGTGCTAGTTGCTTTTATGATAGGTGCTCCCTTTAGCTTAATCACTGAGCAGATAGGTAAGATAGTTAATGCAAATAGAAGGTATTTCTAAAGTTTTTTCTTCCTCCCTTTTAACAAGGGGGTTCTAGTAAGGTGGAAATTACACCTTGAGGAGACGCAATAGCAATCTAGCGGGCACGCCTTCACGAGGACGCCATGCCACTACACACGTACTAAACTAGCCGCGTATCCGCTGTTCAAGCCAAACATTAACAACAGAGTTCCATATTCATGACACCCAAATAGTCGGGATCAAAACAAAACCAAAAATCCCAAGAGCGCAAGATCCAGCATAGCTTCAGAATAGATCTTAGTTCGTGTGGTTCCCTTCACAAATACAGGAATCGAAATGAAAACAAGAACGTGTAACAACATTCCCAAACAGCACAATGTTCTTCTTTATGTCCCGGTACCGCTAGACAACGCCGACATGCCAATGTTAACAAACCTCTAAGGCAACACTCTCGAACTGACAAGCCGAAACCAATGTGACCCCTTATCAGCTCCGTGACAGGACTCGAACCCCCAACTATTGTCAGTGGAACTCACTTAAAATAAATACAGCGCAAATAGTGTGGCGGACACATACACCCTGGGATTAACAGAACACTAGACTGAAGTAGAAGTAACCTTAACAGCACTAGATCTTGGGAGACAAGGAACTAACTCACCACCCAAAATTCTGTAACCACAGGGCGGGAAGATGAACTACCAAAACATAGAAGTGCAAACGTACACAAATAACTACGAAAATACACCACTACACCAGTTAGCAACGATGCATGGAGGAATCTGCACTGTCAGAATTCCACCAGTGAACAGAACAGAGGATAGCCACAGCGGTGGCCACAAGGCGGGAAAGACGACTGGATGAACTCAATCCCAAAGGACAATCAACTTGAAACATTCACACATCTTTTCTCCTTTCCCTCGGCACACTTCTTCATTTGTCCGAGACTGCTGTGCACAATTCTGAGCCGTCCCCAGTCGTCCCAGCAGACAATGACCCAGCCGAACTGCACCCGGACTCAAACCCTCGCCCTTGCCTTCGTCGACGTAGGCGATGATTAGACTGCCATCCGCCTCCCGCGGACAACCAGTGAAGAGCGGACAAAGGGGTCCAACCAGACTGGCATTCCTCTATGGGTAGAAGTGCCAGGTTCGATAACGACACCCATATGCGGAAGGCAGGATGTCGACGTAACCAGAGCAGACATGAATGCCATTGCGCGACAACCTCCTCCAGCGTTTTTTTTTCTTTATTGATTTTCAATTCCCCCCCCCCCCCTAAGGGAACGGGCTGGTGGCAGCTTAGTTCGCTGCTCTACAGCCTACAGACTTTTTTTAAAAAAAATGGGAGAAGAAAAGAAACAAGAAAAACAGGCGATAAAACGGTGACTGAAAGTGTAAAATGGCGGAAAAATGCGGAAAGTTAAAACAGAAAGCAAAAGGGGTTGGCAATGTTAATAAAATACACAGGAATCAGACAGGTAACATAGTAGACACACAATTAAAAAACTTGGCGACAGTCTGGTTTCTGTTCGCAAGAGATAAAAAATCACACCCAGCGACAGTATGATGGCCGTTCGCAACACTTCTCAAAAGACACACACGGAACATTCACTGTAAAAACACTCACTGTAAAACACTGCACGAAAATGGTGGCACAAAGATGACACTCCCAAGCCAAAGGCAGATGAGGAGGGGGACCGGGAGGAGGGGGAAAAACAAGGAGGGAGGAGAGGAAAAAACGAAAGGGGGGAGGGAACCAAGGAGGGAGAGGACTCATAAGGGGGCAGAGGGGCAGGGCAGATGCGAGAGGGTATGAGAAGAGCCAGAGGAGGGAAATGCAAAAGGACTCAGGGCAGAGAAGGGGGCAGAGAGAGGGGTGGTGGGGAAAAAAAGAGGATGGAAGGGGGGAGAAGGAGCCTGGGAAAAGGACAGAGGAAAGGAGGGGGAGTGAGGATCAGAGTTGATAGGAGGGATAAATGGAGGGAGAGAGGGCATCATCCAGGAGGGGGAGTTGATGGAAGCCACCTTGGGAAAGGAGATGAAGGGTGTAGAGATTGAGGGTAGGGGGGACACAACAGTGAAGACGTGGCAGGGGGTGGGGATGGCAGAGGAAAGGAGCAACCAGGGGGTGAGGGGGATCAAGGCGGCAGGAGGCGTAGAGGATGCGGATATGTTCGAGGAATAGGAGCAGATGGGGGAAAGGAATGAGGTCGTAGAGGATCCGCGTGGGGGACGGGAGGCATAATTGGAAAGCAAGGCGGAGTGCATGATGCTCAAGGATCTGGAGGGACTTATAGAAGTTGGGGGTGGGGCAGATGTCCAGGTGGGACTGGCATAACAGAGGATGGGACGGATTACGGATTTGTAGGTGTGGAGGATGGTAGAGGGGTGCAACCCCCATGTCTGGCCAGAGAGGAGTTTGAGGAGTCGCAGGTGGGTGTGGGCTTTGGATTGGATGGAGCGGAGATGAGGGATCCAGGTGAGGTGACGGTCAATGGTGAGGCCAAGGTAGGTGAGGGTGGAGGTGAGGCAGACAGGATGGGCGCAGACAGTAACGGAGAAATCCAGGACCCGGAAGGAGTGAGTAGTATGACCTATAATGATTGCCTGGGTCTTGGAGGGATTGATTTTCAGGAGCCACTGGTTACACCATGCAGCAAAAAGATCAAGGTCATTCTGGAGAAGGTGTTGGGGCAATTGGAGGGTAGAAGCGAGGGTGAGGAATGTGGTGTCATCAGCATATTGCAAGAGATGTACTGGGGGGAGGGGGTTGGGGCATATCTGCCGTATACAGGAGGTAGAGGAGAGGGGAGAGGACGGAGCCCTGGGGCACACCTGCAGAGGGGTAGAAGGTGTGGGAATTGGCATTATGGATGGTAACATAGGAGGGGTGGTGGGAGAGGAAGGACGCCATCAGATTGATGTAGTTGATAGGAAGGGTGTAGGGTTGGAGTTTACACAGGAGACCAGGATGCCAGAGACGGTTGTATGCCTTTTCAAGGTCGAGGGAGACAAAAATGTAGGAGCGACGGGAGTTAAGCTGGAGGGAGAGGAGATGAGTGAGGTGGAGGAGTAGATCGGCAGAGAAGTAAGGTCGAAAGCCACATTGGATGTTGAGGAGGAGGTGGTTTTGGCGGAGGTGGTAATGGATGCACTGGGAAAGGATGGATTCCAAGAGCTTGCTGAACACCGATGTGAGACAGATAGGACGATAGGAAGAGGCATCAGATGGAGGCTTGTTGGGTTTGGAGAACATCAGGATACGGGAGGTTTTCCACAGGTTGGGATAGAAGCCAGTGGCAAGGATAACATTGTAGAGGGTGGCAAGGACTGAAAGGAAGGAGGGAGGGCATTGTTTGAGGTGGCAGTAGGTAATGCAGTCGTGGCTGGGAGCGGTGTTGCATTTAGAGCGGAGTGTGAGGGTGATGTCCTGTGTAGTGATGGGAGTGTTGGGTTCAGATGGAGATGTGTGGCCCAAGTACTGGAAGCTAGGAGCAATGGGAGGAACAGAGGTATTCATACGGTATTCATACGGTCCATGACATCAAGGAAGAGGGAATAATCAAAGTGGGGATCATCTGGGATGGAAAAAAAGATCTGAGAGGTGAGAGGCAAAGTGGTTGGCCTTACTGAGGTTGTCAGGAAAGGGATGGTCATCAAGGAGGAGAGGGTACTGGGGGGTGGGGCGGTTCCCAGTAAGGTTGTGGAAAGCAGACCAATACTTGGAAGAGTTTATGGGGAGTGTGGTGTTGAGTTGTGTACATGCCTGGCGCCAGGCACGGCGTTTCTTCACAGGTTGCGGATGTGTCGTAATTGCTGGTGGTGGGTAAGTGTATCCCGGTCTTGAGTGCAGAGAAAAGAGTGGTAGAGGCGGCGGGACTCTCAAAGGAGGATGGCCTGTGGAGGCAGGCCAGGGCAGCGAGGGTGGATGGCTTTGGTGGGGAAATGGGTGGCGACGGCGTCAGACAAGGTCTGGTGCAGGAAGGCAGCAGTGCGAGAGATGTCATCAGGAGGTTGGAGAGTAAGGTCGTGGCCGTCAACCTGGGTGTGAATGGAGTCCAGGTAGGCGTCCCAGTTGGCACGGGAGTAATCATGGACAAGTTTAGGAGGGACGTCGAGGCGAGAAGTGTTGTGGGGATGGCGACCATTAGAGATAGTGAGGAGAACAGGAGCATGGTCACTGCCAATGAGGTCAAGGACATCTGCGGTGATGCGCCCAAGGAGGTTGGGAGAGGCAAGGACCACATTGGGAGTGGTGTTGGATTCGGGTTGGGGGTGCTGATACAGGGGAACAGGTCTCCCTGGAGGGTGGTGAGAAACTGATGTCACCGCTGGAGGTCGGCAGGATCACAGCTGTGGATATTGAGGTCGGGGGCAATCACGTAGGTGGAGAAGGTGTGGTCAATGTGGGCCAGGAACTTGTACGGGATGGGGGTGTGAGGGCGCACATAAATGGTGGCACAGGTGATGGTAAGGGTGGGGAAGAAGAGGCTGAGGGTGAGATGCTCGGCAGGATTGTTAAGGACGGGTTGGGGCCAGACAGGGAGGTGCTTGAGGTGGCCTATAGCAACTCCGCCACATGCCAGAGAGTACGGGTTATCGGTGCGGTGAAGGGTGTAAGGAGGTGTGGAGATGGAGATACGGGGTTGAAGGAAGGTTTCATTTAGGATGAAGGTGTCCACGTGGTGCTGACGGATGGTGTGGAGGAAGAGGAGTTTGTGGGTGAGCAGGGAGCGAATGTTGTGGTACAGGATACGGTAGGGTTGTTGTACCATGGGAGGGGAGAGTTAGATGAGGGTGATGAGGGGGGTGAAGATGAAGTGGGCCTGGTTGTGGGAGTATGTGACATAGGTGGTAAGATGGAAGATGGAACGGGCAACAAGGGCGATTTGGGAAAGGGTGTGGGAGCGCTGGAAGGGGTGGATGTTTGGGAGCACAACGGTGATGAAACGGATAATGTCCTCTGCAGTAGGTGGAGGGCGGAGCGAGTTGTTGGGGTGGATGGGGTCATCGACAGGACGGACAGGGACAGTGAGCTCAGGGGTGACTGGAGGAGGTTTCACTTTACACTTCGAGGAGTAGGTAAGATATGGTTCGTTACAGGTGTTGCAGGAGGGGGGAGAGGTGAGGTTGGGGCAATTGTTGAGTAAGTGTGAAGCTTTGCAGTGGGGACAAGTAGGGGGGTTCTTGCAGGCAGAGGTAACATGGTCATTGTATGTGAGGCATCGTCAGCAGCGGTAGGATTGGATTGGGGAACGGGAGGAGTCCACCTTATGACGGCGATTGTAGATGAGGGCTCCCTCGGTGACGAGGCGGTCAACGGAGGAGGAGGATTCGGTGAATATCTGCACGAGAAAGGTTGGCACGGCATCATCAAAGATGCGACGGGCCGAGCGGATTTCAATGTCGGGCTGGGAGTCGAGTTCTGCTAACATCTCAGCCTCCGTAATCACGGGGCTAAGCTTCGTGATCACACAGCAGTGAAGGTTGGCAGACGTCGGGGAGGTTGAGGCTGACAGGGAGAGGACGGGGTGTGGTAGGAGGTGAGAGTTGCCCGTCGGCCAAATTGAATATGGGGGATGCGGAAGAGGAGATCAGTGTGGAAGTAGGCAATGGGGGATTTAATGAGAGCCAAGTTCTTGCGAGGAATCAGAAGGGAGATGGGGGCATCAGGGTAGGATTTCCGGATGGCGAGGGTGAGGGGGCGGGCATCGAGGAATTGAGGGTCAGGATTGGAGAGGACAAAGGTGTGGGTGGCAGGCATGGCAGGGGCAGGGGTCGGGGTCGCGTCCACGGGGGTAGGTGGGTCAGGGGGATCGGGGGTTTTCTGGGAGGAGATTTCAGGGGAAGGGTCAACATTCGGGCGTTTTGAAGGTTTTGTGGTCACGACAGGGTGGAGAGGGGCTGGGGCATGGGTTGGAGAGGGAGATGGCGGGGGGGCAGCACCACCCTGAGCAGTGGATGACGCAGAGGGAGTGGGCGTGGGTGTCACAGAGACTGTGGAACGTCGAGCCGAAATCCGTGCCGTCTTGGAGCCCGTTGGAGGCGGTGCAGGGAGCGGCGGAATGTCAGTAGCTGTCGATGGGGCGACAGTGATAGGGGTGGGGGAGTTGGGGGTAGTTACAGCCGAAAATGGCGCAGGGTTGGGGTGGACAGAGAGATAAGGAAGGACGGGAAGGGAGTGGAGGATGAGCTCCATGTGATGGTGATTGGAGCAGCGGAGGGTGAGGTGAAAATGGTAGTGGTGGTCGGTTGGGACATGGTGGCGGCGCGCGAGAAGGGCGGCGACCAGGCTGCGGCGAGGAGGAGGACCGGACGGCGATCAGACGACATGGCAAGGGAAGGGTGGGGCTCTTCCACGTCGAAGATACACCCTGAGAGTAGCCCAGGCAGTGCGAGTCCTAGATGAAGAAGGAATCCAACCCTCAAATGTCCTCCAGCGTGACCGCGCTCGCTTATAAATAGAACAGACCACAGAGTCTGCTGCAGTAAACACGTGAGTCGGTCGTGTTACCAACCTACGGTTTCTAAGTACACCAAAGACAGAACTCGATAGTGGGTACATTAAGGGCGGGAGTTCAAACGAAAGAGCGTCATAAAAGACCAACCCTGAACAACCGCGGAAAAACGAAATAGAAGCGAAGCAATAAAAGACACCAACGAGATGCTACAGCCCGATCGCGCCCAAACACTGTCGATTACCAAAAATATTGGCTCGACACGACACTCAGGAAACGAGCCATGGAAAGATGGAAGGACACACGGCTCAGGTACTTGCAAGCAATATTTAAGCTCTCTTACATAACGATATTCCCTGGTATCTGCTGAAACGTTTCTGAACAATCTGCACCTTTAGCAGACACCTTTCAATAGTATGTGAGCATCAGTTACCGTTTTAGCTGTGTATCTACGCTTCTGAAATACAAGTAATGCAGAAAAGAAATATAAGTAGATTACAGACATCTGAAAAGAAATTCGTGGAAGTGGGATAGGAGTAACAGGGACAGATAGGATGAGGAATGAAAGGGCAAAGCAAATAGTGGAAGAGAAACCCTTGCAGTCCAGGATAAAAACGTCAGGGCCAAGTAATATGGCCACTTAACGAGATTGGAAACCAAGAGGATTCAAAAGAAGATACACGAATTGGAGATGCGAAGAAAACGACCAAAAGCAATACAGAGGGATAGCACAAACAGTAGCGTATCAACTATTTCTTAAGAGGAGGAGGGGTGGGGGCAAGAAAACCCATTTACTGATTTCGTCTTTCAGCAGAACCGTTAAGAATACACGCGTAGCGATAGCGTGCGAACTTGTGTTAGATTATCAGACATATGTTGTTCTACAGGGAGAAACAGCTCATTAATAGTAATGTGGACCCGATTTTATAGGTCGTGCTCTTGAAAACAACTTCGTTGCTTTGACAATTTTTTCATAAGGCGGGACCACAATCGTAACATATTTCTGTAAACTCAGTACTGTCATTAGAGTGTTGTTTATTTTCAGTGTTACATTAACTCTTACACGATCATGATTTAGGTTTCAAAGTGCCATTATCAAGCGTTGTAAGTGTTAAACAGTGCCTAAGATGCTTTGATGCTTAAGAAGACATGGAAAGACATTGGTCTTACTTAGTTCTGAGACCATTCACGAAAAGAAGTTCATATTTTCTGTGGACTACACTATCACTCGACCACAGAGAAACATGTTATTGTTACTATTTTAAAAACACTGTGCTTCACAATTTAATGAAAAAAAGAAAAACATAATTTGTTTGAAAAAGAAGGCATTTATTTTGGGTTTATTGAAACGTCCCCTTAGAAAAATTATTCATGACTGTGCTTAAACTGACACACAATATTTTTAGCGCAACGCAGTCTGACTTTCAATAATCCCTACAAAACAATGGCCCTGAATAACATTAACCTATACCTTTCACAAATCACCTACCTCACAAAAATCTTCGTTACTCGAACTACTGCAATACAGCGAGCGCCACTACTGCCAGCTAAATAAAAGATTCAAACTACGGAAGGCACTAACTACTGATAGGCATAGTTAGCAAATGAAAGATTTTAATAGAGAACAAACAATGTATTTACCTTAATAGTCATAATATATATAGCAGTTCATGACATCCATTCTGTACTCAAAAATCCGCCATCTCATTTCCCACATCCACCACTGCTGGCGGCTCACCTCCAACTGCACAACGCTATGTGCTGTTCACATCCAACTGCCCAACACTACAATGGCAGACAACAATGCAAACTAGAGACTGCACACAGCACAGCCAGTGATTTTCATACAGAGCACTACGTGGCGTTACCAATATAAGAACCTAAACAGCCTACTTACATAGCCCCCATGCTCCCCACAAAAAATTTTACAAATTGTTTTGGGCAGTGGCCAATAATGATTTGATAAAATTTTTCAGAATTACAATAACAAAGATATCAAATGCACACACTTATTGATACAATGTTGGTCAAAAGCTAAAATTTTCTCACAGTCCATAAAGATAGTCCTGATCATTCATCGTAATAGTAATTACAGTTTTTTTTTCACAAAGTCTCATTAGTAAAAGAAATTGCACACAGAAGTAGTGGATTTCCATGCAGTCTTGAAGAAGTAGTGTTGTCCTTCCAACGGAAAGACAGTGCTGACTCTTTACATGCTGACAGGTAGTGGGCCACAACAGAGCAAACCCACAGCAGAGTCATTTGACGTTTTGAAGAATATTGGTAGGTAGGTCATCACAGAGCAGACCCACTGTAGTCCTGGTAGAGAGTATGGTATTGGTGGGCCACCAGAGGTGCAGACCCACTGCATTCCTTGTAGAAATAATGGTATTGGTGAGTCATCAAAGATGCAGACCCACTGTAGTCCTTGTGGAGATGGCCAGCAGCCATCTGTTGTGATTGTGCAGGTGCACAAGCACCACTGAAGAGTCTTGCGGATAATATAGCAAGTCCATAACCACCACTTGTGCACTCACAAGATTTTTAGAATGTCCTTCGAACCAGAAATGCTGTTATCCAGTCCCTTGCTCAATTATTAACACACGTGCAAACACTATCAGTCCCTACTTCTCACATATTGTCCATATACTATGACCAACAAATGTGTGCAGTGAAATGTAACTTAGAAGTTACTTAATTTGATGAACTGGTGTCAATTACAATTTTATAACATAAGAATACAATAACAAAGGTACAAAATACATCATTAAAATAACATTTGTAGTTATACGAGCTTTACAAAAGAATCGAAATAACATATACATCAGTGTTACAGGAATTATGACATGAGTACATACATAAAAGATCAGAATAACTTTTGAAACATTAACTTTACACAAGAGCATTAAAACAAAACAGAGTAAATAATGTCTAAACATCTTTACAAGGAAAATAACATATTATCAGAAAAATTCTACAACATACCTATCACCAGATAAACACATAAAGACAGGAAAAAGACAAATAAACAAGGGTACATAAACACATAGTGGGATAACACAAGGAAAGGACAGGTTTTGTTTTATTGCAGTATTTTGCAAACAAAACTTTCTTTGCTTCTTGGGGATCTCACTTCATTCATCATTATTCCCAAAAAGTCCTATCTATACGCCCTTCCTGTATTCTATTCATATTTCTTTCAAAATAATTATTTCTCATTGTACAATACTCATTTTGGCCCAAATCTTTTTCATATAACTTCGCAATGCATTCTTTACCTATTTTTCATAGTCAGTTTCTTATATAGTCTACCCCTCTTAAGCTAACTTAAATCTACTGAGCTCAGATGCTAAACTAAGGGATGAAGCAATGCAGCAGCACAAAACAATTAATACAAACAGCAATGAAAAAATGCAGATTTGCAAAGCAAGCAGCATTATAGAAATTAGCAAAGCAATTGCAATATTACAACTAATATAAGGCAATGTGCAGCAAACAAGAAAAATAAATCAGTAGTAATCTGGCTTAGAAGAGTAACACAAAGTCAAATTCAGTAACACTATGCCTGGCAAACAGCAGCAGCAAATGAAATAACTTATATCTAAACATGACATAGCTCAAGCAGAAAAAAATATTGCACTAAAGACAATATCGCAGATAAGGGAAATGTATATTCACCTCTTAATGTCTATGTAATTAAAGTGGTGCACCACAAGAAGTTATTCTACAAAAAAAATTACCAAGTAGTTGAAAAGAAAATTCTGTATGCAATTCCTGTGAAGGGAAATGTCTTTGTGCTCCCCCATTTTTGGGAAATGTATTACAAAATTAGTATTTACTGGATCTGTAGACAGAAAATATTTATATTAGTACATCTATAAAATTCTATTTCAACCAATGCTGCAGTGCAGCGAGAAACTAGATATTAAAAAAAATGAAAATATATACAAAGGAAGGCATGAAACATCATTCATATGCCATATGGCATTTCATAAGGTAGTAAAAAATCTCTCAACTATAAAGACAGTAGTCATAATCAGGTGTATAGACATAAAATATTTCTTGTCATTTCATTAGGCATTTCAGTAAATCATAAATTAAGAGCTCCACAGTGTAATAATATGTTTTCAAGTTTGAGCGTGTCATATTTGGGATGCTTTCTACAAAGGAATGTCAATAGCGAGGATAAGGGCCTCCCTTTTTTTTTACCTGTGCCTCTGAAAACACACACACTGATGGCTTTTTCTCCAGGTGTCTGATGCAGCTGGGTGCCCATGACGCATTACGTGCAGGTGGTCACTTAACTTTCTTACGGAAATATTTACGACAGCAGTTTCCGCTACAGTGACAGTCTCATATAAAAAATTTCACGGGTCGAGAATTTGCGTTGCAAATGTGTAGAAACAAAATCTTATGAATATAACAGTGTCCAAAAAATTTTCGCTGGCACTGTGATACATTCACGCATTTACACACATTTCATAACTCTTAAAGTACGATTCTTGGTTTCCAACATCCTATTTCACAAGTCAGAGTCCCTAACCACTATTCATTACTCCTTACCTTATTACACATATATATATATATTCGTCGACACGTCAATCTTGTGACGACACTTCAATATTTCATCATAATAAATATGTAGCATAATCAAATTCCTCATATAACATCGGCTTATTGATCATAAACATACCTCAACAGCATAATACACATTGTAGTCGTAAAAATAACATCAAAATACCCTCAGTTAAATCTCAAAATCGTCCTTGCCTTCTGCAATAATTTCAAAACCTAAAAAAATATCTCTGCTCATTTCAGTAGTGTCATCTACCTCAAACGTACTTTAAAAATCATGATCTCATACCAAATACATCATTCAAAGCTCTCATAGTATCACAATGGTTCCAAAAAAATATGAACAATTCACACAGTACAGACAAAATACAGTTTCATAAGTGTGAAGTTATCCAACTGTGTAATTGTGTAAACATGTGTCACTGATGTAGTAAAGAAAGTTAATCTCTCAGTTAAATGATCAGATAGCTGTGTAATTTATGTGTTACAGGAATATGGTACCGAAGTGTAAAGTTGTATAAGCAAATACCATATTAGCTAGGGCTCCTTGTGCTTGCCAAACACATGGTACACAAAGTAGGCGTGTACCCCCCTGAGGATGAATGTAATTATACCCTCAGGTGTTACAGATTACAGCAATGGAATGAAATGTATCACGGAAAACTTTCTTTGTAATTCAAAAATCTTGAAAAATAAATGGTTTAAGTACAAAATTAAGCACTCAAATGCGTGTCCTGTAGCGCTAAATGTGCGTCTTGCTGTAAGATAATTCTGTGGAAGTGTCGTAGTTATCGTCCTCTATAAGCAAAGTTCTGCTGAAGTCAATGTACTTACCTCATCATAAACGAAAGTGAAATGCTTTGCGTATAGATATCATAGTTATTACGTACCTTACCGTGATCAAGAAAGTACTATAATGTAACGTATTGTTGTGCTACGAAAGAGGCTGTCTTATTGTAGCTATACCACAAAAGTTACTACTAAAACATGTCTTACTTTCCAGAATAATTCAGAAAAACTGTGCAGATATAAAACAGAAACACCGCAAAAGCAACATTGTAAATTGTCCTCAGTAGCGTCGTGATAAAATCGTGTAGCTGTCACATAAACTAACCACTGTGTCATCTGGCATTTCACAGAAAGCACCTCAAATCCAGAATCCACTCTCAAGCAAACCAAAATGTTGCATGAAAATCTCATTAGCAGTGCCGGTATATGTTCCAAGTATTTGAGCCTCATAGTTGTTACGCGATCGTGCAACTAACAAGCAAGAATGTACAAACAACAACATTGTGTTGTCCGTTCACTATAACAATGCATTCGTAATTTCTGTTTAAATAAGTTCTCTTGGTTCTTGACTGGATATTTAACTTCAAACACTGTTGCCTGTTAACAGATACTGAGTCTGACAAAACATACTGGTAATGTAAAGTGAAAAGTTATATGGCAAAGACAAAGTTAAAAAGCAGATTATCTTTCAATAAACGGTTTTACATGTGAGATGTGGTGTAACCCTTTGCTCTTCTCAGTACGCAGAGTTTCAACTTGAACGCAATTATCATGCGGTATTCGTCTGTAAAGAATACTGGAATTTTGCTCAAGGTTAGCGTCAATGTTATTTTTCCCTGAGCCAGCGGGCGCAAGTGGCTGCCTGCGGTGCGAGTCATTGTCTGTCTCTTGGTTGGCGCATGTCGTTATTGGGATTAGGAGACCTAACTTTTACAAATTCGCCTTGCCGAGAGGGCCCAGCCCTGTTTAAATCCCGCCAGTTCTGATGAAATTCACGTCTGTCGTTACGATCACATCGTCTGTCGTCATGTCGGTAGTTCCTGTAGTTTCTTTCTTGTCGGTTAAGTGGTGGAGAATTTCTCCCTGAATTATCACTGCATGGTGGACCGTTGCGTCTGAAGTTATTCTGTCTCCCGTGATAATAATTCTTCTGGTTGCCAAATTGTCTGTTTCTATGAGTGTCTCTGTCATATTCATTACTACGGAAATGCAATCTCTCTCTGTAACTATTACTCTGCCAGTGGTTGTCATACGGGTGGTGTCTCTTTTGGTCGCGATTTACGTTGTAAGAATAGAATTGTCGTGTCCAGTTATTGTTTCTGTCATCACGAAATTGTGACGGATGTGACCTGTAGTGATTGTTTTCCTGTTTTCGCATCCCGCGACTGTCTGTGTCAATTTCTAATTCTTGTAAGAGTCCCTGAAAAGCTTCAATGTCGTCTTTGCAACGTCCTGCCAAAATAATATTTCTTAAATGTTCAGGCAATTTCATTAAGCAAATGCGGATGTGTTCTGAAGGGCTGTATGGGTTTGACAGGTACTGATTCTTGTGCAACATGTCTTCAAAATATTTCACAAGACTGGAAAATTCAGATTGTTCGAAATGTTTCATCATTATGATGCTATGTTTTACTCGGTCTTGTGTAGTTTGAGACCAATATGCTGAGAGGAAGGCATGATAAAATTCTCCTTCGCTGTGACAGTCGTGAATGACTGATCACATTCTTACAGCTGGTTCATTCTCTAAGTAGCCACACATAAATTCTAATCTGTGTTCTAACGACCAGTTGGGAGGAAAACAATGAGAGAATTGATGGAGCCACGCTTGTGGATGAATGTCGTTGGCAGAATTCTTAAACGTTTTGAATTTACGTGTAGTAATGAACAGCTTATAGTCAAAATCATCATGTCGGCGAGTCGCATGTCGGTCATTGTTACGTCGTTTCGGCGGTTCCATCTCAAAATTCGGTGTACCTTGCCAATTTCTTTCATAATTTCCGAAGTGTCCTGCGTTATCACTTTGTGGCTGTTCCGTATTTCTATGTCCCTCTTCCCGTATTGGAGCGCGAGTGTCCTCTGAAATACGTAATTCTTGTATTACCTGTGTCAGCTGATCTTGTACTTCCCGGATTTCTCTTTGGTGTTGCGTATTAATTTGATTCAGATTTTGTTTCAGTTTCCTAATTTGTTCGCACTCTTCTGTGTCATTAAAGACTACCGGTTTTGTGTCATTCAGATTATCATCTACCTTCGTAGATAAATTATTTAGCTAATCCGAAAGTTCAACTGCTTTCTCAGATAATGAACTAATTTCCTCCATGTGTCTTTCTGAACCAATTTTCAGAGTATCTACTGTGTCCTTTAAGTTTTCTTGAGTTTTTGCAAGTTGCATAACCGAATCGGTAGATGCAACTGAGTCAGTTTTAGCTTGCAGGGTCTCATGATTTTGATGAACAATAGTTTGCAATTCTTTTATGGCTGCTTCGTGATTCTGTAATGCATTTTCATGCCGCGAAAAAATAGGTTGAAAATGCTCACAAATTTGTGTTTTTGCGTCATTACAGACTTTTTGACATTTCGATTCAATGTTATGTAATTCAGCAGTTAAATCTTCACGTGTTTGTTGGAGAGTTTGTTCCAATGAGTCTAACTTTTGAAGCTTTTGCTGTGTTTGTCTCTGATTTTGTTCCATTGTGTGTAACTGTTGCTGTGTTTGTCTCTGGTGTTGTTCCATTGTGTCTAACTGTTGCTGTGTTTGTCTCTGGTGTTGTTCCATTGTGTCTAACTTTTGAAGATTTTGTTCCATTGTGTCTAACTTTTGAAGCTTTTGTCCCATTTGTTGCATTAATTGTAATAACAATGCACTGGTGTCTGAAACATGTTCCTCAGTGCTATTCAACAATGCATTTGAACCGGCAATATTCGCACTTTGAAAAGCAGAAAATGTGTCTTGACTTATTTGAGAAAAGGGTGAGGACGCAAAACCTGAATCTACAGTATTTGCAAGATTGTGTCCTGTCATTTCGGAATCCTGAGGCAAGTTGTCGCCGACCGATCGATCGATAATGCTTCCCTGTTCACTAATTGTTTCACTGTCTACTCCATTATTTGCCGCCCGCTCCATTTCCCTATGCACAATTACCAAATTACTACGTCGAATGTCTTTTAATTCACTACACAGTGGTGCTGATAAGCTACGCTCGTCGTCACTATTATTTCTCAGTTTACTTTGAAGCCTAGTGTTTGGTTTTTCACACCCCATTATTGTCACAATATTTCACACAATAACACAGAAAAACACAATTTTAAGAGCAACAATAAGAGGACACATTAACATAGCACTGAAAATAATATCTCGTTAATTGCAAGCGCAGCTGCGAAATACTTGGTGCAAACCTACATGCATGCCACAACTGTTTTACTGTACAACAATGAAAGGCTGCAACTACAAAGGAGATTCTCTCTACAATTACGCGCTAGCAATAAACAAAACTACCCTAATTACACAAACTACAAGAAAAAATCAGAAGATTCCAGTGAGGTAGCCTCAGCTAAGTGTCGCCATATGAAACGTCCCCTTAGAAAAATTATTCATGACTGTGCTTAAACTGACACAGAATATTTTTAGCGCAACGCAATCTGACTTCCAATAATCCCTACAAAACAATGGCCCTGAATAACATTAACCTATACTTTTCACAAATCACTTACCTCACAAAAATCTTCGTTACTCGAACTACTGCAATACAGCGAGCGCCACTACTGCCAGCTAAATAAAAGATTCAAACTACGGAAGGCACTAACTACTGATAGGCATAGTTAGCAAATGAAAGATTTTAATAGAGAACAAACAATGTATTTACCTTAACAGTCATAATATATATAGCAGCTCATGACATCCATTCTGTACTCAAAAATCCGCCATCTCATTTCCCACATCCACCACTGCTGGCGCCTCACCTCCAACTGCGCAACGCTATGTGCTGTTCACATCCAGCTGCCCAACACTACAATGGCAGACAACAATGCAAGCTAGCCACAGACTGCACACAGCACAGCCAGTGATTTTCATACAGAGCACTACGTGGCGTTACCAATATAAGAACCTAAACAGCCTATTTACATTATTTAAACAAAAAAAATTACGTACAATTTCCAAATGTAGTTTTCCTTTCGACACTTCGGGAAACAAATTATTTCATGACAACCAAAAGATTAATTTCCCAGCCCTGTCTTGATAAACATGGAGAAGAAGTGATGGGTGAGTCTCGATTGAGTTACTGTTAATCTGAGGCAAGTTTTAAGTCGTCTCAAGGCGCTGAATGACCTCTCAGCGTCAGAGGACGCTGACGATAATGGAACTGTCAGAATCCGAATGGTGAGGCGAATAGCTTCCTGAAAGTTCTTTAAATCTACCAGGTTCAGGAATAAGTTTTCTTCCAATAGAGGATACATTATATGGTTGTATAATAGTCGTAATGGTTCACAGGATTTCGAGCTTTGCATGAAGTCTGTCCATGTCAAAATCTGTTGTATGTATTCCTAGCAGTTCTTCCAAACGTCGTGTAGATGGAGGATGTATTTAGTAGGACATGGCAAGTGTCTCATCAAGTTGGAATAGTCGCTTTAGGTCCTCTTGGTTGCACGTTCGACAGTCTCATCCACAAAGAGATCAAGAATTTCCACAAATCTTCCTATTTTTCCATTCTTGAGAATGTTTCACTTCGGCTGCATTTAGATTCGGTAGGAATCTGACCAGTTCCTAACACAGTCCAAACTCTTCAGTTTTTACTGTTATATAGAAAATAGTTTCAAACTTTTCGAGTCGCTTCACATAGGCCCGCAGGACTGACCTCCTTTCGTCTCTAACTGAGCTCAGTACATTCAATATTTCGGTAGTCGTTTATTGGAACCGTTCACAGATTTCCCTGAAACGTGTCAAAGATTTCAGTCTTAGAGTCAGTTGGGTAGGACATATTGGAATCAGTCGTTCATCTTTTGGGTTTGGATTCGTCTTATCGACATTAGAAGGTAGCACAACATCTCTTTACACGTTTTTCCTTTTTAAGGATTCTAGAATTATATTCGAGACGTCTTTCTCAGTACATCGCACAATCGATCACAGTTTCTTGAAACTTCCTTTAGTGCCAGATCCAAACAATGATTGCTGCAGTGGACATGAGACAACTCTTTGGCTGGTCTTGAAGAAGAATTTCCTTCACATGTTTGTTACGCCCAGACATATTAGCTGCACCATCGAGACAGTGGGTGATTAGAAACGGAATTTCTAGTGGCAGTCTAGCGGTAGTTGTCAGCGTTTGCACCTTGGAATCCGCCAGACTATATAAACCCAGAAAAGGCTCTTTTATTTAAAGCCTCTCAGGGTCAACACAATAAACACAAAGAGTGATGTGCTTCTGGCCAGCCACATCCATCGTTGAATCTGTCATAACTTCGTGAAATGGGGAAGTTTTTATTTGCTGTACAATTTCTCGCTGGATCATGTGAGTCATAATTACCATTACTTCGTTTTGTACCGCTGGCGCCAGCCAAGTGTCATGGCATTTCACTCGTGTCTTAGGTTCTGGCACATCATTCTTCCTCTCATCGAGAAGTGACATGAGGTTCCTAGAGACCGTTTCATGACCTCTCAGTGCGTTTTCTGTTTGATCCAGGTACCTCAGTGAACTAATAATAGCTAGTAAAGCCGTTCTAGCTTTCTCCTTATCGGTCAGCAGATGTCGCGCAACTTGGGCGATCACTGGCGTTTTATTTTCACTTTGTTGAATAATTGCGAGAGATTCTCTATGGGAAAGATTGTTCTCGTATCTTGAATTTTCTGTAGCTTTTTTCCAGTTACAGAAACCTCCCTTAAGAAAAGCCGTCTCTTTCTACGGTCTTCTACTGTTCCCTAAATGAGTGGACGGAATGCAGTCATAGCAGAAAATGCTGCCACTCTTATCATCGTAATGCAGCAAGTCACAAACTATTCCGATATACAAGATCTTCCGTTCCTTCCTGTAAACTTATGCTTCTCTGACGAGTGAAATTTTGTTTCAAAAACAGGTATACTAGAAGCAGTGCCCACTGTGTTTTCATGTGAGAATGGGGTGTGTCTGCATGTTTGACAGTCCTATGCCACAACTTTTATGTCCATAACCACTATCTGAAATCGTTAAAGATAAAAACGTGCAATATGACGTGCCTCGCACACATCACACTAACATACAGGGTTATTACAAATGATTGAAGCGATTTCACAGCTCTACAATAACTTTATTATTTGAGATATTTTCACAATGCTTTGCACACACATACAAAAACCCAAAAAGTTTTTTTAGGCATTCACAAATGTTCGATATGTGCCCCTTTAGTGATTCGGCAGACATCAAGCCGATAATCAAGTTCCTCCCACACTCGGCGCAGCATGTCCCCATCAATGAGTTCGAAAGCATCGTTGATGCGATTTCGCAGTTCTGGCACGTTTCTTGGTAGAGGAGGTTTAAACACTGAATCTTTCACATTACCTCACAGAAAGAAATCGCATGGGGTTAAGTCGGGAGAGCGTGGAGGCCATGCATGAATTGCTGATCATGATCTCCACCACGACCGATCCATCGGTTTTCCAATCTCCTGTTTAAGAAATGCCGAACATCATGATGGAAGTGCGGTGGAGCACCATCCTGTTGAAAGATGAAGTCGGCGCTGTCGGTCTCCAGTTCTGGCATGAGCCAATTTTCCGCGGGCTACGCGTGAAACTTGCCCGCACGCGTTCAACCGTTTCTTCGCTCACTGCAGGCCGACCCGTTGATTTCCCCTTACAGAGGCATCCAGAAGCTTTAAACTGCGCATACCATCGCCGAATGGAGTTAGCAGTTGGTGGATCTTTGTTGAACTTCGTCCTGAAGTGTCGTTGCACTGTTATGACTGACTGATGTGAGTGCATTTCAAGCACGACATACGCTTTCTCGGCTCCTGTCGCCATTTTGTCTCACTGCGCTCTCGAGCGCTCTGACGGCAGAAACCTGAAGTGCTGCTTCAGCCTACAAAACTTTATGAGTTTTTCTACGTATCTGTAGTGTGTCGTGACCATATGTCAATGAATGGAGCTACAGTGAATTTATGAAATCGCTTCGATCATTTGTAATAGCCCTGTAAAATTATCTTTCAGCTAGCAATGTATGTTAATGTTCAAATGTGTATGAAATCTTATGGGACTTAACTGCTAAGGTCATCAGTCCCTAAGCTTACACACAACCTAAATTATTCTAAGGACAAACACACACACCCATGCCCGAGGGAGGACTCGAACCACCGCCGGGACCAGCCGCACAGTCCATGACTGCAGCGCCTTACACCGCTAGGCTAATCCCACGCGCAATGTATGTTAATGGTGAGCACATTGTGTAACAGCACAAGCATAGAAATAAACACTCAAAGTTGACTGGCATTACCAGTATCAATGCATGTGCTTTCTGCTAAGTATCTTCGTCCAGTATTACTGCTGTCAGACTGAGACTGGCCACTTTCATGAATAACGCTAATACAGACGATTTAGGATATTTAATGTGCTAGTACCACCTCCAAAAGATTCTTTGGTAGATTTCTGTGACATTGTGCAGTACCAAACCTAACATAAGAAACAGTAATAATAGTATATCAATATCAGCCATTACCAATGTCTCGATGTACACTTACAAAGGCAACGAAAAGTTAAATACTCACTAACTGAAAGTGTCGCAAATGAGAGATGTCACTTTAAACATTACTGAACATCTGTATAGTGAATTACAAAAGAGGGCGCCAATCAGACCTTAAACCAATACTACAATGGAAGTGAAACAACATTAACATCAGACATAAGAAGCAAACCTGCAAAATTCATACCATGTCGATTACGACTGATCATTTATTAGAACTAAACCCACATGGTAAATAAAATATTTTCAGCTGTAAATATTGTGTGTTCTACCATATTTGTTCAATGATGAATTTCCGTGTAAAGAAATGTGTTTTTGTGTTTGACACGCACTTTTCAGTTGTGAAATCAATTTAAGTAAATTGAACGACGTGTGAACCGTTATATTTAACGTTTGTGATGAAACTGGTATGAAACACGGAGAACCCAAATCTCGTTTCTCTCTATATATGCTTTTCTCAGTGGCTATATAACAGGCAAGAGCGAAGGCGCACTCGCAGTACAGCAAAACTTCAAGCGACAAGCGACTGTATATTTTTACTTGCTGCTATTTTTGCGACAGTTTTTACTGTAAACATTGACTTGCATAACGGGAATGTACTTTCTTTCATAAGCTAACGAATGCCATTAATGTACTGACATTATGATAGATAAAAGCATCTCAGTATTTATTGTACAGAGAACTACTCATCTCTTGGATACTATTACTTGCCGAAAACCTTTTTGCAGTTCCTTGAACTGTTGATGTGCAGTGACTTGTGACGCTGCACTCTACATGGCATGCAGAGACTTATCACGTGCGGCGTATCACCAACACATTCAACCCATATACTCGTCACCGCAAAGATTCAGTTTTCCTACCACCATAAAAAATTACACTCGTACGTTAGTTTCAGTTGGTACGCTGCACTATATGAACTACAGCTCACAAAACGTGTAATAGCCAGTTATGTCATCCTTCTCTTCAACTTCTTCAAATTACGTTCAGTGCATTATTGTATGTCGTTTATAAATACCATAAAAACTATGACTAACAACTAAAAGGTAGGCAATTCAGTCCCAAGCACGAATGTTCGGCTATAATTTATCAATTTTTTTATGAAACCACATGAGAAACGTTGCACAGAGGAAAGAGAAGCGCCACGCAAATCCAAAAACAGTATTTTCTTAATTTTTTGTGCAAATTATAAAATGTTTTCCGAACAAACTGATTTCAGGAAAGGATGTAGCTTGGCCTCATTTAAGTAAAACAGTTATCCATATGACTGAAAATTCGGTTTCGGCTTCCGGTCTTTTGTGTTGTACGGCGAGAAAGAATTTTGCACAAACAGTCCGCAACAATGATACCGCGTCGATGAGCCAGGGATAACAAACTGCGATAATGAGTCTGATTAGAAAATCAGTGCGCACTAGACTTCAGTAGAAAATTACGTACAGTATAATGAGTTAGTAAACTGAGGGCTCTTTCTAGCATGAAAGACGACATCTACGCAATAATTGCCACGACTGTGTGTGAATTGCTTAACTACAATCGCAGTGTTCGCTATCAGAAATGTGGCCCCTCCTATGAGACATAAATTCGACATAATTGAAACTAGTCAAATTAATTAAAATTGTCATACTGATATATGAATGTAGGGCTTGTCATGAATTGCGAGCTTCATACCGACATCAAAAAAAGTTTTGCATCACCTCCGTTCCGAGAGTTCCAAACCTCTACAGATAACTGGAACAGATCAACATAAACGTCATTCCCGCCCTTTTATTGCTCATAAAAACAGCACATTGCATGTTGTACCACCGTAAAGTGAGACCTTCAGAGGTGGTCGTCCGTATTGCTGTACACATCGATACCTCTAATACCCTATAGCATTGATGCAAGCTTGTATTCGTCGTGGCATACTATCCAAAAGTTCATCAAGGCACTGTTGTTCCAGATTATCCTACTCCTCAACGGCGATTCGGCGTAGATCCCTCATAGTGGTTGGTGGGTCACGTCGTCCAAAAACAGCGCTTTTAAATATATCATAAGGGTTCACGTCTGGACAACATGTCGGCCACTCTGGTCGAGTGATGTCGTTATCCTGAAGGAAGTCATTCACAAGATGTCCACGATGGGGCGCGAACTATCGTCCATAAAGACGAATGCCTGACCAATATTCTGCCGATATGGTTGCACTATCGGTCGGAGGATAACATTCACGTAACGTACAGCCGTTACGGCACCTCCCATGACCACCAGCGGCGTACGTGCGCCCACATAATGCCACGCCAAAACAGCAGGGAACCTCCACCTTGCTGCACTCGCTGGATAGTGTGTCTAAGGCGTTCGGCCTGACCGGGATGCCTCCAGACACGTCTCTGACAATTGTCTGGTTCAAGGCATATGCACACCCATCGGTGAAGAAAACGTGATGCCAGTCCTGAGCGGTCCATTCGGCGTGTTGTTGGGCCAATCTGTACTGCGCTGCATGGTGTCGTGCTTGCAAAGACGGAACTCGCCATGGACGTCGGGAGTGAAGGTGCGCATTATGCAGCCTATTGTACACAGTTTGTATCTTAACACGATGTCGTGTGGCTGCACCAAAAGCATCATTCAAAATGGTGGCGTTGCTGTCAGGGTTCCTCCGAGCCATAATCCGTAGGTAGCGGTCATCCACTGCTGTAGTAGCCCTTGGGCGGCCTGAATGAGGCATGTCATCGACAGTTCCTGTCTCTCCGTATCTGCTCCATGTCCGAACGACATCGTTTTGGTTCACTCCGAGACACCTGGACACTTATCTCGTTGAGAGCCCTTCCTGGCACCAAGTAACATTGCGGACACTATCGAACAGCGGTACTGACTGTCTAGGCGTGGTTGAACTACAGACAACACGAGCCACGTACCTCCTTCCCTGATCTCATCGGCTGTCGGACCCTCTCCGTCTAATAGACGCTGTTCATGAGTAGTTGTTTACATCTTTGGGCAGGTTTACTGACATCTATGAACATTCACAACCCCCCCCCCCCCTCCCTCATGAACCATGGACCTTGCCGTTGGTGGGGAGGCTTGTGTGCCTCAACGATACAGATAGCCGTACCGTAGGTGCTACCACAACGGATGGGTATCTGTTGAGAGGCCAGACAAAAGTGTGGTTCCTGAAGAGGGGCAGCAGCCTTTTCAGTAGTTGCAGGGGCAACAGTCTGGATGATTGACTGATCTGGCCTTGTAGCACTAACCAAAACGGCCTTGCTGTGCTGGTACTGCGAACGGCTGAAATCAAGGGGAAACTACAGCCGTAATTTTTCCCGAGGGCATGTAGCTTTACCGTATGATAAAATGATGATGGTGTTCTCTTGGGTAAAATATTCCGGAGGTAAAATAGTCCCCCATTCGGATCTCCGGGCGGGGACTACTCAAGAGGACGTTGTTATCAGGAGAAAGAAAACTGGCGTTCTACGGATCAGAGCGTGGAATGTCAGATCCCTTAATCGGGCAGGTAGGTTAGAAAATTTAAAAAGGGAAATGGATAGGTTAACGTTAGATATAGTGGGAATTAGTGAAGTTCGGTGGCAGGAGGAACAAGACTTTTGGTCAGGTGAAAACAGGGTTATAAATACAAAATCAAATAGGGGTAATGCAGGAGTAGGTTTAATAATGAATAAAAAACGTAGGTGTACGAGTAAGCTACTACAAACAGCATAGTGAACGCATTATTGTGGCCAAGATAGACACGAAGCCTACCCCTACTACAGTAGTACAAGTTTATATGCCAACTAGCTCTGCAGATGACGAAGAAGTTGATGAACTGTATGATGAGATAAAAGAAATTATTCAGGTAGTGAAGGGAGACGAAAATTTAATAGTCATGGGTGACTGGAATTCGTCAATAGGAAAAGGGAGGGATGGAAACATAGTAGGTAAATATGGATTGGGGCTAAGAAATGAAAGAGGAAGCCGCCTGGTAGAATTTTGCACAGAGAATAACGTAATCATAGCTAATACTTGGTTTAAGAACCATGAAAGAAGGTTGTGTACATGGAAGAACCCTGTAGATACTAAAAGGTATCAGATAGATTATATAATGGTAAGACAGAGATTTAGGAACCAGGTTTTAAACTGTAAGACATTTCCAGGGGCAGATGTGGACTCTGACCACAATCTATTGGTTATTAACTGTAGATTAAAACTGAAGAAACTGCAAAAAGGTGGGAATTTAAGGAGATGGGACCTGGATAAACTGAAAGAACCAGAGGTTGTAGAGTGTTTCAGGGAGAGCATAAGGAATGGGGGAAAGAAATACAGTAGAAGAAGAATGGGTAGCTTTGAGGGATGAAGTAGTGAAGGCAGCAGAGGATCAAGTAGGTAAAAAGACGAGGGCTAGTAGAAATCCTTGGGTAACAGAAGAAATATTGAATTTAATTGATTAAAGGAGAAAATATAAAAATGCAGTAAATGAAGCAGGCAAAAAGGAATACAAACGTCTCAAAAATGAGATCGACAGGAAGTGCAAAATGGCTAAGCAGGGATGGCTAGAGGGCAAATGTAAGGATGTAGAGGCTTATCTCAGTAGGGGTAAGATAGATACTGCCTACAGGAAAATTAAAGAGACCTTTGGAGATAAGAGAACCACTTGCATGAACATCAAGAGCTCAGATGTAAACCCAGTTCTCAGCAAAGAAAGGAAAGCAGAAAGGTGGAAGGAGTATATAGACGGTCTATACAAGGGTGATGTACTTGAGGACAATATTATGGAAATGGAAGAGGATGTAGATAAAGATGAAATGGGAGATACGATACTGCGTGAAGAGTTTGACACAGCACTGAAAGACCTGAGTCGAAACAAGGCCCCCGGAGTAGACAACATTCCATTGGAACTACTGACGGCCTTGGGAGAGCCAGTCCTGACAAAACTACCACCTGGTGAGCAAGATGTATGAAACAGGCGAGGTACCCTCAGACTTCAGGAAGAATATAATAATTCCAATCCCAAAGAAAGCGGGTGCTGACAGATGTGAAAATTACCGAACAATCAGTTTAAGCCACAGCTGCAAAATACTAACACGAATTCTTTACAGACGAATGGAAAAACTAGTAGAAGCCGACCTCTGGGAAGATCAGTTTGGATTCCGTAGAAAAATGGGAACACGTGAGGCAATACTGACCTTACGACTTATCTTAGAAGAAAGATTAAGGAACGGCAAACCTACGTTTCTAGCATTTGGAGACTTGGAGAAGGCTTTTGACAATGTTGACTGGAATACTCTCAAATTCTAAAGGTGGCAGGGGTAAAATACAGGGAGCGAAAGGCTATTTACAATTTGTACAGAAACCAGATGGCAGTTATAAGAGTCGAGGGACATGAAAGAGAAGCAGTGGTTGGGAAGGGTGTAAGACAGGGTTGTAGCCTCTCCCCGATGTTATTCAACCTGTATATTGAGCAAGCAGTAAAGGGAACAAAAGAAAAATTCGGAGTAGGTATTAAAATCCATGGAGAAGAAATAAAAACTTTGAGGTTCGCCGATGACATTGTAGTTCTGTCAGAGACGGCAAAGGACTTGGAAGAGCAGTTGAACGGAATGGACAGTGTCTTGTAAGGAGGGTATAAGATGAACAGCAACAAAAGCAAAACGAGGATCATGGAATGTAGTCGAATTAAGTCGGGTGATGCTGAGGGAATTAGATTAGGAAATGACACACTTAAAGTTGTAAAGGAGTTTTGCTATTTGGGGAGCAAAATAACTGATGGTCGAAGTAGAGAGGATATAAAATGTAGACTGGCAATTGCAAGGAAAGCGTTTCTTAAGAAATTTGTTAACATCCAGTATTGATTTAAGTGTCAGGAAGTCGTTTCTGAAAGTATTTGTATGGAGTGTAGCCATGTATGGAAGTGAAACGTGGACGATAAATAGCTCAGACAAGAAGAGAATAGAAGCTTTCGAAATATGGTGCTACAGAAGAATGCTGAAGATTAGATGGGTTGATCACATAACTAATGAGGAGGTATTGAATAGAATTGGGGAGAAGAGGAGCTTGTGGCACAACTTGACTAGAAGAAGGGATCGGTTGGTAGGACATGTTCTGAGACATCGAGGGATCACCAATTTAGTATTGGAGGGCAGCGTGGAGGGTAAAAATCGTAGAGGGAGACCAAGAGATGAATACACTAAGCGGATTCAGAAGGATGTAGGTTGCAGTAGGTACTTGGAGATGAAGCTTGCACAGGATAGAGTAGCATGGAGAGCTACATCAAACCAGTTTCAGGACTGAAGATCACAACAACAACATGAACATTCAAAGGGACTGTGTCTGTGATACACTATCCACAGTCAACGTCTATCTTCATGAGCTCTAGGAACCGGGGCGATGCAAAACTTTTTTATGTGTGTACAACTAGCTTTATTGTAACGTTCCGGAACATCTCACTTTTCTGATCCTGCAACAGCAGTGGACTTTTCTGTCTGTGGAATAAAAGGATGATCTGAATACACTGTCATGAAGCCTAATTTAAGGACAAGCTACAATGTGTTATGGAGGGATTTTCTTGCAGTACTACACCAAGCTCAAACGTATGCATCAAAATACTAGATTTCTTGCAATATACAAGAATTAATCCGTCTTAATTTGCAATGCCATGTTATATGTACGTAGTATGCGCCTTTCTGTACGAGTTTAACTTATATTGTTACATAGTGATTATCAACACCTTTGTTGGCTGAACCTCTACTTGCTTTGTCGTAGTGGTAGGGAATGCTTATTCGCCAACGGTTATTATTCATTTCTAGAACATTTCTTCACTTTTTCCTGCTTCAATCCTCGGGGCTAACCTGTTTGCCACTGATACGGTTAGTCAAGCGAGTTCTCAGTACCCCTATGTACATCCAGACACTGTTTCGTCCGCCCTGGGCGGAGATTTAGTGCTCCCTTTAACTCTAAAGCATTTCCACTGTATCGGAAATAACTGACTTCTTTTTTTGCAAATACTTTCGGTTGAACAATAGCTCCCGCCCCCTTTCCCATTAAAGTCTCACTGAGAAGAGTGGGAATATAACTACATTCAATGAACTGTTGAGCTAGGAGATTTATGACAAATAAATGACATAAAATAATTACATACCTTTCACCACAAAGGTTCACTCATATTACCTCTAAACTGCAAATCAAATATGTTTGTCTTTATCTCTGTATACAAAACTGGAGAAAAATATCTAGCTACACTGTACACGTTTCACGTGCCTCACGAGAGCAACAATGCAGTAGCGATGTAGCGTGAATGGGGGGGGGGGGGGGGGGGATGGAGTAGTATTAGAATACTGTCTCTCCTCACATTTAGGTTATAACGTTTTTATTTTCTTAACTGTTGGATTGTTCGTAGGGTGCGGTGGACAGTGTTGTAACGGCGAGCCAAGTCAGGTGAGGGACTGCTGTTTGGTCATTGCTGGCCGGTATTTGTCGTTTCCGACAGGACCGCACGTAGCTTGCGCCTGTGTGACTGCGAGACTAAATTGATCAAAAAAGTTTTGCACCACATGCAGATCTGCTAACGTTTGTGGACTTATATTCAAGGGGAAGCGACAGTAGGAAATGAGAGTGGTGGAAACACTAGGTTTGAACAGTATATTATTACACAGGTGCAGTGTATAACTATTAACAACGTAGAGAGACAGCACAATCAATTTCTTACCGTCAAGAGGTCTGCCTTAAGTCTCCCTCAAATTCGACACACTTGCCACTCTGTAGATCGCCTATACGATGTAGCAGGCACTGAGGGACCAAGTAATCTCCATTACTGTTCGAAAAATGTTATGCAGAATTTGTTACATATGCGTAGAGGGCTATTCGCCACTAGGAGTCGCAGATTGAAAAATGGGACGAAGAGAGCGGACAGAATGTAGTAGGTGTTACAAGCTTCATCAAAGGCAAAAATCTCTGCCAACAAAAATACTGATCCCATTTTTCTTGATGCCAGCGTAGCTTATTTACTGGCTCTGCCTATAGATCAGACAAAGCTCTAAGTAAATCTGGGGGATATGGGGGAGGGGGGCAGAAACCGCATCTGCCCCCCCTCCTCCCCAAGAGTTTGAAGGTGGGGGGGCAGAGTTCCCCTCTTGATACCCCAGTAGATAAGGTGTTGTGCATAAATAGGCGAAGAGATTCACTATTGTTCATTACGATAATGGCGAAAAATGACTGGCAACAGTAACTACCGGAATACGTATGACCAACCATCTTGAGCGACCACATAAAGTAGTTGTTGTTGTTGTGGTCTTCAGTCCTGAGACCGGTTTGATGCAGCTCTCCGTGCTACTCTATCCTGTGCAAGCTTCTTCATCTCCCAGAACCTACTGTAACCTACATCCTTCTGAATCTGCTTAGTGTATTCAACTCTTAGTCTCTCTCTACGATTTTTACCCTCCACGCTGCCCTCCAATGCTACGTTTGTGATCCCTTGATACCTCAGTACATGTCCTACCAACCGGTCCCTTCTTTTAGTCCAGTTGTGCCACAAACTCCTATTCTCCCCAATTCTATTCAATACCTCCTCATTAGTTATATGATCTACCCATCTAATCTTCAGCATTCTGTAGCACCACATTTCGAAACCTTCTATTCTCTTCTTGTCCAAACTATTTATCGTCCACATTTCACTTCCATACATGGCTACACTCCATACAAATACCTACAGAAACGACTTCCTGACAAATCAATACTCGATGTTAACAAATTTCTCTTCTTCAGTAACGCTTTCCTTGCATTGCCAGCCTACATTTTGTATACTCTCTACTTCGACCATCATCAGTTATTGTGCTCCCCAAATAGCAAAACTCCTTTACTGCTTTAAGTGTCTCATTTCCTAATCTAATTCCCTCAGCATCACCCGACTTAATTCGACTACATTCCATTATCCTCGTTTTGCTTTTGTTGATGTTCATCTTATATCCTCCTTTCAAGACACTGTCCATTTCGTTCAACTGCTCTTCCAAGTCCTTTGCTGTCTCTGACAGAATTACAATGTCATCGGCGAACCTCAAAATTTTTATTTCTTCTCCATGGACTTTAATACCTACTCCGAATTTTTCTTTTATTTCCTTCACTGCTTGCTCAATGTACAGATTGAATAACATCGGGGAGAGGCTACAACCATGTCTCACTCCTTTCCCAACCATTGCTTCCCTTTCGTGTCCCTCGACTCTTATAACTGCCATCTGGTTTCTGTACAAGTTGTAAATAGCCTTTCGCTCCCTGTGTTTTACCCCTGCCACCTTTAGAATTTGAAAGAGAGTATTTCAGTCAACATTGTCAAAAGCTTTCTCTAAGTCTACAAATGCTAGAAACGTAGGTTTGCCGTTCCTTAAACTTTCTTCTAAGATAAGTCGTAGGGTCAGTAATGCCTCACGTGTTCCAACATTTCTACGGAATCCAAACTGATCTTCCCAGAGGTCGGCTTCTACTAGTTTTTCCATTCGTCTGTAAAGAATTCGCGTTAGCATTTTGCAGCTGTGGCTTATTAATCTGATTGTTCGGCAATTTTCACATCTGTCAACAGCTGCTTTCTTTGGGATTATAATTGGTGATACGAGAAGTAGGCGCCATACTGGGATTCATTGGGAGAATCTTGAGAAAATGTAATTTATCTACGAAAAAAAGTTTTATAGTGTGACTAGTTTTCTTCTTTACTTTCTTTTAATTTTTGATTTTAATTTTACTTTTGAACAGGAAGCTACATGTGACTTTAAATTTTTTTTACCGTCTTGTATTATCAATTTGTTTTTACAGTTTCCTGTTTGTAAACTAAACTAATTGTTAACGGAAGCTTTAACCGCAGAGTGCCGCGTCACGTCTTTGCTGTTGTGCAGTCTAGGTATACTCATGTAACGATACACAGGTGTTATCTCTACTTGAGAACAAATTAATATAATGGCACGCTGACGCTAGAGTGTGTTATTTTTAATGAGACTCTTATTAATTTTTGATTTAGAAAATGGTTAGCCGTGACCACAAGGTCACTTAATTGTTATGAAGGTAATCAAATTGCTCCTAAGCGTTCACGACCCACTTGGTCGGGTCGTCATTATTCATATGTTTTCCCGACAGTCACTGAACCATGTATACAGCACTGGGACTAGAGTCATTACAACACTACCTTGGGACTTTTCCACCTGAAAACAAACTACTATCTAATTCGATTGCCAGTCCCCAAATCTGAAAATTGTCTTTCTATCTTTCCTCAAAATAATTAACAAGATTTGTCATGAAGTTTTACTACGTGGCTTTAGTAAAAGAAAAATGAATCAGATAAGCAATTTGTATCATCTTTGCAACCAAGTTACTGGCACTATTCAAAAATAAATGTGAGCAACTATAAATTTCACTACCTTATGTTAATTTTATGAAACCTTAATATTCACTTAACCATGAAATTTAGCAAAGCGAGCATTAACACCAATGAATAAAACTTTTACTTGTTTTTAAACCGACATTTTCTGTTACAATTCGGAACTAAAGTAACAGCAATTTGCAATATGAATTTAACCAAACACCTCTTTGCATGCAGAAATCACTTCATTAATCAATTATTACTGGCTTTTCCATCTTAAGCTCACTGCAATTAAGGAGTATTTTTCACCAGTCGCATTTCGCTTTTGTTTCTATAGCGTCTTCCGCGATCATTGACAAAACTATCTATGAACACAGGATGTGTTATAGAGATAAAACTGAAACAAATGCGGTGAAAAGTACTCTTTAACTGAAGTAAACTAAAGGCAGGAAAACCGATTATAATAGATAATTGCAGCTCCTGCGAAAGCTGGCCATCCACACAAACATGTCGTTTAATTAACACTTCGGTTACGTAACAGCGTTACTGCACAAATATTTTTAATGCGTATAAATACTCTCCAAGTAAAAATATAACTTTAGAAAGTTATATAGGAGAAATGATGTGAGCAGTTAATTTTTAAATTAATAGTACTAAAACATAACCACATACCTTGTTACATGTTAATGTATTGCTCCTAAACAATGCCAATGCCAATGTGTTACTCCTTGTGTTACAGTTGTAATGAGAAAAAAAGCCCTTCTGACCTTTTAACTGAAGCACAGAGAGATGAAAGCAGTGATAAGTAACACATTACAGTCTCTTTATGTCTTACATTAAATATGCAGCTCCTACTCGCCATAATACATTTCTTGACCACAATGCTTTTTGTAATTGTGGTGCGAGGAGCTTCAGCGTTGATGTAGTTTCGAAAAAATCTTGCATCAGAGGAGATTACGTAATTGAAAGAACTTATAACTGCAAATATACCAAATTTGTGTCTCCATTCGCATTCACGCAATATCATTTAGCGCACTAAAAATAACTATTAGTTATGTAGACCGCTATCAACTACACTGACCTACAGTGTAGCTATGGCTGACTTGAAGGCTCTATTCGTGTTCTGTGCCGAGGCAAGAAAAGGGTTCCAAACTGGAAAATGTACTGTATTCCCTACCTTATTGGTTGAAGACCATGTTCAGATACTCAGTGAATCATTCCCTCAGATGGTCATCGATTATTTACCTACGTCTTTGCAGTTATCAGTGGCGTAAACAGTTTCATTTACCTAGTAGCGTTGATAAATGAAAATTATTTTTAAAACATTACGTAAGTAGAAACAGTTGATCAGTCCTTCCACCATCGAAGTATACGAAGCATTACCTGTATTAAAATACAGGGTGATAAAAGAAAAGCATACTGAATACTTTGAGAGTTGGTGGTACTCATAGAAACAAGAAACATAAGCCCAATAAACATGGGTCCAGAAAACACGCTTTTACAGAAGGTGTTCAACGTCGCTTCCATTCATGACAGCGTAGCTCTCTGGCTTAAGGATTGATGCACCCTATGGAGTATACCCGGTTGTTGTGTACATGCTACCAAGCACTGAAGACGCCACCCTTTAGTGTCCGCACATCGTTGCTTGGCGTGGCGCAGACCAATTCCCTCAAGTGTTCCCATAACTAAAAGTCTAGGGGATTGAGGTCTGCAGAATGAGCAGACCACGGTGTTGGCCCCCTAGGGCCCCCAATACCGACCAGTCCAGCGGTCCTGAAACGTCTGTTTCAGATGATTCCAGATTTTCATCTGTTTCAGATGTTCGCCCTTATTGTGACGAAAGTGGGATGATGCGCTATCATGCATGAACCACATATGTATTCGTTGCTGAAATGGCACAGCCCCCAGGAAGGTACGCAATACAATAACGAGAAAGTCCAGATAATGCACGTCAGTTAACCTTTGCGGTATCACATATGACCCTCTTAATCTAACGCCAAGTACCCCTGCCCATACGTTGATGGCGAATAGATGTTGATGCACTCTTTCCGGAATTGCTTGGGGTTTGCATCTGCCAGTACGTCCTGGTTATGAAAATTCACAGCACCATCTTTGTTAAACCTTGCCTCATCGGTAAATAGAATCTTCGGTGTGAACAGTGGCTCTGCGGTACACAGCTGCAACAGCCATTGGCTGAACCAATGTCTGCCATGACGATCCTGTGGGCTTAGGGCATGAACGCGCTGTAGATGATATAAGTACAGTGATTGTTCATGAAGCACCCTCCGAGATAGAGAGCGAAATACGCCTTCTGCTGCTGCTAACCGTCGCACAGTGTTCCCAGGGGTTTCTTCCACCGAATGTAGCACACATTCCTCCATGTCAGGCATGTGGTCTGTGTGGGGCCTTCCACTGTCAGTTTTTGGAGGTGCAGGGGTACCTGTGTCCCTGAGAGATTGGAAAAGTCTGCCGGACAGCTTATCAGAGGACACTCTGCGTTGTGGGTATTTTTCACATTAGAGGACATGGGATTGTAGGCTGTGTCCAATTGCTAAACCATAGCAGAATATCATATCCGTCGTTTTACTTGTCGAGTAGTAGGCTTCCATTGCTAACAAGTAATGGAAGGGAGAAAATGTGTATATACTACACCATCTGTACGTACCAACAGCGTAATAACAGTAATCGCATAAGTGAATCCGCGTTTGGAAGAAGGTAAAACACCATGATACGTTCCCAGCGCCGACAGTACTGTACAATAAGGCACACACATACGAAAACTAACGCATCCTATAGCACGACTCGAACCACACAACTGACTGCAGACCACCTAATGGTAGGCGGAGGACTGTGAGTAAGACATCATAATACATTGTCGACACATTTGACGGAGCGCCAATGCAACCATCTCGGAAAGTTTGCGTTTCCGGACCAATTTTTATTGGACTTATTTTTCTTGTTTCAGTGTGCCCTATCACTTCTCAAATTATCCGACACTTTTTTTGAATACCCTGTATAATAGCAAAGACGTGAGAGAAACAGCAAATTATAGTACTGTTACGTAACAAAGACGTTTACAAAAGATTAGTTCGACCGATTCTTGAGTGATGCTTTTCAGTTTTGGACCCTTAGGATATCGGATTGCTGGGACAGATGGTGAAATCCTAAGATCAGCGGCGCTTTTTATAACGGGATCGTTTGGCAGACGCTGCATGAAAGGCGTCGTGCATCATGTAAAGGTTTACCAAGGCATTTAGAGCACACGGTCCATAAAGGGCCGGTCAATACATAACTTCTCCAATACGTCTAGTGGAATGATGGCAAAGAGGAAACAGGAGAAATCAGAAGTCGTACGGAGACTTATCGGCAGATGTTCCCACGCTCTGTTCGCGAAAGGAACAGGGAAGGGGTCAACGGCTATGCTACCAGAAGTATTCTTCGTCTGTAGGCCCTTCTATTTCTTTCGGCTAATAAGATTAGTGTTGAAAGCTGCGGTCGAAACAGCAGTGGGTTGGTTAAATGTGCTATTCAGTAGAAATTTTGGCTCGTACACAAGTCTAAGAAATGGTTAAACATCATTTCTTTTTTCATCCTTCGGGCAACCTGGCTGTAGAGTATTTCCTTTTTTGTTTCTTTTTTGTATTAGTTGATGAGAATTTCCAAACACGACGACATCTGAAAATAAAATTAGTGATATGGGGTCGTTAATTAATGAATGCGACAGGTTTTGATGATTGAAATTGAACAAAGGTTGTTTCATTAAATAATACTGATTTCACTTCTAAATTCTATCCTCACAATAAAAGAAATAAAATAACTACGGTTTTTACTCGAACATCTCGTCCGCAAGGCTCATATGCGTGCAGTAGCTAGTAGATCTGAGCACAACGGACTGCCATAACCGGCAACAGTCATACGTGTCCGAAAGCTCACTAACCTAATTAAAATGGGAAACTAAAGTTCATTAAATGGTTCTGTGGATATTGTCCAACAATATCAATTTAGTTTCTCATTAGCATTACCAGAAAAGAAATTAATTTAAGCAAGAAATTAATTTAAGCAGGCCGTAATTCACTTTGCCCATCGCCATACATTGTAAAACGTAACTTTTCGCCTCGCTTCACCCTTCGAAAGTTGAAGTTCTCGCTATCTGCTAACGGCTGTTACCTGTGAATGATGTAGTGAGCGGTTAAGGGGCAGGGTAAAATTTAATGTCTTTCACACTCGGTGCGGCCGATACACTGCAGAAAAAAATTCATCTCTAGAGCTGCCTATTGCCGAGCTCACGTCGAGACCGAGATGATGATTAACACTAAGGCAGTTAAACTACAAGATAATTGATTCCCTTGTAATTAAGAAAATATATGCAAATTTGAATCTTTCTTGCAATATTGCTTTACACAAAGTAAAATATTTTGATAAGTAACTAAAAAATTAAGTGGCGTGCTATCCAAGTCGTCTTGTATCGAGCTTTCACCAAGTACCCTGTAGTTTACAACATACAGCCGATTTAAATAAATCTAATATTACTATTAACAATGCTGAATATCTTAAAGTCACTAATGGTAGAGTTCCTGCACTTAATTTAGGATCCACTTAGCAACTAATAAATACACGAAACCCACCGTTGCCAAATTTAGCTTTATTGTAATTTTAATTATCGTGGAAGCCATACAAACATTAAACATGGAGGCAAAATGTACGCATCTAAAGGTTACTTAAAAAAGGAATAAAATCACTTAAATTTGTTTCTCCAAGAGTCGAATACGTCCCAGTTCGGACCTCACTAATACATTTTACTGACATTAAATATAACAAGATAAATAATCATACATGTGACGAGAGCAAATGAATAACTATCAACCTTTACAGATGTGAATACGACTGTATCCACGAAGATTAGCCCCTTGGCAAGGGAGATACTTCGCTTCAACATAAAAGGTGATTACGGTAAGCCCTAATTCCACTCCACAAACGTAGTAACGATATAAGCGAGACAAATGTACTGAAGGAGGGTAGTTGGAATGTGCCGTAGTAAAAAGGGCCACTATCAACCCTGTCAGGACGCGACCCCTGTGCACACGTCAGTTTCAGCTACCGGCAACATACACATAATCATCTGTAGCTTCTTAAAAACAATTAACATAGAAAGGCACAACGCGTAACGCACTAATAAAATATAAACGACTACTACACAGAACTAGCTCCTCTTTCGACAAAGCAAACAGCAGAATATTAATAACACGTAAAATAATTCTAACCTATAACAAACTAAGGTATCACGTAATAGAATATCGTCTTGAGCTCATAGAATACTCAGTTTGACTTGCCTGTTTACAGGTCTTACAACTCAAAAGTGTCAGCTTAAGCAGACCCGCGAATACAAAACTCGAAATATGACAGGAATAATGATTGGAGCCACTGACAATGCTAGGCTGCCACACAGAGGAGACAATAGTAATTTACAGCGGCACACAACCGACCTTACATCTCCAATTTAGTATTGTCAGAATAAACAATTTTGCGTATAATAATTACTTACAGTACCATGACAACCTCCGAATAACACTTATTACCCGAGGTAGGTGCTGGTATCGGAAGGCACCTTTAGTAATACAGAGTTCGAGTGTATTCACTTATTGGAAGGGCTTCAACTTTACATCCCTTCCCACATAGCTCTCTGTTTACACACTTCTATAACTTTTGCAACTAAATTAGGGCATATGAATGCACATATAACTAACACAGATTTCAGCAGAATAAAACAGTACCTCAGTATGGCGCAAATGGCTTCATTTGCTTTACACCTGGGATATCTTCACCATTCAGTAATTCCGAAATATATTCAACAACGCGTGAGAGCAGGGCGTCGCCGTGGTATCAGCTATTTACTTCACATAATTTCCTGCACAGACACAAGGCAGACGAAGCGTTTTCACATGAAACAGCGGCGAGCATCACACATTTCCTCAGTCACGCCATAGACACATCTCAATTTCAATGGCCAGTAACAAGAACCCACATGCCATCGCAGCAGAAAAGCCCCAAAACACAACAGTGCACCACCGCGATACCAAACCCCATCAAGTCGCTGCTGGGATCTCTCGCTGACCCTGCCCATAGCGTACAGGCGTCGTACTACAGGCCTCACGGTAAACGTCCACCTCAGACCCTGCGAATATCCACTCCGCTGTCTTTTTTCTCTCTCTGCCTTAACCATCCGACCACCGGCCTGGATCGCGGAAGGCAAAGATGGTGACCCTATAATCGATGGCAGCGATGCCATTCTAAGTACGAGAACACTGGCGCCAGCCGCGCCACGGCTCAACTAAGACAAGAAATAGATACGGAAATTGCCTACACTTTTCTCACTTAATAACACGTGTTACTGTGAGGAATTGCGAATTTTTATTTAATTCAATTAACTCCAAAATTGTTTCTTGCTTGTAAGGTTAATACTGTTCAGCGTGTTAAAGCATGGCGCTCTCAGATTACGTTATAAAAAAGTATATTTAGTCAGCGGAAAAATGCTCCTACCACAGCACAAAACAGGCGAATATGCTCCTGTTTAAAAGGCCCCAGCGGAAAAGAGTGGCATCAGCTGCCACATTCTACCTTCCCCAGCTCTTTTAAAAACTTTCCTAAAAAGTTTGACATGTAAACATATTCACGCTTTTTTTAACATGCAACTCACCTCTCACTCCCACAAGCTTCATTGACTGTAGCTCACTCACATCCACTGAACCATCGTTGTAAGTCGCTCATGCCCGTTCACTCTCACTTGTCAATTTTTACTCATTCATTCAGCCCAACTCATTGTCATTATCTATTAGTGCCACTCTGTCATTGTCTCGTGCCTTATAGTCACAGTCCCTTTCGTTCTCTTCTACTACTACTGTATCCTCTCACTGCCACTTTGTCTCTCTTGCTCTCTCTTACTACTACTATCTCATTGATTCCTCTCACTGATGCGGTCTCTTCTATCACTATCTCTCTCTACCCCGATGTCATAGTCATTGCCTGTCTTTCATTATCACTGCTCTCACCTACATCCACTTTCTCCTTCTCTTTACTTCTCTCGCAGTGGCACAGTGTCCTTCACTCTTTTTCCTAGCAATGTTCTTTCACCGTCAATTATATACCACCTCCACTGTGTCCCTAACAATGACGCTGCAATGAGTCCTTTGCTGTTTCTGTACCACAACCCCTGCCTGCAGTCTTCCAACATTTATTACTTTTCCGTCTCTTTCCCACTGCCACTATCTCTTTCTCTCTCGATATAAAAAGTGCGAATATGTTCGCATGCCAAACTTTTTGGGAAAATTTATAATGGTGCTGAGTAAGGTAGCATGAGGCAGATGCTTCTCAACTTTTCAGAGTCTTTTAAACAGGTGTTGAGAAAGAGAAAAACTTTATGTGTAAGTAAAAGTTCGATAGTTTATTTATGTGAAACTCAAATAACACAAAACTGGCTCCACACCTCAGAGCAGATTTTATATGCATAAAAGTTTTTCAAGTGCTTCTGTACTACAATATGAAGTCCAAGAACGCTTTTGATTGTACCGGAGACACTTTACATATATTTCTCCGTGCAACGTTTTCACTACACACTGGAATTTAGGGACGTACTTTAGTGTACAAGTGCAGCCACTTTGAATCTCATAATCTTGGGTACATATATCAAGAAATTATATAAGATTGTGAGTGACCTGTAACTTAAATATATCGTAAATATGTGAACTATTTACTGTCTTGGAATCGGCGGCTCAGTTTTGGTACCCAACAAGAATGTTTTTGGGACGTTTCTCGATAAAGTGGGAAGAGTTTTGAAAACTAGAAGATGGAGCTTCTAGATGAATGCTTGGAGAACATACAGTTAAAATTTCAGTAATTTTCTGCTGACCGTGAGAAGGGGGCTAAAAACGAGTTTTTTTGGGTTTTCTCAGGAACCGCCCATGAACTAAATGATGCCACCATAAGCCCTTCAAGGCCCACCGTAGATTACATCAAATACGAAAAGAAACACCCGATTTGTTCCATTTGCCATCGACTTGGGTGTGAGGAGAAAACGTAGCACAAAGAAATATATGTAAAGTGTCTCCGTTACAATCAGAAGCGTTCTTGGACTCCATGTTGTAGTACAGAAGCACTTAAAAAACTTTTATGCATATTGGAGCCAGTTTTGTGTTATTTCAATTTCACATAAATAAACTATTAAACTTCTACTAACACATAAAGTTTTATGGAGGAGGTCTGTAATATTCAAAATTTGACCCTGTGCTGGGGGATATCTACAGTGAGACGAACAATCTTGGGTATACGAAAGATTCTTAGCACAAGGATTATTCAAATGTATGTTCGACAGAATAGACACCCTTCATACGAGGGTCGTTCCGAAAGTAATGCCTCCTAATACATAAATCATAACAACACAACTAAACAGAGCAGTATTCCAGCTACAGATTGTCATTTTACCACAAAGTTACCACTATTCGTTGCGCTTTTTTTGCCAACTATGAATTAGAGCCTGCATTCCATGCTTATAAAAATCGGAACCAGCTGAAGCTGACCACTCTCTTAAAGCTTTGACAACAACTAAACAGAGCAGTAGTTCAGCTACAGATTGTCATTTTACCACAAAGTTACAACTATTCGTTATGCTTTTTTTGCCAACTATGAATTAGAGCCTGCATTCCATGCTTATAAAAATCGGAACCAGCTGAAGCTGACCACTCTCTTACAGCTTTGACAACAGCATCCGAGTCTCGAAAATGTTCACCACCTAGTCCATCTTTCAGAGGCCCATCGAGATAGAAGTCTGAAGGCGCTAAATCGGGACTGTACGGTGGTGTGGTAAGACAGTCCAGCCAAATTTTGAAATCAGTTGCATGGTCGCAAAACTGGTGTGGGACCTGGCGTTATCATGTTGAAAGTGGAAAACTGGTCTTTTTCTCAGTCCTTACCCTGAAAATCCGGGCTTTCAGCTTAGTCAGTGTCATCTTGTAGCGTGCTGAATTGACAGTTCCTCCAGGCTGCTGGACATCCAAAAGAACGACACCTTGGATGTCCCAAAAAACTTTGCCTGCAGACGGATGTGTCTTGAATTTCTTGACGGAGAATTTGACTTTTGGATTCGAGCCCATAATGTGACACCACGTTTCATATCCGGTGACAATGCTGTTTTGAAAATTGTCACCTTCTGCTCCGTATTGTTCCAACTGGTCCAGACAAATTTCCTTCGATGAGATTCTTTTGTTCTTCAGTAAGCATACGCGAGACCCACCTCGCACAAACTTTGCTATAAACAAAATGTACTAACATTCTTTCCAAGGCATTACAGCCGACATTCAGCTTTGCACAAGGTTCTCTGGTCGTTATTCGCCGATCAGCATGAATGAGTTGACCAAGACGCTCTTCCTTGTGAGGGATGACAACTGTGCACGGTGGACAGGGCGGTGGCCTGTCACGCACTAACTTTTCACAGCCTCAAAAATGCCGTACTCTTCGTCTCACATTGCTCACGTTTATTTTAGCGTCTTCATACACATTTAGCAAGCGTCCATGGGTTTCAATTGGCGCAAATTCTTCAGCAGTGAGGAATCATACGCAAGTCCATACCGGACTCCATTTTGGAACACTCCTCTGCTGGCGCCACGGAACAACGGAACCACCTGAAATAAAAGAGAAAGTTCCAGTATTAGCACTACACCGACGACATCAGGGGCGGGCATCCAAAGTCACGACGAAAAACACTTTCGGAACGACCCTTGTATCTAGAAGTCTATGCGCGTGACACCTGTTTGATCAAAAAGTTTCAGTGCAGATACATAGCCAACGTTTGAACTGCTACAGGACTCAGAAATTTGTGTGTGTGCATGTGTGTGTGTGTGTGTGTGTGTGTGTGTGTGTGTGTGTGTGAAAGGGGGGGGGAGTGTGGTTAATAGGCGTGGATTGTTGAGGGGCGGCGTGTGGGAGTTGGGAATTTATTTACGACGAGAGATGTGTCCTGATGGCCGAGGTTAGTCTGGCTTTAGATGCCGAGCAGTGCGACCGCGCAGCCTGCATTGTTTACTTTGCACGCCTACACTCCGCTTCTCAGTGAGCAGGAACATGACCAAACGCTTCAGGAAAGTAACACTTCGATTCACCTTTAATAATGAATAAACTCGACCGAAACCACTGGAAGTAGAGCACTTCCTTCGAAATGAGGCAAAGATACCAGCACTGGACGTACTTGGAATACAGCTTTCCACTCTTAGTAGTGTCGTGTACGTCAAGGTCGTTGAAAATGCGGCGTGTGAAAGGATTTTGGAATCTGCTCAAAATAGCACCCTATTTTGCCACGCTGAAGGAAACGTCGGTGCGGTCATGGTGGCACGTGAGAGCTAGGGAGTTCGTACAATACTCGTATTTCAGTTTCTTTTTGAGCTACTGGCGGAAGAAATGGTTCACGGTCACGCCGCAGAGCGGTGGGTGCAATTCGTTACGTTCCCTGTTTTAAACATGGTGCATCAAATCACGACTGATCTTTGTTGTCACGTGCCGTTCTATTTAAACATCAGTGCGCGTCGTGCCGTCATTATGTACGACGGTCAACACAAGACAGACGCTTCGACGGGTGTTTCATCACCCCATCCGTCCTACAACGACTTATGTGCTGGAACGTCGGAAATCCCACCCGTGTTCGGGTACTCAAGCAGCGGTCACCAAAGAAGTACAAGTGGTAGGGCCGCACGCGATTCAGTGACCGATCGCCCTGGTGACTCCTCGGCGATTACTCAACATAACGAGGACCACGATGTCACTTTGACAGACGGACCAGCAGTGAGAAGTGCAATGTTTGCCCAAACTGACAATCTGGAACAACTCCACACCACGGGCGGCTCGACTGTTCTGCAGCCGCCATCGGCGATGTTTGCAGTGCATCGTATGGAAACATCCGAGGTGCTGGCGATAGTGGCGTGTAGGACGCGCTGGAGCCCGCGCATGGTTTGCGGCACCTCCGATGGGGCAATAAACGGAAGACGCACCTTGTAGCTGCGATTAACACTGGCAACGTTAGTACCTGGGTGAAACTCCAAATTGTGTGGGAAATAATTTGCTGCTTCAGGAGGTGCTCTTAGCCACCCTGCAGGAAGTGACCGGTTACGCCTTTTACGCCTCTCTTGGTGGCAGCTTTGGACGCGGAGTGGGCTGCGTATGTTAGTGAAAGTTTATCAGCTGAAGAAGTCATGTAACTGCCATCTGAAAAGTGGATGTCGCTTACCATGATGTCCACCCATATTGTAAATGTGTACGCCTCATGTGGTTCTGGCCATAGAAGAGACAGAGCTCGATTGTATTCTGAGAAGATGACTCCCCTCTTTCACGGCCGCGGCGAACACTCCAAATGGGCCACTGTGCGAGTCGCTTGGATAGAATTTATTTCTCCCAGGGGCTTGTCAGTGTTATCCAAGATGCAGGAGCTGGCCTTGGCGTTCTCGGACCACTGTGCATTCGCCAGCACCGTCCTCTTACCACAGTAGTAAGTATGATGCAGTCTTGTGCAATGGAAACTAAACACCACACACCTTACCAATCCCGACTGCTGGCGGTGTGTGGTAGAGGTTTGGACAGCATGTGAACGCCAGGGTCCAGCATATGAGACGATGATGGCTAGGTGCCTGGAGTGCACCAAAGTCTGCAAAATTGCATGTCTTGATGCAGTTTGGCGGGGAGGTGTCTAGATGGACCTGCAATACACAGACCTACGTCGCTGTGCTTTGTGACTTTGATATGCAAACACCCTCTCTGACCTTTCAGATGGATCGCAACAGGATTAAAGCTCACGTAGTGGCGGTGACCATCGCAGATTGCACAGAGTGGTCATGAGGACTCGCCGTTCAGATTTGGTGTGGCAGAAAGACTCTTCAGCACTCCACCTTCTGACTGCCAGGAAGCACTGCCAGCAGCAACTGATGCAGGACTCATCACCTGCAGAAGGGAATCAGGCCACCAACCAGCAGATATCGTGGCTGGCTTTGTGGAACACATTCGCCACATCTACTAGTACGAACAACATGAAACGGTTTTGACTAACATCACTCACAATCGGACGTTGAAGCAGAAACCCTGATGGTAGATAACACCTGTAATGATGTCAAGGATGCGAAAGTGAAAGGTGTCCCAAACAAGTTGCCCGACGTGGATAGTCTCCCTGTGAACTAGGCTTTCCAGGTTTTGGTGGTGCCAAGGCTTATTGCAATGTTCAAAGAGATGTTGACGCTATCCGCCATGATTCTGCCGCCATTCGTCGAAGGCATTATCATCCCAGTTTACAAGCCTATGTAGGCTTACTTAGTGTCGACTACAAATATTTGCACAGTGCCTTGGGACCCTTCCAAATATACAAATAACACCAGGTGGACCTGTCTGTGCTCAGACAGATTCTTTTGAATGTCGAGATGAGACTGCTCTAGCAGCTACGTGCAATCTCTGTGCAGCATTGGTGGCCGTCGACTTCGACACCGTTTTTGATCGGGTGAGACATGGTTATCACTGTCATGGATGTGATTCCCGGCTCGCTTCAGTGGTACCCTATGACGTCGTTACACCAGCACCCACTCCCTTGTCCAGGATGATGGTCGTTTGGCTGAACCAGTACCGATCCATAATAATTTACTCCAGGGATTACTGTCATCGATGCTCCTCTTTGCTCTCTCCCTGGAGCCTCTTATTGGGAGTCTCATGACTTACTTGTCAGGATTCATTCTGTGAGTCTGTGGGAATATACATTCCGCTGTCGCGCCTATATAGATGATCTGTTGCCGCTGGTACAGTCACGGGAAGGGAGCACACATATATTTGATCTGATCTCCATGTATAGGAACGTCGCAGGCAATGATTTGACCGTCGCCAAATGTACGGCAATGCCAATTAGCAGCAGTCTCACATAAGAATGTCTGGTGACCTTGCATCCAGAGCTTCCCATACCTTCGCATCGTCTTTACGTCCACCATTCGTCACACAACTATAGTCAATTGGCAAAATGCGCAACTGTTCGGCAACACGGTCCCCACCGCCTTCATACTTTGTGATGTGTGGAATATCTGAACGGGCATATCGTTTCCAAGCTGGTGCCCATAGCTCAGGTCCATCTGATCCCCCAGCGACTGGTCGCAGCCTACAGGCCGCGGAGGGCTACATCCTCACGACTGATGCCATTTTTAAGGTAAAATATGAAACACTCATCCTACCCCAGAAATCAGGGAATTTACATCCGCGAACGTCCAGTCTTATGTGGCAGCCTTACATCGGAACCATAAAGAAACAGCAGGAAGGCACAGGCATTTCATTCACTTGACAAGCCTTAGACATATACACGCCGGCCTTCTTCTTCCTGCTGATTTCAATAGGACATGTTGCGACTCTGCTCATGCATCTGTCTGTCTTTTTTGTGGACCTTAGCTATGTATGTGCTGGACTCCCACGTACAAGTTACCAAACGTGAAGCATTTCTATATTCAGTAACTGCGTGGCGTACCTTGCGACAACATTGAGATCAAGTATCTATTAATGAGGTAGTGCAACATTCATCAGCCGTACCACCCGACATTAGTCCAAGTGACATGGTATCACGTCGCCTGTGGAAAATACTCCACTAACCAGCTTTCCTGGACACTCCTTTATGCTCCACCTGTCACAAAGTGAATGAAGACGCCCATTACCTGACCTGTGCCGGTTTTCAGGAAGTCTGCACGCTGGGGCGGCAAATGATAACCTGTTTGCTCGGCGCCACTCCATCCGTGGTGTAACTGTATGCTTTCATTCGCCCAGAGAATCTGTGTTTCCCAGCAGCTAAGACTCATGCGATAAACTAGGTCAAACGATGGAAAGTCGCCTACCTCTATAGAGACAGAGACAAATCGTGGCTTGGTCTCTGGATCCTCCTACAGAATAAGCATGTAGCGACTGAATGACGTCCATGTTACCTACTTCGCAAATTACCCCACTCAGCTGGAATGTACCTGGCACGGTTGGCTCGACTGCTTCCAAGGTGCACTAGTAACACCCCCTCACGTTATTTCAAGCCCCTGGCGGGAGCGGTGCCTGATACCGTACTGTCCTTGATTTCCTTTTTTCCTTTCCACTCTCCCCTACCTACCACTACAGTGTCACACGATGAAATTTCATGGTCGCAATTGAGTATCTCCTTCCTTGACAGTCAGTTCTAGTCGACTTCCAGTTGGTGGTTGGTATTGCGGACACTGTGGTCAGGCCACTTGAGGTTGTAGTCCACTCCTGCACTCCTCCCCCCCTCCCCCCCTCCCCCCGCCATGCCTATCGAGCCAGAGACGACGCATCTCCCACCTCCCATCGTTCCTACCTTCCACCTGGATACAAGGAGTGGCCAGTTTTCCTCATTTGACGTTATCTACACGTTTAATGCATGCATTCTTCATTTGGAAATAAAGTTTATATTTATCTCTCATGTTTGTAACACTTCCGATTTATTATATTTTCGGCCCGATCTGATCTGATGGAATAGCAGCCCAAATAATTATTATTAATGTGACCGTGTACCTAATGGGGCTGGCAATCGGAATTGACTGCTACCGAGTTGTTACTTTCCAGTTTGTCCTTCTCAAATGCTGTAATAATGAAATGTCTGGTAACAAGAAGAACACCAACACAGTTTCACTAATCAAGAAGCTATATTCGTCTCAAAAACACCAAAGGGAGGAGACAGCCACTGCCTTCGTCATACACATCTAATTACGGCTAATTTCTGCACAGGCTTCTTCGTTATTCATTATCGTCACACGCTAATACAATCACTGCAATCCAACACTGCAATCCAAAATGATGCCGGCGCGGTAGACGCGAAACCAAAATATCGGCACTGAAATATCACTGATCACTTCGTAATTATACTACTTCACTTTCCCGGTATTATTTTAGCACAAAGGGGTTAAACCGCGACGATGGCCACTCCCTTTGTCGGTAAAGCCTTGCATTACAGCAACAGGCCTCCACACAGCTCGGCCCGCAACATGGGACTGACACAACTCTACACTCGCTCTCGCCACACGACACTATAGATTGTTTGCCCTATCGACCTGTGCCGAGTGCAAACTTATAGTAAGGGCCTACGGACCCCTTACATGTTCCATGACAAAAACTATACCAATCGATCAATTATAAAAACGATGGTACTCTCTTGTGCGGCTCGGTGTATCCTCTCTTGGTGACCACAGTTATCCTAAGGACAAACACACACACCCATGCCCGAGGGAGGACTCGAACCTCCGCCGGGACCAGCCGCACAGTCCATGACTGCAGCGCCTCAGACCGCTCGGCTAATTACGCGCGGCGAGGGTTCATCGAACCACCTTCACAATTCTCTATTATTCCAACCTGGTATAGCGCGCGGAAAGAATGAACACCTGTATCTTTCCGTAACAGCTCTAATTTCCCTTATTTCATCGTGATAATCGTTCCTCCAAATGTAGGTCGGTGTCAACAAAATATTTTCGCATTCGGAGGAGAAATATCGTGGTATTTCGTGAGAAGATTCCGTCACAACGAAAAACGCCTTTCTTTTAATGATTTCCAGCCCAAATCCTGTATCATTTCTGTGACACTCTCCCCCATATTTCGCGATAATACAAAACGTGCTGCCTTTCATTGAACTTTTTCGATATATTCCGTCAGTCTTATCTGGTAAGGATCCCACACCGCGCAGCAGTATTCTAAAAGAGGACGGACAAACGTAGTGTAGGCAGTCTCTTTAATAGGTCTGTTACCTTTTCTAAGTGTCCTGCCAATAAAACGCAGTCTTTGGTTAGCCTTCCCCACAACATTTTCTATGGATTCCTTCTAATTTAAGTTGTTCGTAATTGCATTTAGTTGATATTACGGCTTTTAGATTAGATTGATTTATCGTGTAAACGAAGTTTAACGAGTTCCTTTTAGTACTCATGTGGATGACCTCACACTTTTCGTTATTTAGGGTCAACTGCCACTTTTCGCACCATTCAGATATTTTTTTCTACATCGTTTTGCAGTTTGTTTTGATCTTCTGATGACTTTATTAGTCGATAAACGACAGTGTCATCTGCAAACAACCGAAGACGCCTCGGATTGTCTCCCAAATCGTTTCTATAGCAAAGGGCCTATAACACTCCCTGGGGAACGCCAGAAATAATTTCTGTTTTACTCGATGACTTTCCGTCAATTACTACGAACTGAGAAGAAATCACAAACCCAGTCACATAACTGAGACGATATTCCATAAGTACGCAATTTTACTACGAACCGTTTGTGTGGTACAATGTCAAAAACCTTTCCGGAAAACCAGAAATAAAGAATCGATCTGAAATCCCTTGTCAATAGTACTCAACACTTCATGCGAATAAAGAACTAGTTGTGTTTCATAGGAACGATGTTTTTTGCTCATGTTTATTTGGACGAATGCTGGATGGACAGTAACCCAACGTGCGACAAATGCTGGCAAAAAAAAGAGATGTTGTGGGTGTCACTGCCTGCGGAGGCATCTCGAGCAGACTAATAGTTGGAAGTGTGGGTTCTGAAAACGGATTCGTTAGGCAGGCAGACCTAAAGTTCTGGGCCAAATCAACCAAGGGAAATCACCACTGACAGATGAACTATGGTAATTTCGAAAAACTGTTCGAAGAACTTGTACTTCCAAATCATCCTCCACACTCTTTATTAACCATGGACAATGCATCTTATCACAGCAGACAACTCAACAAACCGCCCTCCAAATACGATAGGAAAGTATCTATGATACAGTGACCGCAGAACAGAAAAATCCAATGTGGTAAGAGTATGACAAAGGAGGCATTGTACTCCCGGATTCGGGAGAAAAGGGTGGCAGCGAAGTCGTATGCAGTTGACATACTGCCAACAAGAAAGGACCACAAAATAATTCGGTTGCCGCCATACAATTAATATTTGAATGCCATCGAGCTAGCGTGAGCAAAAATACAGACTCTTTCAGGAGCGAAACATTACAGGTCACATGTCATCTGAAAATCTGTTAATCTTGCAAGCGCTTATTTTCAGACTGTTACTGAGGAAGACTGGAAAGGTTATTGCAAAAAGGTACAACAGCTTGAGCAGCAGTAGTGGAGGCCTGACGGTGTGATGAAAACAGCCATTGACAACCTCATTGTCGACGTCGACACCTCAGTGATGAGTCAGAGAAAACCATTACGTGCGAAAGTGAAACTGTTATTGCGTCGGAATTATCTGATACTTCAGCAAAATTGGCCTGCTTCATTCTTGTTTTATTATACAACTGTGTTAAACGTTATTATAGGTTTGCATCAGTAAATTTAAAAAATAAACAGTAATCCATCTTCCATTCCTAGTGTCGTAAATTGTTCTTTTACCTACTTCTAATTCCGCATTTATTTAGATATGGTAACTGATAATGTAGGATGCTAGTGTCTTTATGTAATATGAAATTACAACTAAATCAACAAACATGAAATGAATACCCTTAGCTACATAAAGGTGTTGATATAAGTCAACGGGAGCAGTTAAAAATGTGTGCCCCTACCGTACTCGAACCCGGGATCTCCTGCTTACATGGAAGACGCTCTATCCATCTTTTTTTTCCTTTTTAATTTCATTTTGTTCGTTTTCGTTCGTTGTATCTGCTCGTGGCAGACGTCGCAAAAATGGTTCAAATGGCTCTGAGCACTATGGGACTTAACATCCGAGGTCATCAGTCCTCTAGAACTTAGAACTACTTAAACCTAACTAACCTAAGGACGACACACACATCCATGCCCGACGCAGGATTCGAACCTGCGACCGTAGCGGACGCGTGGTTCCAGACTGAAGCGCCTAGAACCACTTGGCCACTCCGGCCATCGGACGTCGCAAGACACTCATTTCAGTTCGTCGTTGATCCATTAACTCAGTTTTTTTTATTACAGTGGGCAATTAACCCTCTGACCGGACACGCTGAGTTACCTGCCGGCGCCATCTGAGCCACCGAGGACGCAGAACAAAGTGCGACTGCAGGGATTTATCTCGGCCACGCCTCCCGTGAGAACCACATTCCCAACTTTTTGTCCAGCACTGTATTCGTAGTGCCCCTGCCCATTACACTCGTTACTCGCGGCTTTACCGATTCCCGTAACAGTTCGGCCAATGTGTGTGCATCCGCACAGAAGATCGTCAAATGAGCCTTAACTACATATATGCAGATGCTATCTGTTCTTTCGGACGTCCGAATATTTTTTTTAATATGTCAGTACAAACGGTGATCTCAATTCCGATAGCACAAAGTATTTAACTGACGATTAACATAGCTGCTTTTGTGGTAGTTTAAGAAACACGTTTGTGTTGCCTGCACTGAAACACGTTTGTGTTGCAGTACATGGAGGTGGAGCTCGTTCCCCTCCTAACCCCGCCTCTCCCCGTAGCAGCCGTAGTGTTCGCTCCCCGATCCTCACACAGCCCGCTGGGTGATGCCAAGTAATAGTTCGCGTGTACTAAAGTAAAATAAAATAGAAAAATGGCGTTTAAGGTAACCATTCTAGAGAAATGAACAATCCGGGTTCGAGTCCAAGTTAGGGATGGCGGTTATCCAGGAACAACTGGATTTCGATTGTATCGGTTTTCTCCACGCTAGTTTCGTCTCACTGCAAAATCCGTTGAAAGTAACTGGTATCTGAAATAACAGATTTTCCTTTTTCACTCCGCTTATTTCCTGCAGCAAACGTAGTAGTCGAACAAAGACTGAAGAATTTGGACTCTCACAGTTTCAAGATTCACAGAATCAAAACACCAGCATTAAATTAAATGGGGAAATGAGATGACCTTACCCATTCCCCTTCGCTGCCTCTCTCGAAAAACTGTAAGTGGTCGAATATAAATTACAAAAAAGTCAGCATTATTCTCCTGGTGATTCAAATTTTTTGAAACGATGCTCAAAAAACATGTTGGGGACCCGACCACCACATGAGTATTTCGAATAGTCTGTGATTTGGGAGAAAACTGAGGTTGAAAAACTGTTTTCCGTATTAATATGTCCGTTTCCAAGGGCCACTAGCACATAAAGACGTACATTAACAAAGGCAGCAGTTTTAGCAGCCGATGCTCTGTCTTTTCGCCTGCAGCGCGAGCAAACTCGCCTTGTTCAGTCCTTCAGCAGACACTAACATGACGCCATAGCACGACAAGATTATGACGAATCAATACCGAGACTCAGCACTGAAATTTGCTTTTAATAACGACTTTGCTGGATCAAAAGTGCCCAACAATGAATGATTTTTAAGACAAGACGCCAACATCCCAGCTGCTGTAATCGTCGGCATCCGGTTTTCGATTGTAAGTAGCATGGTCTAAATGAAACTTATCAAAGACGCTACATGTGACAGGGTTCTTCGAGACATGAAACAAGGATTCTGCTACTGCCAAGCAAGAGGAATTACAGCCAACCTTGAGTTTGACCATGCCGGATTCGGACTGCGCACTGTACACATATTCGAACTACTCTTCGAACTCCCGGGGGCAGACATCGGGACAGTACAGTGCAAGAACACGTGGCAGCAAAGTGGACGCAGTTTAAGACGTATCCATTTCTCAGTAGAGTACACCAGGGGCGCATCAAACTCCGACGCCACGTACCATCATACTTTCAAATAAGAGGCAGTTGTGCCTTAGGTATTTATGGCTGTCAACTTGGAATATGTTTAGGATGCAGCACAAAACATCTCCTGTGCTCCAGTGCCTCCAATGTCGGATCACACAACTTCCTGCATGGGACGTGGTACCTCCAGTGACACCGACAGTCCACCTGAAAACTTCTACAGCGGCGATCACGACGTCTCAGCCAGATGCAACAGGAAGACGTTGCAGTACTGGAACCACTGTTGGGAAACCGACGCCGGGACGACCAAACAGCCTGGTCAGTGGTAGAACTCCGTATAACATCTTCGATAGCACAGGACACTGCAGGCACCGTCGAGACAAGGATGACAATCGATACAACAGAAGCGTTTGTGCCGCCAAGGCGTGAGTTAACGCCATAGTTCGACGCGGAAGACCACATAGGAAAACTACACTCGTCGAAACGCCGAAAGAGACGCCGTAGGACAGTGTCGAAACTTGGTAGCTCCCACTCGCAGGAGGAAGAGGAACTGATCCGCAGGACGCTGACAATGACGCTGATCAGCAGGAAGGTTCCAGTGCTGGCTGCGAAGGCATTCGGTCCCTCCCTATCATCAAATAAGCAGACTTTCACACCCCCGTCGTGGCACGAGGACGTCGAGGCCGGGCAGGGACCGGATCTGGGGCCCGCTGAGGACTGACCCATACTGGAAGGGCCGCGGTCGGCCGGGTGTGACGTCACTCGCGAGGTCCGCTTCTGTCCACCATCGCCATAGATAACACTGCTCATATATCGCACCATCAGGCTTACTGCTTGGCCATGATGAATATCAAAATCCTTAGCTCTCCTGCTAAGATTCAACTACTAAGAGAAATAGTAGGAGCCACAGGAGTCAATTTTGCGTGCAAACAGACGCACTTCCGAAGTTCTATGACTACTCAACGTACGTAACGCCTGGTGGTTCCGCAGACAATAGAGTGGAGATTTTAGGGTGTGGAGGTATCGTAGCTACTTCATGACATATCTCCCCTCTGCACGAGAGCTGACGATCACGGCAGACGCTCTTTTCATTCATGGTCTTGCACCATCAGACACCAGGACAGGTTTTACTCCACAGACATCGCCCCCCTTTCTCGGGATGGTACGAGCACAGAGTCTTCGCCGGCTGCTTCAATTACGTCCTTTACTCCAAGGACCGAATCCCTCACTGTACGCCGTGTCCAAAACGAGATATGGTGATACACGATCTGCATTTGTGCGACGCGTGAGAACAGATACACGGGCATAGCCGGAACACACGCATTTTACCACACGTTCAGTGAGCTGACTGGATCGCATGTATGTGTCCCAAGATCTTGCACGGGAAGTCGTGACCTCCGAGTGGTGGCCTCTGACTTTCACTATTACAGTGGTTATATCTGCCCGATGCATCTGCACGCTCAACAAGATTGGCGTAGTAACCGCCTTTGGAAGACGAATGTAATACAACTCCACGGCCTGGACTGCGGTCGACAAGTCGCCGCAACGTGGGCCAACTGTGAACGTCACTCCTGATACCACTCTATTCTGGTGCGGTGGCTCCTCTGCGCCGAATCTGGTGCGGTGGCTCCTCTGCGCCGAAACGGTAATCTACAAGCTTCTTATTCAGTTTGGCAAGGATACGGTTGCGTGGCACTGGCAGAACCTGAACTTTCATTATGCAGTGCTCTGATATTTCGACGCTCTATTCCCATCGCCAGACAGACAACGAGAACGACACCAAATTAAGGATCACATATTATCGTTGACAAAGCACCAATTGAATGTCGCCGTGGTTCGCTCGTAATGACACGACCGAATACAGAGGTACCCGCCATGCACCACACCGTGGCGGACATACGCCGACACCATCGATAGTTAGTCACATGCTTAATTAAACAAGAGGGTCGCTCTTGCACGACCCAAGCAAACATAGTGACAGTTATGGGAAGTCTTATAAATGGTAGCAAGTACTATCTACAAGGCAAGAGAGAGGGCATTAATAGAGGGAATCTCTTTGGAGGAGGTGGAGGAAGTCTTGGGTAAGGTACAGTCTATTAGCCACCAGGGCCCGGTGGATTACCAGTCGAGTCTTACCCAACTTCCTGTAACGTTATGAGACGCCATAGGATTACAGTATTCCCAGAACTGTTTCCCCAGATTGCAAGTTGCCGCGTAACTTTGTTGAAGGACTTTACATGCGAGAACATTGCCACCGACGACTGCAGGGGCTTAATAGCGATCGCCCTGGTATGCCGCCTGCGAGCGGTGATCGTCTCCATTGATTTCAATTCGACCTTTAATAGAGTGCGCCACGACTTCTTCATATTTGTGATGGATCATATGGGATATCCGCTGAGGCTCATCGACACTCTTTGACGCCTTCTGACAGCAGCCAGTTTTCAGTTCAGGACAAGAGGTCTTTACGACGAAGCTGCCCCCATTTTGTTTAAACTGGACTGAGTGATACGCACAAGCTGCGAGTAGTCTCCTGAACATCAACAAGTCAGCGGCGATGGATATAGGCTGTACATGTTACTAAAGATTCTACGAGTGATGTTTTATCAGATTCTGCTCTGGGTCTTGAAGCAGCTGCAACGTGTGAAATACCTGAAACTCTACATGGCATCCAAACTCTATCACTTGGCACAGGTCCTCACCCTACCGGCGGCGAGAGATCGCAAAACAGGCGATTTTCAATTATTTCCTATCCACAGGACACGCTATGACACTATCATCCTCCCCCTACGCAATGGAGAGCTGGGACTGGTTATGTCCAGGCATGGGCGGCTGAGCAGTACGTGGAAACCATGGGCCATGCCTCTCACACGAGTCGTGTATTGGGGGTCCTGATGCCAGTCTCTCACGACTCGCTGGTGTCGGTGATGCAAGTTGCGACACAGCTCTGCCATGTATCGGCATTCATTATGGTATACAGCTACGTGATCTCGCATCTCTCCGCAACGCGCCCGCCAAAGGCTAAAGATTTTTACTCCGACCTTCCTCGGGCAGTTCCACATAACGTTGTACAAACCAAGTACCGGATTAACGGACTGCCCACTTTGCCCCGACTGTCATCTCCTGGGCATCGATGAACATCGCTGCACCAGCGTGTCGTCGTCTGGTGCTTGGCGACTGACGTCGAAAATCATAGCCCATTATCTTCGTGTCACACCTGACGTGACTGAACCTCATACCCTCCTGTATCTGGACGACTATTACTTTCCCCTCGTAATATATCACATGATTACGTGGTTCAACGGATTAATCATCGACTGCATCTTTGGCGAAGGGGAGGAAGAGGAGCTAGACTACTGGTGGTACCTCCAAAAGACTCACAACGCTTTTGAATACACACCAAGGTACCATACATTCCTTGCAAATTATTTATGCAATGTGAGATTTGAAACTTCCCCGGCGTACATATTGTTCCACAAAATTTCGGGCGAACTGCCGGATGTTTGCAACTTCCTGCCACAATATTTCGGCGCAGAGTCTTCTGGCCATCTTCAGGTGATACTGGCGAAAACTCCCTGATCTCTGGTATTTAAGGCCCCTCCGGCACATGAGTGGTGGATTCACTTGGCGTTACGCGTGCGCTACTTGAGAGCGTTCGATTCTGCTGCACCGCGCGCCTTCCGTGGTGAAAACTCGCCGCATTGATATCAATTCGATTATCTTCCCGCCGTTCCATCACATAACTACGTCGACTACGGAGCACACGAAGTTTTTCGATGACTGGATTCCATGCCGAATTCAATTGGTAACCGCCGTCACGATTAATAAGAGACTCATTGCCAGACAACCGTATTTCCAGGGATTCATTAATAATAGAACTCCGAAAGGTAGACGTATGGGCCACAATTTTTGTCTCATTGTATTTCATGGCACGACCAGTGGAAATACAGTGTTCAGTGATGGCAGACTTACAAAGCTGAAGAAATGGCTCTGAGCACTATGGGACTCAACTGCTATGGTCATCAGTCCCCTAGAACTTAGAACTACTTAAACCTAACTAACCTAAGGACATCACACACACCCATACCCGAGGCAGGATTCGAACCTGCGACCGCAGCAGCAGCGCGGCTCCGGACTGGAGCGCCTAGAACAGCACGGCCACCGCGGCTGGCCAAGGCTGAAGAAGGCGAGTATGCTGATGTTCTACAATGCGATCCTGCACAGTACGTGTCGTTTGCCCTGTATAAAATTAGTATTCTGCCTATTTGTGCAGAAATATTACCAATATATGGTAAACAGGCAGTCGTTTTAAAGGCCTCTTCCTCTTCTTCTCTCCGTCGTTTACAGGTCTTCAGAAATACAGTCTGCAGGTGCTGCATTTCCGATTGCAAACTATCAGTGTCAGAGATGACGTGGGCACACAGGCCTTTACTTGCACGCCGCTGGTTGTCACCATCCGGCACAAACGATGGGTGGTTTGAAGACATTGATTCACCGAGCCCACGTCATCTCTTTAGCCAGCTTTCTGTACCTACAACTATTTGAGCTTCAGTGCTTTCTATTAGGGCTTGGAGCTCTGGTTCTTTCCCAACACAGCTACAGCAATTTAGAACTACAATATCGATTGTTGCTACATCTATCTTTCTGTGTTTTACCTGTCCTCTTTTAGATGGACGCCCTTTCTGTGGTTTCCCGAGACCCTCTAACCTAAAAAAACGCCGAGTCCCTTCCATGAAGCCACCGCTGCCCATTTAGACGCTTCCTGTGTCTAGTGGACTCCTGACCTATTAAGTGTAACCCGGCGACTCACAACCCAATGGTGCAAGTCAAGGAATCTGCAGCCTAAACGGTCACAGAACAGCCAAAGCCTCTGATTCAGACCCTGCATTCGGCTCTGCACCAAAGGACCACAGTCGCTTCTATCGACGATGTTACAGACGGTGAGCTCCGCCTTAATCTTGCAAGCAAGTTTGAGAGTCTTTACCATTTCTGCTAGCCACCCGAAAGCTGAGAGAATCTCCTCCAATCTAAAGCAACACATTTGTACATGAAATTGGTACCGACATGAACCACCATCTGCAGTTGAGCCATCTTCCTAAGTGACCCCATTACAAGCCTAACGTTGGAGCTCCCAACTACCAGCAAGCTCACCCTTTGTGAATGTCTAGGCCTTGCGGGCCGAGAAGCTTCCTCTGGAACAGGATGGACGACTGCATCTGGCTTTAGAAACAGCCTGCCACAGATAACACCCGAAACCTTTTCGTCAAACGAACCAGAGAGGCACTAAGTTCGTCCCTCGGAAAGTATTTCGCTGCCTGCCAGACTTCGGAATGATCTCCCACTCGACCATGGGTGAGGGGTCAACCTCAGTGCAGGCAGTACCTGGCCACAGCAGCGGACCGATTGGGGGACACGTGGGACGTGCTCGACGTCCCTCGCATCCCCGCGTCCGACCCCCGATAGTGATGCCCCTTGGCAGCACCCTCAAGCTGTGTGACGGAAGCCAACACCGCCTGGAGGTGTGAGCGAAGGGTCACAACTCAGCTCGTATCTGTACACAGCAATCACAGTTCCTACCCATTACTGAAGTCGCTCTGTTTGAAGCTCTTAAAAATATGTAACAAACGCACGGTGCACTCTCCTTATTAGCAGCAGGGACTCGAGGTGCTCTCTCACTCATGCTTTAACCGACACATAATAGAGTAAGAACGATATTAGCCGTGAGTCAAAACTGTCAAGTTTAATGAAAGACAGTCTAGATGATACATCTTTCATGCGAGTAGGAGTAGAGATTCTCTCTGCATGATTCGCCCCGAGTTATGGCAGTAACCTGCCTTGTGTTTTATTGACACACTGCGGAGACTGCACTACAAAACTGAGAAATGGTTTTCAGGAAAGACGATTTGTAGCCAAGTGACAAGCTCTTATCTTTATTAATGAGGCTATTGACTCTGGAAGTGTCTTTAATTTGGCGTCAGTGATATCCTTTTGAAAGAAATTACTTATTCACAAATCGAATGCAAGATTAGGTCTAATTGCGCAGGAACGCCACGTGTTGGTATGAGACGAAAAATGGTTCAAATGGCTCTGAGCACTATGCGACTTAACTTCTGAGGTCATCAGTCACCTAGAACTTAGAACTAACACATCCATGCCCGAGGCGATATTCGAACCTGCGACCGTAGCGGTCGCTCGGCTCCAGACTGTAGCGCCTAGAACCGCACGGCCACTCCGGCCACAGTATGAGACGAAGGTCAATGGTTCTTCGCTGTCGATGAGGTATTTTACACAATAAGATTTTCTGTATGGTGTGGTCCACTGATGTGTCCACTACGAATTCAAGTTAACTCTAACCCGTGCCTTTAACACTTGCACCATACTGACTACAATTTCAAATACGATAAACAGCATTAAGCGAGGCCGACCATTCACCTCGGCAATATTTCGTAACGAGGTCGTAAGCCGCCCCATGGCGTATATGACGGATAGCGATCTTTCACGCGAAGCTTAACGCTGTCAGGCGCCGATACACAAAGCTCAGTGCCTCTCTACACGTACATATACGGCCGTTTCAGGCGTTTGCCTTAGCTGACACACGCGCTTTGCTTTCTAACTGTAATTTCCTGTCAATCACCTGTAAGATTTGTATCGTCTTCATGCTGCCTTAAATGTACCATAATTTTCACTAACATTAGTAAACACACTCTCTGTAAAGTATGAAGCAGGGTCACACTACTTAGCAAAGCAAGGTCCAGAGGACACCAAGCTAAGTTCAGTTGAATTGGCCACAAAGTTCTGACATCTGGGGACCACACGGTTTGCTATCAGGGACATTTCTAAAGACCTGGAACACAATGGAATATGTTGACAGAGTAATACCGACGTCAACCGCATGAGCTTACATTGAAATAATTCTATGGCGACAGGGGAAAACTGTTGCCGGAGGAGGATCGAACCCGCTTTTGGCGCTTCACGCCAGCAGTCGACTTAACAGCTTCGGCTATCCGGGCACTCTTCACGTCCAATCCAAATTTCCAGCTTGTCACACCCTATTTTCGTAGCGCCCTCCTGTCCGTTTTCCTTACTGCTCGCAGTATCTCGCATGATTCTCACAACAGGTCGGACTAGCGTGCACCCACACTCAAGATATCATTATATGAAGTGTCGTCAAAGCTAAGAAAGTACTATTATGTGTCTATTCTTTCGTACATGTCTCTTGCGGGCATCATGCGAAACGCTGTGAGCAATGGGGAAACTGGACAGGGGGCCTACAGAGGTGCAACAAGTTAGGAATTTGTGTTGAATGGGAAACGTGCTCAGATAGCCAACGTAGTTATGGCGACCGCTCGCATAAAGCGTAAATCCGGGTTCGCTCCCACTCCGACACAAATGTTTACGTGTCACCACTTAATTATTTTAGTGTACTCAAGCGAATGACATCATATATATGGTTGCGGAATGCTGAGTGTATTGTGTGTCCGAAAGAACAGACATCACAAATAAAATAGTAATACACTGGAATTCCTGTACCACAGTACCGTGGCAGGCCGCAAGAACAGCAAAACAAAATGGCACAGTTCGTAGATAAAGCGGATTATCATGCGGTAATTCCTTTTCTGCGTTTGGCGGGGAACAACACAGAAAAAATCTGTGCGATTTGTCAGAAGTGTAGGAAAACAATACATCGTCATATTACACAGTGGTTCTGTACTGCAGACACTTCCAGCGTGGTCAAACCTGACTGAACGACGAAGAACGAAGCGACAAACAGTCTCTTTCTTGAGAATTTGAAATCGCTAGTGAAATGGATGCCTTGGAGCCCCAAGAGTGGCATATCACAAGCGAGGCGATAGCTAAAAAAGTGAAAATCAGGACAGGTTGGCACCCGCAGGTGTCTGCGACTGCTCCTACCCTTTCAAAGATTCCTCTGAATCGGGTCTGTAGAGGAAGTGTTGCAGCTGTGTTAGGCCAATCCAGATGACTCCCTTAGCCGCCTGATCACTTTAGACTAGTTCTGGGTTTATCAGCGTGACCCCGAGGCCAAGCAGCAAACCAAGCAGTGGAAACACGTTGATTCACTTAGCCGGGAAAGGGGGAATCCAAGTATTACTGGGCACCGCTATGCTGATTCTCCGCTACCGTGTCGTTGTGTGAACATTATGCTCATAAGGCACAAACCTCCACTGGAACACGACTCCAGAACCTCGAGGTGAGGTCACGTGGGGCTGTCAGTTTCAAAGACGAAGCAATGCAAGAAGCTGTTCAAGATAGTGTCTTTCAACCATGACAATGCTCCATCTTCTTCTGAAGTCACATATAGTGCTTTTTTTTTGTACATCAAATTTTCCTTCAATCCACGTAATTTTCCTGACATGGCACCCCGTGACTTGTTTCTCTTTTCACGGATGGAGTAACCACTAAGTGATGGACATTTCCAGAATTATGATGAGGTGAGCTATGAGGTGGAATGTTTCCTGAAATCCAGAAGGCATTCTACAATTAAGCCATCCATCGATGACACGTTGATGTCCTATACCACAAGTGGGCCGAGGTTTTGCGCCTGACGTGGAGCGAGAGTGAGTCAGTGGAGCCTGTGCTACGTAGATTACAGGGCAGGGCGTGTGCAGGAGTGCCGTGCTCGATCCCGTGCGGAAAAATATTAAGTAACGAGCGAGATTAATTTGGTATTTTATGAAAGACCATTTAACAGAAGGCGACCGTGTCCAACCGAACAGCAATGGCTAAGTGAGAAGTGACCATGGAACATGAGTATTTGTGACTGTGGTGTGAATGGTGAACAGCCAAGGTATGGACGTTTTGCTTATGGATACACAGAACATTTCAAAACTGGACCGATAAACTTCGAGGAGATGTAGAAGGTGTTTAGTGGAACAAAATGGGGATAGGAAGCGATGGTCGGAAACGTCATCCAACGATGCTGCAGAACCTCGAAGTTACACACGCCGGCGCTTGTACATATATGTATACAGGGTCTTACCGTAAGGTGTTACATACTTTCAGGAATGATGGGTAAGGATAAGTGTACCAATTTGAGTTAAGGGATTCTGGGCCAGAAATGAACGAGTCGAAAGTTATAAGGAGCATCGTAAAATCAATACGCCTGACAGTTGAATACATGTGCCGGTACTGTTTTTGCTAACTCCTTAAAGTTTGTCGTTGCTTTTCTTTGGGTGTGGGGGGGGGGGAGGGGGAGGCGGGGCATCCTGTATTTGGAGGAATGCAGGACAGATAGGCTGAACTATATAGCCGTTAGTGTGTTGTAGAACAAAAAACTGCGTTTCGTTTTATCAGTCAGGATAGGCAACATTCAGAGGAAGAAAGTTCAGTCAACAAGGGCTCAAAAATGCGTACCTGAAGAGGTGTGAGCACTTGTTCATATTCGCTACTACGAAACACATCTCCTCCAATGAATATGTCCGCAGTTCGTGGTCTAGTGGCTAGCGTTGCTACCTCTGGATCACGGGGTCTCTGGTTCGATTCCCTGCCGGGTTGGGGATTTTCATTGCGTGGTGACTGGGTGTTTGCGTTGTCCTCATTATTTCATCATCATCATCATTTGTGACTGTGGCTAGAGTGGACTGTGTAAAAAAATTGGACTGTCTAAAAATTGGGACTTCGTGCGGGCGCTGATGACCACGCAGTTGAGCACCCCCCCCCCCCCCCCCAAACCAAACATCATCATCATGATCTAATAAACAAAGGCTCATAGCAGTTAAGGTATGATTTTCGTAGCCAATGTTTACTGGGTTTTCTTTCTTGTTTTGATCCCTAAAACCTCCTCCCAGAATGTGGAAAGCAAAAGGCTTGCTGTACAAGATATATGCAGGCAACGGCGCCTATAACTCTGGAGCGTCGTCGGGTGACGTTTCTGAGAGCGTGTCTCTATCCTCCTTTTCTTCCTCAAGACACCTTCTACATTCCCTCGAAGTTCATTGGTGTAATTCTGAAACACCCTGTTGAATAATAAAATATTAAGAAATGCGAAGTGTCACTGGACTTAAGTAATGAGGAGTTGGATGTGCGGTTATACCACCAAGACTTAAATACAAATTAGAAACGTAACCACGTACCTCGTTTGCAGCCACGCAAGAAGAAATGTACTGTATGGATCAACCGTCGTGCCATACACGTATTAATAGATGGGTGTACTGATGTTAGGAAGTATAACGTATTTTAGACTAGAGTCGCAATTGGAGAAGGTACGATGTAACCGCCGAGAGACCCAGAACATGTACACTGCGTGGCTGAAAATGAAACTGGAGATGCGGCCAGAAATCGTGAGCTGGCGGTATCATCGCAATACTTAACCCCACTGCGCCATTATTCCCTATGATAGTCGATTTCTTTTCAATAATAATACTTTTTTCTTTTTCATATTCAATGCTGTCACTATGATAACACTTCCTGATTTAAAAATTTATGGTGAGATCAATGTTCTATAGTGATATAAAACATCGCAAGTGGTCAACATAAATTTGGCTTTCTGGATTTACTTTATTTCTTTTAATGGTTTATTACTTTGTGGGCAATTTTATTATGCAATTTCTTAATCGTATATTTTATGTCTTTTTGTTTACGTAGTTTTTACGTTGTGACTCCCTGTAAGAGGTAAGAAAAATTAAACTGTTCGTGGTGCACATTATTATCACTGCTTGCCTTTTCGAAGTTTAAAATTTATTTATTAATTTTTTGACACACCTACTCGGATAATGAGTATGACGACAGTATGGTAGATGAAGGGCCTAACTACACATTTTAAAATTACGCTATAGACCACACTTTGCTGTCATAGAGCAATTTTGTAAATTTCTCTTGCACTGTTGGTCTATGTACTGGAATTTTTTTGATCATAGGATGGCCCGAGGGTGGTACAGTGAACCTAAACTGGCACACAGTTGGAAAAATGAAAAACACAGCAATATACTGCAATAGATATTATTTTAAAGTATGTTAGTCGTCGCTGTTCCAACCGACAGTATGCCAAGAATATGTAGAGAAGAATTAGAACGAAATTTGGTTTTCGAGTGTTGAGAAGAAATATGGTGAATTTGTGCGAGGAAGAAAAGGAAATGAGTTTCATGGAAGGCAACATGGAAAAAAGTACGAGGTTTTTCTCGTATGTAATCAATAGCTGCGTTTGCAATGACGAGCACAAAGCAAGGCGATGGAATCTCAAGAAGCTGAACTTTTCAGAGATAAGATCTGCAGCGAATAAACAATATTACCTGTTTCTAACAGAAGGAAGCGAGAAAACTATCAAAATTTTAAGAAGTTTCGCCAAACAACTAGAAATTATACAGGAACTACAGCGAAGAAAGTAAAAATGAAACCTCGTGAACTTCTAACTACGTATGTGATACCACAAACAATGAAAGACTAAAGCAAGAACGAACAACGATAAATACTAGCTGTAGAAGTGGAAAAAGACGCTGTGAAAAGCATTGTAAAAATATAGTGGAGACACGGTCAAAGTACAATAATAAATGAAACTATAGGGAATATGGTGCTATGTTTATTTGTAGTAGTTGACTGTCAATAATGACCAAGAACCTTAGTGAAGGGATATATACAGTAGTAATTTTGAAAAAAGTTTTTAGCAGCCACAATGAGCAGTACTCAGAAGTTTTTAGTTTTAGGCACGTGTCTGCGTAAAAAATAGAAAGTCTGTAGGCGTGTGTTATTACCCAACGACATACACACATCAAAAAAACTTTTCCATCACCAAGGTCCCGATACTTCCGAAATCTGTACAGAAAATTGGAATAGAGAGCAACTTAAACATAATTTCTGCCCTTTTTTATTGCTCATGAAAACGACGCATTGCATGTTGTACCACCATACAGCTAGACCTTCAGAGGTGGTGGTACATACTGATGTACACACTGGTACCTCTAATACCCAGTAGCGTTTCCTCTTGCATTTATGCATGCCTATATTCGTCGTGGCATACTATCCACAAGTTCATCAAGGCACTGTTGGTCCAGATTGTCCCACTCCTCAACGGCGATTAGGCGTAGATCCCTTAGAGTGGTTGATGGGCCACGACGCCCATAAACAGCCCTTTTCAAAATGGTTCAAATGGTACTGAGCACTATGGGACTTAACAGCTGACGTCATCAGTCCTCTAGAACTTAGAACTACTTAAACCTATCTAACCTAAGGACATCACACACATCCATGCCCGAGGCAGGATTCGAACCTGCGACCGTAGCGGTCGCGCGGTTTCAGACTGAAGCGCCTAGAACCGCTCGCCACTCTTGCCGGCCCTTTTCAGTCTATCACAGGCATGTTCGATAGAGTTCATGCCCGGAGACGATGCTGGCCACTCTAGTCGATCGATGTCGTTATCCTGATCGAAGTCATTCACAAGATGTGCACGAAGGAGGCGCGAATTATCGTTCATGAAAATGATGAAAATGAAGGCCTCGCCAATATGCTGCTGATATGGTTGCACTATCGCTCTGAGGATGGCATTCATGTATCGTACAACCGTTACGGCGCCTTCCATGACCACCAGCGGCGTACGTCGACCCCACATAATGCCACCCAAAAATAACAGGGAACCTCCACCTTGTTGCACTCGCTGAATAGCGTGTCTAAGGCGTTCAGCCTGACCAGATTGCCTCCAAACACGTCTCCGACGATTGTCTGGTTGAAGGCATATGCGACATTCATCGGCGAAGAGATCGTGATGCCAATCCTGAGTGGTCCATTCGGCATGTTGTTGGGCCCATCTGTACCGCGCTGGATGGTGTCGTGGTTGCAAAGATGGACCTCGGGCCATGGACGTCGAGAGTGAAGTTGCGCATCATGCAGCCTATTGCGCACAATTTGAGTCGTAACACAATGTCCTGTGGCTCCATCAAAAGTATTATTCAACATGGTGACGTTGCTGTCAGGGTCCCAAATGGTTCAAATGGCTCTGAGCACTATGGGACGTAACATCTGAGGTCATCAGTCCCCTAGAACTTAGAACTACTTAAACCTAACTAACCTAAGGGCATCACACACATCCATGCCCGAGGCTGTCAGTGTTCCTCTGAGTCATAATCCGTAGCGGTCATCCACTGCAGTAGCAGCGATCCAACCGCGGTATTAACCGTCGAGACATGGTTGAACTACAGACAAGAGCCGTGTACCTCCTTCCTGGCGGAATGACTGGAACTAATCGGCTGTCGGACCCGCTGCATGTAATAGGCGCAGCTCATGCGTGGTTGTTTACATCTTTGGGCGGGTTTAGTGATATCACTGAACAGTCTAAGGGACTGTTTCTGTCACACAGTATCCATAGTCAACGTCTGTCTTCAGGAGTTCTGGGAACCGGGTTGATGCAAAACATTTTTTGGTGTGTATGTGAACCGTCGCTTCAGAGGGTAGCGATTTAATGCTAGAAATGAGTATGCACAACACTGGCTTCCGACACTTATTAGGTCCAATAGGCAATGAGGCATATGTTAACGGTAGTAATGACACGGTTAGGAAGAGCTGATGCCAAGCAGTGCATCATAGTTTCATCTCCCGACGAAAGAAGAGACTGCATTCAAATGCAGAGTGGCACTGCAGAGCGAGTTCTGCTGGTCAGCGAGCAAGGATTCACGCATTAGCTGAAAACAACCGATGGAGGGAGAGATATCAGTAGGAGGCATGATGTTTTACACCAGAAGAAGTCAGTGATTCACCACAGATCAGCTGGGAGCAGGAGGTGCAACATAATGCAGGTGCACATAACGCAATGCCGCACCATAACGGTGGGTGTGGTGAACGAGCTGGCGGCACCGCCCCCTTTGCTAAACAGTGTGTCAGTCTTCAAAGTTTAAAGAAAATGCCCTACAGAATGCACTAAATTACTGTGTGTCTTTTTTTCCTTTTCAGGACATTGATATTCTGTTATTCATGTTGCTGTGCATTTCATATTGTTGTGTATTTCGCATATGTTTAATCCTTCTACAACTTGCAACATAAAATAAAGCTGTCTTTGAGCCAGCAGACTCCATATGACACACATTTTATGGTGATTTGAGAAGTTATAAAATTTCGTCAATGCTAATGAAAATTGATTGTGGTGCATGTTTGCAGTGTTTGCGCTTTTATATCAGTTGTTTTCTTCATTTACTAAGTGTTACGAGGTTTGCTTGGTTGGATTTAGCTACATTGTAAAGTTTTGAAATTTTATCGTTATTAGGGTTCCGTACCTCAGTTGGTACAAACGGAATGCTTATTGTATCACCGTGTTGCCCATCGACGAGTCAGACTGTCCGATTGTTATAAAACATTTTTCTCAGAATTGGGTAGACGTATCAAGTTGATATTTATGTTACATACTGACGTCTATAGTGCCTTGCAGGTGCAAAAGATTTAAGTTTCTACGTTAGCGCAATCCAAAGATCTGAGTCACATCACATCACATCAAGGGATCACCAATTTAGTACTGGAGGGCAGCGTGGAGGGTAAAAATCGTAGAGGGAGACCAAGAAATGAATACACTAAGCAGATTGAGAAGAATGTAGGTTGCTGTAGGTACTGGGAGATGAAGAAGCTTGCACAGGATAGAGTAGCATGGAGAGCTGCATCAAATCAGTCTCAGGACTGAAGACCACAACAACAACAACACATTTTGATACACGCAAACTCAGTAAATGTAAGCTTCTAAGTCAACGCAATCAAAAGATACGGCGATTTACATATTTTTATACTCGCAAGCTAATTCATCAAAAACTATACAGTACTTTCCGTTCATACAGACTCATGATAGCTGGCAAGAAGCGAGGTTCAAAGCCACAGTCAAACATAAAAATCGGAAAATTGTTAATTTGTAATTATATCACACCAAAAAATATTTTTCTTTTGTAATTTGTTACCGTACTCTCTGCCCGTCTTTCTATTAAGACGCCTTTTCACAGCATTGAGTAGACGTATATGTTTCCTATAATGATATCGACTACAGGCAAAAAATCGTCGTGATTTTCAATTCCCAAGATGGATGAAGTATCTATATACGTAATTAAATTAGTATTGAGTCTGCCATTGTGATCATAGTTTGTATTTTTAACATTTACAAGGCATTTCTTGCAGATTTTGCATGGTTTGTGAGCTTCACTTTGAAAACATTTGGGGACCTCATCATTAATTCTCAGGACTTGTTTTTTTTTTATTTCCAGATATCCTTGTTTCTGAATTTTGGAAACATTTGGCAGGGACATGTTATGGTACGGGTTCTGAGCCTTTGAATGACAGATGGATTCTGTGTTTAATTCTCCGGTGTAGCAACGTCGATGACGTGGGGCTGCCTCACACTACAAGCAGGGTGTGGTTTGGCACCTGCCGATACTTGCTGCGCGAGCGACGCAGTCGAGTCTTCAGAGAGCCTGCGGGGCGGGCCCCGGCGCGGAGCGCGCTGCGCGTATAGGCACGGACACGTATTACGTAATAATGAGATTAATTTCGTATTTTACAAAAAAAAGTAATAGAACAGCAATAGCTAATTCAGAAGGAATGTGATATACATTTGATTGTGCCTGCAGTGTGAATGTTGATTAGACAAAACACTGGCATTTTCCTTGTGCATAATAAATAACAATTATTTAATATGTGTTTATCTGCAAGAAAACCTTGTCATTCTCTAAAATAATGTATTTTGACATAAAATGCCCTCCTGTGCTGTTAATAATATTAAAACCGATGCCTATTAATCTGACAGCAAAATAACTCAAACATTTTTATAACATCAAATTTATACGCAGTTGCGAATATCGAAACGGCCAGACCCAAACTTCCAAATTTCGTCAACCATGTGTCTATAAGTTGAACTCGTATATTCATTACGTATATTTCCCTACAGGGGCGACATGTTAATGAACGATTCGTGCATCTTGTCGGCGGATTAATAAGATATTCCTGCATGCCCGAAGGAACTTTGCACTGTAATTCGGAATAACACACGCATTAGAATATTGTACTCGTATTTATCCGCCGACACCGTGCAAGTCAATATCCCCTAAAACGTATCGGAATATTCATTATGGAAATACGGGTTGTTCACACTTGGTTGACGACATGTGGAAGTTTGGATCTGGCCCTGAGCTGGAAGAGAGATCTGGTTTCGAGTACCAGTCCGGCAGAAATTTTCAATGTCGTCGTTTCATTACGCAGCTGATGTTTGTCCATATCGCAACTGCGAATACATTTCATGTATTTCATAAAGTCTGCAGTACGCCCCACGCCCCCGGTAGCTGAGTGTGTGCCGGCACGGTAGCTCAGCGTGTTCGGTCAGAGAGCTCTGTAATCAACAAACTGAGTCAAAAAACCACCGATCAATTTGAACAGATGTCTTGTGACGTCCGCCCAGACCAAAAAAAACGAACTATGCCGAATAAAATGAGTAAAAATAGAATCAATTCTAATTCTAAGGGCCCGGGTTGGATTCCCGGCTCAAATAAATGGTTCAAATGGCTCCAAGCACTATGGGACTTAACAGCTAAGGTCATCAGTCCCATAAACTTAGAACTACTTAAACTTAACTAACCTGAGGACATCACACACATCCATGCCCGAGGCAGGATTCGAACCTGCGACCGTAGCAGCAGCGCGGCTCCGGACTGGAGCGCCTAGAACCGCACGACCACCGCGGCCGGCATTCCCGGCTCGGTCGGAGATTTTTCTCCGCTTAGGGACTGGGTGTTGTGTTGTTCTACTCATCATCATTTCATCCCCATCGACGTGCAAGTCACCGAAGTGGCGTCAAATCGAAGGACTGGCACCCAGCAAACGATCTACACGACTGGAGGCCCTAGTCACACGACATTCTGATTTATAAATGGCTGCAGTCTCCCGTCGCAGTGCCTGTTCTTTCGGAATTGCATGCATCTCCAAAAGAATTTTACACCGTAATTAGGAATAAAACAGATACTTCAATATTGTATTTTTATCATAATATACCGAGGAGACAAAATCTACTTGATTAAAAATTCCTACAACTCTGCTTTGTGTACTAAGAGAGAGCGAAAATATACCCAAAGTTTTTGCTTTGTGCGGCATTGTGAAAACAATCGAAATCGTTTCTAGTTTTCCATTATATTTCTAGAAAAACTCCAATATTACTCGTAAATTTCCCCTACATAATTCAGGCAGGTTTATACGTGAGGAAGTGAAAGAGGAGTACTGATTTCACTTATTACACAATTTTCATTATATTCATTAAAACATACCGATACCTTCATCTCCGTTGTGTATTGAATAGCGATGATACAACTAACTTCATTTATTACCTATTTTTTATTAGATTGATTAAAACATTCCGATACCTTCATCTCCTTTGTGTATTGAATAGAAATGACACTGTAAGTGTTGTGTTAGAATCGATGGCAAAAGTTTAATGGGACTTTGTAATGCTGGATACAGTTTTATTTATTTATAAACACCATTCTTTTTTGTTTCTTTCATGTCATATTTCACAAAACGTCTACTGTTTCATCAAACATGTAATTACACTCATTTTGTAATGTATATAAATTTATAAATGTAATAAATAAATTTATAACCTTGAGCAATATCTGCTACAAGTGGAGTACGTTATGCCTTTATGGTATAGGATTTGAAGGCTTTTGTTTCTTCGAAAACGAATGACGCTGGACGAGTACTTGTTCGAATAACAGACGATGAAGATCTAATTCCAACCCTGTTACTATCGTCTCCAAAAAAATTCTGGAAGAGAAATATTATATCATTATACAGAGTCGCAAAAAAAATTAATAATAATAACAGTTACAAACATGAAATAGGTGTCGGACTATGGAGAGCACCGTTCGTAAGCTGACTTCCAGCAAGTTTCTCAACACCACATTCAGATTAAGTATAAATTTTTATTTGTGGGACATCCACAACGGTCTGTAACGTGTTCATCGTAAACGAATCCACCACAGTTGTAAAATAGTTTTATTGACCGTCGTTTTACACGACAGACGTCGATAAATAATAACTGAGTTTCAGGGCTTTAACCTATTCATCAGGTGTATCTGAAATCAACGTAAAACAATAGTTGTTACCTACTTCTTTAATCAAAAAATTAAAATTTAAAATTTAAAAATTAAAAAATCAGATGAAATAACTAAAAAGACCTAGCGCTAGTAGGACGTCATGTCCATGCCCAAGCAACTACTAGACAAACATCTATTGTATACGGACCGTCATAAAAACATCCAAAATTGTGGCTGTATAAGACCGCAATGTTCAAGCACGGCCAGGAAAAATACCTCTTGTCCCAAACTTGTTTCCGGGAATGCATGGTCTGCAAGAGTAAAATACCACAGCGAATTAAGTGGAGGTCACACGCTATACCGAAGTTAATCTAAATAACAACCCTGAGCTCCAAACAGTAAATCAGCTATGAACGTGATATGGTGAACCACGAGAAAACAACGCTAACATTCCATGCTAACACTTACAAATGCTGGTACAGTGCGCCTTTGTGACCAGCGTGGCTACGCCATGAGGACTGAGAAGTAACGCTGCGGGCTGTATTCATGTACTGATAAGGGGCGCATAACACGGCACGTGGAGGAACTAGAGTAAAATACGTCAAATGCCGGAAACTAATACAGAAGAGATTTAGGTAGTGGCTGTCAAATATGAGAAATTTTTGGTTTAGTAAGCAAATAGGAAAAAGCAGCGTGACTAATAACAGAAGAGTTGCAACAAAGCAACAGACCCATGATACAAAATGCGTAAATAATAGCATCAGCCAAAGACCGAAGTGCATAAAAATGCCAGAATCTACATCCGATAGCAGAAGACCCCAAACTTAATAAATGACGGGCTATGAACCCGTGAAACAAAAATGGAAAAACTTTCAAAAGTTTAAACAATTTTAGGCAATTTTAAGAGATTAAAATAAGATACATCCGAACGTGATTGTTAAAAGCATTGTACAGAGTTGTTCAATAGATTGTTATACTTGAGCTCAGCTTGCTCGTTAAGAGCAGTGTCAGGATTGTTCAATTTAGGTTTGAAAATCTCGATTCTTCCAAAATGGGTAAAATCAAGCCCTTGGGATAGACGTGAATTATAGAAAGGTCCTCCTTAATACTCCATGCACTGATTTTGCTGATTGGAGCTTGTCAAAGTTACATTTCTCCTTAATCCTAGCCTGAAAACATCTCCGAGATGTCTGATGTCGCGCCAGTCACATGTTGGACGCTTTATATTATAAACGTCTCTTCTACTGTATTCTTGGCGAACAAGACGTTACCCACCATTATGAGGAATAAAGAAAGCAGGCATAATATTTAAGTACTTCAATTACTTCCCCATTTTCTATGATATAATAGCGTAATAGGGAATCATAATACACTTCTCCCCTATATCCTGTGGATATCGTTTGTCAATGTATTCCTCAAAGGTCTATCGGCAGCGTTGGCAACCAAACATATAGTGCAAGATGAGATTGCATCTAAATCTGCAGTTAGTCTCTTCCCTGGGTTTCAAAACATTACTGACATACCTTTATTGAACAGGAGGCAGCAGTTGCAAATAAAGGACTCTCTCCTGTAGTAGTAATGAGGTATTTACATAGAAATAAGCGTAGTGTCTTATTGATCGTATCACAGTGGCATTAGATCTCCCTGAAGTTTTACCAGTTCACGAAAATAAGGTGGCTGTTAAAGTTAAAAACGCCATAGTGTCCCATGATAATAACAGTGCAAGTAAAAATTGGGATAATCGTCATGATATCATTAAGAGTAAACTCCGTCCGAACAGGCCTCAGAAGGCCCAAGTTATTGACCGACTGCCGTGTCATCATCTTCCGACAGGCGTCACTGCATGCAGGTATGGAGGATCATGTGGTCAGCAAGTCGATCTCCCGGCCGTTGTCAGTCTTCTTGACCGGCGCCGCTACTTCTCGATCAAGTAGCCCCTCAATTGGTCTCAAAAGGGCTGAGTGCAGCCCACTTGCCAACTGCGCTCGGAAGAGCGGACGGTCACCCATCCAAGTGCTAGCGAAGCGCGTCAGCGCTCAACTTCGGTGATCTGAAGGGAGGACACTTAACACTGCAACAGGGCCGTTGGCAGTATCATTAAGAGCAGCGTTTATAAATGAATAAATAATTAATGGAGCACTTACAACATGTGTGGATAAAGGGGGGGCTACTGTTTTTCTATTCTAAGCTGAATATGAGCAAAAAGTTATGACTTTATTGTGAATAATAATACTATGTGAGTTACGTTTGATCCAAAGAATTTATTTTTATGAGAAGTCAAAACCGCGTTTCTAGGTCTAAGTTTAGCACTGGGTCTGCGCCTAAAGAATAGGGTATTACCGACGAACCCAAGAAACCCTACACTTAAAGGTGTGCTGAAGATCCATAAGCAATGCACCCCTCTTAGGTCAGTTATTGATTTGTAGGAAGCCCAGGCTATGAATTAGCTAGATATCTTAACAGCGTCTTCAGTTAGCATTAGTTTTATTCTTAGCATTCTATGGTTAACAAACGAAGGAAAATTATACAACTTTTGGGAGCAATTAGGGTTCCTCAGGAAGCTACGCTAGCTTCTTTCAGTTTTGGCAACATGTATAATAATATTCCTTTAAAGGAGGTTTTGGGCTTGATTGACAGTAACTTACCAAGTTTTAGTAATATGAAGGAAGACTATGTTAAAGAGATTATAAGTTACTCACACTGCTGTGGAACTATAAGTATTTCAAGTATGTGTAGGAAGTTGACAACAGAATGCATGTCTGGCAAAGGGCTTGTAACGCCGGAAATGCATACCATCCTATTTCCATCTATTGTACTATAATTTTTTCCTTGTTTTGTTACCTCAAGATATGACATTTCTGCCTCTTTATATATTGTAATTGTTTTACTGTTTGTATATATATATATATATATATATATATATATATATATATATATATATATATATATGCATTTATGTTTATGTATAATTGGTTGTTTTGTAAATATTATTTGTATTTTTACGCTGGGTCTTGCCCAGGGAAAGCTATGCTATCGAACGAATACGTCGATAGGTCGTGTGGAGAACCAGAGTGCTTAGGATCTTTGGTTGTGTTAACTCTGCCGCGTGGAGCGCGGGCTGAGCAGAGAGAGTCTGGCTGGGGTAGTGCAGTGGAGCAGGTGTGTTGTGTGACGCTCCTGCGAGTTGCCGCTCTTTCGGGGTTGGGCAGTATGTAATTGCGCTCGACGTGCTATGATAGTTTCTGACACGGTGTCGTGGACGGGAAGCATTCGCTGGCGTACATCAAGAGCCCGTTTCGCCTGGTGAGCGTGTCGAGAAGAAGGCGCGCCAACATCCAGCTTCTGCAACAGCGACGGCCGACAATGAGTGACTGTCGCCACCTCCTCGATCGACGGCTTCAAACCTTCAATCATCCAACAAGGAAGACTGGAAGCACGTAAAGTTTTAGAACTGTATGGCAGACCTCAGCTTTTCAAACTTTTAAAATTGTTGCATCACAAAATTACAGCAACTTAGCATGAACGTTTGTTGCTCATTGTCCCAATTGCATTACCAAGCAGGGTCCCTTCCTTTTCCGAAATGAACCCGAGTGTCATTGAAATTCAAACGCCAGCATTAAAGTAATATAATCCGATTTCACTGCTTTAATTTCAAAGTTCAGTTAAGGTATTCATAGCTGGCTACAATATTTAGATTACACAAGCACAAATTAAGAGTGCGAGTTTTGTTACCGTATTTTAGCTTACCTGTGACTGCAGCTCAGCTTGGTACGTACTAAATTTTACTATTGTTAATTGTTCAGAATCATTTAATTCAAGTTCAAAGTTAAATCTCTTATTTATAAATTGCGTAGATTCAAGTAGCTTTTGAAATGATTGTTGAGGTAGTCCAAGACTAACCGTATTTTACTGAATTTCGATGTGCTTCAGAAAGAAAGCTCACTATTAACTTCAGTCACTAAATTAACTTTCGATTATCCGGTTTTATTAATTCTTTTGCTAAATTAAGTCAGATTGTAGCGAAATTTATTACTTCTGAAAAACTTTCAGTTTTCACACTACACGTGTCAACCTTCTAGTGCTAATTATATGTGTAATAACCTTTCTTTTTCAGTTACTATAGTAATTGTCCTTAGGACTGGCGACCATAATTTTCCCCAAATCTCAAATATCTAATTACCGCTAGTTAATTGTTAACGTAACGGCCGCACATTTACTTTATTTATTAACTTTACCCCTTTTCAAAATTGATTTCCACCAGTTGCATTAGAATTTTTCCTTTCATTTAGATGTAACCCTTTCCTCCCTCTTTACCGACAGATTAACTTCGGTGACGATTGCTTTTCCGAAATTTCCATTAGGTACACGCGGTTTAATTTTTTCACTGTCATTAAGGTCGATAAGAGAGGGGGAGGTTACAGGCTTTCCATAATAAGTAACCTATAGTAGAAAAGGCATTTATTGTATTTAAGTGTCCTCCATGTGCTTGGCGCTACGTTGAACCAACTGGGAGCTGTTTTCAGACTAGGAATAAAGAGCAATGTAATTTTAAGCAAGCTCACATCAGCAAAGTCTGTGCATTTGGCATTAAATAATTACAAACTAGGGGTATTAAGGAGGATCTTTTTGTACTTCATACCTATCCCAATGGCTCGACATTACCCATTTTGGAAGAGGTCGAGATTTTCAAATGTAGGTTGAACAATCGTGACACTGCTCCTAGAGAGCAAGTTGATCTCAAGCACAAACATCTCTTGAATAACTTTGTACAATGCTTTCAACAGTAAATTTCGGATACAGCTTACTGTCTTCTCTGCTCCTATTTCATAACCCTGCCCGGCCCCTTGATCTGCGTACTGTATTCTTTCTTACTGTAATAAAACAGACGGTTAATTATCGTAAAAAAATTTCTTTTTAAGTTTTTAAAAAATTATTAAAAAAATTCTTTCAACCTGTCGTTTGTTAAGTTTGGTGTTTTCTGCTATTGGATGCAGATTCTGTCATTTTTTATTCATTTTGGACTTGGCTTGTGCTATTATTTACGCATTCCGTGCCATGTGCCTGTTGCTTTGTTGCACCTCTTCTGTTATTAGTCTCGCTGCTTTTTCCTGTTAGTATTGGATTGTCATTACTTTCGGTTATTACTTACATCTCTTCTGTATTCTTTTTTGGCATTTGACGTACTTGTACTTTAGTTCCTCCATATGCCGTGTCATGCGCTCCCTTCACGGTGTTTAACACGAATTCAGTCCGCAGCGTTTCTTCTCGGTCCTCTTGTGGGGGCCAAACGGGTCACACAGACGCTCCGTACCAACGTTCGTTAGTGTTGCCTCGAATGTTTGCGCTGTTTTCTCGTGAACCTTCATATCAGGTTTACAGGTGGTTTGCTTTTTGCAGCACAAGATCTAGCGTGCGAGCCGCACTTAATGTACTGTGTTTGTTTTATTCTTGTAGACCATGCATTCCCGGTGGCAATTTTGGGACACGAAGTGTTTTCTCAGGCCTTCCTTAATAGTTGGGGTTCTTTGCAGTCATAATTTTGGATGTTTTTATGACGGTCCACCTACGATAGATGTTTGCCTGGTAGTTGTTTGGGCATGAACATGGCGCCCTAGCACTGCTAGGTAGGCCATTTTTTAATAATGTCATGTGTTTTTTCTGTTTTTTTAAATTTTTCTTTTTAATTTTTTTAATTAAAGGAATAGGTAACAACTATTATGTTACCTTGATTTCAGATACAGCTGATGAGGGGACGAAGACCTTGCTAATATGAGTCCATTTACTAGTAATTTATTGAACTCCATTTGGCCTGGATCCATGCACTGATTTGATTAACTAGTGTGTCATGAAGCCGTGCTATCCTCTCTTCAAGAAAGGTACCCAACAACTGTTCTAACTGGTCTTTGACATCTTAGATAACGCGTGGTCTATCGCTTACAGATCTGGGGGTCTTGCAGGCCGCATAAGCCCCTCTACATCACGCAGTTCATAGAGACGTGTGTCACGGATATAAAGTGTCATCCTGTTGAAAATTGGCAGTACGATACTGTTGTATGAAAGGTAACACATTAAGAAGTAGGATGTTCGTGACGGATGTTGAGTTTCCTCAGTCACTACCAGCCGTAGCCTGAAGTCATACTCAATGGTTGCCCACTCCTTGACGCCAGGACTAACATCGCTGTGCCTATCCAAAATATTGGAAGAATGAGGCGTCTCTCCAGGTCTTGCAGGATTCATCGCTGAACAGAATCCTACTCCACTCATCAGCAGCGAATGCATCTGGAGATGGCACTACTCCAGACGTAGCCGTCTGTGTTGCGGTGTTAACGGCAGCATAGGCGTGGCACATCAACACCCTAGGCCGGCTGCTACGGGTAAAGACAGATTGATGCAGTGAGTGCGTTACTTGTTCTCGGACGCAGGCGAAGGAGCTACGAAGGACTTGGTGCACACTACAGCGAAATCCCTTATGGTGTTTAGTCCTGGGATACTGGAATCCATGACGACGAGCATCCCTGGCCTTATGTTCCCATGTTGTGCAATTCGGGCCACTGTGACGTCACAAAGCCTCACAAATCCGTATAACGCACGATTCGACCAGCAGGTGAAATGGGGAAACACAATACCGCCCCACTCAAGCTCTTTTAAGTGCTTAGAACGCTGTCTCTCACTTGAATATGGCATCTCGGTGTGCTTCACAGTGGGCACGTACTGACCTTCTTATTGTACTCTACCAGTCCTGGTAACAACACAAACTACGAAAAACGGTAATTTACTTCGGACTGAGCTCTAGGTGTCACACACCTGTCGACGTACGTGTGTGCGTGAGCGAAGTAACATAGCCATCCGATCTCTCTGGCTGCTGCACATTTTTTATCAGATAGTGCACACTGAAGAGCCAAAGAAACTGGTACACCTGCCTAATGCCGTGTAGAGGCCTCAGAGCACACAGAAGTGCAGCAACACGAGGTGTCATGGGCTCGACTAATGTCTGCATTAGTTTTGCAGGGAACTGACACCATGAATCCTTCAGGGCTGTCCATAACTCCGTAAGAGTACTAGGGGGTGGAGATCTCTCCTGAACAGCACGTTGCAAGGCATAGGGGGTGGAGATCTCTCCTGAACAGCACGTTGCAAGGCATCCCAGAGGTGCTCAACAGTGTACATGTCTGAGGAGATTTTGGTGGCCTGTGAAAGTGTTTAAACTAGGAAGAGTGTTCCTGGAGCCACTATGTAGCAACTTTGGACCGTGTGGGTTGTCGAACTGTCCTGCTGGAATTGCACAAGTCCGTCGGAATGCACAATGGATGCAGGTGATCAGACAGGATGCTTACGTACGTTTCATCTGTCATAAGAGTTGTATCTAGTAGTATCAGGGGTCCCATATCACTTCAACTGCACACGCCCCACACCGTTACAGAGCCTCCACCAACTTGAAAAGTCCCATGCTGACATGCGGGGTCCGTGGATCCAAAAGCTTATCTCTACACCCGTACACGTCCATCTGTTCGATAAAATTTGAAATGAGACTCGTCCGGCCAGAAAACATGTTTCCAGTCATCAACACTTCAATGTCGGTGTTGACGGCCCAAGCGAGGCTTAAATATTTCTGTCGTGTAGTCATCAAGGGTACACGAGTGGGCCTTCAGCTACGAAAGCCCGAATCGATAATGTTCTTTCAATAGTTCGCTCGTTGACACTTGTTGATCGCCCAACACTGAAAACTGCAGCAATTTGCAGAACGGTTGCACTTCTGTCACGTTCAACGATTCTCTTTAGTCGTCGTTTGTCTTGTTCTTGCAGAATCTTCTTCTGAGCGCAGCGATTTCGGAGATTTGAAGTTTTACCAGCTTTCCTGATAGTCACCACACATTAGTGAAATGGACGTATGGGAAAACCTCAATTCATCGCTACTTTGGACATGCTGTGTCCCATCGCTCTTGCACCTACTGTAACACCACCTTCAAACCTTGATAACCTGCCATTGCAGAAGCAGTAACCGATCTAAAAACTGCGTCAGACACTCATTGTCTTCCATAGGCTTTGCCGATCTCAGCACCGCACTGCCTGTTTACATACCCCTGTATACGAATACGCATTCGCTTCAGTGTATATCAAATATTGTTTCTGCAGGACCAATTCATTAACGGTTCTCAAATGTATTCTGCCTGTCTGATGACCGCAGTGGTGGTTCGTTTACGCCAAAATGTAATACCGATAAGGGAAAAGAAGGAGAGGTATGTCCATAAATCTCTTGAATGTAGACCATCGACACAGATCACACTTTCACCAGATCTATCAAGAGCTCAAGAAATTACAGAGCTAAGACTGTCGCAACAAATTTTGCAGTTTATTTGACATCTTGCTGAACCAGAAATAGTTAAAAATATGAATTTTCGTCCCATTTTATTAAGACAACTTGCTTGATATACTCAGAGGTAATAGTTCGTCAGCTTTTATCCATACGTACTTCATGTGCTGTCATTTGTAGGTGTTCTTTCAGATACTTTGTAAAAAATTTTAAAAAATAAATAAAATAAAAAAGGACAAATTAGGTGAAACAGAGGATCTAAGAATCACATGTAATATTATCTGTCCTGAAGAGGTTGTGATGATCTGTATGCCTCTGGTCAGAGAGAGCTTTGCTCCAAAACACGGCATAAATGAACAGCTGTTTGCAGTTCTTGCCCTTTTGATTGCCTCGTAAGCTCGCAACAAATATTAGTGTGTCCGTATGGGGCCCAGTGAACTTTAATTTGAGGTGATTTCGTTTCGAGGTGTGACGTAAAATTTTAAATGTGTCCAAGAGGAATGCTGTTGAGACAAAACAACGTCTTCTTACGTAGTCTGCAGCATAAACATCTCCTTGCTTCTTTCATCAATAAATACCGTTCCACTGCGGAGAGCGGTGAACTAGAGATTCAGTTCTTTGAGCAGCTAACCGTGAATGTACGATGTATGGTGACTCTAACGACCGTCCATCAGTTCCTTACCCGGCAACTAGCGACAGTGTAGCGTGTGGCGACTGTGCTGACCGCGGGGGACGCTTTCGTTAACAGATCAGATGGCATCGGCGCATGCTCCGTACTCGTCGCTTTCTCACGGCTCGTTTGTGAGTAGGCACAGTTAAGGGCACGCACACCTTGTGCATAGTTTACAGTCTTATCTGGTAATGGCAGTCGCATGCGCTGCCCATTACGCGTAGGTGCGTGTGTCTGCCTCACGCAACCCACTGCCCCACTGACACGCACCAAGTGACTTGACCGCGAGACAATCTCTTACCGCGAGACAATCTCTTACAAAACAAATTGTCTCTATCGCTCGTCAGGGGTACCACGAAGTACAACAGATCCATAGGTTCGTCTTATGTGACACCTGAAAATCGACGTAGCGGTTTACCTGAACAGTTATTAAAAACAACAGTACTTCTTTAGGTTTGCCCCACGGTATCTTCCTTTCTGTGCCGTCTGAAGAGATTTCTTCTTCCGATTACCATGAGACCTAATTTTTTGTGTCATTGGTCATCTGATTTAATTCAGACCTCCACTATTTCCTCTTCTGTGCTACCTCTCCATCGCAGACTAACCCTTGTAGTCAATGTTTACATTGCTTGTCGTACACGATCTAGCATCTGTCTTGTTCCCATGTTTCTCTCATTGCAGCTGCATTTATTACAATAGAAGTAATTCCTTAATGTTCACCTTGTCTCGTCTTCTGGTAAATGTTTCCACACATTCCTTTCTTCATCACATATTAAATATTATTTCTCTTCTTATTTGCCCATTTGATATTTATTGTCCCACTGCCGCCTATTTTTCTGTGGATTTCGTATATCTTGCACCATTTTGTATTGTCGAACAGTTTTTATACACATATCAAAAAAAGTTTTGCATCACCACGGTTCCCAGAAATACTGATGATAGACGTTGACTGTTGATATTTTATCACACACATAGCCTCTTTAACTGTTCAGAGATGTCACTAAACCCGCCCATAGATGTAAAAAACAATGCATGAGAAGCGTCTATTACACGGAGGGGGTCCGACAGCCGATCAGTTCCAGTCATTCCGCCACGGAGGGGGTACCCGTCTCGTGTTGTCTGTAGTTCAGCCACGCCTAGACAGTCAATACAGCGGTTCGATCGCGTCCGCATTGTTACTTTGTGCCAGGAAGGGCTCTCAACAACGAAAGCTTCCAGGCGTGTCAGAGTGAACCAAAGCGATGTTGTTCGGGCAAGGACGAGATACTGAGAGACAGAAACTGTCGATGATATGCCTCTCTCAGGCCGACCAAGGGATACTACCGCAGTGGATCGTTCCTACGGATACTCGTAGGAACCCTGACAGCAACGCCACCTTGTTGAATAATGCTTTTCGTGCAGTCACATGACGTCGTGTTACGACTCAAACTGTGCGCAATAGGCTGCACGATGCGCACCTTCACTCCAGACGTCCATGGCGATGTCCATTTTTGCAACCATGACACCATGCATCGCGGTACAGATGGGCCCAACATGCCGAACGGACCGCTCAGGACTGGCATCACGTTCTCTTCACCGATGAGTGTCTCATATGCCTTCAACGAGACAATCGTCGGAGAGTGTTAGGAGGCAACCCGGTCAGGATGAACGCCTTAGACACGCTGTCCAGAGAGATCAGCAGGGTGGAGTTTCCCTGCTGTTTTGGGGTGGCATTATGTGGGGACGACGTACGCCGCTGGTGGTCATGGAAGGCGCCGTAACGGCTGTACGATACGTGAATTCCATCCTCTGACCGACTGTGCAACCATATCTTAAGCATATTGGCGAGGCATTCGTCTTCATGGACGACAATTGGCGCTCCCATCGTGCACATCTTGTGAATGACTTCCTTCAGGATAACGACATCGCTCGACTGGAGTGGCCAGCATGTTCTCCAGACATGAACCCTGTCGAACATGCCTGTGATAGGTTGAAAAGGGCTGTTTGTGGTCGACGTAACCGACCAATCACTCTGAGCAATCTACGCCTAATCGACATTGAGGAATGGGACAATCTGGACTTACAGTGCCTTGATGAATTTGCGGATAGTATGCTACGACGAATACAGGCATACATCAATGCAAGAGGACGTGCTATTGGGTATTAGAGGTACCGGTGTGAACAGCAGTCTGGATCATCACCTCTGAAGGTCTCGCTGTATGATTTGCAACACGCAATGTGTGGTTCTCATAAGCAATAAAAAGGGCGAAAATTATGTTTGTGTTGATCTCTATTCCAATTGTCTCTACATGTTCCGGAACTCTCGGAACGGAGGTGATGCAAAAATGTTTGGATGTGTATAGATATACAGATTCTATGAAAGTATCTTGATGCCTTTCTTCCGCTTTCAAGTAGAACTTTGGAACTGCTTAGAAGGTGCTTTTGCCTCTCCTGAAGTAAAACTGGTCTTCATCCAAACAACCCTCTAATTTCTTTCATATTCTTCTGGATATTATCCTGATCTGCAACTTACATGCTATCAGACTGAATGTGCAGTTAATCTCCTTTTCTGTCCTTGGGGCTGTATGAACGGTATTGTTCTCAAAATTTTGGTTCTTAAAAGTGTGGTGGTATGTCTGTAGCATTGTGCAGTGAGAACATTAATAAGATCGAAAAACTGCAGGGACGGATTCCTGACTGGAAATCGAGGGAAAACGATCGTGTGAACATCTGCCTGGAAGTGGACAACAAGTCGTCCCGGAACAGAGCACAGAGCAGCATCACATACACATCACTACAGTTGCTCATCGTGACCTCCATGGGATGCACGCATTCACACATCGCGTCATGGGTTGCCGCCTCTCTCCGAGTAACTTCATAGGCATCCTGAACACGCTGTTGAAGGGCCTGCACATCAGGAACTGATTCAGAATATAAAAATTTTAGAAAGCATTCTGTAACTGGAGCACAGAAATTGGTATAAAATGCTAAAAATCATATAATAACAGCCTCGATCTCGTTTTCAGATTTTTTACTTGTTAGTAACCGGTTTCGGCGCTTTCCTCAGACCACCTTCAGGCTCTTCAGGCAATTACGGCTGGTGGTGGCGACAGATGGCAGCAGACCGAGAGAGATCCGTAGAAGCACGGCTAAATACATAATGCTTTTCAGATGCCCTAGAGGTAAAAATTCATATGCTTTTAAGTACCTTGATCCAATATGCCATGCTACAGGATCCTCGCATCCTATTCAACGTCCGAGGAAAATGTTGTCGAGGCGTCGGCGAACTGTAATGCGGAAGTGGGGTAGTGCTCTCATGTGGAAACCACATAACTTGTCGTATTGCCAAAGGCACGTTCTTAAGCATCCCAGGCAGAGTACTGTGCACGAGGTCCTTGCAACCTCATCCGTTGAGGCCTTGAGGAATAATAACCGGCCCAAGTATGCGGTCAATAAGAATCCCTGTCCCCAGAATGATGCTGAACCGAAGCTGATGAGGTGCCTCAATCATTGTCCGAGGATTGTCAGTAGCCCCAGATGATGATTATGCAGCAAGATTATGCCAGTTCTGGTAAACGTTGCTTCATCGGCAAAGAGGACTGTTGGTGAAGAAACCGTTGACAAAATCCTTCCCAAAGAGGGACATTCGCTGATGACGATCCTTTCACACGTAGCAAGTGGAAGGGATAGTAGCGGTTGTCATGCAGCATACACAAAATCGTAATTCGGATTACACCGTATTGGCGGCCACTTTCCTGAAGCTTTTACTAGGGTTCATCTCAGTATCTTGAAGCACCTGGTCCTCCAAATCTGGTGTAAGCACAGTCCGTCGCCTCCCTGCATAGATCGTCTGCCTGCAAAGATCCATGATCACAAAAACACCCAAAAAGGGACTGAAATGTCGCTTGATGTTAATGGTGTCGATGAAGGTGCTAGTTATGGTATAGCGGTGCTGCCTCCAGACCATTTGCATCTTCTTGGCCATACTGATACACCATCTCGGCTTGTTCCCGACTTGAACACCTGTCTATTCTGCTGCTTGGAACACGCTGCGTCAATCACACTACCTGCAGCACACAAGTAACACGCGACACGGTGTCAGAGGAACTTTCACTCGTCAGGGCCATCTACCGTACAGCGATGCATTGACAGATACATGTTAATGGGACCTTTTTTCTTCCATTTCCAGTCAGGAATCCGCCTCTACATTTGTGGATTTTATAAATATTGACCCTGTGTATTAGTTAGGTTCATGCATCTTTACAATAATTTTAGACTTTCGGCCCTTCAAATTGACACCCATTTCTTCCTATCACATTACCAGTGAGTTTTATCAAGTCGCAGGGGAACTCAATGTGCTCAGTCCACTGAATAGCTCTTTCTCCTCCGCATCTGACAGTGGAATTTCCTTCACACTCTAAATGCTGACGCCTTGCATTTAAATTATCAATCCATATTTTTATTTTTTTATGCTTAATCAGACCATCCTATGATTACTTCTTCACATTTTTTCCACAGCCATTTCGCTTTAGCCTCCCTGCAATTCCTGTTTATTTTCTTTCCGAGTCACTTACATTACTATATTTCTGACTTTTCTGGATAGTTTTGCACTTCTGACTTCTGTCGAAGCGTTGCTGTATGCCTTATTTTACCCAAAAACCAGTAATCAGACACAAGTACATCGAGATCTGGTTTGTTTCGAGATCAATCCCTTGCTTTTGTTTTTTGGACACTATGTCTAAAATTATCAAGCAAAATCTAAACAACCTGTGGAACCACCGAACAAGGTTACCCATGCGGCTCCAACTGTCTAACTGCTACCGATCACGATGAAAGCGGAAAAAATGTGTGAAACTGCACCTCCACATAACCTATCTTCGGATTGCACCACGCGAGCTTCTCCGCTTAACATCTCCATTCGATGGAGGGATTGTGTTTTTAACACAGCCGAGATTTTTGTGATTGACCCTACGATACTGGGTTGACCGAGACGACTTGAAAAATTCATCTCAAATGTTGATCAACCCAGTTGAGCTGCACTGTACTAGTGTTTGATGCATGCTACCTAAGTCACAATGCAATTTATTTCGCTGTTTTCCGTACGCGCATAGAAAAATTCGTTTTGGAGGAGAATACCTCTTACAGTGAGTCTTATAATATCCAAGGACCGTTTAATCTCCCTTTTCAAGGGCCTGTTCCTAAGGATTTCAGCTCTGACAGACATGCTCACTCCAGCTTTGTTATAACGAATGAATATTCCCGTGCGCAACCAATCCTATTTGTTTTAGAGCTACAAATAGATTAGAATGTCACTTAACGAACCCAAAAAAGAAAAAAAGAGGTTCATATTATACAAAACAAGCTCCACCTGTAACACCATAGCTCTACTGCTCTACTGATTTATTTTGCCTTTTGTTTTATTTAATGAGATATCGTTGAGTTTCTGTAAATGTTGTTGGATTGAATCCATACCATGAGAGTGTTTATTCTTTTCTCTGTTAAAAACTTTGATGTCTTTTAGCATGTGGGAAGTGTGACCTATATAATATGTACGATGTGAGCAAATGATATATTTGTCTTTCTCACTTAATGTCTTTGGTTATCTTTGAGATTGAATAATTTTTGTAGAAATACCAATACGTGCAAATGTTCTGTTTTAATTGATATGTTTGGCTGTTGTTATGTAATTGCTGATCATCAGTTAGGGTTCATAGTTATTTTGTATGTAAAAGGTGTTGTGGTTCCCCTCGGGAACAGAAGCATGCAGCGCACGCAAATTGTGGTTGGCCTAGGTAGAAAAGGTGGAAATGAGAGCCAGTGGGGTACGAGCTACCAAACTATCAACTGCTCATGTAAAAGTTGTGTATTGTGCTGGTTCCGGGAGAGGCTTTCCGTGCCGCTTTCCAATGCCTCGGATGGATGGATAAAGAGCTGGAGCTATTCTGGAATTGGTATCTATCATCGCCACCGAGAAAAGACAGAGTCCAGCAATTCTACCTGCAAATCCACCTACCAACATGCAATCGCCACCACATTGCGCGATCACTGTAATGGAACACTACAGTAATGTACAGTGAAGGATCAGCTCGTAGGATGATATAGTGTACCCAAATATAAGGTAAAATTTGACTGAACTCTTGCACCTACCGTTATTTATCCTCAGTCACATATCCTCTTAGGGTCCCTCCCACGCTAAAGTGTTTCCCGAGTGTCCTTTATTGAAGGCATATTAAAACTAATATGGCATTAGAGTGTGTTAAAAATAATATTGTTTGTTGAAAGGATCTTACAAATATCCCAAATTTGTGTTTCACTGCAGTAAAAGTTCAGAACTACAACTGTTGAGAGTTATATGTTCATGCTTCCTAAGTATTTGTTTCTCTAGTGTATTGAAAGTGTGTGTAGTTTGCTCTGCTACAATGGTCAAAATTAAGGGCCCCCCTCCACTGAAAGTAGTTCAAATGGTTCAAAACGCTCTGAGCACTATGGGACTCAACATCTGAGGTCATCAGTCCCCTAGAACTACTTAAACCTAACTAACCTAAGGACATCACACACATCAATGCCCGAGGCAGGATTCGAACCTGAGACCGTAGCGGTCGCACGGTTCCAGACTGAAGCACCATGAACCGCTCGGCTACACCGGCCGGCAGTAGTTCAAATGCACCAAGTTACTTAATTATAGAAAGTTTTAATTACTCTTGCTATTCAAGTCAAATTCTGTACAATATTGGGTTCCTCTTGTGTGTTGAAAGTGCATATTAATAGTGTAATAAGATCCACAGTTTATCCTTTATGCTCATGAAAAATAACAATTAAAAGAAAGACCACTATCTATGAAAACAGTAACTTTTTTATTCAAAATTCAGTGAGAAGTAATCTGTTAGTGAACTCCATTTAATTTTCATTCTAAGTAGAAAGGTGTTTAGTATTAAGAGACTTAATCTATGCACAATAACTAATTTTGCTGTGAACCATATCCATATTTCATGTCAGAAAGGGATATGTTTGAAAAGTAATATTGAGCCTATGTCCAATTTACGATCCTGCAGTGAATATTAATAGTAACAATATTGAGACCATTCAGTTTGACTAAGTCCTCAAAGGAATAGTGTGTTTTGTTATCTGTTATATTTATGCAAATAGTTTGTTCTGATCTGGTAGCTCCAACCTTAACGTGAACGTACTGTATTCAGGTGCCAGAGTTCATTGCACTCGCTTGTGGCAAAGTATAGGTTGTGTTTGTCCATTAAAGTTACTCATACTTATTTTCAGTTCTTGAATAAGAATGTTACTCATTCTCTTGCCTAATTAGGCATGCGACCGTTTTCTTTATTCTTTGAACAGTGTAAATAGGTAAAACATTGTTTGTTACTGTTTAAATATGGCGAGATGGTCTGCAGTCCATTTCATTTCATAGTTGGAACTCTGTGGCTGTCATCTGCGACAGTTTTACAGCAAAGCGGCCCGTCGACGGTATCTAACATTAATAACATTGAGATATTGGCATGCACGTCCAGCTATTGGGACAGTGTTATTAAGGAGGCAGTTGAGATTAAATTAGCGGGCGACCCCGTTAACAGGGATCGAGATTTTTGTTTAAACTCTGTTTGGAATCCGGCTCTCTCCCTTGTGAAAAAACACAGGCACAGAGTCAATACTGCGTCACCTGCGAGTTCGTAGTCTCACTACCGATAGCTCTGACTCTGGCCATCTTTGGTGGCACTATTGTTCAGTGTGTGTGTGTGTGTGTGTGTGTGTGTGTGTGTGTGTGTTATCTTTCCTGCATCAGTCCGAGAACCGAGTTTTAGATTTGCTTGTACGTTACCTGTTCGTTGCAGTTTACCTTGAAAATCGCGGAGTATTCTCCCACTGAAATATCGGCGGTCGCTGAAAATGTTACCTGGCTGAATTCCCGAAAGTTATTTGGAAATTGAAGATTGTGTCCCAACACTGTCCGAGGCGTGTGGTCATCAGGGCTCATTTAGAAGCCGGGCTTATCATGGAGATAAGTCTATTCCAGTCAGGTAGGTTCCAGGCCGCAGACGCGTCTGGAGACGCCCTGGATAGTTGTGGGATACAAACCTCACTGGTGCCTGCCATACGGCCCGACACCAAAGAGTGATGGTCTAGGTTGCCATTTATTTTCATGGCAGGGTTTCCCTCGATGCCATCCGCAGCTCCTCTATAGCGAAGCGGTACGACCGCGGTTTGTTGCCCTTCATGGCAGTTCATCCTGGGCCTACATTTCAGCAACATAATGGCCACCTGCTTGGAGCATTATGGGCAGGGCCCTCCAACCATCTCTCGTTTCTGACGGTCTAACACACCAGTTGGACAAAATGTGACACAATATCCCTCAAGAGGACGTCCAACAGCACTGTCAGTCAGTGCCAACCCGAATAACTACTTGCATCAGGACCAGAGATGGACCAATTCGTTACTGACTTTTCAGTTTGTGAAGCTCTTTACCTTGACTAAATCATCCAATTGTTCCGATATAGTAATCGCTCGTTTATACTGCATGTACATCCCATTCTGATAATTCTTTCATTGTGAGTCGTCTTTTTTTCTTCTTTTATATGACATGAGTGACCATTATCCAAGCAAAGTTCAGCAATAGCAGCTCTACTTCGCTGCTGTAATCGTGTGTGCCGTTTATGTTCAGTACATCGGTCCTCCACGGTCCTGATCGTTTGACCAATATATGCCATTCCGCAGCTACAAGGAATACGATATACACCCACCTGACGCAGACCAAGATCATCCTTAACAGAACTCAAAAGCGCTCTAATTTTAGATGGAGGTCGGAAAACACATTGCACATCGAATTTCCGTAATATACGACCGATCTTGTTGGAAGTGTTTCCTACGTAAGTCAAAAAGGCAATAGACTTAGGTGTCGACTCAGAATTATCATCAGTCACCCGATGTACAGTTGGTCGATAGCGCAATGCACGTTCAGTCTGTCTATCATTATAACCATTTTGAAGAAACGTAACCTCAAGATGGGACAACTCAGCTGGCAAAGTCTCAGCGACAGGAAACGTACTCACACCGACTTGTACTTACAGGCTAATAGTCGTCACCACCCGGCTCAGCGTAAAGGGGTACTTTGTACCTTGGCACACAGAGAAAATGTCGTTTCTGATGCTGAGACTTTGCCAGCTGAGCTGTGCTTGAAGTTACGTTTCGTCAAAATGGCTATAGTGATAGACTGAACGTGCGTTGCGCTTTCGACCAACTGTACATCGCGTGATTGACGATAATTCTGAGTCAACACCTAAGTCTAATGCCTTTTTTCCTTACGTAGGAAACACTTCCAACAAGATCGGTCGTACATTACGGAAATAAGATGTGAAATGTGTTTTCCGACCTCCATCTAAAATTAGAGCGCTTTTGAGTTCTGTTAAGGATGATCTTGTTCTGCGTAAGGTGGGTGTATATCGCATTCCTTGCAGCTGCGGAATGACATATAGTGGTCAAACTATGAGGACCGTGGAGGACCGATATACTGAGCATAAATGGCACACACGATTACAGCAGCCGAGTAGATCTGCTATTGCAGAACATTGCTTGGATACTGGTCACGCCATGTTATATAATAACACTGAGATATTGGCATGCACGTTCAACTGTTGGGACAGTGTTATTAAGGAGGCAGTTGAGATTAAATTAGCGAACAACCTCATTAACAGGGATGGAGGTTTTTGTTTAAACTCTGTTTGGAATCCGGCTCTCTCCCTTGCCAGAAAAAAGAGGGATAGAGTCAATGCTACCTCACCAGCGAGTTAATAGTCTCACTATCGATAGCTATGACTTTGGTCATCTTTGGTGGCACTAGTGTTCAGTGTGTGTGTGTGTTATCTTTCCTGCATCAGTCCGAGAACTGAGTTTTAAATTTGCATGTACGTCGCTTGTCCGTAGCAGTTTGCCTTGAAAATGGCGGGGTGTTCTCCCACCGAAATATCGGCGGTCGCTAAAAGTGTTACCTGGTTGAATTCCCGGAAGTTATTTGAAAGTTGTATACGCCAGGAGAAACTCAGATCTCACATCCTGAATTTGTCCCAACAACTAGGATTGCTGGTTGGTGGTGCCATTTCGTTTCTTAGCAGGACCCCTTTGGTCGTCATCCACGGCACCGCTACAGCATAGCGCTACGTCGACGATATTCTACGCCCCGTTTGTTGCCCGTCAAGGAAATCCGTCACGTAATGCCCGCCCGAATATGATGAGAATTTCTACTGCTCATCTTCGTGCTTGGCAAACCCCTCCTTGGCCAGCAAGGTCTCCTGATCTCTCACCAGTTGAGACTGTTTATGCATTATGGGCAGTGCCCTACAACTAGATGGGAATTATGACGACCTAATGCGTCAACTAGACAATATTTCGCATGTTATCTCTTAACAGGACATCCAATAACTCTATCAACGAACTCTATGAATCAACGTCCTCAATTTGTGTTCTCTTGAATAAATCATCCACTTTTTCCGAAATTGTAATCGTTTGTTTGTATATGTACATGACATTTACTGATTTCTGTCCCATTAGGATAATTCCTTCAGCGTGCGTCGTTCTTTCTTTGTATTAGAGTGTATGTAGATACGAAGAATGAAAAAGGTGAACTTTAGTACAGTTTCTTTTACTAAAAAAGCGTTTAAGAGTTTTCACATAAGAAATTATGAAGCATTACTTTTCAGCACGACCTCCAAGTATCCCAGAAACTTCCTTACCATCCCACGTGCTCGGTACGCCACGAGGCACAAAATCGTTAGAAATTTTTGTCTTATGTCAAAGCGGTAGGTGGATCAAAACAAAATGTCCAGACACTCTGTGGCCAAACTGGTACTGAAACAGAGGATTACAGACTAAAGGCCGAAATACTAAACGTCTTTTTCCAAAGCTGTTTCACAGAGGAAGATTGCACTATAGTTCCGTATCTAGATTGTTGCACAGATGACAGAATGGTAGATATCGAAATAGACGACAGAGGGATAGAAAAACAATTAAAATCGCTCAAAACAGGAAACGCCGCTGGACCTGGTGGGATACCAATTCGATTTTACACAGAGTACGCGAAGGAACTTACGCCCCCACTTGCGGCCGTGTACCGTATGTCTCTAGAAGAACGCAGCCTTCCGAAAGATTGGAAAAGGGCACAGGTCATCCCCGTTTTCAAGAAGGGACGTCGAACAGATCTGCAGAATTATAGACCTATATCTCTAACGTCGGTCAGTTGCAGAATTTTTGAAAACGTATTATGTTCGATTATAATGACTTTTCTGCAGACTAGAAATCCACTCTGTAGGATCAGCATGGGTTTCGAAAAAGACGATCGTGTGAAACCCAGCTCGCACTATTCGTCCACGAGACTCAGAGGTCCATAGACACGGGTTTCCAGGTAGATGCCATGTTTCTTGACTTCCGCAAGGCCTTTGATACAGTTCCCCACAGTCGTTTAATGAACACAGTAAGAGCATATGGACTATCAGACCAATTGTGTGATTGGAATGAAGAGTTCCTAGATAACAGAACGCAGCATGTAATTCTCAAAGGAGAGAAGTACTCCGAAGTAAGAATGATTCCAGGTGTGCCGCAGGGGAGTGTCGTAGGGCCGTTGATATTCATAATATACACTCCTGGAAATTGAAAAAAGAACACATTGACACCAATGTGTCAGACCCACCATACTTGCTCCGGACACTGCGAGAGGGCTGTACAAGCAATGATCACACGCACGGCACAGCGGACACACCAGGAACCGCGGTGTTGGCCGTCGAATGGCGCTAGCTGCGCAGCATTTGTGCACCGCCGCCGTCAGTGTCAGCCAGTTTGCCGTGGCATACGGAGCTCCATCGCAGTCTTTAACACTGGTAGCATGCCGCGACAGCGTGGACGTGAACCGTATGTGCAGTTGACGGACTTTGAGCGAGGGCGTATAGTGGGCATGCGGGAGGCCGGGTGGACGTACCGCCGAATTGCTCAACACGTGGGGCGTGAGGTCTCCACAGTACATCGATGTTGTCGCCAGTGGTCGGCGGAAGGTGCACGTGCCCGTCGACCTGGGACCGGACCGCAGCGACGCACGGATGCACGCCAAGACCGTAGGATCCTACGCAGTGCCGTAGGGGACCGCACCGCCACTTCCCAGCAAATTAGGGACACTGTTGCTCCTGGGGTATCGGCGAGGACCATTCGTAACCGTCACCATGAAGCTGGGCTACGGTCCCGCACACCGTTAGGCCGTCTTCCGCTCACGCCCCAACATCGTGCAGCCCGCCTCCAGTGGTGTCGCGACAGGCATGAATGGAGGGACGAATGGAGACGTTTCGTCTTCAGCGATGAGAGTCGCTTCTGCCTTGGTGCCAATGATGGTCGTATGCGTGTTTGGCGCCGTGCAGGTGAGCGCCACAATCAGGTCTGCATACGCCGAGGCACACAGGGCCAACACCCGGCATCATGGTGTGGGGAGCGATCTCCTACACTGGCCGTATACCACTGGTGATCGTCGAGGGGACACTGAATAGTGCACGGTACATCCAAACCGTCATCGAACCCATCGTTCTACCATTCCTAGACCGGCAAGGTAACTTGCTGTTCCAACAGGACAATGCACGTCCGCATGTATCCCGTGCCACCCAACGTGCTCTAGAAGGTGTAAGTCAACTACCCTGGCCAGCAAGATCTCCGGATCTGTCCCCCATTGAGCATGTTTGGGACTGGATGAAGCGTCGTCTCACGCGGTCTGCACGTCCAGCACGAACGCTGGTCCAACTGAGGTGCCAGGTGGAAATGGCATGGCAAGCCGTTCCACAGGACTACATCCAGCATCTCTACGATCGTCTCCATGGGAGAATAGCAGCCTGCATTGCTGCGAAAGGTGGATATACACTGTACTAGTGCCGACATTGTGCATGCTCTGTTGCCTGTGTCTATGTGCCTGTGGTTCTGTCAGTGTGATCATGTGATGTATCTGACCCCAGGAATGTGTCAATAAAGTTTCCCCTTCCTGGGACAATGAATTCACGGTGTTCTTATTTCAATTTCCTGGAGTGTATATAAATGACCTTGTTCATAACATCAGAAGATCACTGAGGCTTTTTGCGGATGATGCTGTAATATATCGGGAGGTCGTAACAATGGAAAATTTTACTGAAATGCAGGAGGATCTGCAACGTATCGACGAGTTGTGCAGGGAATGGCAATTGATCCACAATGTAGACAAGTGTAACGTGCTGCGAATACACTGAATGAAAGATCCTTAGCTACAATATAGCAGGTGAGCAACTGGAAGCAGTTAGTTCCAGAAATTTTCTGAGAGTAGGCATTAGGAGTGATTTGAAATGGAAAGATCTTACGAAGTTGATCGTCGGTAAAGCAGATGCCAGACGTAGATTCATTGGAAGAATCCTAAGGAAATGCAATCCGAAAACAAAGGAAGTAGGTTACAGTAGACATGTTCGACTACTGCTTGAATATTGCTGACCAGTGTGGGATCCGTACCAGAGAAGGTTGATAAAAGAGTTAGGAAAGATCCAACGGAGAGCAGCGCTCTTAGTTACAGAATAATTTAGTAGTCGCGAAAGCGTTACGGAGATGACAGATAAACTACAGTGGAATACTATGCAAGAGAGACGCTCGGTAGCTCGGTACTGGCTTTTGTTAAAGTTTCGAGAACATACCTTCACCGAGGACTCAAGCAGTATATTGCTCCCTCCTACGTATATCTCACGAAGATACCATGAGGATAAAATCAGAGAGATTGGAGCCCACACAGAGGCATACCGACAATCTATATTTGCAACGAACAATACGAGACATCTCTAAAAAGGCCATCACAGAAGTTGGGAAGGAAAACATAGGTACAAAGAAGGTAACTGCGCAGAAACCATGGGTAACAGAAGAAATGCTTCAGCTGATTGATGAAAGGAGGAAGGGCAACTCAGGAATACAGAAATACAAGTCGCTGAGGGATGAAATAAATAGGAAGTGCATGGGAGCTAAGACGACTTGGCTGCAGCAAAAATGTGAACACACCGAAGAAGAAATGATTGTCGGAAGGACAGACTCTGCATACAGGAAAGGGAAAACAACCTTCGAAGACATTAAAAGCAAGTGTTGAAACATTAAGAGTGGAACGAGAATTCCACTGTTCAACGCAGAGGAGAGAGCGGATAGGCAGAAAGAATTCATTGAAAGGCTGTATGAGGGGAAGATTTGTCTGATGTGATGGAAGGAGAAACAAGAGCCGATTTAGGAAAGATAGTGGATTTGGTATTAGAATCAGAACTTAAAAGAGATGTCGAGGAGTTAAGGTCAAATTAAAAGAGCTTTGGAGGAGTTAAGGTAAAATAGGACAGAAGGGATAGATAACATTCCATCAGAATTTCTAAAATCATTGGAGGAAGTGGCAGCAAAATGACTATTCAAGCTGGTATGTAGTATGTATGAATCTGGCGACATAGCATCCGACTTTCGGAAAAGCGATACCCACAAAATTCCGAAGACGGCGAGAGCTTGACAAGTGCGAGAATTAACGCACAATCAGCTTAACAGCTCATGCATCCAAGTTGCAGACAAGAATAATATACAGAAGACTGGAAAAGAAAATTGAGGATGCGCTAGATGACGATCAGTTTGGCTTTAGGAAAGGTAAAGGCACGACAGAGGCAATCCTGACGTTGCGGTTAATAATGGAAGCAAGACTAAAGAAAAATCAAAACACGTTCATAGGATTTGTCGACCTGGAAAAAGCGTTTGACATTTTAAAATGGTGCAAGATGTTCGCAGTTCTGAAAAAAGTTGGGGTAAGCTATAGGGAGGCAGGTCATATACAATATCTATAACAGCGAAGAGGGAATAATAAGAGTGGACGACCAAGAACAAAGTGTTGATATTAAAAAGGGCGCAAGACAAGGATATAGCCTTTCACCCCTACTGTTTAACCTGTACATCGAGGGATCAATGATGGAAATAAAAGAAAGATACAGAAGTGGAATTAAAATTCAAGTTTAAAGGATATCAATGATACGATTCGCTGATGACAGTGCTATCTTGAGTGAAAGTGAAGAAGAATTACATGATCTTCAGAACGGAAAGAATCTCTGGGATAGAGGTACTCAAGGTACCCTCCGCCACACACCGTCAGGAGGCTTGCAGAGTATGGTTGTAGATGTAGATGTAGAAGGTGGCATTTCATCTCATGCTGGGTGGTGGTCACAATGTTTTGCTCAACAGAGCGTACACAGGTGACAAGAATGGACGAACACAACGCGAACGCTAGGTGTTTTCTTTGATTTAACGAAGGCTTTTGACTGTGTTGACCACAAAATATTACTGCAGAAGTTGGACCATTATGGAGTAAGGGGAGTAGCTTACAATTGGTTCGCCTCTTACTTTAAGAACAGAAAGCAGAGAGTAATTCTCCGCAATATTGAGAGTGGTAGTGATGTTCAGTCCCAATGGGGCACTGTTAAGTGGGGCGTTCCCCAAGGGTCGGTGCTGGGGCCATTGCTGTTTCTTATTTATATAAATGATATGCCTTCTAGTATTACAGGTGATTCAAAAATATTTCTGTTTGCTACGACACCAGCTTGATAGTGAAGGATCTTGTGTGTAATATTGAAACAGTAACAAATAATGTAATTCATGAAATAAGTTCGTGGCTTGTGGAAAATAATTTGATGCTAAATCACAGTAAGACTCAGTTCTTACAGTTTCTAACTCACAATTCAACAAGAACAGATATTTTGATCAGACAGAATGGGCATATTATAAGCGAGACGGAACAGTTCAAATTCCTAGGCGTTCGGATAGATAGTAAGCTGTTGTGGAAAGCCCATGTCCAGGATCTTGTTCAGAAGCTAAATGCTGCTTTATTTACCATTAGAACAGTATCTGAAATAAGTGACACTTCAACACGAAAAGTAGTCTACTTCGCATATTTTCATACGCTTATGTCGTATGGTGTTATTTTTTGGGGTAATTCTTCTGATTCAAAAAGGGTATTTTTGGCTCAAAAACGGGCTGTTCGAGCTATACGTGGTGTAAGTTCGAGAACCTCTTGTCGACCCATATTCAATAGTCTGGGAATTCTGACATTGCCCTCACAGTATATATTTTCTTTAATGTCGTTTGTTGTTAGCAATATTAGCCTATTCCCAAGAGTTAGCAGCTTTCACTCATTTTAATACTAGGCAGAAATCAAATCTGCATGTAGAATGCACTTCCTTGACTCTTGTGCAGAAAGGAGTGCAGTATTCTGCTGCATCCATTTTCAATAAGCTACCACAAGAACTCAAAAATCTTAGCAGTAGCTCAAACTCTTTTAACTCTAAACTGAAGAGTTTCCTCATGGCTCACTCCTTCTATTCTGTCGAGGAGCTCCTGGAAGAGCTAAAAAATTAAGCAAATTCCAGTGTTACATTGTTGATTGTCTTCATTTAAACTTACGACTTGTCACCTGAATATGTTTTATATATATATATATATATTTCATTTCATCTGTTTCTGATGTCGTGTTATAATTTCATGTATTGACTCGTTCCGTGACCATGGAGACTTCTCCTTAATTTGGTCCCACGGAACAATAAATAAATAAATAAATAAACAACGCTGCGAAACGAGGCAAAATGAGGAGTAATCAGAAGAGACGGTGTCTTCTATGAACTACATAAATAGTGAGAGCCTGGTTTCAGAAGTAATAACCGACAGAGCACATCACACACTCGGTACAACAGTGTACAGGCAGTTGACGATAACGCACCGGCTGGTCAGCTGCTGTTGACGGACGTGTTAATCCGTCCAGAGCTGACGAGCGCCGCCGTGGCGGCCCGGGGTGGCCCGGGGTCGGATCCCGCTCTGGGGGTCGGCCGGTCCCGCGGGCGGCGGCCCTAATCTGCGTGCCGGTCGGTCGGTCGCCACCCGCCGCCGCCCCCGCCGCCGCCGCCGCCACCGCGCTGTTGCATATTTATGAACGCTGCACGGCGCGGCCCACGCGCTCATCTGCCGATGCCGATGCCGGCGCTCCAGATTACCGAACGGCCTTCCTTCCGCCCACTGGAAACACCGCACCGCTCGCCACAGCAACGGTTCCCCAGACACAGCCGCAAATTTTGGCCCGTCCGCAAATCCGGCTTCTGCAAACCAAACTCCCCTTGTCTACCGAGGTAATCCCGATAACAGTGTATCGCAGTTTCACAGTCGATGGCATTTCATTCCCCGTTAGTCAGTCTCTTGTACACACCGATGCTCGTGGAGACACGCGCACCTCCCACTAATATTTGAACAAAGGCTTAATCAGTCTTATATCAAACAACAAAAAATTATATGCGGAGATAGGTAATCACGGGAACAACTGAAATAGCTCATCGCTTCAATGCAATTTGCATCTATTGTAACACTTGATAACAGACCAAGAAAATGTCGCGTGTTACACTTGACAGGTAGTAGCACTAGAACAGCCGGCCGAGGTTGCCGAGCGGTTCTACGCGCTACAGTATGGAACCGCGCGACTGCTACGGTCGCAGGTTCGAATTCTGCCTCGGGCATGGATGTATGTGATATCCTTAGGTTAGTTAGGTTTAAGTAGTTCTAAGTTCCAGGGGACTGATGACCTCAGAAATTAGGTCCCATAGTGCTCAGAGCCATTTGAACCATTTGAACCACTAGAACAATAATAAACAACTGTTTCAGTTTTCTGGACTTAAGTTAAAATTTAACAGGTGAACACAGATTAATATCTCCCATAAATATAAGTATGCTCGTTGGCGCGTTAAATAACTGGTTACGAAACAGTCACTTATAACATCAAGGCACGCACATTTCATTTACAGGGAAAATAATTAGCAAGTTTACACACTGACTAGAACATTAAGGTGAATAACAAGAAACTGCACCGTCCGCAACAACTTACGGCAACAGTTAACCTCCAACAAGTTTCTTTCTTTACAATCCAACATTAAGTACAGCTGAACAGCTATAAAAGGGACATTTACATTCTACCGATATATAGAATATCATTCCCTATGTTTGCTAAATAATATGCCGAAGGTAATCAGCTTCGTTTAGCAGCTGCGGTTGTATGTGTGCGTTGCCTGATTTTACAACGAACCCGCACTTTCGTGTCTGCCTTAACTAAAGTTATTTTCCTCAAGGACATTTTGGTCTATACGACACAGTTTGGTGTTACTTGTCGGTTTGTTAATATGTAAAGAATTACTTCATTCTTTCTTCAGGCAAGAACTTTTTACTGTTGGATTACGTGCCAGCCTTTACCTTTCCAATATAGTTTCTGAATTCACTTTTTACAGTCAAACCTGTTTAAGTAATAGAAAGACATTTTGGCTAAAGCTGTGTTGATGAGAGAGTATTAACTGAGCTGTTTTGTTAAGTCATTCATATAAATGAAGGCTTGAGTTCTTTAGGTAATTTTGGCTTGTTCTTAAATTCATATGTTGTATATACGAGGTGCGACAGTAAAGTAATGAGGCTGATGTGAAAAAAAATTTTGCTTACCGTTTTAGTCAAATCTAGTATTGCCTTCTTCGAAGTAGTTCCCTTATGATTGCACACACTTTTTTCAGCGCTTCTGCCATTGATGTTAACATTTCTGGAACTCATCTTCTGTAATATGCTCCAAGACCCTCGTCACAGCTTTTTGGACATCTTGTGTTATTGGTGTCCATTGGCCGCCGTTTTGACTCTTGGAAATAGAAAAAAAGTCACACGCAGCGATATCTGGTGAATAAGATTGCTGTGGTAGTACTGAAATTTATTTTGAGGTTAAAAATTGCTGTACTGACAAAGCAGTATGGGAAGGCGCATTATCGTGATGCACAATCCAATTATCAGCAATGTTGGCACAGACACAAAGAGCTCTTTTACGAAGTCTTACTAAAATTTCTTTGTAGTAATATTGGTTAACTGTTTGTCCAGGAGGCACCCACTCTTTATGAATAATTCACTTGGAATCAAAGAGGCACACAAGCATGCATTTCACTTTTCACTTTGACATGGGAGCTTTTTTTGGTCTGGGTGATCCCTCTGAGCACCGTTGCAAACTTTGGCATTTTGTCTCTGAATCATACTGAAAAAACCAACTTTCATCAACAGTGATAACACGGCTCAACAATTCTGGATTGATTTCCGTTTGCTCTAACAGATCGGCTGCCACATTTTTCTGTGTTCCTTGCTGATGTGGTGTGAGATTTTTGGGGACCATTTTTGCACAAATCTTTCTCATACCAAGATCTTCAGTTATTATTAGATGAACCGTTTCTCGATTGATGTTCAGTTCTTCTGCAATCATTTTCACGGATAATCTTCGATCAGATCGTACGAGTTTACGCTCCCTGGCCAAGTTGACATTCGTCCGTGAGGTTGATGGTCATCCACTGCGTTGTTCATCTTCAACATTCGTTCTGCCCTCACTAAACATTTAATGCCAACAAAAAACTTGAACTCTTGACATAACCTCCTCTCCAAAAGCCTTCTGAAGCTTACCGTAAGTTGCCCGCGCGTTTTCACCCAGTTTAACGCAAAAAGAAATGGCATACCATTGCGCAATATTATGCGGTTCCATTTCCGTGACGAGAGACAAAAACACGTGATAATTTACTGCAGCACAACTCACGACTGAGCAGTTGCATCGATGTGCCGCTTGGACTAGAAGCAGCTTATAGACCAAGGTCAAAGATATTGTGCCTACGCAAGCTTGCAGGGTTGCCACATCTTGCAAAGAAAATCAGTCTCATTACTTTATTGTCGCACCTCGTATATGTGCATAAGCACGATTAAAGCTGGTGGAAAAACACTAAATTGGAAATTGACAAATCTATACTGAAAGGAGCCGCACTCCATCGAAACTCCCCAAAAGTGGCAACTTAAAGGCTAATTAGAGTATCAAAATTAACAATAGCATGCTTGTAGATTGACTAGAATAAAGGAATAAGTAACACATACACAGCTTCTGACAGCTGACAAATTGCGTTGGGCTATTGACCAGTGATTAATTTAAGCTAGCCACAACAAACGCTAACCAGGTTAGCGGTATATTTAAAGACAAGCGTCGAGCAAGAACACTGGTCAGAATGTAATGAAACCAGCACTGATTTACAACTAACTACAGCATTGAAATAAACTGACGACAGGTTGACCATTGCATATTTGGCGTACGATGGACAGTCAATAGACTGAACACTCAGCTAAAACCCAAGTATAATGGTGAGGGGCGAAACGCCCAGCCCAAAGCATGTTTAGGACAAACACCTAGTTTGAAAACAAAACAACCATGAAACAACAGGATGATGTTGCAGTTTGCAGTACAAATGCCGGAGCCCCATTATAGCCTTAACCCAAGGCAGGACTAAGGAACACTAGTTTCTCGCTCAATTAAAGTTTCCAAAACAATCAAAACTAGCAGGATTCCCTTACATGGCAGACGTGCCAACATTTCCGTTCACACCACAGGGTCAAATAGCGCAACATGAACCATTGATATATTTGGGATAATATTTTAAAACAACATACTTAAATACCTTTATTTACCACTAGCGGTAATTAGTTAACAGTTTAGGCTCTGTTATTGATGCCACGCAAATGAGGTAACTAGTTAAGGTCTACAGTTCTACTTTGCCATTTAACACGCGTCGTGAAAGTCACTACTTGGATCCAATATTTGACGATGGGCTCAAAATCAACAGAAAAAGGTGAGAGTCAAGTTCACACTCGCAAGCAGCATACGCAGAACACGAACTGCTCCTTGTTCAATCTTTTACACACCGACGATACAAATAATCTTCGCCGAATTACTGCAGACGCCGCAATCCCCAGTTGCTTGAAATGACGCAAATAATGATCAAAACATCTTACTTTAAGTCCGATGACATCCGTAGGATAGGAGTTTCAATGGACAACCAGCCCTCATCCCCTTGGATCCACCTGCGACCAAAACAGTTACGTTGTCTGCTGTCACGGGTTTAACGATTCATCACAATTGACACAAGTCACGCCAAACCATCAACAAAACGGGGTGACCTCCTGTACGCTCCCAGACGTCCGTAATCAGAGTTCCTCCTCCAGACCGATGCTCTCCCGCAACACGGCCGCAGCGTTACAGCGCTCTCTGGCTAGGGTAAGAAAACAGCCGGGCGCTAAGCGGAAATTTCAAAAGGAACGCTCTACGGACAAGGAGGAAACGCAAAGAACCTACCGTGATATTTCGTCACGGTTCACTCGTTACAGTGGCAACACCTTCAAGACGGCATGCAACAAACGTCCAATTGGCTCGAAGCGTGTGCCGTGGTTGGCGCTGTTCCAGCGTGTGACCTATGTAGGCAATGCTTCCACCGTCCACGAATTACGGCTCTTTGTCACAAAAAGTGTCTATCTGTGGGCCAGCAAGGAGGAAGCGAACGGTGACAGTATAGAACGAGAGGGGGTGGCAGACAGTCACGGCCTTCCTCGTAAATAGACGTCCGCAGCTGGTCTGGATATTGACCTTAAGTTTATGTTCTGAGAGACTGTACATCGAACGTTGCTATCCTCCTGGGCCTGTACGATGGAAGAGCGTGCATCTGTGGTGTGTGTAGCGAGCCTGGGTTGCACTGGTTCTTCGTGCTGAACGGTACTGTCTCCTTGTTGAGTAATGGTAATGAGTTTCATTGAGTACACAGACGAACTATGTTCCTGCATTAAAGCACACAGTGTTTCGTGGGGAACTGACAATTTTGCTTACTATTTTCTGAATCCTGATTACCTATTAGGTGCTGGGATGTGTACTGGTATTTACTCTGGCCAGCAGTTGTAGTGAAACGAACAAGTGTTGAAGTTCGTTGTTGTTAAGAACAGTGACTAATAGCTACTAATAATAGTCTGTTGCAGGTTGGATTAACTTCACACTTATTATTTGAATGAATCGATGCAATAAATATCCATCACATGTGGAGAAGGAGAGTGACGCCGGTGCAGCACGCATTGCACAGAGGAAACCAATGTTTATGCCTTGTGTTATCATGAACGTACTGTCTCTATTACAAAAAAAATTTCTTATGTTAGCTGCACGTGTTGAGAGATAGTTTACGGAATGATTTCTGTAACAGTCTCTAAGCAGCTTCATTCCCTATGTTTGTTAATAATATGCCGAAGGTTCAAATGGCTCTGAGCACTATGGGACTAAACATCTGTGGTCATCAGTCCCCTAGAACTTAGAACTACTTAAACCTAACTAACCTAAGGACATCACACACATCCATGCCCGAGGCAGGATTCGAACCTGCGACCGTAGCAGTCGCGCAGTTCCGGACTGAGCGCCTAGAACCGCTAGACCACCGCGGCCGGCCTGCCGAAGGTTATCAGCTTCCTTTGGCAGCTGGGGTTGTATGTGTGCGTTGCCTGCATTTCAGTTTACACTTTTACAATTAACCCGTATTTTCGGGTCTGCCTTAACTAAAGTTATTTTCCTCAAGGACATTGTGACCGAGCGGGGTGGCGCAGTGGTTAGACACTGGACTCGCATTCGGGAGAACGACGGTTCAATCCCGCGTCCGGCCATCCTGATTTAGGTTTTCCGTGATTTCCCTAAATCATTACAGGCAAATGCCGGGATGGTTCCTCTGAAAGGGCACGGCCGACTTCCTTCCCTAATCCGATGAGACCGATGACCACGCTGTCTGGTCTCCTTCCCCAAACAACCAACCAACCAAGGACATTGTGGTTTATACGACACAGTTAGGTGTTAATTGAAACTTCCTGGCAGATAAGTGCAAGTGCACTTGCCCGCGAAAGGCAAAGGTCCCGAGTTCGAGTCTCGGTCTGGCACACAGTTTTAATCTGCCAGGATGTTTCATATCAGCGCACACTTCGCTGCAGAGTGAAAATCTCATTCAGGTATTACTTGTCGGTTTATTAACAAGTGAAGCATTAATTCTTTCTTTCTTAAGATAAGAATTTTTTACTGTTGCATTACGTGCCAGCCTTTAACTTTCCAATATTGTTTCTGAATTCACTGTTCTCGTCAAACTTGTTTACGTAATAGATATTTTGGCTAAAGCTGTGTTGATGAGAGAGTATTTACTGAGCTGTTTTGTTAAGTGATTCTTCTAAATGAAGGCTTGAGTTGTTTAGGTAATTTTGGCTTGTTCTTAAATTCATATTTATTTGAGATGTGATTCCATGTAAGTTATCTTTGGCATGTTCAAGTGCGTTAATGTTCAATTCAATAAAAGTTTCAATAAATGTGTTATGTAAAACGTACGAGCCCTGAGCTCGATCAATCGCTCCACCCTTTTCAATCGTGACACCCCAGCAGTTTGCAACAAAAGTACCGAAATCTAGGAAACTCGTATCAGTACAATAGGGCAAAGCAGGTAGAATGCATGCTTCTCATTCACAAATCGAATTCAAATGTTGGTTCTTTGTGAAAGGATGGTGTTATGCCTCGGTGCGAAGGATTCGGAGCTATTCGGAGCTATTCGGAGAAAATCGGAGCTGCAGGACTGTGAATATCGGGACTACGGTTTATTGTGTCACGATAATGTCGCTCGTGTTGGTCGGGATCCCACGTTTGTGATGCGGATATATAATCGAAGAGTGTAGAAGAGCCTTGCTCATCGCCTTGCAGGATTTCAACGGACCTATGAGAACAACACGCGTAGCGACATGAGTAGTACTCGATATATTTATGAAACGCGTTTTCCCTTAATGCTGACATGAATGTAAACCTAGGTTATTTTGCTATTTCTACCAGGTCGCACGTTTTAAGATTTCTCTTCTTTTGTGAGGTCTTTATGATGTATGCTTAACCAGTGGCCTAGCACTTGGATGGCTGACCGATCAGGTCTGTCGATCGCTGCTGGGAAGTGAGATGCACTCCTTGTGAACTTGTGAACTCAGTTGTGGGACTACTTGATTTAGAAGTAGCGTCTCCTGTCACGAAAGCTGATAACGACGGAAGAGTGGTGTGCTCCCCACATTTCTCGTCCCCCCCCCCCCCCCCCCACCGTATTTGCATCCAGCGACGCCGAAGGTTGAGTATGACACGGTGTTCGATAGGTACCGTTGGTCCTTCCGAAGCCTGTTGCAACAGAGATGTATGTTTCCTTATAATTTTTTATCTTGTGCCTAAAAGGAGATCAATGTTGAGAAGCATTAGATAAATCAAGATAGAATATGTTAATAACAAATATAACAAATATGATTATGGAGACATTGAATGTAAGTGCTTATCAGCTGAATAACTGATGTTTAAATTTTAATATTTAATAACCTCACAGATTATGCTACCTTTGACGAATCACTGTACAAAAAGTGTGGCCGAGGTGGTATAGCGAGTAGAGCACCGGGCTCCAGTCGTCGATGTCCTAAGCTCAGCGCTGGAGAGAGGCGGGGCTTTTGCCACATTGCAGTTCCTTCAGGATGGCCCCAGACCCACTCAGCCATCAGCCGGTTATCAAATGTTTACTGGGGACCTTTCTTGGGGTTAGAACGGTGACCATGACGCTAGTATAATCCTCCTCCACCCCCTCCCCCGTTGTTATGCAGTGAATAAAGGCCGTACTCCACCTGTAGTAAGCCCAATAGCCCATTCACAGACATTCCCTTTTACCTTTTAGTATACTATAATTAGGTGTGCGTGCACCCTTCCCGCCTCCTTTGGCCGCTGAAGTAGGGGACTGTCCAATTACAGATACAATGGTTTATGGCCATTTTGGAAGTAGGCACCGCCTGTTACTTTAATGGTCACCATCCACTCCATAGTTCCACTCCCAGCAATTCACCTGTGCTCTTATCAGTCATTTTATTTAATTTATTACCTAATTATTTTAATGGCTATAGTTTATGAACCACAACCAAAACCACTCTTATCTTTATTGCTACAGTTTATGACCTCATTTATCTTAAGTACCTTAATTTATGACCCAAAAAATCGCTGCCGTATGTATTTAGACCTACATTAATGTGACAATGTATGAGGCAAAACGGCCACCAAAGACTTTTTGCCCCGCCAGTCCAAAATAATTCTTCCAAGTTCTGTGGCGCTGTATTCTCTCACCCCAACACTTGCACAGTTGAATGTAAGTATTAATATCCCCTCTCATTGCTCATTATTGTTCATTTTTATTTTTTTATTATTTCACCCTTTTTTCAAAGGCTCCCTAATGTGTTGGGGCAGGACACACAACAACTATTCTCAGACATTGAATTACCGGTGTCTACACCTGTCGAGTTGCAGCACAAAGAAGGACTATCAGAGCAGCATCCAGCTGCCTGAGTTTCCAATGTCTGCACCACATTCGCCCATCAAACTGCAGAACACAGATGGTCTACCTGTTTCAATGAGGTGACGTAAGTCGTGGTATACTTCTTAATATCGTGTCGGATGTTGAAACGGTAAGAGCTCAAGTCGTAGGAAGTCCCCTAAAGAAATATTGAACTGTACTGCCTCTATAGCCGCCCATATTGCAAAGCGTTGCCAGTGCAGGACTTTGTGCATGAACTGACCTCCAGATTATGTCCCATGTCGTGTGATCTGGTTACCCAAATTATTCTCTCGAATTTTCAGGATGTTCTTCAAACCAATTGCGAACAATTGCCGCCGGTGACGTACAGTCATCAACAGCTGTCACAGTGCGTTGTTGACAACGTGGGTCCATGGCTTGTTGAGGTTTGTTAGAGACTCGAACATGACTGTCAGATCTTACTAACTGAAATCGGGACTCATGTGACCAGACCACGGATTTCCAGTTGTCTAGGCTCTTTCTTGTACATGTTCTGCACTCACTGTCGTTGTCTCATTGCATCTCCTGCGTATTCTTTTTGCCTGTCGCTCTCATCCTCTCACACCCATCAGAGATACCGACGTCGGATATCTTGGCATACGTCGCCATGTGTGATCTTTCTGGGGCACTATTGTGACCTGTTGCCACCAAGTCAGCACCATTCACAATTGTTCACGTAGCCTCCATTGCACGCCTACAGGACTTTACAGTATATCTCATTCAGGCTCACACCATAAGTAGCGAAATTCATGCTCATGCAGAAGGGTTCTGACAGACTCATCGCTAATTACATATGCAAATGGAATGGGAAGGATGGAAAAGGTACAGGTACACATAGTGCTGCAGCATAATGATTACAGTTGTATATCCCAGGATTTCACCCCTCTAATATTTTAATCCTTCAAACGCCGTCCGTAAAGTTGATTTCAAATGTGGATTTTATTACACAGCGACTCGTACCTTTGTGCCTACATATTTAAACAACGTGGCGGATTACAAATTTATCACTATTATCGTAATATGGTATCATCACGTTATTTTTCTTGTTTAAGCACGATATCACATCTTTCCTTACATTATGCAAGTATTAAGTGTTGATACCTAGATAGCTGTTACATTTACTTGCTGCCGTCCGGTGATGACATTTTGCTCTAGAACTTTGTCAGTGGACTATTTGACAGTACTAATGAAGTTTTATTGTAGGTAGTCGAAAACTTTGGCCATTTAATTCTACTGCTTCCGTTTCCGTTGAATATTCACGATCCAGTAAAGCGTGCACTATCCTGTTATTAGAAAATTATTCATTCTAATTACATAACCGAGAATACATGCCATATAACTCCATCTTTGCTATTAGTGTGATGCGGTGTTGAACATTTTTCTGAAATATAGGAAAATGATATCTGCCTCTTTGCCTGCATTTACTTTTTACAAGGTACCGTGTATGAGAGAGACATCTAGTTTCATTTGAGTTGAGTTTTAGGAAGCCCACGCTGATGCTTTAATAAACTATTTTTTTTTTTTGCTTGATAGACTTCATTAATTACCTTCGAGCTAAGAATATGTGCTACCATCATGCTACAGAGAGGTGTTAAAGACCTCCATACAAATTATAAAAATGTATGTATGTATATGTTCAACATCTCCTCCTAAACTTATGATCCGATTTCAAACACAGTTAGTACACATATCATTTGATGTCTGAAAAGAATCACTGTGGGAGTAAGAACTACCCACCTATCAAAGCGACGCGAGGGGGGTGGGGGGGGGGTGGTGAAACAGCAGTGTAGCCCACGAATACTCGTACTGCAGGCGTCCAGTATTTGAGAATTTGAGAATGAGAGTACTGGAGACTTGCAACGCACTTAATACATTTCTGGAGGACGACCCACACGAAGTGATGAAAGAAAAAACTTATCGATTACAAAACTCTCGTTGTTCATGCTGTAAACCTACCACATGAAGCGTGACGTTTTAATTTATTACTTCTTTATTACTTACTGTATCGTGACACATTTTGCAGACAGTATTCACATATACCACTGAATGTACCAGAAACATTACACCATTGTACGACATTTAGTCCAACAGATATGACATAAACTTTGACACACGTGGAAAGCTAACGCTCATGAAAGATGTTTAAATTTATTACTTCGTTGCTACTAAATATCTTCCCAACATTTCCGCAGACAGTATCTACATATGCCGCTGAATGTACCTACAAAAATACATCACACAGTTGGAGTGAGAAAAAGCCTCCTCTTAATTTTCTCAGGAAGGAAAACGACGCCGGGCTAGACCAATGGGATTTTGTCACGGTTCATTCACTGGTTCAATGTGCAATTTATTTTGCACATACTGCATTTAATTAAACAACAGTTAAGTTGAATACGGAACAATAATCAATAATGGCTGAAGATGTCAGTTACAACTTATACGTAGTCACTGTTTGCCTGATCAAAAGGTAAAACAGTAATGATACAAAGTTCAAACCAAATGTAATCAACCATAAAAATTACCAAAACTTTTTAAGCAGAAGATACCAATAAAAAAGTTAAATAACACTTAACCTATCATATAAAAAGCAATTGCCAAATAATTCTTATACTATAATCCAATATGATCAAAGAAGGAGAACAAAATATTTAAAAACTCGTAAAACAGACGTGATAGCAAGGCTTACAGCGTTCCACAATAATATTCAAATAATTAAAATTAACATAACATAAGAACGACTGTTGATATCTCAGCCACTAGTAAAATGTTTAAATAATTCAAAAAGCAACAAGGTTATAAAAAGAGCCTCTTTTAATTAACAAATAGACTTACTCAGAATTCCTCTAAAATTTCAACTTAACTTTAAACGGAACCATTAAAGGCTGTGTGTGTGCTTGGAAAACACAACACTGCAGAAGATGGACAGCGTGAGCTTCACTGACCAAGGCTTTTGCACAAAATCGTATAAACAGGCGGCTGCGTAAGCCCTCTGGACCCATAATAAGTGGCCAGAGCACAAGCAGTCTTAAGAAAACGCCCTACAGCACAAATAAATTCCGATAAGCGCAAGCTCAAGTCACAGCCAAGAACAGAATAACTAATAGTTACGCTCCCAATACTTAATGCAATTTCTTACGGAGCGGTACTCTAAATTGAACTGTGTTCTAACAACGTAGCTGAAGATTTAAGATAAGAGCTGCAGTTGGCTTAAGGAAGGCTTCAGAATTAAATAGTTATACCAAATCCTGCTGGAACAAACGATTTAGGCAACCCCGAGCCAACTGTCTTTAATTCTGCGGCTCCTGAGCGCGTACACAGTCCTAGACAAACAATGTGTCCGAAAACCGAAATGTCCATATAAACCACTGAAATCAGACACACGGTATACATTACTTGAAGCAGAATAAGCAGTAAATTAGCCTCAATGAATAAGACACAGTGGATCCAAGTCCAGAAAGACATTCCGTAAAACGACAACTACAAATACAGCACAAAATCTATTCAAAATGTTCAAGTTAAACGTAAATCACACGATTCCTAAAACTGACGCTGATAACATTCGCGTAACACGAAAGTACACTTTCACACCAGGTATAAACAGTCTGTAGTAATACACCGATCAATATCGTGCGCCACGACTAACATCAAGGGTTAGTTACTTGCCTCAAGGAAGGCGAGAATTATGACAAGCAGGTAGAAGCACTTATACACCCAGATATACTACACTGCCAACGAACTTCACAACAAGCTCCCTTATAGAGGTGGACACTAAGATGAACCCTGATTAAAGTGACACCGACACTTGAATTTCACAAATCAAACTTCCAATAAGATGCAATGTACAAGCCGGCCTCTGTGACCAAGCAGTTCTAGGCACCTCAGTCGGGAACTGAGCTGCTCCTATGGTCGCAGGTTCGAATCCTGCCTCCGGCATGAATGTGTGTGATGCCCTTAGGTTAGTTAGGTCTAAGTAGTTCTAAGTGTAGGGGACTGATGACCTCAGATGTTAAGTCCCACGCTGCTCAGAGCCAATTTGAACCATTTTTACAATGTACAAAGATATAATTAAAATATTTAAAGAACGCTTTTATCACATACAATTCAGCCTACAAATTCCATGGACGCGCGGACTTCAGTACCAACCACAGAAACGGAGCATCCAGAAATTCCGGTAAACGTGCCTCTGACACCTTGGCGGGTTTTAAATAATACACTCTTGAGTTTCATCGGCATTGAAAGCCAAACACAGGCCATAATGACCCCCTGCCATATCTTTCGCAGTTTACACCAACACAAAGACACGTGACTGGCGGTGAAGGGCCTCCTTTCCGCTACGTTCCTCCGCTCCTCCCATCATGATGCTAACTCTCGTACTAACCTGCGGACGCAGCAAGCTCGCCCTCCAGGCCAGGCCGGAGGGAGTTGAGCTCCCTGGGCACCGTCTTAGAGCAAAAGATAAGAGCGTATCGATATCGACACAGTACGACAAGCCGCCGCGCTTCAGTATGACACATAGTGCAAGAGATACGACGCCATAAACACTGAGATGCGTGAAAATGGCCATGTCTCACAGGATGTTTTAATTTATTCCTTCTTTACTACTATCTCTGGCCAAAACGCATTTCGCAGATAGTGGGAAAATATACCACTGGATACATCTGTAAAATTATATACCATTGTACGGCACGTAGTTTAAGAGATACCACGTCATAACACTGAGCTGAGAGAAGCAGAATCTGCTTGGGAAAAATTCGCTAGACATACAGGTAAAATCTGTATACAAATACGCGTGAGATTCGTTAAATACGTGTGATTTATATGTGGCACATGTTTGTCGGCAGTCACCGGTACATTACCTTATTTTGAGCGAGCTCTGATTTCTCTTATTTTATTATGATGATCATTTCTCCCTACGTAGGTGGGCACCAGCAAAACATTTTCACAGACTGAGGAGAAAGTTGATGATTGAAATTTCTTGATAAGATTCTGCCGCAACGAACAACGACTTTGTTTTAATGATTCCCACCCCAATTAACAAAAATGGCTCTGAGCACTATGGGACTCAACTGCTGTGGTCATAAGTCCCCTAGAACTTAGAACTACTTAAACCTAACTAACCTAAGGACATCACACACATCCATGCCCGAGGCAGGATTCGAACCTGCGACCGTAGCGGTCGTGCGGTTCCAGACTGTAGCGCCTTTAACCGCTCGGCCACTCCGGCCGGCCCCAATTAACATATCACATCTTTGGCGCTCACTCTCCTGTTTCGGGATAGTACAAAACGATCTGCCCTTCTTTGAACTCTTTCGATGTCTGCCGTCTATCCCATCTGATGCGGATCCCAAACCGTACAGTCTCTTTAGGAGAACAGTTGCATTTTCTAAGTGTTCTGCCAATAGATAGTACATTTTGGTTTGCTTTATCCACAGCATTATCTATGATATCGTTCCAATTGGTTATTTATAATTGTAATCCCTTAGCATTTAGTTGAATTTATAGCCTTTAGATTTATTTGATTTATCGTGTAACCGAAATTTAACGGATTCGTTTTGATTCTCATGTAGATGACTTCATACTTTTCATTATTTAAAGTCAGTTGTCACTTTCTGAGCCATACTGGTATCTTACCTAAAGCGTTTTGTGATTTCTTTTGATCTTCTCGTGACTTTATAGGACGGTATTTGACAACATCATCTGCAAACAATCTGAGAGTGTGACTCATATTGTCTCCTAAATCATTTACATAGATCATAAACAGCAAACGTACTGTAACATTTCGTTGTGGAACGCCACAAAATTACTTCTATTTTACTCGTTGATTTTCCGTCAATTACTACGAACTGGAACGTTTCTGACAGCAAATCACGAATTCAGTCGCACAACTGACGATAGTCCATAGCTACGCAAATTAATTAAAAGTCGCTTCTGTGGTACGGTGTCAAAAGCCTTCTGGAAATCTAAAAATATGGAATAAATTTGACAAGCTGTGTCAATAGCACTCATTACTTCTTAACAGTTAAGAGTTAGTTGTGTTTCACAAGAACGATATTTTCTAAATGTTCCATATTTGTCAATATATCGTTTTCTTCGAACCAATTCGTAATGTTCGAGCACAGAATATGTTCAAAAATCTCACTGCAAATGGACGTTAGCGATATGGGTCTATGATTCAGCGGATTACTCCTATTTCCTTTCTTGGGTGTTTGTTTCAACGAATTGTATATGGTTATTAAATATGGGACTATTGTATCAACGTACTCGGAGAGAAACTGGTATACTATTAGGACTGGAGGCCTTGCCTTTATTAAGTGATTTAAGCAGCTTTGCTATGCCGAAGATATTTGCTTCTGAGTTAATGATGCTGACAGCTGTTCTTGATTCGAATTCTTGAATATTTTCTTCGTCTTTATGATGACAGAATTTCAGAAGACCGCACTTAGTAACCCTGTTTAGTGGCACTGCCATCACCAACATCACCATTGCTATCGGACAGTGAAGGTATTGAATGTCTTTCCGCTGTGTACTTCGAACAGACAACAAGGAGGGAGGAGGAGATAACCACAGATAGGAGGATGAAGAGGGGGGGGGGATACGGACAGCAAAAGGTGAGCGGAGGAAATGTACGGAAAGCAAAACGAAAGAACAGAAGATGAACGAAGACTGGGGAAAGAAGAGGTAGCAGAGAGATGGGGGAGGAGGAGATGAACAGAGGGGAAAGAGGAGGTGAACAGAGAAAGGGAAGAGAAGGAACTGAACAGAGAGAGAGAGGAGGAGATGGACACGGACAGGAAAGAGGAGATAATGAGCAGGGAGAGGGGGCAGGAGATTAACAATGACAAGGGAAGAGGACATGGATTTAGAGGGAGAACTGGAAATGGACAGAGGGGGAGGAACAGATGGATAGAGGAAGGAGGAGCAGACAGAAAGAGACACGCGGAGAAAGAGATGGACAGAGGGGCAAGCGGAGATGGACATTGAGTGGGGGTGGAGAAGGTGGATAGAGAGAAGGGATGGTAGAAAGGAACACATAGAAGGGGAAATGGAAGAGATGGACTAATAGAATGCCAGATACTCAGCTGGTTAGTCCGTAATTCAGTTCATCCTTTCTCTTTCCTTTCTTCTAAAAGGAAGTAAGGCTACCTTGTTTTCCCCCGTCCATGGGTAACCATCTGCAATGATCTAATGCTAACAACATATATTGCAAACCATTCCTTTTCCATGGCCACTTCGTTTTAATGAAACTTATATTAAGATGAAAAATTGATACTAAAGACGCCTCCATATCGAAGACCGCTTACAGGTACGAAAATTTTGTTCACTTTTCTTACAATAAAAGGCTAATTTTAATGGACCTGCACTGTAATGGGGAGTATGAGGTCACACAACTGGGTCGCTCGTTCTGCTGACGGATTCTGTTTCATAAGCAATGTGCGGCAACGAGGCTTGTGCGAGTTAATTTTTTGCGCCTACAAAGTATTTCATTCTCAAGAGGTCCCTTCCTTTATGAATTACTAACGTTACAATTTCGAGCGAGGTTTTTTTATGAAACACGGCCAGCTTCTGTCGAGTTTATAAATAAGGAAAAAGGTCGGCGAGTCCCGTGCGAACGCTCTTGTTGCTCCTACCATCTTATTTGTAAGGCAGCGAACATTGATTGTACTACTAGAGCTATTATTTAAACTAAGGCGTTTGGGTTAAAATTATTGTGCGCTTTCATTTATTTCCCTATCAAGTTTCGAGAATAATAGCTGAATAGTTGCAAATGGAACAACACAGAATGAGTTTTTTTCTGTTGTCTTCTCATCAAATCTTCTGTAACACCCGGGAAAAAAGCTTTCAATTATGTGTGCAGTAAGAAAGAATTATGCACCATTTCGGGCGTTTACGGAGAGAGTATAAGCACTGTTTGAAAGACAGAGGCCATATTCATGAGAATTGGGGTAGGGACTCGGCTGGCAGTCTTCATTTGTGTTTCCTCTGTGGTACGCTGATAAGTTAGTTGAGCGTGTTTGAAGAGTGGAATGGCCACCCTCTCTAACAAGAGAACTTTCTTATTGACGGAATTTCAGAGGCGTCATATGACATTCACACAGAAATGATGACGAAAACTAACGAAAAAGAAGATAGACACAATGAGAAAAAAAAGGTAAAGTGCCAGACTACAAATCCAAAGGTCTCGGGTTCGATCCCAAGTCACATAGCTGTTATCTTAAAATTGACATGACGATTTCTGGAACATTTCACGTTACCAACTTAGACATAAATTGTATAGCACCACTTACTGAACTGAAGGAGAAGATTGTAAAATGGTGTAAACACAGGTATGCTGCTATTCCAAGTATTGCACATTTTACATATAATTATGTGCACTGTTCTGTTAGTTGCTGTATCCTAGCATTTTCGGTCCCATCCTTTGCAGATCCGAAGATGGCAACAGAGAGCTGCCGAAACCAGTTATCTATATGAATAAATGATTTTAGCAATCCTCGCAGCTGAAAATATTTGGAGTGTTCATAATACTACAGATCGCCCACACGCTGACGATGTCAGAAGGGTATTTTTGTTGATGTGAAACATTCCGAGTTGTACTTTGGTTCCGAATCCATGTTAAACGGTAGGCCCCTCCCTCTGTAACTGGCTGGGTCAAGTCAGTTCAAAGGTTGGAGGAAGGCCAAGGCATATAGCTGTGGCCGCCCACTTCAGACATCGTAGCGCCTACTTCATCGACATGCCACTTCACGTCAACCAACACGGAACGCCTGCATCAAAGGGCGTATATTCACCAGGAAAACCTACGTCGTCTGTGTTGTCAACACAAATATTTACCGGCGGCCACAACACAACACAAAACCAGGTCTCCACCAATGTCCGCTAGAGACAGCAGAACCTGCAGAACAGCTTCATCGGAGGTTGCAGCTAACCCAGGAACTATTCTTATACGCCACGCACGTGATCGAATCTGCCAGACGGGCGAATATATCCGCCAAACGGGCTTTATAGGGCGGCGGACTCCTTACGTTGGTCACACGCCGCGTTCCAATGAAGATGGAGCCCAGCCACCTCAAGGAAGAACTGGTGGCGCTGGGCTATCGTGTCCGATCGACGAGCCTTATGAAGTCTCCGAGGACGCACTTGGACATGCCTCTGTTCTGTGTTGCCTGGTCGAAAACGTCGAAAATGGTAAGATTTTCCAACTGCAGCACGTTTCCCCTCCGAGCTAAGAGAAGGCGGCCTCAGTGCTACTCGTTCCAGGGCCTATACTATGTGGCGCAGTATCGCTTGGTGCCGCCTCACTGCGTCATATGCGCAGGTCCTCACCAGAGCAAAGAGTGCTCTCTGAAGAAAGAAGACGCGCCACGATGCTGCAACTGCAGTGAGTCTCCTGTGGAAAGCTACAGGGGCTGCAAGGCATTCAAGAGGTCAATTGACAATCAGCGAGGAAAGGCAGCGCCGTCTAAGAAGGTGCGGCCAGGCACCACGTTTTTGGATGCCGTCAAAAGGGGATCACCCACCGCAAACCAACACCAACAGCCGCAGTCTACCATAGCAACCAAAGAACAGCTAGACAAAGAAGCAGATGCTCCGCAAATAGCACACAGAGGGCAAGGCCGACGCACGGAGCGTCCTCCCCCCCCCCCTCCCCCTCACCAGCCTCGAAAATGAGCCGCACAACAGCCAGCAACCGCCACGCAGTCGCAGTGCGCTGCTCCAGCCACAGAGGACGCCACCGTGACTGCGCCTGCCCAGAGAAAAGACGCCGGTGAAGGCCGATCACTCCTGAGATCACTCAACGAGCTCCTACAGCAACTACCAGTCCTGGTGACGGCAGTTACGGTAGCCCTCCAGGACAGCGCCGTTCCCGTGAAGAACGACCATGGATAATCGTCACATCCATGGTCTCACAGTTTGTGGCTTCACCGCAAACAGTCTCTGTCCCAAGCAGGGTGAGTTTCGCCAATTCCTCCACGGCGAGGGAATCGACATCCGTCTCGTGTGCGAAACTCACCTCAAAGCTGGAGTCAGCGTGCGAGCCGCAAACTACCAGTACTACCGAACCGACAGGCTGACGACTGGCGGCGGCACTACCATATACATTAAGAGTTCGCTGAAACACCACTTGGTGCATCTGCCTGCGCTGGACAGCATGGAGGCAACAGGAGTCCTTGTCAACACCACGATAGGGCAGATCATCCTCACTGCGGCCTGCCAGGCACTTAAATGTGATTTGCAGGGTATCCATGTAGATGCAGATGTACCGACCGCCGAGGGGGAACTTGGAGGCTGCTGACACTGAATCATTGCTGACGGTGCAGAGGAGGGTGGGGGGGGGGGGCAAGGTCTTCATTGCGGGTAACTTTAAGACAAAGCACATGCAGTGGAACTCCCGCCTCATAAACGTCAGAAGTCACCGCATCCCTCGCGCCGCCCAGCAAAACGGCGCCATCATACAGGGCCCGTTCGACCCGACGATCTACCGCGCCAGAAGCCAGCCAGACGTTCTTGACGCCGCCATCGTGAAAGGCGTCGAGCAACATACGGCCGCCGCAACCCGCTGCACCATGTCATCGGACCATCTGCCAGTTTTTTAAGATAATAACATCGTAGGTACTGCACTACCTGCCCTCCGCCGCTGCTGCAAGGAGATAGCCTGACAGCGCTTCGAGGACGAAGTTCTCGATATGCTGGAGGACCTGCCGGACTCTGACACCGAGGGTACCAACGCCACTCTTGAATCCATGAACCACCGACTTCTACAAGCAGCAGAAGTAGCCACAAAGAGACGTCCACCTCAGCAGCGGGACCACTCCCGTAAACTCTCTCCTCACCTTGTAGAGGCCATCAGGGAAAAGAACAGGACCTTCCAAGAATGACAGCTCGCTCTCCAGCCAGCTAACAAGTGCCGCTTAAACCAGACAAGGCGAGAAATCAAAGCGGCGGTGGAAGACCACAGGAACCGGGATTGGTCTGTCCTGGTCGCCTCCGTAAACCTAGAGGACGGCAGCGCATAGCGATTACTGAAAAGTTATCTTGACCGGCGGCAACGTATTCCGCCGCTACAGGTCGGACAGAACTACGTCTGCAACCCAGACGACAAGGACAGCATATTAGCAGACACTTTCGCCGAGAACTTCACAGCTATTGAGGACGACGTGGACCTGGGTCACATCCGACGTGTGGATGAAGAACTTCCAACGTACCTATCAGCGAGGCAAGAGAATGACGATATCACCCCTATCGAGGAAGACGAAGTAGCGGAGCAGCTGCGGTCGCTGCAGGTCAGAAAGGCAGAAGGAGCTGATGGAGTTGGCAACCTTCTCTTACGCCAGCGGGAGCACATCGGACCCCGACGACCATCTTTAACAATATCCTTCGGACTTTTCCCTTCCGTATGGAAGTCGTGCCAGTGCCGAAGACGAACAAGGATGCTCGTTTGGTCACCACCTACCGTCCAATTGTCTGCTTTCATCGGTCTCGAAGATATTAGAGAGACCCCACGTCAAGAGGCTGCTGCCTCACGTCGAAGATGAGTCCGTCATCCCCGACGAGCAATTCGAGTTCAGAAGCGGACTTTCCACAACCCATCAGCTGCTGAGGCTGGTGGAAGAAGCCATGCGCACCGTCGGGACGCGAGAGTACCTTTGAGCGGTGCTACTCGATGTTTCCAGGGCCTTCAACTCCGTGTGGCACACACTCTTTGTGCACTGGATATCGACGTCACATGCAGTTCTGATCCGCTCCTACCTGGCTGGACGAACATTCCACGTCCGCATGACAACGGAAGATAGACGCAGCGCCCGAGTCGAGTGGGAGTACCGCAGGGGTCAGTGCTTGGGCCCCTGTTGTACTGCCTCCACACAGCCCACGCGGGTGGAGCACGTGAAATTGGCCCTATATGCCTATGACGCGACGCTACTCGAGCGGAGTATGAACGAGGCAGAAATGAGAAGACTGTTGCAACTTGGCTGCGACGCGCTCGGAACGTGGTCAAACAAATGGCGGCTGAAATACAATGCTGCCAAGAGTCAGGCAGTGGTGTTCTCAAGATAGTTACTGCCACCTGATCTACCGCCAGCTACCATCGCAGGTGGCCCTATCCCGTGGAGCAAGACCGGCCGCTACCTTGGAGTCACTCTGGACCGAAGACTGACATGGCTGCCGCACATCAGAGACGTCAAGGGCAAAGTATTAGGGCGACTTCGCGCACTATACCCTCTGCTCAACCTGTCGTCCTCGTTGCCTCCGCACCTTGGCGTCACACTATACCTGACACTAATCAGGTTCAAAATGGTTCAAATGGCTCTGAGCGCTATGGAACTTAACTTCAGAGGTCATCAGTCCCCTAGAACTGAGAACTACTTAAACCTAACTAACCTAAGGACATCACACACATCCATGCCCGAGGCAGGATTCGAACCTGCGACCGTAGCGGTCGCGCGGTTCCAGACTGAAGCGCCTAGAACCGCTCGGCCAATCCGACCTGCCACTAATCAGGCCATTACGCGGCGGTGGTCTGGGGAAATGAGGCCGACACCAACATCCGGACGCTGCAGAGGGTGCAGAACCGGGCTCTGAAGCTCTCTCTGCGTCTTCCGAGCAGATATAGCACGCAAATGCTACCCGAAGATACTGCCATCCCGCTACTGCGTGATAGATTCAATCAGACAGCACGCCAGTTCTACGCGAAGACGGGAATCTCTGAGATTGGGCCAGCAGATCCACCGTAGGCCAACCACGCGCTGGCCTGACCTATCCCACCAGCCTGAGGAAGGCCTAGCAGCCATCGTCAAAAGAAGAATATCCAAGAAGCGAGGCACAACTACTCCAAACCAAAAAAGAACTGTAGTAATAGTGCACCAGGCGCTTAACCTGCTCACAGTCAAGCCCAGGAAAGACTTATCATTTTGAGCGAAAGAGGACACAGGGGAGTTCTATGCACCGCTTGGAAGTATATAGATCTGCCACCCCGGCAGCCACGGCCAGACGCATGTTCTAGCTGGCCGATCTCTTGCACATGGACTTGGTATAGTCGACGAAGATCTTGTCATTGGAGAATAGTTTGATTGTGATGTCTCCCCGTGAAGAGTCGGGTCTTTCCCATTATTGTTTTGTATTTGTGAAGATCCGCAGGTGGGATCGAGTCTGTTGTTCTTTTGGAGATGGTATGATTGTTTCGTATTGGTGAGTCCAATAAATTGTTTTCGGACTTGTGTTTTCCGCATTTCTATTCTGCTAGCGCAGATACTTCCCATATCACCCCCCAACAGAACGATGCCTAGTGAACACTTTGATATCAAAATAACCATCGCATCGCTGACTGTTTATGATTCATCTACATCTGCATCTACATAGGTAATCCACACGCCATCGTACGGTGCTTGGCGGAGGGTATCCTGTACCACTACTAGTGATTTCCTTTCACACTATTCCCTCCTAGTCCTGATCAAATCCAAATAATGTTCCTTTCCGTCAAACCAACTAGTGAGGAACAAACAGTTTTGATCCAAAATAAGCATCGAAATAAAGATGGCGCAGTCGCTTTGAGGCGTAGCGCCGTGTAACGATCCTGCCTTGGAGGCAGTTAAGTGGCTGATGCGTCTCAGAGCTGGATAGTGACAGATGGTGACGCGAGACTGGACGCGCACGTAGTTTATGTATCAGCCGATAGAGGACAATATTGGATAGGGGGACTGTGATTTTAGTTTAGATTGTGCCCACTAGAGTGCACTAAAGCAACTGAATGTTTTTCATAAACTATTCTAGTATTTTCATAAAGTGTTGTTATGTCTTTTTGTGTGTGTAAAATGTTATAAATATGTTTTAGCAGTATGAATGATGTGTGAATGTGGTTTAAAGTTAATATGAAGATAATTGTTTAATGAGGTAGTAGGATTTAGTGTGGGAACATTTCGAAGAAGTATGAATATGGACATAGGGGATTTTTGTAGAATGGGTTTGGAAAGTAAGTTTATGGTAAAGGGAAAGTTAATTCAGGTATAAATAACAATAGTAAATAACTTTATGCATAAGAAAAACTTCAGCATATTAGATAATTACGTCGGTGAAAAGTGCAGTCGTTAGGTTTACTATTTTGCCATTGGTTATTGATGAAAAGCGCGGACTGACGCTGAAGAATGTTGTTTTGCTATTAGCTGTTGAGTAAACTGACCAATGGTAAAGCGATATTCTTCGCGGGCCTTTCTCTGCTGGTAGAGAAGACTGAGAGTATTCTAGAGAAGAGTCGAAGCCTAGCCATGAAAGAGATCGGACGTGTGCAGTTCCGATGGAAATGATAAGTTGCCTCATCTAGCAGTGTTTCATACATAAAAAGTGTTGGAAAGTGACGGCATAATTATTCCGATGGGTGTGTAGAAATTTCGGAAATTTTAAGTGAATTTTGTGATGAGAAAAGACATATTCCGCGTAGCGTATTGAGCAGGTCGGTGGCTAAAAACTGTGACTGGATTTGGTACCGACAGACTTAATATTTGGCGAGCATTATCAATCAAAAACAATCAGTATTTTTGTAGCTATTACGTTTTCGGGAAATGCAACACCATAAACTTGCTAACGTGAGTGAAAGGGATTGTGAGTGACTGTGTTAAGACTAGCACGGCTTGGCACTGTTACTTGTTCACCTAAGTTTCAGAATATATTAATTGGGGACAAAATTTCCAAACTTTCATTTCGTGTTCCTCCCGAAACGTAGATTAGTGACTTGAATTGCAGCCTCGTTCACGTCGAAGTACAGTAGGTTTCACTCGGTTTCCCTACTGATGATCTGCTGAGACAATGTTCACGGGTAGGTACAGGTTCGTCGTAAAGGGACGGAAAGAACCGCGCCGCCGCAGCTTCTGTCGCATCATAACAGCGAAAATAAAAGGCTCTGTAATTTTCCAGTGGTTGCGTAAGACATAGTCGGTTGACGACCACATACCAATACTTATATAAAACAGACATTTCTCGGCTAGACAACGGCTCAACTGTTTATACTGCATAATTTTTGTCATTGCTTTAAGCAAACGCCGGCCGTTGTGGCCGAGCGGTTCTAGGCGTTTCAGTCTGGAACGGCGCGACGGCTACGGTCGCAGGTTCGAATCCTGCCTCGAGCGTGGATGTGTGTGATGTCCTTAGGTTAGTTAGGTTTAAGTAGTTCTACGTTCTAGGGGACTGATGATCTCAGATGTTAACTCCCATAGTGATCAGAGCCATTTTAAAAATTTTTTAAGCAAACAATCTCACCTAAACGTATTAGGCATTTTCAGTGATCTACAAAGAAATACTAGAGGTGAAAATTCCGCTTGTCAGTAAACTTTCTATTTTCGGTTATCTTACTATCTGACTAATTCAGATGTACAATAATGTAATTTGCCACTTTATTTATGTCTCCTGTGCTGTGTATGTGTATCTGTTGGCTCTTGCGTCTCTTTTGAACTCAAATTTGTTTGATAAGTTTCAGTTATTTGCATGTGTCAACCTTGTAATTCACTGCACATAAACTTGCTTTTTCAGGCTTGCTTTTGCACAGCACTTTATGTTGCAGCTTGGTTAACTGGAAATAATGGGAACTATAGAGGACAGGAATATAATACCGAAAGCTGACAACTAAGTTTCCCTCATGGCGGAGGTCTATTTCAGGATCGCTGGCACATTTCATCACTAATATAAGCTATGATACAGATCCAATAGCGTGCGTCAGAGAGTTGAGCGGTGTGGTGATTAAATAGAACTGCTGGCCTGGCCCTGAAATTTACTGAATATCATTCGTATTGTGCACATCTCGTTCGTCATTAAAAGTGCACTCAGCGTTCACAAAACACTTCCCGTACTGCGCTCCAGCGATATGGTTACCAGCAGAGCGAAATGAATACATTACCGTGGTGGTAGCACGTTCAGACCAGCGAAACAGGGAGGGAAGGCTATACTGACACATCTAAAGCGCTGCCACAAGCAACACGTCTACACACTAATGCCTTGAATGTCACAACAGTTACAGAGCAAACATTATCAACTTGACGTACTTTAAGAAGTAAAAAGCACATTGGCAAGATGACAGCCCAAACGATTGATGCCGCCTGAAAATTTCGACATAATTCGGAAAGTACACTTGCGGTTTTCTCAATCTACAGCTTTGGACACTCGCGATGTACGTACAGCAGAGGAAGAAAGAGATTTGTGTTCATAATGTCGTTGAGAAAACAATCGGCAGTGCTCCGTTCATTGTGTCAAAGATCGAAATGTCTAACCTGTAACTGAAGCCAGAAATCTCTTTGCTTTGGACACTTTTATGTTGCGATTCGCAAATACAGCGTAAATTAATAAAATAAATGCGTGTCTCGTTAAAGACCTATGATAGCGCTATTTAATTCTTAAAGTCACTACTCTGCATTATTTTATTTGGATTGAAAAGCTGCCACTGTTGAAGTACCAATTTGTTATAGTTAAACTGACTGCCTGTGAATGGACGTGTGGCCACTCCTTCAGCAGGGTCCGAGCAGGCTCACGGGGGTAGGGGTTTATTAGTGATTGGGAGCTCAAATGTTAGTCGGGTGATGGAGCCCCTTAGGGTAATAGTGGAAAGGTCGGGGAAGAAGGCCAGTGTTCACTCTGTCTGCATGCCGGGGGGTCTCATCCGAGAAGACGAGGAGGCCCTGCCGGTGGCGATAGAGAGCACTGGGTGCAGCCGATTGCAAATTGTTGCCCATGTCGGCACCAAAGACTCCTGCCGTCTGGCTTCAGAGCTTGGCGGAGTTGGTGAAGGCGGAAAGCCTCGCTCGTGGGGTGGAATCTGAGCTAACTATTTGTAGTATCGTTCCCAGAACCGATGCGGTCCTCTGGTTTGGAGCCGAGTGGAAGGCTTAAACCAGAGGTTCAGACGATTCTGCGAAGATCTGGAGTGCAAATTTCTCGACCTCCGCTATCGGGTGGAGAAATGTAGGGTCCCCCTGAAAAGGTCAGGCGTGCACTACACGCAGGAAGGGGCCACAAGCGTAGGCCCGACAAGACGCCAACTCAGACGCGACGAGGTAGCAATAGGCAAAACGCAACAGGGAATGACAATATTAATGTAACTGCAGAAGCGTCTATAGAAAGGTCCCAGAACTGCTCTCATTATCAAACGCTCACAATACCCACATAGTACTAGGGACGGAAAGTTGGCTGAACCAGATGTAAGCATAAATGCAATTCTAAGCTCAGATTGGAATGTGTACCGCAGAGACCGGCGGGATATGGACGGGGGACGAGTATTTATAGCTATAAAAAGTGCAATAGTATCGAAGGAAATAGACGGAGATCCTAAATATGAAATAATTTACGTGAAGGTCACGGTTAAAGTAGGCTCAAACTTGGTAATTGGATGTCTCTGTAGGCCCCCTGGCTCAGCAGCTGTTTGGCAGAACACCTGAAGGAAAATTTGTAAAATATTTCGAGTAGATTTCCCCACCATGTTATAGTTTTGGGTGGAGATTTTAATTCACTAGATATGGACTGGGAGGGACAGAGAACCAGTGAAATTTTTTTAAGTACATTATCTGAAAACTACCTTGAGCAGTTAAACAGAGACCGACTCGTGGCGATAACATATCAGACCTTCTGGTGACAAACAGATCTGAACTATTTGAAACAGTTAACGTAGAACAGGGAATCAGCGATCATTAAGCGGTCTCAGCATCGGTGATTTCAGCCGTAAATATAAATAATAGAAAAGGGAGGAAGATTTTTCTGTTTAGCAAAAGTGACAAACAGCAGATTTCAGAGTACTTGACGGCTCAACACAAAAGTTTTATCTCAAGTACAAATAGTGTTGAGGATCAGTGGACAAAGTTCAAAACCATCGTACAATATGCATTAGATAAGTAAGTGCCAAGCAAGATCGTAAGAGATGGAAATGAGCCACCGTGGTACAACAACCGAGTTAGAAAACTGCTCCGGAAGCAAAGGGAACTTCACAGCAAACATAAATATAGCCAAAGCCTTGCAGACAAACAAAAATTACACGAAGCGAAATGTAGTGCGAGGAGGGTTATGCGAGAGGCGTTCAACGAATTCGAAAGTAAAATTCTATGCACTGACTTGGCAGAAAACCCAAGAAACTTCGGTCTTATGTCAAAGAGGTAGGTGGACCGAAACAAAATGTCCAAACTGTCTGTGACCAAAATGGTACTGAAACAGAGGATGACAGGCTAAAGACCAGCCCGCATCTCGTGGTCGTGCGGTAGCGTTCTCGCTTCCCACGCCCGGGTTCCCGGGTTCGATTCCCGGCGGGGTCATGGATTTTCTCTGCCTCGTGATGGCTGGGTGTTGTGTGATGTCCTTAGGTTAGTTAGGTTTAAGTACTTCAAAGTTCTAGGGGACTGATGACCATAGATGTTAAGTCCCATAGTGCTCAGAGCCATTTAAGGCTAAAGACCGAAATACTAAATGACTTTTTCCAAAGCTGTTTCACAGAGGAAGACTGCGTTGTAGTTCCTTCTCTAGATTGTCGCACAAATGACAAAATGGTAGATATAGAAATAGATGACAGATGGATAGAAAAACAATTAAAATCGCTCAAAAGAGGAAAGGCCGCTGGACCTGATGGGATTTTACACAGAGTACGCGAAGGAACTTGGCCCCCTTCTTGAAGCGGTGTACCCTAGGCCTCTAGAAGAACGTAGCGTTCCAAAAGATTGGAAACGGGCACAGGTCATCCATGTTTTCAAGAAGGGACGTCGATCAGATGTTCACAACTATAGACCTATATCTCTAATGTCGATCAGTTGTAGCATTTTGGAACACGTAGTATGTTCGAGTATAATGATTTTCTGGAGACTAGAAATCCACTCTGTAGGATCGGCATGGGTTTCGAAAAACACGATCGTGTGAAACCCAGCTCGCGCTATTCGTCCACGAGACTCAGAGGGCCATAGACACGGGTTCACAGGTAGATGCCGTGTTTCTTGACTTCCGCAATGTGTTTGATACAGTTCCCCACAGTCGTCTAATGAACAAAGCAAGAGCATGTGGACTATCAGACCAATTGTTTGATTGGATTGAAGAGTTCCTAGATAACAGAACGCAGCATGTGATTCTCAATGGAGAGAAGTCTTCCGGAGTAAGAGTGATTTCAGGTGTGCCACAGGGGAGTGTCGTAGGACCGTTGCTTTTCACTATATTTATAAATGACCTTGTGAATAACATCGGAAGTTCACTGAGGCTTTCTGGGGATGATGCTGTAGTATATCGAGAGGTTGTAACAATGGAAAATTGTACTGAAATGCAAGAGGATATGCAACGAATTGACGCATGGTGCAAGGAATGGCATTTGAATCTCAATGTAGACAAGTGTAATGTGCTGCGAATACAGAGAAAGAAAGATCCCTTATTATTTAGCTACAATATAGCAAGTCAACATCTGGAAGCAGTTAATTCCATAAATTATCTGGGAGTAGGCATTAGGAGTGATTTAAAATGGAAAGATCATATAAAATAAATCGTCGGTAAAGAAGAGGCCAGACTTAGATTCATTGGAAGAATCCTAAGGAAATGCAGTCCTAAAACAAAGGAAGTAGGTTACAGTACATTTGTTCGCCCACTGCTTGCATACTGCTCACCGGTGTGGGATCCGTACCAGATAGGGTTGATAGAAGAAATAGAGAAAATCCAATGGATAGCAGCGCGCTTCGTTACAGGATCATTTAGTAATCGCGAAAGCGTTACGGTGATGATAGATAAACTCCAGTGGAAGACTCTTCGATAGAGACTCTCAGTAGCTCGGTACGGTTTTTGTTGAAGTTTTGAAAACACTCCCTCACGGAGGAGTCAGGCAGTATATTGCTCCCTCCTACGTATGTCTCGCGAGGAGACCATGAGGATAAAATCAGAGAGATTAGAGCCCACACAGAGGCATCGTTCTTTCCACGAACAATACGAGACTGGAATAGAAGGGAGAACCAGTAGAGGTACTCAAGGTACCCTCCGCCACACATCGTCAGGTGGCTTGCGGAGTGTGGATGTAGATGTAGATGTAGCGGCAATGTATGCTGCGTACTTCGCAGAACGTTGAAACATTGGAAGTATGTTCGTTAATCGTTGCGCTCGCCGAGTATGCTGAAAAAGTTCCACTTTTTGGCACCACGTTAAAATATGGCGCTGTAAGCAGTCCAAATATGGAGTGGTTTCAGGAAAAGAGACGAGCGATCAAACTCATTATAAATGTAGTTTTGGCACGTTTATTAGGTTATGGTCACAAGTTACGACATGCGTTCAGTATAGTTTCCCGGCTCAGTGACATGATGCATCTGCGACACGGCAAGTTCGAGAGCTGACCGCATCTTATCCGGTGTAATCGTAGTGATATGTCATCCTATGCTATCCTTCAGATCTACATCGCTGATAGACAAGCCATTCAACACAACCAGAAGTCACATTGACTCAGGTCGGGTGATCTGGAAGGTCACACGTCTTGAAAAGGCCTGGAGGTGTTGATGTCAAGCGACATCATGTGGTGTCGCCCCGTTTTGCGAAAATAGTGGTTTAGATGAAAGTTGGACGTTAATATCCTTCTTTTTCTTCTTGTTGTTATTCTCTATTCTCTCTCTCTCTCTCTCTCTGTCTCTTTTTTTTTTTTTACAGCAAGTTCATCAACAACTGCCACTGGGAGGGACATCATCCCTTACCCCGCTGCAACAGTTGTTTCTTCAAATTTCTTGATTATATTATTTAGTCCATTTACTGACGTGGGGTCGGTTGCAATCTGCTTCTGTTGGTAATGTTCCCACAATGCATCGCTGCTGTTACTGCCGTTCTCTTAAAACAGCTTTAGGAGCAGTGCACGGTCTTTCTTCTCAACAGCCAATGCGTTTCACAAGGCAAACGTCAACCTTCTTTAATCTTTATAAACTAAAACTAAACTGCTCCCGAACAGACCATGAAGGCCCAACGGTGCCGACCGCCGTGTCATCCTCAGCCCACAGGCGTCACTGGATGCGAATATGGTGGTCAGCATGTGGTCAGCACACCGCTCTCCCGGCCGTATGTCAGTTTCCGATACCGGAGTCGCTAATTCTCAATCAAGTAGCTCCTTAGTTTGTCTCACAGGCGCTGACTGCATCCCGCTTGCCAACAGCACTAGGCAGACCGGATGGTCACCCATACAAATGCTAGCCCAGCCCGTTAGCGCTTAACTTCGGTCAACTGGCGGGAACCGATGTTACCACTGCGGCAAGGCCGTTGGCCTTTACTTTTTATACCAACAGTAATTTCACAAAAGAAATCAATACGCGTCGCCAAGCGACAAGCTGCATACTTGACGTCAAAACAGGAAACATTGTCGCAATCTGACTGCTTGTAACATCATGTTTTCACCTGGTGGCAGAGAGTGAAGCTATTATTTTTTTCAGAATACTCGGCGAGCGCACCGTCAGTTGAACTACGTATAACTATCCAGTACGGTTTTAGGAGTTGCGCTTAGGGTTTTAGGAGTTGTGCTGTTCGTCAGAATGTTTGACATGATTAAACTGTGAATCCAAATTCATTAGCTTCATTTTTCGGTAATTCTTCGCTTGCTTAGGTTTATTCATTTCGATTTTCAGTAGCATGCACAGGCTGTTCATTTAAACTGAAAACACTGAAATATCTAGAAAACTACACATCCGTTCAAAAAAAATATATAATTCCAATTTGTTCTTCTTGAGGGGGGGGAGGGGAGGGAGGGGAGGCAGCCAATGATACCACACTCGACTTCTCACCCAAGCCCTTGCGTGGATGGCGAGGGGGAAATTTGAAATCTTCTAGGGGAAACCCCGTCTTTTTAATTCAAGAACCGCCGTTTTCTTATTGCCTATTGCGATTCTAGAAAAAAATCTACATAGGTTTCGTTTCAAACATTTTATTCGTTTCGCCACAGATGGCGCTGTAATTTCAGGAATAGAAATGGGTATGCAACTGTAATTTACGACTTACTACCTAATGGACCTCGAATATCCAATGGCACGTGCGACCCAATATCCATGCTGGGAGGTTAGAACAGGCCACTATTTCCTAACTACTAATTGGGAATGTTGTATACTCCAACATATTGAGCAGGAGACTTTTCGGTGCGCAACTCTGACTGTGGCTCGAGGCGAACGCTACTGTACTTTTCCAGTTAGAGTAAGTGTTCAAACGAAGTACACTTAGTGATATGCTTCTCAAATCACCGTACACAGAACTGAAGCATATCTGCAGGAATGTCAACACAGGCATCTGCAGGAATGTCTACATAGGCGTTTCTGATGCTGTCGATGATGTTTTCACGACCTGTTGGCACTTGCTGGCATTCGTTAGCATTTGAATATCCCCACAGAAAGCACCCGGCGATCTAGCTGGCCAATTAACATGGTATACCCGACCAGGGTAAACATGGTCTAATACCTTCCGTGCTTCAGTTGCGTAGTGCGCTGGGCAACCGTCATGCTAAAAGCACATACGTTGTCGAGCACCCAGGGCAACATCCTGCAGTACTACCGGTAGCTCTTGTTCCAGAAACTTTCGATATTTGAGTCCATTCAACGTGCCGTCGATAAAATACGAATCAGTGTGTTTGTTCCCCATAATGCCACAACATGCATAAAACTACCAAAGACGTTGATGTTCAGCTTACCGTTACCAGTGGAGATTGTCTACTCTCTTATAATGCATGTTATGGCGATTAACGCTACCACGGTTTGTATTTGCTGGTCCCCGGAACAAATCTGCCCGGCGGATTCGTCTAGCGGACTGATGAGCTCAGATGTCAAGTCCCATAGTGCTTAGAGCCATTTGTACCATTTTAAACTTAGAATGTGCCTATCAGTACAGTGAACGAGAGTGGGCATAATTTGTTCATTAAAAAAGTTCCCCGTGCGGTAGGGGATGTATAGCACTTTTTAATCCCGGTAGGCGGGTTACGATTGTATGAGAGTGCGTGCGCTAGTACCTTGGCGGAGCACGTAATTGCCATATACTGTTCCGTCTTTACCGACAAACAGTTTACTATCTACACCATAATCAATCTCTCCTGTTTCATCACTCGACGTTTCCTGTTCGTTGTCGGAATCATTTTTACATTCTACGTCTTAGATTTCTTCAGAATCTAATTCTCCATCTCCGGAATCATAGATTTCACTTTCAGCTATCATTTCTTCAGTCAGCTGGCTAATTCTCTCCTGCTTCATAAGAATATGCTGTAAGGAAGTTATAATACTTATGTCCTAGAACTGTTTGTCGCTCACTCACTCATTTTGTTATTCGGCTAGCCTAAATGCTCTGAATTCGCGCACTTTTAATGTTTTACATTTGTCCTGCATTTTTCACTGTTCGTGTATATGACTCATCGAAAAATAGTACCTCGGCAAAGGAAGTGGGGTCATTTGCATTTGTTGACGTGCCCATTCACAAAACTTTAGCTGGTGTAGAAATCGGCAGCATGAAGTTCTTGATGGAGTGTCATGTGGTATGGATGATACTTATGACAATGCATTATTGCGACAATACTACCTACAGACATCCCGGAATTTCAGTGTAATTGTCGGACGCTTATCCGTGAGTGTGGTACACTGCTGCTTGTACAGCTATTTCAGGCGTTCACTACCTCGTAAAAGAGCGAGCTTTGTCTGGAAAACACTCAACACACAAGGCAACAGCAGCCTCATTATATCTCCTACGTTCTCCGTAAATGAGAATCATTTTAATTTTTTTCCTCTGTGGCTGTAACATTCATCGTCCACTTCCACGTCTGTTCTCGAAATGATAGGTTGGTGGGCAGCCAATGAACACTACGCCACTATTGTAATGATTGGAAGAGCTGTCTGTTCTACTTCTGCACGATACCTGAGCTCCGGTCCCAGTGTATTGCCTGTTATGATACGTCGTAGTTCTCTGCACGGCCACGGGGGAGCATCGAGTTCTCCCCTTTTCGATACGTCGGAGGAGTACAACGTTGCAAATCTGGTTTCCAATTAGAAGTTATGATATACTGGCTTGTCCTACACTCGCAGCATAGAGGTCGGGTCCCAGGTGCCATCCGATATTCAAGGACCATTGAGTAGCACGTCGTAAATTACGACTGAGTATCCATTTATATTCCTCCGATAACAGCGACATCTATGGCGAAACGAATAAAATGCTTCAGACAAACATACGCAGATTTTTCCATAGAATCGTAACGTGCAATAAAAAGCAGGGGTTCCCATTGAAGAGTTCAGAGATGCAACCCCCCTCTCCCCCACACATACACACCACCCACGTACGAGGTGGTTTGGCTGATCGAGTGTGGTGCCGTTGGGTGTCCCCCTCCGAGACAAACAAATTGGAATTACATCCTTTTTTTTGAACCGACGTGTTATTTTGCGTCATACTGAATATAGATGAGGTTGACATATTAGATACTATTTTCCTGTAAAACAAATGTTGTCGAACAAGATTTCAAGACACGTTCGGAAGAAGTGATCGCTCTCCTATCCAATTCACTTGCCGTCAACTTGCTGTGACTAGGAGGGCTCTGATTGTCGCACCGCTGTACAGTACTCCGGGCTCCGGCATTCAACGATTGCGGTGGGACGGAGAGAGAGAAAAAAAATCTGTGCACACGAATTTTTAAAGCCGCCCATTCTGAAAGTCATAACTGCGTACTATCACATTTATTACTCAAATTTTCGCGTGGGATCGATTGCTGGGACTGATAACTTGCACGTGAGCCTTTTCTGCTTAAAAAATGAGGTCGAGCTGATGATGTTTCCTTTTTAGCCTGGCGGTGCACGCGCCAGAAATCTCGACGTCAGTACACGCAGCAGGTCCCTACACTTTCAATTGCTTTTAATTTGCATTGTGATATATATTGTGGAGGGAGGTGATGATAAATGAATGACTACCATTACCAATCATTTTAATACACCTATTTAAAAGAAAAATTTGATATTTTGATGAAAAGGGTTCATGCAAACTGTAGATACATAAAAACGAGTGCTGTCAAAATAATACACGTATTCAATGGGGTATTTTGTAGATATAGTCTTGGCAGACAGTCATAGAATGTCAAAGACAACTGTGCGCTTTATAGTTTCGAGAAATATATTTGGTTTCTTTTGTTTTGGCTTTTGCAGTTCACACATCCTGCTCGTGAGGTCGCATTTCATTCCACTTCAGAACATTTCACTCCACAATGCTCTCCTATTCTCTGTTACCATTTTTTACAAACTTTTTGCAATTGCCCTTAGCTGAAGACGGTCTTGCAAAAGCGAAAAAGATAGCTGCCTCGAGAATTCTCTTCTTCTCAGTTGTTCTTTCTTATCTGTGTTGAAAATAATAGTGTCATTTATCGCAGCTGTATTCATGATACCCTAAAATATGACTATTGGCCAGCCTGGTGTATTTTTAACTACATTGTACGTTCCACTCATTCCGCTTTATCACAACAACTCCACCCTTTGTAAGAATACAGATTGTGATAATTTCCGATATTTTATCATTCCCTTTATTTCCATCAATATTTCCATCGCGATGCATTGTAGACAGAAGTAGCACCAATCTATTTCGTTTCGGTACTAAGTGACTAAGGAGCTTTTTCATGAAACTAAGCTTAGATGATTTTTCTTGCGCGTTTTTAGTTTTAGTAAATCCCAAGGGGACTTATCACTTACTCTTCCCCCGAGTAACGGTGATGAGCGTTTTCTGCGTCTTCTGTGCGTTTACAAGCTCGTAACTTGTGAAATGTTGCTGCCTTTATTCTTGGTAGGTCGGCAAAGTTGGGACTGTTGTGTTGCCCTCTTGGCATAGGCCGTCACACTGTCGCCCAACGTACACCTCTGTTGAATGTGTAAAACATTCTGGCATACACTGCTGTAAAAATGTTTACGCCATACCTGTTTAGCTCATTTGACATGTATTGGTGGAATCTGCATCTTCCACGGAGTGTTTATAGTTTTTCATCAGTTGTGAACTATTCAGAAACTGTATAAGCCTTCTGAAATTTTTCGATGATTAGGCTGAAAACCTGCACACACACATACACACACACACACACACACACACACACACACACATACACCCTGTTTCCTTATTGTCCAATCTGAGGTACCGAGGAAGAAATAAAATATTTTTATGAAGATGGATAGATGAAATGTTTCATCTCATATGCTGAGCATTAATCGATGGGCAAGAATTAAGCGTGGTACGATAACACAGCTTTCATTTCACCTTTATTGTTTTGAGGTACACCTGTCTTCCTAGAAAAGTTCCTCTATTTACCTTGAATGTGCCTATCAGTACAGTGAACGAGAATGGGCATAATTTGTTCATTAAAAAAGTTCCCGGTGTGCTAGGGGATGTTGTAACATTTTGTGATTGCCCTATCATTTTAAATCATTCACTGACCGAGCCGTCGCTCGGAAACAACTACAGTTAGCAAATAACGTTTCGAGAAAAAAAAAAAAAAAAAACGACCAACGTCCTGTGACGTGACGTGTATATTGTGAAAGCGCCCTCAGAGATGCTGTGAGCTACTGACTTTGAAAGCCGCTGCGCGAAAGACGGACAAAAGAAGAACATTTTTTACACATTCTTTTTATGTACGAGATATTCTCGATGAGCAGTTACTCACCCTTCTGTCTCTCGTAATTTGTGTCGGACACGCATATCTTGCCACCGTATTATTATTGTTTAAAAAACATTATTTTAGTGTAATGTGAAAGTGCAATACTGCATAGCAGCAGATTCATGAGAGAAGCTGTATTGTGCGACGTGTATCTGGAAATGTTAAAAGATGTAATTTCGTTATATATCGACTGCCATAAATTCAAAGTTAAATGGAACTTGTGCATGGACTAATTATTTAGTGTACAACCTGTGTCTCACTATTTCATGACCATACGTATTTAATTTTCCTCTATGTTTCTGCAAATTTTGATGGTTCACAATCACAAATTGTTTCACCGAAATCGGATGGAAGTTGCATACGGCGAAATATTTTCTCCGCACCTTATGCTACTGGTAAATGCATGATAAACTTCGGTCCCTTAGCAAATTCATGTTGATCTATTAAAAACAATTATATATTCAATAATGATTTATCTCTGACCAGCAAAGGTATTCAAAACCACTACAATAACTAGTTATGTCGAATTCTCCATCTACGGAAACATCGGCTTCACTTGGAGTTATCAGTTCTTCAGCCAGCTGGCTAATTCTCTCCTGCCTCATAAGAATATGCTATAATGCAGTTATAATAATAACAACATACTAAAATAAGGTACCAAGCAAGAAAGTATCGGTTCTAACACAAAACAAAGACAATGCTACATACATGGCATGTACGGAAATAACTTAAGCAGCGATACGAATAAAATCCCCCCCCCCCCCCATTAACCATGGACCTTCTCGTTGGTGGGAAGGCTTGCGTGCCTCAGCGATACAGATGGCCGCACCGTAGGCGCAACCACAACGGAGGGGTATCTGTTGAGAGGCCAGACAAACGTGTGGTTCCTGAAGAGGGGCAGCAGCCTTTTCAGTAGTTGCAGGGGCAATAGTCTGGATGATTGACTGATCTGGCCTTGTATCACTAACCAAAACGGCCTTGCTGTGCTGGTACTGCGAACGGCTGAAAGCAAGGGGAAACTACAGCCGTAATTCTTCCCGAGGGCATGCAGCTTTACTGTATGATGAAATGAGGATGGTGTCCTCTTAGGTAAAATATTCCGGAGGTAAAATAGTCCCCCATTCGGATCTCCGGGCGGGGACTATTCAAGAGGACGTTGTTATCAGGAGAAAGAAAACTGGCGTTCTACGGATCGGAGCGTGGAATGTCAGATCCCTTAATCGGGCAGGTAGGTTAGAAAATTTAAAAAGGGTAATGGATAAGCTAAAGCTAGATATAGTGGGAATTAGTGAAGTACGGTGGCAGGAGGAACAAGACTTCTGGTCAGGTGAATACAGGGTTATAAATACAAAATCAAATAGGGGTAATGCAGGAGTAGGTTTAATAATGAATAAAAAAGTAGGAGTACGGGTAAGCTACTACAAACAGCATAGTGAACGCATTATTGTGTCCAAGATAGATATGAAGCCCATCATGCCTACCACAGAAGTACAAGTTTATATGCCAACTAGCTCAGCAGATAATGAAGAAATTGATGAAATGTATGATGAGATAAAAGAAATTATTCAGGTAATGAAGGGAAACGAAAATTTAATAGTCAAGGGTGACTGGAATTCGAGAGTAGGAAATGGGAGAGAGGGAAACATAGTGGGTGAATATGGATTGGGGTAGAGAAATGAAAGAGAAAGCCGTCTTGTAGAATTTTGAACAGAGCATAACTTAATCCTAGCTAACACTTGGTTCAAGAATTATAAAAGAAGGTTGAATACATGGAAAAATCCTGGAGATACTAGAAGGTATCAGACAGATTATATAATGGTAAGGCAGAGATTTAGGAAACAGGTTTTAAGTTGTAAGACATTTCCAGGGGCAGATATGGACTCTGACCACAATCTATTGGTTATGAACTGTAGATTAAAACTGAAGAAACTGCAAAAAGGTGGGAATTTAAGGAGATGGGACCTGGATAAACTGAAAGAACCAGAGGTTGTACAGAGTTACAGGGAGAGCATAAGGGAACAATTGACAAGTATGGGGGAAATAAATACAGTAGAAGAAGAATGGGTAGCTCTGAGGGATGAAGTAGTGAAAGCAGCAGATGATCAAGTAGGTAAAAAGACGAGGGCTAGTAGAAATCCTTGGGTAACAGAAGAAATATTGAATTTAATTGATTAAAGGAGAAAATATAAAAACGCTGTAAATGAAGCAGGCAAAAAGGAATACAAACGTCTCAAAAATGAGATCGACAGGAAGTGCCAAATGGCTAAGCAGGGATGGCTAGAGGACAAATGTAAGGATGTAGAGGCTTATCTCACTAGGGGCAAGATAGATACTGCCTACAGGAAAATTAGAGAGACCTTCGAAGAAAAGAGAGCCACTTGTATGAATACGAAGAGCTCAGAGGGAAACCCAGTTCTTAGCAAAGAAGGGAAAGCAGAAAGATGGAAGGAGTATATAGATAGTCTATACAAGGGCGATGTACTTGAGGACAATGTTATGGAAATGGAAGAGGATGTCGATGAAGAATGAAATGGGAGATACGATATTGCGTGAAGAGTTTGACAGAGCACTGCAAGACCTGAGTCGAAACAAGGCCCCGGGAGTAGACAACATTCCATTGGAACTACTGACGGCCTTGGGAGAGCCAGTCCTGACAAAACTCTATCATCTGGTGAGCAAGATGTATGAGACAGGTGAAATACCCTCAGACTTCAAGAAGAATATAATAATTCCAATCCCAAAAAAGCAGGTGTTGACAGATGTGAAAATTACCGAACTATCAGTTTAGTAAGTCACGGCTGCAAAATACTAATGGGAATTCTTTACAGACGAATGGAAAAGCTGGTAGAAGCCGACATCGGGGAAGATCAGTTTGGATTCCGTAGAAATATTGGAACACGTGAGGCAATACTGACCCTACGACTTATCTTAGAAAATAGATTAAGGAAAGGCAAACCTACGTTTCTAGCATTTGTAGACTTAGAGAAAGCTTTTGACAATGTTGACTGGAATGCTCTCTTTCAAATTCTGAAGATGGCATGGGTAAAATACAGGGAGCGAAAGGCTATTTACAATTTGTACAGAAGCCAGATGGCAGTTATAATAGTCGCGGGGCATGAAAGGGAAGCAGCGGTTGGGAAGGGAGTGAGACAGTGTTGTAGCCTGTCCACGATGTTATTCAATCTGTATATTGAGCAAGCAGTAAAGGAAACAAAAGAAAAATTCGGAGTAGGTATTAAAATCCACGGAGAAGAAATAAAAACTTTGAGGTTCGCCGATGACATTGTAATTCTATCAGAAACAGCAAAGGACTTGGAAGAGCAGTTGAATGGAATGGACAGTGTCTTGAAAGGAGGATATAAGATGAACATCAACAGAAGCAAAACGAGGATAATGGAATGTCGTCGAATTAAGTCGGGTGATGCTGAGGGAATTAGATTAGGAAATGAGATGCTTCAAGTAGTAAAGGAGTTTTGCTATTTGGGGAGCAAAATAACTGATGATGGTCGAAGTAGAGAGGATATAAAATGTAGACTGGCAATGGCAAGGAAAGCGTTTCTGAAGAAGAGAAATTTGTTAACATCGAGTATTGATTTAAGTGTCAGGAAGTCGTTTCTGAAAGTATTTGTATGGAGTGTAGCATGTACGGAAGTGAAACATGGACGATAAATAGTTTGGACAAGAAGAGAATAGAAGCTTTTGAAATGTGCTGCTACAGAAGAATGCTGAAGATTAGATGGGTAGATCACATAACTAATGAGGAAGTATTGAATAGGATTGGTGAGAAGAGAAGTTTGTGGCACAACTTGACCAGAAGAAGGGATCGGTTGGTAGGACATGTTCTGGGGTATCAAGGGATCACAAATTTAGCATTGGAGGGCAGCGTGAAGGGTAAAAATCGTAGAGGGCGACCAAGAGATGAATACACTAAACAGATTGAGAAGGATGTAGGTTGCAGTAAGTACTGGGAGATGAAGAAGCTTGCACAGGATAGAGTAGCATGGAGAGCTGCGTCAAAGCAGTTTCAGGACTGAAGACCACAACAACAACAACATGAATAAAATGGCGCCATGCACGCGGCTGGTCCGTGATATCCTAGAACTGTCTGTCACCCACTCATTCACTCACTCATTTTGTCATTGTACAAGCCTAAATGCTCTGAATTCACGCACTTTTAATGTTTTAAATTTTTCCTGTATTCCTCACTGTTTGTGTATATGTTTGTGCCCTAGCATGTGGTGTGTGTCATCTGTATAGCTGGAGTACGTGTGTGTGTATGTGTGTGTTTTGTATGTATGTATTAAAGCGGAGTCTTCGTTCCGCCGAAGCCCTCAGTAGTTCACAACCCCACAACAGGCCCCAGCAGTTCACCCAACCCACTGCCGCCCCACACCGAATCCAGGATTATTGGGAGGTTTGGCCCCCAGTGGACCCGCCCGTAACGTCTTACACCATAAAAGTTGTGTGGTAGAATAACCACGGTGTAAGGTTACTGGAAACGGTGTTTGCACAGCAATCGCCGACTGAGTGTAACTGAGGTGGAATAAGGGGAACCAGCCTGCATTTGCCGAGGTAGATGGAAAACCGCCTTAAAAACCAGCCACAGGCTGGCTGGTACACCAGACCTCGACACGCATCTGCCGGGCGGATTTGTGCCGGGAACCAGCAAACCTTCGCGCTCGGGAAGCAGAGTCGGAAATTGTCACCTTAACGAAATTTATTTACGACATAATGTGTCTGAATAGACCACTAGCTACTTTAATTCAGTTAATTATTTTTAAGCAGTCTAATACAGTATCCCTTTTTTGAGACGAAATTGTCTGTCTTTCGGATTTAATGAGTCATTTATTACGCCATCAAAGTCCCATAGACAGAGTAATTTCCCCCACAATTCCCGAATTTCCTTGTTATCCTAGACGTCCAGTTCTGTGCAACAAAAGATGTGAAGTTTTTGAAAAATTTACTTTCCTCTGTGTTGTTTAATATCGCATAAGTTGCTGCCTAATAACACTTTTACCCATATCGTCAAAGACATATCTACCGTGTGCACTTCGCCTCTTCTCCTATGAGCTATATACTTGAATCCCCTACACTCGACATCGTGGCAATCATTTCGTAATACGCACGCCATCACCTTGCTCAGTTTTAAAATTTTGGCTGTGCATTGCTTCATCTTTTCCTTTAACTCTTTCTCTCCTTCTTATTACGTATAAATTTAATGAAGCGAACAGGAATCCTTCACTGCTATTTGTGAAGAAATTTTCCATAATGTATTTCGTGGTTGCACTAACAGATAACGACACACAGTTAACTTTGTCCAATTTTAGGTACGTCACCGTATAAACACGGCTGATCGGTGTTATCTTCAACGCATTATTATGCAATGCACCATCCCTCTGGCACTGTATTAGCATTTCCACCTTGGATCTTATCTGTAACTTCACTCTTTTTCACTAAAAATCAAATAATAGCTGCTGCGTTTTTCTGTTCATTCTAAACAATTCGAGCAGGTGCAAACCTCAGGTAACACATACCATTAGTGTAAAAGTCGTTGTTGCATTAGAGTTAAATACTTACTTTGAGATTCAAGTCTTGAATTTACTGAAATACTAAAAGCTCTCATAGCTTAAAGTGGTACTCATAAGTAAATATGTCAACTTATTCCTCACAAAGTGTCCATGGATGGCTTCTGCACAAATTTAAGCCATAAATTTAGAACAACTCTCACCTTACTTTATGATCTGTACTTGTTTTCATTTTCATTTATTACTATTTTAGAAAGATAGCAGGGCAGTATTACGTCTTTGAGATAAACGACACAACAACATTCGAGTAGTAGCAAATGGACTTCATTTGAAAACTAATTGGCTCAAGGATGAATTACAATTTCATAAAACACAAATGCCTCTGATAGTTGCTTTATAAACAATGTTACTCTTTTTCAGTGACAGCTGAGATCTAGTGGCGAAAATTAATGGTGTGGTGTTGAAAGTTCATGATTCTGAAAACTTACCACGTCATTTCCTTAACACAAGAGTAGTACGTTATATTACGTTTTCTCAATTCCTTGTGCTGTTTCCAGTAAGGATGACGATCATATGAGAGAACTACGCAGAGAGAAAACGAAGGCACGAAAATGGAATACGTTTATAACGGAGAGCGAAATAAATGGCTACAAATCAGCTGAACACAATTAATTTATTCACATCATCAGTGGCCATCCATTTAACTTTTCGCCTCTGCCATTTTAATCCGCAGTCGAGGTACACGTTTTAGCTTTCATCCCGGCGTATCCATTATACCGACAACAGTGATTAATATCGAAAATGCTGTAAATAATTTCACAGAATTTCGATCCCTTTTTTTAAGAATTAGGAATTATGATACCTAATTAAGTATGCCTGCTCGTTAATTTAATTTGTGGAAATACCATAATGTGCACATTTGATGGTCCCACAAAATTAAATTACCGAAATGATAATATTTGCTGTTTTGGTCGTAACAAAAATGTTTCATTTGCGTTTCGTATATATATAGCTTGCTTTGAAAAGCATTTCAGTGGAGCTAATTTATGTTTATGATATTATAATATTGCTCTATGATGGTGTCTTGAAGCGTTACCTATGAATGGCAGTTTCATTCTTCTCGCGAAGTATGAAAAGTTGACGTGAGAATCACACCCTGATTGATTACTGTAATTGCAATGCAAGGTAGATGTCACACAGAATTAATACAGTTCGATTCTTTTGAAATTAAAAGACTTCAAGCATTTTGGTACGAATAACAGTTAGTCCGAGACATAGTTCGTATGATTTCTACTGCAGCCACAATTACACTTCTGCCTCTTGAATTAAAGTGATGGTCGAATACTCCACAATGTACGAGCGCCTATTATTTTATGAAAGAATTGTTTCTCTGGGTCAGTAACCTAATACTTCTTATTAATTCAGAACTTGAAATTTTGACAGGCGACGGAAAAAATAGGCAGTTAACACTCGAAAGGGGTGTCGTAAGCACTTAAGAATATTTTTGGTGTCATCAGTCTTCTGATCGTTTTGACGCGACCCGCAACGTATTCATTACGCCCGCCTCGTAATCTCAGAGTAGCACTTGTGCCCATCGCCCTCAGTCACAGGTTGGATGTCTTCCGTTTCCTGTCTTCCCCTACAGTTGATGTCCTCTAAAGCTCCCCCCAGTACCTTTGAAGTTATCCCCTCATGCCTTAAAACATTTCCTATAATCCTCTCAGTTCTTCTTGTCACTGCTTCCTTTACGTGCTTTCTTCGCCTATTCTGCGGAAATCTTCTCCTGCTTCATGTTTTCAGTCCACCTAATTTTCAGCATCCTTCTACAGCAACATTATCTCAAAAGCATCGATTCTCTTCTTATATTCACTACCATACAATGCTGTGCGCCAAACGTACATTCTCAGAAATTTTTTCTCAAAATAAAGACCAGTGTTTGATACTAGTAGACTTCTTTTGACCAGGAATGTCCTCTTTGCCTGTGCTAGTACACTTTTTATGTCCTTCTTGCTCGGTTGTCATGTGTTACTTTGTTTTCAAGGTAACAAAATTATTTTACTGCGTTTACTTCCTGTTCCCCAATTTTGTTGTTAAGTGTAATATTCACTAAAGCAAGTCTAGCGTCCTACATCAGAGGGAGCAGGAAGCGAACTCCCTACCACATAATAATTGTTGCTATACGAGGTAGCTGACTTGCACGCTTGTAACATTTGTGATCACAGGGCGTTATCTCTAAAACAAACACAATAGGCAAGACAATATGAAGCATGTGATACATATTAAGGGAATTATCGGCACCTCATAAAACGCCCATAAAGGACTAAGTGGAAGAATTGGACCTTGGGGGAGAGATAACTTCATTCGTTTTTTATTGCACACAAAGTTTTATTCACATGTGCAATTAATTCAGACAACAATTACAATGAAAAATTTTGCCAAATCAGGGGTTACCACATATCTAAACAGGCGCAAGTTTCCCTTGACGCAGTAATTCTGATACAGATACAAGTAGTAAAAGCAACAAACTAGGATGAAATAACTATTCGCTTGTCGTTATAGTGATTGCTAGTTACACATCAGACGGCAGCAAACGATTTGCGCTAACGAAACTTTCGTGGGGTTATTGTACTATGATTAACAATAGAATGATAGGGATCAGTCGTTACAGATCGAACGGCAGAAGCCAATTTACGTTAATGCAAATTTCATGGGATTATAGTAATGCGATTACAATAAAATGCTTTCAGTGTTAAGTACCTCGATGACTAAACTGAAAACAAAACTGACTTGCGGACAGTAAATGACACGCTTGGATAATGCATTCATAGATGAATAAGTAGAGTAAGAAACTTTAAACATGCAAGTCTTTCATCTCAAACACAACTTGGCCAATGCCTGAAAAAGACAGGCAATAACTAAATATGCAGTAATTTTGTGAATCTTGGACAAGTAAATAACACTTATCTTGTAAATAAATCTGAGCTAGAGGCGCCAACAGGTAGAGACACGAACGCCGTACACAACAGGCAGCGTGGACGACGGCGAGTTGTCCCGCTTGACCACCAATTATTGGCCCGACCAATACTGCGAGGCATACAAGTCTCAGACCGACTGTTTCACATGTACTCCCTCAAAGAGTATTAACTTCAAAACAGGAAACTGTTATTGGCTGTTCCTGGAGCATAAACGGAACGTTAGTTTACGAAAAAAGACACGCAGGGGGCTGAAGGAGAAGGTCAAACCCACAAACCAGGCTCAGAGACAAAACAAATCGTAAGAAATTATGCCCCAATAAATAGTGTGTCGCAAAGCCGTTACGAACGCGCTACACCATAAACTCCTTAAAAAAATTATCGCATCCTAATAAAACGCTATGCGGTGCACTTAGAACCAATATTAGATAAAACATCACCATGTTAGTACCAAAAAACGTTAATCAAATTGTCACTGCCTCCAAGCAGTAACCGAATCACTCAAATCCCAGGTATTTTAAACAAGCAATTCAAATCGCACTAACAAAAGATTACCTCAAGGAAACGCATGAAGGGATAAATTAGCCTTACCATAATTACACGTCTGGTGGACCCAGACAGTCAAAGACTCCGCAGAAAGATCTGGTGGAATGACCATGCATTGGTGTATCGGTCTGTTCTGTGACACACAGTGCTTTCTCAAATGGCCTAATCAATAATATTACGAAATTATACACTGAAGGTTCGACGTTTTAAGTGGTAAATCAGAATATCGACGCAGTCAGATGCCAACACGTATTACTATGCAGTCAGAGTGGCACAACAAGTTTAGTAGAGGTGAACCACAAGATAAACTGCACACAGAGTTTCGTGATTGAGAAGCAACTAGTAATCTGCTTCAGCTTCATCACACTTGCAACACGGAGGGTAGAAAACGTGTCTCCCACGAATGACGTGAATACAGTGATATAATCTTATTACGTCAGCTGAAGCATGTCCAGCAGCATCGGAAAGGCAGGTCGCGAGTCAGGACCCCCAACAACGTATAATCGGCTAACGACCACCATACTTCTTCGCTATGTAGTCCATCACAAATCGCGCCCACTACATCCTGCCGCTACCCGAATGAACGTATTCATAGCGACACTCCTCGCCGCCAAGGCAGCCTCTCGTGTCCGCTATAACCACCCTCTGTTAATCACTGCCCCTCAACTGCACGTTCGCTCGGCTGATCCTATCGTGCGCTCCACCTCGCGACCGCATCACGAGCGCCGAAACGATACGATCTCTCTCTCACTCTCTCTCTTTCTTGTGCCTTAGGCCCGCACCTTCGCAGGATCGGCAGCGTTATGTTTGGATTTAAGTTCAAGTTAACGGGTGACCGGATGCCCTTCCTGTCGCCACGTAAGGATACGATCTCTGGAGGACGAAAGTCGGCACGGCTCAATGTTCATTAAAAGAGTATATAAAGATAAAAACTTTCTGTAGCCAAGATGGCAATGAGCAATTCTTTATTATCGACAATCCGTTTCGACTGACTATGCTGTCATCTTCTGGTCTTAAAATGTTTTTGTTGCAAACCATGATGATTGTGAGTTGAAACCTACTGCCAAGTCGTCATATTGGTGGATAAAATTTAGCACGTTACACAAAGGTTTGTCAAAAATAAAACGTTTACATTCAAAAAGCACCTCCTGCACACGTTCATGTCCGTTTATTTGGCGCTCACAGGTGGTTGTTAAATCTTAAATTCAGAACTTGAGGTAGAGTTCCCTTTAGCACATCTGTTAACGATGCTTTTTACGTGTTCCATTCAAGGATGCTGGACTTTAGACGGTGTACAAGGTACATTTACTATTTGGTTTTTGATTGTAAATGTTTTATTTCTGACAGTCCTTACTATATTGTGCTACATTTTATCCACCAATTTGACAACATGGCAGAAGGTTCCAACTAACAACGAACACGTTTTGGAGCAAAAATTTTTGAAAACTAGATGCTGATAGGAAGGTCTGTCGAAACCGGTTGTCGATAATAAAGAAGCTTTCATGCGATCGCCAATATAGAAAGTTTTTACGTAGATTAGATTAGTACTTGTTCCATAGATGATGAATACGACACTTCGTAATGATGTGGAACGTGTCAGGTTAATAAAAGGTGTCTATCCAAGATATTACATTACACAAAATATCACATGACACTTAATATTTTTAATTTTTCTTTTTTTTTGGGTGAGGGGTTGGGAAATTACCCACTTACTATATCTAAAAATTCAACTAATGAGTAGATGGAGTTGCAATTCAGAAATTCTTTTAATTTCCTTTTAAAGCTGTATGGATATCTGTCAGACGTTTGATGCTATTAGGTAAATGACGAAAGACTTTTGTGGCAGCATAATGTACCCCCTTCTGAGCCAAAGTTAGATTTGACCTTGAGTAGTGAAGATCATCCTTTCTCCTAGTGTTGTAGCCATGTACACTGCTATTACTTTTGAATGCGTTCGGACTGTTAAAAACAAATTTCATAAGTGAATATATATATTGTGAGGCTACGGTGCAGATCCCCAGCTTTTTAAATAAGTGTCTGCAGGATGATCTTGGATGAGCTCCAGCAATTATTCTGATTACACGCTTTTGTGCAATGAACACTCTTCTACTCAATGATGAGTTACCCCAGAATATGATCCCATAGGAAAGGAGAGAATGAAAATAGGCGTGGTACGCTAATTTACTGAGATGTATATCGCCAAAATTTGCAATGACCCTAATAGCATAAGTAGCTAAAATCAAACGTTTCAGCAGATCTTCAGTGTGTTTTTCCCAATTCAACCCCTCATCAATGCATACACCTAGAAATTTTGAATATTCTACCTTAACTACCGATTTCTCATAGAAGTCTATATTTATTAATAGTGTCATTCTATTTACTGTGTGGAACTGTATATACTGTGTTTTGTCAAAGTTTAATGAGAGCCCATTTGCAGCGAACCACTTAATGATTTTCTGAAAAACATCATTTACAATTTCATCAGTTAATTCTTGTCTATTGGGTTTGATAGCTATACTTGTATCATCGGCAAAAAGTACCAGCTTTGCATCTGCGTGAATACAGAATGGCAAGTCATTAATATATATTAAGAACAGCAGAAGACCTAAGACCGAACCTTGCGGCACCCCATTCTTGATTGTTACCCAGTTTGAGAAATCATCAGTTTTTTCCATATTATGTGAACTGCTTACTTCAACAATTGGTTTAACAATGGCATACTTCAGTCTATCTGGGAAAATACCCTGCTTCAGAGAGCTATTATATATGTGGCTAAGAATACCACTTATCTCTTGGGAACAAGCTTTTATTGTCCTGCTGGAAATGTCATCAATTCCACGTGAGCTTTTATTCTTGAGACAGTTTATTATCTTCCTAATTTCAGAAGGAGATGTGGGTGGAATTTCAATTGTATCAAATTGTGTGGGTAAGGCCTCTTCCATTAACTGCCTTGCTTCGTCTAATGAACATTTAGATCCTTGTGCTTCAAGTAAACCAGATCGCTCCTTTTCATTTCTCATTTTCAATCTGAATTTCGCTAGACACTCAGCGTTTTACTGTCCGAAGATCGCCTGCAAATAAGAGCTTACTCTTACAACAGCAACTTAGATAACCGTAGAACGGAACTGTATGTATATTGGCACGAACTATTTTAGGGACTATTCGAGTGCGTCTGCACGTCTCCATTTATCTACGACCTGCGGAATAGTCTTACATCTGCGATGTCGATGGCGGAAACAGAATGTAGTTCTTGGCATTAGTACCCTCTGTGGCGACTCACGTCAGCACAGAGGAACGGAACCGACTATTTGAAGATCACGTTACGGAACATCGTTAGATTCTAGTTTATTAGCGTCATCCAGGCGGGGACTGCTCGGAACTATGATGCACCTGGTCTGAAGAGTGTTTGCTGAATGGTGACCTTTGATAATTTCACTGTGTAGTTGTTGACCGCTTATAGGGCATTAAATTTGTCACTAATATCATTTATCATAGGAGAGAGTTACCTGCATGGTATGGGCTCCTAATTTGTACCTCTGCTACGAAATCTGTACCTCTTGGACTAATCGACATATACAATATTGCAGGGCCTGTGTTGTTTAGAACTATGATTCAATTGCATCGTATATCTGAAAAATACAGGCACTGAAATATCGTATTTATCCGTCGACACCGGGAAAGCAACTGCAAATGTATAGTCATATACCTTGTAAATGGACAACTGCAGGTTGCAGCCACGTGGTTGACGGCATATGGAAGTTTGGGTGTGGCTGTGAAGTGTGCTCGGATAGCGTAAGTATAAGGCGACAGTTCGCTATAAGCGGGACATATGGGTTCGAATCCCTGTCCGGCACAAAGTTTCATTGTCGTAATTCCGTTGTTAAGCTGATGGTTGTCTGTATTCGGAGCTGCGAATACATTTCAGTTATAATCGGCATGTAGTGAGGTCAGTGTGAATGAGATGCTTCTTGGAGACATACTGTCAGCTTTGTGTTCTGTGTGGTGAGGAACAGATCGTCTAAAGACAGCGATGATTTTGTTGTAATTTTAATCTAATTTTTTAACTATATGGCGAAGAGAGTGACTGTTATGAAGTGTAAGCCACATGATGTTTTATTTTTGGACTAATATACACTACTGGCCATTAATTGTTACACCAGAAAGAAATGCAGATTTTTAACGGATATTTATTGGAAAAATATATTATTCTAGAACTGACATGTGATTACATTTTCACGCAATTTGGGTGCATAGATCCTGAGAAATCAGTACCCAGAACAACCATCTCTGGCCGGGCATTGAGTCCAACAGAGCTTCGATGGCGTGGACAGGTACAGCTGCCCATGCAGCTTCAACACTATACCACAGTTCATCAAGAGTAGGGACTGGCGTATTGTGACGAGCCAGTTGCTCGGCCACCATTGACCAGACGCTTTCCATTGGTGAGAGATCTGGAGAATGTGCTGGCCAAGGCAGTAGTCAAACATTTTCTGTGTCCAGAAAGGCTCGTACAGAACCTGCAACATGCGGTCGTTCATTACCCTGCTGAAATGCAGGGTTTCGCAGGGATCGAATGGAGGGTAGAGCCACGGGTCGTAACGCATCTGAAATGTAACGTCCACTGTTCAAAGTGTCGTCAGTGCGAACTACAGGTGACCGAGACGTGCAACTAATGGTACCCCATACCATCACGCCGAGTGATACGCTAGTATGGCGATGACGAATACACGCTTCCAATGTGCGTGCACCGCGATGTCGCCAAACACGGATGCGACCATTATGATGCTGTAAACAGAACCTGGATTCATCCGAATAAATGACGTTTTGCCATTCGTGCACCCAGGTTCGTCGTTGAGTACACCATCGCAGGGGATCCTGTCGGTGATGCAGTGTCAAGGGTAACCGCAGCCACGATCTCCAAGCTGATAGTCCATGCAGCTGCAAACGTCGTCGAACTGTTCGTGCAGATGGTTGTTGTCTTGCAAACGTCCCCATCTATTGACTCAGGGATCTAGACGTGGCTGCACGATCCGTTACAGCAATGCGGATAAGATGCCTGTCATCTCGACTGCTAGTGATACGAGGCCGTTGGGATCCAGCACGGCGTTCCGTATTACCCTCCTGCACCCACAGATTCCATTGGATCTCGACCAACGCGAGCAGTAATGTCGCGATACGACAAACCGCAATCGCGATAGGCTACAATCCGACCTTTATCAAAATCGGAAAAGGGATGGTACGGATTTGTCCTCCTTGCACGAGGCATCACAACAACGTTTCAACAGGCAACACCGGTCAACTGCTGTTGTGTGTGAGAAATCGGTTGGAAACTTTGCTTATGTCAGCACGTTGTAGGTGTCGCCACCGGCGCCAACCTTTTGTGGATGCTCTGACAAGCTAATCATTTGCATATCACATCATCTTCTTCCTGTCTGTAAAATTTCGCGTCTGTAGCACGTCATCTTCGTGGTGTAGCAATTTTAATGGCCAGTAGTGTACATGAATTAATCTTAGTTTTCAGATGATCACTGTATTCGTTGTCGTTCATTTGTTGGAAACTGGCAAAGATAAAATGGCAATGTTGCCTCTTATGTACCGTTGTAAATTTTCAATATCGTGCCGCCATAGTTTGAGAAACTTGTCCTTGTAGTGTGCTTTGAAAATGCATTTAGTTTTATTAGTGCAACATAACGATTAGAAATGATGTGGTGAGTTTACCTGTTCTAAGGTATTAATTAAATAATATATATGAGTGACAGTATGGAACAAAATGGTATTATGGCAAGTGGAGCACAGATTAATTTCATTTCGTTGTAACAGTGTATCTAAATTGGTATCACGGGATAAATTAAACTACACATATGTAAGATGTTCCTGAGCAGCAGTTAAGAGGAATGTTGAAAATAAAACCAAAAAGGTAAACTGGGATACAAGAATTTTTATCCGCTGTTAACTGTTCTCCGACGACGTTGAAAACGAAATGGAAGAGCATATCTTAGTTTTGGAGAGATTATATTTTGTATAAGAATGTCGCGCACAAGAAAACTTGCGTTCTACGGGTTGTCCTACAATTTCATTGCAGAACAAGCCGTAGCAGGCAAAAAGTGGCCTGCAGATATCCAAGGAATATGGCCGAATCAGAGGAAAATTGTGAAAGCTCCAAGAAAACATGGAAGACCTAGACACACAGCCAGTGAGCTAATGAGTTCTCCACGCTAATAAAAGTTAACCGAAGCAAAGAAGATATCTAGAATTACAACTCCACTCGTCGAATGGAAGTGTCTGGAGACCGTGTTTTCAAGCCGCCACTGAAAATCTTTCCTAAAACAGGACAATGATATAGACAGTTATCGAGAAAGATAGAAAGGAAGAAATGATCAGCTGCATTAAATGCGCAATGTGGACTCATGTACGAGTGCAGGGAAGGAGAAAGAAGGAAAATGTTACATTGCAGAGCCTGCAAATAATAACGGAGGCACTAAGATACGGGACATTTCATTAAACGTAGACTAGTACATATCTTAAAGCTCAAGGGCACAGATTATAAGGGCGGTACAACTTATGCTCCCTTTGGAAGAAGTTAGGACACGATATTCTTAATTTCTACCACTTGCAGATGTATACAGGGTGGTCCATTGATAGTGACCGGGCCAAATATCTCACGAAATAAGCATCAAACGAAAAAACTACAAACAACGAAACTCGTGTAGCTTGAAGGGGGAGACCAGATGGCGCTATGGTTGGCGCGCTAGATGGCGCTCCCACAGGTCAAATGGATATCAACTACATTTTTTTTAAATAGGAACCCCCATTTTTATTACATATTCGTGTAGTACGTAAAGAAATATGAATGTTTTAGTTGGACCACTTTTTTCGCTTTGTGATGGATGGTGCTGTAATAGTCACAAATGTATAAGTACGTGGTATCACGTAAATTCCGCCAGTGCGGACGGTTTTTGCTTCGTGATACAATAACCATGTTAAAATGGACCGTTTACCAATTGTGGAAAGGGTCGATATCGTGTTGATGTATGGCTATTGTGATCAAAATGCCCAACTGGCTGCTCGGTACCCTGGATGACATCATCCAAGTGAACGGACCGTTCGCTGGATATTTACGTTATTTAAGGAAACAGGAAGTGAAACGTCAGCCATCACCTGAAACAAATGATGATGCTCAAGTTAGTGTTTTAGCTGCTGTAGCGGCTAATCCACACACAGTAGCAGACAAATTGCGCGAGAATCAGGAATATCAAAAACGTCGGTGTTGAGAATGTTACATCAACATCGATTGCACCTGTACCATATTTCTATGCACCAGGATTAGCATGGCGACGACTTTGAACATCGTGTATAGTTCTACCTCTGGGCACAAGAGAAATTACGGGACGGTGACAGATTTTTTGCACGCGCTCTATTTAGCGACGAAGCGTCATTCACCAACAACGGTAACGTAAACCGGCATAATAAGCACTATTGGGCAACGGAAAATCCATGATGCCTGCGACAAGTGGAACATCAGCGACCTTGGCGGGTTAGTGTATGGTACGGCATTATGGTAGGAAGGATGGCCCCCATTTTATCGATGGCAATCTAAATAGTGTAATGTATGCTGATTTCCTACGTAATGTTCTACCGATGTAACTACAAGATGTTTCACTCCATGGCAGAATGGCGATGTACTTCCAACATGATGGATGCCCGGAACATAGCTCGCGTGCCGTTGAAGCGGTATTGAATATCATATTTCATGACAGATGGATTGGTCGTCGAAGCACGTTCACCGGATCTGACGTCCCCGGATTTCTTGCTGTGGGGAAAGTTGCAGGATATTTGCTATCGTGATCCACCGACAACGCCTGACAACACCCTTCAGCGCATTGTCAGTGCATGTGCGAACATTACGGAAGGCGAACTACTCGCTGTTGAGAGGAATGTCGTTACACGTATTGTCAAATGCATTGAGGTTGACGGACATCATTTTGAGCATTTATTGCATTAATGTGGTATTTACAGGTAATCACGGTGTAACAGCATGCGTTCTCAGAAATGATAAGTTCACAAAGGTACATGTATCACCTTGGAACAACTGAAACAAAATGTTCAAACGTACCTACCTTCTGTATTTTAATTTAAAAAACCTACCTGTTACCAACTGTTCGTCTAAAATTGTGAGCCATATGTTTGTGACTATTACAGCGCCATCTATCACAAAGCGAAAAAAGTGGTCCAACTAACACATTCATATTTCTTTACGTACTACACGAATATGGAATAAAAAATGGGGGTTCCTCTTTAAAAAAAAACGCAGTTGATATCAGTTTGACCTATGGCAGCGCCATGTAGCGAGCCAACCACAGCGCCATCTGGTTTCCCCCTTCAAGCTAGACAAGTTTCGTTCTTTGTAGTTTTTTCGTTTGACGCTTATTTCGTGAGATATTTGGCCCGGTCACGATCAATGGACTATCCTGTATAAAATTAGGAGTAAAATGTGATTATTTTTGTCGGCATATATTTTCTTTAAATAAGTTAATATGAGTAACATCCTGCTGCTAGTGATGGCATTGTTTACATAGTTTTGTAATTTCTGTTTAAGTTATAAGAAACATAATCTCAGAGGTGGTACAATTTAGGCAACTCTCCCTGAACCTTTCGTCTTTCTTAGCTTATTCTCAAAGCGAATTCTGCATTCATTAGTGTGTTCCTTCCATTAACAGGTTTTGTAGCTCCTCTTCAATTCCACTCAGGAAAAAAAAAGAAATGATCGTGTGGAATTTTTGGCCCGGAGGCCGCAACCGGGGAACTGAGCCGCCTGGTTCCAAGTCTTATTTCACGTGACGCCGCACTGGCGGGCTATCCATCACGAATTACGTTATCCTTCACGATGCGTTTTGTTCTGTTTGTTTAAAGTTGTTGTGGTCGTGTGTACATGTTATTTTAAAACGTATGAAAATGTAGCAGTAAGAATAACAGTATTATTTAAAAGAAATAAATAATCTCTGACAATTCCTATTTATGTGCTGCTGAGTCTGACTATAATGAATTATTTTGTCATATCACTACAAATAATAATACTGAAATGCTTTTTCATTCATTCAATAAGTGACATTAAAATGTATGCACCAAATAATTAATATAACGCACATCAGTCTCTTCCTAGAACAACACTGGTGTCGTAAATATTTTTTTGAAGTCACTAATAAATTACTCTGAGAATAATTAATCTTACGACCAGCCACAAAAATTATTTCATTTACGTAAAGTCTAAGATGTTCTGCTGAATGTTGTTTTCACTGTTAGAATAGAAAAATATAAATTTCCTGTGGGTTGTTGCCCTCGGAGTTCAAATATTGTAATATCGAACAAAAGAATTAGTGTGTGATTGTTTGTGCAATCTGAAATTGGCGCTCCATAAACTCACATAACGACGGCAGACAAAACACAGTGTAGACTGGGTATTCTTATACATGTAATTTTTCGTAGATCAATAACATCAACCTTTCCCTTTATGCTGGATTAAATTTCATAATCCTACACCGTTCTGGCTGTTCGCGATATCAATATTATTGACGAGTTACCAATAACTCGGTATCGCCGTACGAGGCACTAATAGTCGCCTCTTGTTTGCTGCGGATACAAAACTTAAAACATTCATAGTATGTTATCTAGATACAAATAAAAGTCCGTACACTAGAATTCCATTTAGTAAATTGTACGTTATATTCTAGACCAACTGCACCTCACACAACACGATTACTGTTTACGATATTTAAAACAGACCTCAGCTTAATCTTTGACCTCAGCCACATTATACATCATAGAGAACAATAGAAGGAAAAAAAAGTTTCACAGACAGTACAATGCCAATACATTCTATTAGTTGTATTACCTTTTATTATATGATTATTCTTTCTAGAAAACTTTTTATAAAAATAATAAAACATGTTGTTGTTGGAAATTACGATGGTTGGATCTTTTAAATCGTGTCAACTACACTACTGGCCATTAAAATAGCTACACCAAAAAGAAACGCAAATGATCAACGGGTATTCATTGAACAAATATATTATACTAGAACTGACATGTGATTACATTTTCACGCAATTTGGGTGCATAGCTCCTGAGAAATCAGTACCCAGAACAACCATCTCTGGCCGTAATAAAGGCTTTGATACGCAAGGGCATTGGGTCAAACAGAGCTTGGATAGCGTATACAGGTACAGCTGTCCATGCAGCTTCAACACGATACCACAGTTCATCAAGAGTAGGGACTGGCGTATTGTGACGAGCCAGTTGTTCGGCCACCATTAACCAGACGTTTTCAATTGGAGAGAGATCTGGAGAATGTGCTGGCCAGGGCAGCAGTCAAACCTTTTTATGTATCCAGAAAGGCCCGTACAGGACCTGCAACATGCGGTCGTGCATTAGCCTGCTGAAATGTAGGGTTTTGCGGGGATCGAATGAAGGGCAGAGCTACGTGTCGTAACCCATCTGAAATGTAACGTCCACTGTACAAAGTGCCGTCAATGCGAACTACAGGTGACCGAGACGTGTAACCAATAGGCCCCCATACCATCATGCCGGGGGATACTCCAGTATGGAGATGACGAATACACGCTTCTGATGTGCGTTTAGTGCAATGTCGCCAAACACAGATGCGACCATCATGATGCTGTGAACAGAAACTGGATTCATCCGAAAAAATGACGTTTGGCCATCGTGCACCCAGGTTCGTCGCTGAGTACACTATCGCAGGCGCTCCTGCCTGTGTTGCAGCGTCAAGGGTAACCGCAGGCATGGTCTCCGAGCTAATAGTCTATGCTACTGCAAACGTCGTCGAACTGTTCGTGCAGATAGTTGTTGTCTTGCAAACGTCCCCATGTGTTGACTCAGGGATCGAGACGTGGCTGCACGATCCGTTACAGCCATGCGGATAAGATGCCTGTCATCTCGACTGCTAGTGATACGAGGCCGTTGGGATCCAGCACCTCGTTCCGTATTGCCCTCCTGAACCCACCGATTCCATATTCTGCTATGAGTCATTCGATCTCGACCAACGCGAGCAGCTATGTCGCGATAGGACAAACCACAATCACGATAGGCTACAATCCGACCTTAATCAAAGTGGGAAACGTGATGGTACGTATTTCTTTTCCTTACACGAGGCATCACAACAACGTTTCACCCGGCAACGCCGGTCAACTGCTGTTAGTGTATGAAAAATCGGATGGAAACTTTCCTCATGTCAGCACGTTGTAGGTGTCACCACCGGCTCCAACCTTGTGTGAATGCTCTGAAAAGCTTAAATTTCACGTCTGTAGCACGTCATCTTCGTGGTGTAGCAATTTTAAGGGCCAGTAGTGCAATTATTCGCAATCAATACAAAAGAAAAAAAAATGGTTCAGAAGGCTCTGAGCACTTTGGGACTTAACTTCTGAGGTCAGCAGTCCCCTAGAACTTAGAACTACCTGAACCTAACTAACCTAAAGACATCACGCACATCCATGCCCGAGGCAGGATTCAATCCTACGACCGTAGCGGTCGCGCGGTTCCAGACTCTAGCGCCTAGAACCGCTCGGCCAGATACAAAAGAGATTCATGTTTGCACCTGTTACTGTCCTTCAAATTAGTCACCAGAGTTGCGTAGAACCGGTTGCCAGCGATGTGGAAGGCGTAGTACACCGTTAGCAGAGCCTGTTCTGTTGATGGTGCGAATGAAGCCGTCTACTGCCTGTCCAATCTCTGGAACAGTTCTGAAGCGAAAGCCATGAAGTGGTTCGTTCATCTTCAGAAGCAAATCAAAGTCACGAGGACTTATGTTGGGGGAGTATGGCGTATGGTACAGTACTCCCCAGTCCCATCGACCGAACAGAGCAGCCACAGCTTGTGCCTGTAAGACGTTGTGGTCTCCTGACCTTCATTGCTTACATATTCCACCATCACAATCATATTCCGCACATCAAGACGCTTCATTCGAACGCAAACTCGATAAGATAAAGTCAATGTTGTATTAATTCATGTAAACGATATGCAAATAACTAATAAATAGCAAATGCGCACCGAGATTGAAATACTCGAGGTTGGCGTGCATACACACATTCCAGACACGACGGTCACAGGAGCTTTTAGTTCAGGAGACGCAAACCGCACGCCGGGGGGCCGGTCCCTTCATAGGACGACTCAACCTATCTACGTCAGCGTGCGACCACCCATAGAGCAGACAGCGATTGCCCGAGTGAAAGGAATAACGAACCCTTATTTGGCTTAAAAGCAAATTCCACTACATTGTGTGGGAGCGCCCAGCCTACGCATTCTTTGCAAATGTAGCATGGAGTTCCAGAGATTTTCACAAGGAGACAGCAAACAAACGCCAATGTTACAGATTTCCGGAATGGTCGCCTTAAACGACACGTCATTCTCCCGTTTTAGAAGAGCAATGCTGATTGGCATACGATATTTCTGACGCCTTGAGCTGAAGGAGTATTGGAAGAGACCTAAAGTTATACCCCTTCACGTCTGGCGTGGAAAGGGACCGTTCCGTTGTCCCTCTTGGAGCGAGAACACGTTACAAGAGTGTGTGCGCTCGTATGTGTACTCAAAGAGCGAGGAACAAGTCTCTCCTCAGTACTTCACTGGGAGAGCACCTCTGTCGAGAGCAAATCAGAGTGCGACTCTATACTGAGTCCTTGCGATTAAGCGTTGTTCACTGTGTTGGCCGCCACGCTTATTGTGCGGTGTGAACGGACAGAATTATAGTTAATTTTTGAGTGGCATCGCAGTGGACTGGTTATATGACCGGTGTAACACGCCAATAGTTAGACTAGGGGCGAATAGGAGTCCTTGACTTCATCAAGGCGTAGGGAGAATTTAATTGGCAAAGGTCAATCCAGATATAATGAGAGTTATCTTATTTTTCAGCAGCGAGCGGCGCAGACAGCAGTCATCGCAGCTTATGGTATTGTGCGCTACAGCTCTTGCGAGCCCCATATTTCCTCCACAACAGTACACTTCACTGCATTTCACACATGACAGCCTCGACTGTACATAGCAGCACTCTAACGGATAATTATTCAAGTTGAGTAGGCACATCTTTTAGCCATTCTGCCAAGTCAATAACAATCTTAAACTTTGTGTAGAAATTTCATTAACGAATCCTGTCCTTAAGAAATAACTTCACATTCCGAAAAGAACCCGGAAATAACTTGTTCACTTAATAACTAAAAGTACCATTGTGATTTCTCAGAAGTTTTGCTGAATAAATAATAAATTTCGTTAGTTTCATGTTTTTCTTGCACTAACTAGCACTACTCCTATACCCAAGTATCCCACCAGTTACGTAAAAAATTTTGTGAATTTTTGTGTCATTTCCTTACAGCGGACGACTCCAGAAAATATTTATTGCTGAATGTTTTTCTGGCATTTCTTTTTAGAACGTTAGGAGCGTCTGTCTGACTTCTGTAGTAGTGTGGGGGTGGAAGTTGCATCTTGCAGGAGCCACAGGGTAAAGGGTACATCTCAGATTAATCCGTTGCGCACGCTGTATGCGCCCGCGCATTGTCGTGCAAAATGGTGGGTGGGGTGCGAAGAAAGAGTCGCCACTTCTTTGGCAAAACTGGTCGCCGGTGATGCTCCAAAAACGAACAGTAATACTGTGCATTGACGGTTTGCGGCGGAGGGACGTAATGCGTTAGGATAACACTATCACAGTCGTAGACGAGAATCACCATAAATTTAGACCGCTCCATTTGCAACATCAACAGAACAGGCTCTGCTAACAGTATACTACGCCATCCACATCGCTGGTAACGGGTTATGCACAATGCTGGTGACTATTTTGAAGGACAGTAACAGGTGCAAACATGTAACTCTTTTGTATCGGTTGTGAATAAATAGTTAACACTATTTAAGTTCCAACTCCCGTATTTACATTTCACAGTATAATAATAAGTCATTTCTTTATCAGTTTACACATACAGGCTTAAAAGTCATTTCTGGAAAAATATTCATTACCTCTTAAATCTTGAGCACTGTCGCATTCACGGGTGACACAAAATATTGGCGTTGACGTTACACCTGGGTATAGAAAAGTCAAATTAAATTTTGTGTTGCTTTTTCAACAACGTCAAGTTTACATGAATGGCAAACTTCATCCGTTTTTGAACAGCTCTTGCACGTCGGTGGTGATGAGGACAACGCAACACCCAGCCCAAGAGCGAAGAAGAATCTCCATCGCGGCCGGGAGTCGAACCAGGATGCGCTGCATGACAGGCAAACACGTTACCACTCAGCTAAGGAGGCGGACTTCGATTTAGGACAAGTATGTCATCAGCAGTTGTTATTATTGATATCCTTTCTTTGTGAATTGTAATGCTGCTCTTGAACCTATTTTTTATTTCCGCCATTTGATACTTGACGTATGGATTACACAGTAGTGGCGAAAGACTGCATCCTTGTCTTACAAATTTCATGTGTGGTCTTCCATTCTTATTATTCCATTTCCGTTCTCGTACATTTTGCACATTACAGAAGGTTAGTTAGGGCTGACGTGAGTGCAGAGTGCTCAGCGCGCGACCAAGCGCTGTGTCCGACTTTGCCCGGTAAACCACTATGGGGGAGGCATGCGCCATCGCTGTTTACTCCGCGGCCCGTTCCTTGGACATTGGGACGTGCCGTAACGGTTTTATACGGACCAGATAAGTTGGGTGCAAACTTGGACAGGAATCGGAGTGAATCATTCCACCATTTAGCACTTCAGACTTTTAAGTCAGCAGTATATGATCACACAGCTGTGCACAAACTCAAACTGAAACCACACAAAGTAACGGAAGCATATCCACCCCGATTCAAATAATGTTACTCGACCTCAGTTCTGCAACTAGCTCTAGCAGTCTGTGCATGATGAAAAATTCGTTCCTGCAATGCTCTCTTTCTCCGAGAGTACATAGCTGCATTTACAGAAAAACAAGAACTCGCTGAACAGTCTATGTTGGAGTTCTGAAAATCTTCTGTCGCATCAGAGGTCCTTTCACGATGTGAAAACCGGAGTACAGCTCAGCACTAATGCAACACGAATTATTGGAATGACACTTTTTTATCTGCCGGTAACCTGTGAACAACATAATGCAACTGTTTCTCAGTCAACTAATACTAAACGAAACACCTACGGTCATTTCATACATAGAAAATCAAGAACACACACGCCGCCAATGTGTCTATGATGGTACTATGAGGGTAGTTACTAGCTTCGAAACGCCTCGCGACAGCATCATAGACACTTTGGTCCACTTTTATTGTCGTGCGTGAAATAAGATCTTTTTTGTTAGTTTTTGGTTACCTGATGAAAGGATACAATACACAGGATGTCCCATTTAGCTTGACAATACTGAATAAATTCTTATAGACAAACAAAGTAGAAAATATATCAAGCTAATGTTTAGACACCATGGGTTATAATCCAGGCTGACTGCCTGTACTGTAACGTAATATTTTAAAGTAGCACCAAGGAAAATGTATGGCGGCCTTTTAGTCAACCGTCTTGTCCCAATTACGGTTACGATAACTTGTGTTATCTATCGACGAGTTACGTTATCGTAGGTATATAAAAGTCAAATCAAATTTTGTGTTGCTTTTTTAATAACGTCATGTTTACGTGAATGGTGAGCTTCATACTTTTTTGAACAGGTCTTCAGGAGAGGATACAGATTTCTGAATAAAAAATACCGGTTGCTATTTAGAAAAGACCTACTGCTGTTCAGTTTGTTAATTAGTTTCATGTTCCGTGGCTCATTTTGCAAGATGAATCTGAATGGTGTGTAAAGCATTATTTTACATTCACATCGCAAATTCATTTATAAATATGGTTATATGCTGAACACATTTAAACTTCTTTTTTAATATACAGATGTTATCTTTTACACGTCATTATAATAGAAATTCTTCTATGGGATAGAAGCAGTTGCCAAGGAAAATCTTTTTCAATTTGTTTTCAAATTTTACTTTGCTCTCTGTTAGACATGTCGTATACTGGGTGAGTGACCAAAAATTTTAGTTCCAGCACTGTGCATCCCATTCGCGCTAAAGACAACCTTAATGAAGGCTAATGACTGTCTTTTTTCCTTCTTGTATCGTAATTACTTACATAATTGTTCCTTTTGAATTGTAATGGATTATTTACAACGAACTTTATGAGGGAATAAATATACTGAGAAGCAGTAGTCAGAATCCCCGGCTCCTTAAACAGATGCCTACAAGATGATCATGGTGAGCATCATATATTTGTCGTACAGCACGCTTTTGAGAAACGGAGATTTCCTTTCTTAAAGATAAGCTACTGCAGAACATTATTTCATATTTCATTACTGAATGAAAATATGCAAAATACATCACTGATTTGTCTCTCCCCAAGATTTGCAATGATTCTAAGTGGAAATGTGGCAGAACTAAAGTTTTTAGGAGTTCCAGACTGTACTTTTCCAGTTTAAATTCTCATTAATATGGACAACTAAGAATTTTGAATTTCCAAACTTTTTTTTATGCCCTTACCTTGTTAGACTTGTCATTAACGTAGTACCCACATATGTGCAGAACTGAATACGCTGCATCTTTTTAAAATTGAGGGCGAGACCATTCTTTGAAAACCAGTCAATGATACTTTTAACAACACTGTTTATGATTTCTTCTCTTTCTGTATGTATATTTGGATTGATTATAATACTAAAGTCATTGCAAAAGGAACTAATCCTTCACATTAGATTTTAGATGGATAATATTTTACATATACGAGGTACAATTGTGCACCTAAAACTGAGCCTTGGGGAACCCCATACGTGATTTCTCCACAATTAGAAGCGAGACTATATTGGTCGAATTATCAAATACAACTTTCTGCATAACGGACGAAACTACAAGAAGGCAGGCATACTAGTAAATGTCCCCAGGTAGTTGAACAACACTTGTCTGATTCATTTTTTTATTTTTCTTCCAGCAAAAAATTTATATGAGGTGTTCCAGATAAACAGAGTACCCTGTACACGTAACTGTCAGAGAACATGAAACTGTGCGAAAGATCGAAACCCGAACTCGGGACCTTTGTCTTTAGCGGACAAGTGCTCTACCAGATGAGCTGACCAACCACGAATGAGGACACTTCTTCACAAATTTACTTTCGCGAGAAACTCGTCTCCTACCTTCCAAGATTCACAGAAGTTCTGTGAAACTTGAGGGACTAGCACTCCTGCAAGGAAGGATATTGCGGAGACAGGTCTTAGCCACAACATGGGGAAAGTTACAGAGTGAAATTTTCACTATGCCACGGAGTGTGCGCTGATATGGAACTTCCTGGCTGATTAAAACTGTGTCGTCCGAGACTCGAACTCGGGAACTTTTCCTTTCGTGAGCAAGTATTCTACCACACGAACTACACTGGAACGTGTAGTACCGTTTTTATAAGGACCAGATAAGTTGGGTGCAATCTTGGAAAGTAATCAGAGGGGACCGATCCGCCATTTAGCACTTCAGACTTTTACGTCAGCACTATCTGATCACTCAGCTGTGCACAAACTCAAACTGTAACCAGACAAAGTAACGGAAGGGTGCCCACCCCGATTCGCAACCTGTAGGGGACGAAGTCCAGGCAGAAATAAATTGTGAGGACGGGTCGCGAGCCGTGCTTAGATAGTTCAAATGATAGAGCAATTGCCCGCATAAGGCAAAGGACTTGAGTTCGAGTCTCAGCCTGCCACATAGTTTTAATCTGCCAGGAAGCATCGGTAATTGAATTATTTACACCTGCCACCTCAAAACATGGAGTTCAATTCTCACATGAATAAAAATATGTAACGGCTGATTAATAATGTTTCAGGACAGCAAAATAGCGTTCTGTACAAGATCATCAAGGACAACAGCTTAATTTCGAAGTTCTAAAAAAAATATCAGCAAGGATATGAACGAGATTCCATCAACAAACTATTAAAGCAAGGAACCATTACTTGAGACTGCACTGCAACTAGTGACAGTGGTGGCACAACTGAGATGATTGATTAAATCAGGTTGCTTCTTACAATAACCGACACCAAGTTCAAAAAATGTTCAAATGTGTGTGAAGTGTTATGGGACTTAACTGCTAAGGTCATCAGTCCCTAAGCTTACACACTACTTAACCTAAATTACCCTAACGACGAACACACACACCCATGCCGGAGGGAGGACTTGAACATCCGTCGGGACCAGCCGCACAGTCCATGACTGCAGCACCTAAGACCGCTCGGCTAATCCCGCACGGCCGACACCAAGTACCAAATGCAAGTGGCACGGGAGGAAAACAAAAACATTCTATGGCCACACCGCCGACTCTTCAAATTCCGCAGCCTCCGGTCAGTCAGTGCCCCTCGCACCAACAGAGTCACTCACTGTATTACACACCCGCTTCTCCATTGCTGTCCAGTCGCACTCTCGCAGAGGAAGACTACATGAGTGGCGTGTACCTGCCCACCTTATGCAACACGAGGATGACAACACCGTCTACATCTTCCAGTTGCCTCGCTCGGCAATTCCGCCGGGTAATTCATGTTGAAAGGTTCCGTGCCCATCACAGTACAAATTGAAACAATATGGAATGAAATTAACACAGTAACAAAGCAAGAACAAAAATGGATGTGTTAAGATGCTGCCAATGTCGATTTCTCTTGCTACCCTTCAGTTTGCACTTACCCGTGTACGTATAGGACTTTTGCCTGCACCAAGTGGGAAAATAACCTACACATACAGCCGATACATGCCTAACAAATAAAGAACCATCCAGAAGACGTGGTCGGATCTCAGTGTAGCTCTGTGCACGTACACACCATCGACGTATATGTAAATGATCAGAATTACGACTCTCATTAGTGTTGCTCGTGTTTAGTTACTGGGACTGGTATGATGTATAAGGGGCGTAAACACTGCCATGTGCTGGGGTATCACCGTGAAGGATACGAAGATACCACGTAGTCGTGTGAGTCAGCGTTACCAACACATGACAGAGTTTCAAAGGGGACACTCTGTGTTCTCCGTTTGGCTGTTTGGTCGAAATGTGTAATATCCAGATGTACGGGGCGCTCGGCTGTGACGGTGGCTCGATGTTGGACTGAAGGGGACCATGACGTCAGGCACATTCGTCTTAACACTCCGACTGACCACGTCTGCCTGCCACAAGGGACCAAGCATATTACAACCCGTTGACATCAGCGCCTGCCATTCGAGAACAAATAATTGACTCCCTGCACCATTCTGTGTCATTCATCCAGCTCCAATAGCATAACAGCAACCGGACTACGGAATCGCCGCGCCGGCCGGGGTGGCCGAGCGGTTCTAGGCGCTACAGTCTGGAACCGCGCGACCGCTACGGTCGCAGGTTCGAATCCTGCCTCGGGCATGGATGTGTGTGATGTCCTTAGGTTAGTTAGGTTTAAGTAGTTCTAAGTTCTAAGGAACTGATGACCTCAGATGTTAAGTCCCATTGTGCTCACAGCCATTTTGAACCATTTTTTGAATCGCCGTACCACGCGTAGCCTGTGTTTGGTATGGTGCCATGTTGGGGAGCACGGCCTGATGATGAATGACGTCAGATTGTGTTCAGCAATGAATCGTGGTTCTGCGCCACCACGAATAATTACCTTCGTTGGGTATGGTGGAGACCTGATGAGAGATCCCACTTCCCCCAATTTTTACAGGGGCACAGCGGTGATGCGCCTGATGTCATCATGAGCGGAGTTATCGGGTATGACTTCAAGTCATGGCTGGTAGTGACTGAGGAAATCTGACGGAAAAATGATACGTCATGGATATCATGTGTCCTTATTCGTCTCCTCTCATGCGACGGCATGGTGATGGCACTTTTCAACGGTACAATGCTCGCCCACACATGTCACTTGTCTCTACGAACTGTCTGTGCGATATTGAGGTACTCCCTTCGCCATCAACATCCGGAAATCTGTCCCCGATAGAACATGTGTGGAACCACCTCGGACGTTAACTCCAGCCCAGTGATATTTCTAAGAACATCAAGGACCATTTAGAACAATTTAAGACTGTCGCCCAAAAACCTCCTATGTGCCACTATTTAAAAAAAAAAAAAAAAGATTTTAGATTACGACCCATCCACGTAACATTGCCAGTGCAATCAAACGATGGCTATGTGCCACAGCGAATAACTTAGTTAATACATTCATCACAAGATGGGAGCTTTGCTAGGTTGCTCACCTGCTTACCCAGAAGTCTTTTGAGTACCGATAGCTGATCTGAATAAAAACAGGATGATGATCTCCCTTTTTGTTTATCTTCTCTTACTTGGGATCTCTGACGTCACTGAACAGAAGTTCTCAGGAGCCGGCCATAGATACGTGCCGTGTGGTAGGGACTTCGATCTGACTGAGAAGAGGGAGAGACTAAGCAAGGTATTTGTATCTGAAAACCTGCAATAGTATTGCAAGACTTGCCACATATGCTAACAAATTTGAAGTCATTGACTTAACTGAATTAAAAGTAATCAGTATTCACTCTTCTGCCGGTTACTCTGTAACAGTAAAAATGTAACAGGTCTCAAACGTAACGCCGGAACGTTTGTCACCGAAGAATCCCAGAGAAGTAAAATACACATTTAAGCGGACAGGAAACTTGGAAAAATATAAATGTTCTTAAAATTGGTGAGGAGGTTTCTGACATCAGAAATGTAATGTTCAACGGTACTGGAGGCCAAAGACGCCTTGACAAAACAAAATAAAGAGAGAAATTGTTATCAACGATACCATATTTGATATTTGGGTGAAACATGTACACCATTTTTTGAGAAAGTGTGCCATACTGATGTAGACCGATTTGGTCTGAGAGTCTTTCAAAAAAGTATACTGTTACCTAGAATGTAACTATCTGTGGCACGCAACTGATTCTTGAGCAAAAAGATATACACACTTAGCTAGGTTAAACATTTTTGACTTTCAGAATCCATAATACTCGTACTTACCTGACATGCAATATTATTAGTTAAATATAACCATCTACTTATAAATGTGCTATTTCTATGTATTTTGTATGTTAACTGGGGACCTAGAAACGGCTGTGAGGCTCCGTCCCCGCCGCAGCCGCCGTGGTCCACAACCCCACGACGACTACCGCAGTCCACTTCATCCCTACGCCGTCCCACACCGAACCCAGGGTTATTGTGTCGTTCGGCCCCTGGTGGACCCCCCAGGGAACGTCTCACACCAGACAAGTGTAACCCCTGTGTTTGCGTGGTAGAGTAATGGTGGTGTACACGTACGTGGAGAATTTGTTTGCGCAGCAATCGCCGACATATTTAGCTGAGGCGGAATAAGGGGAACCAGCTCGCATTCGCCGAGGCAGTTGAAAAACCGCCTAAAAACCATCCACAGACTGGCTGGCTTACCAGACCTCGACACAAGTCGCCGGGCGGATTCGTGCCGGGGACCATGCGCTCCTTCTCGCTCCGGAAAGCCGGGCGTTAGACCGCTCGGCTAACCGGGCGGGCGATCATGTGCTATTTAGTGTGCACTATATGCAGTATTAAAATTTGAATTGAAAACTTTTGTGATTCAGTTTTCTACCAAAACTCCTAAACAACCTTTTGCAGGCTTTTGGGCTACGCCGTGCAGTGGGGGCAGCTTGCCTCAACAAGAATACAACGGTTTTGTGACACCCTTCGCAACTGAATCACTGCACTCATTCAGGCCAGTGACAGTCATAGTGACAGTTGGGTTCATATAGCTAAGTTCTTTGTAAATTTGACTCGATTATTACATCGCTGGAATAACATCACATACCCTCTCAACCCTTGTATTTCATTTAGTTTGCCGCGCGGACTGCCCCGCATGGTTTGAGGCGCCATGCCACGGTTGGCGCGGCTCGCCCCGTTGGAGGTTAGAGTCCTTCCTCGGGCATGGCTGTGTGTGTATTTTCCTTAGCGTAAGTTAGTTTAAGTTAGATTAAGTAGTGTATAAGGCTACGGACCGATGACCTAAGCAGTTTGGTCCCATAGGAACTAGAGCTGTGGTACTGCTAATCACAGCTACTCAAAGAACCTAGGAAGGTACGGATCTTTGCTGATGGACAAACTTGTGGCTAGTACATCATTTCAATTTCGTCTAAAGAACAAATTTCAGAATAACAATATAAAATTTTAATTCGGACCTTTGTCCTCTTAAGAAAATATACAACTGTCTTTCACAAAAGAGAGAAGGTTCTACTTAAAATTGTAAATTATTTACAACCGTTAAACTAATGAATTTAACAAATGCAAAAGGAAATGAATTCAGAATCTTAAAAACTTTCATTTAAATCAGTTGCTAGGAAAAGGTCAGCACTAAAAAACGATTCGATGATATTGCCTTGTAAACATATTCGTGAGAAAGGTTAACAACACCAACTGAAATACAGCAATAGCAGAATGTTTAAGCGAATCGCTTAGTTGGCCAAGGCTCCGCATGGAATAACAGTGAGGTTGCTGTCAAGAAGGGCGCCAACACCATTGCCAGGGAAGCAAGACCGGGTCCGGGCTGCAAGGCAAACTGACAACCGGCTACACTAGAAAGAGCGCTTCCGAAATCTATAAAAAAGTAAAACTAAAGTCAGAATACACAATGACAGACCATATACACACAAAGGAATACTACATTAGTACAGGATTCAAAGAGGGCGTGAGAGTAAGACGGACAGGCTCAAGTGACAATGTGTAATCCTACAAAAGGCGTTTTAAAGTTTATCAGTGGTCAGAAAGAAACTGACTTTACAAAAGCTCTGCCCTTCATATCAAAAAAAGTCTAAAACCTAAACTGGGCGAAGAGCACACTAATTAACATACTAAATTAAATTAACACTGCAAGGAACCTTTAAAACAAGCAGTAAAACTCTAATCAGACTCCTCTCTGCGGAAACAATACTTCGAAGCCTTAGACTTCGCAGGTTCCGTATAACAAACACTCTCTTATTCAGAACCATCCTTAACGAATCTCCGGCAGATATAACATGCCACCGTAAGTTTCACAAATCTTCACAGGTTAACAGCAGAATACGAATCATACGTATCCTAATGCTTCCATTTACGCAATGGGAAGATGTCCAGCATGAGATGACGGACCCGCCACCGTTTCGCACGCAAACGCGCCGACTTATCAGCGCCGTCCACATGGCGCACGTCAAAACGTCGAGAACGGCGAGGCCCAGGCACAGTGGATAGAGACGAGGGCCTGCCTTCGAAACATGTTGCCTCGTTTAACGCCGACCCGCGGCTGAGAACTCGGCTACACGCCAAGCCGGAAAACCAAAGGCGGAACAGTCAGAGATACAAGATCAGAGCAGTGTCGATATCAGCGTATAAGAGGTCCATGACTAAGGAATTTATTGCTAGCGCACTCGAGCAGATGTAACAACGGTGGAATGCTCACGCGCTGCCTGCGATATGTAAGCTACAATGGAATCGCAGACCAGAGAGCAGTGTCGGCGGCAGTAGGGGTAGTAGCCCGCAGTCGGGCGGCTGGGTCAGGTCGCCCTTAGAGAGCAGTTGTCTAGTTGTATAGCTCACAGAGAACACTTGTGTCCTGTACGGAATTACTACGGCTGGTCGAGGAGAGCGATGGCGGTGCGTGAGCGATGTAGTATAAGGTAAAAGCAAAAATTATTATTGTTCATAGCCGCGCGCATATGTAATTTGTAACAACTGATTTTGTACTATTGTTATATCAAGTCCCATGTAAATGTTTTTAAAAATATTTTAATAATAATCTTTCTTATAAAGGTAACTTTTGACAGTCATTCATCTGAATTTAACGATTTTACTAATTTCTGCTATCCATGGTCATCACAATTATCGTAAAGAAAAATCACTTTTATCTCTTTATACGTAACAAATCTAGTGGCCAGCATTCCACTGGGCTGTCCCAGACAAATTTGTTAGAGGAGCAGATATATACGCGTTATCCGGCGACATTCACCAGTTTGCATTCACAGTCAGTTAATTATTGAAAGGTTATATATGAGTCGCATTTTTATTGAGAGGTTAGACACATTTTTATTGGGAGGTTACGGAAATGTAACTGTTTGGTTGTTACAAAAGAAGCAAGTGGAGCATAACTAGTGCCAGTCGTCACGACTCAAACTTACCACATTTATTCATTCATTTCGTTTCCTCCTCTCCTTCTGAACGCTTTGCTTAAATTTGTTTGTCTGTGTATAATTCACATAAGAACTATTTATATAGCACGATTAGCCTTCTGGTTAGTGTTTGGCTCGGTTAAGTGTCAAGCCGACACAACTGCGGTTATCATGTGTAGAACATCACTGAAACAACCGCAAATTTTTAGTGCACATTAATGCAGCCAGACGTAACCTCCGTACACGTTTTCCACTTCAAAATGATTCAACCGACTGCAAGAGGTACTGAAAAAGATATTAAACAGTGTAGCTTCGAGGGGCTTACTTCGTGAGGGAAGCAGCATGTGTTCCCGGTATCTCTGAGACAGTAGACTGCTGAAGTCACCCAGGCGGGTGATAAGACAGACCGTTATTGCCTGTTCGCTCGTTGACTGCAAATGACGGCTCTATGTACGTTATAGCCATTTTGCAGGGCGGTAGGCGTGGAGGCCAAATATTTGTCTTCGTTACGCCGTAAGAGGAGCGCGCCGGCGCGCGTCCACCGTTGAGGAAATTTTCATTCCGGCCTTTATGAGGACCCCCTCCCCCGGCCGGGAGGCGCAGTTAACGCGCTAAAGCTGCCGCCACGCAACTTGATTATCAGCTGCTCCGCATCCCATCAGCAGGCGTGCGGTGCGGTGCGGAGAGCGCTGGATGGCGAGGGTGCGAGCAGGCGGTGCGTCTTCCGAATTTTAATCTCGTTTCTCTGTTGGCAAAATACTTTGCAGTTTTCTGGAAACACACAATAAACTGCTTCTCTTTGTGTGACGAAGGAACAGTGTTCTGCCGGTTATTCACTGGCTCAAGATCATGTTGCTGAACAAGTGCTAAGAAATAACTCTTCCTTTCTCTAGCGTTTATCGGATCTAAAAAAGGATCCGATTTTTTGGAATTAGGCGAAGTTTATTTTCCCATTTACCTTCATGGCCACCTTAACGTGGCGAAAAAATATGGCTCTGAGCACTATGGGACTTAACATCTGAGGTCATCAGTCCCCTAGAACTTAGAACTACTTACACCTAACTAACCTAAGGACATCACACACATCTATGCCCGAGGCAATATTCGAACCTGCGACCGTAGCGGTCGCGCGGTTCCAGACTGAAGCGCCTAGAACCACTCGGCCACACAGGCTGGCCGCGGCGACGAGGTTTCTGTGTCTCAGAGAGCTGTGCTATCTGGAGCTATGCTCCTGGTAGTGTAATTCATTCCAGATTGGTCAATATGTGAGAGACGAGACAAAGAGTAGTGTACCCCTAGGGGCCTCCCTTATTGGGAGTATGTAAGTGGCAACGACACTGGCCTTTAGCTGTAAATCTGACATTGCTTGCACTTACATGTGTCAGACATCCTGCCGTTTCTTTCTTATCGAACTCTCTTGGAAAGGATGTCAACGGTTCTGAGAGTGGTACGAAGTAATGGTTCAAATGGTTCAAATGGCTCTGAGCACTATGGGACTTAACTGCTGAGATCATCAGTCCCCTAGAACTTAGAACTACTTAAACCTAACTAACCTAAGGACATCACATACATCCATGCCCGAAGCAGGATTCGCACCTGCGACCGCAGCGGTCGCGCGGTTCCAGACTGTAGCGCCTAGAACCGCTCGGCCACTTCGGCCGGCCGGTACGAAGTAATGCAACACATGTTTGTTGAAAGCACGTTGATTTTATTCATCATTCCAATACACCATATTATTCCCCAATATTTTCTCTACAAAATCCTATTTTTCAACATAATGTCCGTTCAACGCGGCGGCATGGTACTACTCCACCAGTCGATGTCAGAGCCAACGTGTTGGTAAATCACGCCGGCCGCTGTGGCAGAGCGGTTCTAGGCGCTTCAGTCTGGAACCGCGTGACCGCTACGGTCGCAGGTTCGAATCATGCCTCAGGCAGGGCTGTGTTTGATGTTCTTAGGTTAGTTAGGTTTGAGTAGTTCTACGTTCTAGGGGACTGGTGACCTCAGATGTTAAGTCCCATAGTGCTCAGAGCCTTTTTTTCCTTTCTTTCTTTTGCTGCATCAGTAGCTTCCCCACCGTCCACGTACTGCTTCCCGCGGAAAGCATCGTTCATTGGTTAAAACAGAAGGAATTCGGAAAGTGCGAGATCCGGGCTTTAGGCTGGATGCGGAAGAGCATTCAAGTGAAGTTTTATGAGTTCCTCTCTGGTGCGCAGAATCGAATGAGGCATAGCATTGTCATGAAGTTTGCGTTTTTGTGGCGACGAACATGCTGTAGTCATTTCTTCAATTTCCTGAGTGCTGCACAATATACTTCAGAGTTTATCGTTGCGCTTGAGGGAAGAAATCAAACATATAACCCCTTCAGATTACCAGGAGTCCGTCGCCGTAACTTCACCACCTGAGAAGGTGGCTGTGAACTTTTCGTACGGAGCAGAAGTGTTGTGGTGCCATTCCAAGGAATGCCGTTTTGTTTCCGGTTCGAAGTGATAAAGTCACGGTTTTTTCGACAAAAATTGTGACGATCAGCCTCGTAAGGGCAAGCAGCTCTGCACAGATGGTCCTCCGTTGCTCTTTATGGTCTTCTGTTAGGAGTTGAAGTCGCCATTGGTACAGGGATGCTGGAGATGAGTCTGTGGATGGGGAACAGGGCAGCTCGTGGCTGCAGAGAGAAACTGCGGCAATGTGTAAACATTTTTCTTTCCTCTGTCTCGCTCACGTCGATCTCCGCTCTCAGCAGTTGCATCGATCTGAATTGCTGAGTTTGCAGCCCTGTTCCCCTTGGTCCACCTGCCACAGCTACGATATTACCGCAGCAGTGAACTTTACGTTGACCTCTGCGTGCCTGCCTCTTATGACAAGAGTGCTCGCGCCATGCTGACCCGCGCCCCGCGACAGCGAAAGGCGGATGCCGGTGGGTGGATGTCCTCTTAGCAGCCAGGATGTGACTCCCCCTGCCTCCAGACCCACTACTGGCTGGCTCCGATTCCCTTGAGAACTCAGATGGTCGAACAGTGACCCCGCCATGGACTAGAACTGTGGTCCTCAATTGGTAGCTTCATGTAGCTGTTTCTGTAGCAAAGCACATTCATCCAAAAGAACTGTGACACTAAAGACAGTATAATTGCTTGATTGCCCCCTATTTATACCCGACAGTGCTCACATGTTTTGCGAATGCACCTCTTCAAGTAACGTACTTACACATTAGATTAGCAACAGTGCTCTGGTTTCGATAGCGGTTCGCGGCAAGAGTTATTTGCAGTCCCGCTGAGCCCGTTTCGGCAACTCTTGCGCCCATGTTGACCCGACACACTTTTCTACTGTACATTGCAAAAAGTTAACGTCAACGAACCAGCGCCTGACTTACGGGTACAGCTGTAATCCACTGCCGAAAATACACACTAAAACACACACGAGGAACCCAGTGGGCACAAATACCGAACCGTTGAATGAGTATGTCAGCACAATCAACAGAGACGTCCAGCTGTGCAGCAAAATGTTTCATTGTGATCCGTCGATCACATCGACTGAGAGTGCCCATACGTTCTAACATTCCTGTATTGCGGCCAGCTAGCACGCAAGCAATGAGACATGTTTGCGTGACCTTACGAGAAGCATTCAAGTTCTGACGCCGATTTTTTCTTTTTCCGGACTGGAAAGAGATAGAAACATGCGCATTGTTTTAAAATGAGGCCGCGTTCATTGTCAATACGTCTCAGAGATGGCAGCACCGTACGGCAATTGGAATTTTACCGCCAGCGGCGAGAATGAGAACTGTTTTAAATACTTAAAACGGCCACGTTTTCCTTAGTTGAACAGTGTGCAATCATTCGTTTTCTGAATTTGCGTGGTGTGAAACCAATTGAAATTCATCGACAGTTGAAGGAGACATGTGGTGATGGAGTTATGGATGTGTCGAAAGTGCGTTCGTGGGTGCGACAGTTTAATGAAGGCAGAACATCGTGTGACAACAAACCGAAACAACCTCAGGCTCGCACAAGCCGGTCTGACGACATGATCGAGTAAGTGGAGAGAATTGTTTTGGGGGATCGCCGAATGACTCTTGAACAGATCGCCTCCAGAGTTGGCATTTCTGTGGGTTCTGTGCACACAATCCTGCATGACGACCTAAAAATGCGAAAAGTGTCATCCAGGTGGGTGCCACGAATGCTGACGGACGACCACATGGCTGCCCGTGTGGCATGTTGCCAAGCAATGTTGACGCGCAACGACAGCATGAATGGGACTTTCTTTTCGTCGGTTGTGACAATGGATGAGACGTGGATGCCATTTTTCAATCCAGAAACAAAGCGCCAGTCAGCTCAATGGAAGCACACAGATTCACCGCCACCAAAAAAATTTCGGGTAACCGCCAGTGCTGAAAAAATGATGGTGTCCATGTTCTGGGACAGCGAGGGCGTAATCCTTACCCACTGCGTTCCAAAGGGCACTACGGTAACAGGTGCATCCTACGAAAATGTTTTGAAGAACAAATTTCTTCCTGCACTGCAACAAAAACGTCCGGGAATGGTTGCGCATGTGCTGCTTCACCAAGACAACGCACCCGCACATCGAGCTAACGTTACGCAACAGTTTCTTCGTGATAACAACTTTGAAGTGATTCTTCATGCTCCCTACTCACCTGACCTGACTCCTAGTGACTTTTGGCTTTTTCCAACAATGAAAGACACTCTCCGTGGCCGCACATTCACCAGCCGTGCTGCTATTGCCTCAGCAATTTTCCAGTGGTCAAAACAGACTACTAATGAAGCCTTCGCCGCTGCCATGGAATCATGGCGTCAGCGTTGTGAAAAATGTGTACGTCTGCAGGGCGATTACGTCGAGAAGTAACGCCAGTTTCATCGATTTCGGGTGAGTAGTTAATTAGAAAAAAAATCGGAGGCCTTAGAACTTGAATGCACCTCGTACTGATGCCAGACGTCTCGCCCAATGACTCATAGCGCTTTTTTTCACTTCCAGTTCTCCATACACATTCTGCAGTCGACTCTGAAGATCTTTGAGCTTTGGTTGGTACTCACTACTGGCGTAACAAACTTCGGAACGAATTTTCGGAAGAAGTTAATCATTCCAACGAAATGGGCTACGCCTTTTCTAGTCGTAGGACGGCGAAAACTATAAATAGCTCGGGTCCTAGACTGATCAGTTCTGACCCCCTCGATCGAGACTAGATACCTGAGAAAAGATATCTAACAAAAGGGTAAGGTAACTTTAAATGGTTTCACAGTTAGACCTGTTTGACGGCCGGAGTGGCCGTGCGGTTCTAGGCGCTACAGTCTGGAACCGCGAGACCGCTACGGTCGCAGGTTCGAATCGTGCCTCGGGCATGGATGTGTGTGATGTCCTTACGTTAGTTAGGTTTAAGTAGTTCTAAGTTCTAGGGGACTGATGACCTCGGATTTTAAGTCCCATAGTGCTCAGAGCCATTTGAACCATTTTTTTGAATCCCCTGCTTCTAACGAGCAACATAAGCGGGTAGGCACGACAGTAATGTTGCCGATGGACGAAATGAATTTTCGGACATTGCAGAATGAGGCCGTTGATTTCGTACAATAGCATCCAGGTTTCTCGGCGAAACAATTTCTCTCGAAGCGTAGGTGTTCCGCTGGGAGCAAGTCCCTAGCCTGCAAACTGAAGACTTGTTTCTTTCGGGAACGCGCCCGGCCGTAATGCGTGGCGGTGCGCGGCAGCAGCGCTGCAAAGGACAAGTGCGCGGGTGGCGTTATTCGCTTTGCATGCGCGTCCCCGCCCCCGCCCCCGCCCCCGCCAGAGCTAGCACCACCCACGACGCAGGCAACCGGAAGCCGACTCGCTTCGTCTCGTCTCGTCTCGCACCCGGCTCACGTTTCCATCCCGCGCGGCTCATTATACCGGAATGGGGCGTGCGGTTTAATACTATTTGCGGCGAAACTCGATTTGTCAGCAGCGCGCGCAGAAAAGCGGGGCCGCTGCCTGCGTCACGGCCAGGCTGGAGGGGTCGACGAGGTGACGGCGGGTGAGACGGATGTGTGCGATATGACGGCTGCCACCGGCAGGCGCGGCGAGCGACCGCCAGGCCGTGGTATCGCTGCGCTGTGCTGCTCCTGCATTCCTCACACCCCCGTCATCAGCCACAGCACTACTGCCTGCAAGCAACATACTGTAACAAACAGAAACAATTAAAAAGGTTTAAACGTTGTAGAAAGATAGGGAGCGAGCAGTCGGGAGCGGAAGTTGCCAGGCCGAAGAGAAACATCATTCCTCTCCCCCCCCCCCCCCAAAAAAAAGTAAAATTTTATTTGCCCATGCTAGGACTGCTTAGCAAAGTAATAGTCATTAACATTTGCCTAAAGGTTTCCAATAAAAAGCACATCTTACGAAAGGGACACAAATACTTTCAAATCAAGCTGGATAGTTTATATAACCAGCATCCAGCCTCAGTCACCAGCACTGAATGTACACGCTGCCCTATTCTGAGGCCCGCGAGATAGACACACTACAGCGAGTAGAGACGACTTTAATGAATCGTAACTGAGCGTTTAAATACATGGAAGCTCTCGATAGCACACAGCAAAACTAAGACCTGTAGTAGGTACCTTTTCATTGGCATATTAATTTCCTGATGTAGGTTGCAGTAGGTAATCGGAGATGAAGAAGATTGCACAGGATACAGTAACATGGAGAGCTGCTTCAAACCAGTTTCAGGACTGAGGACCACAACAACAACATACATTTCCTATGAGTGCTGCATGCAGCCGAGTGTCCGCGATGTATGGTGGACAGAGCGTCAAGTGTGACGTCACAGGTTCGTTACGGGGCCCGTATTTCTTGTGAACCGTGCACGATTCCTAGGCTATGTTCCTACAGTAACTGACCATACTACAACATTAAAAAATATTTCATTAAAAGCTAGGCACAACCGTTTTACATAACATAAACTGGACAAACACCTTCATGAATTCTTAAGCCCCAGTACTATCTAATAATTAATCAAGCAGCCTTATCTTGACTAATGCTATCAATATCTTCACAAACCTGTGCGAAATTGCTTGCATATAGAGTATCGTCTCATTTATGTGACTGGATTCGTGATTTTCTCTCAGAGAGGATAGTGATAGACGGTAAATCGTCGAGTAGAACAGAAGTGATATCTGACGTTCCGAAAGGTAGTGTCATAGGACCTCTGCTGATCCTCATTTACATAAATGATCTAGGTGATTGTTTGCAGATGACGCTGTAATTTACCGTGTAGTAAAATCATGAGACGATCAATTCCAATTCCAAAATGATCTAGAGGGAATTTCTGTGTCGTGCGAAAAGCACTAAACAAAGAAAAATGCGAACTAATCCACAAGGGTACAAAAAGAAATCCGATAAATTTTGGGTATACGATAAATAACACAAATCTAAGGGCTGTCAATTCGACTAAATACCTAGGAACTACAATTACGATCAACTTAAATTGGAAAGACCACATAGATAATATTGTGGGGAAGGCGAAAACAAGACTACGATTTGTTGGCAGAACACTTAGAAGATGCGACAAACCCAGTAAAGAGATAGCCTATATTACACTTGTCTGTCCACTGCTGGAATATTGATGCCCTGTGTGAGATTCTTAACCCTGCTGTTCTGTTCACTTTTACTTGACATATATACTGTTCGGGTCAATATGACCCGACATATCAAAATGCTTTAGAAACATAAATTTTGGTACAGTTTTAGCTATCGACATTGTTGTTCTATTCCAGTACCTTGTTAGTAATAATAATAATAATAATAATAATAATAATAATGGTAATAATAATAATAATAACAATGCATACAACTTTATTGAGGGATATTTTTCATTTAAATATGCACATAAATTTGAAACAACAGACAGTTTCCATTACAGGCATTCAACTTAGAAAGCACTACAGTTTTTCCATACTTCTATTCTTATTGTTGACAGTTTAGACGTAAGTATTGACATTTTCTAACAACAGACAGTTGTCATTACAGATATTCATCTTAGAGCACACTACAGTACAGAACACACTACAGTTTTTTTATTACATTCCAACATAGAAAGCACTACAACTTTAGAATCCTCTCTTCTTACTGATTGTAGTTTAGGCACAAGTATTCACATAAATTTGAAACAACAGAATTTTCAATACAATCATCTTATAAAATACTACAGTTCTTTTCTTACTGCTTGCACTGTGGACACAAGTAGGTTACATGTTTCTTGCAAATATGTTTACTACATTTTCCACACACCATGTTTGTTTTATTGTCATTACTTGATGGACAGAACTTACAGCGTGCACGTTTTGTAGATTTTCTTGTTGTTACCGATTCTGACACACCACCCACATCATTCGGGTTTTGGATGCTTGTGACCATTCTCAAAGAATCTTCTGTTCTTGGGAAATGCGTTCTTGATGCAATATGTTCTTTTATCAGTGACTTTCCAAGTTCCTCCAAGAATATTCTCCTTCTAGTCAATTTGCTTGCATTCCAATTAGGGTCAACCGAAATCCACAAAACGTATGCATTATAAGCAGAAACATCAAGAATATTGTAGAAAACTATCATTGGCCACCTATTACTTTTTCGTTTGCATGTATATGTACCTAATAACTGATCAAGCGTGTCTACAGCACCTTTGGTTGAATTATAGTCCAAAATCATTTTTGGCTTCTTATCAGCCCTGTCACTGATTTCCGCATCATGGTGGAGAGTGCTCATAAGTACAACATTCTTGTGTCTCTTAGGAATATAATTAACCACAGTAGTGTCATTTGTGAAGTAAAATGAAGAGCTGTGTACCTCCTTGTTGGTCATTTTGTGTGGAAGCTCCGGCTTATTTTTCCGTATAGTTCCCAACATAGTCAATTTCCTTTTCAGAAGCAGCTGCCCCAAATTGTACGACGTAAAAAAGTTGTCACACGTGATATTCTGACCACGTAACTCAGAAGTGAGATCAGATACCACCCTCATTCCCTGATTTCTTTCTGGTGCCGCTCCACTCACCTTTCCTGTATAAATTTGGGCTTTCAGTACGTATGAAGTTTTGCTGTCACACATGGTCCATATTTTGATCCCATATTTTGCCGGTTTACTTGGGATATACTGCTTGAATGGACAGCGACCTCTAAATGCTACTAACTGCTCGTCAACAGTAACATTTTCTCCTGGATTATACAGTTGAGGAAGGACCTCTACCCACTTCTCCCAAATACTACGAATTGCGGCAAGTTTGTCAGTACGTCGTCTTTCCTCTCTAGTAGATTTCTTGTCAAATCGCAGGACACGTGATATCTTACAGAATGTTTCATGAGACATGGTTGCTCGAAATATGTTTCGCCCAGTATCTTTATCCCACAAACTTTTTGTAGACTCCCCATGAGATCGATATACACCCGCTAGGAGTAAGAGTCCTAAGTATGCATGGAAAACAGAACCATCAATATCTGTCCACTGTTCACCATAAACTCGCTGCCCTTCAATATTTGTCATCTCTATTATTTCATTTTGAAGCGCTGTGTGAAATACTGCTTCAAATGAACATTTTACATCAGATATTCTGCTGACTGCATACCTGGTAACTCCTGGGGTACTCTTGATGATGTTCGAAGCTGGTAGGCGACCATGTTGTGCTGGTGGATGCAACTGCCATTCTATATTCCCATTTTTAGAAAGAAAAGTCTCTACACTATTTTGTATGGGCTGTGGACTGTCGTAACTGTCATCGGAACACTCGCTTTCAGATGCATTGCTGATGTGATCTTCAAACTCAGAAAGTGATCCTTCATCTGGTGAGGCATTTACTATTTCTTCCAACTCACGATCATTCAATGGTCTCATCGCCATGGTGTCACAAGTCAAACTGGGCAGAAACAAAGCATTCCAATTATTGAGAACTGCCAATTATTATTTCCTGGGGAAAGCAACAAACAAGCCCATTGTTGTGAACGCATGGAGCTTTAGGTGATTGTTGAGAGTAAGTTGGAATGATGCAGTCACTATTCCCACACAACACAACAAAAATAATTTTCGCCATTTCCAGATTTTAGAAATAAATACGAGTTACACTAAACATATTTGTGTCGGGTCATTATGACCCGAACATTACATATGCAACTATTACAGTTGAAGCCCAAACTTCTTAAACTTTTTTAAAACCTTTTAAAACACATGCTGCTCATCCATTTTCAGACAAAGTCACAAAGTTTCATAAATATATATTGGTATTTACATAATGTAAAATAACGTTCATATTCGTTTCGGGTCATATAGACCCGAACAGAACAGCAGGGTTAACAGGTAGGATTGACGGAGGACAACGAAAAAGTGCAAAGAAGGGCAGCTCGTCGTGTTATCGCACAAAGGGGTGAGAGTGTCACTGATATGCAAGTTGATGCGGCAGCCACTGAAGCAAACGCGGTTTTCTTTGCGGCGAGATCTATTTACGAAATTTCAATCACCAACTTTCTCTTCTGAATGCGAAAATACACTCCTGGAAATTGAAATAAGAACACCGTGAATTCATTGTCCCAGGAAGGGGAAACTTTATTGACACATTCCTGGGGTCAGATACATCACATGATCACACTGACAGAACCACAGGCACATAGGCACAGGCAACAGAGCATGCACAATGTCGGCACTAGTACAGTGTATATCCCCCTTTCGCAGCAATGCAGGCTGCTATTCTCCCATGGAGATGACCGTAGAGATGCTGGATGTAGTCCTGTGGAACGGCTTGCCATGCCATTTCCACCTGGCGCCTCAGTTGGACCAGAGTTCGTGCTGGACGTGCAGACCGCGTGAGACGACGCTTCATCCAGTCCCAAACATGCTCAATGGGGGACAGATCCGGAGGTCTTGCTGGCCAGGGTAGTTGACTTACACCTTCTAGAGCACGTTGGGTGGCACGGGATACATGCGGACGTGCATTGTCCTGTTGGAACAGCAAGTTCCCTTGCCGGTCTAGGAATGGTAGAACGATGGGTTCGATGACGGTTTGGATGTACCGTGCACTATTCAGTGTCCCCTCGACGATCACCAGTGGTGCACGGCCAGTGTAGGAGATCGCTCCCCACACCATGATGCCGGGTGTTGGCCCTGTGTGCCTCGGTCGTATGCAGTCCTGATTGTGGCGCTCACCTGCACGGTGCCAAACACGCATACGACCATCATTGGCACCAAGGTAGAAGCGACTCTCATCGCTGAAGACGACACGTCTCCATTCGTCCCTCCATTCACGCCTGTCGCGACACCACTGGAGGCGGGCTGCACGATGTTGGGGCGTGAGCGAAAGACGGCCTAACGGTGTGCGGGACCGTAGCCCAGCTTCATGGAGACGGTTGCGAATGGTCCTCGCCGATACCCCAGGAGCAACAGTGTCCCTAATTTGCTGGGAAGTGGCGGTGCGGTCCCCTACAGCACTGCGTAGGATCCTACGGTCTTGGCGTGCATCCGTGCGTCGCTGCGGTCCGGACCCAGGTCGACGGGCACGTGCACCTTCCGCCGACCACTGGCGACAACATCGATGTACTGTGGAGACTTCACGCCCCACGTGTTGAGCAATTCGGCGGTACGTCCACCCGGCCTCCCGCATGCCCACTATACGCCCTCGCTCAAAGTCCGTCAACTGCACATACGGTTCACGTCCACGCTGTCGCGGCATGCTACCAGTGTTAAAGACTGCGATGGAGCTCCGTATGCCACGGCAAACTGGCTGACACTGACGGCGGCGGTGCACAAATGCTGCGCAGCTAGCGCCATTCGACGGCCAACACCGCGGTTCCTGGTGTGTCTGCTGTGCCGTGCGTGTGATCATTGCTTGTACAGCCCTCTCGCAGTGTCCGGAGCAAGTATGGTGGGTCTGACACACCGGTGTCAATGTGTTCTTTTTTCCATTTCCAGGAGTGTATTTTGTTGACACCCACGTACGTAGGAAAAAATGATCATCATAATAAAATAAGAGAAATCAGAGTTCGAACGGAAAGATTTAGGTGTTCCTTTTTCTCATGCGCCATTTGAGAGTCGAATGGCAGAGAAGTAGTATGAAAATTGTTCGATGAACCTTTTGCCAGGCATTTAAGTGTGAATTGCAGTGTAACCATGTAGATGTAGATGTAGAAACAGCCATCAAAATTAATAATATTACAATTCCGACTGGGAATAACACAAGGTAAATTCAGTCAGTTTGTTAATCTCTATAATACCTAGCAAAATTAATGAAATGACATTTTTTTTTTATTTTAATGAATACAGCTACCAGCCACTTAGTTATACATTTTCATTTAAGGTAATATTCATATTGGGCTTCCCGCATCTTCAGTTAATATAATACGTATTTGGGTCTTCGATCAGTACATAGTTACTATATCGACAACGAACTGAATGTTGCAGCTGCCCTGTACAAAATAATACGTCGAAAAGTATACGTAATATATATAAAGCGTATATACTACGTATACTGTACTTTTCGACATATTATTTTGTACAGGGCAGCTGCAACATTCAGTTCGTTTTCGATATAGTAACTATGTACTGATCGAAGACCCAAATACGTATTATATTAACTGAAGGTGTATACGTAATATATATGAAACGTATACTCGTGTAGAGTTGGTAGTCTCCCATCGGGCGCCTCCCCAGGTGGCGGATAGGGGAATGCTCACCAGATATGGCGGGTACCGGGGAAATAAAATACCCGAGGTGGACCAAAACTATCAACCGAAATCCACTAACGTATGCCTGGTATCCAGCGGTTAGAGGTCAGCGTCTGTTCCCTAGATGATGCGGCTGCAGCAACCTTCTTGATCTTAACAATCAAGTCGTATTCCTCGTGATCTTTCCTCGGAAGGACCACTACCAAGTTAGTTTTCAACTTGAAAACCAAACATGATTATAACACAAGAAATGAATCCACTACCGCGGGCACCAGTCGCAAGGCTGGCTTTACCTGGTCATCGGATTCCGGAGGACCAGGAGCATCATGTTAATCCTAAGTTTGAGAACCAGACGACGTCCAAATTATTACACACAAAACAAAGACACTTCATCGGTACACTTAATACTAACACTCTCTTCAAACTGGGCAAGATCAAACAACTTACAGTCGTGCTGCAAAAATTCCACATCAAAATCCTTTCAATCCAGGAAACACGATTTACGCACGAAAACCATTTTGACACAGACAACTACAGGATCAACAAAGGAAAACCAGCAGTTAAAACTAATGAGAAAGGACTCAAACAGTTTGGTACTGCAGTCCACAAATCTATCAGCGACTCTGTCATTGACTTCCACTCTGCCTCAGAACGTATATCAACGATCTCCGTCAAATCGGCCAAGAAAGCATATACGTTGATCAACGCACACGCACCCACAAATAACTATAACAAGAAGAACCCCCAGAAAGTGGATGGCTTCTGGAATGACCTTGAAGAGACAACTAACAAAATTGCCAAACACCATGTAATAATCTTGTTAGGCGATTTTTACGTAAGATTAGGCAAAGAGAAAAAATACAGGAAAATCACCGTATACATACAGCTCACAAGAGAACTAACAAGAATGGGGAAAGATTGATAAGCTTTTGCGAAAATTTTGGGCTCGTTATTATGTCAACACAATTCAAAAAACCCAACAAGAAACTGTATACTTGGAAGTCGCCCAACACATTGTTGGGTGAATTCCAGATAGACCATGTGGCCATCTCCATGAGTAACACAGCAGAAATTCTGAATGTGAAAACGAGAAGAGGATTTTTTGAATCAGACCACCATCTTCTACAGATAAGGACAAGATTACAACCCAATAGAAAAAAGCCAAAACTAAACAAAGTGCTGAGACCAGACCCAGAATACATAAAACTCAACAAGGAAAACATCTTACAGGAAATTAATCAGACCAACACCACAAACTGGACAGAACTTATGGACGTCCTCAAATCCACGATGAAATTAGGTCAACCCCCGAGAAGGAGAAAACACAGGTGGTGGAATATAATATGTGACCAAGCAATAGAAGAAAGGACCAATGCCTGGAAAGACTTCAATAGTCACAAAACATCAGAAAAATGGCAACAATTTCTAGTAATCCGAAAACAAACATCGAAAACTATTCGGAGGGAAAAAAGAAATTATGAGAAACGGCGACTAGATGAGATAGAACAAGACATTAAGAAGAACAACACCAGGAATTTTTATAAGACGTTTAAAGAACATACTGCAGGATACCAGCTGCCCAATCTTTGCTTCAAGAAACCGGATGGTTCACTAGAAACTAACACGAAGAATAACTGCCAAATCCTCGCAGACTATTTCAACAAACTTTTCAACTGCGAAAGGCCTTCAGAGGATATTCACTACCAGACGTCTACACCAAATCCCGACGCTAAACCACCAACCATCAACGAAACAGTAGAAATTATCAAGACACTGAAAAACAGTAGAGCCCCAGGAGAAGATGGAATTATTGCAGAAGTATGGAAACTAAATGATGAAAGATTAACAGGAAAAATCCACAAACTCATATCAAACAATTGGGAAACAGAACAGATCCCTTCTGAATTGAAATGCGCACTCATCCATCCACTCCACAAAAAAGGGGACAAAACTGAACCAAATAATTACAGGGGTATTTCACTCGTGCCGGTCACATATAAAATCCTGTCAAAAGTTCTCATGAATGGATTAGAAGAACAAGCTGACCCACAAATAGGAGAATACCAGGCTAGTTTTCGCAAGGGGCGATCATGCACAGAGCACATCTGGAATCTGAAAATGATTCTTCAGATGAGAAACACTCGAAACATAGTGGTCACTTTTGTAGATTTTAAAAAGGCCTACGACTCAATAGACAGAGTATCGTTCTGCAACACGCTGGAAGAATTCAGCATTGACAGAAAGACAAGAGCAATCATTCGGCAAACATTAACTGACACAGTCTCCAAGGTTAAATTTATGGGGGATATCTCTGAACCATTTGAAGTCCAAACTGGAGTGCGACAGGGTGATGGACTTTTACCATTACTCTTTAATATCATTCTTGGAAAACTTATCAGGACATGGGAAAAAGAAGTTAAATGGAATCCAAATTGGCATTAGAAAAGATAATAGATTCAATGTGAAGTGTTTAGCTTTTGCAGATGACCTTGCAATCCTCACAAATAATAGAAAAGAAGCCACTAATGCCATAGAGAAATTACACGAAATTGCACAAAGGACTGGACTGCAAATCTCGCATGAGAAAACCTAGTACATAGAAAGAGTGCCACGAGGCAAATTGACGATTGTGACAAACCATGGGAAAATCGCACAAGTACCACATTTTAAGTACCTGGGAGAAATCATCCAGCCATCAGGGATCAACCTAAAGGCCAATGAGAAAATAATAAAAAAATCTACAGAAAGCATATAAACTCACGTGGAACTGTTATAACAAAAAGTCCATATCCATTAACGCAAAATTGAGGCACCACAACACTGTCGTACTTCCGGAGGCACTGTATGCATCTGAAACAACACAAATAGGTGGGCAAACTAAAATCAAAGAAATAGAGAAACAAGAAAGGAAAATTCTCAGGAAAATTTTTGGCCCGATACAAGAGCAAGGAATCTGGAAGAAGAGACCAACATCAGAAATATATAAATACACAGACAAGATTACGGATACAATAAGGAAAAGAAGAATGCAGTTCTACAGACATATCCACAGGATGAATGAAAACAGAATTTCAAAGCGAATTCTTAAAGTCATCAACTCAGGCAGGGGAAAAACAAAATGGATAAAAGAAGTTGGAGAGGACCTCAGACAAGCACACATAACAGTAAACGATGCAGTTAATAGAACTGAATTCAGGAACATCATCAAAGAACATAAATTTGACACCACAACACAGAAGAGACCAGGATGTAAATGGACAGCGGAGCGAAAGAAACAACACAGCGAACACATGAAGAAAATATGGGCTCAGAAAAAACATAAACAATTATCATAAAGGAATTTAAGTTCAAACGCTCTCTTTAAATGGGAATAATCGAAAATAATAATAATAATATAAAGCGTATAGTAGCTAAACAAAGTTTTATTTTGCACAGGGCAGCTACAGCATCCAGTTTTCTGTCGATGTCACTATGTACTGACAAACGACCCAAATATACAGGGTTTTTCAGAAGTGATGAACAATAATTCACACATGGAAAATACAGGCCAAAAGTAGCTTAAAAGCTCCAATAAACATTGTTCCACAAATCACCCGTTGTCGTGACACAGCACCTTTTCTGTTCCTGTTCATCAGTGCCAAGGTACACATGGCATCTCTTTAAAAGATAAAGTACGTGTTCGAAATGTTGTCCCAGTGACTGAATGCAACATTGAAATGAGTTGCGAATTCCCCGAGGCAGTCTTGGAGGATTCTCTAAATGCTGGAAGGCTGCTTCGGTCCGCAAGCGTAATTTCTCGAGACTGTTGACCTCGATAGCGTAGACCAAACTTTTGACATGACCCCACACACAGAAATCCATAGGATTTAAATCCGGAGGCCTTGGAGGCCATGGCACAGGTCCTCCCTCACGTATCTAGTGTTGACCACACGTCCGAATTTCTGTATGTATTACGTGGTACGGGATGCAGTAACACAGATGTCCAGAGGATATCATCAGAGTCATCATCTTTAACAGACCACTACTGACTGGTGAGTTGACGAATTCGACAGAGTCCAAGGGACAATAATATAACGAAACAGTCGTAAAAAGCACCTTACATACACTCATACAAAACGAGATCAAACTGTTGACAGACAATTATCCCAAAGCTCCAATTTTAACAAGCTTTCCCAAGCTCCATAAACCTAATGCCCCAGTGAGGCCCAGGGTTAACTTCAGAAAAGATGCATCTTTCTTTGTAGGAAGACCCATGCACACATTACTACAGAAAACATTCTCATACATAAACAACAGAAGCTTCAAAAACACAGAAGACGTAATAGAGGATATTAAGAATATCAGTAGCCCACCAACAGCAACAGTGGTATCATTTCACTGTACACGCATGCAAATACATATACCTACACAAGAAACTGTAAGCATCAACATGTAAGTATGGGAGTCCCAGTCATAAAAGTAAATGAAGTCTCATCTGTCCTAAGGCTAAACATAGAACAAAATAAGTTTTCTTTCAATAACAGCTTCTACTTGCAACTTGAGGCTACTGATAGGGCCTTTCCATTGGCTAAACTTCAGCCAACATTTTCTCGGACACACAGAGAGAACGTGAATTCAAAAACATTGTGAAACAAAAAGGTTACAGATTAATATAGCTGTGTCGATATGTGGATGACGTAACTTTTCTCACAGGTGAAACACAAAATAGGACAGTAAAGCTGTCAGTAACACAAATACAGCTTAACCACTAATACAGTTCGTAACGGAAACTGAAGACAACAAGAAAATAAATTTTCTGGATCAAAAATTGTTCAGATGGCTCTGAGCACTATGCGACTTAACTTCTGAGGTCATCAGTCGCCTAGAACTTAAAACTAATTAAACCTAACTAAACTAAGGACAGCACACACATCCATGCCCGAGGCAGGATTCGAACCTGCGACCGCAGCGGTCTCCTGGCTCCAGACTGCAGCGCCTAGAACCGCACGGCCACTCCGGCCGGCTTTCCTGGATCTCACAACAGTAAGAAATAACAACCAACATGAATCGTCCATCTAAGAGAAGCTTACATCCATAAGTTCTGTTATTAATACCACATGCAGGCACGTAACTGCTCATTGATGTGTCACTTCCACACATATACTCCATGGAGTATACAGAACACCTCTTAAACCTCAAAACTATATGCACAAACTATATATAAGTCAACAACTCATTGTTGAAGACGATTACAAAACACACGTCATAAACAAGTTCAACAAAAAAATAAATACGAAAGATACAAAATGTGACCACTCACACAATTGCACTACAAAACACAAAACAAAAAGGCAGAGCACACCGACAATACAGCAGAGCACACTACATCAGCAAAAAGAAACAAATGGTACACACTAACACCTACTAGTAAAGTAGCATACAGAATTGGAAATATAATAAACAAGCAAGGGATACCAATAACATTCTGAACGAACAACACAGTACACCAAAGGCTAAGATCAGACAAGTGAAATCCAGAACTCCAGACAAATAAAGCAGTTCAGAAATAAACCAACTCACACGCAACTCCTGTCAGTCCCAGCAGGTAGGACAAACAAGCAAGAACTTCTGAGCAAGGTATACAGATTATATGAGAGCTCTGAAGAGTGACAGCACACATTCTAATTTCTACATCTCCATCTACATGATTATTCTGCAATTCACAGCTGGCGGAGTGCTCATCTAATCGCCAACAAGCTACTTCTGTACCGTTCCACTCTTGAACTGCGTGCGGGAAAAATGAACACTTAACTCTTTCCGTACGAGCTCAGATATTTCTTATTTTATTAAGATGATCGATTTCCCTATGTAAACCGGTGACAACAGAATGTTTTCACCATCAGCGGACAAAATTGGTTACTGAAATTTCACAGGAAGATCCTGTCGCAACGGAAACGCCTTTCTCTTATTGGTTTTGAGCTGCCCTTCTTTGAACTTTTTCGATGTCCACCGTCAATCCTATCTGATGCGGATCGCACACTGCACAGCAGTACTCTAGAAGAGGACGGACAAGCGTAATGTAAGAAGTCCCTTTAATAAGCCTCTTCCACTGACCAAGTGTTTCGCCAACAAATCACAGTCTTTGGTTTGCTTTATCCACGACATTGTCTATGTGGCCGTTCCAAATGAACTTATTCTACCTTTAATCCCTTAGTATTTAGCCGAATTTACAACCCTTATATTTGTGTGATTCATCGTGTAACCAAAGTTTAGCGGATTTCTTTTAGTACTCATGTGAATGATTTCGTACGTTTCATTATTTAGAGTCAAGTGCCACTTTTCGCATCACGCAACATATTGTCTAAATCATTCTGTAATTTGTTTTGATCATCTAATGCTTTACAAAACTCGGCATCATATGTAAACAATTTAAAAGGGCTACGCAGATTGTCTCCTGTGTCTACCATTTGTAAGGAGTGCGACCATCTATACTTGGCATGTAGTAATTCTGTAGAAACGTCTTGATCGCTAAAAACTTTATTCATGTCAGCGGATACATGTCGCCGCTCTTCAGCCATATGAGACATGAGAGCTGCATATGACACAGGATCAACGGTGAGGACCGTCTTGTGGGGGGTAGTGTCCGCCGCGGTTCGTGAAATCCCTTGTGTTTTTGTTACTGAATTTCGTCTGATCTTCTTGGCGTTAGCTGATCTGGCTTGTTGCTGGCCATTGTTCTGGTCAAAGCTCTTAACGTGGATCAGCATACTGGTAATAAGGACGTGCCCGAGTTTAAGATTTATTCCACTCTAAAAAGGCTTCCATTTTACCTCATTGTGTTTGTGACTAACAGTTTAAGAACGACTTGTTCGTTCACCTGCATTGCTAGTGCGAGCGTTTTCCAGTTTCTTACTGTCTGTTAACCTTAGTCTAGAAATATTTGCCTTTACTAGCGCTACTGGTGTATGTACTTTCCGGATTTAGGATTCTTCAACATTTTTCATTGTCAGCTGATCATAATAGCCTTACGTACGACTTCTAATTAATTTTGGTATGTAAGTTCAAGACCAGTAACGCCAAGTACTTGTAGATCAAACGGCCTCAGTTGCCTGCCCACATTTTCCCTATCATGGTTGGAGATCCCTTCACTATTTTTCATTTGTATCTTAAGTAAATGTAATGTGGGTTCTATATGTGATTCTTGAGTTTCTCCGGGCGCATTTGATAATCAAAATATCCACGGGTGTACTGCCGGTCTACAGTGTCCAACGGGCACAATATTTCGGCGATCATACATGTCGCCATCATCAGGTGAATTGACGGACTGAGCTCCTGTGAACGTGCCGGCACGGAGATCCGTACGCTATGGCTGCTCAGAGGGAACTGGGTTCGGTCGCGGCGGCGGCCGTATTAAATACCCACCGCCCGCGGCGCGCTTCCCCCGCCGTCCGCGCCCCGCGCCACGGTCGCGCGCTGGAACAGATTGCGACGGCGTCTGAGATGACGTCGGTGTGATGGCTCTGTCCGCCGTGGTCGTCACAACTATACGTTTGCTCGATTTACTCTTGCTTAACCCAATCGCTGGTTCCCAAGCCTTGCTAAGATTATAGCCACAGTCACGGTTTATGAGGTCGTCATTGGTGCGAATTTCGATGGCCTCTCTGACAACGCTGTCCCAGTATCTCAACGTCTGTACCAGAATCCTCGTGCGTTCATACTCCATAGCGTGATTTTCCGACACTGATCCGTATTTGCACGCACCCTTCATAGAGGAATGGGGTACTTAAAACTCTAGTACATAGGGCGCGCACTATCTCTGACGCAGAGAGTCTACCCCAGGAATTGGAACATCTGAGAACTGTATTTCGAAAAAATTGGTACTCAGAGTGGCAGATTCAACGTGCTCTCCGCCCAACCACTACAGCACAACCTGTGGAGATGGATGAAATCAAGAGGGAGGAGGTAGGCACTGCGTTTATTCCGTATACAGGATAACTCTCGGGGAAAATCGCCCGCATTTTGAAGAAACACCGTGTACCAGATTCCGTGTCAATGTGGCAAGTCGTATATTGGTCAGACGATGCGTACCGTCGAGGATCGATGCCGTGAACACCAGAGGCACACTCTACTCATGTATCCGAGCAATTCGGCGGTCGCTGAACATTGTTTGTCGCAAAATCACGCTATGGAGTATGAACGCACGAGGATTCTGGTACAGACGTCGAGATACTGGGACAGTGTTGTTAGAGAGGCCATCGAAATTCGCACCAATGACGACCTCATAAACCGTGACTGTGGCTATAATCTTAGCAAGGCTTGGGAACCAGCGATTGGGTTAAGCAAGAGTAAATCGAGCAAACGTATAGTTGTGACGACCACGGCGGACAGAGCCATCACACCGACGTCATCTCAGACGCCGTCGCAATCTGTTCCAGCGCGCGACCGTGGCGCGGGGCGCGTACGGCGGGGGGAGCGCGCCGCGGGCGGAGGGTATTTAAATCGGCCGCCTCCGCGACCGAACCCAGTTCCCTCTGAGCAGCCATAGCGTACGGATCTCCGTGCCGGCACGTTCACAGGAGCTCAGTCCGTCAGTTCACCTGATGATGGCGACATGTACGATCGCCGAAATATTGTGCCCGTTGGACACTGTAGACCGGCAGTACACCCGTGGATATTTTGATGCGTTCTATATGTTTGTTTTAAAATCTGCACTGAACTGAACAGCCATTCACGATATGGGACGAACTGAAGCCATTTAGAATGTTCAGGCTAATTCGTATGTTTCCGCCATTTATTTTCTTTGGAATAGTTCTTGCTTGCTCTTGTGAATAATACTACTCTAAACACTGCGAAAATCATAAAACTCGTCTACATCAGTTACTCTGATATCTAAGTGAGCCAACTGGCACAGCTATGTGGCCATTGGGAACTTTAAATATTCTTGCCTCAACATAGTTCTTCAATGACAATTTGCAAATGCTCATTTTATTTTAAAACCTGAATAAAAGTACATTACTGCTACCCTGAAAACATTTTTTCACTTGTAGTGTGTATGCCCATTGCGGCCTGTATAATATTGGTTTCCTAGTAGTCACAACTATACTTAGGCTCAGTAAGGCACTTAGGGCTGATGTTTATAGAGTTTGTTTGGTTTTGATAACAAAAAAACTCTTTGTACTTTTATAGCAACTGTAATTAATATATTTTTATTTCGAGTTTCCTGTGGGCTTAAAGGTTCATAGTTGTTCGTATCGAACTTTGTGGTGAATAAGTACTGCTAAATGTCTGGTGGCGTTATATTTTTCCTGTGCGGTAGATAAATATTTTATAGGAATTATTTTGGCCGTTCTGAGCACCTTATCACTCGCAGATTCTAGCTCTCTACAGTTCCAGTCAATCTTCTGACTGGATCTGTCCTACCTTCCACGAATTCCTCTCTTGTGTTGAACTCTTCGTTTCAGAGTAGTACTTGCACACTATGTCCTCAAGTACTTGTTGGATATATTCCAATCTATGTCCTCCCCTCCAATACAGCTCCATCTAGTACCATATCTTAAAAGGTGACCTATCACATCCCATCATGGCATTTGATACCATGTAGTTATTGAGTGTTTACATTTTCTTGGATATTTAATTTAGGTCCACGGACTATCTGAACATTGTTGTGCGAATACACACCCACAAACATTTTTTTAAACGAAACATCTTTGCTTATCGAGTGTGTGTTGTGTGTGTGTGTGAGAGAGAGAGAGAGAGACTTGCGTTCTGTGATTCGGAGAGCTATTCTATGGAACCTACTGCTCTGTTTTTAACTCTCTTGGAAAGTAAACATGTTTAATAGATATTGTGTTTCGCGTAACTGCGTTGTTTCTGCAAATTGCCATATCTGAATTCGGGTAAATTACAAAGGTTTTACGTAATTCTATAAAATAGCGAAAACAAGGAGATTTGTAACTGAGTTGGAAGAACTTCCAGAATATCATTCACCTCTTTTGTGAAAAAGGGTAATCAATGTTACTTATATCAAGATTGAGTGGAATCCATTCTCGACGTGCTGCTAAGATCTATAGACGCTCGGATACGGTGGACATTGGTTTGATACCACGAAACTGATCATGGCCCAATTCTGTATCGGAAATAGTCTCATCCACAACGGACTTGTGTTTTCCTCTTTTCTAGGGAATTTTTATTGGACAGGCGTACGAATATCTTACCGATTTCGAGACTAATGTATTGTCATTGCACAACGACAATCTCCACGTGATCTATAGAAAGCATTTCACCTAACCATTTGAGTTATAGGATCATGACGTATTCAACAGAGACATCGCCGAGCAGCAGATGACAGTCTCCATTAAGCTGCGTAATTCATTATCTTATTTTCAACAAAGATTACCGGTACCATTTAATGAGTGCATCATAGACTGCTACAAACGTAAACTAAAATCAATTAGATTTTTTTTTTTTTTTTTTTGCAGAGCTGTCTCAAGCAATTTCAAGAACTTAAATTGCGAGCTTCAGTTTTAAATATACAATTTGCAATTCAGAGATTTATTTATTTCATTTCAAATCGCTTAAGAGACTCTCTCTGCCAGTTGCTAATATATTGGTGACCATGACAAGATGTAAGAACAATTAACCTTATTATGTGTTGTAACTTGTAATTACTATGTATTGTGTACTAATATACGTATTGTACTTTGGTCTATGTTCTTGGGGTGGCGTTGGAGCTGACTGGCGTTGGAGCTGGCGTGAATTTTCGAGCAGCCAGATTGATCATAAATAAATAACTTGTGATTGAAGGACTATGTACAGGCAAGAACATTTAATATTCTCAAACTACTACACAACTGTGCCAATTGTCTCACCTAATATGAAAATTTCATGTAGACCAGTTGTATGATCTTTATACAGTATTTAGAATAGTATTAGTATGTAAGTGACTGGTGCATAATAATTTCCAGGAACTTTTAATGTTTGTAAAGTGATTACGTTAAGAGTGTTCTTTACAAGGGAGTAATATTATTAGCAAATATTATCAATTTGAGATTTCGTTTTTTAATTACAGTTAAGGCTTGATTACAGATGAAAATGAAGCACGAACAAGAGCTAAGGGTTTAGCTTATTATTGAAAATTCCAAGGTAGGGTAGACAGCAACCTCAAAAACGATTGCAATGGATCCTCTTGTGTAGATGTTGAACAGTTAAGACATTTATTCTGAACGGTTGAAAACGTGTCTTCGAAAGAAGCTAATATTGAAACCACGGAGTTCGAATTGACGACTAGGAAAGAATTTGCCGCTTCGCCAACGAAACAGGATTTTCAGTTGGTAACAGACCAAGCTTCTGTGATTGTGCTAAACCAATCTGAAATCTCTAATGAGAACGCAGAGTTATGCTAGGCTCAGGAGAAATTTCTACTTGAATTATAAAAGGTAACACAGGGAGTTAAGTACTTTGCAGGATGAGTTGGAAGCCACTATTGCTGAACTAAGCGAAACTATTACTAGTATGTCATTTGGGTTTGGAGATTTGATTGCAAGAAAGTTTGACGAACATCAGACGCAGTTCACAAATCAATTGGAGGAGTGGGCAAAGGCTACAGAGGATCAAGTGATCCACTGTGTTTACAAGGGAATAGAAGAGGTCACAGGTAATTTATCCAAAAAGGACTTGTCTTCTAACGACCAATGAGGAAATGATTTGAAAGAAGTCCAAGATCAACTCAGATCTGATTTTGTTCGGTCGAGAACACAAGTAGGCCAGTTTGTGAAAAATTTTGGAAGGATAAGGCAGAGGTCTGAAGGGCGATTAAAGATAGTCGTATGAATATGCGTGACAACGTGAGGCAACAGAACTCGAACCGTGCATCAGTTTCTTACCATGCCCCTGCGCATCAGATGTTCTGTGCCAATAATTCAGAAACCAGGCACGGTGTTTATCACTCACAACCTGACATACAACAATTCTTGGGGAGGAAAAACTTATCAACACTGACAGTTTCAGCTGTTTTCTGCAGATAAGAAAACTATCAGTCCAATCGTTTTCAATCGTGGTGTGTTATCCCAACCGTGGACTGAGATCAAAGGATACGCTATGTGGCAGGGTATACACAAGGCGGTGTAGGCTTACGGACAACAGATATAATGAACACTTGTCAAAAGTATGAGGAATTCAAGAGAGCATTTTTGTCGAAATACTGATCGTGCAGTATGCAAGTATGTTTAAAGAATGAATTGTTGAACCTGGAGCAGCCCTCGTTGATAGTGGTAGTTGTAAAACGTTTTTTGAGACTACTTAAACAAAACTATGTACTGAAACAAACACGTTACCGTAAAGACATTTTGCATATCTTGAAAAAGAAACTGCCAGCCAAGATTCATGAAAAACTTATCCATGCCGACGAAGAGTATCTAGACACATTCATGCTGGTACTGGATTCCGTTGTCGAGATACAAGAAGATCTCAAGTCAAAATGTGGACAAGATCACTTTAGTGTGCCAGACCCCATGCCTCACAATGGATGTGTAAACAATAGAGATAACATGTGCCAAACAATTGCTCGTCACCAGCAACAGAACCATCATAATTATAACAATAATAGATAAAATAGTACTAATCATACATATAATGGAAATGGACATGATTTTCGTCCAAACAGAGATAGATTGAACAGGGCAGATGGAAGGCACAAGCCCATCTACAACAACCAGCCTTCCAGTGCACAAGGACAGCGATGGAATCAATGGAACAGTTATGCACAGCAAACACAGCAGATGAAACAAATGTGCTGTGAGCAGCCACCGATTAAAACAGATTTATCTGATGAAATTGCTTATCAACATTAGCAGTGTCCTTTAGACTATAAGCGACTATTTCAAGCCCTCGAGGAGGGGTCAATAACCCATATAAAGACTATGTGCAAGAGGTGGAATTTTTTCGTTACAATGACAGTGTAAATATGATGGAGAAATTATATACTGACAAAAATTTGTGCAAAAAATAATATCCGTCGGTGCCAATTTCATCAATCAAGTCTACTTTAGAGAGTATTCCAGTAACTGTGATTTTAGACACTGGGGCATTAGCCAACCTGATATCTAGCAGTTTCTTTCAACGAGTAACTCAAAGAACAAAGTTTCCGGCTTTTCTAGTGTTTAATTGGATGATAACTGGAGTAGTAGGCACTCAGTTCCAAAACGTTACGATAAAGGTTGAAAGCAGCGATAAAATCCGCATTCCTAGTAATAAATAACCCATTCAGAGACTATTTTTTGGGTTTGGAGAGTGTCCAAGAAAAGGACGGAAGAACTGATTCTAGTGATACATAAGAGCGACGGATCTATGGCCTAAATGGACTTGCTAAGAAAGGAAAGTTCACATGGAAAATACCGCTGAGGAGCCAACATCCAATTAACAGTGAAACATAGCCAGCGAGTCCAGAAGTATCAACAACGGTAAGCAAACGTACTAGGATTATATGGCAACTACAGAATAAACTAAATGAGCACGAGCATTTGACCGAAGAACGCAAAAATCAACTTTCATCCCATTGAACAGTTATGCTTAAGTTATTCTCGAAAAACTAGGGATAGTTAAAGGCTATAGCTATAACTTGCATGCTTTCTCACATAAGACCTTTTTCCACAGTGTCTTCCCAATCCCTTGGAAGGAAAAGGAAGCAACAGAAGAAGAAATAATTAGTACGTTTCAATGGGATGTAACGAACCACCAACAACTCCCTACAGCAATCGACTCTTTGTGGTGCCAAAACTTGAGGCAAATCCATTGGAGCATATATTTCGAGAACCGAATCGACTCATGGGGACAGACTGTCATTACAGGTAAACTGTGTAGATGAATTATATGAGCAAGTTCAAAGAGATCATAAACAATTTACCACATACAACGATCCAGATCACTTGAGCCGAGTACATGAACAAAAAAGAAGTAAGAAACAAATGAATCAATAAAACTCTGGGAGCTGCAGTCAAGAATAACCAATACGAAGAGGAAGTCAGAACCGTCCTGGTGATCTTGACTGCAGAGGCCAGGCAGAAGCTGCAACACGATAAGAAGACATTACATATTCAAAGCTTTTCAGCTGGGTAGAAGGTCGTGTTGAGGACGCACCCACGTCCCTCATTATCAAACATGCAAACCAAGAAGTAGCAATTGTTATATGTGGGACCATATATATATATATATATATATGATCTCTTTGAACTTGCTCAGATAATTCATCTACACAGTTTACCTACAATGACAATCTGTCCCCATGAGTCGATTAAGTTCTCGAAATATATGCTCCACTGGATTTGCCTCAGGTTTTGGCACCACAAGGGGTGATTGCAGTAGGGAGTTGTCGATGGTTCGTTACATCCCATTGAAACATACTAGTTATTTCTTCTTCTGTTGCTTGCTTTTCCTTGTGTGTGTGTGTGTATGTGTTTGTGTGTGTGTGTGTGCGTGTGTGTGTGTGTGTGGGTGGATGGGTGTCTACCATAAAGTTTCAGATCTTACTCATATACAGGGTGACCAATTTATCTTGACCGCCCTAAATAACTGTTTGTCCAGATGAAAATTACAAAATGTTTCAAGCAGATGTTCTTTAGCCGCCAGTGGGACATCAATCGGCATGATCGCCTTCATTGTAGCTTTGTTTTTTTACAAAGAAATTAACAGTGTTATGACTTTTCAAATGACACCCTTTATTATTTATTCGCTAATTCATTTCCTCTCCTAAAGACCTATTCAAAAATGTATCATAGTGTACCATTCACCGAAACACAACGTTATGAATTACATAACACAACGTTGACTTTGAGCCCGGGATCACAAACTCGTCCACTTGCTGGAGTTGTCAGAAATCAAATGGAAACAAAGTAATAACGTAACACAAAATGTTCTTTGACTCTTCTGTACCATTGCCCAGGAATAGAACATTCATAAATGCTCAGTGCGGAGACTCTGGACGCCGATACACTGGGGCATTCGTTGAACGAAAGAATTATTTACTGCTTCCAGTGTTGCCTGCTGACGAGAATTACAAGCAAACACGATACGTTCTTGCATGTCCTCTGCAGTTGTTGGAATATCGCGATAGACAACGTCTTTAATGCATCTCTAAAAAAAAAAAAGTCCAAAGGATTTGAATCAGGAGACCTACCAGGTCCTGTTCCTCCTCGACCAATCCATCTGCCAGGTTACCTTCGGTTCAGAAGACGTCGTGAACGCAAGGCATTATGAGCTGGACAGCCATTTGTGTTGATATAACGTAAGCCAGTCCTGTTCTTGGAGGCACTTCATCCAAAAGAGGAGGAAGAATTCGTCTGAGGAAGTTGGCATAAGCTACAACTGATGAAATAAGGGCCAATAATGATAATACCAAGCATCCCACACCAGACGTTAACTCTCCATTGACGCTGATGTTCCACCTGTCTATGCCATCGTGGGTTGACGCTGGAACAATAATACATGATCCTTGTATTTACCTGTCCTTTGTCTGAGAAATAACATTCATCGGTAAACAAAATATTGGAGAAGTTCGGGCTGGCGAGGATTTGTTGCTGTGCCCACTGACAGAACTGTACACGATTCTGGAAATGATTCCAATGCAGTGTTTGATGTAGGTATACATGGTAAGGATGGAACCGGTGACGTGTAAGAATACGATGTACACTAGCTATAGGAATGCCAATCTCTTGTTCAAGCTGTCGTGTGCTCACGTGTGAATTCATAGCAATGAAAGCGAGAACAGTAACTTCAACAACTTCGTCTGTGCGAATGCTACGGCGATTGCGTTGTCGTTGGTTGAAACTTCTCGTTTCCTGAAGCGGCACAACAAGACGAGAAAACGTCCGTCGGTAAGGTGGGTTCTTGTCAGGGTATCGCTCTCTGTATAGTTCCGCTGCCTGTATAGCATTTTGCCTACCTTCAACAACACAATAAAAGAAACGTTATGTCGTTGCAGTTTGTAGGAAGGACAGCCTTTACTGTATGCTTACTCTACACAATAGTATTTAAAAGGACTAAACTACTGTACTAAATGTACCCATACATAAGAAAGCAATATAGCAATTACTGTTCTGCTAACTTAGATTCACATAGGTGAGTAGCATTTCTACCTTCTCTTCGCTGGTATACATTCTACTCGCACAACTCTTCAACTGACTATGCTTGATGGAATGATGGGTGTGCATTCTACTTATATTCACATTTGTCCTCAACGTCAGCACGCGGATGTGTTCCATTACCCTGAGTAACTTCACTAAGCGCTGGGAGCGTCAACGTCAGTGTTGTGTTCTGTAATTAATAACGTTGTGTTTCAGTGAATGGTACACTGTGATACTTTTTTGAATAGGGCTTTAGGAGAGGAAATGAATTACTAAATAAAAAATACAGGGGACCATTTAAAACAAGTCATACCGCTGTTCATACCTTTGTAAAAAAAAAACAAAGCTACAATGAAGGCAATCATGCTGATTGATGTCCCCCTGACGGCTAAAGAATATTTGCTTGAAAAAAATGGTTCAAATGGCTCTAAGCACTATGGGACTTAACATCTGAGGTCATCAGTCCCCTAGAACTTAGAACTACTTAAACCTAACTAACCTAAGGACAGCACACACACCCACGCGCAAGGCAGGATTGGAACCTGCGACCGTAGCGGTCACGTGGTTCCAGACTGTAGCGCCTAGAACCGCTCGGCACCGCCGGCCGGCATTTGCTTGAAACATTTTGTAATTTGCTTCTGGACAAACAGTTATTTAAGGTGGTCAAGATAAATGGGACACCCTATATACACATTACCAAACATTCTATGCAGGATTATGTGCTTTAGGGAAATCACAGGAAACCTAAATCCTGGTCAGATGAGGAAAGGATAATGTCAACAGCAGCAGAAAATATTGTAAAGGGAGTAGGATCTTTATGAATATGAAGGGAGGGCACACTGTGAGCCGTTCAGTACAGGGTTGTTCTCACTAGAATCGACAGCAAAATAGCATCGACAAGGACAGTCCAGGCATACATGTCGATATTGCAAGTGGAAGATAAAGAGAGAGAGAAAATATGTGATGTTATTGAACTGGTAATTCAGTGTGTAAAGCATCGACAAGGACAGTCCAGGCATACATGTCGATATTGCAAGTGGAAGATAAAGAGACAGAGAAAATATGTGATGTTATTGAACTGGTAATTCAGTGTGTAAAGGGAGATGAAGATCTAATAGCCATGAGGGACTGGAATACAGTTGTAGGGGAAGCAGGAGAAGAAAAAGTCGTTCGACAATGTAAAATGATGCAAGGCGTCCGAAATATTGAGAAAAATAGGTGTAAGCTATAGGGAGAGACGGGTAACATACAATATGTGCATGAGGCAAGAGGGAATAATAAGAGTGAACGACCAAGAACAAAGTGCTCGGATTAAAAATAATGTAAGACAGGGATGTAGGCTTTCGCCCCTACTGTTGAATCTGCACTTCGAAGAAGCTATGATGGAAATAAAAGGAAGCTTCAGTAGTGGAATTCAAATTCAAGGTGAAAGGATATCAGTGATGTGATTCGCTGATGACATTCCTAAGTGACAGTGAAGAAGAAATACATGATTTGGTGAATGGGATGAGCAATCTAACTAGTACAGAACATGTATAGAGAGTAAATCGAAGAAAGTAATGAGAAGTAGGAGAAATGAGAACAGTGAGTTGCTGAACATTAGAATTGATGGCCACGAAGTAGATGAAGTTAAGGAATTCATCTACTGAGGCAGTAAAATAACCAATGACGGACAGAGCAGTGAGGACATGAAAAGCAAACTAGCACTGGGAAATAGGGCATTCCTGGCTAGGAGAATTCTACTAGTACCAAACATAGGCTTTAAATTGAGGAAGAAAATTCTAAGAATGTACATCTGGAATATAAAATTGTATGGTAGTGAAACATGGACAGTGGGAAAACGGGAACAGAAGAGAATCGAAGCATTTGAGATGTGGCGCTCCTGGCGAATGTTGAAAATTAGGTTAACTGATAAGGTAAGAATTTAGGAGGTTCTACACAGAACTGGTGAGGAAGGGAATATGTGGAAAACACTGACAAGGAGAAGGGACAGGCTGACAGGACATTTGTTAAGACATCAGGAACTGGCTTCCATTGTATTAGAGGGAGCTGTAGAGAGCAGAAACTGGAGACAGACGTAAGTTGCAAGTGCTACTCTGAAATGGAGAGGTTGGCAGAGGAGAGGAATCAGTGGCGAGCCGCATAAAACCAGTTAGAAGACTGACGACCGCCCCCCCCCCCCCCAAAGAAAATGCATGTCGTACTCAGTGACACCATAGGGGCACCTAAACCAGTACAGCCCAACTACTTCCCATCAATTAAACATTTTTTCTCGAATGCTGGGCCAGAAGTATGGCGATAAGTCTCTGCATAACAACCATTTTTTTTCCTTTTAAATATGATACATCTGTGAGATATATGTGACAGGGAAGCATGAGTAATGTGTCTTCTCAGAATTTCAGCCATTCGATCTTCCTTTCTTGTAGCTTCTGCCACAGTAGTGGGATGAATATCTCTGCGACGCTTTCGATCCAACTCAACCTCTTCCTTCCCTTTTGAATCTTATTTATTTTCTCTATTATTCCTACCTAGTAGAGTTTCTCGCCACAAGATAGAAAAAGAATCTGTCGAATAGTTCCGATGGTGCATGCTTGAAGAATGAAATACATTACGTTTGAATTCTCCAAGTATTTTTGAGCCAGACATTGGCTTCCCACAATCTATTTGTTCCACCTTCTACCCATCTTGACATACACTTCTAATTATCTGATGACTGTCTGTTGACTGTACCTGTTACTAGTATACTGTTGGAGCATGCAAGTCGAATGAAGTGACACCACATTTGGCACCAAAAGTTAGTAATGGACCATCCAAAAGGAATACAAAGTCTCCATGACGGTTACCAAAACGAAAATTGAGAACAGGAAAAGAGTTAACAAAATTATGTGTGTTATTTGCAGATAGTGCATAAACTGTGAACTCAGATACCTCGGGGCCGATTTTCCTGGGTGTAGGCAGGACGTAGTTGCTAGGCATGTACGGTAAAGGTAAATCATTTTAACTCAACACATGATGGAACCGACAGTGGGTGAAGGCATAGGCGCCTGGATGCGTACAGCACTCGGCCCTTCCCTTTCAAAGGAACCATCCCGGCATTTGCCTGGAGCAGTTTGGGGAAATCACAGAAAACCTAAATCAGGAGGGCCGGACGCGAGTTTGAATCATCGTCCTCTCGAATGCGGGTCCAGTGTGTTAACCACTGCGCCAGCTCGCGCGGTAAAGTAAAATGTAAGTACTGTATTGTTTTCACTATTTCAGTAATGTGCTACTGTCTACATGAGACGTTTGTATAGTTTTATATACACTCTGTGCTTCACTTTAGGATTCTTTTAGATGTTCAGTAGGAGATCTTTAAGATCGTCCAAACGCCGAAATTATTTCAACTGTGAAGTAAGTAATTTCTACAGTCAACTTTGAAAATGATGAGGTGTAAGAATATTTGAGCGGTATGCTTGATTTTAGAAATGAACAAGTAAAATAAATTTAGACAACATTGTCCGTGGAGCGCAGTGATCTGTTCGTACACTTTGGTGAAAACAACAGTCGAAATCGTAGTAACATTTGTTTATTATGACCGGCTGCGGCCTGTGCTGAAGCCATCCTCACATTTTTTTGTGCATATAGTTACTGTAGTTTATTCACTTACCGACAAAACATTAATAAGAACAACGTGTTTATCATTCACATCAGTGTTGCTAGATAACACTGCTTCTTCTCTCGTTCTGCAAGTTTGTTTATTTTATGCCAATATAAATGACTACTTGCTTGATGGTTTATAATGTTTTAACTTCTTATGTACTCATACTTGGACTATAGGAACTTACTTTTCAAATTTCATACAGGAACTGAGGAGCCGCCTGCACCAACCATACGTGTAAACGCTACAGCATTTCTCTATTTTCCTTTACCGTCATGCGTCGTAGTACTGTTTGTAACTTTGTTATTCTTAGCCTTGCAGGGCCCAAACAATCTGAGGATGGTTTCAACGTAAGCCGAAATCGATCATAATAAACAAATACTATTGCGATATCGATTGTTGTTTGAACCGAAACGAACACGTAAAGCATGAGGAGGTTTGTAACAGTGGAACTGCGTAATTCGCGACGCGGCGTCTCCACCTGCCACAGTGCGGCTCCTTGCAGCGAGACGGCGGTTTATTCGCACCTCTGGGTGGCGCCGAGCCGGCAGTATCTCATTTGTTTTACTACCTGCAGCCGTCGCCGGCAGCGCGGATCCTGTGGGCACCTGTTGCGTGTGGAACAATGTTGCCGGCTGCGGCTCGCCCACCAAACACCTGCGCGGCTGGGGCTTCTACACACGCGCGAACAACAGTAGTACATTTCTGCTACAACTAACAGCACAGTTTCTGCTGGAAGGATGTGGCGTAATTTCTAGCATGCTATGTCACACAATGAAGCATGAACTCTCCGGTATATACAGGGCTATTACTAATGATTGAAGCGATTTCATAAATTCACTGTAGCTCCATTCATTGACATATGGTCACGACACACTACAGATACGTAGAAAAACTCATAAAGTTTTGTTCGGCTGAAGCCGCACTTCAGGTTTCTGCCGCCAGAGCGCTCGAGAGCGCAGTGAGACAAAATGGCGACAGGAGCCGAGAAAGCGTATGTCGTGCTTGAAATGCACTCACATCAGCCAGTCATAACAGTGCAACGACACTTCAGGACGAAGTTCAACAAAGATCCACCAACTGCTAACTCCGTTCGGCGATGGTATGCGCAGTTTAAAGCTTCTGGATGCCTCTGTAAGGGGAAATCAACGGGTCGGCCTGCAGTGAGCGAAGAAACGGTTGAACGCGTGCGGGCAAGTTTCACGCATAGTGATGTGAAAGATTCAGTGTTTAAACCTCCTCTACCAAGAAACGTGCCAGAACTGCGATCTCGCATCAACAATGCTTTCGAACTCATTGATGGGGACATGCTGCGCCGAGTGTGAGAGGAACTTGATTATCGGCTTGATGTCTGCCGAATCACTAAAGGGGCACATATCGAACATTTGTGAATGCCTAAAAAAACTTTTTGAGTTTTTGTATGTGTGTACAAAGCATTGTGAAAATATCTCAAATAATAAAGTTATTGTAGAGCTGTGAAATCGCTTCAATCGTTTGTAATAACCATATATATATATATATATATATATATATATATATATATATATATATATAAGATCTCACTTTCGTACCTACATTACAGTCATTGTAGACAGAACACTAACGCAAGTGGAGAAGCGGGGGGCTACTGACGATGGAAACGGTACCCACCAATTTCGAGAAATTATCTAGGCGTTGAAATGAAATGTTTGTGGTAACCATGCAGAATCTAGCTCTTGGTGACAGTAGACTTTCTTAATTCCACTTCACTCAGAGTAATTTATCGACGAAGTATTTTCTCTGAAAGTGGACGTTGTCACTTGGAGTTCGAGATGCACTTCATTACAATATGTATTAATAAAATTTCCTTGTTCACACTAAGTGTAATGAGATACGGGTTTGGACATAAAGCAGAATATTCCAGTATTTGGTAACTATTATTAAATATTAAATTTGTAATTACGTAAATAAAACGACAGAAAACAGTCGCAGTATGAAAAAACAGTAAACGTCGAGTAATGAAATTTCGGGAATACATTTGCCTGGACAACATATTTATGTAAGTAACATTTCAGTATCACTGGTTTATGAAAACACGACTTAAACCATTTCAAATTTGAAATGCTGCTACATTAATAGCCGGTACAACCGCCAGAACGTGGAATCCAAGCGTGCGAATTTGTTTGCATTGAGCTGTACAGGTGCCGGATATCAGTTTGTGTAATGTAGTTCCATGCCTTTTGAACTTGGTCAATCAAAACTGGAACCATTAATGCTGGTTGCGGATGACGCTAGAGTTGTTGTCAAATGACGTCCCATACGTGTTCGATTGAAGATAGATGTGGTGATCAAGCAGACTAAGGTATCATGTCGACACTCTGTGGAACATGTTGGGTTACAACAGCTGTATGAGGGGGAACGTTTTCCAGTTGGAAAACACGTCCTGGAATGTTGTTTATGAATGGCAGAACAACAGGACGAATCACCAGATTGACGTACAGATTTGCAGTTAAGGTGCGTGGGATAACCATGAGGGTGCTCCTGCTGTCGTATGAAATCGAACTTCAGGTGTAGGTCCAGTGCGTCTAGCACGCAGACAGATGGTTTAAAGATCCTCAACTGACCTCCTTCTAATCAACACACGGCCATACTGGCACCGAAGCAGAAGTACCTTTCATCAGGGAAAGCCCTTGAATACAGTGAGCTCTTGTCTGACACCACTGAAGTTGCAAACGGCGGTGGTTTGGTCCAGTAGAACGTACCCTAAATGGCATCTGATTCGGAGCTGTTCTTCAAGTAAACGATTTTTACGACTTCGTTCTGATGCTGTGGTGTCAACTGCTGCTAAAATTTCTGTTGCAGATGGAATACGATGCACCAGAGCCATACGCTGAACAGGATGGTCTGTCCTCTCAGTAATGCTGATCGTCCAGCGGCTGGTCATCTTGCGGCCACTGCTGCAAGCATTGACGTACAATGGCTACATTACTGACACGTCTTTCTGCAGTACTGGAGAAGGAACATCCAGCTTCTCGTAGCCCTGTTACACGACTTAGTTCAAACTCAGTGAGGTGAAGGTAATGGCGTCTTTGTCGCCATAAAGGCATTCTTGACAAATAACAGCTCACCACGTCCAGCCCTCATAGCGCCATTCTTATGCGACTGGCAGGAAATTTGAATAGACATCGTCATTCAGATGTAGGAACACGCCAATCAACTTTTTTTTTATGTCGCACAGGTCCTTCTCGGTGTTTCGATTTTTTGTTAATGGGTGTATAATTAGAATTCTCTTGTTCGTGCTAAGTGTAATGAGAAACTCGTTTCGACAGAAAGCAGGAAAGACAAGTATTTCGTAGCTACACTGAAGTCCCAAACAAACTGGTAAAGGCATGCATATTCAGATACAGACATACGAAAACAGGCAGAATATGGCGCTGCGGTCCGCAACGGCTATATAAGACAACAAGTGTCTGGCGCAGTTGTTAGATCCCTTATTGCTGCTACAGTGCCAGGTTATCAAGATTTAAGTGAGATGAAGAGGGGCAGCAGCCTTTTGAGTAGTTTCAGTCTCAAGAGCCTGGATGTTGGAATGAAGTACCTTTGTAACATCAACCAAAACAACATTGCTGTGCTGGTGCTGCGAACAGCTGAAAGCAGGGGGAAACTATAGTCATAATGTTTCCCGAGCGCATGCAGCTTTACTGTACCGTTAAATGATGATGGCGCCCTCTTGCGTAAAATATTCCAGAGATAAAATAATCCCCCATTCGGATCTCCAACGGAAACTACTCAGGAGGATGTCATTATCATTAGAAACAAAACTGGCGTTTTACGGATTGGAGCGTGGAATGTCAGATCCCTTAATCGGCCAGGTACGCAGAAAATTTAAAAAGGGAAACGCACAGGTTAAAATTAAACATAGAAGGAGTTGGTTAAGTTCGGTGGCAGGAGGAACAGGACTTCTGGTCAGGTATATACTGGCTTATAAATACAAAATCAAAAAGAAGTAATGCAGGAGTAGGTTTAATAACGAATAAAAAAACGGGAACGCGGATAAGCTACTACGAACCGCATAGCAAACGCATTATTGTTCTGTAGTCTAACCTAGAAGTACCATCATTTTCGTGCAACAAGTCTCAGGCATGACAAACCGAAAAGCACAGTCATTTAAGAGAAAAAGTTACACTAGTGACACAGGGGTAGTGTGGTATAATCATAATATCATTTTGTATATAATTATATTATGTATACAAGGGGAAGGTGCATATACTAACACACTAATATTGGATGTCTGCCCATATTCAAATTTTTTTAACATGGCCTTTTACAGTCAGAAATATATAATAAAATCATAACAAGGGTATCACCATACCTTATTCTGGTACCAATGTTAATTATTTATTATACTGAAATACTAATAAAAACTCATTTTGACATGGAACCAGTAAGGACTGGTTTCTTGTTAAAATGAGACCCATCCAGATAGATTGTCAAAAGCTGAGGAACAACAGGCACAGGTAAAAATCATGTGGTTTTACGGAAGGAAAGGAAGCAGAATGGCTAAGATGAACATGAAATAGCCTGGTAAATTAACATAAATAAATGCACTAAAAACCGTAGATCACATGTGGAGGTATCTGCGAGAACCTTAGATAAAGCAAGTATAAAATTGTCCTTTTCCAGGACAGAGTTTCAACCCATACAAAATTTCTACAGATAGGAGCAGGTAATACTCTGCTGTGAAGGATTATGCATACACAGGTGTGACCCTAGGTTTTCTGGTGCTTTGCCTACAACATCAAACGTGAAGTAAATGTTACTGATGTCAAATAGTCAGTAACAGGGATGCTTTGCTTAAGGTTAGCCTATATGTTGCAAAAATATTTTTAAGAATAAAGTTCTTAGCAAAACGACAACTTGTGATGCAAAATATTTTTTCAAAAGGTAGTCGCAGGAACACAAATAAAGGATAGTTAACTACAGGTATGCAGCTAAACGTAACAACATAGAACTGTCCTCATTAATGGGCAGAAAATCTTAGCACATTACAACAAAAAGTTCATTTAGATAAGAAGTCTCAACAGAGAATTACACTGGGGAAAATGTAGGTTATTAGTACCAGAATAATACATGCAACGATTTATGGATCACAGTGGGGTGGTGCGTAATATAATTTGATGACATAGCTTATCTGAACTAATTTTTTTAACATACCATAGTACAGTCTTAAATTATACTAAGATGAAAACAAAGATAAGAACATACAGTACAATGGGAATTCTAACTTAAGTAGTTATTGTAATGAAGTAAAAAGGAGAGATTGACTTCACGTTCAGCTGAAAATAGCATTGACAGATTATTGTGAAGTATATGGACACAAATACAAACAGGGTTAGAATATGAAATGGAAAGAAAAAAGGGGACACAGCATACATTGAATGAAATAAGGCATAGTGTAGTTACATAAACCAATGCACTTAAGCCAACACGTCACTTTAAGAAGTATTTGTGACAACTTAAAATAACAAAAGGAGTGCAAAGTACAGAATGGCATAGAAAAAATATACAGTGTTTTCATTATGCTAATCATACGAGAGTTTGTTACATAAAATACATCAACAAAAGCTACCAAGAGAATGTGTGTATCATATTCCGTTTCACAAAATTTTTTCCGAATATAAGCCCAAAAATCGGCTGTATACACTTAATACAGAAAACACTTAGCATGCCACAATCAGTTACAAATGTACTTGTGACATAGTGTCTTAACTGAATGAACACACTGTAGTTAAGTAAAAATAGGCTTTGTTTAAGAGATCTGTGTAGTGCAGATGTGAAACAACAGAGATATAGGTTGATAAATATGTAGATGCAACTGGGCCGGCCGGTGTGGCCGTGCGGTTAAAGGCGCTTCAGTCTGGAACCGCGTGACCGCTCCGGTCGCAGGTTCGAATCCTGCCTAGGGCATGGATGTGTGTGATGTCCTTAGGTTGGTTAGGTTTAATTAGTTCTAAGTTTTAGGGGACTGATGACCACATATGTTAAGTCCCATAGTGCTCAGAGCCATTTGAACCATTTTTTGTAGATGCAACTAGTGAACAGAGTAAAACTATTTAGATATATTTTGCTTCTTTCTGGTTCAAATAGCAATAAGGTTTTACAGCATTTGTGACTTAGTTATGTGGACAACATCAAGATATAACCTTTAGGTAAACTGGGATCATATCAAACTCTTACAAAACAATTACTGAAAATAAAGACATATTTTGTGGTAGTTGGTGGACAATGGAAACTCGATTAAACATTAAAGGTAAAGACTAGCAAGTGGGTATGTGCAACATATTTTATAGCTGCAAGAAGAATTTAATATGATATACCTACATTACCTATTTTAAGTAATGTGCAAAATGTATTAACCATGGATGTATTATATTAAAGTTCTAAAGCCTATATGAGTTACGCTATAGATTGTGTTTATGTACCATGTGACATAAATAAAATAAAAGACAAGGCTCTTCCTAGCATAAGGAAGAGGGTAGTGTAATCAATATGAAAAGAGCGGAGGAAATATTATATAACATGAAATTCTTTTTCTAGGATATCATACTGTATTACAGTTAGCATGCATAAAGATACACTCCTAGAAGATGGGTCAAATAGGTACAAACATTATAAATGAAAATACAGAAATGTATACATCGCATTTTGTTGCTTTCTGAACTTGTTATAAAAATGTATAAATCTAGCACAAATATTATGATTTAGTAGACAACAAACTTCAACAAACAAGATAATAAAATACTAATGTCTGATGTAGGAAAAGGCGTGACCTGCCGGTGCTAATGGGAAGTATTAGAGTATATCATCAGAAAGATGGGAAACAGTTTTATTACAAATTCCAGTGCTCATTAAGAACGTGATGTTCTTGGCTTTCTTTTGCAACCTTTAGGGGCACAATGTAAAATTTTCATATTATGCTGTATATTATCTGTGCTGAATTTAAATTCTCTTAAGCATCCACCTGAGGTGTGGGCATTATGGTTTCTGGCATGCTCCCTAAACCAGGTAAAAAATGAACAGCCTGTCTGGCCAGTCTAAAACCCTTTGCATTTACTGAATTGTAATGTATAAGTACCTGTGCAGTTATATTTATATTCATGGTTTTCTACTTTATGCCTCAGTTTGAATCCTAATTTGCTAGAGGTATTGAATGCAAATGAGATATTGTAGTTTTGAAAGTGTCTCAAAATGCTGTCTGACACTCTTCCTCGGCATGTCATGGAGATAAACTTATTATTTTTTGTATCCTTTTGTTTGTGCCTTGGTTGCTTTGTTGTGTACTCTCTTTTTTATTATCTGGTATAAGTTATCTACTAGTTTAGTTCAGTAACCATTTCTATGGCTATGTGGTTTACTGTTAGTACTTCTTTTTCCACACTACCTGCATCTAATGGGAGTTTGGGAATTTTGGAAATTTGTGGTAATGTCTTATGGGGCCAAACTGCTGAGGTCATCGGCCTCTAAGCTTACACACTACTTAATCTAACTTAAACTGACTTAAGCTAAGAACAAAATACACATCCAAACCCAAGGCAGGACTCGAACCTCCGACGGCGGAAGCCGCGCGGACCATGACAATGTGCTTCAAATGGTGTGGCGAAAGTTTTAAGATTGTGTTTATCATAGAAACAAAACAGTCATTTTTATATCTTACAGGGTGGTAAGAACTTCCATTTATTATCTTGTCTGTACAAGCAGGTTTCCTGTAAATTATAAACTTACGTTTCCCATTAACTTTTTTGATGGTAAGGTATAGATAGTTTACACTATTACGTGTCTCCCTCCCAGCTTCCTTGGGTGTGTATGTTGTCCCTAGCATTAGTTAGTTTAAGTACTGTGTAAGTCTGGGGACCGGTGACCTCAGCAGTTTGGTTCCTTAGGTATTCACACACATTTGAACATTTTTCTCTCATTTTCAACAGTAAATTTAGCTTTGTTATGCATTTTCTTAAGTGCTGACTTGTAATCTTGTATTATTCCCTCATCTCCTGACGTAGGAGCTATGATATCAAGATATATTTTGCAGTATATTGTATTACTTTCAAGAGTTTTATTTTTAATAAAGAACATGTTTTCTGTATTATTAACAAATATTTCTGCCATGGTTCCAGCTAAGCAGTTTCCCATATCTAGACCGTCGTGCTGATAATAGCTCTTATTATTGAACTGAAAATAGTTGTATTAATTCAATAGTTTCAGCCTAATATAATTTCTGATATGAAAATAAATTACTCTTTACAATTCATGTAATTCTTTTACAGATATATTTGTGTGTAAGTTATTAATGTCGATTGACACTAAAGTAGATGTGTTGGAAGTGTCAATGTTTTGTAGGGATGTTACCAGTTCATGATTGTTTTTTAAACTGTAGCTATTTCCAAAAAGATGATTTTATTTCAGTATGTTCTATAGCATGTCTGTCATCTACAGTTGTCTGGATACTTTTTCCTTCTTTATGGGTCTTCGCCTTTGCACGTATTGTGTGCATTTAAAAATTCTTCTTTAAGAACATTTTCTCTTTATCGTCTACGAGAAAATTACATTGATTAATTTTCTCCTCAGATCATTATTAAATTTATTTGTAGAATCTTTATGTACAGTTACAACATTATTTTCAGTAAAAATAGTTACGTTTTAGCAGTGTAATCACAATCATTTATTATTACAACTGCCAGCCTTAATCGCAAGTGCCTTTTTGTCATTTAATTTTTTATTAATTGTTTTAATATTGAAAATTCATTATTGAGATAGGATGTTTGCTTTGATCGTTATTCAATGTTTCTGATTTTTTTGTGGTTGTAATAACATTTCTTTTTGTGATAGAGGAAAAGTCATGTACAATTTTTGTATCAGCTATTACTTCTTTCGCTTCCATTCCATTTATTCTGTAAGTTGTATTGTAAACCATTTATTCTTATTCAGTTTCTGTAAAATCAATTTATGTTAGATTTTCTATTCCACTTGTAAACGTTTTAACGTTTCCTATTTAAGCATCATAATGTTTAGGCTAACTTTATGTTTTAACTTTTTGCTATGGCTGGCAGTAACATGATCTGATAACTGTTTGACTTTGTTCTGCAATCTCAGTAGGACTTCCTTAAACTGAATCTCAGTAAGTATGGTTTTTAACTATCTTCCAATATGTCTTACTTCTTTATTCAATAGATGAATCCTTTTATGAAGATCTTTTTGTTGTAATCTAACCAAATGTAATTATGGTGTACTTTTTACTTTCTTGCAATGTTAGACGTATTTTTAATGTAAATTCTTGCACATTTAGGCGTTACGTTGTATTTAATACAGGCGTTGTTAAAAAGAATGTATAGGGTACACTTCTTTATTTTCTTTTTATACCCAGTAACGAGTATGTTTTATTCATTGCCTGGCAGTGCACAATTTGATTGAATTTTCTCATTTTTAGAGTGCTGAAGGGCGATGTTTCAATTGCTAAAAATAATGAGACTTGACTATTGGGTGCTGTTTCTGAAAACTCCACGTAAATGTTCTTGATACTGGAATATCACGGGAAAGTGTTCTAAAATTATTTCGTTGCAGATTTCACTTCTAACATCTTTCGATGCATCAGAATCTTCAGTATGGTGATTTTCTTAACCATCTGATATCTGCTTAGCGATCTTATCAGGAAGTAGAAAGAAATCCTGTTTCATTGCCTTGAATTGTAATCATTGTCAGTCGACCCTCGAGCATCATGGTGTGGCCGATGGCACTAACGTCCTTTACAGGAAACTGGTAAACATGCCTTTTAGTCAGTAGCTGAAAATCAGCGTCAGTTAGCGTTGAAAATCAGCGTCGGCTAGCGTCTGGTGTGTGGTAATTGGCGGAAAATTTGATGGTCCTTATGGTTTTGAGTTCAGTTTTGATGGACAAATGTACACAGAGTTTCTGGAGAGTGAATTACCAATATTTTTTGAAGATCTTATGCTTGAAGGGCGGGCAAATGTATGCTTCTGATACGATAGTTGCTTGGTTCAATTCTCAAGAAAGGAATAATGGTCTTTGGATGAAAGAGGAGGTAAATTAAATTGCCATGCTAGATAACCTGATCATACATCTATAGATTTCATTCCTGTGGTTTCTCAAAAACTGAAGTGCCAACCAATATGAAGAAATAGTGGAAATTTGATTCAACGAGTTACAGACACAAAGATAATGACGAGAGGTGCTATTGCTTTTTCATGAATACTCCACAAGACAAATCAGTGTGTGATTCAAGTATCTAGATTATCACTACAGATACGTACTGCAGTACTGTAAGGCTTAAATAGTTTTTCGACAGTTATCCCAGGTTTTGAAAAACAGAACTTTCTTGCTAAAGAAATCATAAGAAAAATGTTTCGGTAGACAGCAACTCTTTTTTTCTTGTATAATATCATCCATACTTAAAAATGGCGATTCCCGTCTTAAAAGAATTGTCTTTAACTCATTGTCACTGACAAGAGCGTAGGAAGTGGATTACGATGCTCTGGTAACTCCTCTCATTCAGGAGAATTTGGTCTATACTTCGTGATACATAGCGCTCGAGATATTTGCCTGTGGAGGAGATAATAATCCATGCAGGATGTGTCTACAGCTTAAGTGATAATTAGGCAGTCATTAGCCGCATTATCAGAGTTAGAGCTCTTCTTCAGCTAAGGAATTACAGAAATAAGTGCAGAAAGTACCAATAATTGAAATAAATATATGTTGAACTTGCTGCTGTAGTATACGATGTTGTATGTTAGGCTGAAAGTTTGTTGCAGACTCTACGGGAAGATTTGCTGACAGTATTAGGCCTACTTCTGTTTTAAAAGCTCCAAGGAAAATTCAATCGAAACTCTCCTTTGTTCGGACCGCGTAAGCTACCATATAGTACAATAATCCCCACCGGCAAAATTACCAGGGGCAGTTTATCTGCATAACAGATGTATTGTTTGCATAATACATCCAGAACAGAGCTTACAGTGTCGTATATTTCATCGGTTTATGTGACATTTCGACAGCTTCTCGAGGCGAATAAACATGACGGATATTTTTAATGCATATTATTTGTTGGAACTGTTTCTAATTAACGACAGACCCTGGAGGCCACGTTATGGGTGCATCATAATTTTAGGACGCATATTACTCGTCGACGGTACAGTCCACGCTTTCGTAGCAGGCATACTCAGTGCATGTAACATGTCGTTCCAGAACTAACGCCACTGCCTCTTTCTCGGTGGTACTCGTCCACAGGGTCCTAAAGGAAGACAATTAAGATTCACAAAACCCGTTAACGAATTCAGTACCTTTCTTGTCACACATTACAGATTTTTATTTAACATATACACGCACAGTAGTGCAAATTGTGAGAGAAATATTGTAGACGATATCGGAAAGAAACTATTGTGGACCCTGCAGTCGAGAAAATAGCAGTTTTAAGTATTCTTTATGAGCGTCCGCGTTTCACATTAATGTACTTTCTGTTTACCCAATTGTAGTTGTACTGGTTGTTACGTAGTTAAACAATCGGTCTGGATGAGATGTTCATATACCTTAATGAGTTCTTCGGAAACTAAGATGCGTAGAATGCTTTGCATCTAGCAGATGCTGTTCAACTGCCATTTTATCTACTAGTCTGACCTTTGCGAACATTTTATTGATCATTGGAGGTATGAATTAAACAACGCCTACAGTTACAGATTTTCCGTGTTTTATTAACTACACGATGCATTTCGAACCCTGTCGGTCCATCATCAGGTATACTTTATCTTAATACATGTTTTATATCTTCTCCTGACCGAGCGAGGTGGCGCAGTGGTTAGACACTGGACTCGCATTCGGGAGGACGACGATTCAGTCCCGCGTCCGGCCATCCGGATTTAGGTTTTCCGTGATTTCCCTAAATCACTCCAGGCAAATGCCGGGATGGTTCCTCTGAAAGGGCACGGCCGACTTCCTTCCCCATCCTTCCCTAATCCGATGAGACCGATGACCTCGCTGTCTGGTCTCCTTCCCCAAACAACCCCCCCCCCCCCCTCTCTTCTCCTGAATGAGGTGAAATGCATATTCTTGTCACGAAAAGGATTAATGTTAGGTCATGAATTTCGTAAGACGAACGCGGAAAAAATGTGCAAAATAGTGGAAAATGAACAGTGTAAACTTACCACATAATCCAAGGAAAGAATTTTCAATGTTTTAGTACTGGAAAACATTCTTTTCTCCGTCGTTTTAGTACATGTCACTTCATTCAGGATGTACATTTGCACACACATGTTTATAAACACTTCACAGATGTTTTTGTGCACGGTGTTGTCAAAGATGAATGGTTCAAATGGCTCTGAGCACTATGGGACTTAACTGATGAGGTCATCAGTCCCCTAGAACTTAGAAATACTTAAAACTAACTAACCTGAGGACATCACACACATGCATGCCCGAGGCAGGATTCGAGCCTGCCACCGCAGCGGTCACGCGGTTCCAGACTGTAGCGCCTAGAACCGTTCGGCCACTCCGGCCGGCTGTTAAAGATGAATTTATTCGCAGTGCTAAAGATATAACTATAAACAATTGACATATGCAAGGAATAACTTTAGAATAGGTCTTTAAAATTACTGAACAAACTATGGCTTGCCATATCTGTTTGTTCATTTAACATAGATTCTGGTTTTTTGATTCTGTGGAAGTATTGTAACACCGGAAATGCATATCCTCCTATTTCCATTTATTGTACTATAAATTTGTTTTCCTTATTTTTGTTACCTGAATATATAACATTTCTGTGTCTTCGTATATTGTAATTGTTTTACTATTTGTATATATATATTTATGCATTTATGTCGATGTATAATTGGTTTGTTTCGTAAATATTATTTGTATTTTTACACTGGGTCTTGCCTAGGGAAAACTGCTATCGAACGGTTACATTGATAGGTCGTGTGAAGAATCAAAGTGTGTAGGATCTTTGGTAGTGTTAACTCTGCCGCGTGGAGCGCGGGCTGAGGAGAGAGGGAGTCTGGCTGGAGTAGCGAGTGGAGCAGGTGTGTTGTGTGAAGCTCCCGCGAGTTGCCGCGCTTTCGGGGTTTGGCAGCGTGTAATTGCGCTCGACTTGCGATGATAGTTTCTGACATGGTGTCGCGGACGGGAAGCATTAGCTGGCGCACATCAAGAGCCCGTTTCGTCTGGTGACCGTGTCGAGAAGAAGGCGCGCCAACATCCAGCTTCTGCAACAGCGACAGCCGACAATGAGCGACTGTCGCAACCTCCTCGATCGACGGCTTCAAACCTTCAATCAACCAACAAGGAAGACTGGACGCACGTAAAGTTTTAGAACTGTATGGCAGACCTCAGCTTTTAAAACTGTTCAAATCACAAAATTACAGCAACGTAGCATGAACCTTTGATGCTCATTGTCCCAGTTGCATTACCAAGCAGGGTCCCTTCCTTTTCCGAAATGAACCCCAGTGTCGTTGAAATTCAAACGCCAGCATTAAAGTAATATAGCTAATTCTATTTCACTGCTTTAATTTCAAAGTTCAGTTAAAGTATTCATAGCTGGCTACAATATTCAGATTACACAAGCACAAATTAAGAGTGCGAGTTTTGTTACCATATTTTAGCTTACCTGTGACTGCAGCTCAGCTTGGTACGTACTAAATTTGTAAATTGTTAATTGTTCAGAATCATTTAATTCAAGTTCAAAGTTAAATCTCTTATTTCTAAATTGCGTAGATTCAAGTAGCTTTTGAAATGATTGTTGAGGTAGTCCAAGACTAACCGTATTTTACTGAATTTCGATGTGCTTCAGAAAGAAAGCTCACTATTAACTTCAGTCACTGAATTAGCTTTCGATTTTCCGGTTTTATTAATTCTTTTGCTAAATTAAGTCAGAGTGTAGCGAAATTTATTACTTCTGACAAACTTTCAGTTTTCACACTACACGTGTCAACCTTCAGTTGCCACGCTTCTAGTGCTAATTATATGTGTAATAACCTTTCTTTTTCAGTTAATATAGTAATTGTCCTTAGGACTGGCGACCGTAATTTCCCCCAAATCTCAAATATCTAATTACCGCTAGTTAATTGTTAACGTAACAGCCGCACATTTACTTTCTTTATTAACTTTACCCCTTTTTCAAAATTAATTTCCACCAGTTTCATTTGCATTTTTCCTTTCATCTAGATGTAACCCTTTCCTCCCTCTTTACCGACAAATTAACTTCGGTGACGATTGCTTTTCTTAAATTTCCATTAGGTACACGCGGTTTAATTTTTTACTGTCATTAAGGTCGATAAGTGTGGGGGAGGTTACAGTATATCTCCTGATTTTCTAACAGACTTAGGGTCTTACCATTGGGTTCGTTATGTTGTGTTACCAAATTGTTTTCTAGACTGTTGATGACGTGCTTAGTTTACAACAAATGTTGTGCAATGACTGATTTTTCGAAATTCGTGATCCTGAAAGTATTTACATGTTCTTGAAAACGGGTTTTGAAGTTTCTGCCTGTTTTCCCTACGTAGTAGGCAGGACAACTGGGGCATGATACATTGTACACTCCGATGTTGTTGTATGTTTGTGTATTTGATTTTACATTATGGATGACTAAGTTTCCTTATTATTGGTTGAGAATGCAACGGTTACATATGTTTTTCTGAAAAGGTTGGTGATTTTTTGTGATATGGGGCGCAGGTATGGGAGACTGGCGAAAATTTTCTCTTCTATCACAGAGTGTCCATCCGTTGCCTTGATTTTGTGTATTTGTCTGCTTAAATTGTCAATTGTTTTGGCTGTGTAGGCATTGTTTCTGGCAATGTTCTTTATTTTGTCTATCTCATTCTTGACAGTGTTTTTTTCTAAATCAACGGAGTGTACCAAGGAAAGGGCTAACACAATGTAAAATTTAATGTGTCGTCGGTCCCTAGACTTACACATTACTTAAACTAACCTACGCTAAGAACACCACACCCACCCTTGCTCGTGGGAGGACTAGAACCTCCGGTGGCAGGCCCCACGCGATCCGTGACACGGCGCCTCTAACCACGCGGTCACTCCGCGTGTTGTCGGTCATTCAAGAGAATTGTGACGAAAAATAAGGACCAGACAGCTGCAAAAATCTTTACAGACTGAATGTTATACTCTAGAACCTTTCGCTACCAAAAGAACACGAGGAAAGTTGGCTCAGATTTGCAAAGCTAGCTGGAATTCCAAAACCATTCATCAGTGAAGCAAATTCTCGTACCGAGAAAACGTGGTACAGAAACCATAAAACCTGGACTATTCGCGATGGAAGAAGGTGATTTGGTCGGAGGAGTCTAGTTTCGCACTTTCTTCAATTTCTAGCCGAGTTTATGTCACACGAGTTAAAAAAGGTGGAGATTCGGTGATGATTTGAGAACCCATATTGTGGTACTGCATGGGAACCATGGATACTCCGCAAGTTCGCAGAACTGCCAAGGATTATCTACATTTACATCCACGCGATTACTCTGCTATTCACAATTAAGTGCCTGGCAGGGGATTCAATGAACCGTCTTCGTCTCTCTACCGTTCCACTCTCGAACGGCCCGCGGGATGAAGAGCACTTAAATTTACTGTGCGAGCCCTGACTTCTCTCATTTTATTTTGATGATTATTTTTCTCTATGTATATTGGTGCCAACAGAATGTTTTCGCAATCGGAGGAGAAAACTAATGATCGAAATTTCATGAGAAGATCCCGTCGCTACTAAAAACGCCTTTGTTTTAATGATTGCCACTCTAATTGACGTATCATGTCTGTGAAATGGAGTGGCCTTTGTGGCTGATCAGGTCCATACTATGGTACAATCTTTTTTCCCCGACGGTGATGCTGTTTTCCAGGACAAAGGATCCCTGTTCACAAAGCTTACACGGTCCAGGATAGGTTTTACGAGCTCTGGGTTGAATTGTCGCATCTCCTCTGGCAATCACGATCACCAGATATCAATATTATCGAACTTTTGTGGTCTACTTTAGTGAGAAGGGTGCGTGATAACAACCCTTCTGCATTATCGTTAGCTGAACTTGGCAGTATTTTGCAAGATGAGGTTCCCTTGAGAAAACATACAGGACTTTTATTTATACATTCCGAGACGACTAGTCGGTCTCTGTGGCCGAGCGGTTCTAGGCGCTTCAGTCCGGAACCGCGCTGCTGCAACGGTCGCAGTTTCGAATCATGCCTCGGGCATGGAAGTGTGTGATGTCCTTAGGTTAGTTAGGCTTAAGTAGTTCTAAGTCTATGGGACTGATGACCTCAGATGGTTCAAATGGCTCTGAGCACTATGCGACTTAACATCTGTGATCATCAGTCCCCTAGAACTTAGAACTACTTAAACCTAACTAACCTAAGGACATCACACACATCCATGCCCGAGGCAGGATTCGAACCTGCGACCGTAGCGGTCACGCGGTTCCAGATCGAAGCACCTAGAACCTCACGGCCACACTGGCCGGCACCTCAGATGTTAAGTCCCATACTCCTTAGAGCCACTTGAACCATTTGAACCGAGACGACTGGAAGCTGTTTTCAATGGTAGTGAGTTTCCTATATCGTATTAGGCATAGTAATGTGTTGTGTGTTTGGTGTTTCCATATTTTTGTCCAAACTTTGCGTGTTCATTTGGAAGGTAAAGAACCGTCTGTTTTAAAGAAAATAATAAGGTACTAATGAATATATTACAAATATCTACGTTCTCGTGCGCAAAAGCCAGTTTCGTACTTTACAAATGAAAACAACTCTTTCTTCGTCGAACTACACTGAGCTGACAAAAGTCACGGGACAGCGATATGCACATTTACAGATGGTCGTAGTATCGCGCACACGTGGTATAAAAGGGAAATGCATTGGCGGAGCTGTTTTATTTGCACTCAGATGATTCATGTGAATAGGTTTCAGACTTGATTATGGAATTAACAGACTTTGGACGCGGAATGTTAGTTGGAGCTAGATGCATGGGACAATCCATTTCACTAGTGAATTCGGTATTCCGAGATCTACAGCGTCAAGGATATGCCGAGAATACCAGTCCAATTTTCCAGGCATTACCTCTCACCACGGACAACACAGTGGCTTACGGCCTTTGCTTAGCGACAGAGAGCACCGGCCTTTGCACAGAGTTATTAGTGGTAACAGACAAGTGACACTGCATGAAATAACCACAGAAATCAATGTGGAGTGTACGACGAACGTATCCGTTAGGACAGTGGGGCGAAATTTGACGTTCATTGGATATGGCAGCAGATGACCGACGCGACTGCATTTGCTAACAGCACGACATCGCCTTCAGCGCCTCTCTTGGGCTTGTGACCATATCAGTTCGACCCTTGACGACTGTAAAAGCGTGGCCTGGTCAGATAAATCACAGTTTCATTTGGTAAGAACTGATGGCATATTTTGAGAGCGACGTAGACCCAACGAAGCTATGGATCAAACTTGTCAAAAAGACATGGCGCAAGATGGTAGTTGCCCCATGATATGAGCTGTGTTTACATCGAATTCTGGTTGTATGCGGCTACTTGGAGCCCATCGGCAGCCATTACTGGGCTTCATGTTCCAAAACAACGATGGAACTGTCATAGATAACAATGCACCATATCTGCGGGCTGCAGTTGTTCGTGACTGAAGAACATTGTGGACAATTCGAGCGAAAGATTTGGACATCCAGATCACTCGACATGAAATCCATAGAACATTTGTGGGACTTGATCGAGAGGTCAGTTGGTGCACAATATCCAGCGCCTGCAACACTCAGGCAGTTGTCGACTGTTATAGAAGCAGCATAGCTGAATATTTCTGCAGGGGGCTTCCAAAGATCTATTTAGTCCATGCCACGTCGAGTTGCTTCACTACTTTGGGCAAAAGGAGGACCAAAATGATGTTAGGAGGTATCCCATGGCTTTTGTCACCTCAGCGTATGCTGAGGTACAAACACAATATAAAACGTGATACACTGATGACAATCGAACGAAGATGCATACCCTTCGCCGTAGGATCTACCCTTAGTCCTTTGTAGAACGACGGGGGCCGCGATTAAGGACTCGAGAATTGACGCTGACACAGCCAAGGGTCTTATTCTCAGAGTACCAGTCGCTCCTAGACTTTACGGTGTTACAGAGACACATAAGGAAAGTTATCCTTTGAGGCCAATTGTGAATGGGATCAATTCACCTACTCACAATTTGGCAAAGAATCCAGTCTGCAAATTAAGACGTCTAGTTGGCAATACGGACTCTTATGTGAAGAACGCGATGCACTTTATAGACGTCTAAGGGGAGAAACAATTTTACCTACACACATCAAGGTCAGCTTTGACGTGAAGTCACTGTTCACGAACGTGCCAGTAGATGAAACTATCCGCATCCTTCAGGAGCATGTCCCGCCTACATATACGACCTGACTGAGTGGTGCCTGACTTCAGCGTACTTCTAATGGCTAGGAAAACACTACGAGTAGACAGACGGCGTAGCACTGGGGTCTCCCTTATCTCCGCTGGCAGCCGACATATTCATGGAAGCCTTTGAGGCAACGGCCCTCGGTTCAGCTGCTTTAAGCCCACGTTGCTGGTTCAGATACGTGAACGACACGTTCGCTACGTGGCCTCATGGTGAAACGGAGCTGCACAAGTCTCACGAATATTTGAACAACATGCACGGGAAGATACAGTTCACGTTCGAAGTAGAAAATAATGGTGCAATTTCATTACTAGACGTCGAAGTATACAGAAAAACGGAGGCCACGCTGGGGCACAGAGTATATCGCAAGCCTACACATACAGACAGGAATCTGCACGCCCAATCCTACCACCACCCAGCGCAGAAGAGCTCTGTCATCCGTACTTTGGCAATCCGTGCGCAGCGCCTAAGTGATGCTCAAAACATAGCACCTGATCTTAAAAGGCTGGCTACGCACAACGTTTCTAGCCAATGGCTACAGCGATAAGTCGATCCACACAGCCTTGTCGACGACCACAAGTAAGAAAGATAAGCAAGAAATAGACAAACTGCAGCCAACAGTACGCTTACCTTATGAGAAAAATGTTACTGATCGAATAGGCAAACACATTCGCCCTGTTGGGGTGCAACCTGTCTTCTATAGTGGCCGTAGGATCCAGGACGTCTAGGCTTCACTAAGGACAAGGTGGATGCATTACACACTGCAGGCGTTTACAAGGTGGAATGCGAATGTGGAGAGGCATACATCGGCGTGACTGGTAGGCCAATAGCAACGCGCATTCGGGAACACGAGCGCTATATTTGTCTAGGACGATATAACAAATCTGCAGTGGCAGAACATCAGCAAGACTGCGGAAAAGAAATAAAATTCAGTGAAGCCTATGTGTTGGCCAAGCAGTCGGTTATGACGAAACGCAAAATCAGAGAGGCCATCGAAATACTTAAACACCCGAATAACATGAACAGGGAGGATGGACTCAAGCTTACCCCATCTTGGCTGCCAGCAATCAGAGCCCAACAGACCGCACTGTCAACACGAGGCACGAGCACTACCGGCGAGTAACTGCCGCCCCGCGGCCGACGTCCAGCAGTTGGTAAACAGCAGCAAACTTCGCATTCGACGGTGACCACCAGTCACGGCACATAGCACAAGAGACAATAGATAACAGAGGTTACGTTCTCCCTCCACCACAATAACCTATTAAAATAAAGTTCCCTCTCCTTCTTCCTTCAGCCTTAAGTGACCATTGAAACTAACTACTTTTTTAAAAATTATGACGTAATGGCAGTGAACAGTAACAACAAAATATAAAGGACACTGCATAGCTAGAACGCACCATTAGACCTAGAAGAAGGCCGGTGCAACCGTGGCTGAAACGTTGGTTTTTCTCCTGCAGCAGTAGTTTAATACATATGACGTGGTACCACACCCAGAAAACTTTTATGTCGACTTAAACAGAGTTGTAAGCTCATGCAAATAACTCAGTTAAGGACTACACCAGCACTCCCTGAAGGATATGGAAGAGCTGGGCGAGTCCACGGAACAATTATTAAAATTGGCTGTTTAGGTTTTCATGTTGGTGACGCCACGTAGCGCTCTGTATGAAAATCACCGACTGTGCTGTGTGCAGTCTTTGGCTGGTTGGCATTGTTGCATTATTCGCTTGTGTAGTGTTGAGCAATTGGATGTGAACAGCGCATAGAGTTGCGCAGTTTGGAGGTGAGCCGCCAGAAGTTGTGGATGTTAGGAGAGAGATGGCAGAATTTTGAGAGCGGACGATCTGGATGTGTGTCCATCAGAAAGAGTAAATTTGTAATACTGAATGTCATGAACTGAGATATATATATATATATATATATATATATATATATATATATATAATGACTTTTGAACATTATTAAGGTAAATACATTGTTTGTTCTCTATCAAAATCTTTTGTTAGAATCTTTTATTTAGCTGGCAGTGTTGGTGCTCGCTGTATTACAATAGTTCGAGTAACGAAGATTTTAGTGAGGTAAGTGATTCATGAAAGGTATAGGTTATTGTTAGTCCGGTCCAGTCTTTTGTAGGGATTATTGAAAGTCAGATTGCTTTGCGCTAAAAGTATTGTGTGTCAGTTTAGTGTTGATCAGAATAAGTAAAGAGAGAAATGTCTGAGTACGTTCAGTTCTGTTCAGCTGTTTCAAAATCAAATAACGTAAGAGGTTTACCAGCACAGTCATTTTATAAAGTTTTTCCAAGGGGACGTTACAAAATGCTTAGTCCTTATGTGGGCAGCAAACACAACAACTGGGATGTCTGTTTACCGTACTTGGTACATTGTTACAATGCCAAAATGCACAGCTCAGCTGGCCTAAGTCCACATGAGATCGTCTTTCCACGATCGACTGCCGGAATCAGCAATTAACATGTAAGGGATCTAGCACGCAAGCTAAAGGAAGCATGGAGGGGAATGAAACAGCGATATCATAAATTATTTCTTCAGCAAGCAAGACAACACGACCGCCAAGAAGCAGTGCCACAGTATCGAGTTGGAGATCTTGTGTATCAGAGCAATGTGGTGTTAAAGAAGAGTCAAGTCAAAAAGTTTAAGAAGTTTTGGAAAGGACCATATCCAATCTTGGAGGTGTTGTCACCAGTCACTCTTAAGCTCCAACTGCCCTTCGCTAGATTGTCTTTCATGTCAATCGTGTAAAGCCATTTCTGGGTTGATTTCCTGTAGTATCGCATGACGACAAGGACCGGCCGAGAGGCAGACCTGCTGTTCTCCCACCCAGGAAGCGACAATGGCGAAGTCGCAGTCCAGACTTCGAGGCCGAGGCACCGCCACGTTCCGAGCGATCTTGTTCCAGACACCCCTACAATCTGCGTAAACGTGTGTAGTGTGTGAGAGTGAAATGCTTGTGTTTATTTCAGCCATGTGCCTATGTGAAAGTGTTGTGGAAATTTAGTATTGAAGCTGTTACACGAGAGCACAAGTGAAGCTCAACCTTTTATTCCACAGGTTACCAGAAGCAGTTCATTTATTTTATGCTCATTGTTAACTCTAGTCTTTAGAACTAATTGGCCATGTTCATTTTTATTCTAATGTTTGCTATGAAAGCGGATTCTACTAATGCTGTTGTAGTAGTACCACAGAGTACATTTGAACCACGATCAGACATGGTAGTTTCAACAAATAATACAAAACTTATACTCAATTACACTCTAAGTGAAATCCAGCAACAGTTCAGTTCAGTAAAGAAGCAGATTGATCTAATTCGTTTTGTTAAGGGTAATGATCCAATTTTGGAAATGGGTACATCTTGGTATAATAACTGGATCACAGCCAAAATGCAGGTAGAGTCTACGATTCCTAATTATGAACAAGAGATTTACTGTTTTCAAAGCTTTTGCAATGCAGAACTTTAATTAGGCGTATACGTGCCTGGTTTGATTTTGGAGGGAGTATCCTTCGTACTGTATTTGGTACTTTAACTCGTCGAGATCTACTGGAAGTTAAATGCAAAATATTAGCTCTTGAACAACAGCCCAGTACACATTCAACTAACCTCTCTAATGAAGTTATCGTATTAAAGAATATGCAAAGAACCATTAATAACCACACAGTTTTCATTGAATAGATTGTAAAGCAATTTATCTCACATTCCCACGTAATTCGCAATGAAAAGAAAGCAAATATCCAAGAAGTATTCCAAGGATTAAATGCTGTAAGCGCACACTTAGATTTAAACATTCTTTTTTTAAGGATTACTGATAGTTTATCAAATGCTAGAATTGATGCCCTTAACTTAAGAACAGCCATAGAAAGTAGTTCAAATGATTGTTTGAGCAGCGTACTACTACATCCAGGACAATTTTTACAGATGTTACCATCAATTGAGCGAAATCTAGATGCAACCTGTACTATCATTTATCCTGTTAACTCTTACAATTTATGAAATTAACATAAGTTAACCACCACACACTCTTTAATGATTGCAGATGAATTAACTCTTATTGTTTCTATACTCATTACTAGATCAAAACATAATTTATAAATGTATAAGATGTATACCAACCATGTAAAATGGAGACAGGCAGGTATTCAAGTAAAGTATGTACTGAATGATTATCAACTGATCAGCAAGGACAGAAGATATTTTGTGACCCTAAATGAAAATTATTTGCATGTGTGTAAACATAGTAATAAGTTAATTTGCCCTGAATTGGCAGTATTCTTAGATAGCAGAATGTACAGCTATGAGAAAGAATTGTTTATAAATTATCCCCAAAGAGATGATTGCCCTAGAATTTTAACGTATCTTTATCATCCATTTCTTAAACGATGTTCTGAAGGTATAATTTTCTCATTTAACTCCATCCTTGATGTCACATTTAACATGTAAAAATTATGATACACCTGAGCTACCCTTTACACTGAAATTGAATAGTAGTAGATTAATCTTGAATGCCACACACTGTGATTTATCATGTGAACTATTTGATATGCAACTGGACATTTGCCATTAACAAGAATTTTATCTGTTTATTACAATGATTCATACATATCAGCATATGGAAAGCATTCCCTATCAAGTTTTCTGAAGAAAATGATTTAATTAAGGATATCCATGAAAATTTAATTTCTTCCAATTGTGAATTAAACTTCATTGAAGCAGCAAATAGAATTGTCCTTCGATTCATCCAGTAATGTTAACGCATACCTGATTGTCAGTATTGTGTTTTCATTGCTTGTATTAATTTGTCGTTTGTCAACAGCATTTGTCATGTACGAAATTGTCATCTTGAAGGCACGCTTCTCTGTACAGAAAGTTACTGTGTCTGCAAATGAAATACATGTTGCAATGCCTTCTGAGGCAGCAAGTGGCGAAATAGATTTATAACGCCCAAGACATCGTTTTGGCCCACCTATGGGTGCTCTTCTTCTCTGGGGAGAATGATGTAAGGGTCTACGGGTTGCACTCAGCCGCACAGTACATAACACGCTCTCGCCAGCCGGCCTGTCTGGAGTGCTGACAATTTGCTTGGTCAGTACTCGTGCGTCCGGCCGCAGTGCGATGCGGGGAGTAAGCGACTGGTCGCCGTCCGCAGCGGTCAGTATAACTAGCGCGGCCTCGGGCGCGAATATGTCTCTTTTTTTTAGCTCGCCATGGAGCCTTTCGATACGACTGTAATTAGCCGCTGTTAGGGTGTCAGACACAGTGATAACGGGTGCGCGTAGCGTGCGTGTTTTATAATCAGCCTTTTGTTAATAAAACTGTTGAAACTTACTTCTCGGTGTTCATGTGTTGCCGTACCTCAAGGACCCAAATCTTACAAATTCTAACAAATATTTCATGTAATTATCATTCAGGGCAACAACACAAATAACCCCCTTATAGTAGTATAATTCCTTAAAGTCATCTACTTCGTAATCAGCAATCCTCATGTTAACTTCCCCGCTTTTCTCATTTCTGCCACTTCTCATTACGCTCATCTTTCTTCGAGTTGCGCTCAGTCCATAATTTGTACTCGTCAGACTGTTCTTTACTATCAGCAAACTTGTAATTCCTCTCTTTCAGTCAGGATACCAATGTCATTACCGAATCTTATCACTGATATCCTTTCACCTTCATTTTTAATTCCGCTCTTGAATCTTTCTTTCGTGTCTGTTATTACTTCTTTGACATACAGATGGAGCAGTAGGGATACAGTAAGTATTCACATTCTTCTCACTCTGGAAATTGGATAATGCCGCTACTTTTGTTAAAAGCTGTATTTTCTCTCTTGGCTTTTATGTAATTTTGAAAGTCACATGCGTAATTTGAATATGTATCAACCATTTCGAGTCCATATTTCCGTGTGTTATTTCTTGTTGATTTTCCATCACTGATTTTCCTGCCTAGCCTGATAACTACAGTTTCCGTTCACCATTTGTATTTGCAGCTCAACCACAATTACTATCTTGGTTCACCAGGACATTACCTGTATCGACCACTATGTTTAATTTTTGAGGTAGCTGATAGACTGTTGTCACATTTGCCCCTAGACCTTTCTACGACCACCGTTGTTCCTTCCGGATTAATTTTGTGTGGAAAAATACCTTCCCAGTACTTTAGACCTTGCAGGACGTGGGTAGCAGTACTGCGACTTCTTCTAAGTTGCGCCATTTCAATTAAATCATGGTGTCTTGAAATGAATTTCACTCAGTAAGACACCATCATTTACGACTTCCATAATTAAAAGTCGTAGTTCATATACTTTCTTCTGTTTTTATATACCGCTTTCTGGAATATCACCAAGGTTCTCCACTGCTACCATATTCACCTTTTATGGATTAGTGGTTAAAATCTGCAATAAAATTACCGACGTACTAGTATTTTGAGGAGCATTTATGTTGAGTATTAGATCTCTCTGGATTTCATTTAGATTTCCTATATTGCTTAGTTTAGTATTCAGTTTGATAAATATATCAAAATTAGGCTTCAAGCCGACACACAAGAACAATTTCACAAACAGTACAAATGAAAAAAAATTTAATTGAATTTCAATTTGGCCAGAACTACTTCTGTTCTAGTTGCTTTAGCTTACTTTACTTTGTATTTAGATTACAAGAATGGACTTTGACTCTGATTAGTAGTATGGGACAGAACAATTAACTTATTGCAGCATCATTAATAATTACTTTCTGTTATACCTTCGACAGCAAAAACTAAATAAAATTATTGTACGTTCATTTAGCTTTAAACATCGACACTCAGGTGTTGGTAACAGCAAAGGACGTGGACACTATGTATTTGATAATGACATTGGATAATGACTAGACTCGGGCTCTAAAGTTCTGACATATGACACTTACCATCAAACGAAAAGTTTACTCATAGTCAGTGGACGATGCCTCACAATGTTTCAAACGTGAACGAAAATAAAACCATCTTACACTTCTTCATTGTCGTCGACAATGCTCCTATTGCTCCATATATTAGAGTAGTACTTTGATTAGCAATGAGCAATTTTTGGGGACAGGATCCAAATGTTTATAGAGTCTCGTACATCTGTCTGTACCTGTCATACCTTTGCACCGCGCATCATCGCATTTAACAACTCGGCCCTACAAAGGCCTAAGGTTTCACTGTACACGCTAGTTCTCTCACTCTTGTGTCTCACACTGCTGCTGTTGTTGTACCGAGCATTGGCTCTAACGACACTCAACTCACTCGTTCAGAGAAGCGTTAGCATTTTAACTTCACTCATTGATGAAAGTGTTAACCGCTTCCCTAAACTTCCCATCGGCATTGACTAGTAAAGAATACAGTAAGTTACAAAAATAATTTACGAGTTCAGAGGTGTAAGAGCATTTGCACGGATTACAAAAGATATTCCACTTGCCACTTGCAAATGGCATTTTTAAATTTGCAGAAAAAATAAATAATGTTTATGGTGTGTCGAGACATTGCGCCAACTCAGACAACAGCCATCACAGAAGTGTTATGCGAGTACACCTCTTCAGATGACAGTCAAGGAATGGCCTTCTCTGCTCCGCCCCCAGGCAGCAAACCAAACGATTCCAGACATCACAGTCCCTGCGGACCCTTTCTCCTCCACAGACTACATCACCGAATATAGTGTCTGCAGTACCCTGGCGCCTGGAACATCTTTAGGCCAGCCCCCTGACTACGCTTGATAGTTCGCTCCGTGTGAGTTTTCTGAGCCAGGCCGCCAATTGCGAAAGCAGTCCGACAGTCAGAATCTCACTCTGGTGCAGCCGTTACGAAGACATCGCCTTCCACATCGACCTTTGCTTCCAGAAGGTGCCAGCCATGGTCCTACCCATTCGTGCACTCTACACCGAAGAGACGTGGTTTCCGAGATCGTGAGCAGCAATTCGACTTTCTAATATTTATCTTTGCTTTTCATCGTCAATATGCCAGAATTAAATCTTTCTCTATCGCTTCGGGACTTCCACTTTTCCTCTTCCTCTCTCGGCTTTAACTTTTGCATGTCCCTTCCGGACTTTGACTGAGGCACGCTTAGTGTATAAACATTGGATTTTGAAACTTCCAGTTTACTGTGACACTGTAAGGCCTTCAGTCTTCATATATTGTTATTGTTCTTTCAATATTCAAGAAGTGATCTATTTTCAAGTATCGTGTTCTAAACTAACGCCTGACAAATTGTTTTCATTTTATTTATTTATTTATTTATTTATTTATTGTTCCGTGGGACCAAATTAAGGAGAAGTCTCCATGGTCACGGAACGAGTCAATACATGAAATTATAACACGATATTAGAAACAGATAAAATGAAATATAAAAAAACATATTCAAGTGCAAGTTGTAAGTTTAAATAAAGAAAATCAACAATCTAACACTGGAATTTACTTAATTTTTTGGTTCTTCCAGGAGCTCTTCGACAGAATAGAAGGAGTGAGCCATGAGGAAACTCTTCAGTTTAGACTTAAAAGAGTTTGGGGTACTGCTAAGATTTTTGAGTTCTTGTGGTAGCTTATTGAAAATGGATGCAGCAGAATACTGCACTCCTTTCTGCACAAGAGTCAAGGAAGTGCATTCCACATGCAGATTGGATTTCTGCCTAGTATTAACTGAGTGAAAGCTGCTAACTCTTGGGAATAGGCTAATATTGCTAGCAACAAACGACATTAAAGAAAATATATACTGTTAGGGCAATGTCAGAATTCCCAGACTATTGAATAGGGGTCGACAAGAGGTTCTCGAACTTACACCACATATAGCTCGAACAGCCCGTTTTTGAGCCAAAAATACCCTTTTTGAATCAGAAGAATTACCCCAAAAAATAATACATAACGACATAAGCGTATAAAAATATGCGAAGTAGACTACTTTTCGTGTTGAAGTGTCACTTATTTCAGATACTGTTCTAATGGTAAATAAAGCAGCATTTAGTTTCTGAACAAGATCCTGGACATGGGCTTTCCACAACAGCTTACTATCTATCCGAACGCCTAGGAACTTGAATTGTTCCGTCTTGCTTATAATATGCCCATTCTGTCTGATCAAAATATCGGTTCTTGTTGAATTGTGAGTTAGAAACTGTAAAAACTGAGTCTTATTGTGATTTAGCATCAAATTATTTTCCACAAGCCACGAACTTATTTCATGAACTACATTAATTGATACTGTTTCAATATTGCACACAAGATCCTTCACTATCAAGCTGGTGTCATCAGCAAACAGAAATATTTTTGAATCACCTGTAATACTAGAAGACATATCACTTATATAAATAAGAAACAGCAGTGGCCCCAGCACCGACCCTTGGGGAATGCCCCACTTAACAGTGCCCCATTGGGACTGAACATCACTACCACTCTCAATATTGCGGAGAATTACCTCCTGCTTTCTGTTCTTAAAGTAAGAGGCGAACCAATTGTAAGCTACTCCCCTTACTCCAAAGTGGTCCAACTTCTGCAGTAATATTTTGTGGTCAACACAGTCAAAAGCCTTCCTTAAATCACAGAAAACACCTAGCGTTCGCATCCTTTTATTTAATCCGTCCAAAACCTCACAGAGAAGAGAGAATATACCATTTTCAGTTGTTAAACCATTTCTAAAACCAAACTGAACATTTGACAGCAAATTATGTGAATTTAAATGCTCCAGTAACCTTGTATATACAACCTTCTCGATAACTTTAGCAAACACAGATGGCACAGAAATAGGTCTAAAATTGTCAACATTATCAATGTCTCCCTTTTTATAAAGTGGCTTCACTACCGAGTACTTTAATCGGTCAGGAAACTGACCACTCCTAAAGGAAAAGTTACAGATATGGCTAAGTACTGGGCTAACATACATAGAACAATACTTCAGTATTCTGCTAGATACCCCGTCATATCGTCATATCCACGAGAGTTCTTGGTCTTTAGTGATTTAATTATTAACTCAATCTCCCTCTTGTCAGTATCATGGAGGAGCATTTCAGGTAACAGTCTCGGAACACTTTTTTCTAAGAGCGCTATATGATTCCCTGTTGGGACTAGGTTTCTATTTAGTTCACCTGCTATATTCATAAAGTGATTATTAAATACTGTACATATATGCGACTTATCAGTAACACGGACATTCCCACTACGCACTGATTCTATATCCTCGACCTGTCTCTGCAGAGTCCGCAGCTCGTGGTCGTCTGGTAGCGTTCTCGCTTCCCGCGTCCGAGTTCCCGGGTTCGATTCCCGGCGGGGTCATGGATTTTCTCTGCCTCGTGATGACTGGGTGTTGTGTGATGTCCTTAGGTTAGTTAGGTTTAAGTAGTTCTAAGTTGTAGGGGACTGATGACCATAGATGTTAAGTCCCATAATACTCAGAGCCATTTTTTTGTCTCTGCAGACCAGCCACTTCCTTTACGACTGACCATATGGTTTTAATTTTATCCTGAGACTTAGCTATTCTATCTGCATACCACATACTTTTTGCCTTCCTAATAACATTTTTAAGCACCTTACAATACTGTTTGTAATGGGCTGCTGCATTTAGATTTTGACTGTTTCTAACGTTTTGATATAACTGCCACTTTGTTCTACAAGATATTCTTATCCCTCTAGTCAGCCACCCAGGCTGCCTGTTTGTGCTAGTACCCTGGTTTGAACGTTCTAACGGAAAGCAACTTTCAGAGAGCATGAGAAAAGTCTTGAGAAAATCATTATATTTATCGTCTACTGTATCAGCCCTATAAACATCTTGCCACTCCTGTTCCTTGATGAGGTTTACACTGTTTGTTCACTGGATCAGCTTTCCTAAACAGCTGATGACTATATTTAACACGTGATGCAGCACAAAAATCTTTTAGAGATAAAATTTGTGCATCATGATCTGAAAGGCCATTCACCTTTTTGCTAACAGAATGCCCTTCTAGTAATGAGGAATGAATGTTGTTCTACTGTTCCCTTGCACTCTCGTTGGAAATAATACGGTTTGCATAAGATTATATGAATTAAGGAGGTGTAACCGCATCCTCTTCCTTGCACAATCACTTATACAATTAATATTGAAGTCACCACATACAACTAACTTTTTGTATTTCCTATAAAGTGAACCAAGAACCTCCTCTAGCCTTAGCAAAAATGTTGTGAAATCGGAGTCTGGGGATCTATAAATAACAACAGTTAGAAGTTTAGCTCCGTTAAATTTAACCACACCTGCACAACATTCAAACACCTTTCCAGTGCAGTACTTTCAAACATCAATTGACTCAAATGGGATGCCGTTTTTCACATACATGGCTACTCCCCCACACCGCAAAGAGCTCCTCGAAAAGCAGCCAGCCAACCTGTATCCTGGTAAAGGAAGCCTCTGAATTATCTCCTTATTTAAGAAGTCTTCAGATATACCAATAATTTCAGAGTCAACATCTATAAGCAGTTCACTAACTTTATCTCTAATACCTTGTATATTTTGATGAAATATACTAATTCCCTCATTACTCGGATACCTAAGCTTTGTCAAAAGTGGTTCCCTTGTTAGAGAGACTTCCCTTAAGCAGGAATACCTATCAGCTGACTTCAGTCTAAAAAAGGTGCAGTTCTAACACTCACAACTGCGGGAATTTTCCCATGAGTGATCCCACCAACCCCACCTATGCTGTCATCTATAAGCTTTGCCAACCTCCCCTTCCCATACCTGTTGAGGTGCAGGCCATGTCTAGTGAAACCCGTCCTGCTGATAGACTCCACCGACACCACTGAAATGCGACCCATGCTTTCTGTCATCAGCGCACCCCCAAGTCTCATGTTATTACGCCTGACGGCTGTCTTAAGATGAGGCCGATCGTGACGCTGAAACAGTTTCACGAAATGCACATTCGTGTTGCCAGTCTGAGTGGCTATCTTTTCCAGGTCACCATCTATGTTATACTCCCCATCCCTATCAATACTATTACCAGCCCCACCCACAATCACTACCTGATCCCCTTTAGTAAAATCCCTACATAACCCCCCTATGTTAACAGTCACCTGAGCCAATCCTGCATTACGCTCCACAATGCTGGTGACCTGTACAGCCAATAAGAAGTGAGACGGTTTGCCACCTAACGCATGAGATAGAGGTGCCTGTAAAGGCAGAGAGAAGAAGGAAGTGGTGGACCAGCTTTCAAAGGAGCCGGTCATGCTGAAAGTGTCCGAACGCATTATGTGTAAAATGAAGTGATATTGTGACTTCCGGGGTTCGGTACAGTGATAAAGGTAGCTGGTCTTTACCATAAACTATTTGTGAAATTTTAAGAGTCGAGAGATATTTTGTTCTGGAGATAATCGCGTCTGTAAACTTTGAACTAAAAGCGTGGCGGTACCAGTAACTTTTTTACTGAGTATTTATGGCGAGAAAAAACTTTATTTATAGACAGCCACTGAATGCCGAGTGCAAGTGGCTGACTCCTGATCAAGGCTGGTGGCCATCTACATGTCACCACTGGAGCCCTCCAACCACGCTCCTGGATCGACTACATGGTCAAGTGATTTCAGATGGCACACCCGCAGTTCCAACAGTCCGGCAAGAAAGTTGAGCTATGGGTAAACAGTGTCGCGTGGAACATCTGATGTCTTAACGGTTGACCTATCATCTTGTTCCTTCTTCTTCTCAGTGTTTTCCACATATACCTTTCCTCGCTGATTCTGCGCGGAACCTCTTCATTCCTTACCTTTTCAGTCCACCTAATTTTCAACATTCTTCTGTAATTCTTCTCAAATGCTTCGAATCTCTTCTGGTCTGGTTTTCCCACAATCCATCTTTCACTACCATTCAATGCTCTGCTCCAAACGTACATTCTCAGAAACTTCTCCTCAAGGCCTATATTAGATACTTGTAGATTTCTTTTGCCTAGGAATGCTCTTTACGCCAGTCTTCTTTTTGTGTCCTCCTTCGTCTGTCCACCATGGGTTATTTTGCTGCCTTGGGAGCAGAATTCCTTTAAATCGTTTGCTCTGTAAACCACAGTTATGATGTTAATTTTCTTACTGCTGTCACTTCTGCTACTTCTCATTAGTTTCGTCTTTTTTCGATGTACTCACAGTCCCTATTCAGTACTCATTAGACTGTTCGTTCCAGTCAACATATCCTATAATTTTTCTTCACTTTCACTCAGGATTGTAATGAAAAGAGGTCAGAAGATTAACAATTGTTTTCAGCAGTCACTTACGTCATAGTACGTGCCGAACGATTCCATTCGTACGTTTCACAATGTTCTGTATTACACATTTTCTAGCCTACTCACTGCAGGACGTCTTACTTCCTCGATCAATCCATCCCTCCAACAGTCTCCTGTAACACAACATTTCAAATACTTCTGTCCTTCATTTTTATCTTCCACATTGTACACGATTAACACCCAGGCAGAACTTTACTATGCCATTCATGAATCTTTTTATAGTCACAGGATTTATATTTTAAGACATTAGTAGCTGTTTCGTTTATGCCTTGTGTAAGCTTTTATATGTTCCTTGCCTTCTTTATAAAGCCTCTGTGAAGACAATCACAAAGTATTGCAGCCTTTACCAATTATGTATGACAACAGACATCAAACAAATTGAGAGACCCGATGTTAACCCTCTAACGGTAAGATGGAGTTTCCGGACATAAACGGTAAGGTGGGGTTGGATCAGACCCCACTCTCCAAATATGGATTTTTCGGGGTAAAATAAGAAATGAATAATGGGAAAAAGTTTTATTATCAATTAAACACATATAATATTTGTTATAACAACAAGTTTCTTTTATTTTTATAGTCAATAAGTAAGAATATAAAGTACTTTGGAAAAAAATAGGAACTTGAATACAAAAAATACCTTAATAGAAATATTATCTATAAAATTATTGAAAACAGTAAAAATCAATAGATTCAGTCATCAACTAGGAACTTGAATGCTTTAGAAATTCTGAAGATAGGAACTAAATGAGAAACACCTCTTACAAATTTTATAAAATAATTACAGTGTCAGCAGTTTCGAAATTTAAAGTTCTCAATAATAAATGTCTTTGTACACATAATCTAATAGGAACAAATAATAAATGTATAATGTTATCCTGTCAACGATCACATACAGCCCTGTGCTCCCCACATACAGAACGATTACACTTACTACAAAAAGCATTCCCTTTTCTATCTTTTGATCCGTCACAAAAATCACATCCTCTTTTCTTTAGTGACTTTGCTTGGGTAGGCTTGTCTAATTCGATTGGTTCTTTTTGTAAAAGTTTTCCAATAGACGAAAGGAGCTCACGGGGAAGATGTGTGTTATTCAACCTCTTTTCCATAAGAGGTTTTGTCAAAGAGAGCGCAAGATTTTTGAGAAATGATATCCTCGCGTCATTTGAAAAGCTGTCCATTTTGCTATTGCTTTTGTAAATGACAAAACTATTTATAGCAGCGATGTCTAAAATAGCATAGAAGTACCGCATGGGCCATCTTCTCGATTTTCTTTTTGTGGTCCTGCTGTGGCAAAACACATCTAATACATCTACCCCTCCTTTAGTTAGATTGTAGAACTCCACAATTTCAGGCTTATTTGATTTTTCATTTATCTCTCCAGAGAAGTGCATAGACGATATCAGGAAAACTTTTATTATTTTTCTTTGGGGTAAATGACACCAAAGTTTTGTCGTCCCGATACATACATGTTGAAGAGCCTACTGGAGCGGAAAGCAGCATTGAAGGTGGTATTTGCCGTTTGTTCCTCCTCAATGTACCTACAAATGTGAGTTTCTTTTGGAGGAGGGCGTCACTCACCTCCAGTGAGGAGAACCAATTGTCCGCTGTAATGTTTCTATTAGAACCCCTGGTGGATTCCGTCAGGCGCAAAACATACTGGGCAGGTAAACGCAGATCTCCAGGTCTCCTCTTTATTCTGTTGTCCTTGCCAGTGTATGGAATGCCACGCAAATAACAGAATGTCCTTGCGCCCATATTTGTCGGGTTTCGATGGGATATACGTTTTGAATGGACAGGCACCCCGAAAACTCAGTAGAGTCTCACCTACTGGAACTATAATTTTTTTCACTGTTAGATTCAAACATGTCCCACACTTATCTGAAAGCCGCAAATTTGTCGTTGATTTTTCTGGCCTCTCTGGTGGTTTTATCATCGAAGCGGAGGTTTGCTAAATGAAATGCAAACCTTTTCTTGCACATAGTGCAACGGAATACCGGAGGTCCATAGGTTGCTGAGAACATCTCATCTACACTGAGCATAGAATTTTTTAGGATACCACTCATGAAGAGAAGGCCCATCAACCCTTTTATTTCAACGCTCTCAGTTGGTGAATAAAACAGCTGGACCGTATTGTACTTTTGGCTAGATTTCTCGATTTCAAGATTTGTGTACAAAACATTTTTTTTCTATAATTTTCGAATCTATAAATAATAAATCTATTTCCAGTTAACTAGTGCCCCCCTTGCTTCCCCACGTGGACCAGGGAGATGAGTAATAATATTTGACGCTGGTTTCCTAGAAAATTTTGAATGGAAGGGTTTGTTGGTCCATATTTTCCCCAAGTCTTTACCTAGCTCCAAATTTCTCTCATCATCTACACCTCACTGAGAATTATCAAACTCGACTGCTCCTGCCGCACAATGAAATACATCATCCTCGTCATCAGTATTAGATAATATATCATCCTCGGTTTCTGAACAGTTTTCTGCATCGATATTGTCGCCATCCCCTGACTCAGTCTCCTGTCGGAGAAACTCGTTGTATATCTCATCAGGAGTTCTAAGAAGTTGATGCGCCATTTTAGTAAGATACTAGAAGAGATAACAAAACTTAGATGTAATATAAACATCAGTGTGGGGTTGAATCCTCCCCACAAAAGAAACTAATAAGTGTGACGTAAACAGTAAGGTGGGGTCGGATCCAACCCGAGCGCGGATAATGTAGGTTTCGAATAGAGAGGGTAGCTGCGGGTCACTCACCAGACAGACTTACGTGGCCTCCTCGGCGTGCTCGGGACGACTGACTGGTAGGGTAGCTGGAACCACAGCGCTCTGAGAAAAGGAAGTGGGGAGTTATAAACAAAACAGACTCGCTGGGGTCGGATGCAACCCCAACCATACCGTTAGAGGGTTCATATCGTAAAAAATCGGTATGACGCATATGGAAATGGGGCAGAAATTCTCGGGAAACCGCTACGCACTGTACATTGCTTACAGAGCATATACGTAGATGTAGAAGTAGCTTATCTATTACATTCACACGACAGTAGAATTCTTGCATCTGTTCAATATTCTCTTGCCCAATTTTAACATTTAGCCATCCATAAAGTTCACCTAGTGCATATGTAATTACTTTAAATTTCTTTTAATTTATGAGTATGTTGTAACTACAGTTACCACGCGTTGCATTTCATTAAGCACCTGCTTATTGCCTTTTCACGTTCGGCGATAATTAATGTGTCATCGTTGATGCTAGTTTTCGGTCCGTCACAAACAACTGACGTGTCCAGATTTTCTTTTAGTCCCCGCGTTGCGCTTCTGTGTACAAACTAAATATCAATTGTATCAATTAGAAAGCTTGCGTAACTACTTTCGTGATTTTTGCCAGTTGTATCATTCCGTCAATGCTGACTAACCTATTTCGCATAAAGCGCCCTGTATTTTGTATCACTGTCTAAGAAAGGGCAACATTCCAGTCCCTTACACAGTATCAAACGACTTCTTCTGACCTTCAAATGCAAAATCTGTTTCCCTGCTGTTTTTTTAATCGACGTGATATCTAGGTGTTACAAAGTACCTAGAACATATATCTGTCACTAAAACATAAATAACGATCTGTTAATTAACTACCAGTTGCTCCCGTCCTATTCCTGATACTTCCAAATATTTGTCCTCGGAAAGTCTTTTCAGAATTGTTCAGCCCTTGAGCTTATGTTCACGTCCTCTTCTCATATCACGTACAGAGATATTGCCAGACTTTCGAATCAATTTCTGTTTACAGATAGCATAAAATTCTCTTTAAAACATTCTGTCAGTTACTGATGTGCCAAGAGAAACTCGGCTGTTTGCGGTGAACAATAGTAACAATGTTATATTTGGGACTTCTGTATTTTAAATTTTTCCCAGTGTTCGGGGTCGTTTGCGCTGACAAAGCTGGCTCCGAACTTCTCCGCAAAAAAAACGCTGGCAAGCTACTGGAAGCGAGGGTTACCGCGCCCGCTGTTTAAAATACTGTATCGGCTTTATTTACATACATACGAGTGTCATTAATCTACGAGCGCGCTCTCCGCTTGCATGTTTTATTACGTCATCGCGCGCACGCATGTATATTGCCTTTAATAAAAGCCAGTTGCAGTGGCTATCACATTTTTTGCTCTACCGTAAAACATTGCCCTAATGAAGTTGCCTCTGTTCCCCTTCCAACTTACGCAGAAGTGAAATGCATGTGATTAGGGATCTATCTATCCCTCATAATGATTCACTGTCGCTTCGTGGTGCTAAGCCAGGAAAAGTAAACAGATGGTGCGGAAGTATGTAAATGAGCTGCGAAAACCTGCTGCAAAACACCGATGTCCCATTAAAAACACATTGTTCGTAACAAGTTGAGCTCTCAGCGAACCTGTTATATGCACAGGCAAGGCTGTGGAGTCTCTAGGGAGTGTCTCTGCATTTCAGAGCGGGGTTTTGTGGGCTCCAGGCTCCAGACCATATCTGAAAAGGGTGTGAACTGCAAGTACGCTGTTGCTGTTTGTGACCACTATAATAGAAGGATAAAATAAAAAATGAATACAAATGAAGACAAATAACGAAATCTGTTGTGTTGCGGTAAAACGAGGTGAGTCTGAAAAGTTCGGCGAATGGCCTCAGAAAACAAATGGTATAAGAGCTATAAACAAAATATCTTTACTGGGCTTCAAAGTAATCACCGTTAGTTACAACGCACTTCTGACATCGGTTGTGAAGCTGGTGGAAACTGTCGACAGTCGCAACTCATGGGATCGCCCTATCATGTCCTTGCTGTCGAAAACGGCGATCAACTTCATGCCACTGCTCCTTACTGCTACGGATACCGCTCCGTCTGCCACCACCAGCAGCCATAACACCGAAGACAAGCCTGAACCATGGTTGAACTGTGTAAGCATTCACTTGAGCACGAACAACTCCTACAATTCCGCACTGCATTGATAATGACCTGACACAGGTCGAAATCTGATCTGCGTTGTGACTATAAATGTCATCTTAAAACAACTTAATTCTACGACTGATTGCTGCTCTATCTAACCCAATATATGGATATGGTGTCTGTTCTTTCGGACATGTCCGATGGATGATGGATAGAGCGTCTGCCGTGTAAGCAGGAGATCCCGGGTTCGAGTCACGGTCGGGGCACACATTTTTACCTGCCCCGTTGATACATATCAACGCCCGTCAGCAGCTGAAGGTCTTAATATAATTCTAATTACGTCAAGAACATGTTACGAATACTATTTTGATCGCTAATAAACTCCACTACCATTCCTACTTCTTTCAGAAGTGTCTATTGTGGTCCATTGAATACATCTATCTCGATAGTTCCGTATATTTCGGATTTTTATAGGACGGTATCTCATAACCTATCTTTCACCGTTGATTACTTATCGAGGGATGTGACTTACACTGATGAGGCAAAACATTATGAGCATCTGCTGAATAGCTTGTTTGTCGATCTTTGGAGCGAAATACATCCTTGACTCTGCGTATCAGTGATCTAGCAGTTTGTTGGAAGCTTTGTGGAGGTATGTGGCATTAGATGTCTACCCACATGTCATGTAATACACGTTCATAACGTGTCGCTGATTTGCGTACGCGGTGATGGCGTCCTCAGCTCTCAGTATGTCTTCGGCTGCTACAAGAGGTCCTTTGCAAGTCCAGGAGTACGTCTCCTATAGCATAATATTGCTCCCACCAGCCTGCATCTGTAATACGCTGCACGTTTCGAGCCGCCGTTCACTCCGATGACGGCGTTTGTGGAGACGACCATCGACCTAGCGCAGCAAAAATGTGGTTCACCCGAAGGGCAGAAAGGTTTCCGTTGATCGACGGTCAAATCCCAATGGTCCCGTGCCCATGGAAATCGTAACTGACAGTTTCGTCGAGTCAACGTGTGAACACGAATGGCTGTTCTGCCGAGGAACTCCATGTTCCACAATGTAAAATAAACGGTGTGCTCCGAAACTCTTGTGCGTGCACCAGCGTTGCACCCTTTCGGCAGAGACGCCACAGATCACCATCTACCCTACTTTACAGGGCAGACAAGCGGCCAAACCCCACATTCTGTGAAGAGTGGTGGACATCCAACCATTTAGCGGCCAGTGATAGTGTCCTGTCCTTCTACCTCCTTCAGTTGATGCTCACGACAGTAGCACGTAAACATTCGACCAGCTTGGCCGTTCTCGAGATACTCGTTCACAGGCTCTGCGTAATAGTAATCTGCCCTTTGGCATTTATCTCAATATATTTCTCCATTTTCAGTCCATATCTTTGCTAGGGTGACCCCCCGTTCATGTCTGCTCCGCTTGCATTCTGTTGTTACCGCGTCACATGCGCGCAGCGTCACCAGGCAGCATCCGAAGTCGTAGTTCAAATGGCTCTGAGCACTATGGGACTTAACATCTATGGTCATCAGTCCCCTAGAACTTAGAACTACTTAAACCTAACTAACCTACGGACAGCACACAACACCCAGCCATCACGAGGCAGAGAAAATCCCTGACCCCGCCGGGAATCGAACCCGGGAACCCGGGCGTGGGAAGCGAGAACGCTACCGCACGACCACGAGATGCGGGCCCGAAGTCGTAGTGAGCAGTGTTCATAATATTTTGGCTGAACATTGTGTATGCATGCTAAGCTAACCTCCAAAAGCAAATCAACCTTAACTCTGACACTGCAATTAGCTCTATAAACAGTGCACCAGTTTCACTGAAATAGCAACAACTCGAAAACTGAACGAAATAACTTCAGAGATGGGATAGAAAGAGGAAATAGCAACGATCTAAAGAAGAGCAGCGCTTTTCGTTTTAAGTTTATGGAGATCCTCAGTCAACGCCAATGGCAGACTCTACAAGAGAGGTGTCCTCAGTAACAGTGTGGTTTACGGCTGAAATTCCGAGAGCGTACATTCCTAGAAAAGTTAAAGAATATTTTGCTTCCTAGCGGAAAGACCCGAAGTTGAAACAAGAGAGACTCGAGATCAGGTTCAGGTTTATCACCGTGCTTCTTGCTGACCATCCGCCCGCGACTACAACGTGAAAGGTGAAAAGTCACAGTGGTACACAAAGTAACCTGCGTCACACACATGAGGTATGCTATGCGTACAGACGTAAAAATAGTGTAAAGTGAAACAATGTGCCTATCCAGGAGGCTATAACAAATACCGAGGCGCGCAGGAAGCAGTTACACTGATTTTTTTAGCAGACCTTACTCATTTAATTTTTTTTTATTTACACGTCAAGTTTCGTAGGACTAAACTGAGAAGCAAATCTCCAAGGTCATGGAACGTATCAGTATATGAAAGTACAACATAAAAGTAATAACACATAAAAACAAAATGAACCCGAAAATAGTCAAGCTATAAGCTTAGGTAAGCGCAATAAACAATACAACAAGAATCAGCTTAAAACTTCCTGGCAGATCAAAACTGTGTGCCCGACCGAGACTCGAACTCGGGACCTTTGCCTTTCGCGGGCAAGTGCTCTACCAACTGAGCTACCCAAGCACGACTCGCACCCGGACCTCACAGCTTTACTTCTGCCAGTATCTCGTCTCCTACCTTCCAAACTTTACAGAAGCTCTCCTAATCTGCCAGGAAGTTTCAAATCAGCGCACACTCCGCTGCAGAGTGAAAATCTCATTCTGGAAACATCCCCCAGGCTGTGGCTAAGCCATGTCTCCGCAATATCCTTTCTTTCAGGAGTGCTAGTTCTGCAAGGTTCATAGGAGAGCTTCTGTAAAGTTTGGAAGGTAGGAGACGAGATACTGGCAGAAGTAAAGCTGTAAGGACCGGGCGTGAGTCGTGCTTCGGTAGCTCAGATGGTAGAGCACTTGCCCGCGAAAGGCAAAGGTCCCGAGTCCGAGTCTCGGTCGGGCACACAGTTTTAATCTGCCAGGAAGTTTCAAATCAGCGCACACTCCGCTGCAGAGTGAAAATCTCATTCAAGAATCAGCTTAATTTTTCAAGGGACTCCTCGACAGAACAGAAGAAGTGGCCCATGAGGAAACTCTTCAGTTTCGATTTGAAAGCTCGTGGATCACTGCTAAGATTTTTGAATTCTCGTGATAGATTATTGAAAATGGATACAGCAGTGTACAGCACACTTTTCTGCAGAAGAGTTAAGAAAGTTCGATCCAAATGCATGTTCCATTTCTGCCGAGTATTGGCTGAGTGACAGCTGCTTATTCTTGCGAATAAGCTAATATTGTTAACAAGAAATGCCAGTAAGGAATATATATATATATATATATATATATATATATATATATATATATATAAAGGGAAGAGTTACCCCTAAATGTAATATCATACGACATAAGCGAATGAAAACAAGCAAAGTAGACTAATTTTCGTGTCGAACGATCACTTGCTTAAGATACCGTTCGAATAGTAAAAATGGCGGCACTAAGTCTTTGAAAAAGATCCTGAACGTGGGCTTTCCACGACAGTTTGCTATCTATCTGAACACTTAGAAATTTGAACCGTTCAGTTTCACTAATCATATGCCCATTCTGTGAAATTAAACGTCAGGTTTTGTTGAACTGTGTGTTAGAAACAATAAAAACTGAATCTCTCTGTGATTTAGCGTTAGTTTGTTTTCTACAAGCCATTAACTTAGGTCATGAACTGCGCTATTTGTACACAACATTCTTTACTATCTAGATAGTGCCGTCAGCATTCGCAAATGTTTTAGAGTTACCCATAATACTAGAGGGCATACGTTAAGGAACAGGGGTGGCCCCAACACTGATACCTGGGGCACCCCCCCTTTGACTGTACCACACTCAGACTCCACATAACAGCCATTCTGTCTGCTGCTAAAGTAAGAGGAGAACCAATTGTGAGCTACTTCCTGCATTCTGTAATGGTCTAACTTCTGGAGCAATATCTTCTGATCAACACAATCGAACACTTTTTTTTTTTGTCATCAGTCTACTCTCTGGTTTGATGCGGCCCGCCACGAATTACTTTCCTGTGCTAACCTCTTCATCTCAGAGTAGCACTTGCAACCTACGTCCTCAATTATTTGCTCGACGTATTCCAATCTCTGTCTTCCTCTACAGTTTTTGCCCTCTACAGATCCCTCTAGTACCATGGAAGTCATTCCCTCATGTCTTAGCAGATGTCCTAACACCCTGTCCCTTCTCCTTATCAGTGTTTTCCACATATTCCTTTCCTCTCCGATTCTGCGTAGAACCTCCACATTTCTTACTTATCAGTCCACCTAATTTTCAACATTCGTCTATAGCACCACATCTCAAATGCTTCGATTCTCTTCTGTTCCGGTTTTCCCACAGTCCATGTTTCACTACCATACAATGCTGTACTCCAGACGTACATCCTCAGAAATTTATTCCTCAAATTAAGGCAGGTATTTGATATTAGTAGAGTTCTCTTGGTCAGAAATGCCTTTTTTGCCATAGCGAGTCTGCTTTTGATGTCCTCATATCTCCGTCCGTCATTGGTTATTTTACTGCCTAGGTAGCAGAATTCCTTAACTTCATTGACCATCAATCCTGATGTTAAGTTTCTCGCTGTTCTCATTTCTACTACTTCTCATTACCTTCGTCTTTCTCCGATTTACTCTCAAACCATACTGTGTACTCATTAGACCGTTCATTCCGTTCAGCAGATCATTTAATTTTTCTTCACTTTCACTCAGGATAGCAATGTCATCAGCGAATCGTATCATTGATATCCTTTCACCTTGTATTTTAATTCCACTCCTGAACTTTTCTTTTATTTCCATCATTGCTTCCTCGATGTACAGATTGAAGAGTAGGGGCGAAAGGCTACAGCCTTGTCTTACACCCTTCTTAATACGAGCTCTTCGTTCTTGATCGTCCACGCTTATTATGCCCTCTTGGTTGTTGTACATATTGTATAGGACCCGTCTCTCCCTATAGCTTACCCCTACTTTTTTCAGAATCTCGAACAGCTTGCACCATTTTATATTGTCGAACGCTTCTTCCAGGTCGACAAATCCTATGAAAGTGTCTTGATTTTTCTTTAGCCTTGCTTCCATTATTAGCCGTAACGTCAGCATTGACTCTTTCGTCCCTTTACTTTTCCTAAAGCTAAACTATCGTCACCTAGCGCATTCTCAATTTTCTTTTCCATTCTTCTCTATATTATTCTTGTAAGCAGCTTCGATGCATGAGCTGTTAAGCTGATTGTGCGATAATTCTCGCAATTGTCAGCTCTTGCCGTCTTCGGAATTGTGTGGATGATGCTTTTCCGAAAGTCAGATGGTATATCGCCAGACTCATATATTCTACACACCAACGTGAATAGTCGTTTTGTTGCCACTTCCCCCAATGATTTTAGAAATTCTGATGGAATGTTATCTATCCCTTCTGCCTTATTTGACCGTAAGGCCTCCAAAGCTCTTTTAAATTCCGATTCTAATACTGGATCCCCTATCACTTCTAAATCGACTCCAGTTTCTTCTTCTAGCACATCAGACAAATCTTCACCCTCTTAGAGGCTTTCAATGTATTCTTGCCACCTATCTGCTCTCTCCTCTGCATTTAACAGTGGAATTCCCGTTGCACTCTTAATGTTACCACCGTTGCTTTTAATGTCACCAAAGGTTGTTTTGACTTTCCTGTATGCTGAGTCTGTCCTTCCGACAACCATATCTTTTTCGATGTCTTCACATTTTTCCTGCAGCCATTTCGTCTTAGCTTCCCTGCACTTCCTATTTATTTCATTCCTCAGCGACTTTTATTTCTGTATTCCTGATTTTCCCGGAACATGTTTGTACTTCCTCCTTTCATCAATCAACTGAAGTATTTCTTCTGTTACCCATGGTTTCTTCGCAGCTACCGCCGGCCGCGGTGGTCTAGCGGTTCTGTCGCTGCAGTCCGGAACCGCGGGACTGCTACGGTCGCAGGTTCGAATCCTGCCTCGGGCATGGGTGCGTGTGATGTCGTTAGGTTAGTTAGGTTTAAGTAGTTCTAAGTTCTAGGGGACTTATGACCTCAGATGTTGAGTCCCATAGTGCTCAGAGCCATTTTTTTCGCAGCTACCTTCTTTGTACTTATGTTTTCTTCCCAACTTGTGTGATGGCCCTTTTTAGAGATGTCCATTCCTCTTCAACTGTACTGCCTACTGCGCTATTCCTTATTGCTGTATCTATAACGTTAGAGAACTTCAAACGTATGTCCTCATTCCTTAGTACTTCCGTATCCCACTTCTTTGCGTATTGATTCTTCCTGACTAATGTCTTGAACTTCAGCCTTCTCTTCATCACTACTATATTGTGATCTGAGTCTATATCTGCTCCTGGGTACGCATTACAATCCAGTATCTGATTTCGGAATCTCTGTCTGACCATGATGTAATCTAATTGAAATCTTGCCAAGTATACCTCCTCCTCTTGTGATTCCTGAACAGGGTATTCGCTATTACTAGCTGAAACTTGTTACAGAACTCAATTAGTCTTTCTCCTCTTTCATTCCGTGTCCCAAGCCCATATTCTCCTGTAACCTTTTCTTCTACTCCTTCCCCTACACCTGCATTCCAGTCGCGCATGACTATTAGATTTTCGTCCCCCTTTACATATTGCATTACCCTTTCAATATCCTCATACACTTTCTCTATCTGTTCATCTTCAGCTTGCGACGTCGGCATGTATACCTTAACTATCGTTGTCGGTGTTGGTCTGGTGTCGATTCTGATTAGAACAACCCGGTCACTGAACTGTTCACAGTAACACACCCTCTGCCCTACCTTCCTATTCATAACGAATCCTACACCTGTTATACCATTTTCTGCTGCTGTTGATATTACCCGATACTCATCTGACCAGAAATCCTTGTCTTCCTTCCACTTCACTTCACTGACCCCTATCTAGATTGAGCCTTTGCATTTCCCTTTTCAGATTTTCTAGTTTCCCTACCACGTTCAAGCTTCTGACATTCCACGCCCCGACTCGTAGAACGTTATCCTTTCGTAGATTATTCAGTCTTTTTCTCATGGTAACCTCCCCATTGGCAGTCCCCTCCCGGAGATCCGGATGGGGGACTATTCCGGAATCTTTTGCCAATGGAGAGATCATCATGACACTTCTTAAAATATAGGCTACATGTCCTGTGGATACACGTTACGTGTCTTTAATGCAGTGGTTTCCATTGCCTTCTGCATCCTCATGTCGTTGATCATTGCTGATTCTTCCGCCTTTAGGGGCAATTTCCCACCCCTAGGACAAGAGAGTGCCCTGAACCTCTATCCGCTCCTCCGCCCTCTTTGACAAGGCCGTTGGCAGAATGAGGCTGATTTCTTATGCCGGAAGTCTTCGGCCGCCAATGCTGATTATTTATCAAAATTTAGGCAGTAGCGGGGATCGAAACCGGGACCGAAGACGTTTTGATTATGATTCAAAGACGCTACCCCTAGACCACGGGTTACAACCTCGAATACTTTAGTTAATTCACAAAATATGCCTAGCGTTCGAAACCTTTTGTTTAACCCATCCAGTACCTCACAGAGAAAATTGGATACAGCATTTTCACTTGTTAAACGACTTCTGAAGTCGAATTGTACATTTGATAGCAAATCGCGTTATATAAAACGACCAATTATCCTCACATACACAGCCTTTTCAATAACTTTAGCAAACAACGATGGCATAGAAATAGGTCTAAAATAGTTTACATTATCCCTTTCTCGCTTTATATAAAGTGGCTTTACTGCTGAGTGCTTTAATCGTTCAGGAAACTGATCATCCCTAAAGAAAAAATTGCAAATATGGCTAAATACAGGGCTAACATGTGCAGTACAGTACTTTAATATTCTGCTAGGCGCTCCATCATATCCATGAGAGTCCTTAGTCTTCATTGATTTAGTTATTGACTCAATCTCCCCCTTCTCTGTATCACAAAGGATTATTTCAGACATCAATCTCGGAGAGGCATTTACCAAGAGAGTTATCTGATTCCCTGTAGATACTAATCTTTTCTTTTAATTCACCAGCACTGTTCAGAAAATGATTGTTAAATACTGTACATATATCTGATGTATCAGTAACAGAAATATTTTTAATACGAGCTGACTTTATACCTTTGACCTTGTGCTGCTGACCAGACAATTCCTTCACAACTAACCATACGGTTTCAATTTTATCCTGTGAATAAGCTGTTCTGTTTGCGCACCATATACTCTTTGCCTTCCTTATAAGATTTTTAAGCACATTAATCTACTGTTTGTAATGGGCTACTGTATCTTACATTAGAATGTCAGAATGTTTTGTCAACAGTCTTCTGACTGGTTTGATGTGGCCCGCTATGGATACCTCTCCTGTGCCACCACCTTCATCTCAGAGTAGCATTTTCCCCCGACATCCTCAATTATCTGTTGTACGTATTCCAGTCACTGTCCTCCACACGGTTTTTACTCTCTACAATTCTCTATAGGACCAAAGTAGTTATTTCCTGATATCTTAAAACACGCCCTATTATGTCAGCGTTTTATAACTGTGCCTTTCTTCACCGAATTTGAGGAGAACCTCGTGATTCCTTTATCACTCTACCACATTTTCAACTGTGGCACCGTATATGAATTGCTTCAATTCTCTTCCGGTCCGGTTTTACAATAGTCTATTCACTACAATAGAGTGATGTGCTCCAGGTTTACAGTCTCAGAAATTTCTTCCTCAGATTAAGACCATCTTAGATACTAGTATACTTCTCTTGGTCAGGAATGCCTTTTTTTGCCTCTGTTAGTCTCCTATTATGTTCTCCTTGTCTCGTCCATCATCGGTCATTTTGTTATCGACATAGCAGATTTCCAATTTCTATGTTAAGTTCCTCGCTATTATCATTTCTGCTACTTGTCATTAATTTCTCTTTCTTCGGTTTACTCTCAATTTATATTCAGTACTCATTAAACTGTTCATTCCATTCAGGACATCTTGTATTACTTTCCCAGCTTCACTGAGGTAGCAATGTCATGACCGTATTTTATCATTGATGTCCTTTCACCCTGAATTTTCTTATCACCTGTAAACCTTGCTATTATTTCCGTCATTTCTTCTTCGATGTATGCATTGAACAATAGGGGCGAATGACTGCATCCCCGTCTTACACCCTTTTCAATACGAGCTCTTCGTCTTACTTTTACGATCTTATTGTTCCCGTTTGATTCTTGTACATAGTGTTTATTACCCGTCTTTCCCTATAGCTTACCCCTATCTTATTGGGGGGTTTCAAAAATCTGACATTTTACATCGTCGAACAGCTTTCCCTTTTCAATAAATGCTACGAACGTGTCTTTGTTTTACTTTAGTCTTGCTTCCATTAACAGGCGCATTGTCAGGACGGCTGTTTCGTGCCTTTGCGTTTCCTAAATCCAAAATGTTCATCATCTAACAGCTCCTTTATACTCTTTTCCATTCTACTATACATTATACGTGGCACCAACTTGGATGCGTATGGATGGTGTTTTCCCCAAAGCCAATGCGTATGGATGGTGTTTTCCCCAAAGCCTGATGATATGTCGCCAGTCTCTTAATTCTGCAGACCTACTTGATTAATCGCTTCGTTGCCGCTTTTGCCAATGATTTTAAAAATTCCAATGGAATTTTCTCTATCCCTTCTGCTATGTTTGATCTTAGACTTTCATAGCACCTTTCAGTGCTGACTCCAATCTCTTCCATTACCATACTAATGCCATGTCATCAGACTATTTCTCCGCCTCATAGAGGCCTTCCACCTACCCGCTCTCTTCTCTGCGTTCCTTCAAATTTCTCCTTCACCCGTTTCGCCTTGGCTTCCCTGCACTCCCTCTTTATTTCACTCCTAATTGATTCATACGGTATGTTCCTTGACGAATGTCAGTATTCACAGCCACGACGGCATCGATGGCACATAGCGAAAAGACTACTAAACATAGGGTGTAAAATGCGAACGTTAAGAGCTGTGAGCAGTTCTTCATCTTCGATACCTGAAACAAATCTCTTCTACTGTAATCTCTTTGCTTTCCATATTCTGAGAGGTACTAGTATGCACAAAAAAAAGTCCAGTAATCATACGTCCTAAAGGGCATACCTTTAGAGCTATGAGCACTTGTTACTCTTCGCTATTGTGAAACACATCTTTTCTACTGACAAGTGCACAAACCCATTAACGTATGCCTTTAAGAGCCCATATTTACTACATACTTTTTTCTTGTTTTCGTCCAAACTACCTCCTTCAAAAATGTGGTAGCAAAGAGGTTGCAGTAGAAGAGATTTGTTTCACATTATCGAAGATGAAGTGCTCACAGCTTTTAAGGTATGGCTGGAATTTTCCCGTGCCTCCGGGTCTTTTGCACGAGTACCTTCTCCTCTCGTGATTCTTGAATAGAGCAGTTGTTATTACTTGCTGAAATGTATTGCAGAACTCAGTCAGTCCTTCTCCTCTCTCATTCCCACTACTAAGTGTCTATTTTAGCTTAACATTTTTTCTACTCCTTTTCCTACTACCTCATTCCAATACCCCATGGATATTAGATGTTCACCTCTCTTTACACACTCAATTACCCGGTCAGTGTCTTCACGTACTTTATTTCTTGAGCTTCTGCTTGCGACTTTAGCATTTACACCTGTTGGCGTTGGTTTGCTATCAAAAAAATTGTTCAAATGGCTCTGAGTACTATGGGACTTAACGTCTGAGGTCATCAGTCCCCTAGAACTTAGAACTCCTTAAACCTAACTAACCTAAGGACATCACACACATCCATGCCCGAAGCAGGATTCGAACCTGCGACCGTAGCGGTCGCGCGGTTCCAGACTGAAGCGCCTAGAAGCGCTCGGCCACACCGACCGGCGTTTGCTGTCAATTCTGATGAGTACTGACTGTACTGAACTCACTGTAACTCACTCTGCTCTACCCTCCTTTTCATAACGAATCCTACTTCCGTTGCAGTATTTTCTGCTGCGGTTGAAATTGCCCATTCACACATTATTTGTCTTTAATGAGGTGGTTTCTATTGCCTTCTGCATCCTCATGCCGTTGATCAAGACCGATACATCAGCATTTTAGAGGCAGTTTCCGCCGCTTCCAACGGCAGGGGTGTGCCCTGGACCTCCGTCCGCTCCTCTGCCCTCTTTGAAAAGACCATTGGCAAACGAGGGTCACTCCTTGTGCCAAAGTTGCCGACCACCATTGTCGAGGAGTTTTATTCAAAATATAAGCACTGTCGAGGTTCGAAGCCATGATCTACATCTACATCTACATAGTTGCTTTGCAATTCACACATAAGTGCCTGGCAGAGGGTTCATCGATCCATTTTCATACGACTTCTCTACCATTCCACTCTCTAATGGCGCGTGGGAAAAAGGAACACCTAAATTTTTCCGTTCCAGTTCTGATTTCTCTTGTTTCGTTATGATGATCATTTCTTCCTACGTAGATGGGTTTCAAGAGAATACTTTCCCATTCGGAAGAGAAAGTTGGTAATTGAAATTTCGTAAATAGATCTCGCAGCAAAGAAAACCGGCTTTCTTTCAGTGACTGCTACCCCAACTTGCATATCAATCAGAGACACTCTCACCCCTACTGCACGATAACACGAAACAAGCTACCCTTCTTTGCACTTTTTCGATGTCCTCCGTCAATCCTACCTGGTAAGGTTTCCAAACTGTGCAGCACTATTTCAGCAGAGGGCGGACAAGTGTAATGTAGGCTGTCTCTTTAGTGGGACTGTCGCGTCTCCTAAGTGTTCTGCCAAGAAAGCGCAGTCTATGTTTCGCCTTCCCCACAATATTATCCATGTGGTCTCTCCAATTTAAGTTGCTCGTAATTGTAATTACTAGGTATTTAGTGGAACTGACAACTCTTAGATTTGAGCGATTTATCGTATACCCAAAATTTATAGGCTATCTTTTAGTATCCATGAGGATGATCTCGCACCTTTCATTGTATAGTGCCAATTGCCGCTTTTCGCACCATACAGAAATGTAAATAAGATATACAAAATTTAGACCAGTTACTTTTTTGAAAAATTATGTTTTATTCCATGAACATCAAAATGGACGCAGAGGACGGACACTAACAAAAATAAAGCATCGTATAATGTCGCAATAAGTAAAACATTAAATTTACATCCATATCGACAGATAAGCTATAGACATGACGATACATTAAAGTGTGTTCCATCTTTTTGCATAGAACCAGCACCCAGCATTATGCTAGCAATAATGATGTAACTTCGCGAAACCATCTTCAGATCTTCCACATAAACTATATTAATTTACACTGTGACATCGAGACTTTTCCAGCATCAAGCAAGCGCTTTACAACTGTTGCTTGTAACAAAGATCTTGACAGAAAGATATGGCATAGGCCTACTTTGCACAGAGATGTAATTCGTTCTTATTTACATGCATTAAAGTCGATATAAGGGCAAATATTTTAATCAGACTGGCGATAACATGAGAGAAGAAAATAAAATAAATAAATAAATTACTACAAGAACAAACTTCAGGTGATCTGATATCTATTTCTATTTGTATATTACATATAATATAGGCAGTTTATAGCAGTTTTTTTTAATTGTCGTGATTGGCAATAGCATGAATACCCAGGAATCAATGATATAGAATTATTGTATCTGCAGTGAGATGCAGCTGTTTGTATGACTAGTACCTTTATATTTAAATTAATAAGAAACCTTCAGATGAACTGTTGACTTATTTCGGTGCTTATGTTAACATGATCTGCAGTATTAGCAAGAGTAGGTTCCGTTTATTTTAGCTAAAGGTATATATATATAAAATTTATAGTGATTGTAATGGACTAGAGTTGTTTGTATGGCAGTACACTTTATATTTAAAAAACCCTGAACAAATTTCTTTAGCTGTTGACTTATTTCTATTCTTATATTAAGGTGATCTGGAATATTGGTAAAGGCAGCTTCTGTTTGTTGCAGCTAGAAGTAATATGTATAAAAGTACTGATTTATGTTAGCAGTAGAGGGCTTTAACATTTAGAAATATAGTGCAGGTTTTATTCTGTGGTAGGATATTACATTGACACCAGTGTAGTTAGGATGTAAGGAGAGGGAGGGGGAGGTCTTTGGGGTGGGGGATGGGGAGACGGTGTAGGGTTTGTTGAGTGGTTATTTGCTTTGAACTAATAGGCCTTCAAAGTTCTGAAGGAAAAAATTTGTTTCTCAGTTCAATTTGGTCATTGAGTAGGTAGTCAGGTGCTGTTTTTGTGTAGATACATATTTTAATTTCTTCAAGAAGGTCAAGTATTGTGCCTTTGTTGGCAAAATGGAGTATTTGTAGATTCTGTTCTATGTTGTTTGCAGAGTGATTGTGTTGGGCAAGATGTGAGGCAAAGCTGGACTTATTCAGGTTGTTAAGACAGAGTGCATCTAAGTGTTCTTTAAACCTTGTTGTGAAGCTTGTACCAGGAAGTCCAATGTAGAAGCTTTGACATGAGTTGCAAATGAGCTTGTACACACCTGACTTTTGATACTATTGTATAGTGGTTTTGGTGCTGTGTATGACATTATTTTGTATTTTGTTGTTGGTGAAGAAACTTATTTTTATGTTGTGTGTCTTGAAGAGCTTGGCAATGTGGTGAGAAATCTTCCTAGGAAAGGCAGGCTTATGAATGTGGTCTTCTTGTTTGTGGGTGGTTGTTCAGAAGTTGGTTGATTTAATTTTGTTGTGTAGATCAGTTTATCTATTATCGCAGGTTTGTACCCATTGCTGGAGGCAATTGATTTAATAATTTCTGTTTCTTTTTGTCTTTCACTTCTATCCATTGGGATTTTAAGAATGTGGTTAACCATTTTTCTGAAGAAAGTTTTTTTTATATTGGTCTGGATGGCAAGAGGATTTGTGTATGTTAACATTGGTGGTTGTTGGCTTTCTGAAAATTTGAAATTTATGCTTTTGATTTTTATTTGAGATTGTTAGATAAAGATAGTTAATGCCTTCTGGTGTCTCATGTTCTACTGTGAATTGAATTTTATTCTGTATTTTATTAAGTTCTTTGCTAGATTATCTATTTCTTCTGTTGTTCCACTGAACAGAATGAGAGTGCCATCAACATAGCATTCGTAATAAAGCAGCTTATCTTTTAGTTGGGTTTGGGATCTAAAAAAGTTGATTTCAAGGTTATTGATATATATGTCTGCCAGCAAGCCTGCAAGACTACTATCCATTGCCAGTCTATCTTCCTGAATGTAAAACTTGTTGTTGAACAGGAAGTAGTTGTGGTGTGACAATATAAGTTCCAGGAACTCTATGAGTTCATAGATTTCAGCTCTACCCATTGCCACATGTTTGAGTAAGTTATTTCTTATTAACCTCATTGTTTCCTTGACAGGTATGTTTATATATCGGCTGACTATGTCAAGAGATGCAAATTTAGCTGTGAGTGGGATGGGGATACCTTTTATACTGTTGATGAGCTCATAGCTGTTTTTGATGGAGAAGTTATTCTCAAATACATATGCCTTGCGGGCAATATCATTAAGTTTCTTCGTGATTTTACAGCTTGGACTATTGATGGAATTTACAATGGGACTTACTGGACATTCTGGTTTGTGGATCTTAGCCTGTGATCTCAGTTTTGTCGCTGATGGATTCATCACTATACAGTGCTTTGCTTCTAATGGTGTCAACAAGAAGTTGCAGTTTTTAAGCAACTTTTTAATTTTATCATGGAGTTTGGGAGTAGGGTCATATGCTATTTCCTTTAGGTTATTGTTTCTGAAGAATTCACAAGTTTTGCTAATATAGTCTGATCCATATATGACAACAGCTGTGTTGCCTTTGTCTGCTCTGACAACGAGGGCATTTTCAGTTGAAAGTTTCTTGTTTATGTCACATAATGTCTTATGTTCAGTATTCATCCTATTGTACGTTTCATTCTGGTGAATGCTTCTCATAATGATGTTGTTTGCCTTATGAGCTATAGCATTTTGTTCATTGTGTTTTAGTTTAGCTGCCATGCATGCAATTTTTATGCTAACTATTAGGTTTTTGATGTTGCTTTTATTTAGTGAGGGAGGAATGTTGTGCTTAAGGCTTTTGTTTAACAGCTTTAATTCATTGCTACTGAAGCATATTTCTGTAGTATTGATCAATTTATCAAAAAACTTATCTTCTGTTTGAGAAGAGATAGTGGGGGACTGCATTCTTTGAAATTAGAGCATTTATCTTTTTCTCATGTCTGTGTGAGATGATAATACATTCTATGTTAACATATACATTGACATAATCTAGAAAGACCATGAATACCTGAGCAACAGGTTTATGGCTAAGTTGCAAGTGCATATTGTACAGCTTTGAATTGAGAAGATCTTTCTTTTTGTAAAGAGATCTGATTTCAGTTTTTAACCAAATAATTTCACATCATTCTTTTGCTATCTTGGCTGACATGCTTTGACTCGTTATTTTTATTCTGATATAATTTGGAATCACGTTCTCTGAGTGACACTGTTTGTTAAATCTTATTGGAAGGTAGGTTTTCGTTAGTTTCAGTTTACATCGCCGAAATCCACGCATTGTTCTAATTACCTGGCGTGGTAGCAACAGATTACAGTTATCCATTACAGATATTTTAGAACCGTGATTGTATATTGAATGTAAATAAAATATACAAAACTGCAACCAGTCACTGTTTTGAATAATTATGTTTTATTCCATGAACCGGTTTTCGAACCTTTTCAGGTTCATCTTCAGATGGTTTCAGGAATTTGCATCATTATTGCTAGCATAATGCTGGGTGCTGGTTCTTTGACAAAACGATGGAACACACTTTAATGTATCGCCATGTCTATAGCTTATCTGTCTATATGGATGTACATTTAGTTTTTTACTTACTGCGACAGTACAGGCGGCTTTTTTATAAACGAAAAAGGTACTAGTCATACAAACAGCTGCATCTCACTGCAGATACAGTAATTCTGCATCATTGATTCCTGGGTATTCATGCTAGTGCCAATCACGATAATTAAAAAGAACTGCTATAAACTGCCTATGTTATATGTAATATACAAATAGAAATAGATATCAGATCACCTGAAATTTGTTCTTGTAGTAATTTATTTATTTATTTTATTTTCTGTTCTCATGTTAACGCCAGTCTGATTAAAATATTTGCCCTTATATCGACTTTAATACATGTAAATAAGAACGAATTACATCTCTGTGCAAAGTAGGCCTATGCCATATCCTTCTGTCAAGATCTTTGTTACAAGCAACAGTCGTAAATCGCTTGCTGCATGCTGGAAAAGCCTCGCTGTCACAATGTAAATTAATATACACTCCTGGAAATTGAAATAAGAACACCGTGAATTCATTGTCCCAGGAAGGGGAAACTTTATTGACACATTCCTGGGGTCAGATTCATCACATGATCACACTGACAGAACCACAGGCACATAGACACAGGCAACAGAGCATGCACAATGTCGGTACTAGTACAGTGTATATCCACCTTTCGCAGCAATGCAGGCTGCTTTTCTCCCATGGAGACGATCGTAGAGATGCTGGATGTAGTCCTGTGGAACGGCTTGCCATGCCATTTCCACCTGGCGCCTCAGCTGGACCAGCGTTCGTGCTGGACGTGCAGACCGCGTGAGACGACGCTTCATCCAGTCCCAAACATGCTCAATGGGGGACAGATCCGGAGATCTTGCTGGCCAGGGTAGTTGACTTACACCTTCTAGAGCACGTTGGGTGGCACGGGATACATGCGGACGTGCATTGTCCTGTTGGAACAGCAAGTTCCCTTGCCGGTCTAGGAATGGTAGAACGATGGGTTCGATGACGGTTTGGATATACCGTGCACTATTCAGTGTCCCCTCGACGATCACCAGTGGCGTACGGCCGGTGTAGGAGATCGCTCCCCACACCATGATGCCGGGTGTTGGCCCTGTGTGCCTCGGTCGTATGCAGTCCTGATTGTGGCGCTCACCTGCACGGCGCCAAACACGCATACGACCATCATTGGCACCAAGGCAGAACCGACTCTCATCGCTGAGGATGACACGTCTCCATTCGTCCCTCCATTCACGCCTGTCGTGACACCACTGGAGGCGGGCTGCACGATGTTGGGGCGTGAGTGGAAGACGGCCTAACGGTGTGCGGGACTGTAGCCCAGCTTCATGGAGACGGTTGCGAATGGTCCTCGCCGATACCCCAGGAGCAACAGTGTCCCTAATTTGCTGGGAAGTGGCGGTGCGGTCCCCTACGGCACTGCGTAGGATCCTACGGTCTTGGCGTGCATCCGTGCGTCGCTGCGGTCCGGTCCCAGGTCGACGGGCACGTGCACCTTCCGCCGACCACTGGCGACAACATCGATGTACTGTGGAGACCTCACGCCCCACGTGTTGAGCAATTCGGCGGTACGTCCACCCGGCCTTCCGCATGCCCACTATACGCCCTCGCTCAAAGTCCGTCAACTGCACATACGGTTCACGTCCACGCTGTCGCAGCATGCTACCAGTGTTAAAGACTGCGATGGAGCTCCGTATGCCACGGCAAACTGGCTGACACTGACGGCGGCGGTGCACAAATGCTGCGCAGCTAGCGCCATTCGACGGCCAACACCGCGGTTCCTGGTGTGTCCGCTGTGCCGTGCGTGTGATCATTGCTTGTACAGCCCTCTCGCAGTGTCCGGAGCAAGTATGGTGGGTCTGACACATCGGTGTCAATGTGTTCTTTTTTCCATTTCCTGGAGTGTAGTTTGTGTGGAAGTGTGTGTAGTGATATAACACCTTGACATAAAAATGGACGCAGAGGACGGACACTAACCAAAAACGCCGCCTATACTGTCGCAATAAGTAAAAAACTAAATTTACATCCATATCGGCAGATAAGCTATAGACATGGCGATTCATTAAAGTGTGTTCCATCTTTTTGTCATAGAACAAGCACCCAGCATTATGCTAGCAATAATGATGTAACTTCCTGAAACCATCTGAAGATGAACCTGAAAAGGTTCGAAAACCAGTTCATGAAATAAAACATAATTATTCAAAAAAGTGACTAGTTGCAGTTTTGTATATCTTATTTACATCCAATATACAGTCACGGTTCTAAAATATCCGTAATGGATAAGCATAACCCATACAAAAATTCTCTCTAGTTCATTTTGTAATTGGAATTGATCGTCTGATGGTTTTACCAGACGGTAAATTACAGCGTCATCTGCAAACAAATAAGAGGACTGCTCAGATTATCACCTAAATGATTTATAAAAATAAGGAACAGCAGAGGGCCTATGACACTACCTTGCGGAACGCCGGATATCACTGCCGTTCTACACGATGATTTATCGTCTATCATTACGATCTGTGACCTCTCTGAGAGGAAATGACGAATCCAGTCACACAACTGAGACGATACCCCATATGCAGTCAATTTGATTAATAGTCGCTTGTGAGGAACGGTATCAAAAGCCTTCTGGAAATCTAGCAATATGGAATCGATGTGAGATCCCTTGTCGGCAGCACTCATTACTTCATGGGAATAAAGAGCCAGCTGTGTCGCACAAGGACGATATTTTCTGAATCCGTGTTGTTTATGTACCAATAAGTCATTTTCTTCAAGGTGATTCATAATGTTCGAGTACATTATATGCTCCAAAATCCTACTGAAAATTGAGGCCAGTTATATGAGTCTGTAATTCAGTGGGTTACTCCTATTTCCCTTCTTGAATATTGGTGTGACCTGTGCTACTTTCCAGTCTTTAGGAACAGACCTTTCGTCAAGTGAGCGGTTGTATATGATTGCTAAGAAAGGCGCTATTGTGTCTGCATACTCTGAGAGGAACCTGATTTGTAAACCATCTGGACCGGAAGACTTGCCTTTCTTAAGTGATTTGAGTTGGTTCGCAACACCTAATATATCTACTTTTAAGCCACTCATGCTAACAGCTGTTCTGTTTTCGAATTCTGGAATATTTACTTCGTCTTCTTTCGTAAAGTAATTACGGAAAACTGTATTTAGTAACTCCGCTTCAATGGCACCATCATCGGTAACATTTCCATCGCTATCGCGCAGTGACGGTATTGACTGTTTTTTGCCATTGGTGTACTTTAAATACGACCAGAATCTCTTTGGGTTGTCTACCATATTTTGAGACAATATTTCATTGTGGAAACTATTAAAAGCATCTCACATTGACGTCCGCACTAAATTTCGAGCCTCCATGAAACTTGGCCGGTCTTGGGGAGTTTGCGTTCTTCTGAATTTGGCATGCTTTTTTCTTTGCTTCTGCATCAGACATATTTTGTGTACCATGGTGGATCAGTGCCGTCTCAAAAAAATGGTTCAAATGGCTCTGAGCACTATGGGACTCAACTGCTGTGGTCATAAGTCCCCTAGAACGTAGAACTACTTAAACCTAACTAACCTAAGGACAGCACACAACACCCAGCCATCACGAGGCAGAGAAAATCCCTGACCCCGCCGGGAATCGAACCCGGGAACCCGGGCGTGGGAAGCGAGAACGCTACCGCACGACCACGAGATGCGGGCAATGTGCCGTCTCTTATTAACTTATGCGGTATGAATCTATCTATTGCTGTCGATACTGTATCTTTGAATTTGAGCCATATCTGGCCTACACTTACATAATTAGCTTGGATGGAATGGAGACTCTCTCTTAGGGAGGAATCAAGTGAATTTTTATCTGCTGTTTTAAATAAATATATTTTGCGTTTATTTGTAGTGGTTTTGGTTGATATGGTTTTGAGCCTCGCTACAATGACCTACAATGACCTACACTAACTACACTAACCCCTGTATCCGTCATGACGCTCTCTATTAGATCAGGATTATTTGTGGCTAAGAGGTCAACTGTGTTTTCACAACCATTTACAATGCATGTGGGCTCATGAACTAAATGTTCAAAGTAATTCTCAGAGAGAGACTTTAATACAATTTCGGAACATGTTTTCTGTCTACCACCGTCTTTGAACATGTATTTTCGCTAACAAATCGAGGGTAGACTGAAGTCTCCACCAATTAATACTGTATGAGTGGGGTACTTATTTGTAATGAGATTCAAGGTTTCTTTGAAGTGTTCGGCTATTATATCATCTGAGTGGAGGGGGGGGGGGGGTGGAGGGGTCGGTAGAAGGAGACAATTATTATTTTGGTACGGCTGTTGAGTATAACCTCTACCCATAGTAATTCGTAAGAACTATCTGTTTCAACTTCACTATAAGATAAACTACTACCAACAATCACAAACACACCATCACCTACTTTATTTAATCTATCCTTTCTGAACACGATTTGCGCCTCTGTAAAAATTTCGGCAGAATTTATCTACGGCTTTAGCCAGCTTTCTGTTCCTATAACGATTTCAGCTTCAGTGATTTCTATCAGCGCTTGAAGCTCCGGTACTTTTCGAACACAGCTACGACAATTTTCAATACCGACTGTTGCTTGACCAATTCTCGTCGTTTCTTTGCCCTGTACCCTTTGAGGCTGGAGCCCTTTTTTATCTTGACCAAGACTGTCTAACCTAAACAACTCCGCCCAGTCGAAGCCACACTGCCCCTGCTACCCGGGTAGTCGCCTCCTGTGTGTAGCGGACACCTGACCTATTTAGCGGAACCCGAAACCCCATCACCCTATGGCGCAAGTCGAGGAATCTGTAGCCCACTAACATTACTAGCCAAAGACACTACACTGAGACCATGGGTCAGAAAGGTTTAGCATACGGCAGCCGGTACTTCTTCTTTAAAGACATACTAAGTTCTACTCACCAGAGTAAATTTACCCCGTTCAATATATTTTGTCAAAGACAAAAATTCTTGACGGATCCAGATATAGACTCAGAGACTCCATACAAAGAAATATGGTGATCGTTCAGGTATGAATGTGTACAAGGCTCACACATAAACAGATTCCAATATATAAACTTCCACTTGATAAAGGGATTTTACCTCTTTTTTTATCAAAACAGACCTTACACCGTATTTTTTGTGTGTAGTTACTCATATAGATATTCTTACTACACTACTGTTAAGCACCAGGTGTAGGTTATATGTCATGCAGTTTCATGTCCCACTCCACAGCGGACCGTAAGAAAAATCTCTATATAGTTCCGTACGCCATCTAATCTCTCGTATCTAGTCCTCTTTTTTGCTACTTCGTGAGATATGGAAAGTGGGGGAACAATTAAGGAGGTACGGAAAGTAATAGAACCGCTTCACAATGAATATTAAATATTGTTTTCTTGTAGTTTGCTTTGTTGTTTTCATGAAAAGTACTTCATTCCCCGTTCGAAGATCATATAAGTTACACAGTCATTACAGTTACATACTTCAGTGTGACTTAGTTTGTAGATTACAAACGTTGCAAAACTATATAATCGGCATGCAATTTCAGTAGTATGCTGCTATATATGCTTCTGAAATTGTATGACGATTACATAGCTTTCCAACGTGATCTGCATCTCCTTAAATTCCCACCTTTTTGCATCAATCGCGAATCGTAACAAACACGCCACAATTATCTAGCACCGAACTCAATTAATATTACCAGTTTTTGATACGTTCGCAGCTTAGTGTTAGATGCTGTTCTGCTCAAAACTTACAAGTTATTTAGGTATAGTTGACTGCACACTTACTCTACACTTAGTGTTTTCTGAACGGCAAATACCACCATCGGTTTAGATTCCTCTAGTTCCATTCCTGCTTAACATTTTTCGTTTTTGTCTTTCCACCTTATCTGGAGCCTGTTCGGTCTCTTGATGGAATCGATTGTTATCGTGGAATATTACTAGGCATTTGCTTTTCGCATCTTCATTAGATGTTCTACTCACCTAGTCGCAGTTGTGTCATCTTACTCACAGTGCTCTGTATTAAGTGCCAATCTATTAATTTCTTGCCTTTCAGTGTCTTGTGACGTCCACCTAGACCAAGAAGAAAAAAAGTAGTTGAGTGGTTCGCAGTCTGCCTTTAGCCGCGGAGCAGCTCGGACTTGTTTACGTCCCGGCTGCGAACGTTCGTGGAAGAAGCGGTGTTTACACCGTCGTCACTCGCGTGTGTTACTATTTGAATCGAACGCAATGGCACACAATTTCCGAAAAACCACGATACAGTTCACGTTCTGTAACGAGTATGCAAGACCAAAGGCCTTCGAAATCGAACGTTTCTTGAGGGACGAAGTCCATTTTAATTACATGGAGATTATTGGAATTCATTTATTAATCGTGAGCAGCACTCTTTACGTAAAGATGATTGACGACGGAGCATGCAATAGGATCATTGAAGCCACCAAACGGGGATTCCAGTTCCGACACTCCGATGGTCATATTGGCGAAGTTTTAGTCGTTCATTCGGGCCTGGGCGTGCGTACGATTCGAGTCTTCGAGCTGCCTTTCGAGGTACCCGAATCATTGGTCACTGAATCACTCCAGCCATATGGCAGAGTTATTAGTCATACGGCCGAACGTTGGGAAAGTTTTAGCACGTATCCAGTGCTCAATGGTGTCCGACAGGTGCGAATTGCCCTTACGAAACATGTGCCATCGTACATAAACATCGGCGGTTTTAGAGCTATTGTCATCTATGATGGACAGCCCCGGACATGCTCCGGGTGTGGTGGTGAAGGACATCTTCGATCTGCGTGTATGCAGAGGAGACTCGTGCAACTCCCCAGCAGAGACTTCCAGAATCCGACTACACCAACGTCACTGCCGATGACTTACGTGACGGCGATTCGCGGGGAGGTGACGCCGAGGTCGGAGCGCACTATCGAACCGACGCCGCAGTTGATTCAGGCGCCTTCGGACCCCACTGAAGAAGGAATGGCTCCGACCAACCGCCAATCTCAGACACTACAGGTGATGCAGAAAGAGGATGACAGCATCACAATAGGCCTGGAAGCTGAAGTAGAGCGGCCCCAGGGTGTTGTGGCGGCGGCGAGTACGCAGGAGATGCAAGATTCGCCAACACCAGAGGCCGAGGTTAGGGCCCGCAAACAACGCTCGCCAAAGCGCCGCAAGAAGCGCCGACTAAACTCTGCGGAGACTCTCCCTTCTCTTCTTGGGGGCCCAGATGAGTCTAACACTATGGACCTGTCTGACTTGGAACCACAAGCTTCGGATGTCGCAGACCATATGAATTCGGACAGTGAAAAGGTGTAATGTCGTACAGACGACGCATCCGCTCAGGGGCCTGATACCCCTTCTGCGGCGGAGTCTAAAGCTGCGAAAGAACAACAGATGTCTCACACCAATGCCGCACAGGAAAATTTGGAGCACCCCAATAATATCAGCTGGTATGAGCAGGACGACGAAATCACCGATGCGGACCATTCTATTGGTGGGGACTTGCATCCGTCCGCATCTCAAGAAACCTAATGCCGCAGGGATACGTCCGTCGGCCGACCCTCTGCGGATGTGCAAAGGGACTATCGATACGGTGAAACTTTGTCATTTTAACATCATGTGGAGATGACAGCTACTCGACCCCAGGCATACAGAATAGGGACAGTGAATGTAAATACCATTAGGTCGCCCGTGAAACAGCAGTTGTTTAGGGACATGATATACGCGCCGGATGTGGATATACTGATGGTGCAGGAAATTTACATTACTGAGTTCCAGGAAGTACATGGATACATGTCCTACACCTCGCCGCACTCTAACAACGACAGTGGAACGGCGATATTGGTACGGGACGGGATTCCGGTTCGCGACCTTGCTTATCTACCTTCGGCACGAGGACTGGCGATAACTGTTAATGGAATTCACATTCTCAATGTTTATGCCCCTTCCGGCACAGACAACAGACGGGCGCGTGCGAGATATTATTCGGAAGAGATTGTGCCCTTATTTACCGGCAGATACGATCATTTCATTATGGGTGGTGACTTCAATTGTGTTTTAGCCCCAAAATACCAGACTCCACATTACAATACCCCTTGCCCGCATCACGTGGTCGTGCGGTAGCGTTCTCGCTTCCCACGCCCGGGTTCCCGGGTTCGATTCCCGGCGGGGTCAGGGATTTTCTCTGCCTCGTGATGGCTGGGTGTTGTGTGATGTCCTTAGGTTAGTTAGGTTTAAGTAGTTCTAAGTTCTAGGGGACTGATGACCTAAGATGTTAAGTCCCATAGTGCTCAGAGCCATTTGAACCATTTTGAACCAAGACGAAGGACTCCACCAAAGATCCTATTTGGCTGATTTCACGTAATGAAATATTATATTAAAAACTGTACATAGATAAGGGAGAGAAAGAGAGAGAGAGCGAATGAAAATAGAGATAATACTAATAATCCCCCATTAGTCTAATTTTTCGCCTGTCTTATTACGGATCAGCCAAGAGGCCTTACTTTACTGTATAGATTTATGTGTGAAGGTGAAGGTATCTTAAAGGCTACAGATACACGTCTACACAGACAAGACATTACACAGAGATAGCGGCTAGCTGCATTCATAATCTGTTCTTAGATAAAGAGACGGCAACTTATTATCCGAACAATTGAAAAAGGTTAAACTGTCTTGCACTTTTTTAATCCGAGCACTTCGTTCTTGCTCATCCACTATTATTGTTCCTTCTTGGTTTTCATGCATATCGTAAATTACTCGTCTTTCTCTATAGCTTGCTCCTATGTTTCTCAGAATCCCTAACATCTTGCACCATTTTACAGTGTCGAAAGCTGATTTTAGAATCACGTTAGAGAATGTGCACTAGAAATCGCCAGGATCAGTTTCTGGCGTTTTCTGCTATTTTTGTTCTTGTCAGACATGAAACTGTGTTCCGAGCAGCGTATGTAATTCTTGGGAATTCTGCATTGTTAGGTGCCGTTTAACATATAAAAACTATTTGGAGGACATTGTTAATACTTCAGATACAGAATTTTATGGAGAATAAAACTCAGTGCATTTTTAAAACTATTTATGTAACGTGTGGATGGTGATGACATACTTCGTCAGTCGTGCACCATCTTGTACCTTGAATCGAAGGAAGGACTACTATCACAGAACCCCTGCTCTTTGCAAATGAGCTGAATTTCTTTAATGTCTTAACAATTATCCCTGTTTGAAAATGAACATTTATGTTAGTAGCGAAATTCCTTGTATTTCAGAATGTTTATAACCTGTAACAGGTTTTGGAAAATACTTCTTCTTCATTTGATTTCACTTAGAGATTATTGGTGTGTAAAGGATTAGTAATGTAACAGATTATTTAACACAATATTGAAAAACATTTAGCTAAAGCAACACTCTTAGTCTGAACAGAATATTTGTTCCTAGGTATAAGAGCGTGCTGTTTCTTGGAACGGTTTCTCACATGTGGAAGAACGTAACTTTTCCGGAATAATATTTGTTATTTAAGATCAAGACTTCATCACACATAAAGTGTATGTTACCATTCTAAAATGCGATAGTAAAATATACTAACCTTTTATTTTACACCTGGGTAGAGGCGAAAGATTGAAAAATATTCCAAGGCTGAGTGAGAAGGTGTCAGTAAAACAGACAGCTTTCGGTACAGCGCGGCAGTTCCCATGTGTGGTCGCTCGAGGTCGCTTTTAGAGGGCCCCTGTGTCCCGTGAGCCCATATATAGCTCTGCGGCAGGGACGACAGCGACAATCTATTTTTAATATTTTTTTGCTCTCGAGGCTGTAAGCAGTCAGCGCTCCATTGCCCTTTTTTGTGGGCGCTAAGCTGGAAGCGAACTCACTTGTGATTAGTTTCCGAAGGGAGCGCCGGCCGTTTCCAGGAATTCAATTAAACGTGCAGCCTGTCCCCAACTGGGTCCGAGGCCGACTGTCACAGAGGCTGACCTCGGCGCCCCTGCACGACACAGATTTTTTCTAGGGGCAACATTGCTGCTCCTGCAGTGCCAGACTCATCTCTTTAAATGAATGAAAACAGAGATATGACATTCGTAGCTGTCGGACATTGACGTCCGCAGAAATTTATCAACGAGAGGGAAAGTATACGACGTTGCCATTTTCGATATAGCTGATTTTGTCAATATGAGAAAATGTCATAGTTCAGAGTTAAATTCGACAGAAACTCCACAAAGCGTACTGTACATCAAGCAGGTCTAAAGGATGCGCATACCTCATTGGTACAGGGGGTTTCAAAAATGACCCGTATATTTGAAACGGCAATAAAAACTAAACGAGCAGCGATAGAAATACACCGTTTGTTGCAATATGCTTGGGACAACAGTACATTTTCAGGCAGACAAACATTCGAAATTACAGTAGTTACAATTTTCAACAACAGATGGCGCTGCGGTCTGGGAAACACTATAGTACGATATTTTCCACATATCCACCATGCGTAGCAATAATATGGCGTAGTCTCTGAATGAAATTACCCGAAACCTTTGACAACGTGTCTGGCGGAATGGCTTCACATGCAGATGAGATGTACTGCTTCAACTGTTCAATTGTTTCTGGATTCTGGCGGTACACCTGGTCTTTCAAGTGTCCCCACAGAAAGAAGTCACAGGGGTTCATGTCTGGCGAATAGGGAGGCCAATCCACGCCGCCTCCTGTATGTTTCGGATAGCCCAAAGCAATCACACGATCATCGAAATATTCATTCAGGAATTTAAAGACGTCGGCCGTGCGATGTGGCCGGGCACCATCTTGCATAAACCACGAGGTGTTCGCAGTGTCGTCTAAGGCAGTTTGTACCGCCACAAATTCACGAAGAATGTCCAGATAGCGTGATGCAGTAATCGTTTCGGATCTGAAAAATGGGCCAATGATTCCTTTGGAAGAAATGACGGCCCAGACCAGCACTTTTTGAGGATGCAGGGACGATGGGACTGCAACATGGGGCTTTTCGGTTCCCTATATGCGCCAGTTCTGTTTATTGACGAAGCCGTCCAGGTAAAAATAAGCTTCGTCAGTAAACCAAATGCTGCCCACATGCATATCGCCGTCATCAATCCTGTGCACTATATCGTTAGTGAATGCCTCTCGTGCAGCAATGGTAGCGGCACTGAGGGGTTACCGCGTTTGAATTTTGTATGGATAGAGGTGTAAACTCTGGCGCATGAGACGATACGTGGACGTTGGCGTCATTTGGACCGCAGCGGCAACATGGCGAACGGAAATCCGAGGCCGCTGTTGGATCACCTGCTGCACTAGCTGCGCGTTGCCCTCTGTGGTTGCCGTACGTGGTCGCCCTACCTTTCCAGCACGTTCATCCGTCACGTTCCCAGTCCGTTGAAATTTTTCAAACAGATCCTTTATTGTATCGCTTTTTGGTCCTTTGGTTACATTGAACCTCCATTGAAAACTTCGTCTTGTTGCAACAACACTGTGTTCTAGGCGATGGAATTCCAACACCAGAAAAATCCTCTGTTCTAAGGAATAAACCATGTTGTCTACAGCACACTTGCACGTTGTGAACAGCACACGCTTACAGCAGAAAGACGACGTACAGAATGGCGCACCCACAGACTGCGTTGTCTTCTATATCTTTCACATCACTTGCAGCGCCATCTGTTGTTGAAAATTGTAACTACTGAATCTCAATATAGACAAGTGTAATGTGCTGCGAATACATAGAAAGAAAGATCTTTTATCATTTAGCTACAATATAGTAGGTCAGCAACTGGAAGCAGTTAATTCCATAAATTATCTGGGAGTAGGCATTAGGAGTGATTTAAAATGGAATGACCATATAAAATTAATCGTCGGTAAAGCATAAGCCAGACTCAGATTCACTGGAAGTCTCCTAAGGAAATGCAGTCCGAAAACAAAGGAAGTAGGTTACAATACACTTGTTCGCCCACTGCTTGAATACTGCTTACCGGTGTGGGATCCGTAACAGATAGGGTTCATAGAAGAGATAGAGAAGATCCTATGGAGAGTAGCGCGCTTCTTTACAGGATCCTTTAGTAATCACGAAAGCGTTACGGAGATGATAGATAAACTGCAGTGGAAGACTGCAAGAGAGACGCTCAGTAGCTCGGTGCGGGCTTTTGTTGAAGTTTCGAGAACATACCTTCACCGAGGAGTCAAGCAGTATATTGCTCCCTCCTACGTATATCTCGCTAAGAGACCATGAGGATAAAATAAGAGAGATTAGAGCCCACACAGAGGCATACCGACAATCTTTCTTTCGACGAACAATACGAGACTGGAATAGAAGGGAGGCTCGATAGACGTACTCAAGGTACCCTACGCCACACACCGTGGACGTAGATGTAGCTGTAGACGTGGATATGAGTGTCACCTCTTTCATTTAACCATCTGAAATTATACCATCATATTATTAATTACAGTATATCCGACTGCTTAGGAAATGAAGCCAGAAAATATTCACAAAATTAATAATTTTAAATAGAAATTAATCATAAAATACTTTTGGTTTCAACAAAAGTAACCAGCAAAATTATCACTGAGTAATATTCCTCATAATAGATAAATAAACTTTAAAAACGCTTATTTCTACTTTAATGCAGTAGCATCACTTAATTTTCTTACAAATTGTTTATCTGATCATTTTAATGGATTTAATTCGAAAGTTTAATACCTCACATTTTATGAGTTGACTGACGTAATCAAAGTATAATTAAAAGTGTCTTGAAGGTTACAGTTATGGGTAGCTGAAGTAAGGTGTAACTCGAGCCAGCATGCAGCGAGATGAATATGGAACACCTCTCAAAACAACTTCAAACTTTCTGAAACAACCAGCGCTTAACAGCCTGACACTGAAACCAGTTGCCCCTTTTCTGCACAGTTTGCAACATTAGAATGGAGCCATGCGCACTGGACTGCTGAATTCATTAGTCTATGCGTCTTGCTTTGTGTTGCTCCATACAGTTTTTGAGAACGTCTCAATTTGTGGGGCGAAAATCTTTTCGATCCTGGAATTTCACACATTTTTTGCTCTCTTCTATCGGAGAAAATAGTGTTGTCTCTTTTCGATTGATGATTTTAGATTCACATGTGAAGCACAGAGGATCGCATCTACGTTATAGCGAGATCATTTTCTTCTATTTCTTAGGAGTCCACTACAACAGCTCTGCCACTGTAAAACTGCATGAGGTCTCAGGAAACCTTTTTTCTTCATCGTCATCCTTCTGAATGGTCTGACGCGGCCCGCCACCAATTCCTTACGTGTGCCAGCCTCTTCATTACTGAGTAGCATTTACTACCTACATCCTCAGTTATCTCCTGGATGTATTCCAGTCTCTGCCATCCACTACAGTTTTTATTCTCTACAGCTTCCTGTAGTAGCATGGAAGTTATTCCCTGAAATCTTAACCGTTGTCGTATCATCCTGTTTCGTCTTCTTGTCAATTTTTTCCACATATCCCTTTCCTCGCGAAGAATCTCCTCATTCCATATCTTCTCAGTCGACTTAAACTTCAGCCTTCGACTGTAGCACCACGTCTCAAATGCTTCGATTCTCTTCTGTTCTGGTTTCTTTACAGTCCACCTTTCACTACCATACAATGCAGTGTTCCAAATGTAAATTCTCAGACATTCCTTCTCTGAATATTAGACATCCTCAGTTTACTTGTCGCTTCAAATGAGTCTAAAATCTCAAAATACTGACGAAATCATTGATCGTCTTCGACCGGAAATTTTACCGTAGCTGATGGCCATTTGTACCTAGCTTTTAGACGGGTAGTGACTGGTCTATGTATGTCATCGTTACGTCATGCTACCAGAGATTTTGTCCATGTCTGCACTAGTGGTGCCAGCTCCTTAATGGTAACGTAAGAAATTCAGGGCATTTCTCTGTATCCTCTCGGAACCGAGAGCTCGCTTCATAGAGCCGCTGTCATAGTCGAAGATGTTGTGACAAGACGAACTACTGTTGTGACAAAACGGTGCAGCACGAGGAGGACGAGTCTATGCGGAAACTGGGGAAAGATGTTGAAAAGGTTGAAGCTGTGGTGAGAACAGACACAAGAATCGACGCGCTAGTGTGTTGAAATAGACATCTCTGAAGTTTGATAAGGGCTGTAAGAGAAAGGAACGAAGATTAGGTGGGCAATCTATCCTGGAAGTGTTATGTAAACCCTCACATACGACAAAACTCCAAGACACAGCTAAAACCACCACGTGCCAAGAAAAAAAATGCATAACATTCCATAAACAGCCTGACAGTCGTCAAAATCTAGGTTAATTAGTCACGGCTGAAGCGTCAATATTTCCCTTCGAACTCGGCGCTGTCAGTTCTATGGTTTATTATGCACACAAAAATACAGAAACGTGACAAAACTCTGTAACGAACAAGAGGTCTGTAACGCCGATTTAGCGAAGGGGTCAAACCCTTCATGGTGCCTATGGGTAGGAATCTAGTTTCAGAAGATCGTAAAAATATAATTTCCTCTAATACAATGGTACAGCTCCTGTCGTTTGCTGCCTCATGTGTCTTACGTTTCCGCATAATAAATTTATGTATGCATTTAGGTTTATTTGACATAACTGAATTCCTCTCCTGCGCCAACCTCTTCATCTCACAGTGGTGCTCGCACCCGACATCCTAGATCATATGTTAAATGCATTCCAGTCTATCTTTCCCTACAATTTTTACCCCATTTACTCTCTTCCAAACAACGAGAGTTATCTCCTGCTGACTTAAAATATGTCCAACCATCCCCAACCTTCTTATTGTCAGTTGTTCCGTATGTTCCTTTCTTCGGCGATTCTAATTCCTTATCTTTTCTGTTCACCCAAGTTTAAACATTATTCTAGGGCACCACAGACTCAAACGCTTCTACTTTTTTCATTTCCGGTTTCCCAAAGTCCATGATTCACTAACGTACAATACTGTGCTGCAAACGTAGGTTCCCCAAGATTTTATCCTCACATTACGTCTCTGTTTAATTCTAGGAACTTCTTTTGGTCAGGAATGTAATCTTTGCCTGTGCTAGTTTGCTTTTAATGCCTTCTTTACTTCATCTGTTATTGTGTATTTGTATTATACCTGGGACCTAGAAACGACGGAGAGGCTTCGTCGCGCCGTAGCCCTCAGTGGTTCACAACCCCACAACAGGCGACAGCAGTCCACCCACCCCACCGCCGCCCCACACTAAACCCAGGTGTTTATTGTACTGTTCGACCCTACTGGACCCCCCCCCCCTTCCCCGCCCCGGGGAACTCTCATACCAGAATACCAGACGAGTGTAGCCCCAAATGTTTGCGTGGTAGAGTAATTATGGTGTACGCGTACATGGAGACAGTGTTTGCGGAGCAATCGCCGACATAGTGTAACTGAGGCGGAATAAAGGGAACCAGCCCGCATTCACCGATGTAGATGGAAAACCGCCTGAAAAACCATCCACAGTCTACCCGGCATCCCGGACCTCGACAGTAATCCGCTGGGCGGATTCGTGCTGGTGACGGGCACGCCTTCCCGCTCTGGAAGTAGCACGTTAGATCGCGCGGCTAACCTGGCGAGCTTCGTTTGTCATACGTTATTTTGCTTCAGAGGCAGCAGATCTCCTTAAGTTCGTTTGTTTCGTGATCACCAATTTTGATGTTAAGCTTATCACTAACCTGCTTTCTGATGTGCTCCATTACCTTCGTATTCTTTGCGGTTTACCTCTACCAACAATCTATAGTCATTAGACTGTTGATTCCATTCAACGTGTTATATTATTCTATTTCACTTCATTAAGGATAGAAATGCAATCAGCAAAAATTGCCTTTAATACATTTTCATCCTAATCCAACATTTAAACCTGTCTTTCTTTTCCGTAATTAATGTACTGAGTGAAGAGTACCGGCAAAGACTCAATTCCTGTCGAGAACGAAACGCTCGGATTGAAAGTAGTGTAAGAGGGGGGACGCAGCCTTTTTGCCCTGTTGTTCAATCTGTTTACAAAGAAGTCACAACGGACCTGAATGTTAGATTGAGGAGTTGGTTTAAAATCATTGTGAAAGAATATCACCGATAAGATTCACTGGTGATGTTGCAAGGAAAAACTGCAGCACGTACTGGATGGAATGAACACTTCACTGAGCACAGAATATGGACTGACGGTAAACTGAAGAAAGACGAAGTGATGAGTAGTGGAAAAACTGGAGACCACAAATTAGACAAAGTGTAAGAAATCTGCTATCTTGGAAGGAAAATAGCGTATGAAGGACGAGGCGAGGACGTAAAACGCAGATTAGCGCAAGCATTGCTGGGCAAAGTCTCTTAGAATCGTAGGCTTTAATTTGAGAGTTTGCTTCTGGAGCAGAGCATTGTATGTAAGTGAATCTTGGACTGTTGGAAAACAGAAAAAGAAGAGAATCGAAGCGTCTAAGATGTGTTATAAAATGACGTTGAAGATTAAGTGAATTGATAAGACACATGGAGATTTTCTACGGAATCAGGGATGACAGAACTATGTTGGTTCAAATGGCTCTGAGCACTATGCGACTTAACTTCTGAGGTCATCAGTTGCCTAGATCTTAGAACTAATTAAACCTAACTAACCTAGGGACATCACACACATCCATGACCGAGGCGGGATTCGAACCTGCGACCGTAGTGGTCGCCCGGTTCCAGACTGTAGCGCCTAGAACCATACGGCCACTTCGACCGGCAACTATGTTGAAAACACTGTCAAGAAGAAGGGACAGGATGATGCAACACGTATTAAGACATCTCCGTATAACTTCCATGGCAGTAGCGGGACCTATAGGAAAGACTGGAAAATAAACAAATGATTGAAGATATTGGCTGTATATGCTATACTAAAAGGAAGAGATTGTCTCAGGAGACGAAGTCGTGGCGAGTTACATAAAACCAGTCAGAGGCCAGATGGTCCCAACACTTGTAAAATACAAATGTAATATAGACTTATGACCAGCTGACCTAGAAGCCATTGTGTATCCTGATGAATGTAGCTCTACCTCGTGCTATAGTCTCCACGAGACAGTGAAGTATTGGGAGAAGTATCCTGATTCATGGCCGCTCAGCCACCACCCTCAACTCATAAAAAGGTCTAAGAGAATAGTCCAAGACTCGAGCGATGGCATCCAGATGTGATGACTAAAACCACTTAAGGACCTCACATCCGCTAGGCGTTCCCTAATCGGCCAATTCGGAAGCTATGTGATGGCGTAATACCTTACAGGAGACACCAGACGCCGCTGGGTCGACACAAGCGAATTTACCCATGCTTATAATCAAATAGTATCGTCTGATATGGTTCGATAACACACGAATCAAGGCCGGCCGGTAGGGCCGTGCGGTTCTAGGCGCTTCAGTCTGCTCTGCCCGCATCTCGTGGTCGTGCGGTAGCGTTCTCGCTTCACACGCCCGGGTTCCCGGGTTCGATTCCCGGCGGGGTCAGGGATTTTCTCTGCCTCGTGATGGCTGGGTGTTGTGTGTTGTCCTTAGGTTAGTTAGGTTTAAGTAGTTCTAAGTTCTAGGGGACTGATGACCTTAGCTGTTAAGTCCCATAGTGCTCAACGCCTTTTTTTTTTTTGCTTCAGTCTGGAACGGCCGGCCGGTATGGCCGTGTGGTTCTAGACGCTTCAGTCTGGAACCGCGTGACCGCCACGGTCGCAGGTTCGACTCCTGCCTCGGGCATGGATGTATGTGATGTCCTTAGGTTAGTTAGGTTTAAGTAGTTCTAAGTCTGATCCATTTGAACCATTTCTGAACACGAATCAAGGATCTCCATTTATCTCAGGTAAATATACACCGTACGCCAGCTTGCCTGAGTGGTGACCTGCTAACAAGCGTCGTGGAGCGCCAAATACGGATTTCAACGTAGTTTCACTCCGCTGTGGCTAGTGCAACCATTTCTAGACCGCCAGTAACACCTCTCGCGCCATTAATTCTTTAAAGAATCGCAATTCTATGTATAAAACAGATACAAACTTCTGATTACAAATGAGTAAATATGTTAAATATTTGACGTCAAGGGTGTCAAATCTTTATGGTTGAAGACATCGCATCTCTTGAATTATAAGTCGTTCATTTATGTAATTTGTCAGATACATTCACTGGAATATGTGGATTCTCTCTGCAAGATATACTGCGAATAGACTTGGTAGTAAAGAAGTAATAAATTAACAACGAAAATGAAATAAGCGATAAGCTATTTCCTTTCATTATTCTGTGTATGCCGCCAACGAGAAAGAGTTTTAGAAAGATTTGAAGGTTTGAGTAGAGTTTACTAGAGGACGCTAAATGGTCTCATTCTCAAATACTGATGAATGAACTCTCGGTAATTTGGGTCCTTGGATTACGCTGTCTGTAGACATGTACACAGTTTCTGGCCTTAAATCTTATTGTGTCTAACTCTCAACGTAAGGTCATGCCTCTTAAGCGTAGACTATGATAGTAGTTTAAATTTTTAAATCCGGTTGATGATCATATTTAATATTGAAAATCTAATTGTTATTGTCCCTGGAAACCCGCGTCCGGGCATTCTGATTTAGGTTTTCCGTGATTTCCCTAAGTCGCTTCAGGTAAATGCAGGAATGGTTCCTACGAAAGGGCACGGCCGACTTCCTTTCCCACCCTTCTCTAGCCTGATGGGACCAATGACCTCGCTGTTTTGTCCCCTCCCCGAAAGCAACCAGCCAACCAACAGAATGTCAAATCATACGTATTTCAGCTATCTAAATTTCCAAATTGTTATTTTATTGGGCTACCAGTTTTGGCGATGTATTACGCCACCTTAGGCCCACTCACCGACGTGTAGGAAGAGTCCCACCTTTGGTCCAACCAACGCAGAAGAGCGTTCAATGACTGGAATCCGTAGATTTTTGAGACAGCGATCAGTTAAAACATCATCCGCCGAACGTCGCCTGTAACACCAGCCGGATCCAACGACGCACCACAAGCTGCACTTCGCTATCGCTCGTTCCCGGCGCCCATCTCGCACAAGTACACAACGGCCAACACCAACGCAAGACACAGGGAGCCGCAATAAGTTCCGCCAAAGCCATTCATCGGCGATACAAGAAAGCCAGCAAGCACAGGCCACATGATCAACGCATGAATAGCCCTCTAAGTGCATGCAGCCGAGTAACACACCAACTGTCCCCAAACAGAAAATAGCAAGCACCCAAGACACAGAAAGCAACACTTTCAGAACGTCGGTCGCACACCGCCACGCCCCACCTCCGGCCCGAGAGGCTACCTAACATCAATTCCTGCCTGGGCCGGTGCGCCTGTTCTTAGCTAGCCTGTGTGAAGTTACTGATGTCTCAAAAAATCTACGAATACCAGTCACTGAATGCTGGCCCCTACTTTGACTGGACCAAAGGTCGGAAGCTTACTAAGCTCGGTCAGGAGGCCTGAAGATGGCGTAATATATCGCCGAAACTGGTAGCCCAATAAAATAACAATTTGGAAATTTGGACGGCTGAAACATTCTTTCTTGAGCAGCCAAGGTGGTTCAAATGGCTCTGAGTACTATGGGACTTAACATCTATGGTCATCAGTCCCCTAGAACTTTGAACTACTTAAACCTAACTAACCTAAGAACATCACACAAGACCCAGTCATCACGAGGCAGAGAAAATCCCTGACCCCGCCGGGAATCGAACCCGGGAATCCGGGCGTGGGAAGCGAGAACGCTACCGCACGACCACGAGCTGCGGACGCTGCCAAGGTGCCGCAATCATCTGTGAGAAGATGGACGTACAAAGAATTTAGTGAGAAATCGTTCCTGGATGCTATGTCTGTTCGCCAGTCCTTATTGGTGAGCACTGTATTCATGAGTGATTTGCTGTGCTGGCCCTATGTGCGGCTGCCACCGTGGGAGGTTCGAATCCACCCTCGGGCAGGGTGTGTGTGTGTATGTGTGTTGTCCTTACCGTAAATTAGTTTAAGTTAGATTAAGTAGTTTGTAAGCCTAGGGACCGATGACCTCAGCAGTTTGGTCCCATAGGAACTTATCACCATCACAAGCAACGGTGGAGATTTATCATACTGTTGCCGACTTTATAGGCATCAGTTATTTTAAAGTAAGACCGGAGGTGAAGTACTATGTTGGTAAACACTGTGCAAGCTAAAAGAATACTTGCAAACGGACAACAGAGTTTTCGTTTCGCGTCCGCAACCGTTTGGTGCACGTCGGGTGCGCGACTTTACGAGCGACCGGCTGACCAGTCAGCGCGAGTTTACTCTACCGGCAGTCATGGCTGCGGTCCCAGGCGGGCCGCGTGGGCTCGGTGCACGCCTCTGTGTGTGTGTGTGTGTGTGTGTGTGTGTGTGTGTGTGTGAGTGAGTGTTCGGTGCGCTTTAAATGTGCAAAGCGACATGGACGTTTCAGTCTTGTACCTTTAGTGCGAATACTGGTATTACACATCCGCTGACAGCCAACGCATTTCAACCCGTAATTCGTTACGTGAAGACCATAAAGCATTCAGGTTTGAGAAATAACACTGTTTATTCTATTTAAAGCTCTATACTGCATTGTGTAGAATAAAAAAACTGTAAAATTTTACTATAATATAGGTAGAAATCTGACCTGATCAACATTAGCGTTTATTCAATCACTAGAGCAATGAGACTCCTTTTGCAAATGAATTAGACGCTTCACAAGTCAAAATATATTCCCACTCCGGAATATAAGAGGGCATGATTTTCCTGACTGGTTACTATTCTCTGTCTTCCCTTTTATATCGTGTGATACATGGGACTTACGAAAAGCAGGAAAGGTGTGGACGGGGCCTAATCAGTTACCGTTGGTTTCACAGACAACACAACACTTTATTTAAAAAAAAACTCTCAATAATGATATTTAAAAAGATTTTACTACACAGGCGGCTGAAAGCCTTATTAGAAGAATTGTAAGTTATTGTCGGCTGAAGCCCACAAGCAATGTTACACACAAACGACAGCTGAAGTCCTGATTAAGAAGGTTCAAAATTACTCGTCAGCCGAAGGCCAGAAGCAATTTCAAAATACTCAAAGCTGAAGGCCTGAATTACAAATAAGAAAGGCAGTTGCATGTTAAAATACTAAAATGTTTTTAAAACAATCTTGACTTGCTATAATGACGGGTGCAGGACTTATTAAGAGAAAATTGAAAATAATTTGTCTGCTGAAGGCGGAAACCAGTGTTACAAACAATTAACGGCTGAAGGCTGGAATTACAAGTGGGAAAGGCAATAACATGTTAAAACATTACGGTAAATTTTAAACAATTATGACAAATTGTCCAAATAAGACGGAGTGATCAACACAGAATGCTCCCTGGATCGACCTTAGCAAGGTGACTAGAGCTGTGTAAGCAGTGAGACAGGCAGCCAAGAGTTGTACTCACGTAACAGGATGGCAATTCACACAAGGGGTAGCTCAAGCGCCGACCGACCGACTAACCAATCCGCCTAACGTCAATTCACCGGTACAACGATTGAATGTTTTTAGGCAAGGGCGAAGAGACGGACAGCAGCACGTCTTCAGAAACACACCCAAGGCCGAAGGAAACACACCCAAGGCCGAAGGAAACACTAGAACCAAGGTAGCGAGACCTCAAGCAGTGGAGGTTTCAGTACTGGACACTGTTTACTCAACTTCATGGTCCTGGGTTCGGTCGTCGGCTACAGCCCCTCGGTCCGACAGTGCCTGCACACCACCAGCAGTCCCGGTCTGCCCTAGCGCTGAAGACCTCCTCGCTGCTCATGTCCGAAGCTGAACTGATGTCCGTTCGCCACTTCCTCCAAATCCATTACGCAAACAGCATTAAAATAACTGTTCATTCAAAACCACAAGATACACACGGATCCGGGAAAACAATTCCACCAACAGCTCACAATACTAAAACCAGTCACTGTTCAAAATGTCTCTGAGCACTGTGGTACTTCTAACAAGGAAACCTCCCCATCGCACCCCCCTCAGTTTTAGTTATAAGTTGGCACAGTGGATACGTCTTGAAAAACTGAACAGAGATCAATCGAGAAAACAGAAGAAGTTGTGTGGAACTATGAAAAAAATAAGCAAAATATACAAACTGAGTAGTCCATGCACAAGATGGGCGACATCAAGGAGAGTTTAAGCGCAGGAGCGCCGTGGTCCCGTGGTTAGCGTGAGCAGCTGCGGAAGGTGAGGTCCTTGGTTCAAGTCTTCCCTCGAGTGAAAAGTTTACTTTCTTTATTTTCGCAAAGTTGTGATCTGTCCGTTCGTTCATTGACGTCTCTGTTCACGGTAATAAGTTTAGTGTCTGTGTTTTACGACCGCACCGCAAAACCGTGCGATTAGTAGACGAAAGGACGTGCCTCTCCAATGGGAACTGAAAACATTTGATCGCAAGGTCATAGGTCGACCGATTCCTCCACAGGAAAACACGTCTGATATATTGTATACGACACTGGTGACGGCATGTGCGTCACATGACAGGAATATGTTGTCGACCCATCTAACTTGTAATCTTGGCGAATGGGTAAAAAGATTCTTCTACCATGCCCGATTTATGTTTTCTTGTGAAGTGGTGGTTAGTAATTAACGTCCCGTCGACAACGAGGTCATTAGAGACGGAGCGCAAGCTCGGGTTAGGGAAGGATTGGGATGGAAATCGGCCGTGCCCTTTCAAAGGAACCATCCCGGCATTTGCCTGAAACGATTTAGGGAAATCACGGAAAACCTAAATCAGGATGGCCGGAGACGGGATTGAACCGTCGTCCTCCCGAATGCGAGTCCAGTGTGCTAACCACTGCGCCACCTCGCTCGGTTTTCTTGTGAATGTGATAATCACTCCCAAAAAAATGATGAAAACATAAGAGTTTGTCACATAAACTGCAACAAATGAATGCAACAGTTTCACAGTCGCACAGTTTTCCCTGTGTTCTGTCAAAACGTATGTTTTTAACGTTTTCAAATTTTTCCGTGCGTAGACCGTCAAATCCTGCATATGTCCAAGCAAATCTGAACATGTTCTGGAATTTTGGAGAGCGAAGTTGATTATGTGTGAGTGCCTGAACTGTGATAATTGTCTCAAAATAAAAAATTGAACTTTTCACTCGAGGGAAGACTTGAACCAAGGACCTCTCGTTTCGCAGCTGCTCACCCTAACCACGGGACTACGGCGCTCCTGGGCTCAGAACTTCCTGTGATGTTGCTTATCTTTCACATGGACTGCTCAGTTTGTATATTTTGCTTATTTTTTTCATAGTTCCACACAACTTCTTCCTGTTTTTTCGATTGATCTGTGTTCAGTTTTTCAAGGCCTATCCACTGTGCCAACTTATAACTAAATCTGAGGGGGGTGCGATGGGGAGGTTCCCTTGTAAGGTCATCAGTCCCCTTAAACCGAACTAACCTAAGGACATCACACACATCCATGCCCGAGGCAGTATTCGAACCTGCGGCCGTAGCGGACGCGCGGTTCCAGACTGTAGCGCCTAGAACCGCTCGGCCACCTCAGCCGGCCCAGTCACTGTGAATCAACACGGACGAATTATAAGTCGGCACAAACACAGAGAAGGCAGAAGCGGTCGGAAGACCAAATGCACGTCGTCCGCTGCGACGAACGACCGAACGACCAACCAACGGTCGTCTCCACTCAAGTCAGGCACGGGAAAGATCCCAGTATAAATCGTCGAGTGACAGCTTATTGCCATGGTGTCACGTCGATGGGCGGACACACACAAACAAGTGAAAGTAGCACTACTCGAATATCGTGGTCCATTCAACTAAAACACGCTGAACCCGGTCCTTGACGTGGTCGTGCACTCTCGCCATCACACCCTTCCGTTGAAAAGTGCATGTGTCTCGCCAGTGGTCGGGCGAGTACTGGCTGTCCGGTCCTCACTGCTGCTCCGTCCCAACTCCCCTAGCTCGACACACGACGACTCGGAAATACTAGAGGCCGCTCCAAAGATGTACCACAGTACGCGCTATCGAAAAGCGCTGCTGCTGCCCCTCACGGACAGACAAGGTGTGCAAACATAGTGGCGCCCGTGAACACACTAAGAAAATGAGACCCCACTATCGCTATTACAAGATGCGAAGCTATGAACGGCATCAACGCGCACATCGTGCATAGAGGTTTATCCCAGTCACTGATACACGCGCCGCAAACCAACTTAAGGCTGCAATATGCTGGTATCTCTCCCTTATTTCGCCAAATTTTTAAGTAAATAAATGAATGAAATTGTCTATGGCTAGAGATCTCGCAACACCACTTGTAGGGATGTTCGTTCATAAATCTGATGCATTTAATTATATAACTCCTTATATTTACTGATTTCTCAACTTGTATAAAGGTATATCATATTTATTTAAACTAGGGCAAGTAGTTACTCAGCCGAACACCAAACACTGTCGCAGAAAGTTGGCAGTTGTTTCCAGTAAACAGAACACAGCATGTCAATCTCAACGCAGGGAAGTCTTCAGACGTAAAGGTAGCCTCTGGGGTACCCCAAGCGAGTGTTACAGAACTATTACTTTCTTCAATATACAGGGTGCTTTCGTAAGAGCGTGAAAAAATTTAACAGTACATAGAGGATGCACCACTGAATCATCTGAGGTAGGGAAGCTGAGGTCGGAGCACCCAGCTTAAAGAGATAACAGGAATAAAATCACATTACTGTGTACTTTTTGATTTACATTCGCTACATTTAACAAATACCATCAGTGACAAAATGAAGGTACCATATGTATTGTATCTTACAAAACGTGCCGAAAGTGACGGCCGTCAACCTCAATGCAAGCATGACATCACCGAACAAGATTCTGACGCAGCCTGACAAATATTCTTAGTGTGTTTCGAATCAAATCAGGGCTGCAATTCTGGCAACTAATTCCATTTGCGTATCCACTGGGGTCTCATACGGAAGTGACTGTAGATATCCCCCTAGGGAATAATGCAGTGGATTCAGATTAGGTGACCTCGCAAGCCGTGGAATAGGACCACCCCTTTCGCATCTAGCGACCAGAAAATATAGCATTGAGATGGTTGCGGACACTTAAGTGAGGCGGTGCACCGTCATGTTGTATCCACATCCTCTCACGAACAGCGTAAATACAACACAGCCTCTTGATGGACAAGAAAAGTAAACAAAACCTGCATCATGACCTGCTAGTAATCAGGCTCGTCCTCCATGTTTCCTCACAGGAAATATAGAATGTACATGTAAATAAACATCACAGTACGTGTAAACTTGTACACATGTTAGTTGTAAATAAGCGGGAAAACAGTAATACTAGACAAAGCGGTAGACACGTTTACTTCCATATCTCCGTAAGCTGGCTCCACCGACCCCAGGTTCCCTACCTCAAACTGTTCACTGGAGCATTCTCTATGTCCTGTTACATTTTTGCACGCTCTTACAAAAACACCCTGTATATACACGAATTAGCAAATAATGTCGGAAATTCCACGAGGATTTTCGCGGATGTTGCAGAGAAGTAGCAACGCTAGAAAACTCTAGGGAAATGCAGGAAGACTTGCTGAGGATCGACGCTTGGTGCAGGGGGTGGCAGCTGGCCCCCAACATCAACAGATAAAACACATTGCGTATTTAAAGATAGAAAGTCACGTTTTTTGTATGATTCCGGGATTGCAGAAGTCACTGGAAACAGTTACTCCCATGAAATTTTAGGCGTATGTGAACGCAGCGATTGGAAGTGGAACGACTTCACAGAATTAACTGCGGGTAAGGCAGATGCCAGACTGAGATTGATTGGAAGAATTCTCAGGAAAGGTAGCCTGTCGAAAAAAGGGGTAGCTTACGAAACCCTAGTTGCTTAGTGCTTGGCAGTCTGGAATCCGTACAAGATGAAACTGAGACAAGAAGATAGGGTTTAACCTCCTGTCAACATGGAGGTCATTACAGACTTCATGTAGGAAATAGTGAAGATCCAAATAAGAGCAGTAGGTTTCGTTACAGGTTCATTTAATGAGCGGGAAGGCTTTACAGAGATGTTGAGCCAAATCCAGTGACAGACCCTGCAAGAGAGGCAGTCTACATCACTTTCTTGTTTATAGTTGAATTTCCGACAGCATACCTTCTTGGAAGAGTCAGCATACATATTGCTTCCTCCTACGTACTCGTATATTCGCGAAAAAGCCAAAAAGATAAAACTGGGGAGATTCGAGCCCACATGGAGGCGTATCTGGCGTTGGCCAGGGTGGTTTTCTAGATTTGATTCTGCAGGTAGGTGTATTCTGTAGCTGACTGTATGGAAATGAGTTCTGGTGAGTGAAACACTTTTAGAACTCTCTTATTGCTGCAGCTTCTCGTCTTATTGATGGAAGTGCTATATTACATAACACAGGATACCATGGAAGTGGCACGCCCGGGTTCCCGGGTTCGATTCCCGTCGGGGTCAGGGATTTTCTCTGCCTCGTGATGACTGGGTGTTGTGTGCTGTCCTTAGGTTAGTTAGGTTTAAGTAGTTCTAAGTTCTAGGGGACTGATGAACATAGATGTTAAGTCCCATAGTGCTCAGAGCCATTTGAACCAACCATGGAAGTGGTGTAGATTTAGTAGTGCCACTGATTATTCTCACTGTTTGCTGTAGTTTGAAGTCCAGTATGTGTACGTGTACACTATTTTTCCGCACTGGAGCACACTATTACGCAAATGTAGCAGTACGAAGAGTATCTACATTTGCACTCCATCCTGATCCAGACAATGCTTTCAGTCACTGAAGTCTACACCGCCAAAGATCTCTTATCTCCACCTTCAATTGGGTGTACCTTCCTAAGAATATGTCTAATTAGCCAAGCTGTGATGCTAAAACTTTTCATCATCAATGTCCGCAGTTAAAGTGTTGCTGGAGGAAATTTTAGTTACTACTACTGTTTGGTTGTCGAGGACTACACTGCTGAACAGGTACAATTAACTCAGTCTCTACTCGAATGTCTTGGGCTAAATCTTTAATCACCTCGCATTGTCTCAAGGTGAATAAAATTTACCATTTATGTGGTCCTTTTCTTGAATTTGAAAATTAATCTCTGCTTGGCGGTTCCCTTGTCTCTGCCCCACCTAGGGCTGCCGTAGATAGACAGGTTACCTGACTACCTTATAATATGTCTACTTCGTCGGCTGCTCAGTGTGCAAGCACCACAGTGTCTTGCGAGTTCGTAGCGTTTTTGTTTTGCTTGTTGGTATTCCTGTTGCTGTGGGTTTATTCATCGACCGTCATTTTTTATTTGTAGTTCACTTTTTCTATTTGGAGGTGGTAAGTGGAGTTGTGGACACTAGAGAATAGAATGGCACATAGAGGAATCGGAACATTTCAGACATACTCTTCTGTTTGAGTTTAGTGAGGGGTGACAGCAGCAGAGGCAGCTAGAAACCTTTGCGCCGTGTACGGAGATAGCGCGAAGGATAGAGCGCAGCAGGAAAATGGTTTTCTCTTTTTAAATGGGATAGTTTTAACCGAAGTTACTCTCCTCGTACTAGATTAACTTCGGTGTTTGATGAAGATGGTTTAAACTCACTAATCCGCAATGGTAGACGTCATTGTACTCGAGAACTGTGATGAACCGTCGTTATTCCACTGTCGTGCGATGGGGAAGATTCAAAAGTTGGGTGTACGGGTACCGCATGCTCTAAGCCAAAACCAAAAGTTGGTGTCCATATGTTCATCTCTGCTTGCTCGTCATCACTTGATTCGTGTACAGCTTCGACCATTCTTGTCCTGTATCGTTACTGGTGAAGAGAAATGGTGTGTATATGTTAACATACGGAAAAGGAAGAAATGGTTGAGTCCTAAAACATCAGCAGCTCCCCTTAGGAAGACCTATGCGCATCCACAAAAGATAATGTTATACACATGGTGGAACAACGGCACTGTGGTGTACTGCGATTCACTTCCCCGAAGTGTAACCATCGCTGCTGTCATTTATTGACAACTGAGACGTCTTGCAGAGGCTGTCCAAGAACAAACGACCGGGAAGGCTGTGTGAGGTGGTGACACTCCACGATAACGCCCACCTGCCTTTTACTAGACTGATAAGAAACACTATGCAGGAGTTGGTTAGTGAAGTCATTCCTCACGCACTTTATCCACATGGTCTTGCGCCCTCAGACTTTCACCTTTTCCGCTCTCTCTCGAACAGCTTTCAAACATGGATCGACGAATTCTTCGCCTCAAAACCACAAGATTTCTGCAGTGGCGGAATCGAAAAGCTATCCAGCTTTGTTAGGCTGTCTAAAAAAATGAAGAAGAGTATATTATTCATGATTAAACTCTTCTGAGTATCTCTTGGGCTTATAACCTATGGAAAAACGCTGCGATCTTAAGCAACAACCAAATAGTATCCTAAACGTGTCCATTCACAAAACAGGAACAATGCTAAATTCCTTCGCTGTCGCTGTTGTGCGCCTCTGGAACAAGCTGCCCTGCTCTCTGCACACAGTTAGTTGGTCTGTTGCTTCCAATGAGAATGATAAAGCACTTCTGTCATCCTCATAACTATTCCCCAAAAACTAACGCATACGGCCAACTTTCTCTGCTTCCATTTGTAAAGCCAAAGCTCCTTTCTTTTCCCAGTTGCTGTTCGTTCTCTTTGTCTTTCTCTATGAGTCATACCAATTCCTTTAGCCTTGTACTCTTTACCTGTATGTTAACACGTTCGATTCCCTTTCCCTCTTCCGTCCCTTTCTCCCACTTCCATCGCTACTATTTGCACTAGTTTATTTGTTGTATGTTAACACGTTCGATCCCCTTCCCTCTTCCGTCCCTTTCTCCCACTTCCATCGCTACTATTTGCACTAGTTTATTTGTAATTTGCGCTGTTGTTGCACCTATTTGATAATCTAAAAATCAGCTTCACTGAATTTAAGTAATTCCTTTGGCTTATTAGTATTTGTGTTCCAAAAACGATTTACACTACTGGCCATTAAAATTGCTACACCAAGAAGAAATGCAGATGATAAACGGGTATTAATTGGACAAATATCTTATACTAGAACTGACATTTGATTACATTTTCATTCAATTTGGGTGCATAGATGCTGAGAAAAAATGGCTCTGAGCACTATGGGACTTAATATCTGTGGTCATCAGACCCCTAGAACTTAGAAATACTTAAACCTAACTAACCTAAGGACATCACACACATCCTTGCCCGAGGCAGGATTCGACCCTGCGACCTTAGTGGTCACGCGGTTCCAGACTGAAGCGCCTAGAACCGCCCGGCCACACCGGCCGGCTAGATGCTGAGAAAACAGTACCCAGAACAACCAACTCTGGCCGTAATAACGGCCTTGATACGCCTCGGCATTGAGTCAAAACAGAGCTTGGATGGCGTGTACAGGTACAGCTGCCCATGCAGCTTCAACGCCATACTACAGTTCATCAGGAGTAGTGACTGGCATATTGTGACGAGCCAGTTGCGCGGCCACCATTGGCCAGTCGTTTTCAATTGGTGAGAGATCTGGAGAATGTGCTGGTCAGGGCAGCAGTCGAACATTTTCTGTATCCAGAAAGGCCCGTACAGGACCTGCAACATGCGGTCGTGCATTATCCTGCTGAAATGTACGGTTTCGTAGGGATCTAATGAAGGGTAGAGCCATCGGTCGTAGCACATCTGAAATATAACATCCACTGTTCAAAGTGCCGTCAATGAGAACAAGAGGTGACCGAGACGTGTAACCACTGCCACCCCATACCATCACGCCGGGTGATACGCCAGTATGGCGATGAGGAATACACGCTTCCAATTTGCGTTCACCGCGATGGCGCCAAACACGGATGCGACCATTATGATGCTGTAAACAGAACCTGGATTCATCCGAATAAATGACGTTTTGCCATTCGTGCACCCAGGTTCGTCGTTGAGTACACCATCGCAGGCGCTCCTATCTGTGATGCAGCATCAAGGGTAACCGCAGCCATGGTCTCGGCGGTGATAGTCCATGCTGCTGCAAACGTCGTCGAACTGTTCGTGCAGATGGTTGTTGTCTTGCAAACGTCCCTATCGCAGGGATCGAAACGTGGCTGCACTGTCCGTTACAGCCATGCGGATAAGATGCCTGTCATCTCGACTGCTAGTGATACGAGGCCGTTGGGATCCAGCACGGCGGTCCGTGTTACCCTTCTGAACCCACCGATTCCATATTCTGCTAACAGTCATTGGATCTCGCCCAACGCGAGCAGCAATGTCGCGATACGATAAACCTCAACCGCGCTAGGCTACAATTCGACCTTTATCAAAGTCGGAAACGTGATGGTAGGCATTTCTCCTTCTTACACGAGGCATCACAACAACGTTTCACCAGACAATGCTGGTCAACTGCTGTTTGTGTATGAGAAATCGATTGGAAACTTTCCTAATGTCAGCACGTTGTAGGTGTCGCCACCAGCGCCAACCTTGTGTGAATGCTCATAAAAGCTAATCATTTGGATATCACAGCATCTTCTTCCTGTCGGTTACATTTCGCGTCTGTAGCACGTCATCTTCGTGGTGTAGGAATTTTAATGGCCAGTAGTGTACATCGCATTTTCACATGTCACTGTCGTCTTTAAAGGTCCTGTGCGCGGTTTGCCATTCCCTTACTATATAAATCTAACTTGTTTTGTCAGTGTTTTAGAATCTGTTCTGGATCGAGAACTTACCTGGGATCCTAAAAATAAAGTTGTTGTTAATAACTGGGTAGTTTAACTCCTGTCATAGCAGTCTGCTCCGTTCACTTTATGGACGGGTGTAATTTATTTTACCTTAAAATATATTCAGTAATATCCTGCTCTGTCGGCTTCACAGACATGTCCAAAGGGTTCTCTTTTATAAACTTTCGATTAATGGTTTCACTTCCTGCTTCACAGACGAGTGTAATTGGTTGTTCTTTTCAAATTTTGCGCATTATTGGTTTCACTCGTGTATGCTTTGATAAGTTTTGAACGTACTGCTGGATCTGCTTCACAGACAGGTGCAATTTGTTTCCTTTTAAAATTGTTTTGCATTTATGGATTCACTGTCTGTTTCCCGTCGGCTGTGTGTGACTGGTTATTACAGAAACAGTAGCTAAAATCTTTGTTAAATTCTTGTACATTTATCAGAATCAAGATTTGTTTTAAATTTGCTGGTCATTGTAATCAACAGTTTACGCACTGTGGCGAATTAATTTTTCTTGTTTTGATACTTGTAAGGTAGGTGCCGGCCGCGGTGGTCTCGCGGTTCTAGGCGCGCAGTCCGGAACCGTGCGACTGCTACGGTCGCAGGTTCGAATCCTGCCTCGGGCATGGATGTGTGTGATGTCCTTAGGTTAGTTAGGTTTAAGTAGTTCTAAGTTCTAGGGGACTGATGACCACAGCAGTTGAGTCCCATAGTGCTCCGAGCCATTTGAACCATTTTGTAAGGTACTCACGACTCTATGATAAATAACTATTTTATAGCTATTTTTATTTACCCTTAACACCTTCCTACTTCCAGATCCTATCTCCCTACCAGTATACTTATCATGAAATGATATAAAGTGTCTATGTGTGCATGCGTGCGCGCTCGCGGGCGGGCGCGCGAGCGCGTGTGTGTGTGTGTGTGTGCGTGTGTGTGTGTGTGTGTGTGTGTGTGTGTGTGTGTGTGTGTGTGTTATCTGTACTACAGTAATTTTTAATTTCTAATTGTAGTACAACTAGCTTATTGTAAAGTATGTAATGTGAAATATTTAGAATGATTGGTTAGGTGTAAGAGACTGCCTAATAGTCCTAGCATTTGCAGATTAAACTAGACAAAAAATAAAAACTTATGTGTTTGATAGTGGATTTTACTGTCTCCTTGCCTATCATTTTCATAATAAGCCACATAACACATGTACCACATTAAATTTGTACAATAAGCCATTGCAGCCATCTACGTAACACACCTGTTGTACAATATGCTAAATAAATAGAGGGCCCTACGTCAGTGTTTCATAATGTCGCAGGAAGATGAATGAAACTGGATCACCAAGTTTCTGTTCATACAGATTACTAGGAGTCACCAGAGGGCTCTCCATCACACACCATGACTGCTACATTCTCCAGTAAGGACTCCAACACAGACGAAAATTCTCATTTAGAACGACATCTCTAAGTTCATTTACGTATCATGACAACATTTCTGCACTTTTCACAATTCATGGCGGTGTAATACCGCAACGGTACCAGTAACAATATGAAAATCTTGGTTTGGAAACTGGATTGTTTTTATTTTATTTATGCTTCAATGGCGCGTTTCGTATTGTACAAGGCATCTTCAGATTAGCCTACGAGAAAAAATACATCCTTTCAAATGAATGGCATGACACGGATTTAGCAAAATTGGAAGAACAAGAGAAAATAAAACAAATTACTACCAAAATATGTTGTTAGGTACTTGGGATGCCGCAATACATATGTCCCTGCATGAAACCGCCGTGGTCAGCATTGAAAAAGCATTCTGCAGTGTCCTATAAGAAAAGGGTAAAATACATCGGAATATGGACGATAAAATTTTCAGAAACCAGTAAACATTTTAACACACTAAAAGTCAAAAACACACTCAAACAAAATTTAAAAATATGTAAAGAAATTTACTGATATAGAAGTTGTTTAGCACATTGGCACACGGGGAAGCGTACCTAAACCTCATTAAGGCCCCAGCAGTTAGTTACCCAAGTTACATTTTTTTGAAAAAAGGCCCCGCACGGTCTCCCATAAAACACACCACCTGGAGAACAGCCAGGAAGTATTCACAAGCAAGTAACCGGCTTAATATCACATGAAGTACATATACTGTATCTGTATATACAGGCACCAGATTATCTTGTCAGATATGTGGCGCAGTCCACATCCACTGAAACGGATCAACCCTACACAGATGAATCACGCAGTAAGTACGAATGAGCCGCAGTTACTCATGCTTCCGGCTGTGCATAAAGTGCTGGGCATACCTGGAAACCAGTCCGCAGCTCGTGGTCGTGCGGTAGCGTACTCGCTTCCCGCGCCCGGTTTCCCGGGATCGATTCCCGGCGGGGTCAGGGATTTTCTCTGCCTCGTGATGACTGGGTGTTGTGTGATGTCCTTAGGTTAGTTAGGTTTAAGTAGTTCTAAGTTCTAGGGGACTGATGACCATAGCTGTTAAGTCCCATAGTGCTCAGAGCCATACCTGGAAACCAAACAGCTTTCGCAAACCGTCACCGACAAGCGCCGTCTGCTGCGGGCCATTATACTTCTTGTGAGTATCTTAGGCCAGTACTATGTGCACAGCTGGGAGCATGAGCAACTGCGAGACTACGTATTAACTATGTGATGCGTCTATGTAGGCTTTACCCTAGTTCAGTGGATGTGGACGGCACTACAAATTTGACAACATAATCAGCTGAAGGTGACAAGCGTAAAATACATGGAGTGAAAGGCTATTTACAATTTGTACAGAAACTAGATGACAGTTATAAGAGTCGAGAGGCATGAAAGGGAAGCAGTGGTTAGGAAGGGAGTGATACAGGGTCGTAGCCTATCCCCGATGTCATTGAATCTGTATACTGAGCAAGCAGTAAAGGAAACACAAGAAAAATTTGGAGTAGGAATTAAAGTCCAGGGAGAAGAAATAAAACCTTTGACGTTTGCCGCTGACATTGTAATTCTGTCAGAGACAGCAAAGGACCTTGAAGAGCAGCTGAACGGAATGGACGGTGTCTTGAAAGAAGGATATAAGAGGAACATAAACCAAAGCAAAACGAGGATAATGGAATGTAGTCGAATTAAATGGGGTGATGCTGAGAGAATTAGATGAAGAAATAAGACACTTAAAGTAGAAGATGAATTTTACTATTTGGGCAGCAAAAAACTGAGGATAGCAAGGAAATCGTTTCTGAAAAATATAAATTTGTTAACATCGAGCACAGATGTAAGCGTCAGAAAGCCTTCTCTGAGGGTATCTGTATGGAGTGTAGCCTAGTATGGATGTGAAACATGGACGATAACAGTTTAGGCAAGACAAGAAGAGAATATAAGCTTTCGAAATGTGATATTACATAAGAATGGTAAAGGTAAGATGGGTAGATCACGTAACTAATGAGGACTAGAACTGGGAGAAGAGGACTTTTTGGCACAACTTGACTAGAAGAAGGGATCAGTTGGTATGACACATTTTGAGGCATCAATTTAGTACTGGAGGGAAGCGTGGAGGGTAAAAATCGTAGAGGGAGACCAAGAGATGAATACACTAAGCAGAAGGATGTACGTTCCAGTAGTTACTCGGAGATGAAGAGCCTTGCACAGGATAAAGTAGCATGGAAAGCTCCATCAAACCAGTCTACGGACTGAAGACAACAACATCAATAATCTTCTGCTTATTTATATAGATATACGTTCTTCTTGTGACACTAAGACGCTTATTTGTTTTTGAACGTTTCTTGACTATTCTCGCGGTAATGTGTTTTGTAAATACCGTCCTAGGTCTTTTTAAAGAAAAAATTGGCAAGGGCACTACATGTTGGGGCTTTCAGGTGTTTTATGCGCGGTTTCTCATGTATTTAACATCTTCTTCTCGTACATAGGTAAGTTGTCTTGTATACATTTTTAAATTTTGTTTGAGCGTATTTTGAGCTTTTAGTGCATCTGACTGTTTACTAGCTACTGAACATTTTATCGGCCGTATTTCGATATATTTTACTCTATATTATAGGACACCGCGCAATGTTTCTTTCAAATTCCAACCACGGCGGTTTCTTGCTGGGACAGTTGTATGCGCCGCATCCTGTAAGGTGCCTCTTACGTGAGGAAGACATTTTTACCAGTTTTTAATAAATTATTGTCTCTTATAGATGTATTCACGATAGTTAGGAAGAACTGTAGTCCGTAGCCGGACATGAGTCCGGGAGCATTTCCCACCCTGGCTGGCTAGGTGACGAAGCGATCATATGTCGCGCGTAGTGGGATGGGGCTCGGTGCTGGACCGTAGCAGCAAGCGTCAGCCTGGGAAATATACATGACGGGGAGTACCGCCATCTTGGCGCCAAAGTCACCGATTTTATTTATTTATATTTAACAATTAAAGTCATTTATGACTACATGAATACTACGAGGAGCGTCTGGATGTTTAAAACTATTTATCATAATTTTGAGTCGTTAAAATTCACACCCGTTCATTAACAAATGCATATCTTAGTAAGTACGAACTTGATCGGAAATCCACAAACTGTGACTAAACTAGTAAGAGATACGGACTGCGCGCCAAAGTCGGCAGTTGGCGTTAAGAGCTCTTCCTGTCTTGTTCGATGGTAGCCATGCTCTCGGTTACGAGTAATTTGTGACATGAGTGTTTCATTATTGATCTAATAGGAATAAAAGTGATATTAGGGCATTCTGAATGTTAATTTCGAGTAAATAGATACCCCAAAGTTGATCGACAGCAATTTCAGATAATTAGCTTCCACCGACAGAGACATCCAATGCGCCAATGAAGAATCTGCACGGGACGACATTTACGAGAGCTGCACCGCGCAGAGGTAGGAGGAAATCCGACGACACGACCCACCAAGGCGGATCAAGGAAGGTCCGACTTATACTAGCAAATTCCAGGTGGAAATGCTGACGAGTTATACTGTACGTCACATATTCCACCTTCCGAGGATTCGCGGCTAAGCTGAGTAATAACAGTATCAGTTTTGGCGACGAGGGGATCTTGCAATCCTAGGTGCGTAACAGCATATTTTGCCAGTAAGTTCTATTATTTTTTCTCACTAGTCCAGTTTTGCTAAATCCTGATCAAGCCATTTATATGTGCGGTTGCATTTTTTTTCGCAAGCCAATCTGAAGCTGCCTTGTGCAAGACGAAACGTCTCATTGGAGGTTAAATAAAATAAAAAATTCAGTCTTGCAAATCAAGTGTTTGTTCTCTCGTAAATTTCTGCAGCTTTTACCCGGGTAAAGTCGTTATCGGGAAAGCTGGCTACCGCTTGCACTGCGCCGATCGCGCCGGCTCCCCCTCTCCGGTTCTCTGATACCGAGTGGGGCGCACGGTCGTCACAGGCAACAGTTCTCATCAGGTATGTGGCGCACGCTCTCGGCGCGCTCATTAAAACCACGCCCCGGCTCTGCAGCGTTTCCACCCCCGTTTCTCACCCTCCTCTCCATCCACACACGACTGGCACCGGAGTATTTCGAGATCGCTTTCGACGTGGGAACTCTGCTCTCGTGCGAGCACTTTACGTCGTAATTAATGTGTGCCGTACCTGTAATGTGGTCGGGCCGCGCCGAAGCGATACGCCGCTCCAGCCTCCTCAATACACAGCGCTGCAGCTGGCGAATGCGCCCGTAACAATTGAACTCGCGTCTTTACCGCTTGTAAGCCCGCCCACGCTGGGGAGTTTCCATCGGCGGTAGTGTGCGAAGCGATTTCAACCTACGCACTTTTCCTTTCGCTGTTCGTTGTGCGATGGCTCCGCCTTTCTCCTGTATAGCTGCCAACGAAAGAAATGGGGACGCGTGCTAAGTTTTTGCTGTAGAGCTCCGACAACATTGACATTAAAAGGCTTTGCTAGTCTGTACAGAAACCAGATGGCAGTTATAAGAGTCAAGCGACATGAAAGGGAAGCAGTGGTTGGGAAGGGAGTGAGACAGGGTTGTAGCCTCTCCCCGATGTTATTCAATCCGTATATTGAGCAAGCAGTAAAGGAAACAAAAGAAAAATTCGGACTAGGTATTAAAATCCATGGAGAAGAAATACAAACTTTAAGGTTCGCCGATGACATTGTAATTCTGTCAGAGACAGCAAAGGACTTGGAAGAGCAGTTGAACGGAATGGACAGTGTCTTGAAAGGAGGGTATAAGATGAACATCAACAAAAGCAAAACGGGGATAATGGAATGTAGTCGAATTAAGTCGGGTGATGCTGAGGGAATTAGATTAGCAAATGAGACACTTAAAGTTGTGAAGGAGTTTTGCTATTTGGGGAGCAAAATAACTTATGATGGTCGAAGTAGAGAGGATATAAAATGTAGACTGGCAATGGCAAGGAAAGCGTTTCTGAAGAAGAGAAATTTGTTAACATCGAGTATAGATTTAAGTGTCAGGAAGTCGTTTCTGAAAGTATTTGTATGGAGTGCAGCCATGTATGGAAGTGAAACATGGACGATAAATAGTTTGGACAAGAAGAGAATAGAAGCTTCCGAAATGTGGTGTTACAGAAGAATGCTGAAGATTGGAAGGTAGATCACGTAACTAATGAGAAGGTATTGAATAGAATTGGGGAGAAGAGGAGTTTGTGGCACAACTTGACTAGAAGAAGGGATCGATTGGTAGGACCTGTTCTGAGGCATCAAGCGATCACCAGTTTAGTATTGGAGGGCAGCGTGGAGTGTAAAAATCGTAGAGGGAGACCAAGAGATGAATACACTAAGCAGATTCAGAAGGATGTAGGCTGCAGTAAGTACTTGGAGATGAAGCAGCTTGCACAGGATAGAGTAGCATGGAGGGCTGCATCAAACCAGTCTCAGGACAGAAGATCACAACAACAACAACAGTCTGTGTGGTGCTCTTCCAATTGCTTACTCACCCTTAGTGATATATGGTTAACAAAACAAAGCAGAGCAGCGAAAGCAGGCCGGTAATTTATCACGCTACTGAACGCCATTGTCGAGTTATCTTCCGTTTGGTTCGCCAGTCCTGCGTGACGCTTTCTAATTTCCGACTTTCATTTCACTGACACCCAATTTCGATAGTACAAAAAGAGGATATAGCTGATAGCGTTAGCTCATAAAGAAGTAGACTGATTGCTCGATGCAGTGAAGCGTCGACACAGAACATTGCAGCTCCTTGGAGTGTACTGCATCCAGTGTGCTGTTGCTACTTACGGTTTTCCATTCCCTTCTGCAGACAGAAATAATGCAGAGAGTAAAATGTCTTGTTTCATTTTCATTCAAGGAACACACCGTCAACAAGAGTGTTTGGGTTTAAACTACTCACGATGACGAAGTGGAAGAAGTTCAGTTATTGTGAAATACCATTCATTTTTGTAGTTGTTTCTCTAAGTATCCAATATGGTTGTAAAACTGCAAATGATCATGTAAATTTGGGATAACATATTCCATGTACACAAAATTCTATCCTGAGACTGCTCTCAATTTAAACTCTTAAAATAATTACTCATCAGTAACGGAAAATATAATTTCATACGTTAAGAAACCATATACGTTTATTAACTTCAGAAGACAGTACTGAAACATTTTTATGCAGTACAGGTGATTCTTTTTAGATTAAACTTTTTTCATTAGTAGCACATGTTGCTGGGAGGACCTGATATTTGGTAAACAAGAATGTTTGGCAACCAAGATCGCGTGTTATAATATTTTTATTTTTATATTAGTAGAGGATTAGTGATGTACTCCAACTTGTTAACTTTTTAGGATATATTTTCATTTTTATTTCTGATTTTACTACTGTATTTTAATATGCAGTACATTAACATGGTTTTCCCAGTCTAGTATAATGAGCTATCGTTACGTAGCTCCTGTATTTATCCACAGGGGCACACCACTACACCTGGTTTTCTTAAATAAGTGCATCTGTATTTTGGTTCCTTTGATAATTTTATGTTTTTGCCATACCCCTCACAGACTTAAACAGCGCTCACCCGCAACCCATGTATTAAAATGTCTAGCCTATCTTATATATAAATATTTAAGCATTTTTTTACATTTATATGCCATTTGTCACAATGAGAGCCGTTTTACATTTGTAATATAACGCAGTTGCTTCACACTAGCAGCTGAAGCTTCGGAGCATATTAAAATGTTTTTTATTTTAGTTTAATTTTATTTTCCAAGAATGTGTACGAAAATGTATTTATTGTCACCTGTAACAAGTTAATTTATCTGTGTTTATAAACGAGCTATAATTTTTTTCTTTTATTATTGTTTCATCCCCTTTCTCCATACGGATGGACAGTGGTACAATTCTCCGCTCTTCAGCCAAGCCAATTAAAAAAAATATCTAATGAGAATGAGAAAATAATAGTAGGGCTATTTTTATATTTTAGATTACAAATCGAAGACGGACAGCTAAACCCGAAGTATATATTTTTTAAAAAACACATCGCAGAATCATGAAATTCTTCTGATAAAGACACTGAAGCACAGCACTTCCACTTAAAATCCGAAGGAACTGCACTGCAAGAGGAGTGTTATGGGCGGATAGAGTATGTTCCATATGGCAGAGAGGTGTGGGTAAAAAGATAGAGATCTGTTAGGCAGGAAAAGCTAGGGAGACGATAGATGGGAGTCGAGGTAGATAGTGGGAAATATAGACTATAAAAGTGAGAGGATGAGGAGTAGTGTAGGGTGTGGGTTCAAATGGTTCAAATGGCTCTGAGCATCAGTCCCCTAGAACTTAGAACTACTTAAACCTAACTAACCTAAGGACATCACACAACACCCAGTCATCACGTGGGTGTGGGTGCGTTAGTGCTTATAAGAGGGAAAGGGAGGGAATGGATGGAGAGGGAAAAGGAAAGGGAAGGCGTGATGTAGAGTTGGATAGGTGAGGAAGAGTTAAAGCTGGTAGGAAGGATAAATATCGTGGCAGATCTCATTGTCTCGGAGAAGGAGTTGGTACAGGGTATATGTGTCGGAACGGAAGGATTTGTTTGCGAAGGCGCAGCACCACAGGTCGGAACTTGATGAGATGGTACGGGATTCATTTGCGGAAAGTAAACAGATGCAAAAATCGAGACGGAGTGTATGGCGTTCGAGGATTTGGTGGAACGTACAGAGCTTTTCTGTGGCGGAGATCCATGCAACATTTGCGCAGGAGGGGAAGGATCACATCCAGCTTTTGTAAGTGTGGAGCGTAGTGAAGAGCTATAATCCCGAAGTTCAGCCTGTTAGTAGTCTTAGTCTATTGTGGGTTTCTGTTGGCTAGTTAGTAGGTTATGTTTCAACTTTAGATGCCGGTCGAGGGTTAGCCCAAGATGTTTTAGTGTGTTAGCTAACTGGATAGGACGGTTGTAAATGGTAAGGTAGAAGTGATAGAGGCGGAGAGTGTGGGTGGTTCGCTCTATAGCTATTGCCTTTGTTTTGGAGAGGATTATCTTAAGGAGTTTCTGGTTGAACGATAAGGTAAGCTCTTGAGGTGGATTTGGAGGGATCGTTGGGATTTCTGGAGTGCAGGGTAGAGGGCGAGGAAAGCGGTGTCATCAGCATAGTGAAGGACACTGACTGGTGAGGTTGGTTTGGACGTATCAGCAGTGTAGAGAAGAAGAAGAAAGTGGACGAAGCCTTGGGACACTCCTACAATGGGATGGAAAATACGGAAATTAGTATTGTTAATAGTGACAAAGGATGGGCGATTAGGTGGGAAGGATGCAACAAGACGGGCATAGCTAATTGTGAGTGCGCATGTCTGGAGCTTGAAAAGGAGACGGGTATGCCATACTATGTCGTAACCTTGCTACAAATGTAAAAGTGTAGACTCCAGTTGCTTCGGTTTGTGCGGACCGTCCTTTCCCTACGTTCAAATATTATTTAAATGCTTGTAGTTCTTTTCACTTGGACAGATAGATAATTTTTCCATTATATAAGAAACCATGCCTGTGTCAACGTAGCTAGCGATTATTATTTTTTATTTCAAAGAACATTTAGTGATCGATGTAATAGATCACTTGCGCCAATTGATGACCAAGCGTGTAATAACGACCCACCGACGCTTACGCTGCGTGGCAGCTGAGTCATTCCTGATGTGCCATAGATACGTCTCCATTGACGAACTCGCCTCCACTCCGGGCCACACTGTTGGTGCTATCGGCTTTTTATTTACTCTGTTTTATGTATTTGACAAGCCAGTGTAGGGCCTTTATTTTATAAGTGGATCGTGCTTTCGTTATGTTTGTGCAATTTATGCACAGCAGCACCATTTCCAGAAGGAATGTGAAAAAAGTCCTCTCCCAACGAAACTTTAATTACCTTCCTTAGGCAACCATTAAATCCGCCGTGATGTGTACCCGTCCTACAACAACTAGGAGATCCCTACTACCCTCCCCTCGTCAGGCCTCCCTTCTCCTAAACACCTCTCCACCCACTTCTTAAGTCTTGGTTCGGAACCTCGTCCCTGTTTACTCTTCCCAAATCCCTCCTCCAGGCATGCATGAATGCAAACAAACCACCTCTTACCCGCTACTTTTGATTGCTACATTTCCATGAAACTGTTATTCCTGGACCGGCCGGGGTGGCCGAGCGGTTCTAGGCGCTGCAGTCCGGAACCGCACGACGGCTACGGTCGCAGGTTCGAATCCTGCTTCGGGAATGGATGTGTGTATTGTCCTTAGGTAAGTTAGTTTAAGTAGTTCTAAGTCCTAGGGGACTGATGACCTCAGAAGTTAAGACCCATAGTGCTCAGAGCCATTTGAACCATTTGTTATTCCTGGCAATCTCATCACATCACTTATCTCTGTATCTATTCTAATCAGTCAACACATCCGCCTTTTACGTTTTACCTTACCAATTGTCTATCTGTTTTTACATATTCGTGTGTGGAACACTCATTTTCCATTCATTTGTGTTTATATTTAAATTAATGAACAAATCAGCCTTTTATATTTCAACTTAAGCATCTGACTATCTGCCTCTTTATTGGAGATAAGTCATTTTTGGCAACCACCCTATCCAGTTTTTATACTTCGTTTTTAAAATGTTTACTCTCATGCAGCGGCAAATAGTATCCCATGACAGTCCACCCCCTGTCCATTTGGGAGGAGGGAAATGATATAACAACTAAGAAAAAAGTAAAAAATTGTACAAAACGTTGTGATATTTGGTTATGTTTTTTTTTTTTCGTTGTATAGTGGATATACAGGTGCGAATTGTCATAGGAATGTTTTTTTTCTGATGGTACATTGTAGATGAGAAGATGACAGCTAGACTTTGTCGAAACCAGTCATTGAGGAAAACAAATAAATACAAAAATATCACAACACGGGATCTGGTGTGCCATATATCCTAATATTTGCATAAGTCACAAACATTATCTTCGTTCTCAGCACATGCACAGTCAATGTGAATTATAGGCAATACCAAATACTGCATATAGCCCCATATGCCATCTTCGATTTCAAAACATAGCAACAGAACTAACTATATCGATAGCCAAAAATCGAGCAATATATAACGATCTAGTACTCTTTTATCTAATACATTGCCTAGTTTTAATCGATAGTGTAGATTTTCGATAATTATTGCATATTTTTAAAACCTAACTTCAGAAATTTTGTCAAAACTACGAAAAAATTTTTGCTGCGCCGTATCTTATACGATGGCTGGAGACCAACTGGACGTGTTACAAAGCACCACAGGATCATTTTGAAAAAGATCGAGCGCTCCTGCGTGGAAGCACGACTCGAAGGATGGGAAATCACGGTATTCCATTTTCCTCAACTGTTGCAAACTGCCCGACGTTCATTTACTTAGAGACTTGGCATACATTTGGATAGCGGAAGGGTACGGAAGAAAATCGGCGATTTCCTTTTATAAACAACCATTTTGGCACTTGCGTTAAGCGAATTGTGGAAAAAGCCGGACACTTAAATCTGTATGGTCGGTCGCGGCCTTGAGCTGCCGTCCTCCGTATGGGAGTCCACTCGCTTATTCACTGTGGCCCGTCGATCGATATGATCGACAACTACTCATGTCATCAGTGTGTGTGACTTTTATCTACAATAACAAGTAAAAACTAAAATAACTGCATAATATTTAATGATGGAAAATAGTTTTCCTTTCAACAAAGATTGAATTCATTTCCGTGTATTTTCTGGACGGATACAGCTCCTGTGGAATACAATACAGTTTATTCCTCTCAAAGCAAGAGAGTAGATCCTTCGTTTACTGTTATTATTATTTTCAGTGAAATTTCTGTTTACTTAAAGATTACGAAGTTATTCTCTCCAGTCCATCACTGCACTACACTGACCAATTACAGTTTCGCGAAAGGTCTCAAGATTCCTTCAAAATTATTCTGAAATGCGGAACCAGTAAGGGCCCAAACACTTGAACACTTTTCTGTAGTAGTCTTAGTAGTCTGTATTAGCGTCCTGTGTGTCGTTTCGTTAAACACACACACAGACACACACACACACACGCACACACACACACACACACACACACACACACACACACGTTATACATTCAGAGAATTCTTCCACGAGATCTAAGTCTTCTGCTCACCATACCATTTACTGATATCAAGTGTTTGTTCAATTTCACATCGCATCTTAGAATTACACCAGCTATTTGAGCCCTGCAAAGGCTCCTCCTGCAAACTACCACCGAAGTTGCTAATATGCGATACTGATCTTTTTCCTCTATCTGCCAAGTCTAACATTTATCCCGATTCAAGGGAGGCAACCATTCAGCCCACTAAGGCGAAATGTAAAGTTATAAGCATCCAGCATCCAGCATCCAGCAACAACGTATTCCCATAGATGAGAGCTCCGTCACATAACAGTCGATTGTCCTGCTGATAATAAGTGATAAATCTGTTAACGAATTTATTTGTTCCATTAACTTCTAATCAGTTATCTTTAGAGATCTAACACTACAAAGTGAGTTGTACAAAATAATATTAATAATGACAATAATAATAATAATAAATTTATTTTTGGAAGGTGTTCGCCTTGAGAATATCACAATTTTTTCTTGCCTTCTCTTACCCAAACATGTTTCGTTGAAGTTTCAGCATCATCAGTGAACTGTTTTTTCTTTTTTGTTACTTCAAGCTGTGTTTCTCTTGCTTTTTTACGTATTACAGTTGTTTTCCTTTCACAGTTTTTTGTTATTTTTCTCAGGATTTCACAGATCTTCACTGTGAAAAACTGCAATATTTAACTTTCACTTGTATTGCTTACAAACTATTTGCACAGAGGAAATAACGAACTGTGAAAAGAAACAACAATAATGCAAAACATAAAAAGCAGAAGAACCACATTATGTGGAAGCCAGAATAAAAATAACAGCTCACTGACGGTGCTGAAACTTCAGCATAACATGTCCGGAACGCAAAAATTGTGTTTTTCTCAAGGCGGATCCCTTTTGGAAGATAAATTTATTTGTACACAAATACGGTCAGAAGAACTTGAACTTCAAGATGATCGGTAATAATAAATTTATACTATTGAATGGATGGCATTACACTAATGTCGGCGTTATTAACATTAAATTTATTTGTATGCAAACCCGGACAGAAGAACTTCAACATCAAGATTGTAACCTCTCCCACACTTATCGACCTTAATGACAGTGAAAAATTAAACCGCGTGTACCTAATGGAAATTTCGGAAAAGCAATCGTCACCGAAGTTAATCTGTCGGTAAAGAGGGTGGAAAAGGTTACATCTAAATGAAAGGAAAAATGCTAATGAAACAGGTGGAAATTAATTTTGAAAAGGGGTAAAGTTAATAAAGAAAGTAAATGTGCGGCCGTTACGTTAACAATTAACTAGCGTTAATTAGATATTTGAGATTTGGGGAAAATTACGGGCACCAGTCCTAAGGACAATTACTATAGTAACTGAAAAAGAAAGGTTATTACACATATAATTAGCACTAGAAGCGTGGCAACTGAAGGTTGACACGTGCAGTGTGAAAACTGAAAGTTTGTCAAATGTAATGAATTTTGCTACACTCTGACTTAATTTAGCAAAAGAATTAATAAAACAGGAAAATCGAAAGTTAATTTAGTGACTGAAGTTAATAGTGAGCTTTCTTTCTGAAGCACATCGAAATTCAGTAAAACACGGTTAGTCTTGGACTACCTCAACAATCATTTCAAAAGCTACTTGAATCTACGCAATTTAGAAATAAGAGATTTAACTTTGAACTTGAATTAAATGATTCTGAACAATAGTAAAATTTAGTACGTACCAAGCTGAGCTGCAGTCACAGGTAAGCTAAAATACGGTAACAAAACTCGCACTCTTAATTTGTTCTTGTGTAATCTAAATATTGTGGCCAGCTATGAATACTTTAACTGAACTTTGAAATTAAAGCATTGAAATCGAATTAGCTATATTACTTTAATGCTGGCGTTTGAATTTCAACGACACTCGGGTTCATTTCGGAAAAGGAAGGGACCCTGCTTGGCAATGCAATTGGGACAATGAGCAACAAAGGTTCATGCTAAGTTGCTGTAATTATAGTTACGAAAATGGAACAATTTGAAAAGCTGAGGTCTGCCATACAGTTCTAAAACTTTACGTGCTTCCAGTCTTCCTTGTTGGTTGATTGAAGGTTTGAAGCCGTCGATCGAGGAGGTGGCGACAGTCACTCATTGTCGGCCGTCGCTGTTGCAGAAGCTGGATGTTGGCGCGCCTTCTTCTCGACACGGTCACCAGGCGAAACGGGCTCTTGATGTGCGCCAGCTAATGCTTCCCGTCCGCGACACCATGTCAGATACTATCATCATGAGTCGAGCGCAATTACATGCTGAAATCCCGAAAGCGCGGCAACTCGCGGGAGCGTCACACAACACACCTGCTCCACTGCACTACCCCAGCCAGACTCTCTCTCTCTCTGCCTGCGCTCCACGCGACAGAGTTAACACCACCAAAGATACTGCACACTTTTATTCTTCACACGACCTATCGATGTAATCGTTCGATAGCAGTTTTCCCTAGGCAAGACCCAGCATAAAAATACAAATAATATTTACGAAACAAACCAATTATACATCGACATAAATGCATAAATATATATATACAAATAGTAAAACAATTAGAATATGTAAAGACACAGAAATGTCATATATTCAGGTAACAAAAATAAGGAAAACAAATAATAGTACAATAGATGGAAATAGGAGGATATGCATTTCCGGCGTTACACGTGCCCCACATTGTCTGAGGATGTTCGTGTAACGTAAACAGACTCAGAAAATGTCCCAAAAAAGAAACAGCGGAAATGCATATGCTCAAAACATCAAAAAAATTTAGCATTCGTCTAATTAACCATAAACCAATTTTTAGACAATAATAATTGAGTGGAGACATTCCTAATCTTATTCCACTCTGTCATCTTGCACAAAATAAAACAGGTTGACACCATATTAAAATTCGTAGAAATCTTAGAAAATGGTTTAGCTATTCTAAAATCATCAAAATTCCTAACAGTATCAAGAAATGGAATACAATTTACAAAATTAATCAGAGTACATGGCCATAAAAAACAGGTATATCAAAATACGCAAATTAATAATTAATTACATGGAATACACATTTTTATGTAACCTTTTCATAATTAATATTCTCGTCATGTCCAATTAACTCTAAACAAGAAAATAATATACAGCAGATCGAAAAAAAACATAAATATTGACAGCAGAATTCTTTCACATCAGCTGTCCGGGAAGAAAAACAACTCCACCTTCCCTACTCACAAGTACAAAGAATGCCGACAGGGGCACAAGAGCCGACAGCGACACAAGAGCCGACAGCGGCTCCGTCTTGCCAGTATTGTTGCGCCCGCCTGTGCGGCACGCTTGATCTCACTCCCCCTTGTAACGGCGTTTCCAGAACGTCCGTTTGACTGAATTCTTTCGGAAAAACTCACTCCCGAGTAATCTCAAGGAGTCCCTTAACACTATCACAGTGGATAACTCAACACTGTCCATCATCACACGCATGTACTAGCCTGAAACTTAAAACAGCGTCTAAGTACATCGGCAATGACTAGTAAAACACATATTCATGAAATCTTACAGCTAGTTACAATATCATATTTACATTCCTTAATGTACTGTGACTCAGCTGAAAACAAACTAGCAGCTTGGATTTTTCAATTGATTAATCAAGATTAAAATATTAAAATTAAATTGGTTAATCAAAATTAATTACTTATTAATTACAACTTCTTTAATGACCTCTAGGTCAGGCAAAAGCATCGCAACGTGGCACATCCTTTTAAATCTTACTCTCTATTTTACATACTGTACAAATTACCCATTGTGTGGTATTAATCGATCCTAGGTTGGTACAATTTCAAGTCTACAATGTTCCGTATACCCAATAGTTTTCCAGAGCTTGGATACCCTAAGCAATAAGCATTTGTGTGAGGTATACCAATGACTTTATATGGTCCATTATAAACAAACTTAAATTTAGAGATTTCATGGTCTATCTCGCTCGATTTCTCATGAGCTTTTACAAGTACTAAGTCTCCGATTGCAAACTTAGCAAAACGCGCTTTAGCGTCATGACGACGTATGCGAGCATCGGCTTTTAGCTTCATTACTTCTCGCAAATGATCTTTTTTCACACCAATACTAATGTCAATCCGTTGAGGGAATTTGATTATCTCTTCCATTTCATTTTCTACACTTTTGTCAATGCCGAGATTCCTCACATTACACTAGTTCAAAGTCATACCTACATCAATACCATCCAGCCAGTTAACAATGTGTATAGGCTGGTATTGCCTATGCACACCGTCTCCTGCCTCATCAAAACTAACTACCGTACTATTGTTTTATCTTGTGAGGTACATGTCAAAGTTTTGCTTTCGCAATTAATCACTGCACGGTACTTTAATAGCCAATCTAACCCGATAATTACTTCCGTAGTTAAGTCTGGTACAACGACAAACTCTTGTTCAAATCGTGCCCCACATATCTCGAAGTTGACAAAAATCTGTTTTGTGACCGGTTTACTGGCCTTCCTAGTAGCACCGATAATTTTCACTCCTGTTACTGGCATAACTACGATTCCGGGTCTGTCTTTCAGTAACTCAAATATTTTCCCAGATACAGCACTCAATTCTGCACCGGTGTCAATCAACACGTTTAGTTGTAGGTCGTGCATATTAACAGACACTACTATCTGTCTACACTTGTCCTCGACTGTTTCTTTGTTTTCCCACAGTAAATCCTCGTCTATATCCAAGTCATTCCAGAAAAAACCATCCGGCTTTGATCCTAAATCCGGCTTATCTGGCGGCTTTTTCAGTCTCTGTTCACATACAGTTTTAATTTCAACACGTTTGTCCTGAGGCTTAGTCTGTAGCTTCGCCTCCAATACCGAAACCTTTTCCTGTAACTCGTCAACTAGTGAGTGTTGCTTTGCTATAAATTCACTAATTGTCACATTCGTTGATTCCTCTTTGGTCAGATTGATCTCATCTGCCAATCTACCTGGAGGAATGTGCCCAGTAGTATCTGCCATTACTTCCTCTAGATCTGCGCATCCCACACTGCTATCATCTGACCGTATAATGTCAGCTCTAACCTCATACACGCTGTAATCTTTGTGCTTTTCTACCAATCGTGTCCGGCTATCAGTAAAAATTTCGCAATCTTTCTCCTTAATACTCTCGCAATGTTTAAACTGGAGGTTTGCGTCGGATGGGTCGGCTACCTCTACCTCTATAACTTTCGGTAAAGTCTGCCGGTTAGGGCCAGAACTTTCCGTTACTACTTCAACATCCAACTCCTGCGGGACGAAACACGACGAATCTTGCTCGTGCTCCCCATTAGCATCAACTGTTTCTGGTAGAGTCTGCCGGTTAGGGCCAGAACTTTCTATCATTTCACAAACACTATCTTCCTGCGGGACGAGACGCGGAAAATCCTGCACGCGCTCCCCATAAACACTTCTCCCATACAGGCCCCTATAATCTCTTAGTTCGTCGTATAAGCGACCGAACTGCCATAACCAGACCTCATCCCTCTCTGCATCCCCTCGCTCGATGACGGACGTTTTATCCGACATCTGATCTTCTCTCAACACTTGCGAATCATTCTTAAACTCAATCTCCAGTTCCGCTGTGGGTGTTACAGCTGCCTCTTTATAATCGATTTCCGGAACACTAATTAAATTGTTCTCACTGACAGTGAATGTATTTTCTACTGCCGTGTCTACAGCTGATCTACGACTCGTGGGTGCACTCCTTTCTCCTAACACTGGCACACTCCTCCCACCGTTGATTATTCCATACGGAATTTTCATAATGACGACACCTGGGTTTTTTCTTGTTATTGGGCCTGCAAAATTTCTCCACGACCGGTCGGCCCCTCACCGGCGCGGCTAATGGTTTCCCTGTCTCGTCCCAGCAGATACGCTCCCCGGATGCTGCTGAGGCGGCTGATCACACCCTCTGGCGTTATTACTATTCTGCGAAGCCCGTATCACGCTAGTGTGATACTGGTTTCCGTCATTCCTGTTATTATTTGCATTGTACCGATTGTCATTACTGCCCGAACCACTACTGTTATTGCTGCCATGGTTGCGGTATGCATTATTCCCATGGTTATCGTTGTTGTGGTTCCCATTGTTGTTACCACGGCCTCTACCAATGTCGCGATTATTGCGCCAATTGTCCTCGTCCTCAACTCTTTCCAGGAAATCATTGATTGTCTTGTAATTGCTTCCTATGTAGCGTTTTGTATCATCTGGAAGCTTCTTGTAGAGTTCCCAGACTATTTCGGATTCCGTGCGGCGATCACGCAAATATTCCAACTTGCAGATCCAGCCCTCACAAAACTCCTTCATCGAGCCGCGCGAACTCGCATCGAAAGGCCTCGATACGACAAATTCGCGCCAGACACTTTGCTGTTTTTGCTCTGACCAGTATTCAGCCAGAAACAAATTTTTAAACTCGTAAAAAGTCAGGTTCGTAATGTTGAGGTTTAAGCCCCAACGCTTGGCATCACCAGCCAGCACATCAATAACCGCATTAATTTTTCTCTCATTAGTCCATGATCTGGGTAAAACTCTTTCACAATTCTTAATGAAATCCGTCGCGTGTATACCGCCTTTTTTCAAGGGGTCGAATCGCTGCTCTTTCGTCAACAATTCCGAACTATGTGCACAGATTGGCACATAGCTCTGTTTTTCGTCAAGTTTCTTTTCTAATTCCAACACTCTCGTAATTACTTGGCAATTGGTTGTCGCAAGCGTTTCTACTTCCCTTTTTTTCTCTTCGCAGGTATTAGCCTGCTTCGTCACTTTGGTATCCACTTCGGATACTAAAGCCTTTAAAGTTTCCACCTTCTTTTGATCCTCTTTTTTCACTAATTGAATTTGTTCCGTCACCTTATTCTCGATGATCGGAGCAACTGATTCTCCTACACTTTCCTCGATTCTGCTAATTTCGGAATAAAAACGAGTATTTACGCTCGCAATTTCCGCCTGAACGCCTATCATTTCCTGTTTAAGATTACCGATTTTGGTATTAATCACAACAATATCTTCTTTGATTTTATCAACTTTTGTGTTAACATCTCCAACATTGTTATTAACAACATTAATCGCTTTGTTCTGACTGTCTAGCTTTCGTTCAATTTTTTCGGACTGAGCTTCTTGCTTGGCCGATTGACTCTTGATTTCGTTAATCAAAACATTCAATAAATCAGTTAAATTCCCGGAAACTACCGGTTTTACTTCCGTAGCGGCTTCCTCTTTAATTGTCCCCCGTATTCGTCATCAAGGGATTCACATTTGATTTTCACTTGCGATTCCGAAACATTTTCTAAAGTGTGGAATTGCATTTCTGCTCTTTGTTGCGTTTCGGCGGTCGCGTCTTTCATGCTAGCCGCCTGCCCCTGAACAATGGGTACCGCTGTGCGCGTTTCCCACTGTTCGACCGATTGTTCCTTATCCAAGCCTACCAAATTTTGGTAATTGTTGCCTTCATTCATTTTAATAATTTTCAATATCAATGCCAAATCTCAAATCTAATTAGGATTCCTCACACTAATATTCTGGCTGACGTATCGAACATTTCGTAACCAGTACTTTGTTACGAGATTTGCACAATGCAAAATTCGTGTCCAGAACAACCTCAAATCCGAAGATTGTCCTGTCACCAGGTCGCCACGTGTAACCTCCCCCTCACTTATCGACCTTAATGACAGTGAAAAATTAAACCGCGTGTACCTAATGGAAATTTCGGAAAAGCAGTCGTCACCGAAGTTAATCTGTCGGTAAAGAGGGAGGAAAAGGTTACATCTAAATGAAAGGAAAAATGCTAATGAAACAGGCGGAAATTAATTTTGAAAAGGGGTAAAGTTAATAAAGAAAGTAAATGTGCGGCCGTTACGTTAACAATTAACTAGCGTTAATTAGATATTTGAGATTTGGGGAAAATTACGGTCGCCAGTCCTAAGGACAATTACTATAGTAACTGAAAAAGAAAGGTTATTACACATATAATTAGCACTAGAAGCGTGGCAACTGAAGGTTGACACGTGCAGTGTGAAAACTGAAAGTTTGTCAAAAGTAATGAATTTCGCTACACTCTGACTTAATTTAGCAAAAGAATTAATAAAACAGGAAAATCGAAAGTTAATTTAGTGACTGAAGTTAATAGTGAGCTTTCTTTCTGAAGCACATCGAAATTCAGTAAAACACGGTTAGTCTTGGACTACCTCAACAATCATTTCAAAAGCTACTTGAATCTACGCAATTTAGAAATAAGAGATTTAACTTTGAACTTGAATTAAATGATTCTGAACAATAGTAAAATTTAGTACGTACCAAGCTGAACTGCAATCACAGGTAAGCTAAAATACGGTAACAAAACTCGCACTCTTAATTTGTTCTTGTGTAATCTAAATATTGTGGCCAGATATGAATACTTTAACTGAACTTTGAAATTAAAGCATTGAAATCGAATTAGCTATATTACTTTAATGCTGGCGTTTGAATTTCAACGACACTCGGGTTCATTTCGGAAAAGGAAGGGACCCTGCTTGGCAATGCAATTGGGACAATGAGCAACAAAGGTTCATGCTAAGTTGCTGTAATTATAGTTACGAAAATGGAACAATTTGAAAAGCTGAGGTCTGCCATACAGTTCTAAAACTTTACGTGCTTCCAGTCTTCCTTGTTGGTTGATTGAAGGTTTGAAGCCGTCGATCGAGGAGGTGGCGACAGTCACTCATTGTCGGCCGTCGCTGTTGCAGAAGCTGGATGTTGGCGCGCCTTCTTCTCGACACGGTCACCAGGCGAAACGGGCTCTTGATGTGCGCCAGCTAATGCTTCCCGTCCGCGACACCATGTCAGATACTATCATCGCGAGTCGAGCGCAATTACATGCTGCCAAATCCCGAAAGCGCGGCAACTCGCAGGAGCGTCACACAACACACCTGCTCCACTGCACTACCCCAGCCAGACTCTCTCTCTCTCTGCCCGCGCTCCACGCGACAGAGTTAACACTACCAAAGATACTGCACACTTTTATTCTTCACACGACCTATCGATGTAATCGTTCGATAGCAATTTTCCCTAGGCAAGACCCAGCGTAAAAATACAAATAATATTTACGAAACAAACCAATTATACATCGACATAAATGCATATATATATATATATATATATATATATATATATATATATATATATATATATATATATATACAAATAGTAAAACAATTACAATATGTAAAGACACAGAAATGTCATATATTCAGGTAACAAAAATAAGGAAAACAAATAATAGTACAATAGATGGAAATAGGAGGATATGCATTTCCGGCGTTACAAGATGATCAATAATAATAATAAATTATAGTACTCAATGGCTGGCATTACCCTAGTGTGAGTGTTAATAACGTTGCGTGTAGTGATTTTCTCACAACAAAACGTTCTTGTTGAATGGCAGTAGTGACATATTAACAAAAATGCTTGGCCACAAAACAGAATCGAATCTGTAGAAGTGGCTGGTCCGAGAAAACCCAGGAGGAAGAAAAGCAGACAGGAATCATGAGAGAAAGAACTGTATTAGCAATGAGACAGATATACTAGTTTGCTGTTGTACAGAAATAAGATAGTTGCGATATGCCGAAACGCCAATAATAAGACATAGCTTTAATCTCTTCTTGAATGCGACATGGTTTTATAGAATAGAAGAAGTTGGAGAAAAGTTTGTATTACACTTTAGTATAGCCATTATATTGTGTAAGCGAACTACGACTGTGAGGCCTGCCTCACTTGCTGTGTCGTCCTAAGAAGACGCAGCCAGGGAAAAAGCACCACTGGCGCAAGGATTCGAGCTGGTTCCAGTAATAAATAAATGTCGTGAGACTAGGGCCTCCCGTCGGGTAGACCGTTCGCCGGGTTCAAGTCTTTCGATCTATTTGACGCTGACTTTCTGGCTGTTCTGTTACAAAGCAATCACACCTGGACATACGTCATCAGCAAAATGGGTAAATTCCCTATGAACATTTTCTCAAGACAGGCTTGCGTAACTCCTGCAAGTTACTTAAGACGGTATATAACGCAACATTAAAATTTGACGAATGTCCCACATACACACTCTCATTCACTCACATATACTCCCGCAACAATCTTAGACACCAATAATAATTATGTCTGATTTTTATATTACGAAAACGAAAAATAATTAAAGTTTTAATACGAAAATCTGAATTACTTAATTCTGCACATTGAGTCTTCTGTTTATGTTTTTAGATAATACCAAACGATAAACGATTATATTTCCTAACTGAATTTAGTTTCCTAATTGTTAGTTTTTGACTTTTGCAATTTTTTTATCTCTGAAACTATGGTAGTTATAAAGCTGAAATTTGGATACAATCGTCTCCTGAATGTCAAAAGGTAGTGTACCGATTCTGAAAATGATTGAATAATATTTAATATCATTTATTTAGGTTCTTATAAGTGGTGAATATACGCGTCCAATAAGAGACATTGGATAGCTTTCCCACGGCAGGTAGTGACAGATGCGCTTGTCTCTCCCTGTTAGGCCGGCAGATGTCAGCGCCCGAAGTTCCATGCAGCTAGCTATTGTAAAACAAACGTTCGCACAGAACAAACTTGCGACGCTACGATGTGGTATCCCTTTTGTTTCGTATTTCATGTGAGTGATGGTACACTTTTAAGTATGAAAAAAATTCAAATAAGTAGAAAGAACAGCCGTAAAATAGGTGGCTCTTTAGAACAGATTGTTGTACACTTCTCTCCACTAACCGGTCAAATTTTCTTTGGAGACGATAGTCCTGTTCAAAATCAAATTTATTAGGCATACGCTATTATAGTCATATTATTCTTTTAGCCGATTAGTAAGGGGGAAGTTACAAGCCAACAACAGTTTTTGTGCAGACATTCCGTATGATCGTGTATTCATTGTCAATGGCAAGTGTGATATAATTTGCAACGCCTTCGGAAAATACAGGGAGTCGGATATCATACATTCGCCTGCATCTGTGGTTTGCAAGATAAGAACAAAGCGAGCTGTGCTTCACATGCGTAGTTTAATCCGGACTCGTGCTCGTTCTCTGAGAAACGTTTCTTTCGCTTCAAGAACGTGAAAACTTTAAAGCTTGGAATAGTGTCTAGGAGTTTGCAACCAACAGATTCAGCGGCAATGGTCTCTAATTCTGTGAATCCATTCTCTTCCTCCTTTCGTAAATAAACACGACCTGGATTATTTCCCAGCTACGCGGGATTATTCACCACGAGAAGATTCTCGGTAAATATGAGCTACGAAAGAGGCTAATGCTACTACTTTCTCAATTTTAAAATCTAGTAGGAATTACGTCAGGATGTGGGACGTCTCTTGCTTTCAGTCGTCTTTGTTGCTTCTTAATACGAGTGGTGTTTACTTAAATATCTCTCACATACGTGTGTGCCGGCCAAACATTGGAAATCGCAGCATTCTCATGCGTAACGTATGTAAACGAGAAATTTAATATTCATGCTTTCTGTCCGTTGTCTCCTGTTCCATTGCCAATGTGGTCCGCTAAAGTGGACTTCCATGTTTCCTGACCTTCTTTTTCCGCCAGACCCTGGTTTAATCCTTCTTACAGATGAAATATTTGCCACTTAGATTTTTCTGTCAGTTTCCGCACATTATATTTTGTAGCCAAACAGCATGTGCTTGTTCGCCTGTATCTACTAAGTCTAAGGCCGCTTGTAAAATGTATGTATTTAGTTACAGGGGCGTGATGTTTCCAGAAACCGTGCTCATTCTATGAGACATGTTTTTCTAGGAAACGTTATAAAGTCAGATACGCTCCTTCACATACCAATAATCAGTGATATTGGTTTGTAATTCTCCGCGTCTGTTGCTTTACTCATCTTATTGAACTCACCTCTTTTCCAGTTACGACGCTTTGTTGAATGCACGAGAGATAATCGATATACGCGAGCTTTTTTTTTAAAAAAAAAAAAAAAAGACAAGAAACTGAATTCCGCAGAACAACGAAAGTTAAATCTGATGGAAATTCCGTCCGGATCTGGCGCCTCATTCTCCTCATTTGTTTTTTAATACCGAGGCTTGTCACTTCGATATCAAGTATTTACGAGTTTGTGTGGTGGCATAACGGCGGTGCGAAAGGAGGATCGCCGTACCACCGTCCGTTATTTAACGCAGAGATTAATATTTCGGCTTCCCGTTTATTCTGTTGTGTTTGGACAACAGGCTCCTCGTGAATACACTTGGTGGAAGGTACTTACGTTGTCTCCTTCGGTCTTATTCCCAGTTCAAAATACTAAATAATGGATGCCATCGTTGCTGTTGACAAGGAGGCACAACTAACTAAAATGCATGCACATTTGCTCACTTGCATAACAAATTTAATTCACTTCTTTAGAGACTGTATCAGAGTTGTAGGTGCAACGGCGTTAGAAGAGTAGAGAGGACCCCACAAAAAAAATGATTTATGATGACGGCCAACAGCCTTTTCAGTAGTTCCAGCATCAGTCAGAAGTACTGACTGACCTGGCCTTAACATTAACCAACATGCTCTTGGTACATTGATACTACTACACTACTGGTTATTAAAATTGCTGCACCAAGAAGAAACGCAGATGATAAACGGGTATTCATTGGACAAATATATTATACTAGAACTGACATGTCATTACATTTTCACGCTATTTGGGTGCATAGATGCTGATAAATCAGTACCCAGAACAACCTCCTCTGGCCGTAATAACGACCTTGATACGACTGGGCATTGAGTCAAACAGAGCTTGGATGGCGTGTACAGGTACAGCTGCCCAGCTTCAACACGATACCACAGTTCATCAAGAGTAGTGACTGGCGTATTGTAACGAGCCAGTTGCTCGGCCACCATTGACTAGACGTTATCAGTTGGCGAGAGATCCGGAGAATGTGCTGGCCAGGGCAGCAGTCGAACATTTCCTGTTTCCGGAAAGGCCCGTACAGGACCTGCAACATGCGGTCGTGCATTATCCTGTTGAAATGTAGGGTTTCGCAGGGATCGAATGAAGGGTAGAGCCACGGGTCGTAACACATCTGAAATGTAACATCCACTCTTCAAAGTGCCGTCAATGCGAACAAGAGGTGACCGAACTAATGGCACCCCATACCATCATGCCGGGTGATACGCCAGTGTACATTCACCGCGATGCCGCCAAAAACGGATGCGACCATCATGATTCTGTAAACAGAACCTGGATTCATCCGAAAAAATGACGTTTTGCCATTCGTGCACCCAGGTTCGTTGTTGAGTACACCATTGCAGCCGCTCCTGTCTGTGATGCAGCGTCAAGGCTAACCGCAGCCATCGTCTCCGATCTGATAGTCCATGCTGCTGCAAACGTCGTCGAACTGTCCGTGCAGATGGTTATTGTCTTGCAAATATCCCCAACTGTTGACTCAGGGTTCGAGACGTGACTGCACGATACGTTACAGCCATGCGGATTAGATGCCTGTCATCTCGACTGCTAGTGATACGAGGGTGTTGGGATCCAGCATGGCGTTCCGTATTACCATCCTGAACCCACCGATTCCATATTCTGCTAACAGACATTGGATCTCGACCAACGCGAGCAGCACTGTCGCTATACGATAATCCGCAATCGCGATAGGCTACAGTCCGACCTTGATCAAAGTCGGAAACGTGATTGTACGCATTTCTCCTCCTTACACGATGCATCACAACAACGTTTCACCAGTCAACGCCGGTCAACTGCTGTTTTGTGTATGAGAAATCGGTTGGAAGCTTTCCTCATGTCAGAACGTTCTAGGTGTCGCCACTGGCGCCAACCTTGTGTGAATGCTTTGAAAAGCTAATCATCTGCATATCACAGCGTCTTCTTCCTGTCGGTTAAATTTTGCGTCTGTAGCACGTCATCTTCGTGGTGTAGCAGTTTTAATGGCCAGTAGTGTAATTGCTTAAAGCAATGGCAAACTATGTAAGTAGGCAGTTTAGGTTTTTGTATTGGTAACGCCACGTACCGCTCTGTATGAAAATCACTGGCTGTGGCTGGTTTGCATTGTTGTTCGCTATGGTAAGGTTGGGCAGTTGGCTGTTAACAGCGCGTAGTGTTGGGCAGTTGGAGGTGAGCCGCCAGCAGTGGTGGATGTGGGGAGAGAGATGGCGGATTTTTGAGAGCGGATGATTTGGACAAAATGGCTCTGAGCACTATGGGACTTAACATCTATGGTCATCAGTCCCCTAGAACTGAGAACTACTTAAACCTAACCAACCTAAGGACAGAACACCACACCCAGCCATCACGAGGCAGAGAAAATCCCTGACCCCGCCGGGAATCGAACCCGGGAACCCGGGTGTGGGAAGCGAGAACGCTACCGCACGACCACGATATGCGGGCTGATTTGGACAGAGACAGTAAATTTTTAAGACTGGATGTCATGAACTGATATATATATTATGACTTTTGAACACTATTAAGGTAAATAAATTGTTTGTTCTCTATCAAAATCTTTCATTTGCTAACTATGCCTTTCAGTAGTTAGTGCCTTCAGTAGTTAGAATCATTTATTTAGCTGGCTGTACTGGCGCTCGCTGTATTGCAGTAGTTTGAGTAAGGAAGAATTTTGTGATGTAAGCGATTTGTGAAACGTATACGTTATTGTCAGTCAGGGCCATTCTCTTGTAGGGATTTTTGAAAGTCAGACTGCGTTGCGCTAAAAAATATTGTGTGTCAGTTTAAGCACAGTCATTTATAATTTTTCTAAGGGGACGTTACAACTACATTCATTACATTTTATGAGGACAAGCAGCTCTTCTGTATCGCTTAACGACTAAGGCATCTTCTAGGGTCAAACAATCCGATCTTTACGTGAGGGCTACTCAGGATGATGTTATCATTGGGAGAAACAAAACTGGCAATCTACGGCTCGAAGTGTGGAATGTTATATCCCTCAATCCAGTAGGTAGCTTAAAAAATTTAAATACGTAAATGGACAAGTTCAGGTTAGATTCCGTGGGATTTAGTGAAGGGAGGCGAAGGAAGGTCTTCTGATAAAATGAGTGCTGGGTTTAAATTCAGTATCAAGTAGGAGCAATGCCGGAGTAGACCTAATAATTAATGAGAAAATAGCGATACGACTAAGCTACTATGTACAGCGCTGTGAACTCATTACGTAGCTAAGACAGATGGAACCTACACCTACTTGTCCGCCGCTCGTGGTCTCGCGGTAGCGTTCTCGCTTCCCGAGCACGGGGTCCCGGGTTCGATTCCCGGCGGGGTCAGGGATTTTCACCTGCCTCGAGATGACTGGGTGTTTGTGTTGTCCTCATCATTTCATCATCATCCAGGAAAGTGGCGAAATTGGACTGAGCAGAGATTGGATAATTGTACGGGCGCTGATAACCACGCAGTTGAGCGCCCCACAAACCAAACATCATCATCACCTACACCTACTACTGCAGTACAAGTTTATAAGCCTACTAACTCCACAAAAGATGAAGAGATTGAGAAAATGTTTGATTAGATGTAAGAAATTATTCACATAGTTAGGGGAAATGAGGATTTAATTGTGATGGGAGACTGAAATTCAAAGAAAGGAGAAGAACGAGGGGGAAAAGTAGTAGGAGGACATGGACGGCGGGGTCGGCAGGTCGTGATCTTGTGGTTGGCGTTGATACCTCTGGATCACAGGATCCCAGTTAGATTACTTGCCGGGTTGGGGATTTTCTCTGCCCGAGATCTAGGTGTTTGTGTTGTCATCATCATTCCATCATCTATTTATGACGGTAGTATCTGTTCCCGAAAGAACAGTTACCGTGGATGACCATGCAGCTTTTCTAGAAATGAAATGATAATTAAATGGACACCCTAGCTGCAAGCAGGTGTTGATATACTTCATTGGGGACATGCTGAAAATGTGTGCCCCGACCGGGACTCGAACCCGGGATCTCCTGCTTACATGGCAGACGCTCTATCCATCTGAGCCACCGCGGGCACAGCGGACAGAGCGTCTGCAGGGACTTTCCCTTGCACGCTCCCCGTGAGACCCACATTCCCAAAATGTCCACACCACTACATTCGTAGTGCGCCTAATAGATGTAAGCAGGAGATCCCGGGTTCGAGTCCCGGTCGGGGCACACATTTTCAACATGTTCCCAATGAAGTATATCAACGCCTGCTTTCAGCTAGGATGTCCATTTAATTATCATTTCATTCCATCATCATTCGTTAAAGTGGCTAGATTGGACTGTGTACAGATTGGGAATTTGTACGGATACGCAGTTGAGCGCCCCGTAAATCAAACATCATTATCATGGACTGCTAGCTGGAGAGAGGAATGAAAGGGAAAGTCACCAGTTAGAATTTTACACTGAGCACTGTTTCATCAGGGTAACACTTGCACAAAATCATTAAAGAAGGATGTACACAATGAAGAGGCCAGAGAAATGGGAAGGGTTTTTTATTTTATTTTAAGTATTTACTTATTATTTTTTTAAATTTGTGGTAAGGACTATGGGATCAAACTGCTGAGGTCATCGGTCCCTAGGTTTACGCACTACTTAATCCAACTTAAACTAACTTATGCGGAGGACAACACTCACACCCAGGCCCGAGGGAGGACTCGAACCTACGACGGAGGAAGCCGCGCGAAAATGGTAAGACAGAACTTCGAACAAGGTTCTAAACCTTAGAACCCTTTCCTAATTTATTGGTTATGAACTTCACACTAAAACTAAAGAAAGAGGATAAAGTTAGTTCATTAAGGAGATGAGGCTTAATACGCTGAAAGAACCGGAGATAGTAGAGAGCTTCAATCGAACTATTAGACAACGATTCACTGAAAGAGGTGTAAGATACACAACACAAGAGGAATGGGTAACTTTTATCGGTGAAATAGTGAAGGCAGCAGAAGATCAAGTATTAAAAAGATAAGGCTCAGTAGAAGTCCTAGAATAATGCACGAGATATTAAATTTGATTGAGAAAAAATACAAAAAATGCAGCAAATGAAAGAGGCAAAAGGGAAAACGGAAATGGGCAGGAAGGGTAGACTGGCAATGCAGAAATGTGATATCTCAGATGTTCTCGGCGTGATGGATTAATGGTGGGTTTCCAGGTGTACAGTCAAGCTGTTGTTTCCATTTTATGCACAATATTTCGACGACCAACCCAATCGTCTTCTTCACACAGTCTCATTGAAGTCGAGGCCTTGAGTATAGATAATACATTTAAAAGATGTATTACCGTCCTCAGTTACTGGTATAATTCTTCATTTACACAAGCAGTTTCAGTCGTCTGACCATCATTATCTGGAGAAAAGAAAAATCACTATCGACAAGTGACAAAAACTGATTCATATAGTGTTATCATATCGTAATATAAATTACATCGTCAATCTATCAAAACTGCGGTAGGTAATATGCTCATTCACGTTCGACGGTAACTGTTATATCATGAATGTGTACACTAACTATAATAGTTTTTGTAGACTGGCGATGTAATTTATTTTTCGTTATGATAAGAGCATATATTGTGCGGTTTTGTCACCTGACGATAATGTTTCCGTTTTTCGCCTAACAAGATGCGGTGAATACGTTTATGAACCTGATGACAGTCAGACGACTGAGACTGGCTGTGTAAATAAAGAATTCTGCTGGCAGCTCAAAGCAGTGCACGAGGTGTGGAGCACCATCTCCTGAAATCATGTGACAAATAATAGCAAAACTTGCAGCGCCGGGAGAGGACGACTGGGTCGGTCGTGAAATGGAAACACAGGTGTATACCAAATCAAGACGAGAAATGCTAGGTTATAGAGGCATGCGTAATTGTGAGAAAGATAGATGAAACCTACAGGACAATTAAAGAGACGTTTGGCAAAAAGAGGAGCGTATGTATGGTACCAAGAGCTCAAATAAGACGAAACGAGTTGAGTGTTTAATTTCATCTCGTATGTTTTTCTGTTGTCCACGATTTTCTAAGTTTTTTTCCTAAACTATGACAACGACAAAGTGATAGTGTATCTATTACCCAGGGAGTGCATAGTAACTTCAGATTCGCAAAAAAGCTGATTGGTATTGAATTTCATTGCTCATTATATACAACTTCCTAATTGTGATCGAATTAGTTAACTCAGAAACTTAGTTAATTATGAAATACGTTAATTAAAAAGGTGCATACAGTACAACCTTGCAAATTCAGTAAGCGGTAAGAAACACATTTCGGCATATTAATGTCTTTCATTTGAAAGTGCATATCTTCAACTTTTCCGTTATCTGAAACTAATTACCTTCCGAATGAATTAACATTAAAGCTTTACTCCATTCTGACTGTAATCACAAATTATGCCAAAATTACTGTTAGACTGTCAAATTTGGCATTATAATTTTGTCGATACATTTTTATGTTTTATTTGACGTGCAGCATTTGTTAACTCACTAATTAGTAAGTTCAGTATTTTGAGGGTGATAAAATATTTTAACTAAGATTATTTCTCGGCAAATTTTTTTTAAATAAATTGGTCAAAGCGTATGTATAAGGAAGGCTACCACCGACCTATAATTTTTCTTCTCTACTGGGATAAAAGTGCTTCCAGAAATCTGGCGTGATTTCGTTGAAAAGGGGGGATACTACACAAAATACGAGGGTCACTCCAAAAGAAATGCACACTATTTTTGTAAAAATGCAGTTTCATTCTGTATGTGTAAAAGTTTTACAGTGTGTAGATACATCGTTTCAGCTTGTTTTCAAACTTAGTTTAACCTGTTCCCGTTAGTGGCGCCGTCGCAGTATGTCTTCAAGATGGCAGCTACACTTGACGTTCGTCAGAAGCAACATGCTGTCATAGAATTCCTGTGCTGCGAAAACGAGACAGTGGGTAACATCCACAAGTGGTTGAAACATGTATAGAGATGGTGCTGTCGATCGCAGTCCAGTTAGTCGGTGGACAAGCAGGTTACGTGACGAAAGTGGGCACGGCAATATTGAGGATTGTCCTGGCAACGGCAGGCCTTGTACTGCACACACTGCAGACAATGTGTAGAGAGTTGACGAGTTGGTGACTGCTGACACACATCACAGTGAACGAATTGTCACGCTACGTTGGGATAGGGGAATGAAGTGTTTGCAGAATACTGAAAGTGTTGGCGTTAAAAAAGGTTTGTGCCAGGTAGGTTCCCAGGATGTTGACAGTGGCTCACAAACAAATAAGAAAAACGGCATGCAGTGAACTTTTGGAACAGTACGAGAATGGTGGAGATGAATTTCTTGGAAGAATTGTGACAGGTGATGATACATGGTTCCATCATTTTTCACCATAGATGAAGAGGCAATCAATGGAGTGGCATCATGCAAATTCACCCAAGAAAAAAAAATTCAAAAACCACACCTTCTGCTGGAAAAGTTATAGCTACGGTGTTTTTCGATTCCGAAGGACTATTGCTTGTGGATATCATGCCAAGTAGAAGCACCATAATTCTGATGCATATGGGACGACACTGAAGAAACTTCAAGGTCGACTGAGTCGTGTTCGACCACATCGGCAAAAGCAGGATGTTTTGCAGTGCACGACAATGCAAGACCACATGTCAGTCAAAAAACCATGGAAGCGATCACAAAACTCGGATGGACAGCACTGAAACATCTGCCTTACAGTCCTGATCTGGCTCCATGTGACTATCATCTCTTTGGGAAACTGAAAGACTCTCTTTGTGGAACAAGGTTTGAAGATGATGACCCCCTAGTGCACGCTGCCAAACAGTGGCTCCAACAGGTTGGTCCAGAATTTTACCGTGCGGGTATACAGGCGCTGGCGTAAGGGGATGGAAATTTTGTGGAGTAATGAAAATATTGTTCCTAAAGGATGTATCTACACACTGTAAAACTTTCAAACATGTAGAATAAAATATGGATTTCAAAAAAAAAATTGTGTGCATTTCTTTTGGAGTGACCCTCGTATAATGTGTTGACTTTCCTGTTGTCACATAAAAGAATGTTTAACAGTATTTGTTCAATGGTCTTCGATAATTGTTTGCGAGGCCGTAAGATAATAATTGAATCCGAAGCTACACTGATGAGTTATGACCACCGCCCACTTACAGTTTATACACCTCGCCTTGTGGTGTTCGGGAACGCATAATAAGGTGAGGAAAGTACACAAGCAGAGAATATACGAATGGGGAAACATTCGAACAACGATATGGATCGAAAATGAGTAAATCTATTCACAAAAGCGACTTTAACAAAGGTCACACTGTTATGACACGGAGCCTGGAAACGAAATTATCGGAAACGGCGGACTGGTTACCTGTTCTGGTGCTACCGTCGTGAGCTTCTTTAGAAAGACGTTGAAGCGCGGTAAAGTCACGAGTAGGTGACGAACAAGACGTCTTCGTCTCGTCAAGGAACGTAAGGTTGGAAGCGATCTGCGAACGTGTCGTTTGGTAGGATGGATCACATTTTCCGTTTCACTACATTTACGATAGTGTTCGGATACGCCGTCATCCAGGAGAACCGCTGCTCGAGAAAAGCACCGTGCCATGGACGCAGGCCAGTGAGAGCAATACTATACTAAAAGGGACATTCACCTGGGCTTCTATTGGACCTTTGAGAGTAATCGAAGGAACCATCATAGCTGTAGACTACGTGAACGTTACTGCAAACCGTTTGTACCCCTTCATGCTCGCTGTTTAGCCCCGACAGCGATGGTGTCTTCCAGTATGATATCTGTCTGTTTCACAAGGAGTAATCGTGCTTCAGTGGTCTGAAGAGGATAATAGTAAACTCACGTCGATTGGCCTGACCTGAAACAGATGTATGCCGTGAGAGGGGGTGGTACGACTGGGTTGAGTTATGAGCGGTCTGTTACCCTTAAATGTTTTTATCCAACAAATTCACAAAATTAAAAACTGTTCAAACGTGTGTGAAATCTTATGGGACTTAACTGCTAAGGTCATCAGTCCCTAAGCTTACACACTACTTAACCTAAATTATCCTAAGGATAAACACACACACCCATGCCCGAGGGAGGACTCGTACCTCCACCGAGACCAGCCGCACAGTCCATGACTGCAGCGACTAGACCGCACGGCTAATCTCGCGCGGCTCCCAAAATTAATTTTACAACAAATAGTCATCAAATCTATGTGGCACAGTTTCAATTCGCCTCGTACAACGTAATGTGTACAACGGTTCAACACTGAAGAAGGCCACAATCACATTTCACAGTTTAAAAAAATGAAAATACAGACGGGCAAGACAATCTTGGTATCCCAAAACAATCTTAAAAAACTACAGCAACATATTCCTTGAATGATGAAAATCACCAATCCGGTGAAATACGACTATGTCCAGTTACGCAAAAGTGAAGCGCTAAATACAACAATAACAGTAATTACTCTTACATGGAACTTATTTCAGAAATTATACAGACCACCTGCTCACTAAAGCAACTTCAAACAATAGACTATCTGATCGACGTGCAAGATATCGAAACAGCTCCAGGTATCCCAACTGGCCACGTTATTTAACACTACTTACTTAGTTCTGCAAGGTTCGCAGGAGAGCTTCTGTACAGTTTGGAAGGTAGGAGACGAGATACTGGCAGAAGTAAAGCTGTGAGGACGGGGCGTGAGTCGTCCTTGGGTAGCTCAGATGGTAGAACACTTGCTCGCGAAAGGCAAAGGTCCCGAGTTCGAGTCTTGCACCGGCACACAGTATTAATCTGCCAGGAAGTTTCACTACTTACGAACGAGTTCATTAGAACTCGTTAAAGAAACGAAACAATCGTGCAACACAGTGCCATCACACAGAGGTCGATATAGAGAGGAGCATGGACTCGTTCTGCCCCTGTTTGTGGCCTGCAATGAAGTAGTCATTATCATCTATTCAGGACACCAGTGTTATTCAAAAGTGAGATGGAACTATACCTTTGTAATGTTGAACTTGTATCTCAAGAGAGGAGTTTGTATTGTTGAGTGTTCTGTTGGTTCGTAATAGAATATTTTATACAATATACATGAAAATACATACAACAACAGGAGTGTAATCTTCCACAATATTGTAGAATATTACAACGTTGTGTGTGTTTTCATTCATAAATAATTGAATTCTCACGGAGACTCATCAGCGGAATCAGTGTTCTGCTGAAGATGGCGAACAGATGTATCGCCGAAATAATGAATCGAGATGATTTTAGGAGCCGGCAGCAAACCCAAAGACACTTTCAACGCTTATTACGCCGGGAAAGTCTACGAACTCACACAACAAACACATGTTGTTCAAAGGCAAATAAATTTAATAAGAAATCTGTTGCAGTTTATGGGCACTCAGTGGCGCCAGTCGGACACACTATTGAGTACATCAGGGGCAGAGCCAACCACCACTTATCATGGGAGGTTAGAATGGCCCTGTCTCCTAAGATTCACAGGCTAAGCAGCTGCCTCCAATGTTGGCTTGCAGTAGTAGGCCGGACGGACAGGTCTAAAGCGAAGTGCGCCCGCAGGCCCGTAGCACAATCGTTCAGCCAGCCCACTTCTAGCGTCAGCGACTCGGCTCCGGCTGCCGAACTATACAGTTAAATCCATATAGCCCGCTTCTCACAGTGTCTCCAGGTTCCTTGTCGATTTACCATTATGCAGAATACCACTTCAGCTGCATGATAAATATTTATTTATGAACCAACTAGTTTAATGGCGTTAGACCCACATCTTCAGGGTTTAATATTTATTTTCTAACTTAGTTTTAGGAGAGATGTAATAGTTTTTGGTCCAAAAAATAGATTTTTCAAAAATATTATTTTCTTGATCTACACAGTTTAATCTGTTGTGTGTGAATTTTGTCGTGATAGCAGCTTCAGAAATGCCTTTAAATTGTTAAACTGAATAACTCTGCACTGGCAGCCGCTCCCACCTTTTCCGACATTTGGGAACTACTAGCTTCAGCGGAATTTTTGTCAGTGTGAAGGCTATTTTCTTTCGATATCTTTGGCTGACATCTATATCTCTGGCTGACATCTATATGTTCGCCTGAAAACTTTCTTGCATGTGGTTCATTTACGTTTTGACAATATTAACACATATTAGTACGTGGAAAGTTGAATCCGAAAACCTTTACGTGGAAGTCAAGATTTATGCATAATGGGTGGTGGAAAAACTGCGTTTAGGAAACGCAGGTTTCAAGGAAATCGGTTTACCAACAAAAAAGAGAAAGCAGCTCGAAATGAAGAACATAAACTCTCAGCTTCAGCGTCGAAACTTGGGACAGGAAAAATGTACAGGTGCGTGAATGACGTTGATATCGAATCCACTGGACTCAGACTTATTGATTTAGAGCTTCTCTGCCAGGCTATAAAGTTTTCATGTTCATGTGTTAGCTGTAAAAATGCGGAATGCAAGATTGTTCTTGAAGAAAGAAGAGTGGGACTTAGTTGTGATTTTAAATTAATTTGTAATTCGTGTGCCTATGAATTTTCATTTTCCTCCTCCAAAAAAACTGACACTGAGACCTATGAGAGCTATTACAGGTTAGCATATGCTCTGAGACGCCTTAGGCGGAGCAGGGAAGAAGGTAATTTACTTTGTGGATTTCTAAACATGCCTCCATCTTGTGCAAGGTGCGAAAAACAAGTAAAGAAGTGTCTGATGCTGTATGCGATGCTGCGAAAGCTTCTATGAAGAAAGCAGTTGAGGAATTGGTGGAAATAAACGAAAAAGAAATAGATCCCGGGGTAGACATTCATGACATTGAATCTCCTACAAATGTTATTGATCTGTGTGTGTTTGTAGATGGGCCCTGGATGAAAAGGGGTCACACGTCTTTGTATGGAGTTGCGTCTGTACTGGTATAGACTCAGGTAAACTTTTAGATGTAGAAATTATGTCAATACTGACACCAGTGTGCAACAAGGAAAACATCCAGCAATAAAGACAGCGTGAAACTGTGGCAAGAAAAGCAGACAGTAGCATACTCTAAAAATTATAGTGGCTAAATTTGGGACATGGAGGCTGCTGCAGTGGTGAGGATGTTCTCCAGGTCTGAGGACCAGAAAAGTGTTAGATAAACTAAATAGCTTGGTGATGGGTACTCCTCTTCATTCAAAGCAGTAACAGATAAAAGTCTGTACAATACAACAATAGAAAAGTTTGAATGTGTTGGCCATATCCAAAAGAGGATTGGTGGTAGGTTTCGTCACTTTCTGAAAGAGAAGAAGGGGATGGAAAACCACTAGGAGGAAAAGGCAGGAATACTCTGAAAGAAACTGATTCTCTTCATTTATTTTAAGGCAGAGCTATCAGAAAAGACACACATAATTTAGAGGTAATGAGGCGTGCTGCGTGGGCAATTTTTTTCCACAAAATATCCACTTGTGAGTTTACGAGCATTGCGCTCTCATTTAAATATATGGCCAAAAGAGACAGCCTACAGGAATTGTGAAATGAACCCTGTCGTCCAGGATCGTGTGCCACTAAGGGCGCAGATTCACCACGAGATGGGGAAACTCACAGCAGTCTATGGTCTATTGAGGCCTAAGCGTTGTAGTGTGTGAGTGAGACAGATGAGAACCCAGTAGAAGGCGTTTGTGGCCAGGGAGACGTAGCAGTGTTAAATGTGGCGGACCTAACATCAGCCATAAAGGGAAACGTTTATGGAAACTATTTCATTCTGTAGTAATTCAGGGAATAAAGCCACGGTAATTTTAATCTCCTATACTCCATAAAATTTCATTGTGATCCCAATAAAACTTGACTATTGATTATATTTATAATAGTTTAGGATTTACTGTTAAAGTGAAATTAAAAAGTCATATAACAAAGACCCGAAAGCTAAAATCAGAACGCTTTGGTCGATTTAACTTTCGATGTTTCACGTAGAAACGCATCATTAAAATGGCTAACGTTGTGAATATCAACTCTGTAGCTTTGTTTGTTTAAGAGATATAGTACATTTAAATTACCAGTATTTTCAGTTAAGCATCAGGTCATCATTTCCTCCACACAAATCACATTGAACGTTGACAGCATGACACTTATTGAATCATTAGGTAACAGAATATTTGTTGTAAAGTTAGTGCATAACAGTTACTTCTGTTCTTTATTTATTTATCAGAGAGCACATGGGTGCAAGGCTACTGGCCATGGCACTCAAAACTAAGAAGGAAATTGTATTGGTTTTATGTAAAAGAATTTAACGTTTACTATGAAATGGATATTATTGTTACTTTATTTAGAATATGGAAGCGGTCAAGCATTGATTATTTAAATATGTTACAATGTAAAATGTAGATAAGCTGCAGCCAGTCAGATGGACGGCTTCAGGAAAGGGAACTACCCTAGTCAGTTCGGCGGAAAATATCTGAGGAAAGCTGCCAAGGACTTTTAGAATCAGTATCACGCCGAATCGCTGCTGTTTTGCGTTCCGAAGGTGGACCAGTACGCTACTAAGTGGATGCCCATGATGTTTTGTCTCATCAGTGTATTTGTACGGCAACCTCTAGCAAGTAACTGTAAAGATAGATCGTACCATACAAACGTCATTAGCATTTTTTAAATTTTTATATCTGCTTCCATGGGACCATGCGAGCGAAAGCTGCTTGGCAATGGAAATAGTCAGTACATTTTTATAGAGTTCTGATTACAAAATTTATAAACAAAAATACTAAAACTAGTACAACATGAAGTAATTGTGAGTAATCATAAGAATAAATAACACCGCACTTGGAAAGATTCTTAATTACTGCGACAAACTCATGTACAGATTAAGAATAATGAAGCTAGTTTAAACCTTTTGCAACTACAAGACTTTGCAATCGCCGATAATGTAGCCACACAATCTAATGACATCTTGCCAAGCATTCCCAGTCTGCCGCTATCACTTGAAGATTCATCTTAATTTGTGTAAAAATAACGAGACCACCAGATTTAATAAAGACTACTCTCTGTAGTGATCTAATAGCAAAGTACATAAATGTAAACATCAATAACATTTCGAAAGCAGGGCATCTGGTAGCTGTAATGGCAGATTAAAAATAATTTCAGCAATTTTAAGGCAACTACAGATAGTACGGCCACACATATGCAGAACTGAAGTGGTGCGCCCTTGGGATAATTTGGCCTCCGATTGGAAGATCTGGAATTTAATACTCACTTTTGATTGGTTCTGCTGGGAACCTACTGAAAGAGTAGTTGCTGAACAATACACAAACGTTCTATCCACATGAAAATAATTTTTCCATTTGTGCTCAGTAGATGGATGTTCCAGTCAACTTTGAACGAGTCAGTATTGTCAAGAAACAACATATCCCGCGATAGAGCACACAGCGTGATTAACCTGCGGGTTCTATGCAACCCACAACGCCTTCAAATACCACGAGCAAGGTTCCATATTCTCTCCCTAGCTATGAGCAAACTATTAGTCCCACGGAAAAAATTAACAGGACATTATACCGGAAATTGAACGTAGTTAAATATCGTAGTGGGACATATTTTTGCTATAGGCTGTGCTTTTCGAATTACTAGAGAAAAACGCACAAAGTGACCTTCAAAGGCGCTTTTCCTTAATAACTCGAAAACCATGACCAACAGCGAAAACGTATCCCAGTACAAAATTTAACTAAACTTCCTATAAAAAAGATCATACTCATTTTTTCTCTAGGACTAATGTTTTCACGTAGAGAGTGAGAGAATATGAATCTTGCATCTGGCTTTGGAGGCGTTGTACGTTGCTCAGAAAACTTATGAAGGGACAGTTGGATCACCCTGCACGATGGCTACACAAAATTCGTGAACTGACGGCGAAGTTCTGCCACTATTTTCTGGTGTGTGGGAATATCCTTCGTGGGTGCACAGAGTTGCCCCAGAATTTGCCACGATAGGAGATAATACAGGGTGAGTCACCTAACGTTACCGCTGGATATATTTCGTAAACCACATCAAATACTGAAGAATCGATTCCACAGACCAAAGGTGAGGAGAGGAGCTAATTGGTTAATACGAACCATAAAAAAATGCACTGAAGTATGTTTTTTAACAAAAACCTACGTTTTTTTTTTAAATGGAACCCTGTTAGTTTTGTTAGCACATCTGAACATATAAACAAATACGTAATCAGTGCCGTTTGTTGCATTGTAAAATGTTAATTACATCCGGAGATATTGTAACCTAAAGTTGACGCTTGAATACCACTCCTCCGCTGTTCGATCGTGTGTATCGGAGAGCACCGAATTACGTAGGGATCCAAAGGGAACGGTGATGGAGCTTAGATACAGAAGAGACTGGAACAGCACATTACGTCCACATGCTAACACCTTTTTATTGGTCTTTTCACTGACGCACATGTACATTACCATGAAGGGTGAGGTACACGTACACACGTGGTTTCCGTTTTCAATTACGGAGTGGAATAGAGTGTGTCCCGACATGTCAGGCCTATAGATGTTCTACGTGGTGGCCATCATTTGCTGCACACAATTGCAATCTCTGGCGTAATGAATGTCGTACACGCCGCAGTACATCTGGTGTAATGTCGCCGCAGGCTGCCACAATACGTTGTTTCATATCCTCTGGGGTTGTAGGCACATCACGGTACACATTCTCCTTTAACGTACCCCACAGAAAGAAGTCCAGAGGTGTAAGATCAGGAGAACGGGATGGCCAATTTATGCGTCCTCCACGTCATATGAAACGCCCGTCGAACATCCTGTCAAGGGTCAGCCTAGTGTTAATTGCGGAATGTGCAGGTGCACCATCATGCTGATACCACATACGTCGACGCGTTTCCAGTGGGACACACTCTGTTCCACTTCGTAATTGAAAACGGAAACCACGTGTGTACGTTTACCTCACCCCTCATGGTAATGTACATGTGCGTCAGTCAAAAAGACCAATAAAAAGGTGTTAGCATGTGGACGTAATGTGCTGTTCCAGTCTATCCCTACGTAATTCGGTGCTCTCCGATACACACGATCGAACAGCGGAGGAGTGGTACTCAAGCGTTAACTTTAGGTTACAATATCTCCGGATGTAATTAACATTTTACAATGCAACAAACGGCTCTGATCACGTATTTGTTTGTATGTTCAGATGTGCTAACAAAACTAACGGGGTTCCATTTAAAAAAACGTAAGTTTGTGTTAAAAAACATGCTTCCGTGCATTTTTTATGGTTTGTATTAACCAATTACACTAGCCCCTCTCCTCACCTTTGGTCTGTGAAATCGATTCGTCAGTATTTCATGTGGTTTACGAAATATATCCAGCGGTAACGTTGGGTGACTCACCCTGTATAGTGGAAGTAAGCAAGATAAACATATCCTTGGGTTTCAGTGTCATGAGAGTGGAGATTATTCACACACTGCAGGTAGTAGAAATCATTTTCTGTACAAGATTTGGAACGAAATACTTCCAAGAAGTCTTTTTATCTACTGGCACCCAAACAATTTAAAACGATGGTTTTCATTGACTGTGACAGTAAAATTTCGCTCTTATAAGAGTTCCACCTCAAAAACTGTCTGTGTTGCGTTTTGTTGCAGTCTATCCTGTAAATGCCTCGTGCTGGTCTTGTCTACCCTATTACCTAAATCATTAACATTATATTCAACTTTCACAACACACCTGTAGCATCTGCAAAGACATGTTGTAACACCTCCGACTTATATTTTTTCGACCCGATCTGATCTGACCGAATAGAAGCCCAATAATTATTAATTAATGTGACCGTGTACCTAATGGGGCTGGCAATCGGAACTGACTGCTACGGAGTTGTTGCTTTCCAGTTTGTCCTTCTCAAATGCTGTAATAATGAAATGTCTGGTAACAAGAAGAACACCAACACAGTTTCACTAATCAAGGACCTATATTCGTCTCAAAAACACAAAAGAAGGAGACAGCCATTGCCTTCGTCATACATATCTAATTACGGCTAATCTCAGCACAGGCTTCTTCGTTATTCATTATCGTCACACGCAAATTCAGTCACTGCAATCCAACACTGCAATCCAAAATGATGCCGGCGCGGTAGACGCGAAACCAAAATATCGGCACAAGAAATATCACTGATCACTCTCGTAATTATACTTCTTCACTTTCCCAGTATTATTCTAGCACAAAGGGGTTAAACCGCGGCGATGGCCACTCCCTTTGTCGGTAAAGCCTTGCATTACAACAACTGGCCTCCACACAGCTCGGCCCGCAACATGGCACTGACTCAACTCACACTCGCTCTCGCAACACGACACAATCGATTGTTTGCCCTATCGACCTGTGCCGAGCGCAAACTTATAGTAAGGGCCTACGGACCCCTTACAATGTCCTTTGGAATCATGTGTCACGTTTAGCAGCGTATCGTTGATATACAACGAGAAAAGCACAGGTCCCAGAAGATAAGTACTCGGAACCTCCCCCCGCCCTCTCCCACTTCAGGAACCCAGTCACATTTAAATCTGTTCGTGCTTTTTGACACTGGAGGAAATCTCTCTGCTTCCTACTTTTCAGATATGAGAACCATGGTTGAGACTTTCCCCAACACTATAGGAGTCCAACAGCGAAAGTACTGCATGGCCCGGACGAACAAACGCTTTTGTTAAATCAAAGACATTAATTACTGTCTTCAAGCTATCATTTGGCTCTACTAGTATCTCGCACGGAAGGGTGTAAATGGCATTTTTCTGTGAATACTTCGTTCCTGAAGCCAAACCGTATGGGATCAAACTTCGGAGGTCATCGGTCCCTAAGCCCACGCATTACTTAATCTAACTTGAACTAAAGTACACTTAGGACGACACACACACCCATGTCCGAGGGAGGACTCGAACCTCCGACGGGGGGAGCCGCGCGGATCGTGACAAGGCGCCTTTGACCGGGCAGCTACCCCGCGCGGCTTACGTGTATTTAGCTGAGCCGCTACTGTCTTACAAATTACTTTCTCAAAAATTTTCAAAACGATGGTGATGAAGAAACTGATGGCATCTAAGGGAACCCTCGCGCTTGCGTTGGCTGCTTTTCGTAAAAGTAGCCCAAAATTCCAACTACTCTACATTGCGCCACTTGAATTCCATGTTCGGAAAATATCCCTTTATCCGAGAAGAATCCTATCTTCCGACTTCGAGCATCAAATGACCACCCATACGTCACAGAAATCCAACATGTATAATGCTGTGGGCAGCACACGAGATGCTGAAGAACAGTCCTGCCATTAAACGAAGCCCAAATTGCCGTGTGCAGTGCTCAATATTTCCCCGCATTGAAACCCGATAAAATAAATCACTGCCGAAAAGCGCACGCCTCTAAGCCCCGTAAACGATCCGTAACACATGTCCTGTGTCCCTAATGAGCCGACTGCCGACGGGACATTAAGCACTAACAAGCAACAACTGAACGCAGAGCGCTTTTCGCCGGAACATTTCACAAAGCCTACGGTAGACCCAGTACTTTTTCATTCCCCCAAGCGGATATTGTACTGGCGCACATGTATTCAGCCAAAAACGAAACACTCGAACAAGCAAACCAAGATACGACGCCGAAAGCTCAAAGAATCGAAGTATAACAAAGAGCTACAAATTTCTACATTTACAGAAATTAAGAGGGCATTGTAATATAGATCAGTGGAATACGTTTCTCTTTATGGGCTCTAATACTCTAACGAACCAGCAGTTATCAAGGAGGAGTAGCTTAACGTGCACCAAAATAATTCATCTCTAAACATTACGTATTTTTCAAAATTTCCAGCTACTTTTTTCATCGAATTGTCATTTCCATTTAATTGACTGATGTCAAGTTCTTTCCTCATTTCGTATTTAAAGGGTCCTTGTACGTCCCAGACAAATCTCCAAGACACTCTTTTCCACATTCTATGTGTGCCGTTTCTCTGTCCCTTCCTGACTGCAATAACTTCAAGTCCCGAACAGCTCTACAGCAATGACTTATGAAGCCTTATTTTCTGCATCACATTTTCTTCTAAAAAGTCTTTCAACGTAACAGTTTCAATAAGTTTTTTTTTAGAGTCTATAGTATTACTTTGCCCCTCCCCCCCCCTCTTCTCTCTCTCTCTCTCTCTCTCTCTCTCTGTCTCTCTCTCTCTCTCTCTCTCTCTCTCTGTATCTGTTTCAGCCATACCTCTGCGCAATCTTGCAATAGAAGTTTATTCCTTTTTCTTATTCTATTTTTAAATGATGATCACTTACGCGATGCCGTCTTTTTCTGAAATTACAAAAATCGCTCCGGAAAATTAAGGTTTTTCCAAACACGAAAACGAGTTCCGAGATACAACGTGCTCATGTACCTAGGAACAAATATTTGACCGAAGCTACAAAGCGTTGCGGTCGATAAAACGTTGTCACTATCGTATTTAACAGTCTATCGGTTACATTATTACTTTATTAGACACCAATAATCAGTAAATGAAACCAGATTAAGCAGAAGTATTATCAAAGACCAGGTACAAGTTAAATACATTAGGAAATAGAAGACGCCGGAAACTAGCGGAAATCTCGATTTTCAAAGCAGGTAATGTTGTTCAGACATTGAAGAAACTCAGTTCATTTGCAAATATCACATGCTGCATAGTAAAAAACTTTCTGTTGCGACGTACGAGTTGGTGCACGACCCACGAAGTGTGGCACGACCGTCCATACGCTACATAAATATTTCTAAAAATACACTACTGGCCGTTAAAATTACTACACCAAGAAGAAATGCAGATGATAAACGGGTTTTCATTGGACAAATATATTATACTAGAACTGACATGTCATTACATTTTCACGCTATTTGGGTGCATAGATCCTGACAAATCAGTACCCAGAACAACCACCTCTGGCCGTAATAACGGCCTTGATATGCCTAGGCTTGAGTCAAACAGAGCTTGGATGGCGTGTACAGGCGCAGCTGCCCATGCAGCTTCCACATGATACCACAGTTCATCAAGAGTTGTGACTGGCGTATTCTGACGAGCCAGTTGCTCGGCCACCATTGACCAGACGTTTTCAATTGGTGAGAGATCTGGAGGATGTACTGGCCAGGGCAGCAGCCGGACATTTTCTGTATCCACAAAGGCCCGTACAGGACCAGCAACATGTGGTCAGGCATTATCCTGCTGAAATGTGGTGTTTCGCAGGGATCGAATGAAGTGTAGAGCCACGGGTCATAACACTTCTGAAATGTAACGTTTATTATTCAAAGTGCAGTCATTGCGAACAAGAGGTGACCGAGACATGTAACCAATGGCACTCCATACCATCACGCCGGGTGATACGCCAGTATGGCGATGACGAATACACGCTTCCAATGTGCGTTCATCGCGATGTCGCCAAACACGGATGCGACTATCATGATGCTGTAAACAGAACCTGGATTCATTCGAAAAAATGACGTATTGCCATTCGTGCACCCAGGTTCGTCGTTGAGTACACCATCGCAGCCACTCCTGTCTGTGATGCATCATCAGGGTAACCGCAGCCATGGTCTCCTAACTGATAGTCCATGCTGCTGCAAACGTCGTCTGTTTCTGCAGATGGTTGTTGTCTTGCAAAAGTCCCCATCTGATGACTAACGGATCGAGACGTGGCTGCACGATCCGTTACAGCCATGCGGATAAGATGCCTGTCATCTCGACTGCTAGTGATACGAGGCCGTTGGGATCCAGCACGACATTCCGTATTACCCTCCTGAACCCACCGATTCCATATTCTGCTAACAGTCATTGGATCTCGACCAACGCAAGCAGCAATGTCGCGATACGATAAACCGCAATCACGATAGGCTACAATCCGACCTTTATCAAAGTCGGCAACGTTATGGTACGCATTTCTCCTCCTTGCATGAGGCATCACAAAAACGTTTCACCAGGCAACGCTGGTCAACTGCTGTTTGTGTATGAGAAATCGATTGGAAATTTTCCTCATGTCAGCATGTTGTAGGTGTCGGCACCGGCGCCAACCTTGTGTGATTGCTCTGAAAAGCTAATCATTTGCATATCACAGCATCTTCCTCCTGTTGGTTAAATTTCGCGTCTGTAGCAAGTCATCTTCGTGGTTTAGTAATTTTAATGGCTAGTAGTGTAGTTCTAAAAATACATAGCATTTTATTCATTATAAAATTCTGTTCCTGAAGAATTAAAAATATATTACAAATAGCCTTAACACATAATTCGTGACGGGCCGTATAAAATCAATCAGAATAGTAAATACCGGGGAAATATACAGTTCTTAAAAGAGTAGAACGCGACGTAATTTGAAACGCTACGCAGAACGCCATCTCATGTCTAACAACAACAGTAACTGAATAAAATGGCGGTATCTAGTGTGTGATTCTAAAATCAGTAACTAGACTGAAGTACCGACCAAAAAGCATTGTGTGTTCCTAGGTACACTACCCTCTAGGTTAGGAGTGTCCAAGCCACGAGCTGCGGTCCCCATGCGGCCCATAACAAGTATCAATGCGGCCCTAGAAGTGAGCATTTAGCACAAGCTCGGTAAAAAAAAAGTTCCATAAAATTCCGCTTATGTTAAGTTACGATAAACTGAATATTTTCTGAAACTCCCGGCTTGCGATGTTATTTTCTCATTGATGGTCCCATTTGCTTTTCTTTGCCCAGCGGTTATTGTTAGTGTCAAGTATATTACGTGCAGCGCAAAAATTCTCGTCTTCTTCCAGTGTGGTTTATGGTAAGCTAAAAGGTTCGAAGAATGAAACATGGATCCTGGCGCAGCCTGATACTGCCTGATGAGTTAGCCGTGTCTGAGCGCTGAATTCAGGTCGACTACGTTATGGACAACAAAAAAGTTGAAATTTTAGCATTTGTTTCTTTTTCTGGTATTAGGTATTCAAGAAATCCAATGGAATACATTCGACGAATGATTTCATGGTGACGACGCTTTCAACCTTGACAACATGAGCGATAGTGGCAATAGTTGATTGCATAGACCACAGTACTGTTGCCCTGTTGACCAGAATTTGGTGCAACGTCCTTCAAAGTGGCCGTCACGGCAGCGAATACCTCTGCCGCCCGTGTAGCCTTCCTTCCACTATGATTTACCGTGTGTGCATGCAGCAGCATAAAACAGGTATTGGCTGGGATGTCACAGAGTTAGGTTCTGGCACCTGTGCTGTATTCTGTCTACACAAACAACATACCATGCAAATGGGAGAGGAAATTGCCCTGTATGCTGATACCACTGGACAAAATCACCCAGTACGTGCATTGTCTTTAAGGTGAAAATCAAACAAGAGCTGAGCAGTTCTGTTCACCACGAAGTTTAAGCTCTCCAAATGCGGAATTACAACTGGCGGCACGGTCTTGACTTGGTGTGCTGAATCAAACACCATAGATAAGAGAATGACTTGAAGGCGACAAATAACCAGTGCGGACAATAAGAGTTGCGGTTTCTTTTATCAATTTTACCCGCTCTTCATAACAAGGTATTTCGAGTCACGAAAAGCGGTCTGTTATTCTCTACACATACACATTAGACAGCTCTTAGGGCAAACATCTGTCTACCACAACATCCAAAGAAAATCAGTCAGCTTGTACATGAAAACAAATTTTTCGTCTCAGTGTCTGATCCATTCGCAAGACTCTGAACTCCTAAAGTCGCCTTCGGAGACGATCAAAGATTACCCTCAGCTACACCTTAGGGACTGCTGCACATTAGAGACTGCACAAACAGCAACACTGTACGCAGTTCATTTCCCCTCAGTTTTATCATTATCCATGGCTCAGTCAGAAGTCAAACGGACACGTAGCCCTATGGATCTTCGTTTTGATCATACAAGGTATCTCTCAACGTCCGCATGCTTGGCTGAGTGGTAACGTGCATGAGGGCCCGGGTTCGATTCCCAGCCCGGTTGGAGAGTTTCTCCGCTCGTGGACTGGGAGTTGTGTTGTCCTCATCATCATCGTTTCATCTTCATCACTGACGTTCAAGTAGCCCAATGTGGCGTGGAGTGAAATAAGACTTGCACTCGGTGGTCGAACTTCCCCGGTTGAGGCCTCGCGGCCGACATGCCATTCTGTCATTTCATTTTTCGCTTCTCAGTTCCTTTTACAGGCTGCAAGGGATTGTAGAGAGGACTTGCAGATAAAGAACTGATAAGGAACCCATGTTCAGAAATGTACCGGTTGGATGTAAGATTGAAGATCGGATCACTTTCAAATCTCCCGCTTCACAGTACGCACCCAGCAGAGACAGTGAGCTCTGACCTGTGTGCTCTACAGGAGCTGCTTCCACGCGGTGACGCTGTCGTTCGTTGCACAAGGTGTATCTGCGACGCATGCTTTCGTACACACTGTCCACGAACACTGGCGCTCGTTTGTAGAGCACGATAATCACGCTCCCAGTGGAGAACATACTAGTTCGTCGCAGACGTTGTTGTAGTCGGACGAAAATAATATCTCTAAAAAATGGTTCAAATGGCTCTGAGCACTATGGGACTCAACATCTGAGGTCATCAGTCCCCTAGAACCTAGAACTAATTAAACCTAACTAACCTAAGGACATCACACACATCAATGCCCGAGGCAGGATTCGAACCTGCGACCGTAGCAGTCACGCGGTTCCGGACTGACGTGCCTAGAACCGCACGGCCACCGAGGCCGGCAATAATATCTCTGGTAACCTATCAAGCAAATTGGGACTGCAGCCGGACACGAAGTACTTGGATATTGATCTTATTCTTTTTAACAAATGATGTCATTTTCGACCCCAAATGGTGTCATCTTCAGGCCCCAAACGTCTCCTGCCATCCACAAACGCTTTCAAGTGTAATGAACAGAACAGTACGCAGCGAAACAAAGTTAACTGTATTCCGTACCTTCTGTAGCAACAACACACAATCCAGTCACAACCACGACATTGCAGATGAAAACGGTTGTGGATGGCAGGTCACGCGTTCCTAAAGATGACACCATGTGGTGTCGAAACAGTAGCATATGTTAAAAAGAATAAATGACGTTTAATTCTAATATAGCCGCTGTTTTTGTTATCATAATTCAACTACTTCAAAAATAATATCTGGTGGACTGAGGCTATTCGTTCGTAGCCCTACCGTACCCTGAAGAGAGAGATTAGAAACTAATCTGAATGGTGCATGTTTAGTCATGGGTTTCTTATACGGAGACGGTTGTCGCTGACACTAATGACTTTCTGTTAGGCCCATTCTTTTCGTCTTCATGTTGAAGTGACTTATAATCGCTAGAAATAACCAATTTTCGGTTTTTTTATTCCGAATAATAGTAGACTGGAATGACGATTGGACACAGCCTTGCCGCACTGGATACACCGATTCTCATTAGATCACCGAAGTCAAGCGCTGTCGGGCTTGGCAGGCACTTGTATGGGTGACCATCCGGGCCGCCATGCGCTGTTGCCATTTTTCGGGGTGCACTCAGCCTCGTGATGCCAATTGAGGAGCCACTCGACCGAATAGTAGCGGCTTCGGTCTAGAATACCATCATAACGACCGGGAGAGCAGTGTGCTGACCCCACGCCCCTCCTATCCGCATACTCCACTGAGGATGACACGGCGGTCGGATGGTGCCGGAAGGCGACTCGTGGCTAGAAGACGGAATGAAGATTGGCAAATTCTTATGAAGGTGAAGGAGCTGGAGATCACAATAGATAAGGAGTTGAGGATGCGGCAGAACTCGGTATCATTGTCCCAAGCAAAGATTACAGAGTGCGTGGCGTCAGGTGGAGCGAAAGAACACAAGCTGATAGGTCCCCTGTGTAGTCACTTTTGGATGGAATCAGTTTTTCACCCTGAAGCTACCACAAATTAAAGGTTTAGTTACTATCATCAGTCAAAACAATTAAGTCAGTCAAATTTACCTTCTATTCCAAGAAACTTTCTGTATGTTTTCTCCTAAGTTTCTTGAGACTCCTTTCGTTCTTAATCTTCAAAAACAAAAAGAGCGTTTTACTACACTGCACTTCATAAAATACTTCCAAACTAGGGATGGTATCGTTCTACACTACAATCAATATCGGAGGACGACAACGAGAAACTGCCGTACATATCAGGTATGGCTAAGTTTTACACAGTGTTTGTGCAGACATACGGCCTCACGGCAATTGGTACATTATTGTCTCTAGAATACTGTATCGATTCTCACGTCGGGTGTTTGCTGCTACCTTCTATCTGCAGGTATTGGTATACTATCCCAGTATAACCCAGCATTACAGAGCAAAGGAAATTTTGCTATTACACATTACTCTTTTTTTAATAAGCAGTTTTATTTAAAAACAAAAAAAATTTAGCACTGCAGCCATGGCAAACTGATTTGCCGCTTTTTTACCCAATTATTATTAAAGAATGAAAAAAACCTGTTGTAAGCAAGACCAAAGAAGTACCGAAAATTACAGGCTATTCAGAACTAAGCCGGCTGCGGTGGCCGAACGGTTCTAGGCGCGTCAGTCCAGAACCGCGCGACTGCTAAGGTCGCAGGTTCTAATCCTGCCTCGGGCATGGATATGTTTGATGTCCTTAGGTTAGTTAGGTTTAAGTAGTTCTAAGTTCTAGGGGACTGATGACCTCAGATGTTAAGTCCCATAGTGCTCAGACCCGTTTTTTTTTTTTTCAGAACTAAAATACCGGTATCGGTTTTAACCCGTCAGTTTTCCCCATCCTTATGTTCCAATCGAAACTTTATCTACAACTCTACGTTCCCGCTACAACTCCCAGGAGCTGTAGTAGGAATTGTGAAACATCATGTATTATCACTACGCTTAGGCTACCATCAGTTTTTCCAGCACGCTCGGGAGACGGCTTCATGGTTCGGAATATTAGCTGCAGACAGACTTTGGTTACTGCTGATCTCCGGCAGTTTCAGCGATTCCTTTCTATGCAAATATGGTGTGCTGCACGATGAAACGAAAATCGTTGATAAGAACCGTCGAATTCCGAACTAAGCTTCAAATTTATCACAAAAGTAGGCGAATTCGAGTAGCTATTTCACCGACCGTAACTAATTTCCACCTCAAACTGTTTTCAGTGTATGTATGCTGTGTCATATTACTTATTCTCTGTGTGTATTGAAGAACACTAACCAACCAATCTCGCGAGTAATTTTCCTCTGTTTGTTGAAATTTTCCTGGCGAATAAAATATTGCATTATTTTTCCCCCGTACATTCTGAGTAGTATTATTTCATGAGCCACCTGACCTACTCTTCCATCTGCCTCAGGTAGAATGAGCAAAAGAAAATTACAAATACAAACATACAAAGCGTTTCGGCAAACTGAGTTAATAACTTGCAGGATGTTTACACAGCAAGTAAAATTATGTCTCCGTCTAGGAAAAACACTGATGATACACGCACATGAAAAGAGCAAAGAAGCATAATATAAGGTTTTTAGAAACAAGAGAATTACATTTTAGTTTATTTAAATAGCAAAGGATGTTTTCATCTGAAAAATAGTCAATCCCCTTCTTTGTCGTTGTTGAAAGCTTTTAGTTAGAGGTACAGTGTTGTCCAAGCAGAGCTACACAGCATCATATAAGAAGATTTCATAAAACGAATAACTCTTATTACTCTTTGACCGCAATGAGATGTTGTGTTCTCTGTGTTTCACTGTTTCCTTTGGATTTGCTTTAGGCTGTAGGTTGTAAAAAAAAAATGTGTTTTCGCGAAATCTCTCTCTCTCTCTCTCTCTCTCTCTCTCTCTCTTTCTCTCTCTCTCTGTCTGTCTCTCTCTCTCTCTCTCTCTCTCTGTGTGTGTGTGTGTGTGTGTGTGTGTGTGTGTGTGTGTGTGTGCACATAATTACAAACGTTCAGACGATTCCGTCTCGTACAAACTATGTCAAATTAATGGAGCAGTCTTTTTTTCTATTTGAGCTGAACAGGCGGAGATATTCTACTCCTGCTGGCTAAAACACGCATATGTCAATACCGTCAGTGAGTTGAAGTGACGGTCTTCCTACCAAGGATCACCGAAAAGGATCCCAGACACTGACTTCAAGATCCATCGACATGAAAGTTTTTATTTAACAATATCGAAATCTGACATCATTTAGTCGATACAGCAGCTACGTTAGAAAGGGAAATGCTATGAAAAAGAAATTTTTGTCATATCGTGCTATACAATGGGAGCGAAAAAATCATAAGCTTCGAGAAACAGACTCTGCAGCAACAAACAGATAAGATAAAGCTAAGTGCAAACAGAGCTAGATATTTCTAACTGATGCATCATGTAGCATTAAAAGGACTACTGAGTTTGTCTCATCTTCTTCTACTTTTACTATTGAAATAGGATTTCAGGTTATTTCGTCTCATATACTAGCGTCAAGACGTATTCCTGATGCCACTCACTTCAGACGTCATGTCCACTGACGTTATCAATCTTTCTCTTCCGTCTTTCAATAGGAGGTGCTCAGTAGTTGATTTACCCCTGAAATTTTTTAATGGTCTCTCAATGGATGGTCTGGACCATCATTAAAAGCAACACCACTGCAGTTCCAGTTTTTTTAATTGAATGTCCTTTGTCTCGGCTTAGTGATAGCGTCTTGAAAAGATAGTATAAATTGGACATCAACAAAAGTAAAATAACCGTAATGGAATACAGTAAAATTAAGTCACGTGATGCCGATATAATTCGATTAAGAATTAACACACTGAAAGAAGTGTACTTCAAGTACACAAGTAGTCGAATGAGCACGAAGGAGATGGAAAAAAAAGTAAACAGGCTGTCTTTTATTTCAAAAGTAATCGACAGGAGAATACATTTATCTCACTGTGAGACAAGACGGACGGTGCCTTCATAGGAAAATGTTTACGGTTTCCTACGGAAACAATTGTACTCAGGAGTGCACTTCTCGTTCGAAAAAAAATATACGGACGCGAAAGTCTTTCTTCGGGGATGCAAAAACATGGAAATCACATGGAGAGTGACCGGGATTGTGTGGAGGATGTGTAAGGGCTACCAAGCGAAACTTCTGCAGTGTGATCGAAACAACACGTACGCCAGTTCCGGAAAAGTCGTGATAACCTTTTCCTACGGCTGCATGGAGCCGATGCTCATTGACTTTCCGTAACACGGAGTTATAATTAACGCACAGCGATAAGTAGACACTTTGAAAAAATTGAAGTGCGTCATCGAGCCTAAACGCCCAGGAATGTTGACGGACGGCATTATTCCGCTGCCGTATAATGCCTGCCCACATGCTGTTAAAGTTGTTTCTAGAATGCTACAGAAGTTTCGGTGCGAAACCCTTAAATGTTCTCCTACCAGACATTCGTGGCCGTTGATTTGCTACTGACAAAGGAGTACACGCCTGCGTGCAATCGTGGTTCCGCAGGCAACCGCAAACACTTTGCTATGAAGGCCATTGATCATCTTGTGTAACAATGGGATAAACGAATTAACAAATACGGTGATTACTTTTGAAATAATAAACACTTCACCTATTCCTTCCACATGTCTCGTTTTTATTTCACTGTCGCTCACAGTTTTTCTGTTGGGCATCAAAGTAGATGACGAGGCCATGGTGGAGTATGTATAAAAAGCAGACTGGCTATAGCAAGGAAAGGGTTTCTTAAGAAGAGAAAGTTGTTGTAACTGAACACAAATTTTAGCGCTGGGAAACGTTTTGTGAAGAAATCTGTCTGAAGCGTGCCCCTGTATGAAAGTGAAACGTGTTGAACACTCAGCTCAACCAAAAAAGAAAATCAGCTTCGGAATTACAGGCAAAAAGAGAAAAGAATCTTTGGAAATATGGTGTTACAGCAAATTAATAGCCCTAAGGCGCTGAACTGACTTGTGGAGAAAGAGTATTAAGGCGAAATTTGACTAAAAGAAATGACAAGAGGTTGCGATATCAAGGAGCCGTCAGTTTGAAAATGAGGAGAGGTCTGTGTTTGCAGGGTGTGGTTGAGAAAGTTTGGAGGGTGTCTAAGACTTTATGATTTTAAGCACTTTCAAATCGATGTGTGCTGCAACTGCTAAACAGAGATTGAGATGCTTACAGGTGATGGAAAAGCACGGAGAGCTGCATCAAATTAGTCTTCGGAGTGAAGACCACGGCGACAAAACTCAAGGCTAGTGGACCATGTAACTTCTGTAGAATTGCCTGAACAGACCGGTACATGGCTGAGGGTTCCACAGTTTGTCATCCAGAAGCAAACAAAAACACTAACAGCTCTGCTTAGTAATGAACTGCTCATACTTTTTGTGACGTTATAGTGCGCGTCTGTTTTTCGACCTATGCACTCGTACACTGTCAAGCGTTTCACAAGAAGCCCATGAACTCCATGGCAGTGAACAGTCAATGTGCTCTACTCTACTCACAGTTGAAAAATATCCTGCAAGACGGCAGACATTAGGAAAGAGAAGGATGCTCCAAATTTGTATATTTGTCGAATATCTGCAATAAGTATGGGGCACCGTCCGGGTCTGCAGTATGCTATTGGCAAGCGGGTTGCCTTTATGAGGCCACTTCATGAGTTACTTGACTGAGAAGTAGCGGCACAGTTCATGAAGCGGTGTGACAACTTTATGCCCCTCCTCCGCATCCGACGACGCTTAAGGGCTCGTTAAGCCTTCATGGCCTTTTCGAACTGTGATTGTTTTCGTGTGCAATTAATAGTGGCTATATTCAAAGTAACTTCCATTTAGCAGCACACATGTCCGCATTCGTTCCTTCGGTTTCCTAAACCACACTACTGGCCATTAAAATTGCTACATCACGAAGATGACGTGCTACAGACGCGAAATTTAACCGATAGGAAGAAGATGCTGTGATATGCGAATGATTAGCTTTTCAGAGCATTCACACAAGATTGGCGCCGGTGCCGACACCTACAACGTGCTGACATGAGGAAAGTTTCCAATCGATTTCTCATACACAAACAGAAGTTGACCAGCGTTGCCCGGTGAAACGTTTTTGTGATGCCTCATGTAAGGAGGAGAAATGCGTACCATCACGTTTCTGACTTTGATAAGGGTCGGATTGTAGCCTATCGCGATTGCGGTTTATCGAATCGCGACATTGCTGCTCGCGTTGGGTGATATCCAATGATTGTTAACAGAATATGGAATCGGTTGGTTCAGGACGGTAATACGGAACGCCGTGCTGGATCCCAACGGCCTCGTATCACTAGCAGTCGAGATGACTGGCATCTTATCCCCAGGGCTGTAACGGATCGTGCAGCAACGTCTCGATCCCTGAGTCAACAGATGGGGACGTTTGCAAGACAACAACCATCTGCACGAACAATTCGACGACATTTGCAGCAGCATGGACTACCAGTTCGGAGACCACGGCTGCGGTTACCCTTGACGCTGCATCAGACAAAGGAGTGGCTGCGATGGTGTACTCAACGACGAACCTGGGTGCACGAATAGCAAAACGTCGTGTTTTTGGATGAATCCAGGTTCTCTTTACAGCATCATGATGGTCACATATGTGTTTGGCGACATCGCGGTGAACGTACATTGGAAGCGTGTATTCGTCATCGCCATACTGGCGTATCACCCGGCGTGATGGTATGGGGTGCCATTGGTTACACGCCTCGGTCACCTCTTGTTCGCAGTGACAGCACTTTGAACAGTGGACGTTACATTTCAAATGTGTTACCATCCGTGGCTCTACCCTTCATTCGATCCCTGCAAAACCCTACGTGTCAGCAGGATAATGCACGACCGCATGTTGCTGGTCCTGTACGGGCCTTTCTGGATACAGAAAATGTTCGACTGCTGCCCCGGCCAGCACATTCTCCAGATCTCTCACCAATTGAAAACGTCTGGTCAATGGTGGCCGAGCAACTGGCTCGTCGGAATACGCCAGTCACTACTCTTGATGAACTGTGGTATGGTGTTGAAGCTGCATGGGCAGCTGTACCTGTACACGCCATCCCAGCTCTGTTTGACTCAATGCCCAGGCGTATCAAGGCCTTTATTACGGCCAGAGGTGGTTGTTCTGGGTACTGATTTCTCAGGATCTATGCACCCAAATTGTGTGAAAATATTGTTACATGTCAGTTCTAGTATAATATATTTGTCCAATGAATACCCGTTTATCATCTGCTTTTCTTCTTGGTGTAGCAGTTTTAATGGCCAGTAGTGTACTTCATTCCGTTTACCACGTGTCGCATAACCGTGCCCTCCTTCTTGACAATGTTTTCCACTTGTTCCTCTCGTCGCTGAACCTGCGGAAAACCAGCTCATTTCTTTACAACCTAATTTTCAACGTCCTATTATACCATCAAATCACAAATGTTGCGATTCTCTTCAGTCTACGAGTCAATTCCATACAATGCTGTGCTTCAGACTTAAGAACATCCTCAGAAATATCTTCAACGACGGCGCGTGTATGATATGAGCAGACTTTCCTTTAGTAGGAATGCCTTCTTTGGCTATGATAATCTGCTTTTTATGTCCACGCATCACTTTGCTTCCAAGATAGCAGATTTCTTTCACTTCAAATACATCGTGCTCCCCAGCGTCGATGTTAAGTCTGTCGCCAATTTCATCTGTGATTTTCCTCTTTACTTGCACCCTTCTACGAGTGTACTCATAATACTTAGTGTGTACTCATCAAACTGGTCTTTCTGTTTAACGGGTTCGGTAACTCTTCCTCACTTTCACTAAAGATAACGATGTCATCAACAGATCTTCTCAAAAATAGTTCAAATGGCTCTAACCACTATGGGATTTAACATCTGAGGTCATCAGTCCCCTACACGTAGAACAGGTTAAACCTAACTAACCTAAGGACATCACACACATCCATGCCCGAGGCAGGATTCGAACTTGCGACCGTAGCAGCAGCCAGGTTCCCGACTGACACGCCTAGAACCGCTCGTCCACAGCTGCCGGCGCAGATCTTTTCACTAATATCCTTACACCCTGAATTTTAATACCACTCTTCATCTTCTCTGTCATTTCCGTCATTGCTTCTCGGATGAACAGACTGAACAGTAGGAGCGGAAGAATATATTCTTATCTCATACGTTTTCTAATCCAAGAACTTGTAGGAGCGGTAGACTATATTCTTATCTCATACGTTTTCTAATCCAAGTACTTCGTTCTTTATCTTCGATTCTTATTTTTCCCCCTTGCTTCCCGAACATTTTGTAGTATGACCGTTCTTTCGCTATTCCTTACACCGTTCTCATTGGCAAATACTTTATATAGGTCGACAAAATTCTGTGAATATGTCTTGATTTTTCTTAAATCTTTCTTTCATTATCAAACGCAGCATCTGAATGGCCTCTAAGGTACCTTTATCTGTCGTAAAGGCATCTAACAGATCCTCTATTTTATCTTCCACCAGCTGGTAAACCCATCATTGCCCTGGTATTCATTATGCCAATTTTCTATTTAATGTAAAAGAAAAACAAACTGTGTTTGTAGTAGTGTATCGAAAAAATTTCGTTTCCATGTATTCATGAAAACATCTTTGAAATTATGAAACAGTCCTAGAAAGAAATAGGCAAAAAGTACAAATGTATGAAACAGTATTCAGATTAAGGAAGATTGTCCCAGGCTGTTTCTGTTCGTGGGTGCAGCTGATCGCGTGTCTACAACGCCATTTTGTAACCGTGTTTATGGAAACGCCTCTTCATAGCTCTATAGATGGCTACTGTTTTCGCCCACAGCCGATTCGCTTCGCAGTTGAAAGCTGTCAAAAGCGCTACCAGGTGTCAGTGATTTCCGTAGTTTCACTCGACTCTACGACTGTATTAGTAGAAAAGAATAAACATATTAAAACTTAATGCGTGATGTGTCAATTTTTCATGCATCTTAGTGTTTACGTCATATCTCCTCAACTATATTAGGCAGGTGGCTGTTACCCCCAGAGCATGAGAGTAAAGGATATGTGCACCAAATCTGGTTGAAATAACTCCAGTGATTTAGGAGGAAATGTGTAACACACACACACAATGTCAGTGGTGTTTGTTGAAGGATTTTTGTTCGAGTTGTTTACGAGATACCCTATTTGAAAAGTTTCCGTACCGACTCTTGGTACATTGTTGTTATGTTTGGTTACAGTATGCTTGTGTCTTTCTCGAGTGCAATGTGACTTGTCAGTCAGTTAGGTTTTGACAGTCCAAGCAATGGACGATAGGATTTACCAATGCAGAAAAAGCCGACATGCTCATGATGTATGCTGAGCGCATGCGGCAAGATATCATAAAGTAAATTCAACCATCTCAGCAGTTATTTATCAGCCTTTTCAATCAGTTTCGTGAAAGTGGTAGTGCAACACGTAGACAACGTAACGGAAGGAAACAAGTTAGGACAGAAGAGGGGGAAATTAACGTTCTTGGTGCTCTTGCAGTTGATCCGCACGTTAGCTCCCGCGCAATAGCACGAGGAAGTGGCATGAGTGAGGCAAGTGTCTTAAGCATTCCCCATCGACATCGGTATCACATCTCTTTCTGTCAAGAGTTGCGTGGAGAGATTATGAGAATCGTGTTAACTTTTGTATGTGGCCATTAAGACAGGATACTCCAGATGTTTCATGTACTGGTTTAGTGATGAAGCCACATTTACCACTCATGGCCAGGTAAACCGCCGAAACATGAACTGTTGGTCTGCTGATAATCCCCCTTGACTTCGTCAGGTAGAATGTCAGCATTCACGGACTGCAAACGTGTGATGTGATACAGTGAACCATCAACTCATTGACCTGTTTTTATAGACGGAACTCTGAACGTGCACAAGTATCACAGCCTCCTAACAGATTATCTTCCACTGATTCTAGAAGACGTTCCTCTGCAGAGAAAGAACAGTCTGTACTACCAACATGATTGCTGTCCCGCCCATTTTTGTACACGAAGTACTACAGTATATCTTCACAAATTGTTTCCAGATCGTTGGACTGGACACAGAGGAACTCTACCTTATCCGTCCTGTCCCCCGTGTTTGACATTTATACTCTTTTTTTTCGTGGGGAAAGCTGAAAGTCGCTGTCTACAAGGACATAACAAATACACCCGACGATATGCAACGACTTATTTTTGCAGCCTGCTCGGAAATCTCCGCTGAAATGCCGTCAGCTATACAGCTATCGTTTCATACCAGATTGGAGGCGTGTACTTCCGCTGCCGGTGATCAATTAGAACACAACCTTTTACGGTCAATTGTCTCATTACTAGCCAGAATTTAAATACCTAGTGTATGCACTTGTGTTGGTCTTCATTGTGTGCTACCACAGGCATTCTACAAGTTGGTGTGGGAACTTTCGAAAATACTATATCTCGTAAACAAGTCGCACTAAAATCCTGTAACAAACACCACTGACATTATTATTTGCTCTACGTTTAGTTTATGTCAACAGGCATTGTTTCATTTAAAAAGTGTATGTTTTCACAAAAAAAAAACTTTCTAAGTATTATTGCAATTTGTTGACTGGCTAAAAATACAAGGCCCGACTACTGTGGAAACCGCACATCAACAGCACTTTCCATTTCCGCAATATTCGCGGTGCAAGTTTTAGATGATTTACCCTACATACAGGGTGTCCGAAAAAACTTTCCCTGATTACGTAAATTGATAACTCAGGCTAGAAGTAAGACACAAATATGAAACTTGTGTCGAATTGTTTACAACTATCAAAGATTTTCTTCTGTTTTAGGTTCGCAGTACGTAAGTAGTGATTGAGGTGCAGTGCCCAAGAAGCCATGTTAACCAATCAGGAGAAGGCACAGTGTGTCCTGTGGTACCATGAGACACGATCACCAACCACACTGCAGAGACACTTCCAGACAACATTTGGAAGGAATCCACCTGATGTCAAAAGCATTAAAGCCTGGTATGAGAAGTTCAAGAACACAGGATCGGTTGCTGACCTTCCGAGGTCTGGTCGACCAAGAACCTCAGCACACAGGGTAGAAGCTGTAAGGCAGTCTTTTCTGCGAAGCCCAAAGAAATCGGTGCGCATGGCCTCACGTGAATTACAGATGCCAAAAAGCTCTCTCCATGACATTTTACACAAACGTTTATTGTTTCGTGCATACATTTTACACAAACGTTTATTGTTTCGTGCATACAAAGTGCAAATCGTTCAGGCCTTGTTGCCCAATGACAGTACACGTAGATATGACTTTGCGGTCGAAATGCTATCACGTATTGAGGACGATGGTGGTTATCTCAGACGAATTACGTTTTCCGACGAAGCGACCTTTTTTGTCAGTGGAGTAGTGAATCGCAATAATGTGCGCACTTGTGGTTCACAATCACCTGGCGAGGTCATGGAGTACACCAGAGGCAGTCCAAAGGTGAATGTTTGATGCGCGCTATTGCACGATCGAATTATCGGGCCATTCCTCTTCGCTGAGGCTACCATCACATCTGCAGTGTATCTGAACATGTTGTAACTGTCTGCTGTTCCTCAGCTGCTTCAGCATCACCCCGATGTCTTGTTTCAGCAAGACGGTGCGCAGCCTCATTGGGGTTTGGACGTCGGTGCCTATCTCGATATGACCTTTCCTGGGCGATGGATTGGTCGTGATGGGCCAACGGTTTGGCCTCCACGCTCTCCTGACATAACCCCATTAGACTTCTTTTTATGGTGTTATGTCAAGGACGAGGTCTACCGAACACGTGTACCAGATCTTGAAACCCTGCGGTAACGGATAACCACAGTCGTTGAATCTATCCCTCCAGTGATGTTGGCTAATGTGTGGACGGAAATTGAATATCGCCTAGATGTGCTACGTGCTACCCAGGGTACTCATGTGGAAGTTTACTGATGTGTGAAAAAAATTTTGATAGTTTGTAAACAATTAGACACCAGTTTCATATTTTTATCTTACTTCTAGCCTGAGTTAACAATTTATGTAATCAGGGAAAGACTTTTCGGACACCCTGTATTTATTGTTATCAGCTTTGGTAGATGAACTGTTAAGCTCATTCAACGATGGTACTGGCATTTATCTGCGATGGTTCTGACTGTAAGCTGCCGTTGCTGTGTTCAGGACTGTGGAAATGATAATTCCGAGAAACTGATGGTACGGCTCCCGATACATAGATTGAACAAAGCAACTTGAATAGCCTCTTAGTTGCCACTTCGCTCAATGATTTTAGAAGTTCCAAAAGGGTTTTATTTATGCCTTTCACCTCACCAGTTGTCATATAAACTTCCTTTCCCTTCACGTCACAACAATGTTTTGGCTCGCGGAGTTTGTTATGATACTAAGCCAACTTCAGGAGTATTTATCAGTCTGGACAAAAGCAAAAGGTACTGACAACTGGCACCCTTGATTCCCGCTATCTTGATGTCGCAAACCCCGTAGAAAAAAACTCTCCAACCCTGGTAACAGTCCTCGCTGTCACCGCCATCACTTTCACTCTCTACGGCCTCCATTGTTCTCCCTCACATTGAGCCGTAGCAGATGAAACTCACTATTCCCAAAGTAAAATTTGCTACATTCTTACTACTGCTCCACTTTCCAGTAAGCTCTGAACACAGTGCTTTGACGAACAACGCTGTAAGATGACTCAGAATTTCTTGGAAGAAGCGGAGTTCCAACTAATACACGAATAAAATGACATAAGTTTCTTGCTAATGTCACTACTGTGATATTAACGAGGAAAACGTAATTAAATATGCATTACAACAACAAATTGTGACTTTATCTGAGTTAATCAAGCAAAAGGTAATTTAGATACGTAAGTCAATTATTCGAAGTTAGGTTGGCCACAGTTGTCGGGAAGTTCACTTCCTTTCGATACCATCACAGCACGGAGTTTGGCAAGATGATGCCAGGCAGCTTCCCTCCTGCTCTTGTGCGGTTCCTGCTAATTTCTCCGGATGAGGCACTCCTTACGAACCTTGTGGCGGAATGGGAACACATCGCAGAGCATGATGTGACATCCGTACTGATCACGCTGTAATGTCACAATTTAATACGACCAGTTTTATTTTTCAATGACTGTTTCAGTCTGTTCGGTGTACGTAGGAATCAAAGACCCTATAATCTTGCAGAGAGATATAAACAATCTCCGATTCATATACAATTTTTGTTGTTATCTGAAACGTTAATTATTCTGACTGTTGTTCTTCCTACTATTGTTCTCATTAACATTATCTTGAAACTACTACTGCTCTGTAGATATATTGTATCAGAAGAAATAAAAGAGTTAATCTCAACGGATTAATAGGTGAGAATCGAAATTAATTATTCTTCCACAATTACATTCTAATAAATACCAAGAGAATTCCAGATATCTACGTTGACGTGCGTTTGGAGAGACGCTGCAGATGTGGCGAACGAACTTGGAATCACATTGCGATTCTTACAGACCCAAAAACTCGCAATTAAATTGGGATAATAGAGCTTCACCAAGACTCCATTTCTCAATATCGGTTGAAAGTCAACAGTACAAACCTAAATCTCGTCCAAATAATGTTCCATCACAACATAAAAGACCACAAAAAACGAAATAATATAGATACGCATCGTATTAACAACCATGTCCCACAGTTTTTAACGATCAGGAGACCATCATAAATTGAGGCGACAAAAGTGTAGTAATTGTTTTCGGATAAAAATGCAATTCCTGTTCGTCTCATTGCGTATTTCTTTCAGCTAACTCGTTTACTGTACTGTACTGTACTGTACTGTAGCAGTTCTTTATATGTATGGTCCGTGTTTCATAGACCTACTTTACTTGGCAGTGACACATCATGCTAAAGTACTTTCGTCCCTAAGTTTTACTAACCAGTGTAATTTGGATCCTTCTGTGGTTCAGAATACAACAAACAATTAGTATTTAGTTTTCCTCGTGTAAAATAGTAATAAATAAAATGCTGAAAGAGTTCACATAACTTAATAAAATCTCTCACAGTTGGTCTGTTTTCCGCCATTGACAGGCTTCTCGTCTGATCTTAGGGATCATGGCCACACTCTCTCTTTGCCTGCAGCGTAAAATACTCGAACGCGTTCATCTTTGTACCTTTCAGCAGTATTGCACTATGTTTGATAACCTTAAAAAAATATTACTTAAAAATATAGCAAAGCATTACAAAGTATTTCTGCCTCTTAAATCGTTTATAAGAAAGACAGAAAAATACAATTATCAGTTTTCACTGTTATCCCCAGTGAGGAGAAGTTACGTCATTTTAAAAACAACTGTTTTTTCGGCATCTCCTAACAGACCTAAATACTCTCAATGTTTTGTTAATCCTCTCACAAAAATACGTTAAGTATTTAAACACAACTCTTGTCTGCACTGGATAGCAGCTAGATTTTGGGGCCCTGCACTGTCTGAAAGTAGCTTGTAAGCATGAGGAAATATGTGCTTGACATTCTTCAGTTCTGGAGTCGATCTAGATTAACATGACAATAGAAGTAAAATACTCCAGCCAAAACAGCTATTTTACGAAATTCATTTGTGCTGCCGGTTTCACCAAGCCAAGTTGCTTCTTCGAATATCACGTAATACATTTCAATGAATCTCGATCGTGTGCGTATTATCCGTGTCACATCTTAAAAGACATTTCAAGAATAGTTTTCAAGTTGTTGAAATTCTTTTTATCGTATGGCACGGTATAATATGCACACGTTCGAGATCCGAAGATGGCAACTTAGTTCGGTGAAATCGGTAATACAAAATATAAGTGCTGTAAAATAGAAGTCTTTGCTTTTTGAAGCTTTTTATTTCTTTTCACACAAAGAAGTAGTTGCATAGAATTAACCCGTTGCCACTGATGAAAATGCCAAATCTCATTTTTAGTGCCACACGTAGAAAACTGTTTTCTTTGTAGGTACTGTAAAAGTCGTTCTTTCACCCCTACTCTTTAATTGTTTATTCTGTACCACGCTTCCTACGAAATGTTTTGTACAGTCATTTACCAAGTACAGATTAAAAAGCAAAACCATTTTCTTGTAGTGCGACGTTTATGACCTAGGCGACTATTCTAGTAGACTGGTAGACGAAAAACACAGGGTATGCAGCGACCACCTGCCTCCTTTGGTGTCAGTTAGGCATCTGCGTTGCTTGCAAAAGGCATGACGCAGCCGCTGCTACATTTCGCGGTATCTGTCAGGTTGTTTTGTGGCCGTGGCGTAGAGTAGCATCCTAATTGGCTACCAGGGGACGTGAGCCTCGCCTGCTAGACTGAGTCGCGCGTGGCAAGACAAACAACTGCATTCCAGAAACCGATCCAGTGTGTTCCCATAGCAGTGAGCCGACATGAGTCTGCACGTGGAAGAGAGCGTTCAATCATGACAAGCTATGCAGGCCATTTCCTATCCGACGGCTATTGCCCACTCGTTGTTGTAAAGTTACCACTACCATAAAACAATGAATGTAAAATTCTAGAGTCCAGTTTTATTTCTAGCTGCACGATTTATGGATGGACTAATTTAAATATTACACAAAATTCTATATAAATCACTCTGACGTGATACAGTTTCAGATTCCAAAACTATAAAGCAGTAGTTACTGTAAGCTGCGATTATATGGTATTCTTCCCGGTAACTTCCATTCTCTTATTCAATATGATTTTTTTTATTTTCGTCAGTCACTTTTGTTTTTCCTTCTCTTGCATTCATTTTTGCAGTTCTTGTGTGTTTCCTTTCAACCCCACCAATCTTGTTGTTACAATGCCGTCTCTGTTACCGTTCGATCATTCATACCTCTCCTTTATTTACGAACGAGATGTAGTACTGTCAGACAGTGAACACTTATTCGAGAGGAAAGGGCACTAAATTTCCGTGTACCCATCCCGATCTAGGTTTTCCATTATTTCATTGAATCTTCTGAGATGACTGACAGAACAGTTCCTTCCAACTCGCTGTACTCCACATCTGTCTAAGGAGGTGGGTGCGAGCAGGTGCTGTCCACCTCCTTAATTGAGTGGTCAGCGGGCCTGACTGCCATGCAGCGGGGCTCGGATTCCATTCCAGGCCGGGTCAGGGATTTTCTTCCCTCGGAGACTGCGGACTGTATTGTTCTCAACATCATTTAATCATCAACGACCCGCAAGTCGCCTAATGCGGCGTCAACTGGTGGGGACTAGCGGTCATCAATGCAATACGATTATTTCTTTCAGCAATAATTAGAACACTGGAATTGTATTTGTGAGGTGGGTGAATCATGCCCTTGTCTGATCGTGGAGATTCAGGTTGTCTTAAACCGAAGGAAATTCCAGGATATTTCCTTCGAAAGGAAGGCAGCTGGTTTCCTTTCTCTGGTCACCTCCAACAAGAATTTGTAAGGAACGAAGGAAGATTGGCTTTAACGCCCCGTCGACATCGATGTCATTAGAGACGGAGCACAAACTCGGGTTCTGCCAAGGGTGAGGAAGCAAACCCTTTCAAAGGAACCATCCCGGCATTCGCCTGGAGTGATTAAGGGAAATCACAAAAAACCTAAATCGTGGGTTAGACCAGTCGTCCTCCCGAATACGAGTCCAGTGATCTAACAACCGTGCCATCTCGCTCGATAATAGTAACCTTGTCGAAGATAAGGATATTAAAACCTAAACTTTTCTTCTCTTAGATGGTGCCTCGTTCTTAATAACATAATTTAGAATTCCAGCCTCCTTCCTGTCTTCTTTTCTGCTCTTTCCTGAGACTACCAGTTTCTACATTTTTGTGCATTTCCTTCCTTGGTGATGATTGTGATGTCAACAGAAATATTATGCTAGTCACTAACTCTTCGAAGTCCTTAGACTCTCCAGAAAACGTACCCTTGATTTGTTGCTTCTGTATTTTTTGAACAAATGCGGAAACTCCTCTTCTATATGGTCTTGAGCCACCAACAACGAAAGATACTAACATCACTATCCACCTCCAGTCTGTGTATTATTGTCTTCACTCCGGTACCGCGCTGCTGCTACGGTCACAGGTTCCAATCCTGCCTCTGGCATGGATGTGTGTGATGTCCTTAATTTAGTTAAGATTAAGTAGTTCTAAGTCTAGGGGACTGATGACATCTGATGTTAAGTCCCATAGTGCTTAGAGCCACTTGAGCCACTTTTGAGAAGTCAAGCAATCATCAATTAAGTATTGGAGGGAGGTGTGGGGAGGTAATAATTGTAGAGGAAGCCCAAGAAATCAATACAGTAAGTGGGTTCAGAAGGATGTAGGTTGCAGTAGTTAATCGGAAACGAAGAGGCCTGACCACGGTAGAGTAGGGTGGAGAGCTGGATCAAGCCAGCCTAACGATATTGAAAGACTTCTCTCATGAGATGATGCTTACAAACACCATGGAACAACGCGTCATCGAGAAAGAATTGACGATCGTCACTTCTAATTTCTGTCTGCGCTAATCTACATCTACATCTACACTCAACAACCATCCCCCCCCCTCCCCATACTGTATCTGGAGAACGGTGCCTCTGGTGCCACAAACTGATCTCCCTTTCCCTGTTGCATTCGCGATGGTGCCTGGAATAAACGACTGTCGGTAGAGCTTCGTATTAGCTCTAACTTCTCACACTTTCTCGCTGTGGCCATTGTGCAAGACATATGTGGGGGATAATTAATGTGTTTTCTGACCCTTTATGGAGCGTAGTCTCTCTCTAAATTTCAATAGTAAGACTTCTCCGTGATGCAGAGCGCCTTCTGGAGTTTATTGAGCATCTCCATAATGCTCCCGTGCCGGTTAAATGAACCCGAGACGAACTCGGCACTCTTCGTTGGATCTTCTCTCGTATATTAATGGAACCTGATAACGATACCAGACTCATGAGCAGTACTCACAGATCAGTCAAATAAGTGTTTGGTAATTCATTTCTTTCGTGGATGAATTATATTTCCTTAAGTTTCTCCCTAACAATCTCAGTCTGGCACCCGCTTTTTCTACTCTAATGTTATTGTCAGTTATTATTATTTTCACCGTGTTAAGCTTACTGAAATTAATTAATGAGAGTTTTACACCAGAGGTGTTACTCTTTTATTTACAAAGCATATTCTGAGGTCATTCTTGAAATATAGATTTATATGTTTGTACTTTTTGATTGTTATAGATTCAAAACTGTATTTCTTTATAAAGTTGACGTGCATTTCCCTTATGGCGTTTCTTCCTTTTGTTCGCATATTCTGTAAACAGCTACCTTTTCCTTCGATGTTAGAGGAGGCTGACATCACAAGAAACTTCGTCCTACATTTACTTTTGCTACTACCTGTTTCCTGAGGTCATTGCACTAGGTGTGTTATGGTTGTTACTACCTTCATCAGTTTGTTACTAACAGCGTAATTGTACCGTGATGTATTTCTTTTCCTATGTATGCTCATTGCGTTACATTTACTTATGCTCAGGATGAACTGCCAGTCCCTACCGTTCATCCATTATCTGCACGTCTTCCTGCCGTTTGCCACAATCTTCTGGAGTTCCTCCCGTCTTATAGACAACTGCAAGGCCTGCAAACAGCCTCACGGAGCTTCCAACATTATCCGCTATATCATTCATATATACTATGAACATCAGCTGTCCTGTCGTACTTCCTTGGGACACTTCCGAAATTTACATCTATAACGTTTTTTGCAATAAGAGTTCTCTCTAGAAGAAAGGCTTGAATCCAGTCACAAATCTGTTCCAGTATTCGATAACCTCATTTTTTCCCGATAGCCAGGCAGCAATGGAGGCGTCAGCCGCGCCTCGGCCGCCTCTGCCTTATCCGGGGACGTTGCTGACCACTGACGAGGGAAACTCGCCATAGCATCCGCCTCGGGCATAAGACGGTCCAGTACATAGCCCGTCAAAAATTGAACACAGGTCAAGGATGAAAACAGGAAGTAGCTGTACTGAATTATTAAAAAAGAAACAAAATTGATACACTCCTGGAAATGGAAAAAAGAACACATTGACACCGGTGTGTCAGACCCACCATACTTGCTCCGGACACTGCGAGAGGGCTGTACAAGCAATGATCACACGCACGGCACAGCGGACACACCAGGAACCGCGGTGTTGGCCGTCGAATGGCGCTAGCTGCGCAGCATTTGTGCACCGCCGCCGTCAGTGTCAGCCAGTTTGCCGTGGCATACGGAGCTCCATCGCAGTCTTTAACACTGGTAGCATGCCGCGACAGCGTGGACGTGAACCGTATGTGCAGTTGACGGACTTTGAGCGAGGGCGTATAGTGGGCATGCTTGAGGCCGGGTGGACGTACCGCCGAATTGCTCAACACATGGGGCGTGAGGTCTCCACAGTACATCGATGTTGTCGCCAGTGGTCGGCGGAAGGTGCACGTGCCCGTCGACCTGGGACCGGACCGCAGCGACGCACGGATGCACGCCAAGACCGTAGGATCCTACGCAGTGCCGTAGGGGACCGCACCGCCACTTCCCAGCAAATTAGGGACACTGTTGGTCCTGGGGTATCGGCGAGGACCATTCGCAACCGTCTCCATGAAGTTGGGCTACGGTCCCGCACACCGTTAGGCCGTCTTCCGCTCACGCCCCAACATCGTGCAGCCCGCCTCCAGTGGTGTCGCGACAGGCGTGAATGGAGGGACGAATGGAGACGTGTCGTCTTCAGCGATGAGAGTCGCTTCTGCCTTGGTGCCAATGATGGTCGTATGCGTGTTTGGCGCCGTGCAGGTGAGCGCCACAATCAGGACTGCATACGACCGAGGCACACAGGGCCAACACCCGGCATCATGGTGTGGGGAGCGATCTCCTACACTGGCCGTACACCACTGCTGATCGTCGAGGGGACACTGAATAGTGCACGGTACATCCAAACCGTCATCGAACCCATCGTTCTACCATTCCTAGACCGGCAAGGGAACTTGCTGTTCCAACAGGACAATGCACGTCCGCATGTATCCCGTGCCACCCAACGTGCTCTAGAAGGTGTAAGTCAACTACCCTGGCCAGCAAGATCTCCGGATCTGTCCCCCATTGAGCATGTTTGGGACTGGATGAAGCGTCGTCTCACGCGGTCTGCACGTCCAGCACGAACGCTGGTCCAACTGAGGCGCCAGGTGGAAATGGCATGGCAAGCCGTTCCACAGGACTACATCCAGCATCTCTACGATCGTCTCCATGGGAGAACAGCAGCCTGCGTTGCTGCGAAAGGTGGATATACGCTGTACTAGTGCCGACATTGTGCATGCTCTGTTGCCTGTGTCTATGTGCCTGTGGTTCTGTCAGTGTGATCATGTGATGTATCTGACCCCAGGAATGTGTCAATAAAGTTTCCCCTTCCTGGGACAATGAATTCACGGTGTTCTTATTTCAATTTCCAGGAGTGTACAATGAACTGACCAAGATCAAGAGGTTGAGCATCGAACACAGTTGCCTATCCATGACGTCATGGTTATGCGGTTGTGGTGTCACTGTACAAAAGTAGAGATCCATCTTCAAATCTCGCTCATGCCCCAAATTTTTTTCACAAAATTATGAACTGTCCGTCCGGTTATTGCGTGTCTGTTCGCTATATTGAGGTTTGTGTCTGTGTCGTGGTGTGACTTCCGTTTACAACAGCGAGTTATAAGAAAGGAACCTCCAGACGTACGTAACTCCTGCTTATTCCACACAAGTGATACATGTTGTGACTCTTGCGCCCCGTTTTGGAAGTTTTGACTGCTGAATTCCTTTGATCGAACGTAGTTCATACCCGCTTATTTGTTGTTTTCATTTCTGTGAAAGGTCGTTGCGGCATCTCGCCTACTATCACTATTCATCACATTTGCTTGCGACGCTTATCATATGACGTATTCTACAATCAATGTATGATACGAAAACTGCCAAGACTACAGAAGAAGAGGGTATGAGCGAGATTCGAACACCGATTTGCCCCTTCGCAGTGTATCTTCTTGCCCACAGAACCATGACACAGCGGTTACGGAACTCTCGATGTTGAACATCTTCAGCTTGGTCCGTTTATTGTTTCTATTTTGCTTCTTTTTTGACAGTTCAGTACACCTTCCTGTTTTCATGCTTGATATGTGTTCACTTTTTGACGGGCTATGCACTGGGATATCTTACGACTAAATCTGAGGGAATTCGATGGGGACTTTCGCTTGTGAACTCCATCAGGGCTGCTAGACGTCATGCACACATACGTGGTGAGGCAACTGACTGCCTACCGCACTGCCGCAGCTTGCAATGAATCACGACCGAGAGCCGTAATAAAAGAACTTGCAAAGCATGAAACAGTCTCTCTGACTCCAGCCTTCTTCACCGTTAAACAACAGTGTGGGACGGTGTCAAATGCCTTCCTGAAGCGAGGAATGTGGCATCAACCTGAGTACCGCTGTGTACAACGCTCTGGATCTCATGGTCGAACGGAGTGAGTTGAGTTTCGCCAGATTTTTGTTTGCGGAATCCTTGTTATTATTAAATAGGAGATTTTCATTCTCCAAAAACGTCATAATTCTAGAGTGTAAAATATGTTCCGTAATTCTACGACAGAGTGATTCAGCAGTACTTGCCTACAATTATATGCATCTGCCCTACGACTGTTTTCGAAACGGGAATTAATTGCGCTTTACATCGTCGCTCCAATGATATTTGATAAACAGCTACTAGAAGAGGGAAAAGTTCTTTCGTATAATCCATTATCCCTGTAAAACCTAGAGGTATCTCATTTGGTTCAGATGCCTTTCCTCTACTAAATGAGTGCTGCTGCCAATTCCGATTTACCTGTAGAGATGCACTAGTGGCCATTAAAATTGCTAAACCACGAAGATGACGTGCTACAGACGCGAAATTTAACCGACAGGAAGAAGATGCTGTGATATGCAAATGATTAGCTTTCAAGAGCATTCACACAAGGTTGGCGCAGGAGGCGACATCTACAACGTGCTGACATCAGCAAAGTTTCCAACCGATTTCTCATACACAAACAGCAGTTGACCGGCGTTGCCTGGTGAAATGTTGTTGTGGTGTCTCGTGTAAGGAGGATAAATGCATACCATCACGTTTCCGACTTGATTAAGGTCGGATTGTAGCCTTTCGCGATTGCTGTTTATCGTAACGCGAGATTGGTGCTCGCGTTGGTCGAGATCCAATAACTGTTAGCAGAATATGGAATCGGTGGGTTCAGAAGGGTAACACGGAACGCCGTGCTGGAACCAAACGGCCTCGTATTACTAGCAGTCGAGATGACAGGTATCTTATCCGCATGGATGTAACGAATCGTGCAGCCACGTCTCGATCCCTGAGTCAACTGATGAGGACGTTCGCAAGACAACAACCATCTGCACCAACAGTTCGACGACGTTAGCAACAGCATGGGCTATCAGCCCGGAGACCATGGCTGCGGTTACCCTTGACGCTGCATCACAGACAGGAGCGCCTGCGATGGTGTATTCAACGACGAACCTGGGTGCACGAATGGCAAAGCGTCATATTTTCTGATGAATCCAGGCTCTGTTTACAGTATCATGATGGTCGCATCCGTGTTTGGCGACATCGCGATGAACGCACATTGGAAGCGTGTATTCGTCATCGCCATAATGTCGTATCACCCGGTGTGATGGTATGGGGTGTCATTGGTTACATATCTCGGTCACCTCTTGTTCGCATTGACGGCACTTTGAACAGTGGACGTTACATTTCAGATGTGTTACGACCCGTGGCTCTACCCTTCATTCGATTCCTGCGGAACCCTACATTTCAGCATGATAATGCACAACCGCAAGTTGGAGGTCCTGTACGGGCCTTTCTGGATACAGAAAATGTTCGGCTGCTGCGCTGGCCAGCACGTTCTCCAGATCTCTCACCAATTGAAAACGTCTGGTCAATGGTGGCCGAACAACTGGCTCGTCACAATACACCAGTCAGTACTCGTGAAAAACTGTGGCATCGTGTTGAAGCTCCATGGGCAGCTGTACCTGCACACGCCATCCAAGCTCTGTTTGACTCAATGCCCAGGCGTATCAAGGCCGTTATTACAGCCAGAGGTGGTTGTTTTGGGTACTGATTTCTCAGGATCTATGCACCCAAATTGCGTGAAAATGTAATCACATGTCAGTTCTAGTATAATAAATTTGTCCTGTGAATACCTGTTTATCATCTGCATTTCTTCTTGGTGTAGTAATTTTAATGTCCTGTAGTGTACATTCCTCTCCAAAGACGTCATAATACAATGGGATAAAACATGTTTCATAATTCTATAACAGATAGATAGTAATACTGATATATAATTATGTGCATCTGCCCCAAAGATCGTTCTTGAAACGGGAATAATTTATGTATTTTCTATGTATCATTCATTGCTCAGCGACCTATGATAAACTGTTGCTTGAAGAGGAACGAGTTCTTTCTCATAATCCATTGTGTTGTAGAATCTTAGAAATATCTCAGTTGATTCAGGTGCTTTCCCACTACTAAGCGGTAATAGTCGCTAATTTCTTAATACGTGTAAAAGATAATTTCTCTTTTATCACGATTTACATATGATCTGAGAAAGCAACATGACTACCCACACTACAGTGAAGTTGTTTGCCGTCGATTGGTTGTAGGGCCTTTATCTATCTCGGGTTGCATCCTAATGACTTCACAGATTCCATCAAGATCAGTTTACGCAGGGCCAGTGGACTAGCACATTACTACAAATGCATTCCAACTGAAAACATCTCGTGCGAGGTCAAACACAAAGACATCGAGTCTGCAACTGCAAATCTTTATATCTGCCAAATACGTGCAATTATTGGTGGTTGATTATCTGATCAAAAGTACCCAGACACCTAATAGTGGATAGTAATACGGGATGTATGTCCACACCTCCGCCTTACGACGGCTTGAACTCTGCTGAAGACATTTTCAGTGAGGTCTGTAAAACTCTGTCGAGGAAAGGCACTCCATTCTCTCCCAACAGCTGAAACCAGAGAAGATAGCGATGTTGGATGCTGGCGTCTGGAGCGAAGTCGACGTCTTCAACCCAAAGGCATTCACGTTGGGACTCTGGATAGTCTAGCCCATTTCAAGAGTATTACTGTCCACCAACTATTGTCTCAAGGAATGCTGCTTTATGACAGAGTGTACTGTCATGCAGACACAATCATCGTTTTCCTACTGTTCCTCTATTGTGCACAGTACACGATGCTACAATATGTGTTCATATCATCCCGCATTTAGCGTTTTCTCAAAGATATTAAGAGAAACACACCCCCAAAACGTAATATCATCTCCTCCATACTTCACTGTCTGCACTATACATGTAATGTACCCCAGGCATTCGCTAGATTCAAACCCTTGCCACAGGGGATAATGTGATTTATCTCTCCAAATCGCTCGTTTCCACTGTCCTGTGTCGTCGCTCTTGACACTATGTCAGGCCTCACTTACCACTGATGTCTAGCTTATTAGAAGGTGCTCCGCCATTGTATCCCATTCTTTTCAGCTTCCTACGCACTATAATTGAGCTAGTTGGACTAATGGTAGAACTTCGGAACTCGACCAGTTTTTTCCACTGATTTTATGCGATTTTTAACAATTGCCCTCCACAATGCTCCACTGTCCCTATCCATTAGAGAATGACTCGTCTTAGTGCAGTAGTGGTGTACCTTCGCGTTTCCACTTCTCAGCCGCATCACCAACAACCGAGTTGGACAGTTCTAGAAGGGTTAAAATGTACCTGACAGAGCTGTTACTCCAACGATCTAGCCCACGTTCGAAGTCATTCAGGTCTGTTGTCCATAGGATTCTGCTCTTACTGGTTCTCTACAGACAACTCGTAGCCTTTTTTTATAGTCGCGGGTCTGCCTCTCGGGACATCTCGTGATCAGTTCCTCATTAAATATGCGTCTATGAGTACTTTTGATTAGCTACTCTATTTATGTCTCCACTTAGTACATTTTTCCATTCGTTCCTTACACAGTTCAGAAAAATTCTGTCTCTCGCCTAGCTTCTGTTCAGATGACTTGAAAGTACCAAATCAAGTTAATCTAATAACAAAATTAAAAATTTAGGAAATTATTACAGGCACGTATCGTTAACTTAGTCTTACCTTCACAAGAAAATGGAGAGTTATACACTAGCTCTTTGTACCAAATGAGTAATATTTCACTCTGAATAGACGAATTAAAAATTTATCTTCTGCAGCATGAGGTATGATATTCACCCTGGTGACTTACGACCCGTTGTTGTTAAAGTTCAGAGGAGACAGCCCCCATCGCCAGTCTATTCTGTTATGGGTCACTGTTCCATTCAGGGATTCAATAAACGTACATACACTACTGAATATAGCCTCAGAAGCATGGTGGATTACCGGGATGCAACACGGGAAAGAAATAGAAACAAATAGAAATGGTTAAATGAAGCTTGGAAAGTTGACACCTGGAGTGTTAGCTTAGGTGCTCTTAACAAAGTGGAATTAGTTCTTATGGCAATTACAGAAACAAAGAAGAAAACATCTGGGAGTAAATATGTACATGACAATATTACGATCTGTATAGGGGTAAAATGGGAACAATGAGCAAGTAAAGGTACTGCCATCTATATTCATAGTAACTGTGAACATAAAATACTCAAGTATGAACATGTAAATGAACGCATTTTATTAGCAGGAATTAAATGTCCAAGTGTAATTTTACGAATAACAGCAACTATTGTGCCAGAGGAAAGGAAAATAGACGAGTCTAAGGCTTTTTGCAAAGAATTACACGTGACATTAAACAGATATAATAAAAATCAGTTTACTCATGGGATATCTCAACAATCGAATTGGAAAACACCAATTTCAACACAACTGGCACATTTGGAGAAAAGTATATAATGGAAAAGGCAAAATGCTACACGATTGTACAATCTTTAATCATTTAAAAACCATCAATAGCTTATTTAGGAAGAGAGAAATTCGCACATTTATCCAATCAGTAAAGGGTGTAACGACATATTATATATAAAATACAATAATTTACTGGACAATTTAGAGATACTAGTGTATATCAAGGAGTGGATATTGGATGAGTTCACTTCTTATTGGTACCGATAATTGACATGCATTTAAATTGTAGAAAATCTGAGAAATAAATTAAGGATCAGGAGGAACAACAAATTTTGAAGTGTACCTTTTAGTAGCCACCAGCAAGATTCTGAAATCTAATGACAAAATCATTAGCAAATTTGTGAGCGGCGGAAGACTTGGAAGAATATTGAAGAAATTTAGAAACAGCGGTTCAAGAAATAGCCAACAAGGTTTTGGCGAAGAGAAGGAAATACAGGACATATGAGTAAGGATTCGGACATGATAAATAGATACAGTAGTTAAAGAAAAACAAGGAGCTTTCAAGAACAACATAAATAATTCCACCAATCAAAACTACAATGCATATAAAGAGAAAAATAGTAAAACAAAACACACAACTCGTAAAGCACATGCAGAATCACGGCAACGCTTTATTAACTATACAGACCATGATTTTCATGGCCGAAAAATGATCGCTGACAAAGTGATGAAAATTCCAACAGCGAGGAAAAGGATCCTATACGTGCCAATTATATAGAAGAGAAGGAATGGCTAGCTCATTATATAAAAATGTGATATGATGAGACTGTAATTCAGGCATTACTTGAAATAAACAACACAAAAGGTCACAAAAGGTCTGGAAGATACTGGTACGAGGGAATTGACGAAAACTCTAAAATTACAAAGAAAAGAAAAGAAAAGCCTCTGGTTTAGAAGGCATAATATGTAACTGTAGAAATATGGAGGGTTATTCGTATATCTAAGGGTTCATTGCATCTCTTTATTAGTGATGGAGAAATGAGACGATACCAAAAGACTGGCTAAAGGCCATTGTAATGTCTAACTTCAAAAGAGATGATAAAAATAAACTCATTAACTATAGAGGCATACTCTTCCTGGATTCAGCCTACAGCCTACGGATTCTGAATGCGAGATTAAAAATACATATTATGGACAAACTGATCTCTGAAGAACAATCAGGTTTTAAAAATGGACTATAATCTGTCAATAATTTTTTGCCCTACAACGCATCATAAAAAAAGATACGAGTCTTCAGCAGGCAAACTCATCTTGACTTTATTGATTTTGAAAACTCATCTGATAATGTGTGCAAAGAAGTGCTATAAAATGTAATCGCTGAACGATCTATTCCATCTCATCTCATAAATGTTATTAAACGTCAACAGACATACAGTGAAATTGTCACAGATACTGGGAATATAATAACAAAACAAATGAACATAAATAAAGGCATAATACAATACATTCATAGACGAAATGATTAGTAAATGGGAAATGTTGAGCAAAAACGTAGAATTTTTACATCGTGACACTAGACTGAAAGCAATTTTATATGTAGAGAATGAAGATGACCTTTCAGATGAGGATCTGTAATACTTAGCCTCAGTTTAAAACTTTAAATTGTCTGTAGATAAATGAAAGTGATGGCATTTCAGGGCATACAACCAGTAAGAGCAAAAATAGTTTTCACTAATAAAGCCTTGGAAGCAAGTAAAACATTCTAAATATGTACGACTATAACAATGGCGTGGACAAAAATTTATAACTACTTCCACATACGAAATGATCGCAAAAAATTTGCACAATAAAGCCAGGAAACAAACGCAGCTGAAGTTTTACAAATCCATAGCAGTACCGGCATGGATGACAACAAAACACCAAGAGGCTCAAAAAATTAGTTTTCTAAAAGAGGGGAAGAATGTACATACGAAAAAAAGAGAATATAAGATAGACTTAGGAATATATAACTTAAAACAAAAAATAAAGGGAAATAGAAAAAAATTTAAGGAACATGTAGACTGTGTGGGTGGAGAAAGTTTGCCGGTAAAGGCTCTCAATAATAAATGCAAGATGAAAATGTAGAAAGACCATCCAAGAGATGCGAGTACAACTGACCTAATAATTGAACTAAAGAAGAAAAATATGAGCTACTACTTACATAGTTCTTGATCTATGTAAATGACACTCATGCAGTCATTCATTGCTTACCATAGATCGGACCTTCAGATACGTGAGATAACTCCAGCAATACAGTGACAAAACTATGACAAACTAACTCTCTGGGTAGTATTAGCAATTACCATCATCATTGAACTATTCGATTCTAATTGGATATTTTTTCAAAATAACAACTTCCCTACTGTTTTTTGTTACATCAGTTTATTTTCTCTGTGCTTGCACAGAACATAGGTCAATGTAATAGAATCAATAGGAAAGCTGCTATTTAGAAAAATCTGTTTCCTCAATTACAACATCTAACTTCTGTATCTATTTCTGCTTCCTTAATATGTACATGACTGCATTGCTAACGGTTAAAAGTAACAGTTCCCCATAATTTTCATTGGAGATGTAACACAGTCAACCGGTTGCAAATAACTGTTTAATACATTTACCTATGGTTCGACACCTCTGAGGACGTCTTCATAAGAGTGAATATTTAAAATTCATAGAAAATATTTCATAGAAAAATAAGTTTGACAGAAACATTAACCAAGATGAAAAATGTCATAAAATTGAAAGGTTACTTACGTAAAGTTATATTGTGAGAAGGTAATAAAGTTTACAGCAGACATGCTCAAGTAAAAACTTAAAAATTAAGCCTTTGGTACGTACACTTTGCAAGGAACAGTATCAGACTGATCGGCCCAGTGATTTACACTGTTGCTACGAAAACAAGACGTAAGTTGCACCGCCCTTAAGGCGTGGACAGTGACATGTGACCATTTGAAACATATTTTTAACAGACGTAATCGAATTGAAGAACATTTACTTATTAAAAAAATTCCATGATGAGAGTTTAATGTATTTTAAAAAATACAAAGTAATCAAGTAAAAAAGGTACAACTAGCCGTCTGTTAGGTTTTAATGGAAAGCCCATTACGGAAAGTACAGAGTACTGTAGAATATTTGTACAGACAGCTGCACAGTTTAAAAACATTTGCTTGAAGGAAACTTTGTCAGTACACATCTATATGAGATTTGAAGAAAAAGATATTTCAAAACTAAAGGCAGAAAAACATATTAAAAATAAAGTAATCAAAAGTCCGTGGGTAGTGGATTAAATCCACTGAAAAAGTTTTTGTTACGTAATTGTAACTACTCGTGGAGGACGAGGCCATCGTTCTTAGAAATGCTGGACTCGCATTAGGGAGGACGACGGTTCAATCCCGTCTCCGGCCATCCTGATTTAGGTTTTCCGTGATTTCCCTAAATCGTTTCAGGCAAATGCCGGGATGGTTCCTTTGAAAGGGCACGGCCGATTTCCTTCCCAATCCTTCCCTAACCCGAGCTTGCGCTCCGTCTCTAATGCCCTCGTTGTCGACGGTACGTTAAACACTAACCACCACCACTTAGAAATGTGCTAGAAAATCTCCAGCTCTTGGAGTACTTCGAGCCTGTGGTCTTTCATTTTCCTTATGTAAAGTGTAAATTTAGTTGGCACTTTTTGAGCTGTGGCTGGAAATTAACAGTTGATTAACAAAAGTGGAATTATGTACATTAGTGCCTCTTTTTCTCAATAACCACTGCGTCTACAGGCCACAAGTGGCCCATCGGGAGCATCCGACTGCCGTGTCATCCTCAGAGGAGGATGCAGATAGGAGGGGTGTGGGGTCAGCACACCGCTCTCCCGGTCGTTATGATGGTATTCTTGACCGAAGCCGCTACTATTCGGTCGAGTAGCTCCTCAATTGGCATCACGAGGCTGAGTGCACCCCGAAAAATAGCAACAGCGCATGGCGGCCTGGATCCATCCAAGTGCCGACCACACCCGACAGCGCTTAACTTCAGTGATCTCACGGAAACTGATGTAGCCACTGCGGCAAGGCCATTGACTCTTTTTCTTAGTAAATGTACCTTATACCTGACATTGAAAGATCTTGTAGTTTTTCCTATAAAATAAACAACACACGTATAACAAGCGATTTTATATACTCCTGAACTATCTATAGGATGAGCTGTGGAGTAGAGATTGTGAATAAGATTTTTCTGCAAGCTATAGTTAACAGAAAAGGTAACTTCGCATGCATCTTTTTTAACTAGAAGACGACGAATTCTATAAGAAATTTTCACTCTGATGAAGATATTATTTTTTATCTAGGTGAATGTGTTAAACAATTATTTGCAACCGTTTGGCTGTGTTATATCTGCATTGAAACTTATATACAGTTGCTGAAAGACAGTCATGTTCAAAACTTTAGTTCCCTATACGCTGTGACAACTGAAGACAGTGAACGTTGTTATATCTCTTGATACCAACAGGAGGATGCACAGGATCTTAAACGTTTGTGACTTCATTCGTTAAACAACATGTTTGTGATGAATTAGTCCTCCATTACCAATGAGATGACCTTTTTTATGATACTTGTCATAAACTAAGGAGACAATTCAAAGATGAAAAACAATCTATGAGTAATAAGCTAAGGCAAATACACGGGAAAAAAGCAATGGTGTCAAGGACTTTGTTCAGTGACACCAGGTCATAATATGTGGATGCTGTGCACTGATGTGACTGTTTGGGTACCCTTTAGTGTGACATTTGCTTTTCCTTTGGTCTGAATTTCTTATCATATACTCCTATAATGATGACCTCCATTTCACATCACTTGTCAATAAAATGACGTTGACCTCGAGGGAGTTGCATTTTTTTTCCGGCAGTGTAGTTGCTCATTTATGCGAACAATCTAGAAGTATGTACAGATGAGCCCTAGGTAGTCAATAAATAATATATATATCGAGACACGGTGTTCGGTGTAGGGCTAATTGTCCTACATATGACAGTAAATTTTATCGTTTGTACCTGCCGAATTAAAAAGGGTAAAAAGGTTAGACCTGTCAGCAACGACAGTGGTTTACTAGGGTTGTCGCTGCCTTCCTCCTACCTCAGAACTGACATACCCAGCCGGTCACAGTGAGAACGTACAGTTTAACGTGGATTCCGGAACCATGCAGGAGCTCGGGATATTTTGTACTGACAGACATTGTCAAAAGTGAAAAGTCAAATATAAGCGTCGAAAGGATTGTCGAAGATGGAGTCCGAACCCTTTGGATGCGTAGTTTAGCCCTTTATGCTCTATAGCATTCTTTTCTATGTGGGGCTCGATAGAGAATTCGCAGAGGACAACAACGGTGTATGTGTGTGTGTGTGTGTGTGTGTGTGTGTGTGTATAACTTGATCAAATAGCAACGGAGCCACAAACCTCTGTCGCATGCCCTGGAGATACGGTCCCATTAACGGCTACTGAGGTGTACCAAATGTAAGAAAACACGTACTCAGGCATGGTTCGTGTGTTTCCCCGTGCGCTGGAAGCCCAAAAGTCTGTCCTCTGTTGATTATAGCTGTCAGAAAATTCCTCGTGAATCAGTCAGACTTTCACACTGAATACTACAGTCGAAAAAGTGGACATGTTTTTGTTTCTGTTGGTGCATTGGTAGCGTTGTATGCTGATCGATCGATCCAAGCCCTCACGACTATCTGAAATATTATTTTAAAAATTTCAAGAAACTTGAAAGGTAAAGATTAATATAAACAAAGAAAATGAACAGCAAATGAAGAGAGAACTGAAATTAACTTTTTCCAGCGATATTTCACAATGTACAAGCCCCTTGGAGGCAACTTTAATCAGCTAATTGGATTGGCCGAAAGAGTATTTTGTGAATATTATATTCCAACACATCTTATTCATTCCACATTTCACGCCATCAACAGCCACGTGGTCATGACTCAAAATCGGTTACTGGAACTGTATGATATGTACGAAATCGGCGAGTGATGCAGTATTTCTGCGAAAGATTTCATTTACGCATGAAGTGTCGTTTACAAACCACGGGCAAAACTGTCTTCGCAACACTTCTTGTCAGCTGAAAATCCACGCTGGCAGAAGCAAGTTGATAAACAACGCACTTGCTCTGTCATGTGTGATGCGGACTTTTCAAGTTTTGCCTCGACGGTTCCTGATGCGCTGTTGCGTTAAAAATTACCAGCGCTTGTCAGGAAATTCCCCGCACTGTCCGCTAAAAGTTAGCAAAACTCACACGTCTATAAACACCGCTCTCCAAAAATATTGCAACACTATTATTGTGGTTTGCAATAAACGTCCAATTGGCACGAAGTCCATACAGGGTTGTTCATTGATCGTGACCGGGCCAAATATCTCACGAAATAAGCGCCAATCGAAAAAACTACAAAGAACGAAACTTGTCTAGCTTGAAGGAGGAAACCAGATAGCGCTGTGGTTGGCTCATTAGATGGCGCTGCCATAGGTCAAAGGGTTATCAACTACGTTTTTTTTTTAAATAGGAACCCCCAGCGTGATTACCTGTAAAAACCACAGTAATGCAATAAATGCTGAAAATGATGTCCGTCAACCTGAATGCATTTAGCAATACGTGTAACGACATTCCTCTCAACAGCGAGTAGTTAGTCTGCCGTAATGTTCGCACATGCATTGACAATGCGCTGACGCATGTTGTCAGGCGTTGTCGGTGGATCACGATAGCAAATATCCTTCAACTTTCCGCACAGAGAGAAATCCGGGAACGTCAGATCCGGTGAACGTGCGGGCCATGGTATGGTGCTTCGACGACCAATCCACCTGTCTTGAAATATGCTATTCAATACCGCTTCAACCGCATGCGAGCTATGTGCCGGACATCCATCATGTTGGAAGTACATCGCCATTCTGTTATGCAGTGAAACATCTTGTAGTAGCATCGGTAGAACATTACGTAGGAAATCAGCATACATTACACCATTTAGATTGCCATCGATAAAATGGGGGCCAATTATCCTTCCTCCCATAATGCCGCACCATAGATTAACTCCCAAGGTCGCTGATGTTCCACTTGTCGCAGCCATCGTGGATTTTCCGTTGCCCAATAGTGCATTTATGCCGCTTCACGTTACCGCTGTTGGTGAAAGACGCTTCGTCGCTAAATAGGACGCTTGCAAAAAATCTGTCATCTTCCCGTAATTTCTCTTGTGCCCAGTGGCAGAACTGTACACGACGTTCAAAGTCGCCGCAATGCAATTCCTGATGCTTAGAAATGTGGTACGGGTGCAATCGATGTTGATGTAGCATTCTCAACACCGATGTTTTTGAGATTTCCGATTCTCGCGCAATTTGTCTGCTACTGATGTGCGGATTAGGCGCGACAGCAGCTAAAACACCTACTTCGGCATAATCATTTGTTGTAGGTCGTGTGGTTGACGCTTCACATGTGACTGAACACATCCTCTTTCCTTAAATAACGTAACTATTCGGCGAACGGTCCGGACACTTGGATGATGTCCAGGATACCGAGCAGCACACATAGCACACGCCCGTTAGGCATTTTGATTACAATAGCCATACATCAACACGATATCGACCTTTTCCGCTATTGGTAAACGATCCATTTAACATGAGGAATATAGTGTGATCGCAATTTCCAGTCACGGACATGCCAGACCTTTTTGTGTGAAGAAACTGTGAACGATGTGCGTTGTTCGAGCCCACTCCGTAATAACCTCATACAACCGTTTCTCGCTACTGCGCTGATACAGTTTGTTGTACGTTTTACAAGAGCATTTCGATATGCCGGTCATTTCACTCAGAGTTCCAGAGTTTTTCAAAGACGGACAATTTTGGGCCCTCAGAAGTTCAGACCTCAACCCACGTGACTTCTTTCTTTGGGGTATCTAGAGGAAATAATTTTCCCGAAGCGTCCGCTTGATTTAATGGAGCTCAGATATTTATTCTTCAAGTTTGCAGTGTAATTACAGAAGACATAGCCCGCAAAGTTATCACTAACATCAGTGTTCGTGAAGGAAGTTAGGAATCAAAATGGAGGGCATACTGAGTTAGAACAATTCTCCATAGATTTTTTTTCATTGTAGTATACGTTCCTTTCATTTTGACTTCACAGTAAAATGTTTATTCAAATAGAAAATGGTGACACATTTCGTGCGTCACGGTGTAGGAGGCGCACACTGAGACAACAATAATCATAGGATAACCCCATTCCCGTGTCCGATCTCCTTGTGCCCAGCTTAGTTCAGCAGCTCGACGTGGCAAGGACTCAACAAGTCGTTGAAAGTCCCCTGCAGAAAAACCGGTGCAGAATTTTGTGTACGAACGGACCTCTCGATTATGTCTCATGAATGTTCGATGGCATTCATGATGAGCGATTTGGGTGGCCAGAACATTCGCTCGAACTGTCCAATTGCGAACAGTTATGACCTTGTGACATGATGCATTCTCATCCAAAAGAAAACATCGAGGCTTGGGAACATGAAGTCCATGAATTCCTGGCTGCAAATGGCCTATAGGTCGCCGAAAATGACAGCTTTAGTTGGAGCAGACCACAGCCCATACCATTATGGAGTCACAACCACCTTGCACAGTGCCCAATTAACAACGTAAGTTCATGGTTACGTGTAGTCTGCACCTCATCTGAACCTTGCCGTCAGCTGTTATCAAATGAAAATCGTGACGCATTTGACGAAGTCACGATTTTACGGTCGTCTAGGGCTCAACTGATATGGTCACTGGCCAGGAAAGGCACTGCAGGCAACGTCGTGCTGCTGGCAAAGGCAACCGCGTCGATTGTCTGCTGGCATAAATCATTAATGCCAAATTTCGCCTCATTGTCCCGACGGGTACGTTCGACAAACGCCCCACACCGATTTCGGCAGTTATTTCAAACATCTACATCTACATCTACAATTATACTCCGCAAGCCACCCAACGGTGTGTGGCGGAGGGCACTTTACGTGCCACTGTCATTACCTCCCTTTCCTGTTCCAGTCGCGTATGGTTCGCGGGAAGAACGACTGTCTGAAAGCCTCCGTGCGCGCTCGAATCTCTCTAATTTTACATTCGTGATCTCCTCGGGAGGTATAAGTAGGGGGAAGCAATATATTCCATACCTCATCCAGAAACGCACCCTCTCGAAACCTGGCGAGCAAGCTACACCGCGATGCAGAGCGCCTCTCTTGCAGAGTCTGCCACTTGAGTTTGTTAAACATCTCCGTAACGCTATCACGGTTACCAAATAACCCTGTGACGAAACGCGCCGCTCTTCTTTGGATCTTCTCTATCTCCTCCGTCAACCCGATCTGGTACGGATCCCACACTGATGCGCAATACTCAAGTATAGGTCGAACGAGTGTTTTGTAAGCCACCTCCTTTGTTGATGAACTACATTTTCTAAGGACTCTCCCAATGAATCTCAACCTGGTACCCGCCTTACCAACAATTAATTTTATATGATCATTCCACTTCAAATTGTTCCGCACGCATACTTCCAGATATTTTACAGAAGTAACTGCTACCAGTGTTTGTTCTGCTACCATATAATCATACAACAAAGGATCCTTCTTTCTATGTATTCGCAATACATTACATTTATCTATGTTAAGGGTCAGTTGCCACTCCCTGCATCAAGTGCCTATCCGCTGTAGATCTTCCTGCATTTCGCTACAATTTTCTAATGCTGCAACTTCTCTGTATATTACAGCATCATCCGCGAAAAGCCGCATGGAACTTCCGACACTATCTACTAGGTCATTTATATATATTGTGAAAAGCAATGGTCCCATAACACTCCCCTGTGGCACGCCAGAGGTTACTTTAACGTCTGTAGACGTCTCTCCATTGATAACAACATGCTGTATTCTGTTTGCTAAAAACTCTTCAATCCAGCCACACAGCTGGTCTGATATTCCGTAGGCTCTTACTTTGTTTATCAGGCGACAGTGCGGAACTGTATCGAACGCCTTCCGGAAGTCAAGACAAGACAGTGTTGCTTGTCTGCTGGCACTGACAACTCTACGCAAAAGCCGCTACTCTCGGTCGTTAAGTGAAAGCCGTCGGCCACTGCGTTGTCCGTGATGATAGGTAATGCCTGAAATTTGGTATGCTCGGTAGATTCTTAACACTGAACTCGCTAACGATTTTTGTTATGGAGTGTCCTATGCGTGTGGTTCGAACTACCATACCGCATTCAAAGTTTGTTAATTCCAGTCGTGTGGCCATAACCACGTTGGAAACCTTTTCACATGAATCACCTGAGTACAAATGACAGCTGCGCCAATGCACTACCCATTCGTATCTTGTGTATGCAATACAAGCGTCATCTGTGTATGTGCGTTTCACTATTCCGTGACTTCCGTCACCTCAGTGTAAACTTACTTTACTCCGTGTGAACCACGCAGTGGTGGTCTCAGTCAAATGTCACATTTGAATGCTGAATTTTTCTGAGAAGATAATGTCATCCCTGTTTACCGTTCCGCTATACTACTTGCTCGCACTGGACGGGATTCCGCGGCTTTCATACTAACACGGAATCTATGGGTTCAGCAGGGCCATGTAAACGCTACGGCCCGTCTCAACAACCCCATGCTACTAATACAGCCATATTAAGTTCCTACGGTTAAGGAAAAAAGGGCTGTTGGCACCAAGACAGTGGGATGACACCTGGAGGTCCACAGAATGTCAGCACGGTGACCATTGTTGTGGCTTCCCTTAGTCCGGTATCAGAGACAGGAGCGCACAGCAACAGCATTGGACACAGAGGCGGCAACAAGTCATCTTGCCATAGGAGTTCCCGGTCCATGTACAGCATCAAGAAGGACGTATCCGTGTGTGGAGACTCTGGTTCACGTAGCCCGTAATTTCAAAAGCAGGCGTCACATTTGTTACGTGTAAAGGCTGGTGGCTGAACACACTGGTCCCAGGGGTGGCATCATGCCATATTTCCATACGAGACCCTTCTCTACGTACAGACTCATGAAGGGCGTATCCACGTGGAGGCTCTGGTTCCTGTATCTGGTAATTTCGGCGGCAAGCATCACATTTGTTACATGGTAAGGCTGGTGGCTGAACAAGATGGGCACGGTGTGCTATCATGCCATCTTTCCATGTGAGACCCGTTTCCATGTACAGCATCATGAAGAGCGTATCCATGTGTGGAGGCTCCCGCTCCTGTATCTGGTAATTTCGACAGCAAGCATCACATTTGTTACATGGTCAGGCTGGTGGCTAAACACGATGGGCTCTGTATGCTATCAAGTTATCTTTCCATATGACACACGTTTCCATGTACAGCATCATGAAGAGCGTATCCATGTGTGGAGGCTCTGGTTCCTGTATCTGGTAAGTTCGACAGCAAGCATCATATTTGTTACATGGTAAGGCTGGTGGCTGAACAGGATGGGTTGCTATCACGCCATCTTTCCATATGAGACCCATCTCAATGTAGAGCATCATGCAGAGGGTTTCCATGTGTGGAGGTTCTGGTTCCTGTAGCCGGTAATTTCGACAGCAGGCATCATATTTGTTACGTGTTAAGGCTGGAGGCTGAATCCAGCTTCGAGGCCTCTGTGACGATATCTTTCAGAAGGACAAAGCAAACTCGCATGTCACCCGTTGTGTCCTGACATACATTGATACTGACTGATACAGAAGGTGTTCGACTGTCGCCGTGAGCGGAACGTTCTCCAGATCTCTGCCTTTGGATTGCCGAGAGACTGCTAAGTAAGTGCTATCCAGCTACTGTGATTGTTGAACACCAGCATGTCTTCGAATAGGCACGGAAGGACTTAACTGAATCTGTACTATAGTCTTCTTATGAAATCTTTCATTTATTTGCCAGGATCGCTACGTCAACACATTACTGGGTTACTAGTTTCGATAACATAAACTGCTAACTTCAGATCCATAAAATCGGGCAGCAGTGGTTGCATCATGCAATTATTTACACTACATTGTCACAAGAAGAATCTACAATATGCATCTGTTATCCAGCCTAAGTTCGAGTGAGTCATGTTGCGGTGCCAGAGGTATCAAATCTTTATGTAAAAAAATTCAGCATGTGTATGTTTGTGCTCACAACGCTCGAAAAGAAGTCGGTCGAGTGACTTGACATTTTGCCACATTGCTACTTTCAAAAAAGTGCTTTGCTTACAGCGTGCAACAAAAATGTACGGCACAACTTGCAGGACACATTCTTCACACATAGACGGCGAAATTATGTCATATGAACTTTGGTCTGAAAATGCTTCGTTTCCATGTTTCAACTTATTGTTAGACTCAATGCTCACACAACTTTCGAAGCAAGACATCAACAAAGATTTTCTGTCAATGTCTGTGCTGGCGTTATTGGCGACTGGTGGTGCCCCACTTTCTTCCAGTCAGGCTCAGCTTACAAAGTTACCATAATTTTGTAGTGAATGTTCTACTTCATCTGTTAGCAGATGTACCTTTAGCTGTGCGACTAAACATGTACTTTAAGCACGATGGAGCACCTCTTCATTTTAGTGTTAATGTATGTCGGATTCTTAATAACAGATTCGGTGACAAATGGATTGATAGAGACGGATCAGTTGCCTGACCCCACGCTCTCCAGACCTAAACGCACTGGAATTATATTTGTAGGTGCATTTGAAAGGTCTTGGGCATGGAACCGCAGTACAAGATGTTCAGGGTCTCCATGCCTGTATTACGAATGGCTGGGAAACCACAAGCAATATTCCAGGGATACATCAGTGCATCCGACATTCAGTACGACAGAAGGTTGGTGTATGTATCAATGCCCACGGAGGGCGTATTCAACGTCTCCTGTGAGAAAGAGTTGCGTGTGGTATGCTGGTGCGTTCTGTTTGTCTGTTTCCCCCGATTCATGATTTGGTGAAAATGAGTTGTAACATATAGCAGAGCGTTTCCAGACCCATGTCTATATAACATAATTTCTTCCTTTATATATGAGGAATATTTCCTGCACCTTGTGCTGTAAATTTTTGTTACAACCTGTATTCCTACTGGAGGGCTACATATTCTTCTTCTTTCGAATAACCCATTTGGAGGGTACGATGAATCTACATTGGCTATTCTTCATTGTATTAGATTTCCTTAGTTTCCAAATTTCCTTCATCCTTTTAGAGTGTTGCACCCTTTCTTCTTGAGTCCACTTTCGTCTAGTTGTTTTCTTTCTCTCCTGAAATTCTGTCTTTTGAACTGCCTTCCTTAAATGTGTTCTGTTTTCTATTGTGTCTATTGTAATTCCAGCGTTTTCCACGTCCTTTTCAGTCTCTATGAACCATGCGGGCTTGGATTTGCAGCTACTGAGTAATGTGAATATCCGCTTGGTTAGTCTGTTGTTATCCATTCTGAATATATGTCGAAAAAACTGTAGTCTTCTCTTCCTCATTACATCAGTTAATTTTTCAGTTTTCAAGTATAGCTCTCTGTGTGGCCTTAATCTGTATTCAGCGTTGTCGTTTCTTTTATCTCCCAGTAATTGCCTTAATATTCTTCTTTCGACCTTTTCTAGTTTCTCAAGATCTCCATTTCTTGTTAGTTTAAGTGTTTCTGCTGCATACAGAGCTTCAGGTCTGGCCGCTGTTTGGTAGTGTCTTAGTTTCTTGTTCCAGGACAAGGATTCTTTTTATAAACGTTTTTGGTCTTATTAAACACTCTTTGCATTTTCTGCACTGTAATTTCTACAGCTGTCTTTTCTTTTGAATTGCGTGTAATCCACTCTCCTATACATTAAAAGGAACCAGTTTTGTATATTGTATTGTTGTCAACTGCAATACTTTGAGAACTTTGTTTTCTCAAAGGATATTTGTAGACCTACTCTGGCTCCCTGTTTTTGCAGTTTTCTTATTTGTTCTCGGACATTATCTAGCGAATCTGTAATCAATGCCATGTCAGCTGCAAGGGCTACATATAATATATAAATATGAAGGTATTCGGCTTGGCATTTGTTTCATCGTGTTATTGGATGTCCTACTTAGGGATATCGTGCCAAATTCTGTCCAACTGGCTCGTTATATCGTCAAAATCCCAACTGGTTGGAGGCCCCTTCCCATAATGCTCCATACGTTCTCAATTGCGGACCTTGACGGTCAAGGTAGGGTTTGGTATGCACCAAGACAAGCAGTAGAAACTCTCGCGGTGTGTGAATGGGCATTATCTTACTGAAATGTAAGGCCAGAATGCCTTGCCTTGAAGGGAAACAAAACGGAGCGTAGAATATCGTCGACATACGGTGCTGAGGACGACAAAGAAACGGGTCTTGCTGTCAAAAGAAATGGCACTCGAGACAATCAATCCTAGTTGTCGGGCCATACGGCGATCGTCAGTGAGGTGGGTATCCCACTACAGTCTGGGGCGTGGCCAGATACGTCTCCGACCTGAAATCTCATCTACTGGAGTTAAATTGTCTTGAGTGATGGGTCCCGCCTACAAGTGAGCTCCTATGCCACCGAAGACGTGTCTGGAGATGTCCCAGAAGGTAGTGGGATACCAATCTGACTTCAGCTGCCATACGGCCTGGCAACAAGGAGTGACGTTCTGGAGTGACATTTCTTTTCATACCAGGGGGGGGGGGGGTTAGGAAATGGATATTGAAATGGGCGAGGAGGAAGTAAACAGAGAGAAGGGGAGGAGAGGATGCAAAAGAGCGGGAGGAAGGAGCGGGAGATGGACAAGAGACGCGGGAGGTAACTATGGGTAGTGAGTGGAGGAGTGGCGGGCGGTGGGGGGGGGGGGGGAGGGGGGGCTATGATGTGTATCCAATACGCAGACATATTAGGCAACTGCAAAGCATTGACCACTTTCCGAGAATCACTCTAACAACTGCTGCTAATATGGCAACAAACAAGTTAGAATTGTCAAATTAAACTTTTAGAAACATGTGCTTTCTCTTTTCTGTGTTTTCCATTCATCGAGAATCAGCGTGGCCGGGTACAGCTACACTACTCGCCATTAAAATTGTTACACCAAGAAGAAATGCAGATCATAAACGGGTGTTCATTGGACAAATATATTATACTAGAACTGACATGTGATTACATTTTCGCTGGCGGGGGTGGCCGAGCGGTTCTAGCCGCTACAGTCTGGAATCGCGGTACTGCTACGGTCGCAGGTTCGAATCCTACCTCGGGCATGGATGTGTGTGATGCCCTTAGGTTAGTTAGGTTTAAGTAGTTCTAAGTTCTAGGGAACTAATGACCTCAGATGTTTAGTCCCATAGTGCTCAGAGCCATTTTTGATTACATTTTCACGCAGTTTGGGTGCATAGATCCTGAGAAATCAGTACCCAGAACAACCACCTCTGGCAGTAATAACGGCCTTGATACGCCTGGGCATTGAGTCAAACAGAGCTTGGATGGCGTGTACAGGTACAGCTGCCCGTGCAGCTTCCACACGATACCACAGTTCATCAAGAGTAGTGACTGGCGTATTGTGACGAGCCAGTTGCTCGGCCACCATCGACCAGACATTTTCAATTGGTGAGAGATATGGAGAATGTACTGGCCAGGGCAGCAGTCGAACATTTTCTGTATCCAGAAAGGCCCGTGCAGAACCTGCAACATGCTGTCGTGCATTATCCTGCTGAAATGTAGGGTTTCACAGGGATCGAATGAAGGGTAGATCATCGGGTCCTAACACATCTGAAATGTAACGTCTACTGTTCAAAGTGCCGTCAATGCGAACAAGAGGTGACCGAGACGTGTAACCAATGACACCCCATACCATCACGCCGGGTGATACGCCAGTATGGCGGTGACGAATACATGTTTCCAATGTGCGTTCACCGCGATGTCGCCAAACACGGATGCGACCATCATGATGCTGTAAACAGAACCTGGATTCATCCGAAAAAATGACGTTTTGCCATTCGTGCACCCAGGTTCGTCGTTGAGTACACCATCGCAGTACACCATCCGAGCTGATAGTCCATGCTGCTGCAAACGTCGTCTAACTGTTCGTGGAGATGGTTGTTATCTTGCAAACGTCCCCTTCTGTTGACTCAGGGATTGAGACGTGGCTGCACGATCCGTTATAGCCATGCGGATAAGATGCCTAACAGTCATTGGATCTCGACCAACGCGAGCAGCAATGTCGCGATACGATCAACCGCAATCGCGATAGGCTACAATCCGACCTTTATCAAAGTCGGAAACGTCATGGTACGCATTTCTCCTCCTTACACGAGGCATCACAACAACGTTTCACCAGGCAACGCCGGGCAACTGCTGTATGTGTATGAGAAATTGGTTGGAAACTTTTCTCGGGTCAGCATGTTGTAGGTGTCTCCACCGGCGCCAACATTGTGTGAATGCTTTGAAAAGCTAATCATTTGCATATCACAGCATCTTCTTCCTGTCGGTTAAATTTCGCGTCTGTAGCACGTCATCTTCGTGGTGTAGCAATTTTAATGGCCAATAGTGTAGTATCTATAAATTTTAATCTCGTGTTCTTCGTACTACGCTTCATACGCACAATAAATAAAATTCCGTTATAACTTTGCCGGCGCTTCAGTTTTAATTACTACCTGTGTATGTACTCGTCTTGAATGTGTTTTGCGCGGCCATCTTAGCTGCCTTTTCCTGAATTCAAGCCTATTTTTAGAATCTATTCTTGATTTCTTTTCAGTCACAGCACACGCAACGCAGATACTGTGTACTGTAGAGCCACCCTGCCCGCTATAAAATACGTTACTGACACGAGTAGTTCAGGGCGGAGATCGCCCCTAGGGCCGTCGTTGCTGGACGCAGAACGCATAACGGCGTGCGGTCGGCGTAATTGGAAAATTATTCCTCTTCATGCCGACCGCAGTAGCACCATTGCCTCGTTGAAACGTTTTAATGGTTGTGTTAAATGGTCACCCGAGCGTTCTCGAAATAATTTGGAATGTGTTGTACGCATTGTCTGTATAGGTTTACACAAATAATCAGATATCGACAGCAGAGAGCTGCACATTTCCACTGGCACGAGGGTCTGGCATTTTTAACTCAAGTGAGCAAACTCGTTAAATATATTAATGAGTATTGTATAGCCAATTATAAATTCTTCCAATTAGCATTTTGCTAGCTTACTGTTCAAATGAAACCCGAAATTGACAATATCTGCCACGGGACGCGCTTTCCCGCAGGCGAGTAATTGCGGACCCGTGTGTTCGGCTTCGCTGTCGTCGGCTGCAAATATTTGTGCTATACAACCGGCCGGACATTCCGGTAAACCGGTACTGGAAGAGTAAAGGTTTACGTGCCTGTAACTGAAATTCAGAATGTTGAATTAGTATAGCTTCCGTCAGTAGCTACACTGCAGGAATTTGTAACATACGCGTTTCACCGGTCTCATACTCTAGACTTCCGCGTAAAATAGATTTGTCGGAGCTAATGACACGAACTAGATGGCGAAAGTAATCTAAAGCCACACATACAAAATTAAAATTGGTTACTTTCAGTTCGAAACGATATATTTGAGTTAACTGAAACAAGAGCCTGTAAAACCATCACACAAGGTAAACTTGTAATCCAAATATACAGGTTGTCCCAGAAATGTTGCGACGAACTTCGAGCGGTTGTGAAGGGCGCCTTCTGCAACAAATTGAGGCTAGGAAGCCATGCCCGGAAACGTCATCCAGCGACGCTACGTAGCGTCGATGTTGTTGACACTGGCAGCGTACGTGACTTTGTACTTTGACGAACTGCAGGAGGAACGTTTCGCAATGTTCTTTGCTATTCGGTGGTCGCAACTGATTGCCGTAATCGTCAATGGAATGGATGGAACTACCTGATGCGCGGAAAGGCCTTGTCTCTATGAAAACGACGCTCTGTTGCCTCAGTGGATGGCAGTTTCGGACATGCGTTTCCAAGTGCGGTTTGTTTTTCTCCCGGAACCCTCTAAAATGTCCGAATTTTTCCAGTATACAGAGGAACGATCGAGCGAGTTGGCGCAGTGGTTAGCACACTGGACTTGCAGTCGGAAGGACGACGATTCCTATCCGCGTCATGCTGATTTAGGTTTTCTGTGATTTCCCAAAATCGTCACAGACGAATGCCAGGATGGTTCTATGAAAGGGCACGGCTGACTTCCTTCCCCGTCCTACCCTAATCGGATGAGACTGGTGACCTCACTATTGGTACCCCAAATCAACCAACCTACCAGGAGAATGTAAACTGCAGATGGAAATCCATCCACCGAGGCAACAGAGAATGCCATTCATACAAGACCTGTGTGCTAGCTCCATTTTCTCCACTGGCGATCTTGGTAATCAGTTGCGATCACTGAGTAATATATAACATTGCGAGACGTGCTGCCTATGGTCGGTCAGTCAACAGAGCCTCGTACACTGCCGAAGGGGTGGCCTAATGGCAGGCACCGGCGCATATAACTTCTACACTCTGCAGTGTCGTTGGATGACATTTCTGGGCACGGGTTTCTATCCTCGGTCTCTTCCTCAAGGTAGCCTCGACAATACCCCGATGTTAGTTGCAACATTCCTGCACCACCCTGCATATTAGGAAAAGATCAGAACTGAGAAGAACACCAAACTCAATGGTAATTGGGTAGACAGGTAGAAGACCAATCCCACTGTAGACAGAGGTTTCTGATAAAATTAAATGACGTGTCGGAAACTTTCGGCATTTAACAGAGGAATTTAAATGGAAATAATTACTGGGCGCAAGCCCCTCGTCTGGGTAGTTAGGCCGCCAGGTGCAACACTTTCTACTTCACACCAATTCAGCGACTTGTACGTCAGTGAAAATGAAGATGAAATAATTAGGACAGCACAAACCCCAGTCCCTGAGAGGACAAAATCTCTGACCCGGCCAAGGATCTCAGCCAGATCCCCTCGATCTACAGCCAACGAAACTAATCACCAGACCACGGTCTGTAAAAGAATTTAAACAATAAAAAGCTATGGTCTCTTTGATCTGAACGTAATGACACTCATACATCAATTCACTAACTTTAAGTATGACATTAATTTTGGCTATAAATAAATTATTCCATCTGCACATCTGAAAATATGGGATCCTTCGAAAAACAATGAGTACTAGTAGAACAGAAGGGCACTATTAATGTAACAGACGGACAGCGCAGACTGACTTGAAGAAAATACAGGAATAATAAACGTCTGAAGGAGCCAATGAGGAATGACAAGTAAAGTTCTATGAACATCTGTTCAGGATAGATACAATCCAACTAGCGGTGTAGATTCTTAATGTACTGAAGAACAAATTAAATGGTACAGGAAAAATGAAGAAGAACCTCAAGAACCCTGGACTGAATCAGAAAGGCTTCCTAACCGCTCAGAGTACAGATAACTGATAAACAACATTAAAGAGTTCCACGGCGAACAGAAGCAGAACAGCGCCTAGACAGAAGAGAGACGGCAGGTAGTAAGAGGGGGCTGCAAAAAAGCCTGCCAGAAACGCCTCACAGTTACTTGGCGTGGTCTCTGATGGCTCTAACAGACAAAAAGAAAAGCTGTGGACGTGTGCAAGCTTGAATTCAAGAGTAGTCGGTAATGGAAGAATAGCCCAATGAAACGAAATAAAGATTTTAGCATGAAATACAAATGAAACATTTAATACAACAAACATACTCTTTTTCCAAAGTGCACATCTCTCAAATCAAAATTTGTTTTTTAATAATAGCCAGTACTGTGTTCCTCCAAAGGCACACTGTCCGCGAGGTACTCGAGACAATGCTGCTTAAGCCCGTCGCATCCTTCGATGGTGATCCTACTGCGGTGATTCATGTGCCAGAAGGGTTCCTGTCACGACGCACTGCAAGTTTCAACAGCTCAGTTGGGTTCACATCCACAGATACAGTAAGCCATCCCATTCTGTAGCTTCCTGACTCCTGCAGGGAAATACTCACTAGGTGGGCGCAGAGCTCTCATTCAATATCGTCTTGAAATTTAATTAATTTGCGGTGGTAGGGATGGACAATCGGTTCCTCAGTAACAGAACCCAGTATGTAGTCGACGGCGAGTGTTCATCAGAGACAATGGTATCGTCAGGAAGTGAGATAGGACCAATGTTGTTTTCTACATACATAAATGGTCTGGCGGTCGGGGTAGGCAACAGTCTGGGGCTGTTTACTCACGATGTTGTGGTGTATGGGAAGGTCTAGTGTTTGAGTGACTGCAGGAGAGTACAAGATGACTTAGATAAAATTTCTTGTTGGTGTAACGAATGCCAGCTAGCTCTGATTGTAGAAAAATGTTCGTTAATGGAAATGGAGGAGAAAAATAAGTAAATTACTTTATCAAATTTTCTTTTCCTAGTTCCTTAGATTACATATAAACGCGCTGATAATGACTTGAGGCTGAGAATTAGAGGGTTGCTTTTGATTGCTGTGCCTTATCGTATTTACCAAAATAGCTTAATTTTTGTCCCCATATAACGCATAGTAAACATACTCGAATCTAAAAAGAAATGTAGGCAGTGCAGTGTGGATTACTTGTAGTAAAAAATTCATTCCATCACTGTCAGACTGCGATTACCTACGTGCCTTTTATACAACGAAGTCTTAAGCAATGACGCTATGAAATCATCCAAGAGGAACGAATCGCCTAAGAAGGTGTCACCTTGGTAAACAAATAAAGATTTGAGACACGTACTTTCAAGTAGTTAAAAAAATTTTAAATGAGACCCACTGTGAGCAGCTTGTTCACTTCATCGCAAAGAGTTTTTGAGTTTTTAATGGTACGTTGGCTGTCAAAAGCCTTACATTTGCACAGATTTTTCTCACTTTCTGGGCCTGCTTTAGTGTTTTTGGATGCTGGAGAAAATTTAATCATTTAATAGATTTTTTACTAATTTTAATTAGGTTAAACTAGGTAACAACCTAAATCTGATAAAGACGAAGTCCATCATTACAGATTTTCATACCAGAAATAAACTAATGAAGCAAAACGTTGGACGGTACAGTTTTTTTCCTGTTTCCCAATTTGTCACAGACAAACTGCCAGATGACGACGTTTCAAATTACTTTCAACATTTCATCTCCTTCGTACCGACTTTGGAACTGGCTTTGAGACAGTTTTGACTATATAAAAACCACATTGAATATTGAAAATACAGTGCATACAGTGACACGGAAGAAACGGATGTCGTATTACCAGAAGAACTGATCGGAAGAAGCACTAAAGAAGAATTTATGGTGCACTTTACAAAGGGGTGTCGCTAATTCTGACTTCAGGGAGACGTATCTGTTAGATTCCTTCTGTTATGGACTAACGCGAGAAAGGTTTTGGTAGCTTTTTCATCTTCATACCTCATGGAAAGAAGCTTCAGTGCGATTACCAGAATTCATAAAAAAATAGAGATAGAACGAGAGGGAGAGAGAGATAGAGGGAGAGAGAGAGATTGAGATAGAAATTAGAAATCACTGACCGAGGAGACTTCACTAAAATAATGCCATATATTGAAAATTTTATAAGTAAGCATTTACGTATAAATTTACTAGATTTGTATTTTGTTTCGTTTAAAGTAATAAATATATAAAATTGAACAAGTTTTTTCAAGTTTTTCGCACTACGCATCTGCATTCAAACCTATTAAAGTGAGTAGCACTGTAAAACTCGTTTGAAGTACATAACTTTGTAAAATTTCTGTATGTGAAAGCTAGGGAGTCTATCCTATTTTGGAGTCTATCCAGAATAGAAAAAATGGCACGTGGTCAACGAGAAAAAATGTTTGGGAACCTCCGGTATGTGTGATAATTTCACAGCAGCCGTTACATTTATGACCGGCGCCTGTGCTCTATCTTCACATCCTCCACGGAGTTATTTTTCAACGAGATAAAGAGGACCGCATGTTGCACGTGGTGTACTGATATGTCTGGAGACAGAGGGTGTTTGACTTTTGCCCTGAACAGCACTTTCATTATATCTCTCCACCATGCAGAACATCTGGCCATTGGCTGCCGGGAGAGTGGCACGCCATCATTCACATCATTACGACTTAATGAACGCTGACATATAATTGTCGCATACTGGGGTGACATACCCTATCTGGCATCGAATCTTAGTACTACTCGTTTCCCAGGTGGATTAGCATCATTGCTGCTGCCAGAGATGACACCTCTGTGTAATAAATTTCACTTCTAGTGTACCTCCATATCAGTATATTGTTTTAATGATTGCCAACCCGAATCGCGTATCATATCCGTGGTTCTCTCTCCCCTATTTCGCGATAATTCCAAAGGTGTTGCCCTTCTTTGAACTTTTCCGATGTCCTCCGTCAGTTCTATCTGATTCGTATCCCACCGCACAGCAGTACATTGGAAAAAGTCGAACAAGTGTAGTGTACGTAGTCTCTTTAGTAAACCTGTTACACGATCTAAGTGTTCTGTCAATAAATCGCGGTCTTCGCTTTCCTTTCGCCACAACATTATCTACAGTATGTGGTAATTGTAATACCTAAGTATTTAGTTAAGTTTACAGCCTTTAGAGTTGCGTGATTAATCGCGTAATCGAAATTTAACGGATTCCGTTTAGGACTCTTGTAGATGACTCGCATATTTCATAATTTAGACTCAGTTCTCAGTTTTCACATTAAACAGATATCCTGTCTAAATCATTTTGCAATTGGTTTTGATCTTCTGATGACTTAACTAGACGGTAGACGACAGCACCATCTGCAAACAATCTAAGAAGGCTGCTCAATTTGTCTCCTGAATCATTTATATACGTTAGGAACATCAGATTGCCTGTAACACTGCTTTGGGGAACCACAGATATCAATTCTGTTTTACTCGATATCCTTCCGTCAGTTGCTACAGGACAGGACGAATCCAGGCGCAGAACTGAGGCGGTACTACATAAGCTCACAACTGATTACAAACGCTATCGAAATCTTTCTGTAAATCCATAAATATGGAATCTGAGATCCCAGCCGATATCACTCGCGATTTGATGATAATAAAGGCTGGCCGCTGTGGCCGAGCGGTTCTAGGCGCCTCAGTATGGAACCGCGCGACCGCTACGGTCGCAGGTTCGAATCCTGCCTCGGGCATGGATGTGTGTGATATCCTTAGGTTAGTTAGGTTTAAGTAGTTCTAAGTTCTAGGGGACTGATGACCTCAGATGTTAAGTCCCATAGTGCTCAGGGCCATCTGAGCCATTTTGAACCAGTAATTCATGACTATAGAACACGGTATTTAGCAGAGTGCTACCGCAAATCCATATCAGTGGCAGTCATTAAAACAAAGACGTTTTCCGTTTCGGCAAGATATTTTACATGAAATTTGGATTTCCAACTTCGTCCTCCGAATGTGAAAATATTTTTTTGACGCTCATCTACATAGGACGAAATTACCATTGTGAGAGTAGCGTTCGATAAGTACAACACATTCTCTTGTCGGCCAATTTCGATTGAAAAAGAATGTGGAATTTGTTGTGGAACATCGCGAAATATTTCAGTTTCAGCCCCTATAGTTCCATGAAATGCCGATTGGTGTCAGCGCTATACGAAGACTTCAAAATGGCGTCTGTACCGGAGGTAGTTACAGGCAGCGCTGTCATTGAGTTTCTTTAGGCGGAAAGCTAGAGCATCGCAGTTGCTCATAGGCGGTTGCAGAATGTCAGTTGTTACCTGGCAATGGACAAAAGCAGAGTGAGTCGTTGGGCGAGGCATCTGCCATAGTCGCAACAAGGCCGCGCAAACTGGTTCGATCCCCCACTTGTGGTCTGACCGCTCACAGCTGTTACTTTTGCATTGTTGGAACGTGCGGACACTCATTCGATGTGATCGACGAACCACAATCGAACACGTCGCTGTACGACTATTCGACTCTGTTTGTAGTCCTGACACACTCGTCCATCATTCGGGGTATTCAAAGGTGTGTGCCCACTGCGTTCCTCGACGTCTAACAAAAGACCACACAGAGCAATGAAGAACCATCTGTAAGGATAATACAGTGTAGGCTTTCACGGCTGGTGTTGTCTTCAGTTGAAACTTCCGGGATGAGCACTATGGGACTTAACTTCTGAGGTCATCAGTCCCCTAGAACTCAGAACTACTTAAACCTAACTAACCTAAGGACATCACACACATCCATGCCCGAGGCAGGATTCGAACCTGCGACCGAAGCGGTCGCGCGGTTCAAGACTGTAGCGCCTAGAACCGCTCGGCCACTCCGGCCGGCAGGCCGTGGTCGATGTATAAAATTTCCACCTAACCTTTCGTCTGCATCTACGGGAGACATCTTCTGAGGTCGTCCGGCTACTGCCACTGAGGCTCCAGGAACTCTCGCATTTATAGAGCGCATAGAGGGCACCACCATTCGTCACGTGATACCGACAGTATGCCTTGGAAGCCGTCATCATTCTCGATTAAGAGTAATCGATTGTCATTCTGCTGGCGGAACGTCGACACCCATATTTTGTCTAACTTTAAAACTTCCTCTTTTCTTTTAAAATAGTTATGGTGTTTGTGAAAACACTGAACAGTATTACCCCGTAGGTACAGTTTACGATGGAGAAAGGGGGCAACGGTCAACTCAATTTCCTGGATGAGTCTGTAATTAAATGGGTGGATGGGACGCTCGGCCACAAGGTATATAGAAAGAATACTCACACGGATTGATACCTCCACAAGGAATCTAACCATTATCCTAGGCAAGAAAAGAGGTGTCATGAAAACCTTGGTGGACAGAGCCAACATAATCAGCGAGCCGGCTTACTTACAAGATGAACTAATTCACTTGCGGTCAGCCTTCATGAAAAACGGAAATACCAGCAAGGAAATTGATCGAGCCCTCTATCAGAGAAGAAGCCAGAAGTCCAGAGCAACAACGGTCACCTAATGGAAAAGTATTCCTACCGTTCATTAATAACGTCACGCACCGTATCGGGAAAGTTCTGGCCAAATATGGGATCGAAACAATCTTCAGACCCATCAAGAAGATTAAGGAATATTTAAGAACTGCAAAAGACGCCCGACACCCCCTAGCAACAACGGGGGTATACAAAATTCCATGCAGTTGTGGACAAGTGTATACTGGAACAACGAAAAGAAGTGTAAACACCCGCTTAGCCAAAGATAAAAGAAATTGTCGCATAGGACACATCGAAAAATCGGCCGTAGCTGAGCATGTTTTTCGAGTCGGGAACCACGAAATTAAATTTAATGAGACAAGCGTTCTAGCACGAACACCCCATTATCATGTGCGCATGTATAAAGAAACAACAGAGATTCACAAACACCACAACAATTTTAACAGAAAAGAGGAAGCTTTAAAGTTAGTCAAAATATGGATGTCGTCGTTGCGCCAGAAGAACGACATTCGATTACTCTTAATCGAGAATGATGACGCCTTCCAAAGACAGGCATACTGTCGGCTTTTTTTTTTTTTTTTTTTTTTTTTTTTTTGTCAACAGGCTACTGACTGGTTTGATGCGGCTCGCCACGAATTCCTTTCCTGTGCTAACCTCTTCATCTCAGAGTAGCACTTGCAACCCACGTCCTCAATTGCTTGACGTATTCCAATCTCTGTCTTCCTCTACAGTTTTTGCCCTCTACAGCTCCCTCTAGTACCATGGAAGTCATTCCCTCATGTCTTAGCAGATGTCCTATCATGCTGTCCCTTCTCCTTATCAGTGTTTTCCACATATTCCTTTCCTCTCCGATTCTGCGTAGAACCTTCTCATTCCTTACCTTATCAGTCCAGCTAATTTTTAACATTCGTCTATAGCACCACATCTCAAATGCTTCGATTCTCTTCTGTTCCGGTTTTTTCACAGTCCATGTTCATACAATGCTGTACTCCAGGCGTAAATCCTCAGAAATTTCTTCCTCAAATTAAGGCCGGTATTTGATATTAGTAGACTTCTCTTGGCCAGAAATGCCTTTTTTGCCATAGCAAGTCTGCTTTTGATGTCCTCCTTGCTCCGTCCGTCATTCGTTATTTTACTGCCTGGGTAGCAGAATTCCTTAACTTCATTGACTTCGTGACCATCAATCCTGATGTTAAGTTTCTCGCTGTTCTCATTTCTACTACTTCTCATTACCTTCGTCTTTCTCCGATTTACTCTCAAACCATACTGTGTACTCATTAAACTGTTCATTCCGTTCAGCAGATCATTTAATTCTTCTTCACTTTCACTCAGGATAGCAATGTCATCAGCTAATCGTATCATTGATATCCTTTCACCTTGTATTTTAATTCCACTCCTGAACCTTTCTTTTATTTCCATCATTGCTTCATCAATGTACAGATGGAAGAGTAGGGGCGAAAGGCTACAGCCTTGTCTTACACCCTTCTTAATACGAGCACTTCGTTCTTGATCGTCCACTCTTATTATTCCCTCTTGGTTGCTGTACATATTGTATATGACCCGTCTCTCCCTATAGCTTACCCCTACTTTTTTCAGAATCTCGAACAGCTTGCACCATTTTATATTGTCGAACGCTTTTTCCAGGTCGACAAATCGTATGAAAGTGTCTTGATTTTTCTTTAGCCTTGCTTCCATTATTAGCCGTAACGTCAGAATTGCCTCCCTCGTCCCTTTACTTTTCCTAAAGCCAAACTGATCGTCACCTAGCACATTCTCAATTTTCTTTTCCATTCTTCTGTATATTATTCTTGTAAGCACCTTCGATGCATGAGCTGTTAAGCTGATTGTGCGATAATTCTCGCACTTGTCAGCTCTTGCCGTCTTCGGAATTGTGTGGATGATGCTTTTCCGAAAGTCAGATGGTATATCGCCAGATTCATATATTCTACACACCAACGTTAATAGTCGTTTTGTTGCCACTTCCCCCAATGATTTTAGAAATTCTGCCCGCATCTCGTGGTCGTGCGGTAGCGTTCTCGCTTCCCACGCCCGGGTTCCCGGGTTCGATTCCCGGCGGGGTCAGGGATTTTCTCTGCCTCGTGATGGCTGGGTGTTGTGTGATGTCCTTAGGTTAGTTAGGTTTACGTAGTTCTAAGTTCTAGGGGACTGATGACCATAGATGTTAAGTCCCATAGTGCCCAGAGCCATTTGAACCATTTTTTTTAGAAATTCTGATGGAATGTTATCTCTCCCTTCTGCCTAATTTGACCGTAAGTCCTCCAAAGCTCTTTTAAATTCCGATTCTAATACTGGATCCCCTATCTCTTCTAAATCGACTCCTGTTTCTTTTTCTATCACATCAGACAAATCTTCACCCTCATAGAGCCTTTCAATGTATTCTTTCCACCTATCTGCTCTCTCCTCTGCATTTAACAGTGGAATTCCCGTTGCACTCTTAATGTTACCACCGTTGCTTTTAATGTCAGCAAAGGTTGTTTTGACTATCTTGTATGCTGAGTCTGTCCTTCCGACAATCATATCTTTTTCGATGTCTTCACATTTTTCCTGCAGCCATTTCGTCTTAGCTTCCCTGCACTTCCTATTTATTTCATTCCTCAGCGACTTGTATTTTTGTATTCCTGATTTTCCCGGAACATGTTTGTACTTCCTCCTTTCATCAATCAACTGAAGTATTTCTTCTGTTACCCATGGTTTCTTCGCAGCTACCTTCTTTGTACCTATGTTTTCCTTCCCAACTTCTGTGATGGCCCTTTTTTGAGATGTCCATTACTCTTCAACTGTACTGCCTACTGCGCTATTCCTTATTGCTGTATCTATAGCGTTAGAGAACTTCAAACGTATGTCGTCATTCCTTAGTACTTCCGTATCCCACTTCTTTGCGTATTGATTTTTCCTGACTAATGTCTTGAACTTCAGCCTACTCTTCATCACTACTATATTGTGATCTGAGTCTATATCTGCTCCTGGGTACGCCATACAATCCAGTATCTGATTTCGGAATCTCTGTCTGACCATGATGTAATCTAATTGAAATCTTCCCGTATCTCCCGGCCTTTTCCAAGTATACCTCCTCCTCTTGTGATTCTTGAACAGGGTATTCGCTATTACTAGCCGAAACTTGTTACAGAACTCAATTAGTCTTTCTCCTCCTTCATTCCTTGTCCCAAGCCCATATTCTCCTGTAACCTTTTTTTTCTACTCCTTCCGCTACAACTGCATTCCAGTCGGCCATGACTATTAGATTTTCGTCCCCCTTTACATACTGCATTACCCTTTCAATATCCTCATACACTTTCTCTATCTGTTCATCTTCAGCTTGCGACGTCGGCTTGTATACCTGAAATATCGTTGTCGGTGTTGGTCTGCTGACGATTCTGATTAGAACAACCCGGTCACTGAACTGTTCACAGTGACACACCCTCTGCCCTACCTCCCTATTCATAACGAATCCTACACCTGTTATACCATTTTCTGCTGCTGTTGATATTACCCGATACTCATCTGACCAGAAATCCTTGTCTTCCTTCCACTTCACTTCACTGACCCCTATCTAGATTGAGCCTTTGCATTTCCCTTTTCAGATTTTCTAGTTTCCCTACCACGTTCAAGCTTCTGACATTCCACGCCCCGACTCGTAGAACGTTATCCTTTCGTTGATTATTCAATCTTTTTCTCATGGTAACCTCCCCCTTGGCAGTCCCCTCCCGGAGATCCGAATGGGGGACTATTCCGGAATATTTTGCCAATGGAGAGATCATCATGACACTTCTTCAAATACAGGCCACATGTCCTGTGGATACACGTTACGTGTCTTTAATGCAGTGGTTTCCATTGCCTTCTGCATCCTCATGTCGTTGATCATTGCTGATCCTTCCGCCTTTAGGGGCAATTTCCCACCCCTAGGGCAAGAAAGTGCCCTGAACCTCTATCCGCTCCTCCGCCCTCTCTGACAAGGCCGTTGGCAGAATGAGGCTGACTTCTTATGCCGGAAGTCTTCGGTCGCCAATGCTGATTATTTATCAAAATTTAGGCAGTGGCGGGGATCGAACCTGGGACCGAATACGTTTTTAATATGAATCAAAGACGCTACCCTTTTTTTTTCCCTCCATCCACTTTTTTTTATTCACCCTTGTCTTCCAGCAAACCAATTTTTATTAACCACTTTTATTTTCTTTTTATTCATTTTTTTTTAGGATGGTCAGGGCGTGGTACACGCCACACTAGCAGTGGGGTCTGTTCACGGCACTGCCAGTGCGTCGAGGCCCAAACCCCTCCCACCCCTTTTTCATGTTCCCTGTTGGGTCATAGCACTATTCCCATTCTCCGATAATAATAAGGAACCAAGTGATTTTTATTTTTCTTCTGTTCGTTCTCGTTTAAGGTGTTGTAGTGGTTTCACATATTTAACCAACACCCATTCTTTCAAAAATGAACTTCAGCATGTTGCCATAGTGCTTCTTGTGGTTGCGATACGTGCTGATTTTTGCATATTCACACTTCATGTAAACGCGGAATTCTATCTCGTTTTCCGACCCAAGTGTGTGGATGACATAACTAACATATTTTCCCAGTAACCAGCTAATGGCGTTGGTTTTTAATTTCGGAAAGTATGTCATGTCCGGTCTCAGGAGGAGCGATGGCGTTATATATTGCGTAGAGGATCTGGTGAGAAAGGCGATTTGTTGCCTGATCCAATTCCAGTTATGCACACATGCTGAGTATATCCACCAGATTGCATTTTCCACAAAGGTGTGTCTGGTTTAAACCGATCCCATATAGTCTCTCGTTGGTGCTGATGACATTATTAACTGTTTTGTACCATGCGGAAATAGCGTCTGTAGATAGTCCGGCATAGTTGATGTTCCGCCATACAGCTTTCCAGTCACAATTTGGGAATTTCGTTTCAATTTTGTTTCTACCCTCATTTAACTTCCTTTCAAGTATGATGTCGCGCGATGTGATACGTTTGTTGCTTCAGATTTCGTCACTAAGATAACTTGCTTCGAGGAAAAAGTTCCTCACATACTGCAGACGGGCATTAATCCTTCGCACATTATAATGAATTCTACTGTAATTGATGAAAGTATGCGAATGCAGCTTGCCGCTAACTTGGTGTAATGTTTTGTCTGTACAGAGGTGTATCTGTCGCCTTTATTACCCCTTCACTATCACACACAAATCGGTACAATACAGTTAGGGCCTCCTGTTTTATCTTGAGGCTGATCCGTGATAAGACAGGCAAACAATTATGCTAATGGAGGATTCTGAGTATTTTCTCGAATTTCATTCGCTCTCTCTCTCTCTCTCTCTCTCTCTCTCTCTGTCCTTTATCTGTGTACAGTTTTAAATATATTATTTCATTTACGTGGAATCAGCCCAATAGAATCTCTGGTGGAGCCCTTCGTCTTAATATTCAGCGGCTGGTTTGCTGGAAAAGATCTTTACATTTGTTATTATTGTTAAGCGCTGCATTCAGTTGGGAAAAATCGATCGTTTGAACAATTCGTTCATTTTTACGACAGATTTAGAATTTCAGATGTGGACGAAGCCTTTTTGGACGATTTTATCAAAACTCGGTGACTGCAGGCTCTCTTCGTCACAGCTGAAACTTCCCCACTAATTACAGGGCCAAGGCAATCATAAATGATTCAGACAGAGAACTCATTCGTCATTCACTCTAGAATAAAAGGGTCACAAACCTTATTTCTGAGGAAAATAGTATATTCAATCCATCTCCATTACATGTTCCGTTTTCTGTTGATTCCAAGTCTTACTTAATTTTCGTTTACCGTTTTTCTCTATCCGCCAATAACCCGCTAGTGGCACGAACTTTAATAGCTCGCTTTAGCGAGAAGAAGAGCAAATATGTCTCTTTTAGCAAACCGACAATCTTCCAACAGATACTTCCGAAGCTGTACTCCTTCTCCCTCTATAATAACCATGGAGAATACATCTATGTGTCTCTGTTATTCCAAAGAATAATCTTACTAGAAAATACCTTGGCGTCGACGAGCTGTCGGCGCATATATTACTAGAAATCCGAACAGATACTTTCCAAAAGTGAATAAATGTGGATGAATTGGTTGACCATTATTAATTATTGCGTGGTAGAGGGTAAATTTCCGTGGGGAGATTACAACATCAATCGGTGCTTGCAGGCTATGGGGTGTCACAGCCTCAAAGAGCTTTGCGGTTATACATGGTGGAAGTTCTCTGAGTATATGGAAAGTCCGTTTGAGGAACAGAGCAGACGCTTTATTGCGAATATCCACCAACCCGAGGCCCCCGTTTCTGACATCCAGTATAACCGTAGTCGCACCAACCCTGAATATGTCTCCTCGCCATAAATAATTGGTAACAGTGGACATGATCCCTTTCGCTACTACTTTAGGGATTGGAAATACCTGCACAGTGAAATACGCTTTAGACAAAACGCAGGAGTTGATGAATCTGACTTTTTGCACCAGGTCCATAGTTCGATGAATGTTCTCCATTACAGCACCATGAACTTTCCTCCTAGTTTCCGTCCAGTTAAAAAGCAGCCATCCGCATCGGACATGCCATTAAGGTTATTCCCAAAGTTTTATGTTTGTTGTCTTGTTTTGCCCATGCCAGTCGAAGGTGATCTAGGCCCCGTAGATTCAATATTTTACTTTTGTTTTCATTTGCTGTCGCTCCCGACGCTAGACAATACCTTTGGATTTCTCTTTCCAGTGTAACTGTCTCCTCCTTATTCCTTATTACAACGCCCACGTCATCAGCATAAGCTCGTATGACAGTTTTCTCACCACTCATTGTTATGCCTGTTAATCTTGCGTGGACAGTGCGGAGGAAGGGCTCTAAAGATACGGAAAATAAAAACATTGATAAGGAACTGCCCTGTGGAACCCCTCGCCTTATCTGTATGGGTTTAGATGTTTGGCCATTGATTGCTATTTTCGCATTTATACCTGTTGCAATATTCCTTAGCATGTTCACAATCTGGGGGTGAAAAGCCATTCTTGACAGCGTCGCAAAGAGGTATCTATGACTAACGCGGTCAAAAGCTTTGTTGAAATCTATAAAGATTAACGCACATTTTATACTTGTCACTGAGGTAATTGCAATTACGTCTCTGTATGCAGATAGACTTTCGAATATCGTCCTGGTCGGAGAACAAGTTTGGTGATGACTCAATATTTTGTTGGAAAAGGCAGAGAGTCTTTTGCTGATAATACGCGTAATTATTTTGTAATCAGAATGTAGTAGCGAAAGAGGCCGAAAATTGTTTAAGTTGGTTTTGCCTTTGCTCTTAGGAATCAGTACTATTTTACTTTCCTTAAACTCTGCAGGGACCGGTTTTCCGTTCAGCACCTCATTTGCCATGGAAGTGATCTTGTCACCAATTATAGACCAGTAGCGGGCATAAAACTCCACAGGGAGGCCATCAAGTCCCGGAGATTTGTTGAGAGGTGAGTTACGCACTGCCTCATGCACTTCATCTTTAGTAATAGGTGGCCGGCCGCGGTGGTCTAGCGGTTCTGGCGCTGCAGTCCGGAACCGCGGGACAGCTACGGTCGCAGGTTCGAATCCTGCCTCGGGCATGGGTGTGTGTGATGTCCTTAGGTTAGTTAGGTTTAAGTAGTTCTAAGTTCTAGGGGACTTATGACCTAAGATGTTGAGTCCCATAGTGCTCAGAGCTATTTGAACCATTTTTTAGTAATAGGTGACAGGATGTCAGCGTTGTCTGTTCCCGACAATTGTGGACCTAGAATAGTGAGAAAGTCCTCGATAGCCGCATCTTCCACTGTGGTAGTGGCATATAAGGTTTCATAGTACCTGTGAACTTCGTCCAGTATTTGTTTCTGGCATGTGAGCCTCGTACCAGTATGCGTCTGGACTTCATCAATTAAAGTTAGACGTCTGTTTTTAGCATGCCGCACCAAGTGATACAGAGAAGCTGTTTCATCTGCTACGACTGATGTGGCTTTCGATTTAATTTTGAGTCCCTCCATCTGTTGCCGTTTAATGCTTAATAACTTGGCTTTTATTTTTTTTGATATCATTCAGACGAATTACGTCATCATGGGCTTGTTGATTTAAGTCTCTTAAAACTTTATAATAAAACTCCATTGTATTCCTCAACTCCCTGTGCCTCGCTGCACTATACTGCATGACAACTTTCCGCAGCCTTGGTTTAGCCCTCCTTGTCCACCAGTCAATGACTGTTGGGTGCTTGTTTACTGTGCGGAGGCACATAGTCCACGCAAACCTTATTTCCTGTTCCAGTTCTTCGTCAGTTAAAACAGAGATATTTAAGTTCCATTGGCCTCTGAATCGACGGGTTGGCTGTACACTTAGATTAAAGCAAGTTAAAAGTGTACTGTGATCGCTAAAATACACGGGAATAGTCTCAACGTTTAATAAATAATTTTGCAAATTTGGTGACACGTAAATTCTATCTAGTCTGCTGCGGGAGTGGCTGGTTATATACGTGAACCCGACTGACGTCGGGTGCTGAAGTTCCCACACATCCTTAAGGTGTAGATAACTTACTAACTTTTTTAACTGTGGCGAGTAGTTGAAGTTGGGTTGTTGATCTTTCTGGTTTAAAACACAGTTAAAATCTACACCTAGTATAAGAGAACACGGATTTTTCCTTAATAAATAAATCAGTTCATCTTGAAAAAACTTCGCACGATCCAATTTGTGGGAAGTTCCTGATGGGGCGTAAAGGTTAAGCACTGTCACATCGAAAATTTTTATGTCTATGGCTCTTCCTGATTCTAGTCGTTCGATTTCAGTCACCTTCCCTTATAAGAATGGCTGTACCGATATTGGCTTCCGTAGAAACATTAACAATTTCAAAAAAGCCTGGGATCCGAAATTCCGTTATCGCAACTTCTTGTAGCAACGCGGTATCTTTTCCGGACTGGTACAAGAATTCTTTTAGTGCTGCCAATTTCAAGGGTGACTGTATTTTATTAATGTTAATAGTAGTAATGCTATAAGCTTGCAGCACAGACATTCCGGAAGAAGCTATTTGGGATGAGGTTCGGTATGATTATAGCAGCAAACGTGCTTCCCTACAAGACACGATCTTTACAAGCTGTGTGCCCATTACATGTACTAACTTCCTAGAAAAATTGGCACTGCTTTTAAACAAAAAGCTTGAGAAGAAAAGTATCCTGAAATCCTGACAATGCATTGCTATAAGTCACTGTGGCCATTCCCTTTCTCCTCGTCAGTGTTGGTCCTGATGACTTCATATTTAATATTCTTTTTCTTGATGTCTTTCTTCTCTGGTGTGGCTTTCGCTTGATGACGCGTGACAGCAAGACCCGGTGTCGGCCGCAGCCGCCAGCGGTGGCTGAATGGAGCAACGGCCGTGGCTTGCGAGTCGTCAATGTTTGGTTCCGGCGTGGTGTCTGTTGTGTTGTCTTGCTGTCGAGGCGGTGATGCTTGTTTATTTCCTCCTTCGGCGCGGCGTTGCGCTTCGGAGTCATCAGGTTGTTTACTTGGTACTTCCTCGTACGGTTCGCACTGTACGGGTTGTGCACTTGATGCGGTTATTTCAGCCGTGACCTCAGGCTCAGGGTCACATTTCCGTGAAAAGTCACTACCCGCTGCGTCACTATCTGTTCGTGGCGGTGTAAGTCCTTGTGCGGAAGTGGGAGCCACATCGACCTTCATTCCATTTCCTTTTTCCACTTCCAACAGATCTTCAGGACTGGGCTTCGGCCTCCTGGCAACGGGTGTTTCACAGGAAGAGTCCTCATCAACATTTTTTTCAGTGTCCTCTAGAGGACGCTTTTTTGTGGACATCTCGCTGTCACGTGACGGAATTTCAGCAGTTAATGCAGGTTTTAAAGACGGAAAGTCATTAACATTAAGTGCTACATTTTCAGAGGTAGTAACAGGATCCACGACCGCCGCCGGCTCTGTTGTATTACTGGCTGGCAACAAATCGTTGAGTGTTAATTTCCGGCGTTGCGTAAGGTTATTTGTTAGCACAAATACACGCGAGGGCACTCCTGACGGAGATGACCAGACTCGTTACATACATGACATGTAGGGGTTTGCCCTGAGTACATAACATGCGCCTTGTGCCCGTCAACAAAGATGTGGGAGGGAATGTTTGCTTTCACTTCCATCTCCACGGAGCGAATGCCGTTAAAGCACTGCAGCTTGAAATGTAAAGCCCACCTTTCGTTGACTATTTGCCTGACAACCCCATACTTTGAAAGGACATCTTTAATTTTCGAATTGTCTACTTCTATGGGAATATTCAAAACCCTAACATTCCTAATTAGAGACTCGGAATTCCGGAGTTTGACAGTACTTTTAGTACCATCACGGTGTATAAATTCCATTTTGCCAGAAAGCGGTATACACTCACGGAATCGTTAAACTTTACAAAAATGCAGTATTCATCAGAGTCCAGCTGCATGGTATGAAAAGATTCAGAATGAAGGCCAATTACCTCGGTAATCCAGTGGTGTATTTCAAGTGCAGAGGGCTGTACTCGACGGGTGTACTTGTCGAAGGTGAAAATCACGGTATTTTTTCTCATGGAGTTTGCCATGGTGTTCTGCAGCGAAGAAATCTCGGACAACGCCGAAATCCCAACGGCACTTCGTAGAAAGATGACACGAAAGAAGACCAAATGCTCAATTGATAACGCTTAATTCACGTGCAAAACGTCAATAAACGAGCACAAAGCACGAAAGCACTGGCGTAAACACTGAACGTTCAAGGAGCAAACTTGAGGAGCGTGCGACCACTGCGGCAGCTAAAGCCAGACTACGCAAGACCACGGGTACATCTGCCCTCTATGCGCTCTATAAATGCGAGAGTACCTGGAGCCTGAGCGGAATAGCCGGACGACCTCAGAAGATGTCTCCCGCAGATGGAGACGAAACGTTAGGTGGAAATTTTATACATCGACCACCTCATCTCAGCCCGGAAGTTTCAACTGAAGACATCTGTAAGGAATTGCTTGCGTGTTACGAGGCTGATTGTGACACTTTTTTCTCGTATATCGTCACAGGCGATGCAACATGCGTTCATCAGTTGGAACCGGAAGCAAAACGGCAATCTATGGAGCGGCGCCACACCACCTTTTCTCTGAAGAAAAAGTTCAAAGCCGCACCCTCAGCCGTTTAAGTCATGGCGACGGTCTTCTGAGACTACGGAAGCGGTCATTCTGTTTGATGTCCTCCCTACATCTACATCTACATTTATACTCCGCAAGCCACCCAACGGTGTGTGGCGGAGGGCACTTTACGTGCCGCTGTCATTACCTCCCTTTCCTGTTCCAGTCGCGTATGGTTCGCGGGAAGAACGACTGCCGGAAAGCCTCCGCGCGAGCTCGAATCTCTCTAATTATACATTCGTAATCTCCTCGGGAGGTATAAGTTGGGGGAAGCAATATATTCGATACCTCATCCAGAAACGCACCCTCTTGAAATCTGGACAGCAAGCTACACCGTGATGCCGAGCGCCTCTCTTGCAGAGTCTGCCACTTGAGTTTGCTAAACATCTCCGTAACGCTATCACGCTTACCAAATAACCCTGTGACGAAACGCGCCGCTCTTCTTTGGATCTTCTCTATCTCCTCTGTCAACCCGACCTGGTACGGATCCCACACTGATGAGCAATACTCAAGTATACGTCGAACGAGTGTTTTGTAAGCCACCTCCCTTGTTGGTGGACTACAGTTTCTAAGGACTATCCCAATGAATCTCAACCTGGCACCCGCCTTACCAACAATTAATTTTAAATGATCATTCCACTTCAAATCGTTCCGCACGCATACTCTCAGATATTTTACAGAAGTAACTGTTACCAGTATTTGTTCAGATATCATATAATCATACAATAAAGGATCCTTCTTTCTATGTATTCACAAACATTACATTTATCTATGTTTAGGGTCAGTTGCCACTCCCTGTACCAAGTGCCTATCCGCTGCAGATCTTCCTGCATTTCGCTGCAATTTTCTAATGGTGCTATGATCAACCCTGAAGTGTACTGTGCTACTCTCAGGAAATTGAAGAAAGGACTTCAGCGTGCTCGTCACCACAAAACTGTGAACAAACTTCTCCTACTCCAGAATAACGCTAGGCATCACACAAGTCTGCGCGCAGGAGAGGAGCTCATAAAACTTCACTGAACTGTTCTTCCTCATCCGCCTTAGAGCTCGGATCTCGCAGCTTCCGATTCGCGTCTGTTGACTGAATGAAGGATGCTTGCCGCGGGAAGCAGTACATGGGTGATGGGGAGGTTATTGACGTAGTAAGACGTCGGATCCTACGTCGACCAGTGGAATGGTACGATACCGGCTTTCCCAGTAAGGTGGCATAAAGCTGGCGCACTGAACCGAGGTCGTTTTGGAAAATACGGTTTTATAGCCAGAAGAGTAGGAAACAATGTGGGGTACTGGAATCCTGAAAAAAACCTAATCTGCATTCAGAAAAGATGTGTTACATCACTTACTAAACACCCTTCGTAATAAAATAAGGAAAATCAGAGCTCTCAGAGAGAGTTGAGTGTTCGTTTTTCCCGCGTACTGTTCAAGAGTGGAACAGTTCACTAGTAGTGTGAAAATGGTTCGTTGAACCCCATATCAGGCACTTTAGTGTGAATTGCAGGGTAGTCATATAGATGTAGATATGCATTTGACCATGTATTCTTCCTGCTATACTATTTACGAACAAAAATAAAATTTCATTATACACTCCTGGAAATTGAAATAAGAACACCGTGAATTCATTGTCCCAGGAAGGGGAAACTTTATTGACACATTCCTGGGGTCAGATACATCACATGATCACACTGACAGAACCACAGGCACATAGACACAGGCAACAGAGCATGCACAATGTCGGCACTAGTACAGAGTATATCCACCTTTCGCAGCAATGCAGGCTGCTATTCTCCCATGGAGACGATCGTAGAGATGCTGGATGTAGTCCTGTGGAACGGCTTGCCATGCCATTTCCACCTGGCGCCTCAGTTGGACCAGCGTTCGTGCTGGACGTGCAGACCGCGTGAGACGACGCTTCATCCAGTCCCAAACATGCTCAATGGGGGACGGATCCGGAGATCTTGCTGGCCAGGGTAGTTGACTTACACCTTCTAGAGCACATTGGGTGGCACGGGATACATGCGGACGTGCATTGTCCTGTTGGAACAGCAACTTCCCTTGCCGGTCTAGGAATGGTAGAACGATGGGTTCGATGACGGTTTGGATGTACCGTGCACTATTCAGTGTCCCCTCGACGATCACCAGTGGTGTACGGCCAGTGTAGGAGATCGCTCCCCACACCATGATGCCGGGTGTTGGCCCTGTGTGCCTCGGTCGTATGCAGTCCTGATTGTGGCGCTCACCTGCACGGAGCCAAACACGCATACGACCATCATTGGCACCAAGGCAGAAGCGACTCTCATCGCTGAAGACGACACGTCTCCATTCGTCCCTCCATTCACGCCTGTCGCGACACCACTGGAGGCGGGCTGCACGATGTTGGGGCGTGAGCGGAAGACGGCCTAACGGTGTGCGGGACCGTAGCCCAGCTTCATGGAGACGGTTGCGAATGGTCCTCGCCGATACCCCAGGAGCAACAGTGTCCCTAATTTGCTGGGAAGTGGCGGTGCGGTCCCCTACGGCACTGCGTAGGATCCTACGGTCTTGGCGTGCATCCGTGCGTCGCTGCGGTCCGGTCCCAGGTCGACGGGCACGTGCACCTTCCGCCGACCACTGGCGACAACATCGATGTACTGTGGAGACCTCACGCCCCACGTGTTGAGCAATTCGGCGGTACGTCCACCCGGCCTCCCGCATGCCCACTATACGCCCCCGCTCAAAGTCCGTCAACTGCACATACGGTTCACGTCCACGCTGTCGCGGCATGCTACCAGTGTTAAAGACTGCGATGGAGCTCCGTATGCCACGGCAAACTGGCTGACACTGACGGCGGCGGTGCACAAATGCTGCGCAGCTAGCGCCATTCGACGGCCAACACCGCGGTTCCTGGTGTGTCCGCTGTGCCGTGCGTGTGATCATTGCTTGTACAGCACTCTCGCAGTGTCCGGAGCAAGTATGGTGGGTCTGACTCACCGGTGTCAATGTGTTCTTTTTTCCATTTCCAGGAGTGTATTTTGCTATTCCCCCTGGTGCTGCGGTGTTACTGTCCCACAGTCTATCTCGACCTTCACAGAGAAACAATACGCATTCCTTTCCACGTGGACGGCTAGCTACCGGAGCTGCAGAAGCGAAAGTCAGTGTGGAGGCCCACATTCCAGGCGGAAAGCCCGCCGCTGTTGAGTCAGGCAGGACAGCCGGCACGCGACCCGCTAATCTACGCCTCTCCCTCTCTCCTGCCTCCCTCCGTCCCTCCCACACCATCAACTGAGCCCAGCCGGCAGCCGGCCTGCACGCAATCCGAAGCGAGGCTGTGCGTGCGCCGCGATTCACTCGCTGTGATTGCCGCGGCCGGCTAATGCACCCGCCGGCCTGAACAGGGGGAGGCGGCGTTTTAACACGGCGCTGGCCGTCGCCGTTGGGGCCCTCACTTTACAGGGGAACTGCGCCACCTCGCTATCCGGATCTCACTCCGAATTACCTGCCACAGCACAAATGGAACACACCTGCTGAATAATTTCGGTCTAAAATATTGCTGCCTTCCCGCTGTTAGTCGTTGGTCAAACTGTTTCTGGGCCATCAGTTCTCTCAGCGAATTGATGCGGCCCGCCACAACTTCCTTCCTAGCGCAGACCTCTTCATTTCAAAGTACCACTTGCACCCTTTGTCACACGTCACCAATTTTTTTACCGGAAATGTAACTTGCACCTTACGTAATAGGTTATCAGTTATTCACGGGAAAAGTATTCGCAACTGCAAATATGAACCACCATCGCCTACATATTGGAATGACGACAGCGAAAATGTGTGCCGGACTCGGACTCTAACACAGTTTTCCTGCTTTTCGAGAGCGGTCGCCTTAAGCTCTTTGGTATCACTTCACAAATTACGGCCAGATCCAAACTTCCGTGTGTACTTCATACGTTACATACGTTCTTGTCCGGGTAGGACATAGTTATTGATAGTCAAGGGCCTGGTATTGCCGAATAAATACGAAATATCAGTGCCTGTGTTATTACACTCCTGGAAATTGAAATAAGAACACCGTGAATTCATTGTCCCAGGAAGGGGAAACTTTATTGACATATTCCTGGGGTCAGATACATCACATGATCACACTGACAGAACCACAGGCACATAGACACAGGCAACAGAGCATGCAAAATGTCGGCACTAGTACAGTGTATATCCACCTTTCGCAGCAATGCAGGCTGCTATTCTCCCATGGAGACGATCGTAGAGATGCTGGATGCAGTCCTGTGGAACGGCTTGCCATGCCATTTCCACCTGGCGCCTCAGTTGGACCAGCGTTCGTGCTGGACGTGCAGACCGCGTGAGACGACGCTTCATCCAAGTGGGCAAGTATGGTGGGTCTGACACACCTGTGTCAATGTGTTCTTTTTTCCATTTCCAGGAGTGTATGAATTACGATTGAATGTTCCTTCGGATATGCAAGGAACAATGCACAGTCTTTACCCTCCTAGTTGCCTTTGATATCAGAAAACCTATTCGTTGATACCTTAGCAAGTGTCTCATCGCCCTGTCCCTTCTTATCAGTGAACTCCGTATGTTCCTTTTCTCTTCGATTTTGCGGAGAACTTCATTTCATATCGGTCCACCTAAGGTGGCCTATCAAACGCTCAGTATGTATTGCCCAGTAGTATTGTGTCAGCACAGGGTGTGCCACAAAGGGGTTTACATGGCCTGAACTTCAATAGCTGTGGAGATATTGATGATAACTAGATCCCATTGTGTTTATATGGTGTTCTCATGACTTTCTTTTATTTTCAGTTACATGTAGCTACATGTAAATAACAAGATGACTGGAAACTTGTCCTTGGAGCAAGGAAAGGCTAGAATGAGATATTCACTGCAGCGTAGTGTGCGCTGGTATGAAACTTCCTGGCAGATTAAAAATCTGCCAGGAAGTTTCATATCAGCGCACACTACGCTGCAGTGCCGGACCGAGACTCGAAGTCGGGACCTTTGCCTTTTGCGGGCAAGTGCTCTACCATCTAAGCTACCCAAGCACGACTCACGCCCCGTCCTCACAGATTTATTTCCGCCAGTACCTTGTCTTCTACTTTCTAAACTTCACATAAGCTCTCCTGCGAACCATGCAGAACTAGCACTCATGGAAGAAAGGATATTGCGGAGACATGGCTTAGCCACAGCCTGTGGGATGTTTCCAGAATGAGATTTTGAGATTTTCTCTCTGCAGCGGAGTGTGCGCTGATATGAAACTTCCTGATAGATTAAAATTGTGTGCCGAGTTCGAGTCTCGGTCCGGCACACAGTTTTAATCTGCCGTTAGCCTTCTTTCTGTGGTAACTGTGAAGGACACCGTCTACGCCATAATGCTGTATCACATGAGAGAGGCGCAAGTGGCTGGCTGTGAATCCATCCCATTGGCAACCATTAAATGTGTGTGCCGATCTGTTCCGCAGCGTTGCAGACGCTGATTGCAACCGATGGAGGACACTTTGAATTCTCTGCCTCGTGATGACTGGGTGTTGTGTGATGTCCTTAGGTTAGTTAGGTTTAAGTAGTTCCAAGTTCTAGGGGACTGGTGACCATAGCTGTTAAGTCCCATAGTGCTCAGAGCCATTTGAACCATTTTTGACACTTTGAACACCTTGCGCTGTGAAACATCATCAGCAATGTCGTAACCATCTATGTGACTTAAAAATTTCGTAGCTTTTGTTATTTCTGTTCGAGTTATTAACGTTCAAACAGTGTAAGCCCTTTTCTGGGATACCCTGTATGCTGCCTAAAAGTGGGAGATCAAGCAAGGCAGAATATTATTTCTGAGTATTTATGCCCAGCACGTGTCAGTTACTGGCTACACAGCGAACATGCCAGCGCTCGAAATTGGAGGACTCACATACATTGCGATTGCATTTGCTACATGCTGCAAAAAGAAAAGCAGGGGAAAGCGGTGATGGATGAAAAAGTGTCTTTGATGTCATATTATCGCATTAACATGCTAAGAGAACTTGCATCAGAAGGAGAGGACTATCGGAATTTTTTAAGTATAAACGGGGGATTTTTCACCGAATTGGTGAACTTCGGTGTACTTTACGTAGACGGACAAAATACTGTACATATGCTCATCAGATTTCACTTCCTACAACATAGGAAGTTATCTATAAACGTGACAAGAGCAGGTGCATTGTCTCAGAGGTTCGGTATGTACACTACTGGCCATTAAAATTGATACACCAAGAAGAAATGCAGATGATAAACGGGTATTCATTGGACAAATATATTATACTAGAACTGACATGTGATTACATTTGGGTGCATAGATCCTGAGAAATCATTACGCAGAACAACCACCTCTGGCCGTAATAAAGGCCTTGATACGCCTTGGTTATTGAGTCAGGTACAGGTACAACTGCCCATGCAGCTTCAACGCGATATCACAGTTCATCAAGAGTAGTTCAAAAATGGTTCAAATGGTTCTGAGCACTATGGGACTCAACTGCTGAGGTCATTAGTCCCCTAGAACTTAGAACTAGTTAAACCTAACTAACCGAAGGACATCACACACATCCATGCCCGAGGCAGGATTCGAACCTGCGACCGCAACGGTCTCACGGTTCCAGACTGCGGCGCCAGATCCGCGCGGCCACTTCGGCCGGCTCAAGAGTAGTGACGGGCGTATTGTGACGAGCCAGTTGCTCGGACACCATTGACCAGACGTTTTCAATTGGTGAGACATCTAGAGAATGTGCTGGGCAGGGCAGCATTCGAACATTTTCTGCATCCAGCAAGGCCCGTACAGGACCTGGAACATGTGGTCGTGCAGTATCCTGCTGAAATGTGGATTTTCTCAGGGATCGAATGAAGTGTAAAGCCACGGGTCGTAACACATCTGAAATGTAACGTCCACTGTTCAAAGTGCCGTCAATGCGAACCAGAGGTGACCGAGACGTGTAACCAATGACACCCAATATCATCACGCCGTGTGATCCGCCAATATGGCGATGACGAATATACGCTACCAATGTGCGTTCACCGCGATGTCGCCAAACACGGATGCGACCATCATGATGCTGTAAACAGAGCCTGGATTCATCCGAAAAAATGACGCCTAGCCTTCGTGCACCCAGGTTCGTCGTTGAGTACACCATCGCAGGCGCATGTGCGTTCACCGCGATGTCGCCAAACACGGATGCGACCATCATGATATTGTAAACAGAACCTGGATTCATCCCAGAAAATGGCGCTTTGCCATTCGTACACCCAGGTTCGTCGTTGAGTACACCATCGCAGGCGCTCCTGTCTGTGATGCAGCGTCAAGGGTAATCGCAGCCATGGTCTCCGAGCTGATAGTCCAAACTGCTGCAAACGTCGTCGAACTGTTCGTGCAGATGGTTGTTGTGTGCCGCACACACACTTCCCTCCATTACGAAACTGACGTTTCCTTGACGCCTCACGGTGTACCCTATTAACCGATACCTTCTAACTCAAGTTGTGTCGAAAGTTGCTTTCTTACCCAGTTAGATTCAATACTTACTCATAACGTATGTGATGTATCTTATGCTGTAGTGTCCTTCTGACCGTGTGGCAGCCCGAGTGAAGAAGACGCCTAGGCCCACCTTTTTGCTTGTGTCCAGCTAGTGCGGAGACGGCACTCCTCCTAAACGCATTTACCTTAACGTTGAGTATCGCTCCGCTCTGTAACATTTGCTGCTTGTTGCTCATTACAAAAACGAGCACCCGTGGCGCTCTCTCTATTGCACATGTAAACAAAGACAACTGAGTATTTTAATTAGGGGAAGTATTTATGTCGGTTGCCAATCAGAACGGAACTATCATTTTAAAGAATATAAAATTTACTTAGAAGCGTGATGGATTTCTAAAACTACTTCATGAATTATGCTTGTGCCTGGCATCAAAGCAGAGACAGTCAAACCGATGTTAATAATGCTGGCCATGTATGTACCTTTCCAAACATGCTTCCTGTTCTGCCTTGCGGCTCTTAGGTTTTAATTCTTAATTATCAATTTCTCATAAAAAGATTTACAGTTCAACATGTACCTTTCCATTCGTCCTGTTCTCCAGTTCTCGGTGGAGCACCTGAAAAATATTTAAAAAGCTGCACAGTACTTCGCGTCACCGCTTCGCTCAGGTAAACGGATGATCTCATTATTGCAGTGAAGGAGTGTACTCGTAGGGAAACTGTGCCGTAAATTAACAGTTAGACGAAAATATCAAAGTGTCAGTGTTCTACAAGCTTCGAGACACAGAACCAGAACTATAATCAGCCAGAGATATTGCTAACTACTCCTATCCAGCAAGACGTGCCATAAGATCGGCAGTGTTGACTCTCAGTATTTTACTTAAGTCACTCCTTTAGTGCATAATTCGGGCTCAAAGTAACTCATAAAACTAGTTATTCAATAAAAATTTTCTTCTATATTATCATTCATCTCCTTAAGTATATTTGCAAACAGATTATATATGCAGTAACGTGGAGTGAGGTGGAAGCGAACGAGACTCTTAATTCAGCGCCACGTCACACATCAGTTAATCATCGAAATTCTTCTGTTGCATCTCATTTAAAAATTTTTATTACTCTCTTCTTGTCTGCGCTGTATATCAACCACATATCACCTCCGAGAAAGGCTACGCTCTTACAAATAACTTAAGGAAAAGACTTCCTGACACTTAAATTTATATTCAGTTTTAACGAAACTCTCTTTTTCATAAACTCATTTCTAACTGTTATCAACCTGTTCTTTGTACTCTCTCTGTTTCTGTTATCTTTGGCAATTTTGCTGCCCAATAAACTCATCAAGTACTTCCAGTGTCTCATTTCCTGATCTAATTCTGTCAGCATTACCTGATGCAATTCTAATATATTCCATCACCCCCTTTTTATTTTTGTTGCTGTTCATCTTATAATCTCTTCTCGAGACAGTATTCGTTCTGTTCAACTGATATTCTTATTCTTTCTCATCTCTGACAAGATTTGATAGTCATTGACAAACCGCAAAGCTTTTTATTATTTACTCAAAGTACAGATTAGCTTACGTCGGCCAGAGGCTACATCCTGTCTCTTCTCAGATACTTTATTTTTCTCAGACACTGCAACCCTGCAACTCTTCTTTCACCCTTATAAATTCAATCTGATTTCTTTACAAGTTGTAGGTAACCTATCGCTCCTTGCATTTTATCCCACTTGTCTTCATAACTTCACCAGTGTACTACAGTCAATGGTGCCAAAAGCTTTCTCTGAACCTACAAATGATATAAACGTACATTAGCCTTTCTTTAATCTCGCGTGTTCCTACATTTCCCGAGAATTCAAACTTATCTTCCCTGAGCTCGGCTTCCACGAATGTCTCCATTCTTCTGTAAGTAATTGATATCAGTAATTTACAACCATTATAAAACTGATACTTTGGTATCATTCGCACCTGTCAACATCTGCTTTCTTTTGAACAAGAATTATCACATTCTTCTTTAAGTCTATTTTGCGTGGCATATGTATCTCGCATACCAGGTAGAATAATTTGTCATGTCTGAGTGGCTCAATAATTCTCAGTGAATACCGTCTACTCAGGGGCCTTGTTTCGACTTCAACGCTGTGTCACATTCTCCTTGTAGAGTCACATCTCCCACTTCTTTTTCGTCTACTTCCTCTTCTCTTATAGTTTCTTCTCTGATAAAAATCGTTTGTACACTGATGAGTCAAGACGTTATGACGTCCTGCTTAACAGCGTGGCAGTCCGTCTTTAGGAAGGCAGTACAGGAGCGATTCTCGTGACATGGATTCCACAATTCCTTGGCAGGTTTTAGGAGGTATGTGCTATCAAATGTGTACGCATAGTTAACCCATTTCCCTTAGATAGGGTGGAACAGAACGGTATGGCCCAACTTTCAGAAAAAACTCGTAGAGGAGGGAAATATGTTATATGGACATGGATCCGGAAACATATTTTCGTCATTATTTTGAAGGAAGCCTCATCTGTGAACCACTCTCAGAAATGTACCCGTGCAGGGAGATCAGCTGCTGATAGACACTTCGTCTAGACTTCCTTCACACCACTGAAGCCTTCTCCAGGCCTCTTCCACGTATACCAATTACTTTCCTGATTCTTAAACCTAGTATTAGTAGTGATAAAATTGTACTCTGTGCAAAATTCTATGACACAGTTCCTCTTTCTTTCTTTCTTTCTTTCTTTCCTCCACAACATGTTCTCCTATTTTTCCTTCTTTTCCTTATCGAACTATCGAATTACATATGAAAATAGTAACTGTTCTCGAAAGAATAGATACCAATGATGAACCTGCAGCTTCTTTAGAATAAAAGATACTTAATTGAAACACTCAGCTGCCGACAGATGCTGTAAATGTGTGCCCCGACCTGGACTCAAATCCGGGATCTCCTGCTTACATGGCAGACGCTCTATTAATCTGAACCACCGAGGACACAGATGAATAGCGCGACTGACTGCAGGGACTTATCCCTTGCACGCTTCCCCTTGAGACCCACATTGCCAACTGTCCACAATGGACATTCATAATATTCCTAACAGATATTTGCCCGTCCACTCGTTACTAGCGCCCACCTGTCGGCAGCTGAGGGTTTCAATTATATTATTTTTATTTGTTTGCTTCATCTTATTTCATCCTGCTGGAAATTGACATTAGGTATCATGATCATGAAGATCATAACAAGAGGCTTTATAATTCTTGGCATATACAGGCGGGCATTCAACCTATCTTTAACAATAACCATATGAGTCCTTCTGTTACATCCAATGGCTCCACGCATATTATTTCAGGAAATGAAGGGAGGGTTAGAATCGCTGCTTGCCACGACCTTCAAGCAGGTCGTCTACAGTTACATTGGAGTCGATCTAACGGCTATAAACAGAAACGAGACTCATCGTTAAATCTGACGAAGTCCATCAGTGTCCCAGTTGACTCTTCGCTGTCTACGATATGGCGTTAGCAATAAGCGGTGAGTCGCATCCCGATACCTAAGGTCAACTTCAAGTAGTCTGTTCCAGACTATTCAGCGCGCCACACTGCCTGTAACGTATTGCAGCTGTTGTTAGCTGTCTATTCGTCAGATTCAATCGAACAATCCCACAACAATCTCGTGTTGTGGTGCTTCTGTTCTTCTTGTCACAGTGTTGTCCTAAGTTTATCTTGTCAGTATTCCTTCTGCTGTCTTTACACTGCAGGCAGCTGTCTGTGTGATCTGTCGCTGTCATTGTCCCGTGTCCCTCATGCCAATGATTTGACTGCTCTCAATGTCCGAAAGATGACGATGATCCCCTTGTATACGTCCTCTGTGCATTTTACATTGCAACCTCCATCCGGGAAGTTACACCCCAAGTAGCCGTAGGAATGGCCTTTTGTGTTCTGAACTCCATATAGACAGTATTATGAAAATGTACGAATGTGTGTGTGTGTGTGTGTGTGTGTGTGTGTGTGTGTGTGTGTGTGCGTGTGAGATAGAGAGAGTGTGTGTGAGTGTGTGTGTGTGTGTGTGTGTCTGTGTGTGTGTGTGTGTGTGTGTGTGTTCCATATGGGTGCACGTATCTTTTACTGTCAGGCCACAATCGCTGTGAGGGTAAGAACCACCCACCTAACATAGTTCAGGACATATTACATCAAAAATAATTAGATGCGTGAAAACCTGCCGAACTATGCAATACATGTACACTACTGGCCATTAAAATTGCTACACCAAGAAGAAATGCAGATGATAAACGGGTATTCATTGGACGAATATATTATACTAGAACTGACATGTGATTACATTTTCACACAATTTGGGTGCATAGATTCTGAGAAATCAGTACCAGGAACAACCAACTCTGGGCGTAATAACGGCCTTGATACGCCTGGGCATTGAGTCAAACAGAGCTTGGATTGAGTGTACACCTACAGCTGCCCATGCACCTTAACACGATACCACAGTTCATCAAGAGTAGTGACTGGCGTATTGTGACGAGCCAGTTGCTCGGCCACCATTGACTAGACGTTATCAGTTGGCGAGAGATCTGCAGAATGTGCTGGCCAGGGCAGCAGTCGAACATTTTCTGTATCCAGAAAGGCTCGTACAGGACATGCAACATGTGATCGTGCATTATCCTGCTGAAATGAAGGGTTTCGCAGGGATCGAATGAAGAGTAGAGCCACGGGTCGTAACAAATCTGAAATGTAACGTTTACTGTTCAAAGTGCCGCCAATGCAAACAACAGGTGACCGAGACGTGTAACCACTGGCACCCCATACAATCACGCCGGGGGATACGCCAGTATGGCGATCACGAATACACGCTTCCAATAAGCGTTCACCGCGATGTCGCCAAATACGGATGCGACCATCATGATGTTGTAAACGAAACCTGGATTCATCCGAAAAAATAACGTTTTGCCATTCGTGCACCCAGGCTCGTCGTTGAGTACACCATCGCAGGCACTCCTGCCTGTGATGCAGCGTCAAGGGTAACCGCAGCCATGGTCCCCGAGATGATAGTCCATGCTGCTGCAAACGTCGTTGAACTGTTCGTGCAGATGGCTGTTGTCTTGCAAACGTCCCCGTCTGTTGACTCTGGGATCGAGATCCATTACAGATCCATTACAGCCAAGCGAATAAGATGCCTGTCATCTCGACTGCCAGTGATGCGATGCCGTTGGGATCCAGCACGGCGTTCCGTATTACCCTCCTGAACCCACCGACTCCATATTCTAACAGTAATTGGATCTCGTCCTACGCGAGCAGAAATGTCGTGATACGATAAACCGCAATCGCGATAGGTTACAATCCGACCTTTATCAAAGTCGGAAACGTGATGGTACGCATTTCTCAACGTTTCACCTGGCAACGCCGGTCAACTGCTGTTTGTGTATGAGAAATCGGTTGAAAACTTTCCTCTTGTCAGCACGTTGTAGGTGTCGCTACCGGCGCTAACCTTGTGTGAATGCTCTGAAAAGTTAATCATTTGCATATCACAGCATCTTCTTCCTGTCGGTTAAATCTCGCGTCTGTAGCAAGTCATCTTCGTGGTGTAGCAATTTTAATGGCACGTAGTGTAAATGCATTACTTCTATACGACAAACTGCATCCGCAATAAATTTCGCAGACGGTATCCACAAGTACCACTGCATCTGCGGAAGTATATCGTGGTACCACACATAGTTCAGGAGATATGACTTTGGTGCATGAAAACTGCCACATTGCGTATGACTTTTAATTTTAATACTTCTTTTCTACCAGATCTATTCTCAACATGATTTGCAGACTGTATCTCTATGTGCCACTGAATGTACCTATACAAATACATCATTGTACGACACATAGACAAGAGATATGACTTCATAAACACTTAGGTGCACGGAAAACTGCCTCACATGCTTAATTTTTAATACATTTATACTTTACAAATAATGCACTCGTAAAGTTCAGTCAAATTAAGTAAATCCCTGAAGCTTGGCAGTGCTTTCGACAGCATTCAATTGCGAAGCGAGCTTACTGTAGGCGATAACAGAAGCAGCCTATAGAGCTATGAAGGGGTGTTGCCGTACACTCGCTTACAAAGTCGCGTTGTAGACATGGGAAGCATCTGCGTTCAGCGCACCGAAACTGTCCAGGATCACGTTCCTTAATTTTGATACTGTACATACACATCTGTACATTATACATATTTCTTTCTAGGAGTGTTTCATAATTTCAAAGATGATTTCATGACTACATGGAAATTATTTTTAATAAATTTCACTACAGAAACAGTTCATTTTTTGTTTTCACTTCTGAAAGAAAATGGGCAAAATGAATACCCTAGAATATCGGGTTTGTTAGAGAGTGCTAAAAACGAACTCGCATAACAATGAAACATCAGTCAACATATCCTACAGCCATGGAAATGATGCAGTATCATTTTAGTCTCGTTCCGCAAGGTGTTCATGCTGTAGTACTTCCCATCTCCATCAGGGTAAGTATCAACATACAGACGGAATAGACCATATACCATGAATACACAACTCACGCCCTCCTTCCATAAGAAAAAACACATACAAACAAACACATACGTAGTACACACAGGGATACAGAATTAAAACTCGAATCCACCAAAAGCGAAGGTCACGCATAACTCTGTAGATACTAAGCGTTAACCGCCACAAACTGAGGATAAATGATAAAACGGAGTACATACTTGTCACAGCCCTTGTGGAAACAGTGGCAGACGTGAGACAGTAAAAGCACAACCATCAAAAAGCAACTGATAAACTGATCACATACAACCCAAGAAGTTCTCTTTCATCAATAACTTACACTGATGTGACAAAAGTCATGGGATACTTCCTAATATCCCTAATATCCTAATACCCCGGCCTAGTGCAACAGCTCGACGTCGCATAAGCTCCACGAGTCGTTGGAAGTTCCCTGTAGAGATATTGAGTCATACTGCCTCTATAGCCACCCATAATTCAGAAAGTGTTGCCAATACACGGTTTTGTGCACAAACGTATCCCTCGATTACGTCCCATAAATGTTCGATGGGACTCATGTCGGGTGCTCGAATTGGCCAAAATATTCACCAAACAAATCGCGAATAACTGTGCCCCAATGACATGTCGTATTATCATCCGCAATTATTCCATCGTTGTCTGGGTATATGAAGTCCATCAATGGCTGCAAATGGTCTGGAAGTAGCTGAACATAAGCGTGTGCAGTCATTATAGGGCCACCATCAGCTGGCACAGTGCCAAAAAAATGTTCAAATGTGTGTAAATTCCTAAGGAACCAAACTGCTAAGGTCATCGGTCCCTAGCCTTACACACTACTGAAACCAACTTACGCTAAGAACAACAAACACACCCATGCCCGTGGGTGGAGTCGAACCTCCTGCTGGAGGGACCGCGCAATCCGTGACATGGCGCCTCAAACCGCCTGGCCACTCCGCGCGGCTGCACAGTGCCTAGTCGACAGTTTGGGCCCTTGACTTCGTGGGATCTGCGCCACACTCGAACCTTACCATCAGCTGTTATCAACTGAAATCGGGATCCATCTGACCAGGACACAGTTTTCCAGTCGTCTAGGGTTCAACGACACGGTCGCGAGGCCAGGAAAGGCGCTGCAGGCGATGTCGTGCTGTCAGCAAAGGCACTCGCTTCGGTCGTCTGCTTCCATAGCCCATTAACGCAAAATGTCGCCCGACTGTCCTAACGGGTACGTTCGTCGTTCACCCCACATCGATTTCTGCGTTTATTACACGCACTGTTGCTTGACTACTAGCACTGACAGCTCTACAAAAGCGCCGCTTCTTTCCGTCGTTAAGTGAAGGCCATGTCCACTGTGTTATCCATGGTGAGAGGTGATTCCTTAAATTTGCTATTCTCGGCACTCTCTTGACACTGTGGATCTCGGAATATTGACTTCCCGAACGATTTCCGAAATGTAATGACCCGTACGTCTAGCTCCATCTACTATTCCGCGTTCAAAGTCTGATTTCCGTCGTGGGGCCATAATCATGTCTGACGTCTTTCCACGTGATTCGCATGAGTACAAATGATGGCACCGTCACTGCACTGCCCTTTTATACCTTATGCACGCGATACTGCCACACCTGTTCATATGCATATCGATATCCCGTGACTTTTGGCACCTCAGTGTATAATTGTGAAATTGATCATTTGTAAGGTTTTCCCATGCAATACCATTAACAATATTTCCACAAGTAAATCGAAAGGCATCTAATAACAATAAAAACAGTGATAACGACAGAATTATTAAGATGTCGCAAGCAGGGTGTTCTCTCTTCATCTTTTTTCAACTTCGAGCGACCGTTGCTTGCTTCTTCAGTAGCTAACTAGGGAGACATTTTAAAAACACAGATTTTTTTGTAGCATCTAAGCAGCTTCTAAGTTCGAGCCGCGACCTGTTTCTGAACTCCCTTCTCCTCTTCTCGTACAACGGAAAACAGTTGCAGCGCAGAGGGACAGCAATCCCCAGCCTTCCATTTACAGACGAACAGCTCCCTCCTGACTTGCTTACGAATAACTTTCTCTGTTCTCTAGTTTCCCTTGCCTTGCAGAAATACTCGGAGAAACAATGCAGTTTAAACTTACAAACTCTGGCAAGAAGTTCCGCTAGTAAAGACTTGCTGAAGCTGGAGAAGCGAACTGCGCGCGGTCCTTCACAATCCGTGGGACCTTAATCGTTCTACACCGTGCGTTGGCCTCAGAGTTTATTCTCAAGATACCAAAATGTAGAGAGACCTGACGCAGATACATTTGCGTTTCCAAAGGAGTTGCTGGTATTTGACAACAGTGTTTGAAATTTGAGAGTTAAACTACAATTTGTTGTGAATATTGTTGTTGTTCTGCTATCGTCATTGATGCCTCGTCCCATGCCACAGATTCATTAGTTTGGCAAAAAATACGTTAAACATTATTGCCTTTTTGGCAACAACTTCTCAGCTTAATCATATTGTTTAAAGGAAATTATTACTCTGTACGGACAGTTATTTTGAAAGGAGCATTTTATTGCGTTATTTAAGAATTAGTTACTTTCATTCTCATCAACATTATCCAGCTAGGTCACAGTACCAATTGTTGCACGTACAGCATATTATATTCCACACATCACCTGGATTGGGACTTCCTTTCAATGATCACAATACCAAGTCAGATTTACAAAGAAATTCGCAGTGTGAGTCCGTTTATCAATTGTTTTGAAAGGAACATTTTGTTGCGTCATTTAAGAGTTAGTTACTTTCATTCTCATAAACATTATCCAGCTAGGTCACAGTACAAATTGTTACACGTATAGCATATTATATTGCACACATCACCTGGATTGGGACTTTCTTTCAGTGATCACAATCCCAAGTCAGATTTACGTACTCATAAGGGTACTGTGTGGACAGGAGTTGTCCTGTTGAAATATCGCACCACAATCTGTTGCAGGAGAGGCAACACGTGAGTACACATCATATTCGTGATGTCCCATGGAGCCATCAGAGCTCTCTCAATCACAACCAGCCATGGCCTGAAGTCATACCCAATGGCTCCCAACGCTATGGCGCCAGGAGTAATACCACTGAGCTTCTCCAGGACACTATGAGAATGGGACGTCTCTCCAGGTCGACGCCAAACTCACCAACGATGGTCATCCGAGGTAGAGCACAACCACGTTTAATCATGGAACACATTTCGGGGCATTCATCAGTACGCCATGCTCTCCTTCCACTGTACCAACCCAACAGTCGTTTGTGCTGTAATAATTTCCAAGTCCGGCTGCTGCTAGCCTCCAACCAACGGTGTGGGATGACACTTGGTGTTACGGAGGAGTCCGTTACTTCTTCTCTGATGCCAAGTGCAGATGTGGATGGATTAAGATGCGCTTGGTGCCCAGTACAGCGATCCTCCCTCGTGTTGGTCAGCTGCGGTCCATATTTATGGATTTCCGGAAGGCTTTTGACACTGTACCGCACAAGTGGTTCGTAGTGAAATTGCGTGCTTATGGAATATCGTCTCAGCTATGTGAATGGATGTGTGATTTCCTGTCAGAGAGGTCACAGTTCGTAGTAGCTGCCGGAAAGTCATCGAGTAAAACAGAAGTGATTCCTGGCGTTCCCCAAGGTAGTGTTATAGGCCCTTTGCTGTTCCTTATGTACATAAACGATTTGGGAGACAATCTGAGGAGCCGTCTTGGGTTGTTTGCAGATGACGCTGTCGTTTATCGAATAATAAAGTCATCAGTAGATCAAAACAAACTGCAGAACGATTTAGAAAAGATATCTGAATGGTGCGAAAAGTGGCAGTTGACCCTGAATAACAAAAAGTGTGAGGTCATCCACATGAGTGCTAAAAGAAACTCGTTGAACTTCGGTTACACGATAAGTCAGTCTAATCTAAAAGCCGTAAATTCAACTAAATACGTAGCTATCACGATTACGAGCAACTTAAATTTGAAAATACACGTAGAAAATGTTGCGGGGAAGGCTAACCAAAGACTGCGTTTCATTGGCAGGACACTTAGAAAATGTAACAGAACTACTAAGGAGACTGCCTACACTACGCTTGTCCGTCCTCTTTTAGGATACTACTGCGCGGTGTGGGATCCTCACCAGAAAAAACTGACGGAGTACATCGAAAAAGTTCAAAGAAGGTCAGCACGTTTTGTATTATCGCGAAATATGGGAGAGAATGTCACAGAAATGAAACAGGATTTGGGCTGGACATCATTAAAAGAAAGGCGTTTTTCGTTGCGACGGAATCTTCACACGAAATTACAATCACCAACTTTCTCCTCCGAAAGCGAAAATATTTTGTCACCGACCTACATAGGGAGGAACGATCACCAGGATAAAATAAGGAAAACCGGAGCTCGTACGGAAAGATATAGGTGTTCATTCTTTCCGCGCGCTATACGAGATTGGAATAATAGAGAATTGTGAAGGTGGTTCGATGAACCCTCTGCAGGCACTTAAATATGATTTGCAGAGTATCCATGCAGATGTAGATGTAGAAGAACCTTAAGCCTACCCTCACATTCCCATGAAGATCAAAATCAGGTCACTGTCACATCCGAACGCACCGTAAATCTGGATATTGCATGATTCAACCAGCAAATAGGCTCCCACGACAGCGTCCCATCCAAACACTGTAAGGTGCAGATGAAGCCATATCACGCGAATAATGCGGAATTTCTGTGTCTTTCACACTGATCACTTGATGTCTAGCTTTACCCTACCAGGCATGTTAATAACATTAAGCAAAACAATATTTATGCACTCTTTTGGCTGTTCTACGTATCACAAAGAACTGCAGCTCTAATCATTTACATGCCGACAGTTCCTGTGTAAGTGTACAAAGTTGCATTGACATACAATATCACCTATCTCCTGGGTTCCTGGGTACTTCACGTTTCTAATCAGGTAATGTATGACGGTGTCTGTATAAGAGTTTCACACATCTATAACACATATGTGAACTACTACCAAAAGTAGTGAAGTTAATATGTGAAATGGAAAGACAGCAGCCCGTATGAGGGGTCAAACAACTTAGCAACACAAGGCTGACATGCATCCTATTTGATTTTAAGACGTAGGCCCTGCCATATGTGTTTTCACTTTAATAGATTAATAGTTATTTTTTGGACTTCAGATCTAGGATAATTGTTCAAAACGCTTATTAGGAACTCCAATGTATATTACTTTTTCTCCACACTGATGTGTAGAATATAACATATTGTAAGCATAACAATCTGCTTTGCAATGTAGCTCGATATTTCCAAGAGCGCGAAATAATGAAGTGTTTATTTCAAAGTGACAGAACAGCCAGTGGAGGAAAATCAACTGTATTTAGAAATACACAAATAAAAAATATTTGTATATCCATAATACTTTGAAGAAATATTTTAATTAATTCTTGTTGATCAAAATGTTAGTGATTAAAAGTGTACTTATCTGTGTTTGTAAATATGTATAGTGCGAATATTCAAAGAGATCTTAGTTGTAAGAAATGAATGGAGAAAACTATGTGCTTATCCCAGTAAGGCAGTGGACAATATGTATGGATAAATTTTAGATGTGCGTATGTTGAAAGGAAGGTTTGAAGTTTAAAGTAAGATACATATATTTGCAGAACCGGGACTTCGTAGAAATCTCAGTGCACCATACAAACATTAAGAATCTAACAATGTATTATGGGTCTTCATATAAGAACATACTAAATAAATGCTTAGTACATTAAAATTCGTTACATTTTACCATTTTCGATGGTTCTCCTCATATTGTCACAAGGAGGAAGTTTATTTGAGAAAAGTGTCGACATCTCCTGTCAATCTGTGGTATCACAAAACAAAACTGAATGTGCACAGTCACATGGACGCTTGCCAGTAATCTTTGTGCCTCCTATCAGCCAGTTAATATCTTCTGAGTTTAGGTAAAATAAAATTATATGTGTGTAGAAAGGTTCATTATGGAAAGTGACTACCAAAGGTGTATTTCAGAACTAAAGGTAAGTGACAGGTTTATAATTTTTTTAATACATATCTCTAAATGAGGACATTGTGATTGAAAGACTGTAATAGAATAGAAATTTAAGACATTATTTCGCTATCCTTTTTACTCATCTTACAGTGATTTCACAGTGTACAAGATAGTCGAAGGCCACTTACAGAAGAAGAAGTTATAGAGCTCCTTAATTCATCTGAAACTGGCGCTCTAGCCGATGATCCTGGAGATAATTTTGAACAAGAGGGCAATGATGAAGGTAATGTCAGACACTTTATATTATACTGTTCATTGAAAGCTGAGTAGCCTAGACGCAAAGCCCGCAAATTGCATGATAAGTGACACTGAGATAATCACGAAACGCTCGTCCCATCCACATGACAATGCATTGGCAGCGAGAATGTTATTGTTGTGACGAATTTGTTACAGCGCAGTCGGCCGGTGTGGCCGAGTGGTTCTAGTCGCTTCAGTATGGAACCGCGCGACCGCTACGGTCGCAGGTTCGAATCCTACCTCGGACATGGATGTATGTGATGTCCTTAGGTTAGTTAGGTTTAAGTAGTTCTATGTTCTAGGGGACTGATGACCTCAGATGCTAAGTCTCATAGTGCTCAGAGCCATTTGAGCCATTTGTTACAGCGCAGCCAACCTAAAGCTGAATAAGAAAAATATCCATTCTAATCGTAGTAGACAGAAAAGTAGCTTTGAATGTCCAGATTGGTAGGTCTGATATCTGTTCCGGACATGGCAGGGTGACAGCCGCGCCTATTTGGCATTTAGTGAGCTTTGCACCCGAAGACAAACGTGCAGTTAGCTGCATTTGAAACCGAGCACCATTTTCGGCAGCCATTTTCGACGGTTTATACCCGGTTTTGAAACCTTAACATATTCCATCATGTAGGCGCAGAAAAAGTCTATGCGCCCGCCTCAAAATCGACATAAAATGAATTTAGAGGCTTTTCCATTTGGGTTCTTCAGATGTACATTTTTATGAGTTTCTTCTTTTTGTAATAGCATTTTTGCTATAGGTTCCTGAGGTCCCCTGATCATCGGAGAGTAAAAGAATGAAGACAATGAATAAGACCTTCCTGAAATAGATATTGTGCCTGAAACTGAAATGATGAACATTGTTGATATAGAATAGTATCATAATTTTGGACAATTAACACCTAAAAAAGATATACGTTGGAGGAAAAGAGGACTCACTTATATATCTCCTTTTATCGAATGGTACAAATGTTTCTCTGAGCTAGTGGATGACCTTGAGATTTCCTCCCAATTTTTTAAAAAATATTTCATTTATATTCTTGTGCAGAAATGTGTGGAACGCACAAATATTTATACAGTTTACAGAAGTGTAGGTAATTTTGCTCCTACCACAGAAAAAAATACTTTAACATATAGGGATTCACATTCTGAAGGGAAATTTGAGATATCCCAGGATTAGATGTTACTGCTACGTATTTCCCAAATAGCAGATACTATGTCACTTAACCGTTTCCTAAAACTGAGACAGAACTTCCACTGTGTTGACATAACAAGTGATCCTGATAAAAATGATCGGTTTTGGAAAGTTACGCTAATGCGCAATTTCACAAGAGAATGGTTGCCGAGTTTACCAATAGCACATCTTAAGGTCGATGAGCAAGTTGTACCTTTCAAGATATCATTGAATGTAAAACATTAAGTCAAGGCAATCCAAAATCATGCGGAATAAAAATATTTGCCGGCCGAGGTGGCCGAGCGGTTCTAGGCGCTACAGTCTGGAACCGCTCGATCGCTACGGTCGCAGGTTTGAATCCTGCCTTGGGCATGGATGTGTGTGAAGTCCTTAGGTTAGTTAGGTTTAAGTAGTTCTAAGTTCTAGGGGACTGATGATCTCAGATGTTAAGTCCCATAGTGCTCAGAGCCATTTGAACCATTTTGAACCAATAAAAATATTTGTACTCTGTGTAACAAGCGGCCAAATGTTTGATTTTATAATATACCATGGCTCGACTACAGAACTTGATCCAGCAATGTTAAAAATGTTTAGTCTTGGTGGAACAGCAGTGGTGAAATTAGCATAAAAAGTCAATGAAACAAATGTGCTTATCATTTTGGATAATTATTTCTCAAATATATTCTCCTGCAGTACTTCAGAAATAAGATGTACGCAATATGTACGGTGGGCCAAAATCCCTTCAAGAACCCACGATTATCGAGTGACCAAGACATGGTAGAGCCTCTGCTGAGGAACTGATAAGTGAAGATGGAGAAGTTATAGCAACAAAATGATATTTCAATAAGCCAGTGGAAATGATGTCGAATTTTGTGGGAATTGAAAACAAAAATGTGGGCAAAAGATGGGATAAAACTGAAAAGAAATATGTTGAAATCTACCGACCAGGAGATATTCAAGTTTACAATCAACATATGCGAGGGTTCGACAAGATGGTTTTTCTGATCATAACGTATCGCACGTTCATCAGATCGTGAAACTTAACGCTTCGCATGTTTGCTCATGCAATTGATATCACATGTGTAAATGCATGGACTGAGTACAAGAAAAACGCATCAGAATTAGATGTTCCTAAAAATAAGGCCCTTGATTTACTTCACTTCAGGGAAAGTGTGGCCAGAGTACTGACAAAAATAGATAAGCCTGCTGCCAGGAAAAGGGGGCGTCCCACTTGTGAGAGTCCAGTGCCATCACCAAGAACTTCAAAACGAGCCAATGCGGAAGTTCGTCCAGAAGCAGATGTTCGTTTGGACAACGTTGGGCATCTTCCAGTGGTCAGTGACAAGAAATCATTTGACAGCTACAGGAAATCGGGTTGCAAAGGCAAAACCAAATTTTATTGTGTAAAATGTAAAATAGATAGAAAAAATTGTTTCTTTGATTAGCATTCTTCGCAAGTGTGAAACCATAGTTTATGTATGTAATCATTAAGTGAGTTTTGTGTAATTTATGTATACAAAATTGTTGAGGCTTTCGTGGCCACTTGTTGACAAACTGCCTATTGGCTTCTGTCTCGGGTTCTTCGGCCGACGTTCATCTAATAATTTATGTATGTTTGTGAAATAGAATAAAATAAAATACTTTGACTTTTCAACCTACACTGCAGCCACTTGAACACAATGTCCTCTTTTGGGGACGTGTTGTCTCTCCCCTTGGGGGGGGGGCACCTCGGAATATTTTATACATCTGAAAAACCGTAAGTGAATTCGAAGAACTCGATAGCAAAGCCATGATTCTTTTTTCAGAAAAAAAGTAATTCGTGACCGAAAGGGTTAATGAACAGTGTGGAAATAGTACAAAGAATGTACATTGTCATAGGAAATGTAAGTTACATATGCAAGTTAAGATTAGAGCTAAGTTAAATTTTAGTCCTTTGAGTTTATTCCAATTGTTGTGTTTTAAGTTACCGTGTGTAAACTTGGGAGTGAACTCCATCCTCTATGCAGAAGATATAGAAAGGTATATATAGGCTTGTGGTTTAGGGGTAAATACAAGCAACAACGTTATTGACTGATTAAGAAAAAGTGCCCATGTGGTGTGCATTCTTCCAAGAAGGCCGTGTGAACCTTAGTGATTAGCCACGCTCCAACCGGCCAGTAACAGCTACAACCCCGCAGAATGTCGGAGCCATCGAGGCAGAAATTTTGAATGACAGGCGTGTGCATCTGCGAACCTTATCACAGCAGTTCAGCATTTCCTACTATGTAGTGTACGATATGTTCACGACACGCTGAAATTTCGTAAAGGTAGTGGCCGCTGGGTGCCTAAGAACCTGACAGATAAACACAAATGCCAGAGACTTGTGACAAGCCTGGATCACTTAAAGCGTTCCTCCGCAGCAGGGCATGACTTTCTGATAGGAATCGTCACTGGTGATGATTCTTGGGCGTATCACTACACGCTAGAAAGCAAACAGGCCTCTATGGCTATGCTTTTTCCCTAGAGCGCAAAAAATTCAGAGTAACTCAGTCTGCTAGGAAAGTGCTTGTGACAGTGTTCTGGCATATGGATAGTACATTATTAGTGGACTCTGCTGAACACGGAACCACTGTGAATGCTACAGCCTACATTAGAATATGCGTCGTGCCCTTCGTGATAACAGCAAAAGCATTAATGCCGACTGTGTCATACCATGCTCGCCCTCATGTTGCTCCCCTCTTTGTGAGGAAATCGCCGAATTTGGGTGGGAGGTGTTCCAGCGTCCACCACACTGTCCTGATTTTGCACCATCAGACGTTCATCTGAAACTTCCTCGCAGATTAAAGCTGTGTGTCGTACTCGAACTCGGTACCTTTGCCTTTCTTGGGCAAGTGCTCTAACATCTGAGCTACCCCAGCACAGAATGAGATTTTCACTCTGCAGCGGAGTGTGCGCTGATATGAAACTTCCTGGCAGATTAAAACTGTGTGCCCGACCGAGACTCGAACTCGGGACCTTTGCCTTTCTTGGGCAAGTGCTCTAACATCTGAGCTACCGAAGCACAACTCACGCCCCGTCCTCACAGCTTTACTTCTGCCAGTATCTCGTCTCCTACCTTCCAAACTTTACAGAAGCTCTCCTGCGAACCGAGCAGAATTAGCACTCCTGAAAGAAAGGATACTGCGGAGTGCTAATTCTGCTCGGTTCGCAGGAGAGCTTCTGTAAAGTTTGGAAGGTAGGAGACGAGATACTGGCAGAAGTACAGCTGTGAGGACCGGGCGTGAGTCGTGCTTCGGTAGCTCAGATGGTAGAGCACTTGCCCGCGAAAGGCAAAGTTCCCGAGTTCGAGTCTCGGTCGGGCACACAGTTTTTACCTCAGCACAATTCATAACCCGTCCTCACAGCTTTACTTCCGCCAGTACCTCGTCTTCTACCTTCAAACGTCCCAGAGCTCTCCTGCGAAAGTGCAAGGTGCATTTCTGGAAGAAAGGATATTGCGGAGACATGGCTTAGCCACAGAATGGAGGATATTTACAGAATGAAATTTTCACTCTGCTGCGGAATGTGCGCTGTTATGAAAGTTTCTGGCAGATTAAAACTGTGTGCCGGACCGAGACTCGAACTCGGGGTCCGCGAGCGCTTGTCACGGATCTGTATGTGACTATACAGGTGCGGATCAATACCCATGTATAAGAGCGAACGAACTTAATTCCGGAAGTATGTAACCATCTAATGATTACGCAAAATCAATCCTGGAGGAAAAGATGTTGAAACACAGGCAATTTCAGACATTTTTCCTTAGATAAGGACACTAAATACTATATCATTTGTAAGGAGATTTAAGGGAGTGTTACCAAGAACATGGTCAGACCGGCAAAACACTGAGTACGATGATATATCCAAGGAGACGGGAGTTCATGGGTAATGAACGTGGTAGATAAATGTCGAACATTTGGAGAATTTGAGAAGCGTTCTTAAATTGTTATTGGTCAAGAGGGATTCAAGAGGAGTTGAAAAAGAAAGTTCATAATCCAGAGCCATTCTCGTATACAAATGGCAACGTAAGAAGATATTTTGAGAAGTATTTGAACTAGGCACGATAATGGGACGAACGGATTTTCGCAAAAGTGTTATAGTGATCATTAAGTCCAAGCCACCGATTGACATACGGGAGAAATTATTACATGTATCTCAGGACAATTTGGAGGACTTTATGTCGGTCGTGGATTCAATAAATTTGTTGCACGAAGATCAGATAGGGAAGATAAACTATAATGGCTTTCAGCCACAAGAGAAAAGACGAGTCAATTACAATGGTAGTAGTGGAAGAAGCAACGGAAGGAAGGAGAGTAATGGTAACAGGGTCAACAATAATAATGGTTGTATTAATGGACTGAATAATAGTCGAAAACAGCAAAGTGACAACAATAGTTTCAGTTCCACTAGGAACAGACAGAGAAGGTACGATAGGAGATATAATCTTGTATATAAAGTTAACCATAATCAGACATAACGTAATCAAAATTTGCCAGAGCCAAAACCAGCAAATCACCAATCAATTAGGGAGCAAACCCCTACAATAGCCTAAGCAGAAAGTGAGAACGGCCCAGATAGACACAAAAGTTTAAACTGAATACAACAGGGTCACGCCCCGGACATTCAGTCAATGAAGAAGTTACGAGAGGTGAACAACAACTTGTAAACTGTTTTACGTGCAACAATGATATGATTATGATAGAAGAGTTAACTGAGGATGTGAATCCAAGTCAGCCAGACTGTCATACAGTACTGTTCTCAGCTATGTGTGCAGAAATCTTGACGTTCCCTGTTAAAGTACTACTGTATACTGGAGCTTCATTAAAAGCCGTAACCCATAATTTGTTTAATAGATTATTCTAGAAACAGAGCAATCGACATTTATAATACACAACTGGATCTGTAGGTACCCACTCGCCAACCGCCTGGATACAGACTATGTCATAAATGAAAACGGGAAATGCTGCTATTTTGTGCATGTTACTTGTGATTCAGAAATTAAATGAAGACTGTATCATTGAATTGGAGACAGTAAGAGAGGATGACTTGAAAATAGACTTCTCAGAGGGTAAAATCAGTTTTTGCGACCAGGGGAAAGGAACAAAAGTGGACTTATCAGGGAGAAGTGAAGTCAAGGAAAGTACGGTCCTGAGCGTGGAAATGAACTTACATCTACATCTACAGCGACATGAATACTCTGCAAATTACATTTAAGTGCCTGGCAGAGGGATCAATTCCCTGTTATTCCAATATCGTATAGCGCGCGGGAAGAGCGAACCCCTACATCTTTCCATATGAGCTCTAATTTCCCTTACTTTATCGTGATGATCATTTCTTCCTATGTAGTTCGGCGTCAATAAAATATTTTCGCATTCGGAGGAGAAAGATGGTGATTGGAATTTCGTGAGAAGATTCCGTCGCAACGAAAAATGCCTTTCTTTTAATGATGTCCATCCCAAATCCTGTATCATTTCAGTGACACTCTCTCCCTTATTTCGCGATGATACAAAACGTGCTGCCCGTCTTTGAACTTTTTCGATTTAATCTGTCAGCCCTGTCTGGTAAGGATCCCACACCGTGCAGCAGTATTCTAAAAGAGGACAGACAAGTGTAGTCTAGGCAATCTTCTTAGTAGGTCTGTTACTTTTTCTAAGTGTCCTGTCAATAAAATGCAGTCTTTGGTTAGCGTTCCCCACAACATTTTCTGTGTGTTCCTTCCAATTTAAGTTGTTCATAGTTGTAATTCCTAGGTATTGTAATATACCAAAAATACAAAGACTTAATGAAAACATCGATTTCCTGACATCTTGTAGTACATCTGTCTTCGAAGTTTTGAGGATTACCTTACCGACGAGTAGATAATAATTAAGTGTTAAAGTATACAGTTGAATTTATGACCTTTATATTTGACTGATTAATCGTGTAACCGAAGTTTAACGAGATCCTTTTAGGACTCATGTGGATGACCACAAACTTTTCGTTATTTAGGGTCAACTGACGATTTTCGCACCATTCAAATACCTTTTATATATCATTTTGCAGTTTGTTTTGATATTCTGATAACTTTATTAGTCGATAAACTACAATGTCATCCGCAAACAACCTAAGAGGGCTACTCAGATTGTCTTCCAAATGGTTTATATAGATAAAGAACAGCAAAGGGTCTATAACACTACCTTGGGGAACGCCAGAAATCACTTCTGTTTAATACGATGACTTTCCATCAATTACTACGAACTGCGACCTCTGACAGAAAGTCACAAATCCAGTCACATAACTGTGACGATATTCCATAAGCAACCAATTTTACTAGGAGCCGCTTGTGTGGTACAGTGTCAAAAGACTTCTGGAAATCCAGAAATACGAAATTGATCTGAAATCTCTTGTCAATGGCACTCAACACTTCATGCGAATAAAGGGCTAGTTGTGTTTCTACATCTACATCTACATCCATACTCCGCAAGCCACCTGACGGTGTGTGGCGGAGGGTACCTTGTGTACCTCTATCGGTTCTCCCTTCTATTCCAGTCTCGTATTGTTCGTGGAAAGAAGGATTGTCGGTATGCCTCTGTGTGGGCTCTAATCTATCTGATTTTATCCTCATGGTCTCTTCGCGAGATATACGTAGGAGGGAGCAATATACTGCTTGACTCTCCGGTGAAGGTATGTTCTCGAAACTTTGACAAAAGCCTGTACCGAGCTACCGAGCATCTCTCCTGCAGAGTCTTCCACTGGAGTTTATCTATCATCTCCGTAACGCTTTCGCGATTACTAAATGATCCTGTAACGAAGCGCGCTGCTCTCCGTTGGATCTTCTCTATATCTTCTATCAACCCTATCTGGTACGGATCCCACACTGCTGAGCAGTATTCAAGCAGTGGGCGAACAAGCGTACTGTAACCTACTTCCTTTGTTTTCGGATTGCATTTCCTTAGGATTCTTCCAATGAATCTCAGTCTGGCATCTGCTTTACCGACGATCAACATTACATGATCATTCCATTTTAAATCACTCCAAATGCGTACCCCCATATAATTTATGGTATTAACTGCTTCCAGTTGCTGACCTGCTATTTTGTAGCTAAATGATAAAGGATCTATCTTTCTGTGTACTCGCAGCACATTACACTTGTCTACATTGAGATTCAATTGCCATTCCCTGCACCATGCGTCAATTCGCTGCAGATCCTCCTGCATTTCAGTACAATTTTCCATTGTTACAACCTCTCGATTCACCACAGCATCATCTGCAAAAAGCCTCAGTGAACTTCCAATGTCATCCACCAGGTCATTTATGTATATTGTGAATAGCAACGGTCCTATGACACTCCCCTGCGGCACACCTGAAATCACTCTTACTTCGGAGGACTTCTCTCCATTGAGAATGACATGCTGCGTCCTGTTATCTAGGAACTCCTCAATCCAATCACACAATTGGTCTGATAGTCCATATGCTCTTACTTTGTTCATTAAACGACTGTGGGGAACTGTATCGAACGCCTTGCGGAAGTCAAGAAACACGGCATCTACCTGTGAACCCGTGTCTATGGCCCTCTGAGTCTCGTGGACGAATAGCGCGAGCTGGGTTTCACATGACCGTCTTTTTCGAAACCCATGCAGATTCCTACAGAGTAGATTTCTAGTCTCCAGAAAAGTCATTATACTCGAGCACAATACGTGTTCCAAAATTCTACAACTGATCGACGTTAGAGATATAGGTCTATAGTTCTGCACATCTGTTCGACGTCCCTTCTTGAAAACGTGGATGACCTGTGCCCTTTTCCAATCCTTTGGAACGCTACGCTCTTCTAGAGACCTACGGTACACCGCTGCAAGAGGGGGGCAAGTTCCTTCGCGTACTCTGTGTAAAATTGAACTGGTATCCCATCAGGTACAGCGGCCTTTCCTCTTTTGAGCGATTTTAATTGTTTCTCTATCCCTCTGTCGTCTATTTCGATATCTACCATTTTGTCATCTGTGCGACAATCTAGAGAAGGAACTACAGTGCAATCTTCCTCTGTGAAACAACTTTGGAAAAAGACATTTAGTATTTCGGCCTTTAGTCTGTCATCCTCTGTTTCAGTAACATTTTGGTCACAGAGTGTCTGGACATTTTGTTTTGATCCACCTACCGCTTTGACATAAGACCAAAATTTCTTAGGATTTTCTGCCAAGTCAGTACATAGAACTTTACTTTCGAATTCATTGAACGCCTCTCGCATAGCCCTCATCACACTACATTTCGCTTCGCGTAATTTTTGTTTGTCTGCAAGGCTTTGGCTATGTTTATGTTTGCTGTGAAGTTCCCTTTGCTTCCGCAGCAGTTTTTCGGTTGTTGTACCACGGTGGCTATTTTCCATCTCTTACGATCTTGCTTGGCACATACTCATCTAACGCATTATGTACGACGGTTTTGAACTTTGTCCACTGATCCTCAACACTATCTGTACTTCAGACAAAACTTTTGTGTTGAGCCAACAGGTACTCTGAAATCTGCTTTTTGTCACTTTTACTAAACAGAAAAATCTTCCTACCCTTTTTAATATTCCTATTTACGGCTGAAATCATCGATGCCGTAATCGCTTTATGATCGCTGATTCCCTGTTCTGCGTTAACTTTTTCAAATAGTTCGGGTCTGTTTGTCACCAGAAGGTCTAATATGTTATCGCCACGAGTCGGTTCTCTGTTTAACTGCTCAAGGTAGTTTTCAGATAAAGCACTTAAAAAAATTTCACTGGATTCTTTGTCCCTGCCATCCGTTATGAACGTCTGAATCTCCCAGTCTGTATCCGGCAAATTAAAATCTCCACCCAGAACTATAACATGGTGGGGAAATCTACTCGAAATATTTCCAAATTATCCTTCAGGTGCTCAGCCACAACAGCTGCTAAGCCAGGGGGCCTATAGAGACATCCAATTACCATGTCTGAGCCTGCTTTAACCGTGACCTTCACCCAAATCATTTCACATTTCGGATCTCCGTCAATTTCCTTCGATACTATTGCACTTCTTATCGCTATAAACACGCCTCCCCCTTCACTGTCCAGCCTGTCTCTGCGGTATACATTCCAATCTGAGTTTAGGATTTCATTACTGTCACGAGGATGGCTAGTTTCGATACGGAATCATTTAATTGGCCCAAGAGAATTGCGGAAATTCTGAATAAACTCCAGCAGCGGACGCTGCGAGAGAGGCGTTGCTCGTCACGGAGAGGTTTATTATTGAAAATCCTAGGGAGTAAGCACCGGAAAGAGTCGGGTAACATTTTACGTCCTCCCACATACATCTCGTGAACTGACCACAGCTATAAAATCAGAGCTAAAACGGATGGTCACTGACATTCGTTCTACTCAAGCGTCACTGGTGAATAGAATAGACGGAAGTGTAAGACAGTGGTACCCGAAGTACTCTCCGTCACACAATATATGGTAGCTTGTGAAGTGTAGATGCAGATATAGATGCCCTTGTAACCGCTGGAAGAATGCTAGCGGGCCGGATAGGACGTCCCACAAATTCCCATCACATCCCGTGGAGAGTGCCCGTAGTGGTCGACCCCTCAACTCTATTGCGTGCCACAGCTGCCGAAATTATACAAGGACTGCAGTGGGTACCGGATGGCTGGAAAGAATACACTGAAGGCCTATATCATGGGGAGGAATTGTCCAACGACGTAACAGAAGAAATTCTAGTTGATATGGAACACGTGGGGACTCCAGTTTTGGAGTCAGAATTTAGAAGAGCTTTGAAAGACTTGAGATCAAATAATGCAGAAAGGATTGATATCGGAATTTCTAAAATCACTGGGGGACGTGGCAACCAAACTACTACTGAAGTTGGTGTGTAGAATCCATCAAATAGGCGACATACCATCAGACTGAAGGAAAAATATCATCCACACAACTACGAAAATAGCAAACGCAGGTAAATGGGAAAACTGTCGCACAATGATCTGATCAGCTCGTACACCCAAACTGCTGACAAAGCTAATATACAAAAGAATGAAAAAGAAAATTGATGAACTATTAGATGACGATCAGTTTGGTTCTCGGAAGGTAAAGGCACCAGAGAGGCAGTTCTGAGATTTCGCTTGATAATGGAAGCAAGACTGAATAAAAATCAAGACGTTCATATGATTTGTCAACCTGGAAAAAAGTGTTCGACAATGTAAAATGGTGCAAGATGTTCGAAACCCTGAGAAAAACAAGAGTAAGCTACAGTAAACGACAGGTAGTGTACAAAATGTACAACAACTGAGAGGAGACATCGAGACTGGAAGACTAAGAGAGAAGTGTTCGGATTAAAAAGGAGTGTAAGGCTGGACTACAGTCTTTCACCCCTACTTTTAGATCCATACAAAGAAGAGGCAATGACGGAAATAAAAGGTTCAAGAGAGGCATTAAAATTCATGATTAGAGGATATCAATGATAAGATTCGCTGATGAAGTTGTTATTCTCAGTGAAGGAGAAGAAGAAGTATAGAACGTGTTGAATGGAGTGAACAGTGTAACGGCTACGGAATATGAATTGAGAGTAAACAGAAGAAATACGAAAGCAATGAGAAGTAGTAGAAATGAAAATAGCGAGAAGGCTTCACATCAACTTGTGATCACCAAATAGGCGAAGTTAAGCAATTCTGCTTCATTGGAAGCAAAATAACCCGTGGTGGACGACTAAGAGGAACATCTAAAGTAGACTAGCCCAGACAAAGGGACTTTTCTGGCAGAAAGATTTCAGAGAATGTACGCTTGGAGCACAGCAGTGTATGGTAGTGAACTCTCGACTGTGGGAAAATCTGAGCAAAACATATCGAAGCGTTTGAATTGCGGCACTGCAATAGAATGTTGAAATCAGGATGGTAAAGAATGAAGAGATTCTTCGCAGAACCGGCGAAGAAAGAATCATACAGAAAATACTGACAAAAAGAAGGTACAGGATGATAGGACGTTAGAACATCAGGGAATGCCTTCCATAATACTAGAGGAAGCTGTGGAGGGCAGGAACTATAGACGGAGCCAAACTGGAATACATCCAACAAATACCTGAGGACTTTATGTGCAAGAGCTTCTCTCAGATGAAGAGGTTGGCACAGGAGAGGAGTTCGTGGCGGGCAGCATGAAACTAGTCAAAAGACTGATGACTAAAAAAAGAAAAAGAAGAAGAGCCATGGGCTCTAAAGTGCTTATCTTAAGAGCTAAGAGCACTTGTTCATCTTTGCTACTCTGAAATACATCACTTTTACTTCGCAAGTCGTCATAGCTCTGAAAGTGTGCATTTTGGAGCTCATTTTCATTGGACATTTTTTGTTTTGTTTATGTCTATACTACCTCCTTCCAAAATATGGAAATCAAAGATCTTTCAGCAGACTTACTTCACTTTTTCGTGTCCGGAGATTTGTTTCAATGCCTTTCAGCCCAATGTGGGGCCAAGTCCAATGTTTCTCTCTTCTCAAGCCATAGTTCGTCAAGGGTACACCTTGTGGGGCAGATGGAACACTGTAGAAGGTGTTCCATATCCTGAACTTCACCACAGTCGCATTTGTTGTCTCCTTCGTCCTTGAAGCCCCATTTGACTAGGTTTGCTTTAACTGGTGCTACGCCTGTTCTGATGCGGTTCAGTGTTCTCCAAATCTCCCAGCTTGATGTACTGCCGCTGGGTATTTCTCGTGAGGCAGGGTAGTCCTTCGGAGGCTCGTTCAATTCACTAGTGAGAAATCTCTTGCGGGATTTAAGTCTGCTACGTCCACATGAAGAACCATGCAGCGGGTGGCGCTCGTCGAAAACCTGTTTAAATTTTTCTGTACGTTCGTGCGCAATTCTTCGGGATTCAGGAGATGAGAATCCAGCTGCTTTGTATATCTTCCCAACTGGAGTGGGTTTCATGCATCCTGTTGTTAGCCTGCATGTTCCATTAAGGACTGTAGTGACGTTTTTGGCATGTGTGGATCGGGACCATACAGGGCATGCATATTCTGCCATGAAGAAGCAAAGTGCTTGAGCAGTTGTTCGTAATACAGTCGGACTAGCTCCCCATTTACTATCGTCAGTTTTCTTAAAATATTGTTCCTGGCAGCAACTTTTTGGCAGGTTTTTTCACAGTGATATCTGTACGTCAATTTGTCCGTATGGTCCAGTTTGTTGCCATTCCAGGTGACGTTCAGCTTCCTGTTAGCCTGTTTTGTGCGGAGGTGGAAAGCGCTAACCTGTGTCTTAGATGGATTTGGTTTGAGGGAGTTCTCTTTATATTATTCAGACATTAGGTGTAGCGAGCCTTCTAATTTCCCTTCTACTTCCTCGAAGCTATTTCCTTGCGCTGTAATGGCCAGATCATCGGCATACAAGAAATGGGGAGTACGTTCCGGTGTTGGTTGATCATTGGTGTATAGGTTAAATAGTAAGGGGGCCAGCACACGGCCCTGGGCGAGACCGTTCTTTTGTCGACGCCATCGGCTTTTTTTCCGTCCAGCATTACATAGAACTGTCTGTTTTGCAGCAGAGATTCAATGATTTTTGTGAAGTGATGATCCTTAAATGTAAAGTATAGTTTTTCCATGAGCTTTCTGTGGTTGACGGTGTCGTATGCAGAACTTAAGTCCACCAATGCTACACCTGTTATTTGTTTGTTTTCAAACCCTTCCTCTATGTGTTCTGTGAGTGCTAGGATTTGACTGGTGCATGATTTCCCGGGTCTGAATCCAGCCTGTTGGGGAATGAGCTTTTGGTCTGCGATAATTGCTATGCAGTGTAGGATTATTCGCTCGTACAGTTTGTACAGATGGCACAGGAGTGCTATTGGGCGGTAGTTCTTCGGTTGACCTGCGTCTATCCCAGGTTTTAGTAGCGCCACTACCTTTGATTTCCTCCACATCTTTGAGATCTTACACGTTTTTAAGCAATGATTAAAGAGCTGCAGGATCCATTGCTTGGCACTAGGTCCGAGCTGTTTGATCTGTTCCACGCATATATCGTCGACTCCCGCTGCTTTCCCGTTTTTCATTGAGTTCATTCCATGATTAAGATCTTTCATGGTAAATGGTATTTCGAACATGCTTGACTCTTAACTCTGACTTCTGCTGATTTTTATTTTCTTACGTTTCTTGTTGGATTTTCCATTTAGTAGGAGCTGATGGGCAATTTGATTGAGTGTTACTGAAGAGCATTGTTTAGCTGTCCCAAAGTCACAATTAAGTTTTTTTATTAAGTTCCAAGCGACTTTTCTACTGTGGGTCATATCCATTCTTTCCAGAGTTTCGACCCATTTCCTTTGTCTTGATTCACTAATCATTTCCATTAGTGTTTCTCCACATTGGACTACTTCTTCACTAAAGGGGTCCTGTTCCTAAAGCATTTCGTACATCCCTCAGGATGTTCTTTGATTCGTCAGAGAGACCTGGGATGAAATGCTCTCTGCAGCCTCGGGGTATGTGTCTTCGAGAAATCTTTTGGAGGGTCTCTACGAAAGTTTGATAATTTTCTGGAATTGGGTGTAGATTTTTTATTTCTGCATCCAGTTCCCCAGCATATTCTGTCCATTTAGCTTTTTTAAAGTTGAAGCGTCTGCGGAATGGTATTTTCGTTGTTCTCAAAGCAGCGTATATTTGGATTCCGATAGGTCGGTGTTGTGTTTTAGGAAGAGGTGCGCATGCAGTTTCTAAGCATCAGTCTTCCACGTTTGCGCTTACAAAACAAATATCAGGGTTGTATTCGCACTTCCAGATTTTTCTGCTGAACGAGAATGGTAGCTTGGGATCATGGATCAGGGATAAGTTATTTATTTCCGCCCACTGCTCTAATTTATGTCCGTTGTCGTCTGTATGTTTGTAGGCCCATGATGTGCTGTGGCAGTTGAAGTCTCCTAAAATGAACTGTGTTTTCTGGTTGTTGAATTTTTGCGGCAAAGTTAAGTTGAACTTCTCTCCGGGCGGCTTGTATACTGACATTACGGTGAAGGTGCTACACTCGACAGTCAGTAATTCTATGTTATTGCATGTAGTTCTGTTAGTTGATATTATGGCCATCTCAGGTTTTGTGAAGACAGCGCTGCCATATTTAGGATGTGGATTTTCTATGGCTAATTTCATTCATTCTATTTCTGGTCTTATTGCCCCTTCTTTCTTGTGTGTTTCTTGTATACACAGTTTGTCCCATTTGTGCGTGATATGATTTGTTGTTTGTTTTTGGTGATACCCTCTACCTTTAGGCTTGCAATCGTCGGAGTTGGCTCTGAGAAGGGCCCATTCTTTTTGCTTTTCCGGTGTTGGAAGGATTGGCCGTTGTCTTCTATTGCAACGTTTCCGGGTGACGCTGGCGTTATCTGACAGATGATTCTCGGTCTCTTATCTCAGATAGTGCACGCGTGGAGGCTCCTCCCTTGAACCCCCTTTCAGCAGAAGAGATGAGTTTCACAGTATCGAAGATGAACCAGTGCGAATAGCTCTTAATGTAGACATTTTATAGTTCATGTTTATTAGATTTTCTTTTTTTCGTGCTTGATCCATATCATCCCCTGAATGTTTGTAGTGGAGTTTTCGTTCAGCCTGTAAATGTAAGTGAAATACACATACAAAACAACAGAAACACACACAATGCTGATGCACCCTATGATAGAGAATTCTTGCTGAAATAACGAATAATAAAGCCTCCAGTTCAGACGTTATATCATGGTAATAGAGTACAAATATAATAATCGAAAGAAAATTAATAGCTGCCTTACAAAACCAGATACAAACCACAGTAAGATGTCCTTGGGTAACACTTGGCATTAGTTACCACAATAGATCACGATAGATACTGTAGATGTATACATTTAGCACTCAGGCACGAAGATGATCCCATGTTGTTGTGGTCTTCAGTCCAAAGACTGGTTTGATGCAGCTCTCCATGCCACTCTATCCTGTGCAAGCTTCCTCATCTCCCAGTACTTACTGCAACCTACATCCTTCTGCATCTTTTTAGTGTATTCATCTCTTGGTCTCCCTCTACGATTTCTACCCTCCACGCTGCCCTCCAATACTAAATTGGTGATCCCTTGATGCCTCAGAATATGCCCTACCAATCGATCTCTTCTTTTAGTCAAGATGCTCCACAAATTTCTCTTCTGTCCAATTCTATTCAATACCTCCTCATTAGTTACCATCTAATCTTCAGCATTCTTCTGTAGCACCACATATCGAAAGCTTCTACTCAATTCTCTTCTTGTCTAAACTATTTATCGTCCACGTTCCACTTCCATACATGGCTACACTCCATACAAATACTTTCAGAAAGGACTTCCTTACACTTAAATCTACACTCGATGTTAAAAAAATTCTCTCCTTCAGAAACGCTTTCTTTGCCATTGCCAGTCTACATTTATATCCTTTCTACTTCGAGCATCATCAGTTATTTTGATCCCCAAATAGCAAAACTCATTTACTACTTTAAGTGTCTCATTTCCTAATCTAATTCCCGCAGCATCACCCGATTTAATTCGACTACAGTCCATTATCCTCGTTTTGCTTTTGTTAACGTTCGTCTTATATCCTCCTTTTAAGACACTGTCCATTCAGTTCAGCTGCTCTTCCAGGTCCCTTGCTGTCCCTGACAGAATTACAATGTCATCGGCGAACCTCAAAGTTTTTATTTCTTCTCCATGGATTTTAATTCCTACTCCGAATTTTTCTTTTGTTTCCCATAATTTAAGGTAATAAACGAACAAACACACAGACACGACACAACGGTAAGCCACAAGATAAGACAGTACGAATGAAGTAATATGTTTAGCTGTGGAAGTTTCGTTAAATAAGGTCCTGTTAATTAATAGCAAGGGACGAATTGTTTAGAATAGTTTGCAGGATGTCACGCCTAGAGAGGAAGAAATCCTACAAGAAACATTTCAATTTGGAAATTTTCTCTATGTTGTTTGTGTAGGTCACAAAGTGGGACTCAGTCACTAAGGCCGGTATTACACTATCAAATTTCTTTGTCAAAGATTTGATCAAAGATGTGATCCAATATTCCGTCCAATATATTTGACAAACATATTTGACGTAGCGCTAGAGGGGGTATTACACTGTCATCAAATTTTTCGTCAAAGTTCAAGATGGCTGACAACAACTTGTTACTAACCGCAGCAGTTCTACGTACAGTGGGGGAAAAAATGGAACCATACATACGAGGTTGACAGTCTTAAAAGTCCTGGGGTTACAACTTGATAATAAATTCAGTTGGGAGGAGCACACCACAGAACTGCAGAAAGGCCTTAACAAATCTGTATTTGCAGTTCGAGTGTTAGCAGACATAGGAAACATAAAAATGAAAAAGCTTGCATACTTTCATTCCATAATGTCATATGGGATAATATTTTGGGGTAAATCTTGAAGTCAAACAAGTTTTCAAGGTCCAAAAGCGTGTAATACGTATTATTTGTGGAGTAAATTCACGGACCTCCTGCAGAAACCTCTTCAAAGAACTGGGTATACTAACTACTGCCTCTCAGTATATTTACTTCTTAATGAAGTTTGTCGTAAATAATATATCGCTTTTTCCAAGAAACAACTCAGTTCAAACATACAATACCAGGAACAAAAATGATCTGCACAAGGACTTAAAAGTGTCTGTGATCTATTATGTTACTCGTTTTTATTCTCTGTGTGTGTTTTTAGTATTTGGAAAAAGGGACCGATGACCATCGCAGTCTGGTCCCTTTAATCCCACAAACCAACCAACTTACTTTAGTTTAAAAAGGGGTCCACTACTCAGGAACACTCATCTTCAATAATTTGCCAGGAAACATAAAAAATTTAATTAGAAATAAAGATCAGTTTAAAAGGAGCCTGAAAGACTTACTACTGGCTTTCTTCTACTCCATTGGCGAAATTTTTAATAGAAACAAATGATGTATTGTATTTATTCATACTATTAGTATTGTTATTTCAGCTTAAAAAAATCGACATGTTCCACATCCACGAGGCTCTCCTCAGCACGGATCAATGGAACGAAAAACTAATCTTATCTGGGTGAAGCCGTGGGTTTTACGACGACACGATAAAAGCATTCAACAAAACTTGTTACGTGAGCTTACAGTGGAAGACGTCAAGTCGTACATCAATTACTTAAGAATGGATGAGCATACATTTCTGTATGTGCTCAATGAAGTGTATCCTCATATCACAAAGCACAATATTCACTTAAGAACTGCTACATCTTCAGAAGACAGGCTCACTATAACACTCCCATTCCTTGCTACAGGAGAGGGTTATGTTAGGTTAGGTTAGGTTAGGTCTCCAATCTTCTTAATCTATTTTTGTATTCATGGTGCCTCACGTTGTAAAGCGCCTCATCAGCTTCAGACATCTCTATTAATTTTGTAGTTGTCGGCACACACCAATTGTATTTACCGGCAATGTTTATAAAAACACTACAGACGACAGTACGCTGCAGCGATGCTAGCGCTCCATGTGGTAACATGTCACATTGCAGTGAACAGAAGACAAGCGGTTTCTTTGATCAAATATACAGCGAGGCCCTAGATTTGATCAAATATTGGACGACATTTGACAAAGTCCCTATTACACTATCAAATATCTTTGACAAAGATATTGGACAAAGATATTGGACAAAGAAATTTGATAGTGTAATACCGGCCTAAGCTATATCTCCAGAAAAGCTAGTCATACAAATTAGATCAAAACACGATGATAATGGGCGCTTCAGTAAATGCAGACGGAAGCTTTCGGATTAGTCGATGTGATTAAGTCAGCTCCACCCCACTACAAAACGCACACTACTGAACGAGCACATGCAGCTAGCTCGTGCAATAGGCACGAAAGCCGTTAGTCGAAGTGAGGTGTCGAACGGCCTCTGGGAGTCCCCCAGTTTTATCGCACAGACGCGGCGGTGGCGCCGCACGGGCTGAGCGGCAATCCCGCTGTTTACTGCCAGTCAGGTCGCGCCGCCCCAGCAGCGGCTGGGGATTCCCCGCGGAGACGGATGGCGCGGATTTACAGCTGAGTCCTCCTTAAAGAGATGCGACGCCCCCCGGCGCTCCTGTCGTCGTCTACAGGCGCATTGTCCGCCGTAACAATGCTTGGCTGACGTCTCCTCGAAGCTGGCTGCGCCGATTTTCTTCTTTACTGCTAGCGCTGAGTGCGCGCTCGCTCAGCGTACAGTACACCCTCTGCTGACCTGCACGAAGCGCGCCGCTATTGATGGTTTCTCCTTCGTTGCACCGACCGTTCCTTCTGCCTTAGCGTCAGTCTCAGCACAGTCTCAATGGACTGTCAGCTATTCTTGTTCTTGTAGAGAGCGCCTCAGGTGTTGCCTAACTCGGAATTTCTTTACCATCTGTGGCGTTCAGTGATCACGGATGAAATTGCCAGTCTTACAATTACGACGGCAGAAGATGCCCAAGTTCATTCTGTGATTCCTAGAGTAGAGTGTCTGATTGAAAGTGCCCTTACACCTCTGTGTACGGCTGGTTCCAGCGGAGGTTCGAGCTTCCTCGGTCATGGGTGTGTGTATTTGTCCTTAGGATAATTTAGGTTAAGTAGTGTGTAAGCTTAGGGACTGATGACCTTAGCAGTTAAGTCCCATAAGATTTCAGACACATTTGAACCTCTGTGTAATGTGGAATTGAGCTCGTCACCATAGGACGACCCATCTCTACGGGGTGTTCAAAAAATCTCTCTGCAGTGCCGTATGATTGTTAGCCGCCCGTGCCGTATGCCGCAGTGAATATATCGAAATGAAACTCAGTGAAATACAAGTTGAATCTTATAAACTCCCGATGCACAACTTGTGATGCAAAATATATAGGGCAGACAGGAAGATCATTCGCGATAGGGCAAAAAGAACATAAAGATGCGTTCAGATTAGGAAATTATGACAAATCAGCTGTTGCGAACCATATATATGAAACAGGCCATCCCCTTAATAGCATAGACGACAACGTAGAAATATTGCATGTAGAAAAGAAAGGGAGGAAACTTGATTTACTAGATGAATTCGAGATAGCTATCCATGAAAAGAAACAAAGCAATATTCTAAATGCACAAGATAATTTTAAAGAAATGAGATTTTTTAGCGGGTTTTTAGAATTATTTTAGGGTAGGTATGCGACTTTAAACTTGTAGCATGTCACTGACAGAGTTGCGAGAGGCTAACGATGGCAGACCAATGTAATAAGGAAACCAGGCGCCCAATAGCATAGCGTTACAGTCAAGCACACGGCTGTAACCATGCCACAACACCTAGGCACGTCAGTCCACAACAGCTCCCGAGCCGGCACAGTGCGACAGCATATTTGGTAGCTATGGGACGGCCATCGACTTGTGTCAACAACTTCAGTGTAAGACGAGTCCAATATACTTTTAATTCTGTTTCACTATATGGACTTCCCAACTATTTGTGACGGTATTTTGTCCTTTTAGTCCGTTTAATTTCATGACATAGATTTTACAACCTGATGATGGGAGCACTGTCTCTTGAAACGCGTTGTTAAAATATATGAATAAGAATCGCGGTTGAATGCTAACAGTGATAACCAGTATAACTACAACTGCTACCTCGACTCCATAATGGATTATATTAAATAGAAATACAAGTTATTAATTTATTGAATATTAATTTTTACTTAAAAATTTTCACATTAAATGTTGAAAGTGTCCCCCCTGTTGTTGAATACACAATTCAATTCGTCTAATCACGTTTCCAAACAGAAGATGCAACATTTCTTTTGTAACAGAAGCAGTGAAAGTGGATATGGCAGTTTTCAATTCATCGATGGATTTTGGACGGTTTTTATAGGCAGTTGCTTTCGCCGCACCCCAGAAGAAAAAGTCAGGTGGTGTTAGGTTAGGCATTCGTGGAGGCCAAAGTCCTTGTGAAATTATGCGATCACCAAAAACATCAGCAAGCAGTGACCTTGAAACGCGAGCTGTATACGAGGTTGCACCATCTTGTTGAAAATAACCGTTCAGTATTTCACTTAACACAAGGTCTCCTATGAATGGGTACAGAATATCACTGCAGTATCGGTGTGCGTTTTTTGTTTCGTTGTAAAATATGGGACCCACAATCCGACGTATCGAAATTACAACCGAAACTCCTACTTTCTCAGAATGGAGTGGTTCCTCATGAATACAGAATGGATTTGCAGTACTCCACGTACAAGAATTTTGCGAGTTCATGTACCCCGATAAATGAAACCATGCCTCATCAGTGACAAACGTGTCATTAAGAATATCCCTTCCATTTTGTTGAACGAAATTTTTGAACCATTGACAATAATGCAGTCTCTTGGCATGATCAGTGTTTTTCAGTTCTTGCACGATTGTCACTTTGTATGGGAAAAGTTCTAATTCTTTCCTTTCAGCTGTGTAGGCCGTTCCTACACTAACATCGATTTCCTGGGCGAGTTTTCTTACTGACTTGTTCGGACTCGTGCACATTTTACTGGAACTATCACGTAGTTTAACCTCGGACAAAACGCTAGGACGACCACTTCTCGGTGCATCTGTCACTGAACCCGTACTTTGAAATTTGTTAACCAAATCTCTCACAGTATCGCGATGTGGGAGAGTTGTCTCCGGGCCGGACGGAGTGGCCGATCGGTTCTAGGCGCTACAGTCCCCAACCGCGGGACCGCTACGGTCGCAGGTTCGAATCATGCCTCGTGCATGGATGTGTGTGATGTCCTTAGGTTAGTTAGGTTTAAGTAGTTCTAAGTTATAGGGGACTGATGACCTCAGATGTTAAGTCCCATAGTGCTCAGAGCCATATGAACCATTTGATTTTGAGTTGTCTCGGGTAAACTGAATTAAATGTTTGACGAACTGAAACTGTGTATTTACCGCCAGCTTTGAACACTTGTTCGACTAAAAACACGCGTTCTTCAATGGTTAGCATTTTAACAGTGACAAAAAGGAAACAAAAGAACAAAGGAATTAAACTTAAACGTTAACGTCAACAGGTAACGACACGCACCAACGATACTACTGAAGCTGGCTGAGAAAAACGAAACAGTGGAATGTTGGGAGTGTCCACTTGAAGGAAAGTAACCCAGGCAGGCGAACACTCTTACAGCACGCGCGGCTAACAGTCATACGGCACTGCGGAGAGACTTTTTCAATACTCTGTGTAAAAGGAGGCGGTGAGTGTTGTGTTGTCAGTAGAGAAGGAGTAACAACAAAATGGGTCCCTCAGGAGACCTGTGACTAGTCATTCGATGTCACCTGAGTAACATTCAACAGGGACGTTTCAACATTTCTAAAGCTGCCACATTCGTGTGTTGGTGATGTGATTGTAGAGTGGAAACGCGAAGAAACAACCACACCTAAACCTTGACCTGGCAGACCACATGTACTGATGACAGGGACTGTTCGGCATGGCAAAAGCTTGTTGTAAAAATTCGCGTGACATCAGAGGACGGAATCACTCGCGAGTTCCAATGAGGTACGAGCAATCCAGTTAGCACAATGACGATGGGTAGTAAGTTAAGAAGCACGAGATACAGTGATCGAGCAGCCCTCTGACCTGAGCGACTTACGCAAGGTCTTCAGGAACAACAGCTATAATGTTCAAGCAAAAGAAGTAAGTGCTAAGAGAATCACAATAAGACCAGGAGCAGAAAAATAAACTTGCTTTCTTGCCCCTCTGACCCTCCGTGTCCAGCAAGGTAAGCCGCCTGCTGGAACGACTCAAAGTCAAATCGATCTTGAGGCCTCCGACAAAAATATTTGGGTTACATAGACAAGTTAAGGACTCAGCAAGTGTCAAAACACCTGCGATCTACAAGATACTTTGCGAGTATGACCAGTCTTGCGTCATACATACAGTATACACTGTGGAACAACGCAGTCAGGAGCATGAGAGGTTTTATGGCCTACGTTACCCTGAGAAATCTGTTTTAGCCAAGCGTGCTTTAGAAAACGGTAACCGGACAAAATTATCCGTCGGGGATGATACTAAGGGCTTCTGGGACTGCGTAATCAAAGAAACCATTGAAATAAAAATCACTGATAACATCCTAAACAGAGGCGGTGGCCTGCAGCATGCAGCACAGCAAGGCATGGGATCCAGCAATCGAGCGGTTGAAGCGGGCACGTCAAACACCAAATCAATGGATGCCCATATAAAGAATGCCGCGAACACCAGGACATCACAGCCGGCAGCTTGTGTATAAGGGGCGTAACAACGGCTCACTGGCGGTCATACCACTTGACAATGATAAAGGAGTGTTTGGCCGAAAGCTCGAGTAATTTTAATCACTTGACACGGGTGGAAACCAGAGAACATTTTATTCAGTGATCGAGCACTCCCATAAGCCACACGTTTCTGTGCCTAGTACTAAGCAACGCTTGAGGTGCTGTAAGGGTCGACGCCACTGGACAATGGATGACTAGAAATGAATGATTTGGAGTGATAATTTACGCTATAGCCTGTGGCTATCCAGTGGAAGTGTTTTGGTTTGGCTAATACCAGGGCATATCACCTGACATTATGTGTAGAGACAGTAGTGAAGTACGGAGGAAGTGATGTTACGGTGTGGGGGTGTTTTTCGTGGTTGGGGTGTGGTCTTCTTATTGGTCTTAAGAAAACGCTGAATGCAGAAGGATGTGAATACATTTTACAGCATTGTCTGCTTTGCACAGAAACAGTTGGTTGACGATGGTTGTTTGTATCAGCATAACAATGCACCCTGTAATAAAGCAGCATCTGTGAGGCAGTGGTTTGTGGATATCGGCATTAGTTACAACGTCGACTTTGCTTCAGATACCAGCGTCCAACATCACTATCGTCTCAGATTTCACTCTTGAGGAATAATGGAAGGAAGACGTTGACACCCCACTCAAAGTGTCTGTAGGTGACTGCTCGCCATCGTAGAGGCGAAGGGTGGACACAACCCATATTAATGTCCACTAATACGTGTCCTTGAAAGCCTTAGACCGTACAAGCAGTTCCAGTATTTTAATCAATTTACAACATAAAACTTGTAGTACTGAGGAGGGAGGCAGTTCTGACGTATCGATTTATAGTCGAAGTAAGATTTAAGAAAGGAAAAGTAAGACATGTTCATTGGATTTATCGGTCTGAGAGGAGATCTCGATTACGTAAAATGGTGAAGAATGTTTGAAATTCTGAGAAAAATAGGATTAAGCTTTAGGAAAAGACTGATAATATACAATATGTGTGAGAACCAACACGGAACAATAAAAATGGGAGCCGAGATCGAAATGTCCAGATTAAAGGGATGCAGTACGTTGCACCTACTTTTCAGTCTGTACATCAGAGAAGCAAAGATGAAAGGCTCAGGAGTAGGACTGGAGCTCAACGTTAAAGGATACTGAGACGTTTAATGAGCCGATAGCTCGCACCACATCCCGTACAGTCTTATCTTTGGAGCGCGGTCCACACGGCTTGCAAAGTCCCGACGCGGGGCTTGATATTGGATGGCCGAAGTGAGCGGTGGCGAGGAGAGAGTGCTGTGAGGCGTGCGCAAGCGTCAGTTTTTAGTTCGGCATGGGTGCTGAACGTGGTTCCCGTGTTGTGGATCCTATGGTTCGCTGCCGATATGTCTTCTGAACACACTGGGTGTGTTTCCAAGGAGGACTTGGGGATGGCAACTCAAAGATCGATACGGGCACACTCTGAGGGGAATAAGGAGGAGGACGCCGTATGCTGCACCGCCCGAGCTTCGGACAACTCCGGGAATTATACTTCAGGTGACACTTCACATGATCTTGCCTAAGGGGAGAACCAGGAGTTCGAGCCATTCGCTTTGTTACCTGTCCTGGGTTCAGGCCTGTAGTGGTAGGCACTGTGAATAAGTTGCCTTTCTATTGTTTTCCAGACGGGTCCTGGTAAAATTAAATTGTACAGAGCTTAGTTAAGTTGCGCTCTGAAGACTTTTGGCATTACGATTTACAACATTAGTATTATTGTTATTAGTTCCCAGGTCTTAATGACAGTAAGCTTTTGGCTCTGTGCACTACGGGACTTAACTTCTAAGGTCATCAGACCCCTAGAACTTAGAAATATTTAAACCTAACTAACCTAAGGACATCACACACATCCATGCCCGAGGCAGGATTCGAACCAGCAACCTTATCGGTCGCGCGGTTCCAGACTGTAGCGCCTAGAACCGCTCGGCCACCCCGGCCTGCAGTAAGCTTTTGTTTTCCCCCTGTTATACCTATAGCGTAGCAGATCCCTGGCCAAGATCAGGGACGTTGTTTTTGCAGAGAGAGGGCTCTTGTGAGAATTATGCAAGCGTTTGTTAAGGGAACGGTTTTTTGCCAGTAAATCAATATTTATTTCGGATCTAACATGCTGTCGACACTTCGGTGGAGTACATTCACGAAGAGTGTACAGCACCTGTTGTTTTCGATGTGGATTTGACTGGGAGGGGGAGGGGGTTGAGACTGTTGACAACCTTTTACAGGAGATAAAGCCAGAGGACCATTCACGGGTGCTATGTGCTGATAGACCTGGACTGATTAATCACGACTGTTGAGGGGACTAAACGAGCCCATCACAGGAGAGGGTGCGAGAAGACGCGGGGGGGGGGGGGGGTCAGAGGTCAGTTAGTAATACTAATTTTTCTATAGGTGGTTGCCGTCTATTCGGTCGGCAGTGCCTGTCTGACAGAAACACGCATTTGGACAGTTGATACCAGAGGGGCCAATGGCGGCGTCCAGCTTCCGCGTTGCTGGATGGGTGTAATAGAGTAAAGTGGGTGACCAACAATCCTCTCCCTCTCCTATGTATTGGCGTTAGTCAAAAGTCGCTGTGTTATTGGATTCTGGCAGCAGCATTTCATTACTGAGCCGTAGGTGGTATTCTAGATACAGGGTGATTTCCACATTTTTCTCATTTAAAACTCATGAATAGAGTTTGCAAGTCTGTTAATGGGCAGGCTCTTCCTTGGTGGGATTGGTGCGTGTTTTTTGTCGCGTTGGGGAGTTTTCTTGGTCATTGGAGGTATTGGTGGCTGGGTGAATGAGTATATATCTTCTGTTGGGATGTGTCTTTGCACATAATACAGGGCTGATCTAGGATTACGCTGGGGAGAAGCTTTAGCTTGGGTTTCGACCTGAGCTGAAGTTAAGATTGTGTCGGCATTCCATGTGGTCTGGGGTTTATAATGTGGACACCAGGGGCGGAGAATTTGAAACGAGGCTGAGAGATGGCACACAACCCTCTCACTTTAACAACTCTGTTAAATTAACGTTCATATTTTAGGGCATGATCTCGGTGTTCACAAGAGAAAATTGTGGGCTAAATGTTCTTGTAACTGCTTATGTAACCTGTAGAGAGGTTGTACCCGGGAGACCATAGTGAAGGCGACCAGGAACAGGGAGAGAGAGGACTTGGGGGCCATAAATGCTGAATGCAGTGACCTGGCTGTGTGACTGATTCTGGGTAACTGTGTTCATCGGTTCTTATCTGCAGAAGTGCTCCTGAACTAAGCTCTCTCCTCCTTCCGCTTAAGGTTAGACAGAAGGGCGCTGGTTTGCAAAATATGGTACTTGTGCCAGGGGCCAGTCTACTCCATGCATTCTCTTGTTACAAGCAGGAACGATACAGACAGAGCGGCTGGCATACGTTTCTAGTGGAAGTAGGACTGTAACCCAACCCCGCAACCCACACATCCCTGACGCCAGGCAAGACTGTCTAGGGAGCTTAACAGTCTTCTTTCAGAAACTGCAGATAGTCGGCCCAGAAAGAATAAATGAGGGACTGTCGTCCGATCTAAGTACATGTTTTTTGCCAAAACATCGTCGTACTTACCATGAGAATGACGCCTCTCTAGTCTAAAATATTTTCTTTTCAGACAAGAAAGATTCAGAGTCGCTGATTATCTCCTCTCAAGATGCGCAAAGTAGAAGCTTGCTCCCCCAATGTGGGAACCCCAGGCTGTATCTGAATTAGCTACCTGGCCAACGGAACAATCAAGAGAGGAGATTTAATGATTATAGGGTAGTTCTATTGGTTGGTGGAATTTGGAGGGGGGGGGGCGCTAATTGGGCTCCCATACCGAGGCTTGGTGGAAAGTGGTTGGGATTCCTCTGGGGACTTGTTCTTCTGCTCCGCACCTGCTGGAGAACTTCACGTCTTACCCTAGGGGGTGAGACCTGTGATCTGTATCTTGTGGCAGACTAAGAGCCTATGACATTTTCAACGGTACCAACAGTGGAACTGCATGTCATCTTGGATATATCGTGTGTCACGAGGGTGAACTTGTTCATCCTGAGTCGGCTGTCTGTCGTTTGACAATTCCAGCATGCACCGTCGTGTCTGTGAGTCAAGCTAGTTTGGCCACAGCAGCGAACGGGTGCACCTCACACTGAAATCTGTCGGGATTTCAGGGCGCTGATAGAAAGTTTCCCGCGTTCTGATAATCAAGGCGTAGTTTTCGTATTTCCTCAAGATGCCAGGACATTATAGCTGCCACAGTAACCGCTCCTCCTCGCCGTTTTCTGCTGCAGCCTGAATCAAGGTGGAAGGTTACAGCACTGCCGCACCGGCGTATGATTAAATGATATTCACAGCTCCCTATTGTCAGGTGAACCGTAGTTTATCTACATCTACATCTACATCCATACTCCGCAAGCCAGCTGACGGTGTGTGGCGGAGGGTACCCTGAGTACCTCTATCGGTTCTCCCTTCTATTCCAGTCTCGTATTGTTCCTGGAGAGAAGGATTGTCGGTATGCTTCCGTGTGGGCTCTAATCTTCTCTTCGCGAGATACACGTAAGAGGGAGCAGTATACTGCTTGACTCTTCGGTGAAGGTATGTTCTCGAAACCCGTACCGAGCTACTGAGCGTCTCTCCTGCAGAGTCTTCCACTGGAGTTTATCTATCATCACCGTAACGCTTTCGTGATTACTAAAGGATCCTGTAAAGAAGCGCGCTACTCTCCATTGGATCTTCTCTATCTCTTCTATGAACCCTATATGTTACGGATCCCACACCGGTGAGCAGTATTCAAGCAGTGGGCGAACAAGTGTACTGTAACCTACTTCCTTTGTTTTCGGATAGCATTTCCTTAGGATTCTTCCAATGAATCTCAGTCTGGCATCTGCTTTACCGACGATCAACTTTATATGATCATTCCATTTTAAATCACTCCTAATGCGTACTCCCAGATAATTTATGGAATCAACTGCTTCCAGTTGTTGACCTGCTATTTTGTAGCTAAATGATAAGGGATCTATTTTTCTATCTATTCATTGCACATTACACTTGTCTACATTGAGATTCAATTGTCATTCCCTGCACCATGCGTCAATTCGCTGCAGATCTTCCTGCATTTCAGTACAATTTTCCATTGTTACAACTTCTTCATACACCACAGCATCATCTGCAAAAAGCCTCAGTGAACTTCCGATGTCATCCACAAGGTCATTTATGTATATTGTGAATAGCAACGGTCCTATGACACTCCCCTGCGGCACACCTGAAGTCACTCTTACTTCGGAAGACTTCTCTCCATTCAGAATGACATGCTGCGTTCTGTTATCTAGGAACTCTTCAATCCAATCACACAACTGGTCTGATAGTCCATATCCTCTGACTTTGTTCATTAAACGACTGTAGGGAACTGTATCGAACGCCTTGCGGAAGTCAAGAAACACGGCATCTACCTGTGAACCCGTGTCTATGGCCCTCTGAGTCTCGTGGACGAATAGCGCGAGCTGGGTTTCACACGACCGTCTTTTTCGAAACCCATGCTGATTCCTACAGAGTAGATTTCTAGTCTCCAGAAAAGTCATTATACTCGAACATAATTCGTATTCCAAAATTCTACAACTGATCGACGTTAGAGATATAGGTCTATAGTTCTGCACATCTGTTCGACGTCCCTTCGTGAAAACGGGGATGACCTGTGCCCTTTTCCAATCCTTTGAAACGCTACGCTCTTCTACACACCTACGGTACACCGCTGCAAGAAAGAGGGCAAGTTCCTTCGCGCACTCTGTGTAAAATCGAACTGGTATCCCATCAGGTCCAGCGGCCTTTCCTCTTTTGAGAGATTTTAATTGTTTCTCTGTCCCTCTGTCGTCTATTCCGATATCTACCATTTTGTCATCTCTGCGACAATCTAGAGAAGGAACTACAGTTCAGTCTTCCTCTGTGAAACAGCTTTGGAAAAAGACCTTTAGTATTTCGGCCTTTAGTCTGTCATCCTCTGTTTCAGTACCATTTTGGTCACAGAGTGTCTGGACATTTTGTTTTGATCCACCTCCCGCTTTGAAATAAGACCAAAATTTCTTAGGATTTTCTGCCAAATCAGAACATAGAACTTTACTTTCGAATTCATTGAACGCCTCTCGCATAGCCCTCCTCACACTACATTTCGCTTCGCGTTATTTTTGTTTGTCTGCAAGGCTTTGGCTATGTTTATGTTTGCTGTGAAGTTCCCTTTGCTTCCACAGCAGTTTCCTAACTCGGTTGTTGTACCACGGTGGCTCTTTTCCATCTCTTACGGATTTGCTTGGCACATACTCATCTAACGCATATTGTACGATGATTCTGAACTTTGTCCACTGATCCTCAACACTATCTGTACTTGAGACAAAACTTTTGTGTTGAGCCGTCAGGTACTCAGTAATCTGCTTTTTGTCACTTTTGCTAAACAGAAAAATCTTCCTACCTATTTTAATATTTCTGTTTACGGCTGAAATCATCGATGCAGTAACCGCTTTATGATCGCTGATTCCCTGTTCTGCGTTAACTGTTTCAAATGGTTCGGGTCTGTTTGTCACCAGAAGGTCTAATATGTTATCGCCACGAGTCGGTTCTCTGTTTAACTGCTCAAGGTAGTTTTCAGATAAAGCACTTAAAAAAATTTCACTGGATTCTTTGCCCCTGCCACCCGGTATGAACGTTTGAGTCTCCCAGTCTATATCCGGCAAATTAAAATCTCCACCCAGAACTATAACATGGTGGGGAAATCTACTCGAAATATTTTCCAAATTATCCTTCAGGTGCTCAGGTGATCGTAGTTGATTGCACTTGAATAGAGGTGGGCCTCACAGTGGACTCATGTGAACAAAGTCAGATTGCGTTGTAGAAGGGATTAATTCAAGGCAGAATTTGTATAGCTTCCACCCCAAAATATGCTTTGCCTGTCAAATACCATTCGTTGTGTAATATTTATCAGCTGGTTCTCCAGAAAATTGTAGTTACTAAAGGTTTACTAAAAATTACTTTTTGTAAACTCAAATATACCACTGTTCTCATTTACACTCCCTCTACTATTTACTGTTTTTGTTTTATTGTGGTAAGATATGAATACACCAGCAATTTAACGATCAGTATTATTAAATTACTTTATTTGACTATGAATTTGTCTTCTGGGAGTGATTAATTGTATAGGGTAACAATAGTGCCAGGAGTAAATTCACTAATTTATATAAAAGACTCATGTCAGTAGCACCTGATTTGAAGGTTATTGGCGAGATAATATTTTTCTTCATGTAAAGATAATAACATTTAGCTTCACTCAGACGTATATTTATGATTAAAGTAAGGGACGGTTTGCAGGGCACTTATCATCTGACAAGGCCCAAGCTCCCCTTGATGTTTTGCGGGACTTCTCCACGGAACTGAATGACAATCTGGTTCAAATGGTTCAAATGGCTCTGAGCACTATCGGACTTAACTTCTGAGGTCATCACTCCCTTAGACCTTAGAACTACTTGAACCTAACTAACCTAAGGACATCACACACATCCATGCCCGAGGCAGGATTCGAACCTGCGACCGTAGCGGTCACGCGATTCCAGACTGTAGCGCCTAGAACCGCTCGGCCACCCTGGCCGGCGACAATCTGGAAATAGCAAATTAAACAGAGCATCGGATTCTACTCTCTGAACAGGTGTCTGTCAGACAATTTCTATGCCGATTTTCTCCCCACCCTCCACCCCCCAACAATGTAAGTTAGTAGCCAAAATGTTGGATGAGGAAAGCATTAGGCCGTCGATATCCCCACATACAGCACAGATATTATTGGTCGCCAAGGGTAAGAGGGGAGGGGCGTTCAGACCGGTCGTTGATTACCAGCTACTCAACAGTAAGGTAGTTCTGGAGTCTGTTTCCCTTTCTGATTCGCATAGCTGGTTTCCCTGGTTTCCTGGGACACATTATTACTCCGTGACTGATCACAATAAACCTTAATACTAGATGCCTCTGGCCAAAGAATCCAAGGCGGCCACGACCTTTAAGATAGGAACTTATATGAGTCCAATCGGGTGCCCTTTGGTCTATCTTTTGGGGCGTCGTCCTCTCCACGTTCCTCGAGTCGGTTCTCGGAGATGTAAAATTTAAGTTTATGTATAATTACCTGGACGATGTCGTGATATACAGCGCTTCGTTTGATGAGCATTTGCTGGCCGGAGTGGCCGCGCGGTTAAAGGCGCTACAGTCTGGACCCGCGCGACCGCTACGGTCGCAGGTTCGAATCCTGCCTCGGGCATGGATGTGTGTGATGTCCTTAGGTTAGTTAGATTTAAGTAGTTCTAAGTTCTAGGGGACTTATGACCACAGCAGTTGAGTCCCATAGTGCTCAGAGCCATTTTTTTGATGAGCATTTGGAACGTTTGCGCCATGTTTTGGGGCGTCTGAGGGAGGCAGGTTTAAGCATCAACCCTTCCAAGGTTACTGTGGCGTGTCTGGAGATCTCCCGTTTAGATCATTTGGTGTCCTCTGGGGGAGTCAGGATTGTCCAGTCTAGGACTCCGGCCATTTACAGCTTTTTCCCACCCAAGACAAAAAAGGTGGTAGCCAGATTCATTGGCGTGACAAAAATTTTTTTAGGAAGTTCGTACCCAGGTTTGCTGAGCTGGTCGTGACTTTAAATCAGATACGCAGGGAAGTTTTCATTTTTTACTTACCCTGATTATTCTGGCTCTTGACATAAGCATTTTATCAGCAATTTTTTAGAATACCAGTCATCTATAGTAACTGTCATGGTTTATTGTTATGATAATATTTAGCAATCGAACACTATCGTAGCTCACTGCCTGCAGGTGCCATCTGCCGAGAGCTGCGTATGCTAGTCTTAGGGGCCTTCTATGTTTTCATATCTAGTGTGGTGTGGGCAACTAAAATATGCACCACACCTCCGGCATGTTTATGGTTGATTCGGATAAGGAACCGAACAGCTAGGTCATCGGTCCCATCGGCTTAGGGAAGGAAGTCGGCCGTGCCCTTTCAAAGGAACCAATCCGGCAGTTGCCTGAAGAAATTTAGGGAAATCACGGAAAACCTAAGTCAGGAGGCCGGGCGCGGGTTTGAACCTTCGTCCTCCCGAATGTGAGTCCAGTGTGCTAACCACTGCGCCACCTCGCTCGGTGGCATGTTAATGATGTCAAGCTGAACTGTAGGCCTGATCAAATTTGTTTTACATTGAACTGCGTCACATGCCGTAATAAGGTAATGTGCTGCTTCCTTCTTGTTTTCAGTGTGATTTTCAAGTTAGGAACGAAACAGGTTACATATTTTTTTTTAAAAAAAGACCTTTTACTGATCTTCTGTTTTGTTCTAGTTTATAGGACACAGTTCAGTGTGTTTATAGTTTTCACCACGGGCATTTACCTGCTGGGCTATTTTAAGCGCGGTATCCCCATGTACCCATCGCTACCAAATATCAGTAAGTTGCTTAGTATTTTATGGTAATCCGGTCTCGCTAAATAGAGTAGCATTACTATTATGAACTTTTGTATTTATTTCTTAGCCCAATCCGAAGATGCCAAAACAAAGGTGAAGCGCGTCACTCGGGATTATAAAAGAAATTTAACACTCCAACCAAGACTACTTGTTTCTTCATATCATACGTACTTGCTGTACGAGCCTCGTTATGAACTGGGAAAAAAGTTTAGTGATTAGCAATAAATTTAACATCAAAATTGGGGGCCACGTGTAGATGATGAGATGGAATTCTGCTAGCTTGGAACCAGAATAAACCATGACAAACGAGACAAGGAGGCATGAAAAGCAGATTTGCACAGACCAAGGGCTTTCGTGGACAAGAGTAGCCTTCTAGTATCAAACTTCTGCCGTAATGTGAAGAATAAACTTCTGAGAACATACGATTGGAGCAATGCACTGGGCAGTAGTGACTCGTGGACTGTGGGAAAACAGGAACAATAGAGAATCGAAGCGTTTGAGGTGTGGTGCTATAGGATGTTAAAAGTCAGGTGTACTGCTAAGGGGTGAGAAGGTTTCCCACAGAACTGGTAAGTAACGGAAGAAATGAAAGACAGAAGAAGAACATACAGGATGATACGGCATGTGTTAAGACATAAGAGATAACGTCTATGGTACTAGACGAAGCAGTAGCGGAAAAAGCTGTTGTGGAAGAGACAGACTGGAATACTGCCAACAAATTAGTGAGGAAGTAGGTTTTAGTGTTCGGCGCAAGAGAGGGATTCGTGGGGGGCCGCATCGAACCAGTCTGAGGACTGCTGAATCTAAAAATGAAAAAGAGTTGCTAAAGACTAACTTAACTATTCCGGAACCAAAAACTAAACATGGAACTTGATGACTGGCAAAGAAGTACCCTTGAAGTTAAAAAAAAATTAAACAATAAGAATCTGACCTACTGACACTGATCACTACAGTGCTTGTTATGTGAGTGTTTCGGACAGAAATTCCAGATCTGCTCAAATGCCATCAGAGGTCTACTTCAGTTTTATAGCAGTTACTGCATCTGTTGATGTTATAGCTATGCCTACAGCCTCTGACGCAGCCCCTCAAATCGGTGGAATTTCAGAATGGTTTATAATTCAAATTACGATTCTAAGTATCACATGCTCTACGTTGTTTGTATTTTCTAAATAAACGAAAGCGTTTTAACACATTAGAAACTATACTACATTACGATACTATTATTAAACCACTACTCAACATTTTGATAAATTGTCAGATACCACCCGCTACGTATCTGTCTCTGTCCACACAACCGTACAGAGTGTTACCGACTGTTGACTTCCCTATAACTATTTGGGAATGGAAGAGAAAAGGGGAAATTGTAATAATACACGAAGCACTCCAGCACATACCCTAATGTGGCACGCATAGTATAGATTCAAGCCTCCAAGCAATTTCAAGGGAATGCGCCCAAGCAAAACAAGTCTTTTCCACCATTACGCTGACTCAGCGCTACGAATGCGGCCGGTCGTATTACTGTATTGACATTCTGAACTTTAACGTGGACAGTTGTGCTAGGAATTTAGAAAGAAAGCACCTATGTATGGTGAAAACTGACTCTCAAGTAGGATGACGATCCGGATCAGGGTTTTGGTTCTTACAGTATCGGTACATCAGAACTTCAGGAGGAAGGTAAAGTTCCAGTTATCATATGTTGTTGTTGTTTGGTCTTCAGTCCTGAGACTGGTTTGATGCAGCTCTCCATGCTGCTCTATCCTGTGCAAGCTTCTTCATCTCCCAGTACCTACTGCAGCCTACATCCTTCTGAATCTGCTTAGTGTATTTATCTCTTGGTCTCCCTCTACGATTTTTACCCTCCACGCTGCCCTCCAATACTAAATTGGTGATCCCTTGATGCCTCAACACATGTCCTACCAACCGATCCCTTCTTCCAGATAAGTTTTGCCACAAACTTCTCTTCTCCCCAATCTTATTCAATACTTCCTCATTAGTTATGTGATCTACCCATCTAATCTTCAGCATTCTTCTGTAGCACCACATTTCAAAAGCTTCTATTCTCTTCTTGTCCAAACTATTTATCGTCCATGTTTCACTTCCATACATGGCTACACTCCATACAAATACTTTCAGAAATGATTTCCTGACACTTAAATCTATTCTCGATGTTAACAAATTTCTCTTCTTCAGAAACGCTTTCCTTGCCATTGCCAGTCTACAGTTTATATCCCCTATACTTCGACCATCATCAGTTATTTTGCTCCCCAAATAGCCAAACTCCTTTACTACTTTAAGTGTCTCATTTCCTAATCTAATTCCCTCAGCATCACCCGACTTAATTCGACTACATTCCATTATCCTCTTTTTGCTTTTGTTGATGTTCATCTTATACCCTCCTTTCAAGACACTATCCATTCCATTCAACTGCTCTTCCAAGTCCTTTGATGTCTCTGAGAGAATTACAATGTCATCGGCGAACCTCAAAGTTTTTATTTCTTCTTAATGGATTTTAATACCTACTCTGAATTTTTCTTTTGTTTCCTTTACTGCTTGCTCAATATACAGATTGAATAACATCGGGGAGAGGCTACAACCCTGTCTTACTTCCTTCCCAACCACTGCTTCCCTTTCATGTCCCTCGACTCTTATAACTGCCATCTGCTTTCTGTACAAATTGTAAATAGCCTTTCGCTCCCTGTATTTTACCCCTGCCATCTTCAGAATTTGAAAGAGAGTATTCCAGTCAACATTGTCAAAAGCTTTCTCTAAGTCTACAAATGCTAGAAACGTAGGTTTGCCTTTCCTTAATCTATCTTCTAAGATAAGTCGTAGGGTCAGTATTGCCTCACGTGTCCCAACATTTCTATGGAATCCAAACTGATCTTCCCCTAGGTCGGCTTCTACTAGTTTTTCCATTCGTCTGTAAAGACTTTGTGTTAGTATTTTGCAGCCGTGACTTATTAAACTGATAGTTCGGTAATTTTCACATTTGTCAACACCTGCTTTCTTTGGGATTGGAATTATTATATTCTTCTTGAAGTCTGAGGGTGTTTCGCCTGTCTCACACATCTTCCTCATCAGATCGTAGAGTTTCGTCAGGACTGGCTCTCCCAAGTCTGTCAGTAGTTCTAATGGAATGTTGTCTACTCCCGGGGACTTGTTTCGATTCAGGTCTTTCAGTGCTCTGTCGAACTCTTCAAGCAGTATTATATCTCGCATTTCATCTTCATCTACATCCTCTTCCATTTCCATAATATTGTCCTCAAGTACCTCGCCCTTGTATAGACCCTCTATATACTCCTTCCACCTTTCTGCTTTCCCTTCTTTGCTTAGAACTGGGTTTCCATCTGAGCTCTTGATATTCATACAAGTGGTTCTCTTTTCTCCAAAGGTCTCTTTAATTTTCCTGTAGGCTGTATCTATCTTACCCTTAGTGAGATAAGCCTCTACATCCTTACATTTGTGGTTTAGCCATCCCTGCTTAGCCATTTTGCACTTCCTGTCGATCTCATTTTTGAGACGTTTGTATTCCTTTTTGCCTGCTTCATTTACTGCATTTTTATATTTTCTCCTTTCATCAATTAAATTCAGTATTTCTTCTGTGTCCCAAGGATTTCTACTAGCCCTCGTCTTTTTACCTACTTGATCCTCTGCTGCCTTCACTATTTCATCCCTCAAAGCTACCCATTCTTCTTCTACTGTATTTCTTTCCCCCATTCCTGTCAATTGTTCCCTTATGCTCTCCCTGAAACTGTGTACAACCCCTGGTTTAGCCAGTTTATCCAGGTCTCATCTCCTTTAATTCTCACCTTTTTGCAGTTTCTTCAGTTTCAATCTACAAGTCATAACCAATCTGCCTTTGGAAATGTCTTACAGTTTAAAACCTGGTTCCTAAATCTCTGTCTTACCATTATATAATCTATCTGAAACCTGTCAGTATCTCCAGGTGTCTGCCATGTATACAACCTTCTTTCATGATTCTTGAACCAAGTGTTAGCTATGATTAAGTTGTGCTCTGTGCAAAATTCTACCAGGCGGCTTCCTCTTTCATTTCTTACCCCCAATCCATATTCACCTACTACGTTTCCTTCTCTCCCTTTTCGTACCGCCGAATTCCAGTCACCCATGACTATTAAATTTTCGTCTCCCTTCACAATCTGAATAATTTCTTTTATTTCATCATACATTTCTTCAATTTCTTCGTCATCTGCAGAGCTAGTTGGCATATAAACTTGTATTACTGTAGTAGGCGTGGGCTTCGTATCTATCTTGGCCACAATAATGCGTTCACTATGCTGTTTGTAGTAGCTTACCCGCATTCCTATTTTCCTATTCATTATTATTTGATTTTGTGTTTATAACTCTGTAGTCACCTGACCAGAAGTCTTGTTCCTCCTGCATCCAAACTTCACTAATTCCCACTATATCTAACTTTATCCTATCCATTTCCCTTTTTAAATTTTCTAACCTACCTGCCCGATTAAGGGATCTGACATTCCACGCTCCGATCCATAGAACGCCAGTTTTCTTTATCATATGAAGTTACTTTATTTCTTTCCTTTGTTATCGACCAGTGCTCGAAAAGCAGAATATATCCGTATTTTTTGTTGATTTATGTGGGAAAAAATGTGCACAGACCCATGATCAAGTTAGGTGGAAGGTTATCGGAAGCCTCAATCCACAGAAATTGCATTTATTTATTTACAAATACACGTTCAGCTGATCATGAAAATTTATTGCGACTATCTGAAGCAACAGAAAAAAGGCAGCTCTCCAGTGTATCAGAATAACGATGATTTCGTACTGCATGTACTGCGAAGTGCCCGTTGCGCATCGTACATGTGCTGACATCTGTCCGCCTGCGGCCGAACCACTAGCAGCAGCTGCAGGCCTTCCCCGGCAGAGCGGTAACGTGTGCGGCGTCGCACGCATCATCGGCTACGGGTTGCCGGTTTTTATGGCGTTCATTTGAGCATGTAGTGTGTGACTGCCACAGATGCGGAAGCCTTTTTTACAACCGCGCTAATATTCACTGCTAAGCGTAAAAACGGAAACAGTGTCGTATTTTTAAAACTCTTTTTTTGTTGTTACTACTGCAAATGGAACAATTGTGCTCTGGCAGTGGAACAAAGTTGACACTGAATGGAGCGACTCGGTCTGCTTCACATCAGCAAATTTCAAACAGCAAATTTCAACCCGTATGGGGACATGCATATATCCCAGCAGAGGATCGGGGGGGGGGGGGGGGGGAGAGACTGTGGAAAGCGAGGTATTGTTTATGCTTGATTTCAGTGACATCCTAATTTAAAACGTACACAAGTTCTCGTAACAGTAAAGAAAGAAACTTAGTAGGCTCCATACAGTATTTATTGTAGCTATTCCCCCATGGGACGTACAACAGCAGTTAATGTTATGTTTACTGTTGTAGCACATTATGAGTTAAGTTGACAGACGTGATCATCCAGCCTACAAGTGCTCTAAGATAGTGGCATTTGGAGTTAAACTATGGTACTTATGTGCTTCAGAAAATATTTTAATTTTTCTGTATCCTGTGAATACATGAAGGCGTAAGCAGATGAATTTTTGTAATGGACAGTCAGAACCCTGCTCAAAAGATTATACAATCGGATTTCAGGACGAAACGAAAGCTATGCTTATTCTTAAATCGTCTACGCAACCTCAAGTACATAATGAACATTAACTACCAGTGAGATTGCCTTTTGTGTAAGTTTGGTCATTATGAAGGTAAGAACAGCAGTATGTTCATTTTAAATAGCACCCTTTAGCTTTTATACGGTAATTCACTACCTCTTTTCAATATCAGTTCTAAAATTTATCACAGTGCACCAACCACGTAAACATGGCGTTATTAAAACTGTAATACAAAACTGACTTTGATTCTCTCGTACTAGCACACAGTGGAGGTACGCAGGACAGCGTAACTCGGCCACTTGCCTGTAATCAACTAGAAACGCAAGGAGAATGCACACCGGTCGTTCAGTCGATCATCTGCAGTTAAAGATTTAATTGGTACATTGTACACCAACGTAGAGAAGGTGCACAGTATTCATCTTCGACTAGTTCATAAGCAGTCAATAAACCAGTTAAATGCAAAATCTGGGCATTTTATATTTTTAAGTGCATATAATTATTTATATAAGCCGAGGAGTTTTACCACTCTGGTGTCAGATACACTCACTTCGAAAACTTATGCCCGAAAACTCCATGTAAAAGTTAGACACGCTTTTGGAGTTAGTTATATGTTTAAATGTGTGTGACTTCCTAAGGGACCAAACTGCTAAGGTCATCGGTCCCTAGACTTACAACTTAAACTAACTTATGGTAAGAACAACACACCCACCCATGCTCGAGAGACGACTAGAACCTCCGGTAAGAGGTTAGTTATATGTGAAGGGGCAAGTATCATACTACGTAATATCGAATAATAAGCTCCAGAAAAAAAATATATCTTGTGCTACAGAATCAGTTATACTCTACACTGAGATGAAAAAAGTCATCGGACACCTGCTGATACAGTGTCGGACCTCCTTTTGCGCGTTGTAGTGCAGCAACCTGACGTGGCATGGACACAACAACTCTTCGGAAGTCCCCTGTAGAAATATTGAGCCTTCTGCCTCTGCAGCCGACCATAATTGTGAAAGTGTTTTCAGTGCAGGATTTTGTGCATGAACTGATCTCTCGATTACATCACATAAATGTTCAATAGCATTCATGTCGGGCAATCTGTGTGACCAAATGGTTCGCTAGAATTGTTAAAAATCATTCAACAGCCAGATCGCACTTTTTTTTATTTAAGACATCCTGTTTAAACAGACTATGCTGCCATCTTCAGGTCTTAAAATCTTCGCCGGCCGGGGTGGCTGAGCGGTTCTAGGCGCTACAGTCTGGAACCGCGCGACCGCTACTGTTGCAGGTTCGAATCCTGCCTCGGGCATGGGTGTGTGTGATGTCCTTAGGTTAGTTAGGTTTAAGTAGTTCTAAGTTCGAGGGGACTGAGGACCTCAGAAGTTAAGTCCCGTAGTGCTCAGAGCCATTTGAACCTTTTTTTTTTTAAATCTTCCATTGCAAAACATGTTCATTTTGCGCTGACATCACGCACAAGATGTCAAGTGGATAAAAATAGCACGCTTGACATCTTGGGCGTCAGGTCAGCGTAAAATGAACGTGTTTCACAACAAAAGATTTGAAGACCTGGGGATGACAGCATAGTCTATTGAAACCGGTTGTCTTAAATAAAGTTATATTTTATGCGATCTTGGCTGTTAAATAGTTCTTAACAATTAAACTGATCGCCCTTCCGTTCTCTTAGAATGAGAAAATTCGATTTGCTAGAATGTTCTTCAAATCAATCGCGAACATTTGCTGCCCAGTATTGCCGCCCATAAAAATTCCATCGTTCTTTGGGAACATGAAGTCCATAAATGGCTGCAAACAGTCTCCAAGTAGCCGAATGTAACACTTTCCAGTCAGTTATCGGTTCAGATCCATGTAAACACAGCCCAAACTATTATGCAGCCAGCACCAGCTTGCACAGTGCCTTATTGACAACTTGGCTCTATGTATTCATGGGTTCTGCACCATACTTGAATCTTACCATCAGCTATTACCAGCTGAAATCAGGACTCATCTAACCAGGCCAAGGTTTTCCAGTCGTGTAGGGTCCAATCGATATGATCACGAATTGACGATAGTCATTACAGGCGTTGTCATCGTGTTAGCAATGGCACTCACGTCGGTCGCCTGCTGCCGTAGCCCATTAACGCCAAATTTCGTCGCACTGTCCTAACAGAAACGTTCGCCGTACGTCCCACGTTGATTTCTGCGGTTATTTCAAGCAGTGTTGCTTGTCTGTAAGCACAGACAACTCTATGCAAATTCCTCTGCTCTCAGTCGTTAAGTGAATGCCGTCGGCCACTGCGTTGTCCACGGTGAATGGTAATGCCTGAAATTTGATATCTTCGGCACACTATTGACACTGTGGACATCGGAATACAAAATTCCCAAACTATTTCGAAAATGGAATGTCCCATGCGTCTAGCTCAGTCTCCCATTCCGCGTTCAAAATCTGTTAATTCCCATCGTGCGGCCATACTCACGTCGAAAACTTTTTCACGTGAATAACCTGAGCACAAATGATAGCTCCATCAAAGCACTACCCTTTTGTATCTAATGTATGCGATATTAGCGCCATTTTTATATATGCATATGGCTGTCCCATAACTTTCGACTCCTCAGTGTATATTCGTGTTTAATACAATTTTGGCAGTACTATCCTCAGTCAAGGACTCTTTTAACCCAAATTTCTATGAATATTTTTGAGAAGTTTCGGAAGGTGTAAGTATTGTGCATATTTTGTAATATGTAGATTTTTTGGATTGTAGCCTCCGTATGACAAGCACCAGGAGACTGGATAGTCTGTTTGCTGATTATATTACAAGCTTTTAAGCACAAACGTATGCGGTGGGTCGAGGTTTAATTTCTCGTGTCTTTACATCATTGCCCCTGTGCAGGCTGCAAAGTAAAATTCACCTACCTCAGAACGGCTTCTGCTCAATGTCCCTTCACTCAGCAACGTAGATACTTAAAAAGATGATGTAAAAGCAGTGTTGATAAAAAACGCCACCCAATATCTACAATTACTGAGGTTGTGCAACTCTAGTTATGAAAGAAAGTTCTGTAGAAACAGTGTTATCCAATTTTTTCGGACAGTAAGAAAATAGATTGGCGTCTTCAAAATAATGTCCACAGTTTCCACACAATAATGTTTATTTTGTTCTTGATAACCAAAGAAAAGGTACTATTCAGTCCACATTTAATTGGCTATTTCCTTCCAGTGCACGTTTCATACACGCATTTGACACCCACAGCAGCCAGAAACCTGTCCAAACCCGACCCAAATTAAACAACGTTTTCACAGTCATTAATTTCACCACTAAAAGAGTTATTACATTCGGTCCCTCTTGTGGGTTTCTAAAAAGGAAACTGTTCGCTAAAAATGCTCAGTAGTTGAATACTGAAACATGCCACGCAGATACTATGAAGGCCAATATTTCACAGGCGAATATCTATCCAACAGATTTAGTCAAAACCTCTGAAATTTCGCCAAGCAGTCCTCAACGACAACTGCTATCGACTTAGGTCACTAATTGTTGTGTCTAGACAAGACAGCCTAGACACAATGAGAGGAAGTCGAAAGGCACGCGCTTAAACTCACGCAGGCTGGCGTGAGGTCTGAAACAGGATACGTAATGAATGCTATAAAGAAAAGTACGTAGCTTCCGGAATACTTAACTTTAATCCACATTTGTAGAACATCGCTCTTGATGATACATTAATAGAATCTCAATATCTATACTGGTAATGGCGCCTTGCTAGGTCGTAGCAAAGGTAGCTGAAGGCTATGCTAACTATCGTATCGGCAAATGAGAGCGTAATTCTCAGTGAACCATGGCTAGCAACGTCGGCTGTACAACTGGGGCGAGTGCTAATACGTCTCTCTAGACCTGCCGTGTGGCGGCGCTCGGTCTGCCATCACTGACAGTGGCTACACGCGGGTCCGTCGTATACTAGCGGACCGCGGCCGATTTAAAAGCTACCACCTAGCAAGTGTGGTGTCTGGCGGTGACACCACACTAATAACTCAAAGACTAAGTCATTCTTCATGTTACACATTACTTTTACTGGCACTAGTAACATGACCGTCCGCATTCAAAGCTAGCGAGCGACTACTTTTTTCCAGCCTCACTCCCAGTATAACTATCAGGTAATGAGTGGGAACCGTCTCAATTCTGATTGGCTGAACATACTGACAGCCAATCAGAATACTCGCTCATGATCACACTCACGCGAAACCTGGCCTGCACCAATCCTTATTCACAGTCGCATTTGCTTCATTCTGACATGAAAATATTAAAGTAATGTTTAATAAACGAAAACAAAAGGACATTAATTCTATAAATATTCTTTAGATACATATTTTACTCCAGCTGACTTTCTGGCTGCTCTGTTACAATAGCATTCACACCTAGACATACATCATCAGCAAAGTGGGTAAATCCCCTAGGATCATTTTCCCACGACAGGCTTGTGTAACTCCTGCAGGTTACTTAAGATGGTATATTATGCAGCAGTGAAATTTGATGAATGTCCCACATATACACTCTCATTTACTCACAGGCTCACATAACACGTAATAAAATAAATACTGATTTTATTAGTTCTTCCTGAAGTTATTCTAGATTTCATACCACGAAAATTGTAAGGTATTTGAAATTTTTAAATTAAATTTCAGTTAAATAATTCTATACCCTGACACTTCAGATGAGTATTTCAATTGACAACCAAAAACAAGTCATCAGTGTTCCCAGGTGAATTTCCTTTCTTAAGTGTACTTTTTTAACTTTACAGTTAATTTTTCTATCTCTGAAAATATGGCTGCTTGAAAGCTCAGATTTTCACCCCACCTTTCTATTAATAACAAAGTGCAGTATACAGATTTTGAAAGTGATTAAACAAAAACTACTATCCTTTATTTAGATTCTTATAGGTGGTGAATGTACACGTTCAGTAAGAGACATTGAATAGCTTTCCCATGTCAGGCAGTGACAGCAGTACGTGTGTCTCCCAGGAAGGCCGCTAGATGTCAGCCCCCTAAGTTACATACAACAGGCTATCCTAAAGCAAACGTTCGCTCGGAAAAACTTGCGACGCTACATGTAGTACTTATTTAGCTTCGTCAACGTGTTATTGTAGTGTAGAGGTGCAGCAGAAATGGTAACGATTTATTTCTTTATGTGCAGTGGTGGTGTCGCCTATAGCACCTAGGGTCCGACGATGTAATAGAACCCAGCACGTTGTCCTCGGTGGTGCGTGTTCATCAGAGGTGAGGGTATCATCTGGAGTGCCCCAGGGAAGTGTGGTAGGTCCGCTGTTGTTTTCTATCTACATAAATGATGTTTTGGATAAGGTGGATAGCAATTTGCGGCTGTTTGCTGATGATGCTGTGATGTAGGGGAAGGTGTCGTCGTTGAGTGACTGTAGGAGGGTACAACATGACTTGGACAGGATTTGTGATTGGTGTAAAGAATGGCAGCTAACTCTGAATATAGATAAATGTAAATTAATGCAGATGAATGTTTGAATAATCCATTAGTAGTGTAGCGCTTGACACAATCACGTCGATTACATATTTGGGCGTAACGTTGCAGAGCGATATGAAGTGGGACAAGCATGTAATGACAATTGTGGGGAAGGCGGATAGTCGTCTTCGGTTCATTGGTAGAATTTTGGGAAGATGTGGTTCATCTGTAAAGGAGGCCGCTTATAAAACACTAATACGACCTATTCTTGAGTACTGCTCGAGCGTTTGGGATCCCTATCAGATCAGATTGAGGGAGGACATATAAGCAATTCAGAGGCGGGCTGCTAGATTTGTTACTTGTAGGTTTGATCATCACGCGAGTGTTACGGAAATGCTTCAGGAACTCGGGTGGGAGTCTCTGGAGGAAAGGAGGCGTTCTTTTCGTGAATCGCTACTGAGGAAATTAGAGAACCAGCATTTGAGGCTGACTGCACTACAATTTTACTGCCGACAACTTATATTTCGCGGAAAGACCACAAAGATAAGATAAAAGAGATTAGGGCTCGTACAGAGGCATATAGGCAGTCATTTTTCCCTCTTTCTGTTTCGGAGTGGAACAGGGAGAGACGATGCTAGTTGTGGCGCGAGGTACCCTCCGCCGCGCACCTTGTGGTGGATTGCGGAGTATTTATGTAGATGTAGATGTAGATGTCCATGGTGTACGTCGATGATGCTAAACTCAGCACTATGTTCAGTGACACGGCTAGCTCACGGCGTAAGCAGGCCTAAGCAGGCGACGTCCCTCCATCAGCAATACAATAGCGAGGAAATGCAGAGTCATTACTCTGGCCCGAGTAGCATGAAATTGAGATGTCCGCCAGGGCGGACACTGCTGCACGGCTTACGATTAGTGCAGGACACATCAGAGCATTCGGAGCTGAACCATTGACCGGAGCATAGACAGCAGTGGCTGGCAGCAATAGAGTATGCACGTTCTAGACCCGCACAAGGCAGCTAATCAGGGTCAAGCGTGGACCAAGGATCCCCCAGAAGGCGACGTGTAGTCGATTAAGTTTGCCACCAGGTGGCCGGCCTTTCAACTGGCAGGCAACAATTCAGATCACAGTGGCATCTGGATTTAGGCGCAGCAAGTAGTTCTACAGCTTACCGAAAACAGCATCCTACCTTGACAAAAAATTGCTCTTTACGCAGCATATTGACGACAAGAAGACGGCAGCTAAGAAGATGGCCAGGTCATTGATTCCGTTCCTGAAGAGTAAGGATCTCAACCCTAAGACTAAACTCCAACTGTATAAGGCAACGGTGGAACCCACAATGTCATCTGGCTCCACCTCGTGGGGAACTACGTGCGTCTCCAACTACAAATAACTCCAAGCGCTGCAAAACATTTGCTACCGATGGATCACAGGAGCTCCATGGTGCACAACAAACGTCGACATCCGCACCGCACTCCACGAGACCACTATACAAGAGAAGGTCCATGAGAAGGCTCTACGAGTTTTTGACAAAACCGATGCCCTTAGGGACGAAGTTCGACAATTAGAATCGGTAGGAACGGTAAGCCCTGCAAAATGGCACAAATATCGAGTACCGAAGTCAATAACGTTTCACCCCCCCCCCCCCTCTCCAGAGGCGATCTGTCATAACACAAGGAAGCAGTCACCAATAACAGCCTAGACACATCTCACCCTCCACAGGAGATAGACATCACCAAAGACAGCAGGCTAAAGGACCCACTGAGTGCCCAAGCCTAACTGAATAGACCGAGCGAGGTGGCGCAGTGGCTAGCACACTGGACTCGCATTCGGGAAGACGACGGTTCAATCCCGCGTCCGGCCATCCTGATTTAGGTTTTCCGTGATTTCCCTAAATCGCTCCAGGCAAATGACGGGATGGTTCCTTTGAAAAGGGCACCTCCGACTTCCTTCCCTGTCCTTCCCTAACCCGATGAGACCGATGGCCTCGCTGTCTGGTCTCCTAGCCCAAACAACCAAACCTAACCCCCTAACTGAATGTGTAATAAATAAAGTGTTTTCCTGTGACTACGAAGGCTTTCCCGGCGTAATAATTGATAATATCCTTCTCGGGAATGCAGCTGGATCATAACGTCTTCATGACATAATATTTCCGCGGTCCAACTGGCCGCCATCTTCAGGTGAGAGTGCTGGTGTACGATCTCGCCGGAACTGACTTCCCAGCGCAAGCGGCGGCCCCTATATAGGCCGCAGAAGACCCAGAACGCGTGCGCGAGAAGGTGCCGCAACTGCCCTCTAGCGCAGTAAACATACCGCGCCGCCAGTGGTGGAAACAGGCGAAATCGAGATATCGCTGACAAAAATTTAAAAAATTTTAAAATTTTATTCCGACGATCGAAACACAGAAGACCCAAACTGGCGAAGGTCCAAACTGGAAAGCACGACGGATCTGTTTATCGGTATGGCGAGAAGAGCTTATGCCATTTCAGATGGAGAAAGCTTGACACAAGAATTGGACCATCTTAAGGTTGTGTTCAAGCAGAATGGCTATACCGATAAACAGATCCGTCGTGCTTTCCAGTTTGGACCTTCGCCTGAACCACCAGAAGATACCTGCAAATCGGTGGCTCTTCTGCCTTTTGCTGGGAGCATTTCCTCGAAGATAGGAAGAATTATGAAAAGATATCATATCAAAAGTATTTTTCGTCCGCCAGCCAAGATTAGAGCGCTTCTTGGCTCTGTTAAGGATGACTTGGGTTTGAGGAAGCCCGGTGTGTACAAGATCCCTTGCCACTGTGGGAAGGCTTATATTGGTCAGACAATCCGGACCATTCAGGACCGATGTGTTGAGCATCAGCGGCACACACGGCTGCTTCAACTTGAGAAATCTGCAGTGACGGAGCACTGTCTCACCGAGGGACACAGAATGCTATATGACGAGACACAAATGGTTGCCCCTGCATCTCGCTATTGGGACTGTGTTTTAAAAGAATCCATAGAGATTCGTTTATCTGACAATCTTATTAATAGAGACAAGGGTTATCTTTTAAGTAAGACTTGGGACCCGGTGTTATCTGACATTAAAAATAGGGGCCGCCGCTTGCGCTGGGAAGTCAGTTCCGGCGAGATCGTGCACCAGCACTCTCACCTGAAGATGGCGGCCAGTTGGACCGCGGAAATATTGTGTCATGAAGACGTTATGATCCGGCTGCAATCCCGAGAAGAATATTATCGAAGTGTTTTCCTTTTATCCCTACAACCCATCCTAGAAGAATTAAGTCATCAAGGATGATCTCTTCAGCGCACACTACACAGTATTAAAAAAAAAAAAAAAAGGACACCATCTGGGCAGCGGCTGCTATATGATCCATTTCGGGACAATACGCGGCCGGCGCAGAGTACTCCCGGTAGCTGGTTGCATGTGGCGACTAGTACTTCATGACTAAAATGGACAGTATTTAAAGCAGTTCGTCCCACCAAGCCCGAAGCTTGATTAGGACGTGTGGTAACACTGGTCGGCATTACTACAGCCTAGCTTCATAGTTCTGCTGTTTCAACAGTGTTCGTTCCTGCCAGTGGCGGTGAGATCTAGATGTTTGTCGACACTGATCACTGCGTGGGCTCACTAATGTGTCTTGCTGTGTCACGTCTTGCCATTGTTGCCAAAGAACGCGTCAGTGACCTCCATCTGTCCTGCATCCGTGGCAGTTGTTGCGTCCTTCAGTGATGACAGCTTTCCGTTAAGTAAAGAAGCTGTGTCGTAACCGTCTTTGGACGATCCAGTTTACCAGATCACAGACTATAAATATCTCTGAAAATGGCTCAACGGCAAATCTTACATTTCCACATTCACAATGAGGTGACAAAAGTCAATGGGATACCTCCTAATATCGCGTCGGACCTCCTTTTGTCCGGCAACTCGACATGGCATGGACTCAACAAATCGTTAGAAGTCCACTGCACAAATATTGAGCCATGCTGCCTTTATACCCATCCGTAACTGTGAAAGTGTTGCCAGTACACGATTTTGTGCATGAACTGACCTCTTGATTATGTCTCATTAATGTTCGAGGGGATTCATATCTGCCGATCTGGGCGGCCAAACCATTCGCTCGAATTGTCAAGAATGTTTTCCAAACAACTCGGAAACAATTGTGCCTCGATGACATGGCGCAATGCCATTTATAAAAGTTCCATCATTGTTTGGCTGCAAATCATCTCCAGGTAGCCCAACACAAGCATTTCCAGTCAATGATCGGTTCAGTTGGACCAGAGAAGCCATTCCATGTAAACACACCCCACACCATCAGTGAACCACGACTAGCTTGCGCTGTGCCTTGTTTTCAACCTGGATTCGTGGTTTCGTGGGGTGTAGCCCCACTTAGGCCCTACCACGTGCTCTTGTCATTTGCACTCGGCACTCATCTAACAAAGCCAATGTTTTCCAGTAGTCTAGGGTCCCACTGATATGATTAGGAGCCAAGGAAAGTACTGCAGGCGACGTCATGTTGTTGGCAAAGGCACTTGCGTCGGTCGTGTGCTGCCATAGCCCACTAACGCCACATTTCCCCGCACTGACCTAACGGATACGTTCATCGTACGTCTCGCATTAATTTCTGCGGTTAGTTCGCGCAGTGTTGCTTATCTATTAGCACACACAACTCTACACAAATGCCCCTGTTCTCGATCGTTAAGTGAATCTCGTCGGCTGTTGCGTTGTCCATATTGAGAGGTAACTTCTGAAGTCTCGGAATATTGAATTCTCAGACGATTTCCAAAATGGGATGTGCAATGTGTAAAGCTCCAGCTACCATTTCGCATTCAGAGTCTGTTAATTCCCGTCGTGTGCCTATAATCAAGTCGGAAACCTTTTCACATGAATCACCTGAGTACAAATGACGGCTCCGCCAATGCACTGCCCTTTTACACCTTATGTACCAGATACTACCGCCATCTGTATACGTGCCTATCGCCATCCCATGACTTTTGTCACCTCAGTGCCTGTTTATGCTATTCAGGTGTTCCTTAACGGGAGTACGTATGGCGGAATTGCTCAAAAAGTGACATTTTCGGATTATTATATCTTATTAATATTTGATCTTTCCTGAATAATTTGATGCATTATTTGTCGGAAAATTCCAATTGGAGGTGTAGTTTTTATCATTTCAAAGTTAATAGTGCGTGTGTAAAATTATCCGGTCGTTCTTCACTGACTTGCCTAAGTATCTCTATCTCTTGAACTATTCAATCTAGAAGGCTGTGGTTTTCAGCTATTTATTACTTGAAACCATGTTAATGTTCGTGTTAAAAGGGTGGATGCACTGTTTAAACAGAAATGGCGGTATAGCACATGCAATTTGTTTATTTACTTTGTGGTTGTCGTGTTTCATAAGTTTTGAACTGAAAACATTGTGGTTTGGTGTGTTATTATACGCTCCTATACCTCTTTTCAACATGACGAAAAGAAAGGGTTTGTTTTAAGAAGCGACGTTTCCATGGAAATCAGCTTATCACAAAATCTGAATCCAGTGTTGATCCTGGAGTAGATTTTTCACAGACCCGTGATAAGGACACACCTACTAGTGCTTCGAAAAGGAAACTTGGAGACCATGAGGATTTATTTATTGGCAAAGATCAAAATAGTTTGGGTTATGTTCTTTTATATTTGAGTGTGTTAGAACAAGTTTTGCAAGATGATGTGTTATGTAAGGTTTGTGTTGGGCAAATTAGCATCTCTGAGGACTCATCTGCAAGGACTTGACTGGCTAACGAACTTGATATTCAGTGCGAAGTTTGGAGGCTCTCGACATAATTTTGGACTTCTGAAAAGTGCAAGAATGACTTGTTTGAGAGCAATGTTAGAGTCCTGTATGGAATGAGGAGCATTGGGAAAAGATTGACTGCAGTTGAAATATTATGTGCAACGCTGAACTTGCCAAACCCACCAACCAGATCAAGTAAGTACACAGAAGTAATTGGTGAATGTGTCAAATCTGTTGTTGTTGCTTCTATGAAAGTTGCTGCTAAAGGAGCAGTAGAATTAAATAACACAACAGACTTATTTGTGGCAGTTGATGGTACATGGCATAAGAGAGGTCACACATCAAAAAATGCAGTTGCAGCTGTCACTAGTGTTGACACAGGTAAAGTTTTAGACATTGAAGTGCTAACTAAATACTGTCATCAGTGTAAATCAGTTGATGAAACAAGTGAAAGCCATAAAACAAATTTTGCTAAGAATTATGAGGGAACTAGTGGAGCTATGGAGGCTACTGCAGTTGTTTCTATGTTGACGTTCACAACAAGAGAGAGGTGTGTGTTATACTGAGTACTTGGGGGATGGTGATTCAAAAGCTTACAAATCAGTAGTGGAAAGTCAACCTTATGGTAATAAGCAGATTGTTAAGACTGAATGTGTGGGACACGTTCGAAAACGGATGGGAACACGTCTCTGAAATTGAAGCAGACAAAAGGAAAAGAGAAGTTATCAGATGGAAAGACTCTAAATGGTAAAGGAAGACTTACAGACAAAAACATTGATGAACTACAGCATTATTATGGAATGGCAATAAGAAACAATACACATGACCTACAAGGGATGAAATGAGCAGTGTGGGCTACATTCTTTCACAAAGCTTCCACTGATGATACACCTATATATGGTCTTTGTCCACCTGGTGCTGATTTGTGGTGCTAGTACCGCAAAGCTCAGGCAGCAGGTAGTGAGGAACAATTTAGGCACAAAAATAGCATACCATCTGCAGTCATGGAAGCTATTAAAAACCAATATAGAGAATTAGCTCATCCTGACCTTCTTTCCAAATGTCTCCATGGTCGAACACAAAACCTGAATGGGTCTTTCAATAATGTAATTTGGACCCGTATACCAAAAAATATCTTTGTAGGAAAGAAAACTCTATGCTTGGGTGTTTGTGATGCTGTGATAATGTTTGATGATGGTATAAAGGGAAGAATTGGGGTACTAGAGGAACTTGGTATCATTCCAGGTGCCAACACACTGCAAGCCTTTCAGCAAATGGATCAACTTAGGATCATGAAAGCCCAGCGTGCAGCAGAGGAAATGACTAAAGAAGCAAGAGGCAGGAAAAGAAGGAAGCTTCTAGGCTTGCAGTGTAGTCAAGAACAGGATCCAGATAATGCTAATTATGGGCCTGGCTGTTTCTAGAAGCTGGAAGGCCTCCATGTGTAAGTTAATATCAAATAAAATGTTTGGACTTGATTTCCCGGAATGACATTTTTAAAATTATTTGACCCATTATCTGGTTAAGTAATCAGAAAAGGAGTGATACTATACATCCCAAAAATTTCAGATCTCTATCTGTCACAGGTTCTGAGATAATGGGTCAGCAATATTGCAAATTTAACACTGTGGGTATAGGACGTACGTACTCCCCTTAAACTAACTCAGCTTCTGTTACGACGTTCGTTTATGTTGTGGCGTCTTTATTCGCTGGTTTGGTATATCTTTCGGTACTTTGTAACAAAAGTGTGCCTCATGTTTTCGTAGGAAATTTGTTCCTTAACACAAATATGTACTAACCAATATTCACTAAGATAGTCCCACCTGCTCCGCTTATTTTTTAAATTCTGATTACAGGTTGCTTCCTTTCTGCCCCCCCCCCCCCCCCCACTATTCTTCCGAGTTCCACTGTGTTTTGTCAAAGGTATTTTCAGCATGACATCATGATACTTTCCCTTGGGTTTCTCTTGTCCTTCCCCCTTCTGAGCGTGCGCCATCACTGCTGCTGGTGATGAATCTGTGTCCTCCAGATGTAAATGTGTCTGTATCATTTCGTTGTGGACAATATTCACAATACTGTTAACATCATCAGTAGCTCCCAGTGCACTACTTTCAGTATCTACAACAAAGTTACGTCTGCAGTTACACTCTTACGACACAAAAATCATAGGCACTTGTACTTCCCTGTGCGTATCCATCCAGCAACACTCTTCTTTCAGACTCCATTGACTGTTTATAACAGCCATCATCTTCCAGTTGTGTACATACAACTGCACCTAAATGAATATCATTCACATTGATATTCATACAGTCATTCTTCTTAACACAGCACGCATTTACATCGGTTGGCACTACATCTGATTTAGGCCCCGAATTCGCACCAGATACTAGTGCTGTTAACTCACGTTATTTCCTATAACTTCCACAAACTTATTAAATTCTACAGCAATTAAACTCACAACATTAAATGCTTTCTCCTGACTTCCAGCTTTTGTGCAACTATATCTGCATGTATACTCACCTATATCCCTCAAATCACGTAGTGGTGTATTGTAGAGGGTTCTTTGTGTACCACTGTCAGTTTCCCCTTTTCCTGTTACAGTCGCGAATGGTTCATGGGAAGAACTATTGTCGGTGAGCCTCCAAACTATTTCCATATAATTCCTTACGCCTTTACCAATTCACCCATGGATCGCGTCTAGCCATCCTCACTTCAGTAATTTTCTACCTCCTTTCTATAAAACTCTCGACAGGAGTAACTATGTCAACGTTAGTTGATCCTAGGATGAAGGCAGGTGACTGGACGCAGACCTGCCCCGTCTTATAGTTTTGGACTGCTTGCTCACAACTGACTCGAGAGCCGAAGCTTGCAATGTTTCATCAAAAAAGAAGCAAGGAAGGAAGATTAGTGTTTAACGTCCCGCCTCGTCGACTTATTTAGAGACAGCGTGCAACCTCGGAATCTTGCAAGGATGGGGAAGGGAATCGGCTATGCCCTTTCAAAGAGACCATCCCACATTTTTCTAGAGTTATTCATGGAAATCACGGAAAACCCACATCTGGATGGGCAGACGCGGATTTAAACCATCTACCTCACAAATGCATGTCCCCTGTGCTAAGCACTGCAACACCTCGCTCAGCAATGTTTCCCCAAAGGTATTTTGTGTGTGTTTGTATTGTGTATTAAACTGGGACCTAGAAACGACGGAGAGACTTCGTCCCGCCGTAGCCCTCAGTGGTTCACAAACCTACGACAGGCCTCAGCAGTCCACCCAACCCACCGCCACCCCACACAGGACCCAGGGTTACAGTGGTGCTGTTCGGTCCCAGTGGACCCCCTCCCCCCCTCAGGAACGTTTCATACCAGACTAGTGTAACCCCAAATGTTTGAGTGGTAGAGTAATGATGGTGTACGCGTATAAGGAGACAGTGTTTGCGCAGCAATCACCGACATTGTGTAACAGAGACAGAATAAGGGGAACTAGCCTGCATTCGCCGAGGTAGATGAAAAACCGACTTAAAAGCTATCCACAGGCTAGCCGAACGCTGGACCTCGACACTCGTTCCTCAAGTGTAACTCCCTGTGTTTTGGACTCGGCCATCGTGGAACCTCTATTCAATATAGAATAAACGGCCGACAAGTAAACAAAATAGGTTGACGCGAAGTACGCTGAAACGTAACACAAACATGCAGTTCTCACTACAACTCAGTTTCTCAATCTCTATGGCTCTTCATGGTTAACACATTCAAAAAAACTACAAGTTATAATTGCGCCATACCCCTTCCTCATAAAAGATACATTGCCCACAACGATACATCGTCCACATCAGCTGGGCAAAACCTAATGTACTGTTGTGACCCAGGGATCTGGGGTCACGTTGTGAACAGGAGTTGAGCACGAATGTGCGTGAGCAGACAGTCACGTCCAAGTCGTCAGTGACAGAGCGATATTTGCAGTAACATCTATTTATTATATTAAATGTTCAGAGTTTTGAGTGTTTTCATAGCAGCAGTCAGCGGCTAGGCGTAAATGAACGCACTGTGAAGAAGTGCTGATGCCTTCTCAGCAAGTCACGACGGCGCCCTGCACATCAGTACCATGGCCGTGTGCTGTGCTGGTGGCAGCAGGTGAGGAGGGGGTGTGTGGCGGGGGGGGGGGGGACCAGAGACAGTGCCTATTGCCTTCACCTGACTTCATTCAGTACGGCTTCCACCTGACTGCACTCGAAGAGAGCCTGCCACCTGCTCAGCTGTGGTCCAGGATGTCGGCTACGGCTAAGACTCGGCCTGGTCATCTACCATGGATCGACCACGACTGCTTACAAGTCATCCCGGGGGCTATGCAAACGCGCCACGCCTAGTTGTTAAGGAGACTGCAGCTTGCAGACTATCTGCCTTGACCGTTTTACTGGAGGAGGACTGGCTGTTCTCCTGTGTTCTCATCTGCAATGACCCAGTAGGCATCAAGGACAGACCACGGCTGTAGTATGCGTCAGGATGGCTGCATATCGGTGTCGAAGTCAGAAAGCAGTTAGCAGGCAGGTGATCAGTGATCAGACTGATTTGTTTCACTGAAACTCGATAGATTGTCAGTTTTGCCCTGTACCTCTGACCCGGCACACTCGCCACACATCAGTGCCCTGCGGGTTGCCTCGCGCCAGACGCCTGCAGCGGCACTGTTCGTCCACTGCGTCATCCGCTGCAGTATGAAGAGCGCCACCACCATTGGACACAGCCGGCACTGTTTCGCATCTGTGAAGCCACATGATGTCGCACATTTCTGGGTATCCTTTTTTTCTCTTTATTGTTATTTCCATTCCCCATCAGGGGCGGGCTGGCAGCAGCATAAGCGCTGTTCTTCAGCCGAGAGACAAAAATAGACAGGAATACATTTAAAACAATGTACAGAATAAACCATAGGGGAATACAGAGAACACGAAAGGTGGAACAGAAGAAAAGAAAGCATTCAAAGTGGTGACTGTAAATCGAAGATAGAAATCTAAAAACACTAATTCACACAAAAAACACACACACTTGATTAAAAGGCACCAGGCAAAGTACGGCCGGAGCAGAAAAGTCATAAAAGTAAATAAAACAGCGACGTGACGGACGGCGTAGCACGGAACAGTCTTGGACGATAAACAGGTTGAGCACACAATTAAAACCACAGCTCTTGACACACAGGAGAACAGCACTTAACATAACACCGTCGTAGCACACTGATGACGATGAGGAAAACACAGGATCTGCCAGGGACATGGAGATGAGGGAGAAGGGACGAAGGGAGGGAAGGGGGGGTAGACGGGGGGGGCATCGAGGAGGGCTGAGGAGGGAAGGACGTGGGAGGGACACAGTTGATGAGGGAGGGGGTGAAGGGACGCAGGGGGGAAAGGAGGAAAATCCGCTCTGGGAGAAGGAGGGGACAGGAAAAGGAGGGCCCTGGGGATGGGAGGGAACAAGGCCAGGTCACAGTTGGAAGGAAGGGTAGATGTCATGCCGAAGTTCAAAATCTGGGAGGGGAGGTGCTGGAAATTGCCCTGATGAAGGAGATGGAGGGTGTGTAGGTGGAGAGAGGAAGGGAAACAGCGATAGAGACGTGGCAACGGGCAGGGGGTGCAGAGGAAGGAGGAAACCAGGGGGTGAGGGGGATCAAGCCTGCGGACAGTGTAAAGGATGCAGAGACGTTGGAGGAAAAGGAGGAGGTGGGAGAAGGCGATGAGGTCGTATAAGAGCCGTGTGGGGGAAGCAAGGCGGATACAGAAGGCAAAGCGGAGCGCATGGCGTTCGAGGATTCGGAGGGCCTTGTATAAGCAGTTGGGTGCGGATATCCAGGCAATGCTGGCATGACAGAGGATAGGACGCATGAGGGATTTGTAGGTGTGGAGGATGGTGGAAGGATGTAATCCCCATGTCCAGCCAGACAGGAGTTTCAGGAGGTGGAGGAGAAAATGGGCTTTCTGCTGAATGATCAGGAGGTGAGGGTCCAGGTGAGGTGACGGTCGAGGGTGAGGCCAAGGTACCTCAGGGTGGGGGTGAGCTGGATGGGACGATCTTAAAGGGTGAGGTAGAAGTCATGGAGACGGAAGGAGTGGGTGTTTTGGCCTATGATGATTGCCTGGGTTTTGGAAGGGCTGTGGGTATACATAAGCCAGGCGGCCTATATAGGACTGCGGCCGCAGCTCTCCAGCTGAGTGTGCCGCCGAGACTACTGCCGAGTAAATGACTCACCGATACAGCGCTACCGCATGAAGACAACGCCAGCGCACGACCAGTCATGACCAAAACTGATTCTGACCTTGGAGAGTAATCGATGGTGACAGACTACGTATTTCCTCTTGCACCTTCGTAGAACTATATTCACTGAGTGACAATAATCTTATCATATCATGAAGATATCTTGTGTTCCTTTGTAGAGATTCAATTTTTGTTGTTAATGTTTTCTGTAATTTAGGGTTACCTGGGAACTGTCTTCATTGTATGTGCACTATACCACAACGGGACACCTCAATTCTCTCTGGTTGTAGTGGCACGGACAGAAGGGCAGCATGAATGAACATGTCTTTCAGTTCTTAAAGGACTGAGCGCACGACTATGACTGGGCGTCGGACACTGAGCTTTGGGTGTGTAAGCGCATTTTCCCTTATTTATCAGACCCATAAACACTCCTTGCCTCATTGTGAAAATGCAGTACTCATTCTGGACGGCTGAACTCGGTTCTTTCTGCCTTAGTTTTATTTTGGAATGGTGCTCAGGCACTGAAATTACATAATGTTGCAAAAACCCCATGTGTGAAAAGTTATCCCAATCAAGAAAACTAATTGTGAGCATGCCACGCCTTTAAAAGCTATGATATAAGTTTCACGTGGACAACTGAATTCGGTAATACTAATTTTACTGGCCTTAATTACGAATCATAAAGTGGGGATTTACAATACTCGATTGGACGAGAAGGTACGCCCTGCTGACGCTAGAGTCGATCAGAAAATCAATCACTAAGCTTGTTAATAATCCCTCATGAAAAACAGACTGTAAATCTGGTGACTAATTGCAATCATCACGAATTCAAAATACCAAGTCCGAGTCTGAGATGGGCACTTGTATAGAATTCTGCAAGTATGGACCAAGAATATTCTATGACTCTGGTGCTGCTGCTTATGCTCACCGTAATTGTACATGACCGCCATGGTGAATGTTGGCGTCACGCGACTGGCTATCGATTGAAAACGAAGGTGCATTGCTAGTCCTGAAACTCTGTTCCCTGCTTGGCTGCTAAAATGCGCTGGTCTCTGTCTCCCAGGTACACAGCTGACATGCGCAAGATGTGCACAGCTCCACATCCCCGAAAAAAGACTATATGCCATCTGTCTTCCTCCACCTCTGCCCAAGAATTCACTAAATTTTGGCGGGTACTAATTACCTGCTCTCTTTTTCCGCCAAGCCGTGCCTGAGCACGGAAAATGCAAAACGCAGCGGTCCAATAGCGAGGCTCTTTCTACATGCAAAATACTGTCAAAAGTATCTCGTCGTCATCTGACGCCAAACAAACCGTAAAACGCCCTCCTACTACTGACTGATATACCAGCGTCACGTTGTCGTAACCAGCAATTAGTCTTGCATCAGAGGTCCTCTGAAATTCCGAGAGTAACTCATAAGGCTAGACCATTATATTCTGCACGCTGTTTTCTCCCTAAAAGCGTCAGACGGCTATCTGCAAATACCCTCGGAGAAACGTGAAAAAGCTGCACGCTCCAGCAGCTGGCGTCACCATCCCGGGTCCATTTTGGCCACTGGGCAAGACGGGGCAGTAAAATGCACAATAGCAGATACCCGTGGCTGGAGCGTGGCGTCCTCGTTCCTGCGAAATCAACCCCTGAAGAACCGGCCGTCTCACCCCAAAAACCCGTTTTTTCCTTACAGCCTCTGTCCGTAGAGTCCAAATCTAATACATAGCGCCCTCACATACACATAGAACCGTCCAGAAACAAGTGAATCCGGCAGCACGTTAACGCCAAGTTCTCATTCAAAAGAGCAAGAAACAGCCAAAATTTGGATCTTTTTCTGAAACAATGAAAGACATACGAAGAATTTGTTTGGGGATTATGACTGATCATACTTTCAACTTTAGATATTCCATTAAAAAATAAACAAAATAGTGTCCTTAATTAAGGTTTGATCAAGGGCCTGCGATTCTGAAGTACGCAGGCTGCGTTCAGTGTAGCCCCTCAGGAGTTACCTAAAATCAAAAATGCATAACATCGGTCGACACTACTTTATATTTCTGGAAGCTTCTACCTAACCACGATGAAATAACCTTAAATTTAATGATATGGTGCTAACTCGAACTTTGAGATCGAATTTTGGGGGTTTGTTTCACTCTTTATGGCCTTACAAAAAACAGTCAATATTAACAAATTTCATACAGTATAGGTATAAACTCCCAGGGAAAATATTTACTTTTCGGGGGTCAAAGGTAGAAATCAGTAGGTTGAACTGTTTTTATTTTATGCTTCACGTAGATTTGAAAAACTGATCAATGTATACGGAAAACTTTTATGTGTATTATTAGATCAGTGTGCATCAAAAATACATATTATTATGTATATTTGATGTTGCTGAGCTCAAATTTGGAGGTAGACTTTCCATATTCAAAGTGGCTAATCCAATATGGCGGACCAAAAATTATGTTTTGACCAAACTTTAACTAAAAATCTTTTTCCATTACTTTGTAAGTAGGCTGTTTATGTTTTCTTATTGGCAACGCCACATAGCGCTCTGTATGAAAATCACTGGCTGTGCTGTGTACAGTCTGTGGCTAGTTAGCATTGTTGTCTGCCATTGTAGTGTTTGGCAGCTGGATGTTAACAGTGCCTAGCGTTGCGCAGTTGGAGGTGAGCTGCCAGCAGTGGTGGATGTGGGGAGAGAGATGGCGGAGTTCTGAAATTTGTTATACTGGATATTATGAACTGCTATATACAGTATATTATGACTATTAAGGTAAATACATTGTTTGTTCTCTATTAATATCTTTCATTTGCTAACTATCCCTATCAGTAGTTAGTGCCTTCCGTAGCTTGAATCTGTTATTTAGCTGGCAGTAGTGGCGCTCGCTGTGTTGCAGTAGTTCGAGTAATGAAGATTTTTGTGAAAGGTATAGGTTAATGTTAGTCAGGGCCATTCTTTTGTAGGGATTATTGAAAGTCAGATTGCGTTGCGCTAAAAACATTGTGTGTCAGGTTAAGCACAGTCCTGTATAAAATGTTGTAAGGGGACGTTTCATATGTCGACCCTTAGCCGAGGATACCTCACTGGAATCTTCTGATTTTTTTCTTGTAGTTTGTGTAATTAGTGTAGATTTTGTTTATTGCTATTGCGTAATTGTAGAGAGAATTTCTTTTGTAGTTGCAGTCTTTCATTGTTGTACAGTAAAACAGTTGTGGCATGCATGTAGATTTGCACCAAGTATTTCGCAGCTGCGCTTGCAATTAACGAGATGTTATTTTCAGTGCTAAGTTAATGTGTTCACTTATTTTTGCTCTTCAAATTGTGTTTTTCTGTGTTATCGTGTGAAATATTGTGACAATAATGGCGTGTGAAAAACGTAATACTAGGCTCCAAAGTAAACTGAGAAATAACAGTGAAGACGAAAGCAGTGTGTTAACGCCACCATGTAATGAATTAACAAGTACTCAAAGTAGTAATTTGGTAACTGTGCATAGGGAAATGGAGCGGGCGTCAAATAATGGTGTAGGCAGTGAAACAATTAGTGAACAGGGAAGCATTATCGATCGATCGGTCGGCAACAGCTCGCCTCAGGATTCCGAAATGACAGAACACAATCTTGCAAATACTGTAGATTCAGGTTTTGCGTCCTCACCGTTAAATCAAGACACATTTTCTGCTTTTCAAAATGTGAATATTGCCGGTTCAAATGCACTTCCGAATAGCACTGAGGAACACGTTTCAGATACCAGTGCACTGTTATTACAGTTAATGCAACAAATGGGACAAAGGCTTCAAAAGTTAGACACAACGCTTGAACAAAATCAGAAACAAATGGGACAAAATCTTCAAAAGTTAGACACAATGGAACAACACCAGAGACAAACACAGCAACAGTTAGACACAATGGAACAAAATCTTCAAAAGTTAGACACAATGGAACAAAATCTTCAAAAGTTAGACACCACGCTTGAACAAACACGTGAAGATTTAACTACTGAGTTATATAACATCGAATCGAAATGTCAGAAAGTCTGTAATGACGTAAAAACACAAATTTGTGAGCATTTCCAGCCTATTTTTTCGGTCATGAAAATGCATTACAGAATCACGAAGCAGCCATAAAAGAACTGCAAACTATTGTTCATGAAAATCATGAGACCTTGCAAGCTAAAATTGACTCAGTTGCATCTACCGATTCGGTTACGCAACTTGCAAAAACTCAAGAAAACTTAAAGGACACAGTAGATACGATTTCAACACAAATGGACACTCTGAAACTTGGTTCAGAAAAACACACAGAGGAAATAAGTACACTATCCGTGAAAGTAGCCGAACTTTCGTATCAGTTCACTAACTTATCTGCAAAGGTAGATGATGATCTGAATGACACAAGACCTGTAGCCATCACTGACACAGAAGAGTGCGAACAAATTAGGAAATTCAAACAAAATCAGAATCAAATTAATACGCAGCACTAAAGAGAAATCCGGGAAGTACAAGATCAGCTGACACAGGTAATACAAGAATTACGTATTTCAGAGGCCACTCGCGCTCCAATACGGGAAGAGGGACATAGAAATACGGAGCAACCACAAAATAATAACACAGGGCATTTCGGAAATTATGAAAGAAATTGGCAAGGTGCACCAAATTTTGAGATGGAACCGCCGACACGACGTAACAATGACCGATATGCTACTCGCCGACACAATGATTTTGACTATAAGCTGTTCATTACTACACGTAAATTCAAAACGTTTAAGAATTCTGCCAACGACATTCATCCACAAGCGTGGCTCCATCAATTCTCTCATTGTTTTCCTCCCAACTGGTCATTAGAACACAGATTAGAATTTATGTGTGGCTACTTGGAGAAAGAACCAGCTGTAAGAATGTGATCGGTCATTCACGATTGTCACAGTGAAGGAGATTATTATCATGCCTTCCTCTCAGCATATTGGTCTCAAGCCACACAAGACCGAGTAAAACATGGCATCGTAATGATGAAACATTTCGAACAATCTGAATTTTCCAGTCTTGTGAAATATTTTGAAGACATGTTGCACAAGAATCAGTACCTGTCAAACCCATACAGCCCCTCAGAACTCATCCGCATTTGCTTAATCAAATTGCCTGAACATTTACGGCATATTATTTTGGCAGGACGTTGCAAAGACGACATTGAAGCTTTTCAGGGACTCGTACAAGAATTATAAATTGACACTGACAATCACGGAATGCAAAAACAGGAACACAACAATTACAGATCACATCCGTCGCAATTTCGCGATGAAAGAAATAATAAGTGGACACGACAAGGCTTTTCTTGCAATGCAAATCGTGACCAAAACAGACACCACCCATATGACAACCACTGGCAGAGTAATAGTTACAGAGAAAGATCACATTTCCGTAGTAATGAATGTGGCAGAGACAATCATAGCAACAGACAATATGGCAACCAGAACTATTACTATCACAGGAGACAGAATAACTTCAGATGCAACGGTCCAGCGTGCAGTTACGATTCAGGGAGAAATTCTCCACCACGTAACCGACAAGAAAGAAAGTACAGGAACTACCGACATGACGACAGACTTTATAATCATAACGACAGACCTGAATTTCATCAGAACTGGCGGGATTCAAACAGAGCAGGGCACTCTCGACAACGTGAATTTGTGGAAGTTAGGTATCCTAATCCCAATAACAACGCGCGCCAGCAAAGGAACAGACAATGTCTCGCACCGCAGGCTGCCGCGTGCGCCGGCTGGCTCAGAGAAAAATAACATAGACGCTAACCTTGAGAAAAATTCCAGTATTCTTTACCGACGTATACCACATGATAATTGCGTTGAAGTTGAAACTCTGCGTACTAGGAAGAGTAAAGGTTTACACCACATTTCACATGTAAAATCGTTTATTGAAAGATAATCTACTTTTTAACTTTGTCTTTGCCATATAACTTTTCACTTTACATTGCTAGTAGGCTTTGTCAGACTTAGAATCTGTTAATATGCAATAATGCTTGAAATTAAATATCCAGTCAAGAACTTATTTCAACAGAAATTACGAATGCATTGTTATTGCGAACAGATGACACAGTGTAATTGTGTGTGTACATTCTTGCTTGTTAGTTGCACGATTACGTAACGACTATAAGGCTCACATACTTAGAACATTTACCAGTACTGCTAATGAGATTTTAATGAAACATTTTGGTTTACCTGAAAATACATTCTGAATTAAAGTACTTTCTGAGAGATACCAGATGACACAGTGGTTAGTTTGTGACAGCTACACGATTATATCACGACGTTACTAATGAATGACAATTTACAATGTTGCTTTTGCGGTGTTTCTGTTTTATATCTGCACAGTTTTTCTGAATTATTCTGGAAAGTAAAACATGTTTTAGTAGTAACTTTTGTGGTATAGCTACAATGAGACAGTCTCTTTCGTAGCACAACAATACGTTACAGCACAGTACTTTCTTCATCACAACAATAAGCGTAATAACTAAGATATCTATACGCAAAACATTTCACTTTTGTTTATCATGAGGTAAGTACATTGGTTTCTGCAGAACTTAGCTTTCGGAGGAAAATAACTACGACACTTCCACAGAAATTATCTTACAACAAGACGCATATTTAGCGCTACAGGACATGCATTTCAGTGATTAATATAGTACTTAAAACATTTATTTTTTAAGATTTTTGAATTACAAAGAAAGTTTTCCGTGATACATTTCATTCCATTGCTGTAATCTGTAACACCTGAGGGTATAATTACATTGATCCTCAGGGGGGTACACGCCTACTTTGTGTACCATGTGTTTGGCAAGCACAAGGAGCCCTAGCTAATATGGTATTTGCTTATACAACTTTACACATCGGCACCATATTTCTCTAACACACAAATTACACAGATATCTGATCATTTAACTGAGAGGTAAACATTTTTTTTACTACATCAGTGACACATGTTTACGCAATTACACAGTTGGGTAACTTCACACTTATGAAATTGTATTTTGTCTGTACTTTGTGAACTGTTCATATTTTTTCGGAACCATTGTGATACTATGAGAGCTTTGAATGATGTATTTGGTATGAGATCATGATTTTTAAAGTACTTTTGAGGTAGATGACACTACTGAAATGAGCAGAGAATTTTCTTTAGGTTTTGAAATTATTGCAGAAAGCTACGACGTTTTTGAGATTTGACTGAGGTGTTATGATGTTATTATTACGACGACGATGTGTATTATGCTGCTGAGGTATGTTTATAATTAATCGGCTGATGCTATATGAGTTATTTGATTATGCTACATATCTGTTATGATGAAATATTGAAGAAGAGTCGACGAATATATATATGTGTAATAAGGTAAGGTATAATGAGTAGTGGTTAGGGACGCTGATTTGTGAAAAAGGTTGTTGGAAACCAAGAATCGTACTTTAAGAGTTATGCAATGTATGTAAATGCGTGAATTTATCACAATGCTGACGAATAATTTTTGGACACTGTTATATCAATAGGATTGTGTTTCTACAGATTTGTAACGCAAATTCTTGACCTGTGAAATATTTTTATATGAGACTGTCACTGTAGCGGAAACTGCTGTCGTAAATATTTCCGTAAGGAAGTTAAGTGACCACCTGCACGTAATGCGTCGTGGGCACCCAGCTGTGTCAGACACCTGGAGAAAAAGCCATTAGTGTGTGCCTTTTCAGAGGCACAGGTAGAAAAAAAAAGGGAGGCCATTATCGTCGCTATTGACAATCCTTTGTAGAAAGCATCGCAAATACGACATGCTCAAACTTTAAAACATATGATTATACTGTGGAGCTCTTAATTTATGATATTTACTAAAATGCCTAATGAAACGATGAGAAACATTTCACGGCTATTGTCTTGCTAGTTGAGAGAAATGCCATATGGCTTGCTTTATGTATTTATTTACTCATTTTGTTTAATATCAAGTTTCTAGCTGCAGCAGCATTTGTTAAAATAAAATTTAATAGATGTACTAATATAAATATTTTATGCCTACAGATCCAGTAAATAATTTTATGATCTATTCAAAAAAACGAAGGAGCATAAAAAGACATTTCCCTTCACAGGAATTGCATACGGAATTTTCTTTTCAACTACTTGGTAATTTTTTTGAGAGAATAACTTCTTCTGGTGCACCACTTTAATTACATAGACATTAAGATGTGAATATACATTTCCCTTATCTGCATTGTTGTTTTTACTGTAATATTTTTTCTGCTTGAGCTATGTCATGTTTAGGTATAAGTTACTGCTGTTTGCCAGGCATAGTGTTACTGAATTTGACTTTGTGTTACTCTGCTAAGCCAGTTTATTACTGATTTATTTTTCTTGTTTGCTGCTCATTGCTTATTAGTTGTAACATTGTTGCTTACTTTGCCAATTTGAATTTTTTGTCATTGCTGTTCGTGTTAATTGTTTTGTGCTGCTGCATTGCCTCGTCTCTTAGTTTAGCATCTGAGCTCAGTAGATTTAAGTTATCTTAAGAGGGGGTAGCCTATAAGAGAATGAATTGCGATGAATTTGGAGAAATGCACTGAGAGGCTATACGAGAAAAGTACAGAAAGCAGGTATAGATAGGACTTTTGGAAATAATGAAGAACGAGGGAGATCTCCGAGAAGTAAAGAAAGTTTTGTTTGCAAAATACTGCAGTAAAATAAACCCTGTCCTTTCCTTGTATTATTCCGCTATATGTTTGTGTACCCTTCTGTATTTATGTTTTTCCTGTATTTATATGTTTATCTGTTAAGACTTATGTTGTAGAATTTTTCTAATACTCAGCTACATGAACTATGATGAGGAATACTGTTATCCTCAAATATAATTTGCATTAATAATATGTTATTTGCTTTGTAAAGATGTTTAGACATTATTTATTCTGTTTTGTTTTAATGCTCATGTGTGGAGTTGATGTTTCAATAATTATTCTGATCTTTTATGTATTTACTTATGTCATAATTCCTGTAACACTGATATATATGTTATTTCTATTCTTTTGTAAAGCTTGTACTACAAATGTTATCTGTATTGTTATGTTCTTTAATGATGTATTTTGTACCTTTGTAATTGTACTCTTATGTTATAAAATTGTAATTGACACCAGTTCATCATATTATTAACTTGTAAGTTCCATTTCACTGCACACATTTCTGTTGGTCAGAGTATATGGACAATATGTGAGAAGTAGGGACTGTTAGTGTTTGCACGTGTGTTTATAATTCAGCAAGGGACTGGATAACAGCATTGCTGATTCTAAGGACAATTTCAAAAACTTTGTGAGTGTACAAGTGGTGGTTTATGGACTTGCTATCTTCTCTGCAAGACTCTTCGATGGTGATTGTGCACCTGCACAGCCGCAGCAGATGGCTGCTGGCCATCTCTACAAGGACTGAAGTGGGTCTGCACCTCTGGTGGCCCACCAATACCGTAATCTCTACCAGAACTACAGTGGGTCTGCTCTGTGATGACCTACCTACCAATATTCTTCAAAACTTCGACTGACTCTGCTGTGGGTTTGCTCTGTTGTGGCCCATTACCTGTCTGCGTGTCAAGAGTCAGCACTGTCTTTCCGTTGGAAGGACAACACTACTTCTTCAAGACTCCATGGAAATCCACTACTTCTGTGTGCAATTTCTTTTACTAATGCGTCTTCGTAAAAAAAAACTGTAATTACTATTATGATGAATTATCAGGACTATCTTTATGGACTGTGAGAAAATTTTAGCTTTTGACCAACATTGTATCAATAAGTGTGTGCATTTGATTTCTTTGATACTGTAATTATGAAAAATTTTTTCAAATCTGTATTGGCCACTGCCCAAAACAATTTGTAAAATTTTTTGTGGGGAGCATGGGGGCTATGTAAGTAGGCTGTTTATGTTTTCTTATCGGCAACGCCACATAGCGCTCTGTATGAAAATCACTGGCTGTGCTGTGTACAGTCTGTGGCTAGTTAGCATTGTTGTCTGCCATTGTAGTGTTGGGCAGCTGGATGTTAACAGTGCCTAGCGTTGCGCAGTTGGAGGTGAGCCGCCAGCAGTGGTGGATGTAGGGAGAGAGATGGCGGAGTTTTGAAATTTGTTATACTGGATATTAGGAACTGCTATATACAGTATATTATGACTATTAAGGTAAGTACATTGTTTGTTCTCTATTAATATCTTTCATTTGCTAACTATCCCTACCAGTAGTTAGTGCCTTCCGTAGTTTGAATCTGTTATTTAGCTGGCAGTAGTGGCTCTCGCTGTGTTGCAGTAGTTCGAGTAATGAAGATTTTTGTGAAAGGTATAGGTTAATGTTAGTCAGGGCCATTCTTTTGTAGGGATTTTTGAAAGTCAGATTGCGTTGCGCTAAAAATATTGTGTGTCAGGTTAAGCACAGTCCTGTATAAATTGTTCAAAGGGGACGTTTCAACTTTCATTTAGTCTGAAACTCCAGCACCGTATATCAACCCTTCCTCTAACTCGAATTATTCCTGGAGAACAATTCCCTCGTTCTCCCTGGGGAGAAAAGCCAATCAGGCTGAACTGGATATGCTGCGTTCGGCAGCTAACACGCGTCAGCTTTTTCGGCGAATACGTAATATAAATCATTTTTTGAACGCGCGTCACGACACGACAAGTTTGTTAACTGAGCCGGGCGTCTCCGGCTGAGAGCGTCCCACAGTGGTCGTGTCACTGCTTCGAACAATTGACTGTAAAAACTTTTATAACGCACGGATTGAGAAATCTTTTCGTCCCAACATTCTAAACGCATATACCTTTCAAAAAATGCAGTAAAAGACAAATCGAATTTTCAATTTCTTTAATGATAACGTGCCCTTAAATGATCGGAAATGCGGCTACATAGAGTTCAGAATTTACAGTCAATGTGATTCTAAATATGTAATTAAAGTCATTCCCAGTGAAACACGGTCCAATATCAACCTCTAGTTACAGATACTGTCTCATTTTCAGTGAAACAGGCGTGCAAATTTGCCTACCGTGTTTCATAACATAACCTTATCTAATAAAATTTTGCACTTTGGGTAACCATCTTAAGTTAGGTAGAGGGGCAGCACAAGCAAAATTTTGCTACTAATAACATATCTGATTTTTTGCGTAAAAGTCTCGTTTGCCCAAATGATAATCCCAATAACTGAGTATCGCTAACATATCAAGCAACTCCGTTAACCATAGTGTGTAAATGATAATAACGTCACACACTCATTCAATCGTATGTATTCCCAAGGAATCCACTCTAACCTTATTTTATCACTGTTTGAATGCTGAAAGCAAGTCCTTCAAATTACGAAGTGTACAGAACAAATTCAAAAAGAAATTTGACCTCTCAGTTCAGAGTTAATATTATCCGTTATTGCGGTGCCTGTCTTATTCAGAATTACAGTGCAATGTTCCTTCAGACGTACATACATGTCCGAAGGAACAGGCACTGCAGAGGCTACAGCCGTTATGAAATACATTAAATGTCTTCACAGTTGCTAATATGGACAACCATCAGCTGTATAATCGAATGACGATAGTGAAAATTTGTACCAGACTCGAACTCGAACCCTAGTTTCTTGTTTACTGCGAACGGTCTCCTTATTACGACGCTCAGTGAGAACAACTCATCGTCAGACCCAAACTTTCATATGTCGTCAACCACGTGTCTACAACCTGTACTATTGCACCCATTATGTGTATTTCCGTGCAGGGGATACATTGCAAGTGAAAGTCGCTTGCCCGCTTTCATTGGATAAATAAGACATTGCAGTTCCTGTGTTGTTTAGAAGTACGATTCAGTGCTTCTTCAGATATCCACGTACGTACAATAGAATAGACACTGCAACGACTACAGCCATTACGAAATACTTTAAATGTATTCGCAGTTGTAAATATGGGCAACCATTAGGGCAACAGTGAGAATTTGTGCAGGACCAGGACTCGTCTATTGCGAGCGGTCGCTTGGCTCTTAGGCTACCCGAGCACGACTCACGGTCAGACCCAAACTCCCAAATGTTGTTAACCATGTGTCTACAACCTGTACTCGTAAATCCATTATTTTTATTCCCATAGAGGGGAGACGTTTTAATTGAAAGTCATTTGCTCGCTGTCGGCGGATAAATATGGTACACGCATACAGTATACATTTTTATTATTATCAATTTCGCAATTATTGCTGACGATGGCAACATGAAATCTGTTCATTACCACATCGTGCTGTTGTCGATGAAGTGCAGGTTAGTACCTTGTTAATGATGATTTAGTGCATCAGTGGGTTTCCCATTTCACATTTTATATCTTATGTCTAACTATTAATTCGTATGCATATTAAACCTAATTATTCCTATTAAGCTACACCACAGATATACAAAAGGATAGAAAGAAAGTTTCCCGAAACTCAACAAACTTACGCAGCTAATCTCATGCATTACACAACTAAACATAAACAGGTAACCATGCTTAACTACTCATGGCCATGTATCTACTTATTCTAACTTACATCTACATGATTACTCTGCGAATCACAGTTCAGTGCCTGGCAGAGGGATCATCGAACCGCCTTCAAGCTATTTCTCTACCGTTCCAATGTCGAACGGCACTCGGGAAGAACGAGCACTTTAATCTTTCTGTGCGAATTCTGATTTCTCTTATCATGATGATCATTTCTCACTATGTGTGTGGGCTCCAACAGAATATTTTCACAATTGGAGGAGAAAGTAGGCGATTGAAATCCACAGGAAGCTCCCGTCGCAACAATAACTCTCTTGGTTAGCCGTGGAACACCCTCCCGTATTTAGCGATAATACAAAACGAGCTGCCCTTTTCGAACTTTTTCAATGTCCTCCATCAGTCCCATCTGTTCCGGATCCCATATTGCACGGCAGTATTCCAGAGGAGGCGGATAAGCGTAGGGTAAGCAATCTCTTTAGTAGACCCGTTGCAGTTTCTAAGTATTCTGCCAATAAATCCCACTCTTTGGGCTGCTTTGCCTACAACGTTATCTTTGTGATTCTTCCAATTCAAGTTATTAATAATTTTAACTCCTAAGGATTTAGTTGAATTTACAGCCTTTTGATTTGTGTGGTTTACCTTGTAACCGAAATTTAATGGATTTCTTTTAGTACTCATGTGAATGACTTCACTCTTTTCATTATTTTGAGTCAACTGCCACTTTTCATGCCGTAGTCATATCTTGTCTAACTCATTCTGCAATTGTTTTTGATCATCTGATGACTTGACGTGACGGTAAATGACTGCATCATCTGCAGACAATCTAAGAGAGCTGCTCAGACTGTCTCCTATGTCATTTATGCAGATCAGGAACAACAGAGGACCTATAACATTTTTTGGGGAATGCCAGATATTACTTCTGTTCCAATCGATGACTTTCCGTCAGTTACTACGAACTGTGACCGTACTGACAGGAAATCATGAATCCTGCCACGCAACCGAAGCGATACTCTACAGGCACGTAATTTGATTAGAAGACACTTGTGAGGTGCAGTGTCGAAAGCCTTCTGAAATCTAAAAATGTTGAATCAATTTGACATCCCCTGTCGATAGCACTCTTTACTTGGTGAGAATAGAGAAAGATATTTTCTGAGCCGGCCGGAGTGGTCGAGCGGTTCTAGGCGCTACAGTCTGGAACCGCGCGATCGCTACGGTCGCAGGTTCGAATCCTGCCTCGGGCATGGATGTGTGTGACGCCCTTAGGTTAGTTAGGTTTAATTAGTTCTAAGTTCTAGAGGGCTGATGACCTCAGCAGTTAAGTCCCATAGTGCTCAGAGCCATTTGAACCATTTGATATTTTCTGATCAATAAATCGTTTTCCTCGAGGTAATGCGTAATGTTCGACAGTCCTACTACAAATCGATGTTAGTGACATGGATCTGTAAGTCAGCCTATTACTCTTATTTGCGTTCTTGGGTATTGGTGTGACCTGCACAACTTTCCAGTCTCTAGGTACGGACGTTTCGAAGAGCGATTGGTTGTATATGATTACTAAGTATGGAACCGTTGTATCAGCAAATTCTAAAAGGAACCGGGCTGGTATACAGTCTGCTCCAGACGCTTTGCCTTTATTAAGTAATTTAAGTTGCTTCGCTACACCGAGGATAACTACTTCCAAGTTACTCATGCTGGCAGTTGTTCTAGATTCGAATTCTGGAATATTTACTTCGTCTTCTTTTGTGAAGGTGTTTCGTAAAATCGTGTTTAGTTACTCTGCTTTAGTGGCAACGACATCAGTGACATCACCATTGTTATCGCACAGTGGAGATACCGATTGTGTCTTGTAGCTGGTGCACATTCCACATGATCAGGATCTCTTTGGGTTTTCTGCCAGATTTCGAGACAGAGTTTCGATGTGAAAACTATTAAAAGCACCTCGCGTTAAAGTTAGCGCTCAATTTCGGACTTTACATTTGAGGCACCAGCGCGCTTTCACGCCAAAGGCCAGTTTTTTCCGCCGCATTCTCTGTCTGTCTGTCTGTCTGCCACATCTAAATTCCAACGCGTAGTGTCTTCCCACGCACACAAAATCATCCAGAAACGAGTCCAGCACCTTCTTAAATGAAAGGAAATGAGGCTACACAGAGTTCAGCTCTTATAGTCACTGTTATTCTACTAAATTAATAAACTCATTCCCTAAGGAACCCGATCCGATAACATACTCTAATTACAGATATAATATTATTTTCAATGAAACTGACATAGAAATTTGCTGCCGCTTTTCAGTGTTACCTCACAGTGCCTTGTTATGCAGCACACCAACGCTTGCGTTTCTGCCTGCCTCGCTCTTAGGTTATTTGGCAGTGCTAGCCTCTTGTCCTGATATCTGTTACAATGGCGGTATGCCTTGTTGACACTGTAATTGGAACACCGGCCCAGAGCTAATCTCTGTTCTGAGCTCGTGTGGTAGAATGTACAATAGAATGCCTCGCCATTACACTCAGAGGCAAAAAGAAAAAAAAAAATGTCTCCGCCTCGCCTTACTGTAATAATGATGATGATGTACTTCACAGGTCTGACGTCATCCTCAATACAGCTGGCCACTTCTTACAGTTGTCCACTTCTGTCACCAATTATAAACAGAAGTTACACTATTTTTCTCTTCTGACACCAAGCTTCAGCAAGAATGGAACTCATTTATTCTTTCATACACAGTGGTTATGATGTTACAGCTAGCACCCTGCGTCAGACGTCATCCCTGGCGTTTGTCAAGGGTGCGCAGTCTTCACTGGCATGTCCAGCTCACGGCTTATTCAGGCCACAGCAGGTGACAACCTGCCATCAGCAGAACGGTGGCGAAGAAACGCACAGAAAGGGCTCTGGCCCACGTGCATGCAACTGTGATGGCCTCCAGGGAAGGAGACCACGCTGGCAGGCTCTCGTGCAGGGCTTACAATTAGTGCAGAACGTACCAGAGCAGTTGGAGCTGAACCGTTGATCCCACTATAGATGGCAGTGGCAGCATTTGGCAGTAAACAAAGTATGTACATACTAGGAAAACGGGCACACTAGGAAAACGGGCACACTCAAGGTAGCTAACCAGATGCAAGCGTGAACCAAGGACCCCAATCAGTCGACGTGAAGTCGGTGGCTGGCAGCCAGACACCAGTTCAGCTCCGAATGGCATCTGAACATAGGCGCAGCAGACAGTCTCAAAACTTAGTTAAGACAGCATGTGGCAGCGGCTTGTAGATGACACATTTCAAAATAATAACCGCGTGGCGTACATCTGGTAGACGGCTGCAAGCAGCAATTGATACTGATATGGCTAGAATGGGCAATATCTACTGCAGCTTGACCCACCAGTGTTTTGACAAGATCGCACTCCTTGTCTTGGAGGCCAGAGAGAAGCCTGTAGCTGCGTTATTTTGTGCGGTAACCCTGATACTTCTACTGTGTCAGTGGTGTTTGGCCTCGCTGGCAATGATGAGACAAAGATGCGTGGTAACTCTGCAAGCATCATGGCCGCGGCAGCGTCTCTTGCAGCCTTGATGGTCTCCTTCTGTCCTGCATCCCTGGTGCTTCTCGCCTCTTGACAAGCAAGGTCGATTATCTGGTGGTGGGGGAAAGAGTCATCCCAGATGCGGAATGGGTCCTTCCAAAGGCCATGAATATTTGAATAGCACAGAGTGCAGCTAACTGCAGTTGATGATGTATGTACATATTAATAATGATGTATATTGCTTTGGATAAAAGGAGATTCTCTCTGGTCTCTGGCGGCTATCTGATGTGGTAAGGACACCCAGTCTTGCCTGCAAGGTGAAGGTAGAGTCCACCATCTGTAGCATCATTTGCTGGGCCGATCACAGACCTTTGGTAAAGAGCCAAATCCAGGGTCTAACGGAATCAGTCGTTTCTGTGACTGTGTAGGCTGCATATTCCTTGACTTGCACCATAGGGTTGGAGAGTGTCAGGATTCGCTTAATAGATCAGGGATCCATTACACACAGGAGGCGGATACATGAGTATCAGAGCCTGTGCGGAGTAGAGTGCGCTGTTTCTTACGTTACAGGTTCTCAAAAGAATATAAACAGGGGTTCAGTCCCACTGGGTTAAATTCAAACATAGGACGAAGGTAGGAAACATTGGGATTATACGTGTAAATTGTCATAGCTGTCTTGGGAAATGTCAGAACTCTTAAGTGCAAACAGGAAGCACTGAATCTCGGATTGTTATAAACACTGAAAGCTGGCTAAAGCCTGAGATAAGTTCAGGCGAAATTTTTACCAAGGACCTATCAGTTTTCAGAAAGGATATGTTAAATTTAGTTGGTGGCTGCAGGTTTGTTTCTGTGATGTGTAGTTTATCTTATAGTGAAAATGAAGTTGACAGCTGCTGTGAGTTAGTAAGGGTAGAGATTATACTTACCAATTCTGACCCACTGACTCAAATGATGCATATGCTGAACGAGTAAAAGAAACTCGAATCTCATTTAGAATGGGTACCAGACTCGTACAATTATAGTTGGTAGTGACTTCAATCTCCCCTCGATATGTTGACAGAAATACATGTATAAAGTCGTTGGTAGACACAAAATATCGTTGAAACTGCGCTAGTTGCTTATTGCGAAACTTATGTTGAGCAGTTAGTTCAAAGAGCCCACTCGAAGTATAAATGGCTGTGATAATATACAAGACCTTACAACAAACTACGATTTACGGTAACTTCCTGTGTCCAACGAAGATTGCAATTCCACCTTCTTTTCATTAATTTTATGCAGATTTTCGCCTCTAAAGCAAGAGATTCATGTTTCTCACATATTTACACAATACACTGATGCATCTGCGAAATTCTGCACCTTTCCAAATTTGTCCGCAATGATAAGATTTTTGCATATACTTGCATGATAATGTTGTGCTGCGATAATTAGTTAGCCAAGGATTTTACTTTACAATAACCATTCAAAATAAAGAATGGGTCTATGTCAATTGCAGTGTCATTTTAATTTATTTCCTCATCATTCACAGCTAACATCATTTAATGATCAAGAAAACTTTACTGTCCATGAGTTTAAGAATCATCATTTTATGTCAAAAATACACTTAACTTCTTCAGAAACAATTTATCTTAATGTAAAAGCTAAATATATACAAAACGTTTGATTTAGCATGTTTTGAAATTGTTGAGTCTGTTTTCGTAACTATATAAAATAATTTCGAAAGTCATATTATTTTTCAATTTTTTGAAGTACAAAAAATATAATTGTACTCAAAATTATCAGACGAAAACTGGATGTCATTGCAGAATTCAATTGGAACAAACAGTTTCAGTGCTTAGTAAGTGGATAAAGGATCTGGCAGACAACCCGAGAAAATTGTGGTCGTATGTAAAATCGCTAACTGGGTCTAAGGCTTCCATTCAGTCCGTTGCTAACCGGTTTGGTGTGGCAGTTGAAGATACCAAAACAGAAGCCGAAGTTTTAAATTTCACACTCAAGAAATCGTTCACACAGGAGAATCGTACAAAAATACCATCATTTGACCATCGGACAGACTCCCTTATGGACGACGTAGTAAAAGCGTACCTGGCGTAGAGAAACAACTGAAGGATTTCAGTGCAAATAAATCACCAGGTCCGGATGGAATCCCAGTTCGATTTTACAAAGAGAACTCTCCGGTACTGGCCCCTTACCTAGCTTGCATTTATGGTGAGTCTCTCGCCCTGTTCAGAGACCTAAGCGACTGAAAAAAAGCACAGGTGATTTGAGTATGTAACAAAGGCAAAAGAACGGATCCGCAAAATTACAGACCAATATCACTAACTTCTGTTTGCTGCAGAATCCTAGAACATATTTTTAGTTCAGTCGTGAGACTGAGAAACGTATGTCGACGAATCAACATAGTTTTAGAAAGCATCGCTCGTGCTAAATTCAGCTTGGCCTTTTCTCACATGATATAGGAGAGACCGAGGAAAAGAGTAAAAGGGTATGAAAGTAACATCCCTCCCCTACCTTAGCATGTAGCTCCGAAATTCACGTCATTCAAACAATGTATTCCCTTCATGTTTCCCAAGTGCCTACCAATTGTTGGCCAATATTGTTTTCACTGGATAATCAATGCCCTGGACCAAAATTGTGTCCTAGTAAAAAGACAAACATTGCATTTTTGCAATAAAGAAATAAATACAAATCATATGAATAAAATAATTTTCAAATTTTGTTGTTGAAGACATGAGAAAGATGATTATGATGCCTGTTGTTGGTGTAAAAATCAGAGGTGCAGCACTTAAAATACAGCAAGGTGGAGTAAAAGCTAACTTTACTAACTTTTATCATTGAAGGAGTCTATATTACCTGAACTTAGCGAAGACTTTATTGAAGGGAAGTCTTGAATATTGTGTATGAGTGCATCATTTGACAGGAAGCAAAAAACATTTTGTAACAACACCAAATTGGTGAAATGTTTGTACCAATTTCATTAACTCAGCTGTAATTTGTCATGGAAATAAAATTAATAACACTAAACATTCAGAAGAAAAATAATTTGTGGACAGACAGGCTTAGACACAGAAGAGTCAGAGTCAGAATTTAGGAAACTTGTAGTCATAATGATTTCTGGAATGGTAGAACTCAAAGATAAACTAAAACATGAATTAACATCTGATGTTTTTTATAATAGTTCAGGGTTAGTTAATGGATATCAATGTACTTTACAATTAAAAAAACAAATCAACAATTTTTCATAGAACCATAGGGGATTCCTGCAGCAAAACATTTTTCCATCGAGAAAGAGTTACAGATGCTATGGAAATGTCAGTCCATATAATAATCCACTTGATGCTAGGTCAAAGAAAGATGGAGGAATGTGGATTCCAAACATTAAAAATTTATTTGTACAGAGAAGCAGATCATGCTAAAAATATTTAAAAGCACTCAGAATGTGTCAAGTTTCAGTTTAACAACAGCCTTCCACAAAGTTCCACTTGCACCTAGTCCAGGACATGCACTGATTCTATTTATTTTGTTCAAACACATCTGTGACAGAATTTATTAGAGAATTAGATTACGTACTTGGGCAGCAAAAATTAACAGTTTATGTAGGTGACATTTTTGTTACAGGTAAGAGAAGAAAATATTGAAGTTTAGATACAAGTTTGTGAAAAAAGGTGAGACAAGACTGGAAGACACTGAAATTGGAAAATGTAAATTTGCACTACCTCGATTAAAATCTGAAGGACATGGAATAAGTGAAAAAGAAATTCTGGCAAATACAGAGAAATCAATGATGTTACAGTTTTCAGCCCCTATAAATGGAAAACCATTAATATCATTCTTTGTCTTATATGGTCATCTTAACTTCATACATGTATACAGCATCAGCCAGTATTAAAATAATAGAGTTGTAATTTTCTGTGGCATTTAGAATGGGCACCAGAGTGGAGTTGTGTTGTTTGTATTTAGTATTTCTACCAGACCTGGTGTGGGTATCAGATCCATGCCCTCTCGACTAGTGGTCTAACGCAAGGCTTTCTGGATTGGAAAAGAGTGCCTGGTCCCCAGCATGAATCCACCTGGTGGACTTGTGTTGAGGTCCAGTGAGCCAGCCAGTCTGTGGATGGTTTTTAGGTGGTTTTCCATCTGCCTTAGTGAATGTGGGCTGGTTCCCCTTATTCTGCCTCAGCTACACTATGACAGTGATTGCTGCACAAACAAGTTCTCCAGATACACATACACCACCATTACTCTACCACGCAAACATAGGGGTTACACTCTTCTGGTGTGAGACGTTCCCTGGGGGAGGGGGGGGGGGGGCACTGGGGGCCAAACCGCATGATAACCCTGAAAGAGTGTTGGATGTTGGGTGGCGGAGGGGTGAAACAGACTGCGGTAGTCCTTGTGGGGTTGTGGAGCACTGTGGCTGTGGCAGGGATGGAGCCTCTACATTGTTTCTAGGCCCGTGGTTAACATACAATATAATACAATCAGTGCCATCAGATGTTGAGTCATCGCTTAAAGGACATGTAGATGCTGCGTACTTGGGTGAGATAGAGTAATCGGTGCCTGATGGGGTTTGAAAGGTGCCTTATTGTGGATCTTCATTTGGCCAAATGGTCGAATTCTGCAGTATCCAAATTTGTGGAGCATTCATATGTGACCATGGCCTGATACTGAATTTCATGGGAAGATGAGGACAGGCATCCTTGTCGTGGAGGTTCCTATTTATGTGTCTGATCATCACAAGGAAGGATTGCCATATTGCATAGCAGATACTTCGTAACCCCTTCAAATCTGTGCCTGTCATCAAAGAACAAAAAATGGGCCCCCTTTATAACATTCTCTATCTACCTGATGCAAGACAAGAAGTTTGGACAAGAAGAGAATAGAAGCTTTTGAAATGTGGTGCTGCAGAAGAATGCTGAAGATTAGATGGATAGATCACATAACTAATGAGGAGGTATTGAATAGAATTGGGGAGAAGAGGAGTTTGTGGCACAACTTGACTAGAAGAAGGGATTGGTTGGTAGGACATGTTCTGAGGCATCAAGGGATCACCAATTTAGTATTGGAGGGCAGAGTGGAGGGTAAAAATTGTAGAGGGAGACCAAGAGTTGAATACACTAAGCAGATTCAGAAGGATGTAGGCTGCAGTACGTACTGGGAGATGAAGAAGCTCGCACAGGATAGAGTAGCATGGAGAGCTGCATCAAATCAATCTCAGGACTGAAGACCACAACAACAACAACATCATGCTGCATCATTGGTAATAGCCTAGCAGCAGCCAGATTAGAGAATTACTGTTCCGTGTGTGGGCTGTCATTAGCACCACAACACTAATGGTTATGTTTTGAGTGGTGCCATTACTGGGAAGCATTGACTGCTGATTAATGATGTCACATTGTGTTCAGCAGTGAAACACAACTCTGAACTTCCCTGGATGACAACCATCAGTGAGTATGGTGACAACTTGGGGAGAGGCCCCATTTTTTTCAATTTTTTGGAGAGCACACCAGTGCTGATGCCTTAATGTGGGGACCCATCGAGTATGAATTAAGGTGTCAACTGTTAGTGACTGAGGGAACTCTGATGGCACAACAGAAAATCTGACATCCTGCATCCTCATGTGTTACCTCTCATGCGACAGTATTGTGGTGCCATGTCTCAACAGGACAATCCTTGTCTACACAGGGCACATGTCTCTATGAACTGTCTGCATGATGTTATGGTACTCCCATGACCAGCCATATTGGCATATCTGTCCCTGACAGAACATTGGTGGGGCCAATTCAGACACCAGCTCCATCGCATAGGCAGTATCCACGATATGAAGGACCAGTTACAACAGCATGCCTCAGGAGATGTTGCAACAGCTTTATGATACCCTTTCCAATTGAATTAGTGGATACATCTGGTCCAGAGGGGGTTGCAACATCATACTGACATGTGAGATCACACTACTGAGTACTTTGTAAATTTGACTCCATTTTTAATCATAAATTCAGATAGCATCTTCTTTCCACCCATGAAGCTTCATTTCTGGGTGCTCCACTTTTTTATATGTTTAAAAGCAGGAAAACTAAGATCTTGTTTTAACCTGATGTGTACAGTGCAATGAATTAACTTTTACATTTAAATATAAAAGTAATTTCATTTTGAGTACTTCTTATATGAAACTTTAAGGGGGTAGGATGTCAAACGGGCTGACTCAGAGCAGGAGAGGCACCACAGGACATTTTAATTTACACTGTCTATAATTTTACAAATCTTCAATGAACTTTGCACAGCATACAAACCATACATACAGGTGTATGAATCTCTAGAAATTATTTAATTTATGAAAAAAGTGAATGAGCTGTTACATTTTAAACTTCATTTTTAGAAAAAACTCAAATTTTATAGTTAGTTATCTCAATTTTTACCACAGTTTTTAATAGATTTGGAAAATTCTAGAGTTTCATACATCTGTAAGTATGGTTTGTGTGCTGTGCAAAATTTATGAAAGAATGTCTCTTACTTATGAAGAAAATTGTACCTATAGCAACAAATGCAGCCAATAGCAAGTGAAAAAATGATGAAATTTCACATCTAAAAAAATTATTTTGTTATGATTTTGAACTTCCACTGCTATGAGTGTGAATCCTGAATCCTTCCTGGTCCTGCTGACAAAGTTTTAGGAATTTATTTGTAAAAGTATAGACAGTGGAAATTAAAATGTCCTGTGGTGTCTCTCTTGCTCCAAATCTGCCTGTTTGACATCCTACCCTCCCCCCCCCCCCCCACCCCACCCTTTAATGTAAATTTACTCTTAAGGCATTTTAAACACTTTGTATGTTAGGTACTTTGACATGCACAGAAACTCAGGCTTTTGTATCAAAGTTTATTTTGTCATTTTCTCTGCTACACCCCTGACCGTCTAGTCTGTCAGTCAATTAATGTTCTCTCTTTCTACCCATGCCATATCTTCTTTATTAGTTGGTAGTCCTGAATTATGGGCACTGACAAGACTTTACTATGGTCATCACAAAACATACAACTACACATAATTGTGTAACTGAGGAAAGATAACTGTTACGTGTTCTACTGAAATACACTTATAGTGGGGGAGGATGGGGAGGGTTAGGAGACTTTTCTTTTTAGCCTATTTGAGGCAAGCCTTTTAACTGTTTTTAAATATTTTATTCCAGATATTGTTCTTTATTTATTTCTACACTATATTTGTAGGAAGCACAATCAAATTTATGATACCCTACATTCTGCCCCAAGCCTCCCCTACAGAGGGAGGCTTGGGCGAGTGGAATGGTAGGGTTGGGACATGTACAACTTTTATGTATGAAAATACACAATAATCACATACAAAATTATAAAAATGAGTTGCACTGATACAAATTGTCATGACTAGTTTCTAAGTAGTCCCTATTGTACATTCTGAAATCTATTCAAATTTTTTTCTGGAAAAAACAGCTGCAGTTGTCGTATTCACATTCTCCTTTTTTCAGTGGATTCTGAAAGACATGAACAATATCATCATGAAGCGTCATCTACATCAGGATATATAAATTCACAACTAGTATGTTTTCCTCTCAAAAATTTAATTTCACAATCATCACCGAGAATGAACATTATGCTCCCTACACATTGAAAGTGATTTAATTTTGTGGCAAATCATACAATCACATACTTTCCCCTAGATATATCCTCTTCTTGTTCTGAATCTGAGGAGATTTCACAAGGAGTATCACTGTTGTCATCACATAATTCATCCAAATCTTCACTGCCACTTGAATAAGTCAGCTTTCTTCTTTTAACAGTCTTCTTTGCTCAGTTGTTTGTTCTGCTCTTCAGAAGCTCTTCTAATATGCTGATGATTTTTGGGGTGTCTGCCAGTATGCAACTTTTCACTCCTTTCTGACTTCTTGTCACATTGTTTCTCATTGGACCTTTGGGAAATGGCTATATCTGCTCATGTGGAACAATTTCAGTGCAGTCTAAAGTATCTGCATCTCTTGATTCTGCTTGCTGTTCGGTGGCACTTGATCTGGGAGATGGAGACTCCACAACAGTTGCGAATGTTGGTATGATGCTACATTCTTAATTAGTGGGAGGTCAATCTATTACACTTCAACAAAGAAGGTCTGTCTCAGAAAGTCTGCCTCAGAAAATGTCTCAGTCAGAAGGACTGATGCCACTCTTCCTAAAGCCTGACAATATGTTTATTGTTGAAAGTTCTTGAGTGATTGCCCTGGTTGATAATGCAGCTATGTCATATATAGAAATGTTTTTTTTTTTGGGTTGACTAGTATCGAAGAATCACAGGCACTGTTGTAATATTTCTTCCGGGGCCTGAACACAAATACATTCAAAGGCTACAGTTTATGACTACAGTGAGGAGGCTGTGTAAGTAGCATAATGTGGTTTTCTGTTCAAAAATTTAAGGATTCAGTTGGAATGTGGCTATCGTGGTTGTCAAATATAAGAAGTGTTGAGATTTCTGCAGTTGGAGAAGCACATTCCTCAAAGTAATCCAGGTAATTTATAAAATTACTGGCATTCATCCATCCTGAAGGATTTGCAGAACCTTGAGATCTGGGTAGAGAACCACTGAGCGTATGCCCTTTGAAGCAGAGTCTAGGAAAAATGTAATATGGTGGAATGTGCATTCCACAGGCTGAAATTACTGCACGAAGAGTTACTAGTGTACCTCTCTCTACTGATGTTGCCTGATTCACTTGCTTGCTTCCTCTTTGAGCAATTACATTTTGTGGTGTTTGCACAGCAGTTAAGGCTGTTTTATCACAATTATATATGATGTTCGGCTCAAAACTGTAACTTTTTAAAACAGATCTCAAGTTATCAAAAAATTCTCCAACATTCTTTTTATTGCAATTTGTCCCACAAGGAAAATTAGTAGCTTCTGGTTTTTTCAGTGACAGTCTTTTGCTTTGTTTCATAAAATCTTTCATTCAATCTTCTCCTGCTATTTTATTAGCTGTACAGCCTTTGGGTATTGAGTGAAATTTTCCATTTATAACAACAAACTCAAATGCAAACTTCCTAGGCCCAATTCAATTTAATATACAATTAAATTTGGCAGGTGTAACTAGATACTGAGCCAGAATGTACTCTTCTTCATTCGTGAAGACTTTCAAATTATTATATGGAGAACTGTATTATTCAATGTGATTGAATTTACTAGCATGATCTACTGCATATCTCGATAGGGTTGATTTAGGTCTTCCATATGTTTTTGCTGTCTTTCTGAACCCTGTGCCATTTTTCGTTGCTTCTACAGCAGATTGTATTGCTTCCTTGAACAGTGACAGTCTGACTGTTCTTTTTTTTTGTAAACAAGGGGCATATTGATGATAAGTTCCCAAAGCAAACTATAAACAGTAAAGGAATATCTACTTTTAATAAGGGAGAGTGCAATTCAGTAAATTTAGTTACTTCACTGTGTATTGACTTCAAAAGTAGCACAATTTTCTTACTTTAGATAGTAAAATTCATGTTAACTGAACTGTAGCAAGTAAAATCAAGTCAGCTGGGGAAATTTCATTATGGCAGCTATAATCAGTTGAAAGTCAAAGATTATAGAGGTGAACTGAGTCAGTTACACCAACCACAAAATTTTAAAATGAATGTCCCAAAACCTCCTCCTGTCCTAACTCTCCCCATCCCCCTCTACTGACTGGAAATTGTCAGTTTTTCTGTGTTTTGATTCTTGCTAAGACTTACACTGTGCATTGTACATTAAGGATTAATGATCCTTATAATGATTAACAGATATATTTATTACTTTATTGTGCCTTATCTGTCAAGTATTTTATCCATGCTATGTAGTATGTCAGGAAATAGAACCTGCTGCACTGGTGTGACTTGCTGTTGGCACTATGTGATTGCAGTATCATGGCTCTGTTATTTAAGTGAACTAACATTATTTCAACTTTTTTAAGGTTCAGGACACTAACTCTTACATATGACACTGGTTGACTTGTGGTAGAATGGAAAAAGTAGCATTAATGAAATCTGCACTTACTTCAATGTGTCAAAACCTAAGATTTCAATTGTGTATCTTGTACTAACATAATTTGTAAAAATGTATTTTCACAATAATTATTGGCTGTTATCTTGTGTAGGTTAGTTGTTGGTTAAGATTTCTTTTGGTTACTGCAATATCTTATAGGGACTGGGGTTATGTGCTACTATTGCTGTGTGGAATGGTCTCATAGCAGATCTGATGCTTCAGTCACTAAACCACTAGTCACGTCACTGCAAATACATACACCAGTTTATTTTTTATGGAATTTTCCATCTTATCTTTCTAACCTGTTCCCTGTGCTATAATAATTTTTCTTCTTCCATGCTGTATGCCATTTATCTTTGTTTCCACTATTCTCACAAAGTTTCAAACTTCTTGTGTTATCTGTGAGGCAGCTTGGCAGTCCTCTTCAAAAAAATCTAAAAATTAGGGAAATTGTGTGTAGACAGGGGGTCAGCCTTTTTTGTTTCTGTAGTCATATCGTGATTATCCTTGTTTTGGAGCAGAAGTCATTATCTCCTCCTATCCAGCCCCTTCTCTGTTCCCGTTCCAGCACTACACAGCCCTCATTCCTTCACCATACCCAGTACTTTCAATTCTCTCCTTTTTTTGCTATCCACCCCCCCCCCCTCCCCTCCCCTCCTGTCCGCTCTCTCCGTCTGACCTTCCGACTGCACATAGTTGCCCTCCCCTCTTTCCACCTCGTCCCGTCGTGCTCCCCAACAGCACGCAACTGCTCACCATGCCTACCCTACTATCCCTCCCCCTCCCTGCCCCAGTCTCCTTTTTACCCCCACCCAGTCAACACTCCCATCATGCACTGGTGTTGCTGCTCACAATGTGGCCTCAACTGCCTGAGCCTGCAGTCATGTGTGCGTGAGTTGCATTTGTATGAGTGTGTATGTGTGTGTTTGGTGTCTAATTCTGATGAAGGCTTTATTAGCCAAAAGCTATTATTTGTGACAGTGTTTTTGTTGTGCCTATCTGCGACTCAGCATCTCCACTGTATGGTGAGTAGCAATTTTCCTTTTCACAATATTGATTCAACACATTCATAATTTAACATATTATTCAGTAAGTACTGGAAAAGGAGGGAAGAGTTTTGGAAAATAAGACCATGCAAAATTATGCAATACATGATGTACACTGTTGTTTATGTTGAGAACACTCTGTCTATGGAGAGGTCTAGATTAGACAATAATTCTGAACTACTGTCATAATGTTGCAGTCAGGCGAGAGGTTGCTGTGGAATTGATGTAATGATCACTTATTATAAAATGGTATAGTTACGTTGATGATGCTGGTAATAATTATGTAGTATTGTGGGAGATTATGAAGTATTTTCTGAGGAACATGATTATCGCAGTATCATTTGAGGTTAACTGTCATGAAATGTAATGGAACTCCTTTCATAGAATCAATGGGATAACTTATTTGTAATTAAGTATAAGTAGTTTTCTAATGAGAAAGAGCAGAAATGGCTGTTTTTGAATAGATAACTGTATTTTTAATACAAGAGTGTCAGGTAGTGAATATATTTCAAATAACTTAACAGTTAGTACCAATGAGATGCTATAATTTTATAATGAGTGCAGTCTTCAACATTGTACAAACAAACTAGAAGCAATATTGAGACACGCAGTGTTTGAAGTTATGTCTGAAAATGCAATGTTTTGTTAGATTTGAGGGGGAAGGTGTAAGCACCAATGCACAGTATGTAACCTGATTATTAAAATAATTTACTAAGACATATTTTATCAGTATCACATTGTAACTTTGCATTATGCGCATTGTATTTTGTACCTTTTTAGAAATAGCAATTTTCTTGTGCTTCAAATGATTTTTAGCCTTTCAATTCATAAAATAATGAGGCACTGTTCTCTGATGTTTCTGCAGATACATGCACTTTTGTTTTCACAGTGTATAGTTGGAGTCAGCCCAAAGAAATACTGCACATCATGTCTTTCATGTGCTGTCTAGTGTCAACAGAAAGCATCAGTTTGTTTCCCATTGAAAACCAAATTAATTTTAAAGTAGATTTTTACATTCCCATCCAACAAAGTGGTCCGAAATTAGTTTTGTGTGATATTTATTTTATTGATGTCCATCAACAGGGACTATAAAATAGAAAGAACAACAAATATCCAAGAAGCAACAGCCCTCCCTGTCCTGCACTGACTGCTACTGCCATGCAGCAGTGCTGCTCAGTCACTGCTTGAGTACTTGTTATTCTTTGTGTTTCACTATCCCTGTTACTACATATCGATAAAACAAACATCAGACTAGGTTAATGTATGTTTGTTATTGCAATACTCAAGCCTGGCAAGAATACAAGTGATCCCAAGAACTACCGACCAGTCTCCTTACTGTGTCATTTATATGAAATCTTGGAAATAATTGTTCTGGATAGCCTATCTGATGTGTTAGAACCATTGCTCATATCAGAACAAGCCAGATTTTGACCAGGGAGAAGCTGTACTTCACAAGTACTTCATCTAACACAGTATATAGAAGGTAGCTATGAAAACAACAAACTCACTGGCGTAGCTTTTATTGACTTGACACCAGCCTACGATACTATTAACCACTGTACATTGATAAGAGCTTAACATAACTGGGGATTACAAACTCACCCAAATGATTGAGTGCTTTCTTCAGAACAGAAGGTTTTCTGTTGAATTTCAAGGTCAGCGGAGCAGATGGAGGAATGTAAAGAACGGCCTTCCACAAGGGAATGTGCTAGCTCCTATACTTTTTAACATCTACACAAATGATCAGCCCCGCCCACAAGAGACAAAGAGATTTATTTATGCAGATGATGTCGCTGTAGCAGTTCAAGGAATATCTTTTGAACATGTTGAAGGGAAGCTCTCCCATGCTCTAGACATTCTAAGTGGCTAATACCAAGACAACCAGCTGAAGCCAAACCCAGCAAAAACAAAGATTTGAGCATTCCATCTTAGAAATAGACATGCACCAAGGAAATTGCAAGTGTTCTGGGAAGGTAAGCAATTAGAAAACTACTTCACTCCCAAATACCTTGGAGTAACTCGTAATCTAGCACTCACCTACAGAATAAGTTGCTTGAACACCAAATGGAAGGTATCTGCAAGGAACAACATTCTCCAGAAATTATTGGGTACAACCTGGGGGATGCATCCTCACATCTTAAGAACTTCTGCTTTAGCTCTTTGTTATTCAGCTGCAGAATATGCTTGCCCTGTCTGGTGCTGATATAGCCATGCGAAACAAGTGGATATCACCTCAAATGAAACCTGCAGACTCATTAGGGGATATTTGAAATCAACACCACCTGATAAAGTTTATTGTCTAGTGGGCATCCCACCTCCAGATATCTGTCGTGAATGTGCATCCAGACTGGAAAAGTCTAAGTCATTGAATCTGAAGACCCACACATTACACAGGTATCAGCCAGCAGTACCAAGACTCAAGTCAAGGAAAAGCTTTCTCCATTCAACTGAAAGCCTCATTGAACCACCTTCGAACTTCAGAGTCAATGACGTTCCAGATCTAGCCACCTTGCAGGGTGGATGATCCCAACCAAAAGCCTCCCACCAGGTCATGAAGAAAGCTGGTCAATATGAAAGAACCTCAACAGGCTGCATTCTAGAGTTGGAAGAATGAAGACCAACTTGAATAGTGGGGATTTGCATGCAACTCCACACCATGTAAATGTGGTGAAGAACAGACAATGAGTCATCTCATCTGCAGTCTATGCCCAACATCATGCTTGCCACAGAATGTCATCGATGCCACCAAGGAAGCATGCGAAGCTGCTCCATACTGGTCACACTGCATTTAATTGTAAATGTAATGCCTATAGTACCATGTTTTGGAACATTTTGGATAACTTGTAAGCTCTAGTGTGTGTTTCTGACACAATTAAATAAATAAATATACTAGATTAATTTGGGACTGTTCTCTGAAATGAGGATGGTAAATTCTGCTTTAAAAATTGTTTTGTTTGCAACAGGAACAAAGCAGTGCTGTGTCACATGAAAGACACTGTGAGCAGTACTTGAGTGCAGTGACTCCAGCTACATATTGCTAAACCAAAACTGCAAAAGTTCACTGAAACATGAGAGAAAATGTATCTGATGACTCTTAGGAAGGACATTGCATTATATAATAATGTGCTTTTGAATTTCTGTGTTTAATATGCTACATATGCTCAGAAATTTGTATGAATTCTGCTTCAGCCACAAGTACAACATAATTTCAGATGTAGAAATCTACATTATGTGTCTTTTATTGCTAATGTAGAATCTAAATTCATATTTTTTGTAGTAATGTTTAAGCAATTCAGTAACTGATATATAAGAAAATGTATGAAGATAACAGACTATAATACAAGACATGATGGTCTTTAATCCAAGTGCTGATGGACTGTAACACAAAAGATGATGAATTAAACTGGACTGAGATGATGAAATGAGTGACATGAGTGTTTGGAGAGTTAAAGGAATTGGACCTTGAAACAAGAAATTTATTTATGTATTTGTTTATTGATCCAACATCAACTGATTACAAAAATTTTGTTTTGTTCCAGTCTTCAGGATAAGTCAGAGCCTTACTTACTAGAGTTACATATTATTGCCTGGTATTATTATCTACACATTTTTTTTCTAAATTTGGTCAAGGAAACAATGTTATGTATATGAACTATACATAAAAAAATTGCTATTGCAATACATAGATTAAGAAATTACAGTTTGTAACACAGTCTAAGGTCTGAGCTTCATACATTTTTAGAAAAAGGGTCTTCCATCATAGAAGCCTACTAAATCTAGACACTCATCTAGGGTGGAAGCAATTCAGTAGTTTTATGCCTGTGTAGTGAGGGCTTTTTTCATAAAATGTGGTTCTATGAGAGATATTGTGGGGTATCTTTCTACCTCTAATGTTGTGCTCGTGTATTTCTTTATTAAGTGTTTTGTTGCTGTTTACTGCCATAATGACTACTCTAAGTACATACAGGTTATGAGCAGTTAAAATTTTAAATTCCTTAAACAAATTTCTGCAGGATTCCCTGGCACATTTCTTTCCTGTAATTCTAAGTGCCTTCTTCTGTAGAATAAGTATTCTTTCTGTATTACCTTTACTGCTGGACCCTCATACCTCTATCCCATAGCTTAGATGGGATTCAAATAGTGCAATATATATTTGCCTCGGAGTGGTATTGTTACAAAGAGGTGTCAGTTTTATTAGGCCATATATGGTAGTAGATAGCATTTTGCAAATATCATTTACATGATCAGACCAATTTAACACTGCATCAACTGTCAAGCCAAGAAACTTGGTCGAGTATTCTTTTGAAACGTATTCATCACCCATTAAAAATTTTTTTCGTGAGTTTTTTGCTTCCCGAGATTTGAGTTTGTTTTCATTAAGATACTGCATAATTCTTCCTGCTGTAATATCGGATTCCACTTAAAGTTTTGAATATCTATGATTATTTCATATTAATGTAGTATCATCTCCATGTAAGATAGCTGTAGTGGGATTCGTTATAGACTGAATATCATTAACATAAATAATAAAAAGAAGTGATCCTAATATTGACCCTTGTGGAATACCAAAATTAATGTCAGTGGTGTTTGATTTGTATGCTCCCTCTGTAGTGCTAATAAACACAAACTGCTTCCTATTTGTCAACTATGATCTAGTCAGATTATGGGCTTTGTCTTGAATTCCATAGTTCCACAGTTTGTCTAGCAATATGATAATATCAACACAGTCAAATGCTTTTTGCAAGTCTTGACAGATGTCATGTACATGTTCTTTATTGCCTATTGCTTGAGTGATGCCTTTGAGTTGGGTGCTGTTGAAATGGAGGATAACCCCTTGACAAATCCATACTGCCCCTAAGAAACCACCGTTTTGCTTATCAGTAAGTTCCAGATTATTATGTACCTTTATCAAAGATTTTGGATATTATTGGAAGAAAAGATATGGGTCAATAGTTTTCTACTTGATTTCTGTTCCCTTTCTTAAAAACAGGTACAACTCAAGCAATTTTCAACTTGTCTGGAAACAGACCATTTTCCTTACAAAAGTTGATAATTGCTGATAACGGTGATGCAATTTTATAAATACATCTCTCAATAGTGTCCAGACTGAGACCATCAGATATGCTGCATGAAAATTCTTCAAGATACTCACTATTTTAATTATATCTTCTTCACTTGTAGGTGTCAAAAACATAATTTCTGATGCTAGTGTTCCCTGCATTTGTGTTTGTGATTTTTAAGTTGATTGTTTATGCTGGAACCAACAGAGGCAAAATAATTGCTAAACAGATCTGCTACCTTATTGTGATCAGTTTCTACTGAACCATTTATCAGCAAGTGATTGTCTGCTGTATGTTTCCCAGGTTTAACTATTTCTCTATTTACTAGTGATCATGATGTTTTGGAAATATTATTTGAGTTCTAAATGACTCTTTCAAAATTTTTCTGTTTTTCAGAATATGGGAGGTCTATATAGTATTTCTGATACTTTTTTAACTCTTCTTTTAATTTCTTATTGCTGAAGTCATTTAACATAGCATACTCACACCATCTTAGTTTTTCTCTAGCATCAATTACTGTACTTGATATCAAGTTTTGGTTGGCATGTGACTGAATTCTCTTCTTCATTAATGGACAGGCTTGGTTGACAATGGAGTGTAGTTCACTTGAGAATTTGGCATAACTGTAATGTGTTGTTAGAAAATTGTTCCAATCTATATTGCTTAAAATATTGTTCAGATGAGTTATATTTTGGTCTGTATTCATCTCAACATATCTATAGCAGTTGTGTGTAGGGACCTTTTTAATGGTCACATCTAGTTCTACTTCATGGTGATTTAACAAAGCACTTATAACAACAGAAGATATAAGATCATAAAGATGAATACCAGTGATTATATTATCTATTTCAGAGTGGCATGTTTCAGTCTCCCTGGTTGCAGTGTTTATCAGGTATCTTACATTACATTCAACTGGAGTATACTAGCATATACTAGCGTGTAACTTATCCACTAATACATTTATGTTGACATCTCCTATAATTACTAACTTAGTCAGGTATGACACAAAATGTTCTCTATCGTGTCACAAAACTTTGTTAAAAAACTTTCTGGTTGGGGGTCTATGTAAAGATATAACATAAATTTCATCTCTTGGTGTCTTAATACCTGCTGTACGTAATTCAAATGTCCATTCTAATGAATATTTGCTTACATTTGCAGAACTACAATCAAATGTGCTTTTTACAGACATTAACACACACACACACACACACACACACACACACACACACACACACACACACACACACACACACACACACCTCTGCAGAAGAGATACAAAAATTATTAGTTAGTACTATGTTTAGAGGTTTAAAAAGTTCTAATTTGGTATCAGATAACCTATGTTCACTAATACCAAGCTGTGAGCTACCTCCTCTTTCTGGTTTGCACTAAAACATCATTCAGATGGGATGGAGGCACTGGGTTCCAACTGCTGTCTGAAGTTTCTTAGGTGACAGTGCTGATTTTGCTAATGTTGGAGTTGGTTCTGCTGCAGTTGTTTCTGCTGCTACTGCTGCTTCTGCTGGTGGAATCAGAGCTGGCTCTGCTGATGATGTAGCTGTTACTGCATTTGTTGTTGCTACTGTAACTGTTCTTGATGTTTTTACCACTGTTGATGGAGATTCTAATGCAGGAGTTGGTTCTGCAACTGTTGACTTGGCTGCTGCTGGTGGTATCACAGCTGCCTCTGCTATTGATGGAGCTGTTCCTGCTTTTGTTGTTTTTCTTGTTGCTTTAGTCGTTTCTGATGCTCTTACTATTTTTGGTGGAAATACTTCTGCAGGTGTTTGCTTTAAAACTAGCAGAGGTAGGGTGCTCATCACAGTTTTTTCTTCCTCACTTGGGATTTCTGGTTCTGCTTCTTTTGTTTCTTTAATGGACAGAGTATTTTCTAAGTGTTCATGCTTGGAAGAATGGGCTGTTGGAGCTGTTGGTAATGACATTTTGTCATTATGTTTGTTGAGATTCTCCAACATTTCACTGATTTTCCCACACAAAATTTTCTTGCCCTTTTTGTTCAGAGGCATCCCTTGTTTGGAGAAACAGTCTCTCTTAAGAATTTCTATACAAAGAAAGTTTGTACTTGAATACATTTTGCATATTTTCTGACATGAAGTGAGGACGAGATCATGTCTATATGGAATGCTAGTAACAATCATGTTCTGCTTCTTAGTATTGCCCAGAAATTTCTTTAACTTGTGCAAAACATTCAGTAACTCATTCTCGTACATATCACTGGCACTTCCAATTAATGAGATATAATTGTTTGTCCTTTTTTTGTTGTCTTTTACAACATCCTTTATTATTTCCTACACTGGAGCACCTGGTTTTACACAACTGCAGGCTTTTAAGTTGTGATGATTACTGAGAATTTCCACAAGACAGTGTCCATGGCTATCAGAGTAACCTCATTTTCTGTGCTGTTGGTAGCGTACTATGTTTTTGGTGTAAATACTGGTGTTTCAGCAGGATCTGTAACAAGCTGAATCATGTTCTCTGATATTTTAATGTACTTTCTAGCTGCTTTTAAGACTTTGCATGCTTCATTTCCCACATGTAGTTCCAGTTCAGCATTTCACATCTCTGTGGCAGCTGCTCAACTTTTACACAGATGATGAATTCACACAAAAATACATTATTGCGATTTACATTGCAAAACAGCTTGAATGATACCATATATGTTCTGCTGTACATGTTCTGACACTTTTTCACCACATGAGTGACACTTCACTGATGATAAAACCTTGAAGTTCAGGGATCAATTTTCTTCAGCTTGAATACAAATTGACAAATTTACCACAATCTCATCTAATGTGTTGACAGAAAAACAGAAGAAAACAGAAGCTCTCTTCATATTCCCCAAAATAGGTGACCAAATTTAAGTGTTCATATATATGACATACAAGTTTTGTTAATATACTCTGATGTTGATAAATCTGAGGAACTGAAATTGACTGTAGTGTGTAAGATTTAATATTTCATAAACCATTGAATTTTGTCTGACATAAATTTTGTTTTATCACAACAACTGGGCAATTCCATTATATCGATGTCACTATTTTGCTCACTTTTCATACCGGCAAAGTTCTTGGCAAGGGGGGGGGGGCTCGGGGGGGGGGGGGGGGCATTGTTAAATGAAACTGGTCAATGGTACTTCTCATTTTCTAGTAAAGAATCCAATATTCACATTGGATTTACTTCATGATCCAATAAAATACACAATAATATTCTTTATTTACATCCATAAGATATTAGTGTATTATATGCTTAAGTGCAAATATAAAAATTCACATGAGAAAGTCATTTCAATTCAAGTTTTGTACCTCTAAAATTATTTTGCATATTTTGTTAGTTATGTAACAAATAATAATGACTTATTATTATAAATTTTCATGATTATGATTATTGGTATTAATACTTAGAACTGTGTAATAACATCACAATAACAAATTGTACACCAAGTTGCTTTTGCATATGTGGTGAATGATATGAATGTAATATAATATTTTGGTCACTTGGTGTGAAGTTGTTGGTTGTAGAAAGACACACCTGGTAATCAGTCATGTGTAGCAGACTGAGTTGACTGAATGTATTTTGTGAGGAATAATCTTGAGAATGTTCATTAAATGTGGAAAATGGAAGCAAAAATCATGTAACTTTTCATCTATAGACATACAAACCTGAATCCTGAAATCCCTTCTAAAAGTAGAAATATCATACTTTCAGACAAACTGTGCCAACTGTGATAACATCAAATAACAGACAAGTAAAAATCAATATTATAAATTTTCAGATTTTCACTTCAAGGAAATTTTAACCATAATCTCTTACAGTTTTTCAAGTGTTGAGAAATATTCACTTAAATTAGATCACTGTAGAAGTGAGGTTTTCTAAACATTAATCTTATTTCAACAATTTTAATTCTGTGCTAAATGATATTAGGTTACAAGGTTGTAACAGCTCCACATGAGTTAAATAAAATGTTTAAAAAATCTACATCTTTTTGTTTACCGATTATGATGTTTTGAAGATGAATAAATGACTATGAGTCTGATTCCATAAATATATCATTAGTAACACAATTAAGAGTAAAAATTAAGTAAATTATCATATGACAGTTCATTGGGTTGTTATGTATCCAGTAGAATAGTTTATGATAATAATTACCTCCCTTCTTAACTGTCAGTGCAAAGGAACTTTAAATACACAGAGACTACTGCTTAATAAATGTCAAACAAGGAGCAGAGCTTTAGATAGCAGGGTGCAAATGTCACACATTTGGTTGTAAAGACAGCAATGCCTGACTTAAGTAATTGCTGTAGCAGAATTGTATCAAAAGATGTCTCAAAATACTACTTGAGAATAGGAATAAATTACTTAAATATTATGGCACTATTGCAAACAATATGATTGGAGATCAATTTTATGATTTGAATAATTATTAACATAGTTGAAGAAATTCAGTACAGCATTTGTGATGGAAATTAAGTTAGTAAACATTATCATTCAACTGTTACATCCTATTGTTGGATGTATTCCAATCTGGCTTTCCCTATAGTTTTCATCCTCTGCAGGTCTCCCTAGTACAATGGAAGTTATTCCTTTGTGTCCTAACAAATGTACTATTATCCTGTCCCTTCTTCTTGTCAGTTTTCCTCTCCTGTACAACTCCTCATTTCTAATCCAAGGAGTCCATCAAATTTTTAATGCACACACAGCACACATCTGAAATACATCAGTTCTCTTCTTTTCTGCATTTACTACAGTCTGTTTCATGATAATTAATTTAATACAAACTACAGAATGAACTTCTGGCACTATTTCTCCAGAAGAAGATCTGTTCAGTCCTTAGGTAGATCTATAGTACCTTTGAGCTATCAACCAATGATTGCACAATATTTAAATCAGTACTCTGGAAACTGAAGAACTGCCATTATTTGCATGTTGTAAGAATTTATATCTGTTTACTGTGATTATTACTGTTGCCTAGTTAGTATATCTATATTGTGTAATATATTTTTTTTTATTTCCTTGGCCCTTTTAATCATTTTTTGTACACAATATAATGTTGGACACGTCAAAATGCAATTTGTATCATTATAAGCTGAATGTTATGATGAATAACTTTTAGGAACTGATGGGATGACTTTATAAAATTATAATATGATGATATGATCATACACACCTTTAAGACATACAAGAACAATCAAATAGGTGTAAGTTATGTTCTCTTCATGATGAGGCTCTATGAGATAATTTTCATATTAAAAAAGTAAATTTATGTAGATGATTGGCTGGGAGTCACTCAAGAGCAATGTTCAGTCACCTTGTGGTGACTGCCAACACCAAATATGTTAAGACTTCACAATTATCTTTGACTCAGTCTGGTTTCAACCACCACTGTATGTGTTATGCCTTTTATTGTGCTCTCTTCAATAAAAAGGTTTTCTCTGTATGTTCATTTTTGTGTTGGCAATCTTCCTTCATAGTTTACTGAGAGAATAGGAAATGCCACATTGGTGATCTCTAACATCTTCTGTTTGACTGTGTTTTCATGTGATGCATTTCTGTCTTCTTGCCAAAGACTGCATAATTGACTTGCTACAGTTTTGTGACTTGGACTCCACTATGGGAGCACAGACAGTGTTTTTTATAGCCTGTAAAAATTCTGCACTTGAGTGTGCCTACCAGCTCACATCTGACTGTGAAGTGAACCTTAACCTCTCCAGGTTGCAGCCACCTTGGCAGGAACAGCACAAAGGATGAGGTGTGCATTTTCTCAGTGTGCCGCAATATTGCAACTTCATTCAGCACCAAATCAAACAGGGTGTGTCTTCATCTTTTCCAGAGTGACCACACCAGATGTACATACATAATCTGGACTTGCTTTCCTCTTCCAGTACACGTGGACATGAACTTTCATGAGATCCTCATACCGACAACATTAAAGTTTGCCCATTTGGACACATCATTTGCCACTGCCTATTGCTCAACTGCACCAACCACATCACAGGCCTTGTGGAGACAGCGCATTCCTACTCCCTCCACACAGACCCTGAGCGACACACAACTTCATGGGTCCACGATATCACTGCTGTTGCCACACCAACAATTTCCTCCTCCTGCAACAGGTGCCTGCCACATGTTTTTCTAAGCTATCTCACGTGCAGAAAGATAACCCCAAAAATGGATGACTTTGACTGATAATCTTTTGGACATCAATGGAATTCTGAGAGATGACACTTGCATTATATGCTTGGTTAGACACTTACACAACAAGCCAGACCTTATTAGTGACCTGCTGCTGAATCTGCCCTCACAACATAAATAAGCAACAGCTCAGTCCCATGTTATCGAGTGCCTGTTATTTCTGCCAAAGCAATTCCCTATATTATGTACAGTGTACAATTTCAGGATTGGACTCCATCTCAATTGTGGCATCATCTACGCACTCAGTCACATCTGAAGAGCTGCCTGATGTCTCCCTATGGAGCCTTTGGCTGGTTAAAATGCCATCTGCTCTTCAGCTACATCTCCTGTTTCAAAGTCAGCTGTTTTGCAAGAGAAACTCTGTCTTGATGACCAGGCCTACAGTGTTATTCAACAACACCAATCACTTCCCAACAGCAGTTCTCATATTGATTCAAAGATTGGCAAAACACTTCCTGCCATGGTCCAGGTACCTCATCACCCTGTAGGTAGAGATCACACTTGCTTCCAGCAGCTATCTCGTGTATCACTTTGTTGTCAAATTCCGACACTACCTTCTCCACTGGTGCCTGCTGCCCACTCTTCTCCCATGGCTGAGCAAGAACACAGTGCATCCTGCAGCTTGGATAATGCCTAGCAGTTGCCATATCCCACATTCCCATCAAGTTGGTACCATGTAACTTTCAACAACTCTGCATGGTCTTGCTGTCCTCCAGTGCACACCCAAACTCTCACCATAAGTTCATTTAGGTGCCATGACTTGCAATGACATTCCGGGGGCACCTTTTATTTACTCAGTAGTCTGACATGCTGGCTCCGCCTTCAGCAGGTTCTGCATTTTTGATCCCGCCAGCACCATGAACTTCCCATTGATACCAGGGCAGATGCCAGCATCATACCACTGTCGTCTGTTCCTTCAAGACTTCTCCCTGCATATTGTTACTTTGTGCAGCCACCAACTCTGACACACCTGGCCACAGCTCAGCTGACCTTCATCCCCAACTATAACTGGACCCACTCTTCCTCTGGACTTTCAAGGTAACTGACATCCACAGCCCCATCCTTGGGATTGATTTATTCAAACATTCTGACCTCTCACCAGACCTCCCATTGACTGCGCTGCTCCACCTCGTAAGGGACTCCCACATTCCAGGTTCCTCTGCCCCTCATCCTCCTTCTCTCAGACTCGGTACAATGCACTTTTCTGCAATACCTCCAAGTGCTCACGTCTAACAGTGGGTCTTATCAACTCGCTGGCCCTGCTTACAAGTCAACATCGTGAGATCGTCAGTCATCATTCTAACAACAAGAAACTGCATGAGCTGATTACTGATGCATCATCCAACCTGGTGCATGCTTTCTGCATCCTCACCAACCTCACTGCATCGAGGTCACATGATATCACCTATGCTTCTCCTGTTCCCAATCTTCCTCTGCCTTTGATTTTGTCTTCTCCTTTGCTGCGAACTGCACTGCTCAGTGACAATCAAACTACTAGTGTTTCATGTGTTCCAACCCTGCTGTTCAGTGTTGTCACATGTGTATCTCCCTCAGTCACAGGCACTATTACTAAAAATGCCTGCCATAGGCCTAGTTATTACTGAACCACCCCAATGCTACAAGAGCCTGCCACACTACAGCTGCTGTCCAGGACATCTTAGATTTAGGAACTGTGCATCCTCTGGAAGGTAATTGATTGTCCACTATATATCTTGTACCTAGGAAAATGGTTCCTTCTGCTTCTGCGGGGACCACTGCAGACTCAGCGTTCAGACAATCCTTGACAGTTATCCAATACTGCACATCTAGGATTTGGTGCAGCAACTGCACAGTGCCCAGATTTTCAGTGTTATTGACTGTTGCAAGGTTCATCACCAGATCCCCATGCATGATGATGATATACCTAAAACTGCCATTATACCTTCATTTGGCTTATTTGAATACTGCTACATGTTGCATAGCCTCAAAAACGCTCTGCAGAAATGGCAACGTTTTATTGACTGTTCCTTTTTGCTACACATACCTAGATGATATTCTCATCTACTTTTCTTCTGCTGAAGAGCATGTGTTGCATTTATCTCTAGCTCTCAAAGCATTTGCCAACAATTGAATCAAGATAAACCACGATAAATATCAGTTATGAAATACCAATGTCACTTTCCTGGGCCACACCACTTCCGTGGACAGTGTTCCCCCTACATCCAACCACATCATGTTCATCCACTGTTTTCTGTTACCCAAAATGTTTCATGACCTGTGTCATTCCCTTGGAATGGTTAATTTCTTCCAGCACCATTTATCTCACACAACATCCCTGCAAGCCCCTCTGACAGACACCTTGGCAGACAAAACCACTTTCTGCACCCACAAAAACCTGTGGTCTGATGACATGCTATGCAATTTTGATAAACTTAAGGGGAGATTGTATGTTGTATACCCACAAGCTTAAATTTGTCAATTATAGGTACATTTTTTTGTGAACTGTTCATGATAATGTTGCAAAATTGTAATGGCTGTCAGAGGAAGGGTTTCTTTCCCTTGATATATTTCTGTAGCTTGTATAAGTTATTTTTTAGAGAATTTTTCGCAATTTGTAAAAAAAGTTACTAATATTTCAGTTTTATTAATTCTTAGTTTCAAAAATATCAAATTTACCATTTAAAAAATGCATTAATGATGTTCAGCTCAATTTCTGTTAGATTTTCAAGTTTTACTGTTCTATGGTGGTAAGTTCCTGAGAAAAATGCACCTAAACATTAAACAATAACATCTGAGAAAACTGGTTTTAAAATTGAATGTAGTTTGTTTCTCACCTTAGAACATCCCTGCACCGTACCCTGAGTCATCTGCATATTATTCATTCTCCATAGCCTTCCTAGAGTGCATTCTTGCCTTCCTTCCTATTACAGTCACTTCAGAATCTGCTTTCTTCACACAGACAGCATCCAACTTGGAACATTCCTTCATCATATTTTCCCCAGGTTGTATGCCTAACATTTGAAGCAGCCTTACTTTCCCCACAGTGCCATCATTAAATGAGAGAACAGTGTCAGGAAAGACCAAATTCAATGTATCCTTACCTACAAATACTGCTTTTTTTCCATGCAAACACTTACGCAACAGGTTTTGATCAGTCAAACTTCTAAAAATTGGGTTCATTACCTGGCACACTTCAACAGGGAATGAGTGCTTACGACTATACTGCTCACCAGCTGCTAGAGCATGGTTGTTTTTACACCATGTGGTTGATCCTTTTGGGCACAAGGCATAACAAGGCTCCTTGTTGAAAATTTATGAAAATAAATTGCCTAGATTCCTGCTTCATTTTCATCTCACTGACACAGTTCGGTCTAACTACCACACCATAACAGTTCTGCGAACTGTCTGTCTCATTGTCTGTGAGCCTTCCTTTCCCAGGTAGTAGTTTTCCTTCCGATAATTTTATGCTTTTCATATATTTCTTCAACTTGTGAAGACGGGCTCTGATTCTTTACTGAACATGCCCAATACATTCCAGCCTTTCCACAATGACATCTCCATATGGATTTGCTTCTACCAAACTCTTGAAGGTCGTACTGTCTCCATCCCCTAAATATTTTATATACCTAACCCCAAGCATAGCAACTGACCTGAAAGAAAACTTTATTGCATCTGTAGTTTCCATTTTTTTCCACTGGTCCCTTCAAAATTTACACTCCATTCAGAACTTGCTTTATGAGATTTAAGTTTTTCTTTATCCTTTATAAATGCACACTTATGATAGTACTTACTCAATCAACTGGCGGCAGACCGAACGAAGAATTCCTGCCCCACATCGCAGTGAAACAGAACGACAGACAAAGCGCTATGCAAGATACATACAACGGTCCTTTTAGGGACCAACTGACAAAGGATCTCGGACCATGCATCCGAATCTGCCATTTCAACATTGAGGGCATAAGCAGAGCAAAATGTCAAGTATTGCAGAGAATTTTACACGATAACGACATTGACCTGGTAGCCATACAGGAAACTCATGCTGAAAATAGAGCCCAACTTGAAGCTAGAGGAAGGATTCTGGGATATGATCTACTTGGAGCCACGTATGACAGACACTATGGCGTTGCGACATATGTGCGTGGGGACATAGAGGACGCCTTTCCAGTTGAAGCCTCCATTGCAAATGATATCCATGAAGTTGTCATCAAAATGGGAGAAGTTACAGTAACTAACATCTATAAACCTCCTGCTACTACATGGCCAGCTGAAGTGATAAAGATCCACCCACACCCAAGCGTATACGTTGGGGACTATAATAGTCACCACGAAATGTGGAAATATAGTACTAATGATAGCAATGGAGACATGCTGGTCGATTGGTCCGAGGAACAAAATACATATCTGGTCTTTGATGCCAAGGACCGAGGGACATTCAGATCAGCCGCATGGAACTGCGACTATAACCCGGATCTGTGCTTTGTTTCGAGGGATACAAGCGATAAACCACTGACAGCCTCTAGAAGGGTCCTGACGGACTTCCCTCATAGCCAGCACCGCCCTGTGCTTATTAATATCGGTCTATCCATCCCGATAATAAGGTCTTACCCTCGACCAAGGTGGAATTTTACAAAAGCTGACTGGACAAAATTCTCTGTACAACTTGATTATACCTTGAGCTGGATCCCTCCAACCAGCAAGAGCTATGAGAGGTTCGTGGGAGCGGTCATTAGCTCTGCGAAAACAGCGATCCCAAGAGGGTACCGCAAAAAATACATTCCCGGCTGGACAGGGATATGTGATGACCTGTACGCGGAGTTCCTCAAGAATGGGGACCGGGAAATAGCGGATGAACTATTACATAACATCGACTTTATTAGACGGCAAAAATGGGAGAATACTGTTGAAAATCTAGACTTCTCAAAGTCAAGCCGACAAGCCTGGTCCCTACTACGTAAACTTGGAGGCGCAAACCCACCTGAACGTAGAAAGGACGAAATATCTCCCAACAAGGTTGCATCCCGCATAGTTTCTGCGTCTAGAGCCCCACGAAATAGAAAGCACACAACAAAAGTGAAGAAAGACTTAAAAACATTAAAAAGGACCCGTGCAATAGACTCAGAATATTCATCAGATATTCGCATCGAGGAGGTTACCAATGCCCTGAAGAAGGTTAAATCAGGCAAAGCTCCGGGTTTCGATGGTATCCACCCTGAGTTCCTCATACATGTTGGAGCCTACACAAAACAATGGCTGGCTAAGTTCTTTACGGACATTCTCCAAGTGGGTAACATTCCTCCCTCACTTAAACGAGCAAAGATCATCGCAGTCCTGAAACCTGGTAAACCAGGCGATAGACCAGAGAGTTACCGCCCCATTGCCCTTCTCAGTATGGTATATAAATTACTAGAAAGACTGCTCCTCAACAGAATAGGCCAGACTATACTCAAAAAAATCCCTATCGAACAAGCAGGATTCCGTCCATATCGCTGCTGTACAGATCAAGTCCTATCACTGACAACATATATAGAGGCGGGGTTCCAGAAGAAAAATAAAGTAGCTGCAGCATTCGTAGACCTAACAGCAGCCTATGATACAGTTTGGAAACAGGGGCTCATGTACAAATTAATCTGTGCCGTCCCCTGCAAGAAGATAACCAACCTCATTGATGATATGTTGTCAAATAGAACCTTCCAAGTAATAATGGGGAATGAGAGAAGTAAACAGATGAAACTCAATAATGGACTCCCACAAGGCTCTGTCCTTGCACCCCTTCTTTTCAGCCTTTACATCGCTGACATGCCTGCAACCAGATCGCGCAAATTTGGTTATGCTGATGACTGGGCTCTAGCAACAGCCCACAGAAATATAGAAACTGCCGAAGATATCCTTACGAGTGACCTAGGGATTCTCAGCGAGTACTTTAAAAAATGGAGGCTACAACCTAGTGCTACAAAGACGGAAGTATCTGCCTTCCATTTGAACAACAAAATGGCCAACAGAGAACTACAAGTCTATCTAGACGGGAAATTACTAAATCACAACAAACACCCAAAGTACCTTGGGGTTACCCTAGATAGGACACTAACATTCAAAGAACACCTGACGAAAACTGCAGCGAAACTTAAAACACGCAACAACATATTGCAGAAGCTCTGTGGCACCACTTGGGGCTCCACAGCATCTACCTTAAGAACATCCGCACTTGGCTTGGTGTATCCAGTGGCAGAATACTGTGCCCCAGTGTGGCTCAACAGCAAACACACACACATGGTAGATAGCCAACTTAATGCAACAATGCGTATTATATCAGGCACAATCAGGCCAACTCCTACAGTGTGGCTGCCCGTTCTCAGTAACATAGCCCCTCCTAACCTGCGCCGTGAACACGCTCTGGTTAGAGAATTTCAAAAAATCATGACCAACCCTCAATTACAAATCCATGAAGATACTCATGACATCCAAGGAAACCGACTCCGGTCTAGGAATCCTCCACTAAAGACCGCACAGGCTCTGCACCAAACCAACTTCAAAATAAATGACCGATGGAAAGAGGAATGGGAGAGCAGAACAGTAGTAAACTGCCACAGTATGCCATGCATCTTTAGTAAACCAAAAGGATTTGATTGCCCTCGCAAAGTTTGGTCAATTCTTAATCGCATCAGAACCAACTGTGGGAGATGTGCCGACTCCTTACACAGATGGGGTAAACTTCCTTCGGCCGCTTGCGACTGTGGCGCTGAGAGACAGACGGTCAAACACATCGTGCAGGAATGCCCACTAAGGGCATACGAGGGTGACCCACAAGATTTCCTAATGGCGACCCAAGAGGCAATCGACTATTTACTATCTAAGCTGGACGTCTGCTTGTGACTGGTCTTCTGTGAGTGTAACTTTACAATTGGCGGTGTCCTTATATACAAACTGTTATTTATTGCTCTGTTTATACATATGTGATTTTTTTTTAATCGTGTTGTTTCTGTAATTTTTACTGTGATGTTATGAGCCATACGCTAAATAAAAATAAATAAATAAACCTCTACTTCTAGCACTTTGCCGTTATCCATGCTTGTTACAGTTACTACACCATTCAGACTTATACGCACTCTATGCTGCCAAGTCCCATCAACAGCCACCGCCATATATGTAGAATTATCATCAATTACAATTGCCTAATTGACAGCGGCCTTCATGGAGACAATAGCACAATGCTTAGTAGTTTCATATCATGTACATGGATATTTCTGGAATCTTGTTGGGCTACTTGAGAGATTCATGACTGCATATGGCACCTTAACAGCTAATTTATCATTACCTACAGTATGCAATCCATACACAAACCTAATATTTGTTTCATACCAACCCTCAATTGTCCTACTGGTACAAAATGAATACTGAACTCAACAGTTCCTGCATTTCAGATATAGTTTACTAGCAAGTTCATATCTTTCAGTGGTATCTCCGTAACAACATAACCTGTCAGTAATGTGGTATACCTTCCAAACTGCAAATGAAGGTATGGCAGATGACAAGAATTCAATATCTATAAACACAATGCCACTTATCTGTTATTCATTATTATATTCAGTACTTACAAAACATCCTACACTTGAATCAATGTTCAGATTTTTTCTGGAAGCACTGTTGCTAATATTTTCACTGCTGGAAACATCATTCGCAATCACTGAGCAAGGTGAAGCATATGTTGAATCTAACCTAGAAGAGCCTGCAGCACTCTCACTGACCAAATCACTATTATTTGCATTGTTATCATCAGTAACTATATTTGCCTTCGGCTTTCTTCCAGCCCCTCCTTTGTATTTCTTATAGATTCTTCCAATTCGGGGCAAGGTGTCCCCAAAACAAAATTTTCAATGTAAGCATGTACAGATGCCAGAAACACAAGGAACAAGTGAAAGTTGTTCCCCAATAGAGGAACCAACCGTGACTATGAAATATCTACATAAATCAATAAATAAAGTAGCTGAAGTTCAAGAAATCGACAGAAGGCAAAAGAGGGCATGAAAACTTGTGCTATCCTTAAAGTAAGTGAATATTTAAAGCCTTTAATAGATAGAATGCCACCAGAAAATATATTTATCTAGTAAAGTACACTCCAAGGAATGTTTATGAGCAATTTTTTTTATTATTTTTTTTATTTTTTTATTTTTTATTTTATTTTTTTTTCCCCTTTCTCTCCTGACCTGAGGGGGTACAATCTCCAGTTAAATTCACACTGGCCATCACTATCATGCTCGCTCACCCCACTATAGACTCATGCATTTCTACCATTACTAATGCAATGAATCTTCAATAGACACTATCCTACAACAAGATGTGGGCAAGTTGATGCAGCTCCTTCATCTCTTCTCCAAGAAACTCTCCACCTCACAACATAAGTGTTCTGCCTTTCATACAAAACTGTTTGTAATATACAAGGTGCTCCACCACTTTTTGGAGGACACAGAATGCCATTCTGTAATTATCTACACAGATACACAGATCACAAACAACTCGCGGATACCATCCATAATCCAGCTAATGACTTGCCACCCTGGCTCTTTCATCACAGGAATGGCATTTACCAGTGCACAACTGATGTCCACTACAGCAAAGGAACTGATACCATCACTGCCCATTGCCAACTAAGTGTCACAAGTGTACACCATCTCTTCACTTTCAGACTGGATAAACTGTTGTGCTTGTAACAAGATGGTCTGTATATCCACCATTTACAACAAGACGATGCTACCACATTGACTATTGAGCGATGCTGCCTCCCTGGCTCTTTGCACCCTGTGCTGCATGACATCTCCACAGATACCCTCCACCCCCTATATCTGGCCTCATTGCACCACAATGTCTTCTCAGTGATTCTGGACCTAATCTGGGCATTAAGGCCAGTACTCACATTGCCATAGAATGCTTCATTTGGTTGGTGGTTAAGTTGGATTTTTAGGCCTGGGCAAGTGCATGCTTACCATATCAGCACACAGCACATCATATCAGCACAGCTCACTAACCCCTGATCTTCCTTACTGAATCTGTCAAAGATTCCAAGTCTTCTCCCTTCTGATTCTCAACTTTGGCCAGCAATACATACTGTATATTTTTGACCATGTCAGCTGGTAGTTTGAGGCTGCACCTCTCTTAGACATTACTGCCGATATTATCGCTTGTGCTGTCGTCACCTTTTGGACTGTTCACTTCAGTTATCCCTCCTTTAGTAGTGGTAGTAGTAGTAGTAGTAGTAGTAGTAGTAGTAGTAGCAGCTTTATTCATCTGTAGATCTCTTTCTACGAGGATATAGGACATGTCAAAGTATTTACAGATTTCGATCAATTTAAAATAAGCTAATTTGTATACAAATATATTTACAGACTTCTAGTTAGAGACAATCATTAGATTCACTCCTGGTACACACACACACTCACACACACACACACACACACACACACACACACACACACACTGGTGATCTCTGGGTCATTTTCTGTACTGCAACTTCCCATTTGCTATCCTGAAAAACTGAGTCAGCATGCCTCCATAATAAGTGAGATGTTGAGCTCAGAAAGAGGAAGAGGTGTTAGTATTGTGCTATGCATAGCTTGATAGCCTAGGGGTAAGTATTTCTAGAAAGGAACAAAACATAAAGTGAAGGTGTTATGTGGAATGTTGTATATTTTATAATCATTATTATTATTATTTATTTCTAACATTTTTTTATGAAACCCCTACTCTATTTTAGCTAAGTAATGCTTCAATGTATAAAATGTATTGCATAACAGGTACTTTTTAGCTGCCTTTTTAAATAAGTGTATTTTGGCAATTTCTTTAATCTCTTTTGGTAATTTATTGTACAGTTTTATTCCTTGGTAGAAAATGCTGTTTTGAGTTTTATGTTTATTTTTTCTTGCTAAATCTAAGTTGAGTCTATCTCTTGCTGCATGGTCATGGACAGAGCTGTTTGCACAGTAATTACCAATGTTATTTTTGATGTGTACAACTGACTGGTAAATGTATTCACATGGAGAAGTTGAAATCCCCAGTGTTCTGAACAGATCTTTACAATGAGCTTGACTAGTATTTTTGGTTATTATTCTTATGGTTCTTTTCTGGAGTTTGAAAATTGTGTTCATATTTTGTGCATTTGTTCCCCAAAAAAGAATTCCATAGCTAATAACTGAGTGTACATATGAATAATATGTAACTAAAAGACACTGCATGTTACAGACTGATGATAGGATTCTAAGGGCATAACATGCTGATGACATTCTGTTTGCAAGTACCTTTGTGTGTTCAAACCACTTCAACTAATAATCAATATTCATTCCTAGAAATTTTGCATTTGTTACACAGATTATAGAGGTGCCATCTATATTAAATTTAACATTGTCATTTTTCCTCTTCAAACTGAAATTCATGGCATTAGTTTTCTTGATGTTCAATGTCACTTCATTATATATTGACCAATCATAAACTTCCCTGAGAGTTTCATTTGCTTTCTCAGCAAGGAGTTCCCTTGTTTTCTCAGTGACTATAATATTGCTTTCATCAGCGAAGAGGATTTTTTCACCATGAGTAACACTACTGGGAAAGTCATTGATGTATATCAGGAACAGTATTGGTCCTAATATGCTACCTTGTGGAATCCCAGTATCAATGTATTTTGGTTCTGATAAGTGTTTTACTAAATGTTTGAATCTATTTTAAGTATGTGTTATCTCTACTCACTAATGAAATTTGTTCTCAACAACATGGTCCAGTTTAAAAACAACAGCGACATTCATGATTATAATACCAGAAAAAAGAAAGATTTACTCTGTCCTTTACTCAACCTATCTTTGGCACAAAAAGGGGTAAAATATGCTGCTATAAAATTTTTCAACAAATTACCAGATGAAATAAAATATCTGAGAGACAGCAGTTACAGCTTCAAAACAATAAATTGAAATAATATATCCTTGACAACTCCTTCTATGCCGTAGATGAATTCTTGAATGGGAATAACTGAATCTATAAATACAGTATATGCATTTTGTGCCATTTCAGGTAATGGGGTAAATAATAGAAATATTAATCCTTAACTCTGTATCGTATGAGAAAGAAACATTCCACATGGGAAAAATATATTAAAAAAAGGATGCTGTGACTTACCAAAAGGGAAAGCACTGGTAGATAGACACAATAAAAAACACAAAACACACACAAATATCAAGCTTTCGCAACCCACGGTTGCTTCATCAGGAAGGAGGGAGGAGAGGGAAATATGAAAGGATGTGTGTTTTAAGGGAGAGGGTAAGGAGTCATTCCAATCTTGGGAGTGGAAAGACTTACCTTAGGGGGAAAAAGGGACAGGTATACACTCGCGCACACACACACACACACACACACATATCCATCCGTACATATACAGACACAAGCAGACATATGTAAAGGCAAAGAGTTTGGGCAGAGATGTCAGTCGAGGCAGAAGTACAGAGGCAAAGATGTTGTTGAGTGACAAGTGATGTATGAGGGGCGGCAACTTGAAATTAGCGAAGGTTGAGGCCAGGTGGGTAACAGGAAGAGAGGATATATTGAAGGGCAAGTTCCCATCTCCGGAGTTCTGATAGGTTGGTGTGAGTGGGAAGTATCCAGATAACCCGGACAGTGTAACACTGTGCCAAGATGTGCTGGCCATGCAACAAGGCATTTTTAGCCACAGGATGATCCTCATTACCAACAAACACTGTCTGCTTGTATCCGTTCATGCGAATGGACAGTTTGTTGCTGGTCATTCCCACATAGAAGCCTTCACGGTGTAGGCAGGTCAGTTGGTAAATCACATGGGTGCTTTAACACGTGGCTCTGCCTTTGATCGTGTACACCTCTCCCATCTACTCAATCTCCCACTTCCAGCTCGACACCCCCCAAAACCTTTAAATTCTATACACTCACACACACACACATATCCATCTGCACATATACAGACACAAGCAGACATTTGTAAAGGCCTATGTCTATCAACATGCCAACGCTTTCATTTGGTACGTTATATCATCTTTGTTTTTAGATATATTTTTCCCACGTTGAATGTTTCCCTATATATATATATATATATATATATATATTTTTTTTTTTTTTTTAAATCTTGATGCATGTGATTGGGAACACGCAACTAACTAACTAACCACTCTTTGCACCCTATCTGTTAGGTATGATCGAAACCAGTCATTAGCTACCCCTCTTAGTCCTAATGCTTCTAATTTATTTAATAGAATCTTTTGGTCGACTGTATCAAATGCCTTATAAAGATCCAAAAATATGTCTCTGACACACTATCTTTATCAACAGAGAACTCTGGTGACCAGTGGAGTCTGCATGGCAGCAGTCAGGACTTTGACGGAACAACCACCAAACAGATGGGCAATGCTTCCAAGGAGAATAACAACAAGTGCATTTCACACATCAGTGGTCAATGCTGCAGATACTTTCAGTATACTGAACTCACATGTATGATGTACCTGGTGATGTGGAGGAGGATGCCATCCTAGATGTTACCAGAGAGAAGTTGATGTAGTACTTACCCAGGTGGCTGGTGAGGATAAAGGTACTGTGGCCTCACCAAATGGGTCACCTGTGAACCTAGAGGTTGATGCACTCTGTCACAAGACACTGAACCTGAGAGCCATTGGTTAGTTTCTGGAACAGAGCACTCCGCACAGTGCCGCAGTCACTTGTTAATAATGCAACAAGCAAATTCACAAGGGGAAGACAGCGCCATCATCGCAGTGAGTGACAGGGATGTTACTGAATGGAGAATATGCCACAGGTGCTCTGCTGCAACATGAGCTGTCATCATATCAGTGGTCATATTAATCTGCACACTACAACTCTGCTGCTCTACAGCATTGAGGAAATGAGCAAGTTAAAACATATTGTATTACTTTTTGCTCAAATGGCCTTACATCTCAGTAAATGACTGTTACTTGAACCAAAAATGTTTCTCTCTCACTTCACGTTCTGAGCCAAGGAAAGAGCCCGCTGCATCACCCACAAAGCCTTGCTCTTCCCCCCACCATCGCTGACAAAATAGTAACCTTTGTTCCCCTCTGGCACTGAACCTCAGTATCCATGCTCCACACTTACAGGAAGGGGGGTGGGGGGAGCAACACTACACATGTAAAGTAAAGACTTACCGTAACAAGAACTACTGTGATTGACTTTTACGATTGGTTTCAACTGCTATTAGATGTGTTACGCCTCTTGTTGTATGGAGCTAACTTTTATAAAAGTGCTTGCTCTGTATATTTGCTTTTGTGTTGGTGATGTCCTTTCTTGATCAATTCACTATGGGTGTAGGAAATACCACAAGCTCTTGCTATTGGATGCCACTTCAGTGACTTGTGCACCATTAACCTATCCCATCAGACCTTCTGAATAAAGGAGACACATGTTTTAACATGGAATCTGCACCTCTTCTTGAGAGGTGAAGTCTAGCATAAAGGCAGACTCAAAAATTCTGATATCTGATCAGTATTTGATTCGATGTCCTTAGGGTCTCCAGGTTCATATTTTACCTCTATACTGTCAACTCCAAAAATTTTTAGATAGACCTTTCATATACATAAGAATATGAAACAATATACCAAAGAAAACAGTAAAATAATAATTAAATTATAATTTCTACTATGTCTCCTTGGGAAAAAGAGATATCATCAGAACTAAAAATTTCTATGACACTGATGATGTATCCAATGGAAAATTCAAGATCTTTTTTCCTGTAATATGTACAGCTTAGCTACATTTGTGCTTCACATTTTTAGATTTAGTACAGTAACAAGTTACAATATACAGTGTAGAAAAAATTTACATTCTTTCATACCCATCTTGATAAAAATTTCTTCTTCCACTTTTCCCTCACAACCTTAATTCTTCTTACCCATTTTGATTTGCTCTTGATGGACTAGGCTTTAAGTCACTTCACTCTTCATTTATTGCTTGCTTGTCTCTTCTACCTGCCGTTTAATATTGCTGTTTAACAATGGAATTTTTTCATTAAAGAAAAAAGATTTTTGCCTAGTATTTTCAGTGCAGATAAAGTACTTAAAATTTTCTGTCACATGCTGTTTTGACACAGACCCGTCCTGATAACTGAGCATGTTGAAGCACTCACTTCTGGGAGTTGGGTAGTTGCACTGAACCAAGATTGAATCCATCTAATGATGGCTGGTGTGCTTAGTAGCCTGGAATTGTTTTTCTAGGTGATTTTCAGCATTCAACTGGGTGAATATCAGGTTACTTCCCACATTACATCTATGTTAGATGGTCTGCATACATTTAGAAAATGTTCTCACACTTGCACATGAGATAACACTAGATGCAGCCAGCGCAGGGACACAGATTCTGTCATGAGAGAAGGGGGGGGACAAGGGGGAGGGGGAAGTAGTGGCATTATGAAGGGCATCCTGTCATCCACTACCACTAACAATGCCAAATCTAATGTAACATGTTAGCCCCCTGTAGAGGTAGGATAAATCCAGGAATTAGCAGAAGAAAAGGATGTAATTTTGACACAAATTGAAAATATCTTTGAGATATGCAAAATGTAGCAATTTACTCCTCATAATAATGCCAGTATGGTTTTGTAATGTTTTGCAGTGCAGCCCAATACAAAAAGTTGTTTTATTTCAGTTACCTCCTTATAGGATAATCATGCAACAGACAAGCACTAGATTAACAAAATCTGGTCAGATAGAATGCCAAAATTTGGAGGGAAAACATGCTATTTGATTCTTTAGTGGGCTGAAAAAGTTACTCCCCCCTCCCCTTCACATAACACTTGAAATTATGACACAATTTATTATCTGCTACCAAAAGAAGGTGACAATTCCAATTACATGACAAGTAGGTTTACAAGACTACCAGAAGCCAAGCTGAAAGATGTTTTTGTTGACACTGAAATTTGGAAACTAACTACAGACAAAACACACAAAAAGAAAATGAAAGACACTGAAAGATGGGCTTGAATATCCTATAGAGAAGTTGTCAGCAAGAGTGAAGTAAGAAACCTGCTGGAGAACTTCAAAGTATTGACTGCTCAATTAGCTTGAACCTGCACTTCCTAGACTACCATTTCACTTATTATCCATAAAAACTAGGTTCTGTGAGTGAGAAAGGTTCCATCAAGAGATTAAAGAAATGGATCAAAGGTATCACAGCTGATGGGTCATCAGAATCACAGCTAACTATTGCTGGATGTAGAACAGTGAGTTTCTTCTGGATTTAAACAATAGATAACACACACACACACACACACACACACACACACACACACACACACACACGCACAGAAGAAATGATGATCGCCAAAAGCAAAATACGCTTAAAGGCTTTGTGGTGCTGATGACATCGACACCAGTATCGATCTGAGTATCGTCTTTGAACTAAGCTAAACATTATCTTTGTGCAGTTCCGCCATCCAGTTCTTTGTAAGCCTTACTTGTATAAAGAGGTGAATAAATGAACTATTGCAAAATGGGAGTATTGTTTGGTGTAACTGACCCGAACTTTTCCATCACTGGTGACCCCGAGTTGTAACATCTTCCGTTTTTGCCATTTTACTGTGTCCACGGCCTCCGCATCAGTTATGTTCACGTATATTACTTCAACACAGCATTCAAACAATGAGTTCAGCCCAATGTTGTGATCAACATGCATCATGTTGTGGGTGATGTACACCCACCAGGACTGCAACATGATGCCTCTCACTCAACGATTACGCCAGTTTCACTGGACGTTTTCGAGCCTGCAACAATAAATGAGGTTAGGAGTGTGTGTGACTCCAGCTATCTGATGCCTTTGTTCCCACCACATGTGCCCTCCCTCATTGACGGTGCAGTTACCTCTTACGGATCTCTGTGCCGTGCGGGACCAATGTCGATTTCTGCAAATGCATTGTTGGACAACCTACCACCACCAGGACAATGATCTGCCATGCCGCAGTCCATGCAGTACCACGCAGATTCCTGCCACATGGCCGGAACTGCTTTGCTCACAGGTCAACCTCCTCAGCGTCCGACCACACCGGCGCCTGCCTCAGTTAAGTATCAGCACATGCCTTCCTGCTTCGATACCTCGGCCTGCAACAGGTACAATAACTTGTTATCTGTGCCTGACCTCCATCTCCGTCCCACTGCTATGCCTCAGTGTTTTGTGCCACGATATCCACCTTCTCCGCACAGCGTTTTGAGTGGAGTGACTATTAACAGTGAACATACACACATTCTATCCAACATTCGACATCATTTTCCACACTGTGCTACTGGACAGCTGGCACCAGTCGAGCTTCCGCTACCATTCTCGGCACATCCCAGTGCCTCATCCTTGTCTGTCTTCCACTACACATCAATCTAAACACAACAGCAACATGTTGAGCTTCGGCAACCATAATCAGCACATTACGGTGTCTCACCCGCTTCGGCCTTCTACGTAGCGACAGATCGTGCTCAACCACAACGCGTCACCTGCACACTGCCACACAACCAGCCGTCATCGCCACATCCCCTGGAGGCACACTCTCCTGGTATACTACAGCAACAACAGCTTGTTTCAGGCAGTGCCCCCGACAAATTCAACTCAACCTGTTCTTCCAAACATTCTAAAACGCTTACCGAGGCTGCCGCCATTTAATCCTTACAGAGCAACAACCTGGTTCGAAATTGTGGATGAAGTGTTCGACCATTACAAACTCGATGAGCCAGCCAGGTTTCTGTGCCTCATCACCCACCTTCACGACCAGGAAGGACTTGACTGCTGACCTGGTCGACGTCCCAGACTCATCTACCTGGTACACTCTAGCCAAAGAGACAGTTCTACATCGGCTTGCACGCTCAACTGAGGCAGCAACAAGGCAAGTGCTCCACATCGAGCAACTAGGCAATGACAAACCTTCGCAGCTCTGGAGACGGCTACGCGCCCTGGTCAGCGCTGATCTACTCTCTGACACAGCTCTCCACACCATCTGGTCAGATAAACTCTCTCCTCACATCCGGTTTGCTCTGGCTCAGAGGCCTCCTGAACCTGTCAAGCAAACAGTGACAATTGCTGAAAAGGTACATGATGCATTACTGCTCTATTTCGCCAGCCACTGCCTACCTGACAAGTCTCAGGTTCAGGCTCATCGTCCTGCAGCCAGATGCGGCTGGGGCCGCACTGTGCCGACCGTTTTGCTCGCTCCGGAAAGCAGTAAACAAGCTACTGGGACGTCACTGGCTCTGCCCACGGTCATGCCCCCTCCTGCAACTGAACCTGCTGCGACCACTGAACTTCGGCCACCGCCACTGGCAATGAAGGTTCCGCAGGAAATGCAACCGCACCACCCGTACTGTTTCTTCCACACACGGTTTGGTGAGGCGGCACGGAACTGCAGACCACCCTGCTACTTCCTAAACGCCTCCTCTGCACAACATGACAGGCACCCCCCAGTGCTACGTTCTGTCTGGGAATGACTGGATAATTGTGGATGACTTTTCATTAAAGACATTTCATCGGGATACCTTTTCCTAGTGGACACAGGTGCCGATGTTTCACTGCTGCCATGTCCTTAGCTTCGTCAAACATCCGTCCTCATCATACTTCACTGCAAGCCATGAATTCAACTAAACTACAATGCTCAGGTTCAACTTCACACGTTGTCTCAATCACCGCAAACTGCAAACTCAAGTGGACTTTTTAAGTGTGCGAAATTTATGAACCTATACTAGACATTGACTTCTTGCGACACCACAAACTTTCACCTGACCTAGTGTGAAACACCGTGTTTCATCACCCGTCCAAGACTCACTTCCCCTGTGTTCTGTCGAGCAAACCCCATAAATCGATCCGGGCTCATCTCATCCGTATATGCTTGTCTCTGTCAACGACGTTACAAGAAACCATGCATAAGTGCCTTGTCGAACTCAAAATCATTGCTTGCCTACGCAAGGAAAACTTCAAGCTCTCCCTCCAGCTCCATGAAACTCTGCTCCAGCTGTCCGACACAGCAAAGGAATTACAGACACTGCAGCAAGGACAAAGCAAGGTCAGTAAGTGTGCCGAATCTGCATGCAGTCCCAGCAATCAAGTTTCCGTGTGCTTACCTCCCGCTACCCCTCACAACTGTGCTATCAAATCTACCATAACGTGCACTGACAGTGCCATAGGACCACACATCTCTAACATGGCAGCGTTTGACACTCGGCCGGACACGAGTGCGCATGCGTGACGAGCGTCATGTGTTCCCGAACTGACAGCTCCTACCCCTCCCCTCGCGGACAACACCTCAAACTATGCAACTTCGGCTCCTGTGTGCCACCGTGCGACCACCACTGACAACAGAAACAGTGCACTCACGCCTAGTGCTTCGCCCGCGACCGTGTTGCCACAGGCCGCGCCCTCGGACAATGGACTCACTAACGCTTCACGAGCTCACCCGAGCACGGTACCACTGTTTCAGGCCAGCGGCCATTTTGGCACGTTGATTCCTGGGATACATCACCGCCTCGACTCCCGTCGGATCCGCCGAGTGGCTCTGAACACCACGACCATGTCTCGCCTGCCCCACCCACCGCACATTGTAAACAAACCGCCTCTAGTGCCGCCGGCAACATTTCCGTCATCGCCAACAGCATGGTTCACAAGCTTCGCCTCACACTAGGCCCCCTGATCTCCAGTAACCCACGTCAACTTTGTCCCGAGCGCCTCTCCGACCTTAAAAATCAGATTTCTGAACTTCTAAGCTCCGGCGTCATTGAACCCTCTGCCAGTAGCTGGTCTATGCCTATTCATATGACACCCAAGAAAGACGGGTCCTGGTGCATGTGCGGAGACTACCATCGACTAAATGCACGAACAATTATGGACACCTACTCCATACCCATCATTGCCGATTTTACCAGTTCCCTCGCAGGTGCGACCACATTCTCTGTCATTGATTGCAAACGGGCCTACCACCAGATCCCCATGGCTCCTGAAGACATCAAGAAGACTGCAATCACCACCCCAATTGGGTTATTTCAGTTTCAATTCATGCCCTTCGGTCTGAAAAACGCAACGCAGACCTGGCAACGCTTCATCAACGAAGTGCTATTTGAACTAAAATTCTGCTTTGCATATCCTGATGACATTCTTGTGTTCAGCTCCTCCATCAAGGATAACATTCGACATGTGCAAACTGTTATGAACACTCTTGCGGCAGCAGGCATCGAGACCAACCCGGACAAATTGCAGCTACATCAACCTGCTGTCACTTTTCTTGGTTTTCGAGTCTCTGCCGACGGCAGTTCACCGCCCCCTGAGAAAGTACAAACAATACTAAACCTACCCAGATCTTTGTCATTCAAAGCGCTCTGGCGCCTTCTGGGGACAGTTAATTATTATCGCTGTTATCTACCGCAAGCTGCGGAGATTCAGGCTCCACTGACGGATGTCTTGTCAGACACCAAGACTTCTGGATCTTGGCCCGTTCAATGGACCCCTGCTGTGACTGCCTCTTTCACTGCCCTCAAAAATCTTGCTGAGGCCTGCACCATTGTGCATCCTCATCCGAATGTGCAGCTTTTCATCACCACAGACGCAAGCGATACTGCCATCGGCGCTGTCCTTAGCCAGACAGTCAACAGCCAAACTTCGCCTATGCAGTTCTTCTCGCGCAAGCTCACCAATGCACAACGGAAATATTCAGCGTTTGACAGGGAGTTGCTCGTGGTCTATGAAGCGATCAAGCATTTTAAGACTGACATTCAGGGACGCCCTTTCTATGTTTTAACAGACCACAAACCCCTGGCTGCGGCCATTACAAACCCACCAGCTGACCTGCCTCCTAGCCGCCTCAGACACATGGACTTCATATCTCAGTTCACCACCGATGTCAGACACATAAAGGGTGCTGACAATATAGTTGCTGATTTCCTTTCACGAGTCGACGCCATTCATTCGCTGTTAGACCTCTCTGAACTGCCTAACCTCCAACCCACTGATGAGGACACGCAAAACCTGATTTCAGACTCTGCCTCTTCACTGCATTTCATCCGCACCACCTTCCCTGTCTTTTCTGGTGAGATCTGGTGCGACGACAGTACGGGCATGTTATGCCCCCTCATCCAAACCACGCTCTGTCGAGCTGTCTTCAACGCACTGCATAATTTAGCCCACCCCAGTGTTTGTGCATCCACCCGCCTTGTGGCGGAGTGCTTTGTGTGGAGAAATGTCAGCAAGGACTGCCAGCAGTGGGCATACTCCTGCATCGTGTGCCAACACTGCAAAGTACACAAGCACACTTCACCCCCCCTCGGCGCCTTTTCGATCCCTCCTGGGCGTTTCCAGCTTATTAATATTGACATTGTCGGCTCTCTCCCCCTCTCTAACGGCTTTCATTATGTTCTCTCGTCTATCGACTGAGCAACTCACTGGGTCGAGGCTGTCCCCCTCCCCAGTACCATAGCAGAAACTGTTGCTCGAGCTTTCGTCAAGTCATGAGTATCGCGTTTCGGATGTCCAGCTATCATCACGACTGACCAGGGGGCCCTGTTGAACGAGATTTGCAACATTTGTGGCATCCAGCGCATCCATACCACATCATATCACGGGCTAGTTGAGCGCTGGCACTGCACTTTTAAGGCGGCTCTTTGATGCCACGACTCTCTATGGATGGAGGCCCTTCCCCTTGCACTACTCAGTATTTGTGTGATCTGTAAGGAAGACCTCAAAGGCACAATAGCCGAGTTCGTATACGGCCAGAACATAGTTCTCCCTGGCGAACTTATGAGCCCTTCCGCTTCTCTCTCTCTGACTTACCTTCCTTTGTGGACCGCGTCATCCGCCACTTCATCAATCTCCACATCCCTCCGCCCACCAGCCATTCCCGCCCTAAGGTTCAGGTCCCAAAATCCCTGAACAATTGCGAGTATGTCATGCTCCGAGATTACACTGTCCTTGCACCCCTCCAACCTCCATATACCGGCCTGTACCGAGTTCTCCAGCGCTCAGCCAACACCTACGACATCCAGATAAAAGATTCAGCTGTTACAGTCTCTGTCAACAGACTTAAGCCTGCACATGTCGAGCCTGCTTCTACCCCCTTCAGTCCATGACCACGCCACTCACTGTCGTGGCTCACGATGCTCCGACCACTCCCTCCACATCAGACTTTCAGCTCCAATCGTTGAGCTCTTCTCCGACCTCGCCCTCTACTTTGGTCTCACACACTCCATCAAGTGATCACATGCTCCCCACGTTGAGCTTACCTGCAATCACGCCCTCGCCGCCGGGCACTTCTCCGGTCCCTTCAACCTCTCCCCCGTTGCCTGCCTCACCGTTTCGAGGTTTCTCACGCCCCCCCATCTTGAACGTGTCCTCGCTCAACGTGTTTGTGCCTGTCCCCCCAGACATAATCCACGACATCTCTATAATACTATGCAATGACACACTGTTCGTCGTGTGTTTCCCTTCATCTGGTGCTTATGACACAACCTCCGCCATTCCTTGCCACCTGGTGAAATGTTTTCCCCTCTCACCCGACGTGACCTGGACATGCTTCGTGTGTTTGCCATGCCCACCAGAGATATCGTTGTCGTCGCTCCGTTCCTCCCGCACACTGCTGGCCTACTTGGTGCCGCACGACCAGCATGCCCAGTACGACGCCCGGCGCACTTCAACAACTTCCAGGTTCGGTGGCCGGACCTTCCTTCATAACATCTACCCACACAGCTCCCCGACAACACTGTCGAGCTGACCGTGGTCCGGCTCCCGCGGACCACCCCTGCCGACACCATAGTCACCCCCCCCCACCCCTGGCCTGTCAAGAGTACTCTGTACTGCAAAGGGGGGGGGAGGGGGGGGGCTATTTGGCGCCGACGAGAATGATACCAGTATTGATCTGAGTATCATCTTTGAACTAAGCTAAATATTATCTTTGTGCAGTTTCGCCATCCAGTTCTTTGTAAGTCTTGCTTGTGTACAGAGGTGAATAAATGAACTATTGCAAAATTGGAGTATTGTTTGGTGTAACTGACCCGAACTTCTCCCTCAGCTTATACACAGGAAAAATAACTGGTATTAAGTATAACAATAGTAACATAAGAATAACAAATGCTCGATGTCTAAAATTCATACAACAAAATAAACTTTGAAAGAAACCAATGGGAGCGGTGATGTCGGTAAACTCAACAGGAGTTTACTATCATATTACAAATGCACTGCAATAAGTGAATTAAGGTACATAACATTCCACATTAAGCAAGTTCAGATGAAACAATGTACTTCAATAACACAGGGAAACATTTCACTTGTGGATGCAAGTACAGGACACACAGCACAAAGCACATTCACTGTTTGTGCACTCCAGTAATAAGTCTTTGTAGGCACCAAATGGAATACATTCACTGCTACTTCCTGCTGTGCAGTCACTCCAGTTGCTAGCTCATGGACACCAGTGGTGCTAACTGTAGCCTCCATTGGTGATTACAGTCCTCTTTGGCCTCCTATGAAACAATGGCCTGCAAGTTTAGTGCTACTTGCTGAGTGTGGTAAGACCTCAACTGCAATACAATAATTACAACATACTTTGTATTGATATTGAAGAATACAATACTTCATCATAATGTTACGAGTGCCTTATTTTAATGTGGTTCCTAACAAAGTTTTTTTGAATGTGTGTGTTTAGCATGTATTTTTTGAATCTTTATCATTACTTTGTAAAAAATCTTATCTGACAGAGAGGTCTTGCCATTACTGAAATTAGTATGTCAAAAAACATTAGGCTCACTAAAATGATTTTAAAAAAATTGAAGTGTCCATTTGTAGACCTGTGTAGTTTGCTAAAGCTGCTTCAGAAAGTTAAATGTTCTTCTTGTGTGTCATGGCAGGTGTTATAGTATTTCATTAGTCTACTCTCAATTGGTTCGAATTCTACCTCTATCAGTTATCCACAATGAAGGAAAAGACAGATTGCTACTCTTCGTAAAAAAGTCACACAAAGTTGCAAACAGGCACAATTGAAAAACATTTATGTAAAGCTTTTGGCCACATCCTTCATCAGTAAAAGAGACACACATACACACCATTCACACACACAATCAAGCACACCTAAAATACACATGATTGCCAATGCCAGCATCCCAGGCCAGAAAGTATATCTGTTATCCTGTTTAGATTTAGAAATAAAACTAGAGAAACTATTGAAGTGAAAATGCAAAGTAAGATTATTTTACTAAGATAAAATGTATGACACATTAAGCAATGAACTATATATCAAATCACAACAATTATTGATAGAAGAAAATAAACTGAACAATACTCTTTGGTGAGATGTTCCAAGGGAGCATCTGAGCGACTTAATTTATGTTTAACAGCTTCTAAATTACAAACAGATAAGATATGCTAGTGAGATTAAGTGGGTAAATGAAGCAGGATTGATAAAAAAGTCTTAAAAAAACAGTACCAGAGAAATTATAGCAACTGAAATAAAGATAAAAAAAATGAGGCATGTGAGTAAGAGGGAATGAGGGATAACTGAACGTGGGCTGGATGAGATTATGAGTAGTATATGCAATTGAAAATGGTGAATAAAGGAATTGTATAAGATCATTGAGTACTAAGCCTGGGCAGATGAACAAATGCTTATTAATTTCCATTATATTGAGGTAGTTCATCTTCCTTCTTTTTTGGTTGTTATGTAATAGCTCATGTGGCACCTTGTAACTATGGCATTCTTTAGTCAAGTGGTCTGCAAAAGCAGAATCTCCTTTTCTAAGTTTCAAACTTGTATGGTGTTCCTTCAAGAAAGTGCATATTGACCTGCATGGAATTTGCCACAATTATGAGTGATTACACTCTTTTCCAAAGCTGAAATGCTGTATTTACCATTGGGCAAAAGATGCTGAGCAGTATTGTGCATATAAAATGATGTTTTAAACTTACTGGATTTAAGCTTTCTGGCTATTGTCAGCAAGACTTTTCCAAAATGGGAATTGTGGACCATTTATTTTACTTTGTATAATCACAGATGCTTCACTTGCCTGTTTTATCTCACTAGTGTATCTTATTTACTTGTAATTTAGCACCTGTTAAACATAAGATTATTTTGTTCAAGTGCTCCCATGAAACATGTACCGAAATTTATTGTTCAGTTTATTTTCTTCTTTGAACAACTGTTGTAATTTTTTATATAGTTTATTAGTTTATGTGACAGATATTTTAGCTGAGTTAAAAAGTCTTACATTGCGTTTTCCCTTAAATAATTCCTCTCATTTTATTCCTAAATCTAACATTAACAATTTTCATCTCTGGAAATGGAGATACTCTGTAGATACACTACTTTAAAATTTATGATCCCACAAATGTTTCACTGCACCACAAATTTATCTTTGTACTTGATGATGGTGTAACACCTGAAAATCAGTTTGTGAAATAAATAAGAAATAGTGCAGAATATTACACTAGTTCCATGTGTGTGTTTTGCATTCATAATAAATAAATTTATTGTTTAAAAATACTTGAACACTGTTGATTTGTTGATTTTTAAAGGTTTCTGTGCTTTTAGTATACCAGTAAGTGTAACAGAGATTGATTGACAGCAGTCAACAAGGAAAGTCTGGTAGAGAAGCACTGAAATAAAATATCTGATCTATTCATTCAGTAGTCAGAGTAAAATTTTATTTTATTTATCCATCCATAGGCAATAAATATTGTATGAATTTTGTCCAAATGTATATGTAAATTTATGGGAAACCATTTCAGGGAAATGGAATATACAAATATGTAAATAGAAAGGTATGGACAAAATATTACATAAAGTCATACAACATGTAGTAACAAAGACTAATACAAAACCATAGAATATACAGTAAAACACTTACTATACATGTACTGTTGTGATGTTATAATTGCATAGTCTGTTTTCCATAGGGCTTTACTTTTGTCCTCCCTAGACAGCAGGTCCTTATATGCACTACAATAATTAAGTAGAGATTTTATATCACAAAACAGCTGTTCATTACATATACAATAAAACTTTAGGGCTGAGACAGAGTACTTTGAGTTTTGCCTTAAGATAAACAATCTCAGAAAATGTTTCTTGAACTACATAGTCATTTACCAAGTAGGAACATTGACCGAGTAGATTTTTTTTTTAAATTCTGAATAAAATTTGTTTTGATCTTCTAACTTGCTGAAGTTGACTAACAGTGTGTTGTAAAGTTTTGTACCAATGTGGCTTACATAAACTTTAAGAGTTTGTTGTTTTTGTTTGCAGAGTATAGAATGCTGTGCTATTTTGGGTATTGTGGTTATGGAAGCCAGCATTTGTTTGAAAATCTGCAAGGCAGGCCCTTACATATAAAAAACATTTGTATATGCATAATGAAGATATTGTTTGTATTGTAAGCTTCTAGAATATGGGTTTGGAGTGAGCCTGTGGATGACTGAGTGTTAATATTCACATAGTCTCTTTTGTAACAAAACCAAAATTACAATTAAATCATTTCACTTAGCTGCATACGGGTGTTGATATACGTCAACAGGGACAGGTGAAAATGTGTGCCCCAACTGGCACTTGAACTAGGGATCTCCTGCTTACATGGCAGACGCTCTATCCTTCCAAGCCACCGAGGACACACAGAATATCACAACTGCAGGGACTTATTTCTGGCATGGCTCCCGTGAGACCCACATTCTCAACTTGTTGTCCTGCACTATATTCATAGTGCCCCTGCTCATTATACTCATTACTCATGGCTTTTTGATAATTCCCATAAGAGTTCGGGCACTGTTTGTGCATCCGCACAGAAGAAAACGGTCAAATGGCTGGTGAGCCCTAACTATATATGTATGAAGATGGTATCTGTTCTTTCAGACATGTCTGAAAGAACAGATACCATCTTCATATATATAAAACCAAAACTGTTTTAGGTAGCAAGTGCTGGAGCTCCAAAATATTATTCTGTGTGTTGCAAAAGATGAGAGTAGCTGAAATATCCCATCCTGGCACACTCTGGGTTGCAAACATTTGTAACAATTCTAAGAGCAAAGCAGGCCAAATTAAGTTTCTGTGAAATTTTCATTACATAGTCATTAAAATTTAAGTTTTCATGAACTTGAATACCTAGCAATTTTGTAGATGTCACTCTGTCCATGGCTTTGTCACTCAATACCAGACCAAGATTTACATTTTGATTTATTTTCCCAAAACTGCACATAATTTGTTTTACTTGCATTTAATGTCATTCTGTTTACATTGAACTGAGAGTAAACAATCGTTAGGACTTTATCTGTAGTTGTTTGAAGTTCGTTTATTTTCCCAAAACTGCACATAATTTGTTTTATTTTCATTTAATGTCACTCTGTTTGCATTGAACCGAGAGTAAACATTCTTTAGGACTTGATCTGTAGTTGTTTGAAGCAATCACTTTGGTGCACTTATCATCACACTAGTATCATCTGTGAATAGTATGGCATTTGCTGCACCATCTGATGAGTGGGTGCCATTTATATAGACAAGAAACAATATGGGACCTAGAATACTGCTTTGTGGTACTCCTATTTCAACCCTTTTTTTCTTTTCACCTGATGCTAAATTTATTTTGTGATTGGAACAAGGTGACATGAGTCCTACAATTTGTGTACTGCTTTGTAGGTATGATTCAGACCACCTTTTCCCTGTACTTTGAGAACATAATGCATTCAGTTTTTCTAAAAGAATCCATGACTGACAATATCAAATGCTTTTAAGATATCTAAATTTACTGCTACTACACTATTGTATTTTTCTAGATTTTTGGTTATTTGTTTGGTGTAGCACATTACTGCTGTTTCTGTATTTTTACCTGCCTGGAAGACATGCTGGTTACTATTTATCAATTTATTGTCATTTAGACATTTGTCGATTCTATGATTCATTGATTTTGAAATATTTTAAGTGATACTGTCTGATAGTTTTCTGCTTTATACTTGTCACTGTTTTTGAACAATGGCTTCATCCTTGAGATTTTCAGCCTTTCCAGAAACAATCCTTTACTAAATAAGTTGGCTATGTGTGCCAAGGGCCTTGGAATTTATGTGAGTTCTATTGTTATGGTAGACACTGGACCCTCCTACTTCTGCCGACAGTTAGGTTTCAATCTTTTTATCACTTTTAACTCTTCATGTTTGTTTTTCAGCTCTACCCTCGTGCTACAAACAGCTTTTGAAATTTTGGTTTTTTGATGGTTTATAAGCGTATAATTTAATGGAGTGTTGCATTTATGAAATAATTGTTTATGTAACTTGGCAAATCTTGTTTTTTAATATTGACATTTCCTGCAATTTTTAGAATCATGTCGTGGTCTTCATCTCTTCTCCCTGTTTCAGCCTTCACAGTATGCTACATACCTTTTGATTTGCTTTCAGACTGTCTTATTAAGCTATCATTACTTGTAAATTTTGCCTTGGCAATTACTTTTCTATATACCTTTTAGCAATTCCTAACATATTCTTTGAACTGTGGGTCTTTAGATGTATTCATTTTAGATCTAAGTCTCTTTGGGGGTCCACAAGATGTTTTGATGCCAGCTGTGATCAAACAAGTGGCTTTGTATTGGCATGTGATCTGGTTCTTGACACCTTCTTTGGAAAGCACATTTCAAAATATGCCATGAAAATGGAAGAAAATAGTTATATGCTTTATTTATGTCTGTTAAAGATAATGCTTTTGCACAGGACTCATTTGTTAGAATATTTGTAAATTCTACACAGCTTTCTGCAGAAAAATTTATTTTATACAAGTGGCATTGAAGGAGTTTTGAGCACAGTAGCATCATGTCTGATAATCCCAAATCAGTATTTGTTACTTCTGTATTTGTAGAATCTAAATTTGGAAATATATTATCTACAAAACTGTTTCTGTTGTATGTTATTCTTGTGGATTCATGTATGTGTGTGAATAAGTTGAAACTACATAATACACAGATTTAAGAACTGAACTTTTAGCCTACTTTAATTCATACGATTTATATTTAAGCCCCCATGAACAATTACAGTAGCTGTTTCAGTGAACAGAATGTTAAACAGTGTTCCCAATTGATTAATGAAAATATTTGTATCCCCAGTAAATGGTCTTTATATTGCTATGACTATCATTATCCCCTGATTTAATACAACTGTATGGCTGCTTCTTCAAAATGATTTTTCGCACTTAATGATTCAGCTTCGTACCTTCTTTTATAACTGATACATGCTGTGGTAAAGATACATACATCTCCATTTTTTGGCATTTTTTCTACAAATTTGACTTGCCAACTTATATGGATTAATTTTAATGCAACTTAGTACAAAATTTATGCACCAGTACTCCATAATGCACATGCATTTAATGTTTGCATCATTCACTGCTACCTCAAGATCTAAAGATTTATTTTAAGGCTTTGAATGTTTAAGCTTACAATTTGTTGGTGACTCCAGTTGTATTTACACTTTGTGATGATGTAATCCTTCCCTCGGCCTGCAAAGGTACCAAAATTCCTAGGAAAGGACAGGTTTTCTGTACCTTTCAGGTCATTCACTGGGCTGTGGCAAGGCGCTTGCTGCTTCTTTTGGTGCTGTTGCTGATGTTTTCAGTGCTGCTGCTGGTGCTGCTGCTAATGTTTTTAATGCTGCCATTTCTGTTTGTTGTTCTTGTTGACAATGCTTCTGTCTCAGATGCTGCAGGTGTTAATCCTACTACAGCTGCGCTCCCTTGTGAACTGGCAGCTTCTGTACTATTTCCTTGTGTTCACAGAACATTACATAATTTGTTTTCTAGTGATAATGCTTCATTGTCAGTGGATGCATGCAAGGTTTTCCAAATAATGCATAACCCTTGTCTCTGAAGTATCACAACTTTTCTTTTCATATTTACTGTTTCTAAAATGTTTGCTATTACAAAGATTTTCCATAATCTGTTTAGATGGAAACCATGTTTGGTATGAAACTCTTTCCCAGCTTACTTATATCTGCAAAACTCACATTTTTGAACCAACTGCACATATATTTTTCTTGCTATTTGCATTTTCCACTGCTTTGTTGACACAGGACCATTCCATCAGGTCATAATGATATGGAACTGAAAATACTATGACCATTAGTATTTCTTAGTTCACACAGTCTTCTTTTAAATGAGAGCAATAAACCATGTTTTTTGTTTCTTACATCCTATTAATGGTACCTAAATAAATTTAAATTATATTTTCAAAGAGATAAAATACATATAACATTATTATAAGCAAATAAGAAAGATGAAAGAAAAGGAAAATGGAAAGATAAAATATGTTTTCATAGATAAAAGTCCTATAATTTTGAAAGAGATTTATGTTAATAATGATTTGCATTCAGATTAGTAGTTGTCCATAACTATTCAAAACAAGAAAATATATTTTGAGAAAAATATTAATGGAAATAAATAAAATTTATCATGATACCATTGTATATGACAGTAGGATGTTTAGTCTCATAACTGTAATATCTTTGACCATGTACTTTGTGTATCCCAGTTATTCTGCATCACATGGTAACAAACAAAAAAGATATAAAATATTATGAACAGGTGACACTGCAGAAGGAAGATTTTACTACTCCTAAAAATACAGCATTAACACTAATTTGTATGTGTAAGACTAGACTAAACAAGGACAGATACGTTTTATGATAAAACAATCGGAGGTAGTAGTGAAATGGATTCCTTTGAAATTATGATAATCTCACTTGATACATTTGAGATTATTAATTTTCATGTTTCATGTTAATCAACCTACATTGCACCAATAATCAGACTGGCAACAGATCAGTTTAACTCATTTCCATCACTGTGCATAGTAATACAATTTAGTCATTAATTGTGAATGGTTATTGCTATATAGAACCTGCGTGTATCACAATATACAATAATTATACTGCAGTGTTGTAGAACTTACATAAAAGTGCCTGGGTTTACTATGGACCAGCACAAAGGCCAGGTATAAAGAGTTAACCCCCCTAAACTTGCACCACAAATATTGCAGAAGTGGAAAATGCTAATGATGTGCAGTTTTCACAGAATGGATTGATAGTCAGGAGCTTGTATTGTAACAAATTAACAGATTGTAACAATACTTAGAAAGTGTATTTGTTGCAGACATTCACTTTTTAAATGGAACAGTGCTTATTGACATCAACAAATTAAAATTAGGGTAAATTAGAACATGTGCAGTACTTGCTGCAGCATTCTAGTCTGAGTTGTTTATGATATATCATACTTTGAATATCTCCCACATTGACACTTATACAACACCTGGTGTAGCACTCTCTAAAGAAATTTGTCTGCTTCCACCAGTGGCATGCCCTCTACTACTTATATTCTGTGGTACTCACAAATTCCAAAGAGTTTACAAAGCAAAAGAGTTTGCAAACTTTCTTTACCAAAGAAGAATCTTTGCTAAAATATATCATTATCTTGTAAATGAATCCAGAAATAAATTAAATGATTGGCATTATATTGTACAATTAATAATATGAATGATGTGCCAGAAATTTTCGTAATTTCAAAAATTTTTAAAAGAAGAGTAATTTGAATTTAAGAAGAGTACTAAGAAATTAATTTCTTTTTACGTATTTTATCCCAAAACACAACACATTGTATACAAAATCATATGAAGTTAATTCAGTTACCTGACATAATGTTCACCTACACAAGAATCAACAGTGTACATGGTATCTGTTATTTCTATGAAAAAAAGGAAATGTTAGATTAAGGTGATAAATTACAAATCCTCCTCACAATATTTGGAAACAGAATGTTTAGAATATTTTGTTACAGACTATAAGGTTTGCCAAATGGTGTATAAAATGATGCCCAGGATAGCAGATAGGTGTATAGAAGTATCTGATACATAACAAATTACAGATAACATAAGAAAAATATCTACTATACATGTCAATCTATATGTGTATCAGGATATGGCATTCAGATTTTCAGATCTGTGGAACTTACTGTCGCAAGACAAATAATGCATACATCCTGTTATATTGTTTATACCAGTAACTGTATTCCACACTATTTGTTAATTGTCTCTACATACACAAGAAGCCTAGAAGATTCACTTACAAATGATAAAAAAACATACATACTGATTTAAAGTTACATACTGTATTGGAAAGTCTATCGCCCTACTTGCATTTGTGCTGAATAACACTATCCTTAGCAGTCTTAACTAACAATTCACAAATATCAGTCACAACACAGATCCAGCTGACAGATCCTCGAGTACATTATACAGCACCCATGATCTCTTGCAAGTTGACTGGTCCATCAGAGTAGAGCCATACAGCAGTGAGGGGAGACGATCTGCCCACATCTTTCATCTCCCTCTCTAGAATTCTCATTACACGCTCCAACAGATAGGTAACTTCCTGTCCAGCATTCACATCAAATCCTGAAACATTGTTTTGTGTACTAAATTTACTGTTCAATACCTCCTTCACATCACATGAGATATGCTCTTCTTACAAGGGAGTGGTCAGACTTGTCATGCCGAAACATGTATTGCTTTTTTTAGCACTGTTATTTAAATGTGCAAAAGGCCCGTGTGCCAAATTGTAGCTGCTGACATGAACTGGAAGTCACCTAAAATAAATCACGAACATGGCTGTGTTTTCTGCTTGGTGCTTGCAGTGACGGCTGGCCACCCCTGGAAATTCTCGAGTCGCGAGCGTTGTGCGCATGGTCGGGAAGTGCGACCGTCTTATCGCGGCGTTCCCTAAAGAGGAATATCGCTGCACGGTTTTGGTGGAAAGGGGAAACGAATATTCATTTCTGTGGCATGCACGTCCTTTTAATTTCTGGTATGTATTTCGAAACATACCGTCCGGAAACTGGTTAGAGATGTGAAAGTGTTCTGTACATGTTCATCTATACTCCGCAAGCCACTTTACGGTGAACATTCAATCTCCCCTCACAGGTGATGGCGAACCCTGTAAATGTTTTGTTGCTTGCCATGGAGATATACCACAGATCCCAAATGAAGCAATCAACAGAAAACACGCGGAAGACAATGTGTTGTGCGACATGGTTGTTAAACTTCTAGACGAGCATGTAAATGGCGCAGACATGTGGCTAGAAACATCTGAAACACTCGATATTGCAGACTGTGAATCTACAGAAGGCAAAGACACCGACGAAAGTTGCACTCTTGAAGACTCTTCGAGTGATAATGACACGTAACATCATCAATTATCTCCGAAAGTAACACCAGCAACTACAATTACCTTATCAGACAAAGAAAAAGCGGTGACGTATTGGTTGAACAAAAGTGGTAAGAAACGCCTACGTGTCAGTACTGTTCAAAATAAGTATCGCTTTGTCCGTTCTGAACGTGAATTGTATAGATGGAAAAAGGAAGTCGCTGGACGACGTAAGAGTCGACTGGAAATTGCTACGGAGATAAATGTGCGACTTTTTGAGCTATTTACCGATGCCAGACAACAGTCATTTAGTGTCAGCGATACAACTTTGCGTGATTGGGCGTTAGAGATTGCCAACGCGATAGGCGCTAAAGAATTTACAGCTTCTCAAAGTTGGATTAGTCGCTTCAAAAGATCGCATAAAATTATGGCAAGAAAAATAACAAAATTTTTATTGAGAAACAGGTCGGAAAATGAAGTGACACAAATCGAAATGATAGAAGCTTTTCTTACGAATGCAAAAAATAAGATCGCTAGTTTTAGTGAATCGTACGTGTACAATGCAGATCAGTCAGGTTTTCAAAAAGAAATGCATGCGAAAAGAACACTGTCATTCAAAGGGGAAAAACATATTGAGGCGATTGCGCAGTCCACGACTGCACTCACCCATTCATACACTATAATGCCCATAATTAATTTGGATGGTTCATTGCTGCCTAAACTATATGTATGTCTTCAAGAACCAACTGGACGTTTTGGACCACGTGTCAAAAGAACAATGTTCTACGCAAACAATCTTGTGGTAGACGCATTGAAGTCTTGAAAAATGGGAAATTAAAACGTTACACTTCTCATGCGTCATGCTTTTCTTCCGTTCTGCGGGAACAAATCTCTTCTCCTTCTAGATTCGTGGTCAGGTCATAAAAGGTCTGAATCATTAAAAGCTGTATTTCGAGCCCACCCTGACAAAGAAGTAGAGATATTTCAGATTCCACCCGGCACGACGAACGTATTTCAACCTTTAGAAAGAGAATTTTTCCGTCAGTGGAAGGCCTTTTACAGAAAACTAACAGAGAAAATTATTGTGTGCAGATCACTGCAATTTCCTGTCTGTCACCGTGACAATATTCTCAAGCTGCAATCAGTAGTACATTTACATTATAAATTTTCCTCCCCACGGTTTCAGAATTTGATTAAATATGCGTGGCACTCTTCGAAATACACTGATACTAGGCCTGATTCATTCCTAACACGAGCCCAGTTTTGTCTACGGACATCTAACAACGTCTGTGATTCGCAGGGCTGTCATATGTCGTCTTTGCTTGTATGTTCTTGGTACACAAAAAACCTATGTTTTGAACATTGTATCAATGTTTCGCATTTTTGCGGTGATTACAAGAAATAAAATTTGGACGTGTTCTAAACCGTATATTTATTTGTGTCTATTTCATAGCTATTTGGAAAGAATGTTGTAGATGACATATCAGCCATATTTGTCAACGAATGTTTAAATATCATACGGTCGCTTTCACTGGGGGAATCAGCTCTCTCACTGCTGTGGCAAGAGAGCGGCGCGTAGCTAACGCCACCTTGTCCATAGATGGCGTTGGTACAACGTAGCGAGAGGTCAGGGTTGTACAAGAGGTAGTTATAAGCACGGAAACCATGCGACAATAATGTCTTACTTCATAAAATTGTTTACAGACTTCCAGGTCATGTCAGCAGCTAAAATTCTGCATGCAGACTTCTTGCAATGTTAACTCACAGTGGTAAAAAAAGCAACACAGGTTTCGACATGACAAGTCTGACCATTCCCTTGTTAGTCATTCTAAAATCAATTATATGGGATTTATGTCAGGTGCAATTACAAAGTGTTCACATAAGAAACATTAATAATCACAGTTAAATGCAATGAAAATAATGGACTAATAAGGTAAAACACACAGATATGTTCAGATACTGTTCCTAATTTTTGCAGTACAAATTATGATAACTGTCCCATTTCAAAATTACAAAAGAATTTACTCATATAGTCTCATGGCATTTGTGTATCAAATTCTAAGGCACAATTCTATTACAGAACATAATTATATAGTGTAACATAGATTTTAAATTAGTCAGTAGAAAAGACAGATCTTTAAAAATCACATCATCTTACATACAAAATTCCAGACAAACAAAACACAGTTAGCCAGGCTTAAGCATATACAGATAGATTTAAACTCAGTCAATAGATAAGACAGAATTCTAGAAACTACATGATCATACATACTAAATTCATGACAGTGGAAAAAGAACAAACAAAAATTAGATACTTATGGACCATGTCTACAGGGTGTTACAAAAAGGTATGGCCAAACTTTCAGGAAACATTCCTCACACACAAAGAAAGAAAATATGTTATGTGGACATGTGTCCAGAAACGCTTACTTTCCATGTTAGAGCTCGTTTTATTACTTCTCTTCAAATCACATTAATCATGGAATGGAAAAAACACAGCACAGAACGTACCAGCGTGACTTGAAACAATTTGTTACAGGAAATGTTCAAAATGTCCTCTGTTAGCGAGGATACATGCATCCACCCTCCATCGCATGGAGTCCCTGATGCGCTGATGCAGCCCTGGAGAATGGCGTATTGTATCACAGCTGTCCACAATATGAGCACGAAGAGTCTCTACATTTGGTACCGGGGTTGCGTACACAAGAGCTTTCAAATGCCCCCATAAATGAAAGCCAAGAGGGTTGAGGTCAGGAGAGCGTGGAGACCATGGAATTGGTCCACCTCTACCAATCCATCGGTCACCGAATCAGTTGTTGAGAAGCGTACGACCACTTCAACTGAAATGTGCAGGAGCTCCATCGTGCATCAACCACATGTTGTGTCGTACTTGTAAAGGCACATGTTCTAGCAGCACAGGTAGAGTATCCCATATGAAATCGTGATAACGTGCTCCATTGAGCGTACATACTGACGAAACTAAAATGAGCTCTAACATGGAAATAAAGCTTTTCTGGACACATGTCCACATAACATCTTTTCTTTGTTTGTGTGTGAGCAATGTTTCCTGAAAGTTTGGCCGTACCTTTTTCTAACACCCTGTATATGCTTTCAGTTCACTGATATTGTGCAATCCAAACAACTTCTTAGATTTAGGATATTCAAGTCTGTATGGATTAAGATGTGAATTTTGAAGAATTTCAAATGGTCCAGTATAAATAACTCAGATGTCAACACTTTTGATTTCTCTTTTGCTTTCACCAACACATGTCTTACTTCAGACTTTGAGAATCTACCTTTACCATCATGTCTCTGCTTTCTCCTGTCCTGTTTTCTCATCATCTCCCTAACACATTCCTCCCTCTCTTGTGGTGACAGAATTTTACATGGTGCACACGCAACCTTTCCAGAAATAAAGTTAGCTGGTCTGCGGTTAAACATGATTTCAAATGGTGAAAAACCTGTTAAAGAATGCTGTAAGCTGTTCACATTATCCTCAGAATCACTGGTATAATCTATCCAACTGGTATGATTCTAACTACAATATGTTCTAAACAGTCTTACAATCTCTCTCATATATCTTGCTGCAGGGTTACTCGAGGGATGGTACACCAATGTTAGAATATACCTTATTTTTGCATGATCAACAAAATCTTTCGAAGTTGTAATGTAAACTGAGAACTATTATCAGATAAAATTGTTTTAGGAATACATATCAGCCGGCCACGGTGGTCTAGCGGTTCTGGCGCTGCAGTCCGGAACCGCGGGACTGCTACGGTCGCAAGTTCGAATCCTGCCTCGGGCATGGGTGTGTGTTATGTCCTTAGGTTAGTTAGGTTTAAGTAGTTCTAAGTTCTAGGGGACTTATGACCTAAGATGTTGAGTCCCATAGTGCTCAGAGCCATTTTTGAATACATATCTGATGAAAATATGTGTTTTCAACCTTAGAGGTGATTTGCTTGCTGGTAGCTTTCTTGAAAGGAAACAACTTCATGAACTTTGAAAACACATCAATCACCACAAAACCATAACAAAATCCATTTATAGACTTAGGAAAAGGTCCATAAATATCCAGAGACATGAGATCAAGATTACTATTAGGCATTATGTTTTGCGTTTGGCCTCTACTTATTTGGTTACTTACCTTCACATCTGTCACAGCAAGCAATCTTCTTCTTGCCTTTCCTATCTATGTTATAAAAATATATGTTTCCCTGAGTCTTTTGTGTGCATTTTGTTGATCCACAGTGACCTAACCTTTCATGTGTATAAGTAAAAATATCAATACATTGTTCCATCCAAGATAGTTTCCAATCCTCTGAGTCAGTCTTATGTCTACTGAATAAAATACCCTTGTGTACCTTATAATAATATAATATAATAATATAATGTACTGTTCTGTCTTTTCACCTCCTTTCTTACCCAGCATGCTCTTAACCAATTTCCAATTTTAAACTCATTTTCTCCTTCTCCAAAGTTGTTAGATGATACACTTCCTAAATATAACCTACGGTAGTCAAAGCATCAGCAACTACATTGTCTGTGCCCTTAATGTATTTGATTTCATAACTGAAATGCAGTAAAAACAAGGCCCAACAAGTAATTCTGTTATGGTACAGTTTACACACCTGAAGATAACATAACACTTTGTGATCAATATAGATGATGACTTTGTGACCTAGTAAATAATTTTTAAATTTGTTGAACATGCACTGTGCAGCCAAAATTTGTTTCTCAGCTACAGTGTATGTCTGTTCATGTTTATGCAATACTCTACTAGCAAATGCAAGAGATTAATGATCAATAACACCACCAACTTCATCTTCCTGAAATAAATGAGCACCTAAGCCAGTATCACTACTGCCTGTCATAATACAAAAGGAAGAGACAGATCTGCTCTGAACAATATCTGACTTTGACACAACTGTCATTTGATCTCATCAAGAGCATCCTGACAGTCATAATTCCAATCCCAAACAGTATTCTTCTTCAAAGTTCACACAAGCATGGAGCATTCAAAGTTTGGCTGCTACAAAATTTTCTATAATCAGTTAAACCAAAAAATTATTTAAGCTGTTTTATGTTGCAAGGATTAGGAAAATTAGCAATAGCATCAAGTTTCTCTTTATCAGGTGCAATTCGTTTTTCAGGTATGATGCGTTCTAAAAATTTAATTCCTTCCACAACAAATTTACGCTTACCTATTTTCAAAGTCATGCCTCCTGATTTTACTTTTGAAAGCACATATCTTAAAAGATCCAAATGTTGTTCCAAAGTATCTTCTGTGAGCAGAATATCATCAACATTCACAATTAATTCTGAACTCACTTTACTTCCTAAGAGAGAATACAGAGCTCTTATGAATTCAGGTACAGATACATTTAGCCCAAATGGCACCACACAGTATTCAAAACATTTACCTCCATACAAAAATGCTGTATACTTTCTATAATTCATTTCAATTGAAATCTGGTGAAACCCAGAGGTCAGGTCCAAACTACTCATGTATTTTACATAATCAAATTTGCACAAGAGCTCATCCATGTTCTCAGGATGGCCATTCTCTCTGATAAGAAATTTATTAAGATGTCTAGAGTCCAAAACAATTCTCATTCCACCATTTCTCTTGCTTATCACAACTAGAGGACTATTGTAAGCACTCCTACTACTCCAAATTACATCCCATGTTTCGATTTCCTGAATTTCTTTCTCTACACCTTCCTTTTTGAAAATGGTATATTATACACCTTGAGAAAGAAAGGTTGATGATCTCTAAGGTAAAGTATGTGCTGATAGTCTTTCACTTTCCCTGGTTATCCACTAAACACATTTCTAAACTCCAATAACAAATTCCTAAGTTGTTCCTTTTGTAAGCCTTTAGGAGTTGTAGCTTCTGTTACTTTTGAATCTAGTACACTTTTAAAATCCTGAAGCTCAGTCTCATCAAAATCTGTATAACAGACACCTGGTACTCACCTTGGTTCACAATGTTTTGCAAATAGTTACAACATTTCCACAGTTTAAGATACAGAAGTTAGTTTTCACATAAGTATTACTTTTAAGTTCCAAAATAAACAATTCTTTACCACTCCATCCAAAACAAGCCTCAACTTTTACTACCCAAACCATACCAAGAATTATATTTTCTTCAAGACTAGGTATCAGTAAGCTTCCATGTTCAAAGGTTTTGCCTTCTATACTAAACATTAAAAGTATCTGAGAGTTTACCAATTTGCTTTGCTTACCTGTAACTCCTCCTACCTTTATACCTACAATGGGTATTTTCACAAGATTCTTACTATATTTAATCTTGTTTCTAAATTGTTCAGATATACCACAAATCGGGCTACCTGTATCAGTCAAACAGTTCCCTTCCCACTGATGAGCCTCAATCTTAGCTACATTCACACTGTTTTTGCAGGGTTTTATCAACTTTACTGGTGTCACAGCATTACTTTGGTTACACATGTTGTCAGGTAAAGATTGAACACATTGAATGGATTCCACAGTAGAACAAACATCACTTATTACGGAAGGAAACAAAATATATTACTGTCAAAATTACATTTCCTACTTAGATCCTTCTTCACTTCATTCCACCAATTTGGATACAAATTTTGATTAAACATTTATCTATGTTATCATGAATCCGGTCCCAAACAAATTTCAAAAATTTTTCAGCTTTTTTCTCTAGGTTTACAGATAATTCACCTTTACTGTTTGGATCATTACTCTGCATGACATTAATGAAAAACTGCTTTGACTGGACTGGTATTTCATGACTCTCACTTACACCATCACATACATCACTTACCTTACCTGTATTCACAAACAACTATGAAACTTCATTATTCTTAAACTCCACAAATATGTGATACTCATCATCATAATCATCATTGTTATCATATTCTCCCAAAATTACTTGATTAGCAACATCCTTGTTGTTTGTGGTGGTGATTCACCTGTCTCGGACGATGTACTGAGCAGTGTTTTGGTATGCTCTGCGTCCATCATGTGTTGATGCACAGGCATGGTGTCAGAGGTCGGAGAGGGTAAAACCCATGCTGGCTTGACACGTTCAATCAATACCTTTGTCGGAACACCATTGTACATTATGTCCACAGTGTGCTTATTTCTACTCAGCACCTGAAATGGGCCCATATATGGTGGTTGTAAAGGCGATTTGACTGAGTCTGTTCGCCACATTATGTGAGAGCAATTGTACAAGTCTTTGTGTACAAACACCATACGCTCGTCCTCTTGTTGACTTCATGTTTTACGCCCAGCCCAGTCTCTCTTGTGCTTAAAGATAACTTGTGGTTGCTGTAGCGTGCATAGTTGCGCTTGCAAATCCTCTATTGCAGTTTTTAAATCTCTAATTTCATTTGAACTTTTGGTTGTTTGTCGCATTGCGACCATGGCACAGTTTACTGTTACATTGTCAGTTTGGTCTTGCTGGTAATGGTAGTTACCATACGTGGCATCTGTCGATGTCATTGCGACTGTTGCAGTAGGGTCATGCATCTCGTAGATTATGTCTGCAGCGAGCAGTAGTTTGTCAACTGATCTTTCATCGTATATAGCTAGTGTAGCTCTTACTTGCATTGGTAGCTGTTGTTGCCATACATGGAGTAACAGTCTATCAGAGACTGTTGATCTATCTACCAGGCTGCGTAAATGATGCCAGTATTCTGACGGGGTCCTATCTCCCCATTTATCTTGGTACAGTACTTGTTTGACTCTGATGTCGACTGACTTCACACACTGAGAAATTAATTCTTCTTTCAGTCTACAGTATGCTCCTTCTGTAGGTGGGTTCACTACAATGTCAGATATCAAAACTGAGGTCTGATGGTCCAAATTACTTATCACCAAGGTGAACTTCTCGTGATCATTGATTATTTTTTGTTGTAGAAATATATTTTCCATTACCGTGAACCATGTGTGTGGCTGAGAAGGCATGAATGGGGGCACCCATAATTGCAACCGTTGAGTTGGTGAAGCGTTGAAACCAGCAGGTACTTCCACTGCTGTTACTTGCTGCGGTTGTGCTGCCATGGTTGTTGAACCAACGTCATTCCTTTGGTCCGGTATATGCTTTAATTTCATATCTTTTGAAATATGCAACTGTAAAGTTTCTATCTCATTCTGAAGCCTATGAATTTCTTCCGTTATCAAACCATATTGTTTGCCGTCATCGTTCATTGCTTTTGCAGTTAATGTTTGACGTAGCTAACGAAAGATTTAGAGTTCCTTAATCGGAGGTCACCAATTATGTAGGTGACTTGCCTACAACAAATAATTGCATAGCCGTCCAGTATAATGAGTTAACGAAAGAATATTTATTCATGAAAACTCACAATGAGAAGAAACTAAAAAAAAAAAAACAACAGAGAAGTAACAAAAACTAGGAGATTCTATAGTCTTACGGCAAAGATAAAAAACAACACATGACCAAAAAAAAACTCTCGCGCACTTTTGATATCACTTTGCACCAGACATGAAACATATCACTGCCACAAATCGATAGTATATATGGTATTGGTTATTTCTACAAAAAATTTAATGCTATATGAGGGTGACCCATGACAAGGTATCACATCCAGAGAACAGGCCAGCCGAGGTACAGGGCCTTTGCTCCAATTCAATGATTTGGAAACAATTTTTTAAGACATGCTGTAGCACTTCATGGATGGCCATCATGTTGGCACCACAAGATATCACAGGCTACTCCACCTGTGGAAGTAGGTTTGTTAAGAGTCTGTGATACTTGCATGTGTTCAGTGTTCTGTCTATGAAAAATGCACCTATGAGCTGATGGCTCACTACCCTACACCATACACTTACACCCAATGGACGCCAATGTTCCACCTGATGAAACCAATGGGGATTGTCAACAAACCAATAGTGCATGTTTCAGTGGTAACCTGACCATGATTAGTAAACATGGCTTCATCACCAAATGAGATACATGATACATATGGATTATCCTGTCTTAATTCCCAGGTACAGTAGTTAACATGATTTCCCATGCAGCTCTTGATGGAGACAGATGTAATAAGGGTGGAACCTGTGCTGATGGAGAATGTGTAGGACCCTTGCCTGTAACTTCCTCGTGTGATTTCACAGCAGCTAGCGTGCAGACCAACTGCAGCATCAGCAAGAACATTAATTTCCCCCTCCTTTGTCATCACTTGTTCTCACCTGTTATGTTGTCTAGGTGTTACACTACCACTTTCACATAACTGGTTGAAGAGGTTGATAAATATTTGCCAAGATGGTTGATGTCTATTGGGCTCTGTTGCTGTATATACCATACAAGAATGAACTGCATCCTTCCTATACTCCACATACACCATGAGCATCTTGGCATTTTCTATGTTGATAAATTAGATCGTCCACTCATGACATACTGCTTGAACTGCCACACACTAACTGACTAGCAAATCACAATGCGCTGAACGAACACACAAGCACACAGTAAGCAAATGTAACAACATTGTACCTAGCAACTACACAGGTTGAACATCACAAACAAGTGTCATTGTAGGAACTTTTCCAAAAACAATGTCTCATAAGTGACTCACACTGGAATCCTACAAAAGACACCACTGACATTTGAATTTACCCTAATTTTAGTCTTTTAATGTCAGTAGGCATTGTTCCATTTGAAGAAAGACTTTGTACAAAAATTAATATTTCTAAGTATTATTACAATCTGTTTATTAGCTAGCAATATGAGCTTCTGACTAAAAATCTTGAACCACTCATCAATAGCACTTTGCGTTTCCATAACATATGTGCTCCAATTTTAGGTGATTCACCCTGTATACCACATGAGAAATATCAGTCTGGTCATGTAGATATTAAGCTGACAGTTGGCTTCTTACTGTAACTAAGAAGGCAGCAGTTTTTTTCAAAGTAGCAGATTTCTTGCAAATTTTATTTTACTAAATTTAGCCTGAGTAAATATAACCAATTTGCAGCAGTATAAATATGGTAACAACTAATGTGGGTTCTATGTACTAATACATGCCTTGACTCAATAATGTGTGAAACTATGAGTGATATGATCAGGCCTGGATGAAGTAGTGTGTCAGTGATGTAAATTAAGTGTTCTGTAAATTGATAAACATGATGTTTCATTTGTCAGAAACTTCCAGTTTTTATAAGTTTGTTATATGAGTCTGTTAATGAGAATTGCCTGAAAAAAAAGTTTCAAGCACAGTCTTATAAACAGCTTCAGAAAATCAGTAAATATTTTTCTATTGTTATAAAACGAAAACAACTTTCTTCGATGATGTAGCCTATGTTCTTTAAAGAGAATGTCTGATCTTGTTGTGTAACAAATCCTCAAATTAAAAAATTAAATCAGTTTTGTTAATTTAAAGTGACACTAGTTGTCAGTTGATAAAATATTGTTTAGTAAAATTTTTCCAGTCAGCCTTTTTTGCTTCAGATATTGCTGAAGACAGAGCAAGGTCACTCCTGGTAACCACCTTTCTGTAACCCAACAAGGACATATTGCTGTTTGTGAGACGAAACATTACATAGGAGTTCACCCAAGAAGAAGAATATCAAAGAACAAAGTTTCTAATACTAATCCTGTCAATCCTCCAATGGTATTTGTGAACAAAGGAAAGCACTTTTTAACCCAAGCACCACTCTTTAAGCCATGTTTTGATTCTGTAGTTTTTTATTTTCCACTTCACCTTTCCTCCTTTCCATTAAGCTTGTTACCCTCTGTTATAAGTTTAAGTTTGGGGATGTAAACAGTCTTCTTTTCAGTCTGACTCCAGGAATTCACTTGCTAGAGAGACTTGATGGTTTCATGGTTGAATAACAGCATCACATAGTTGTTGTCATTCCAAGTGACAGCTCAGTTTTCTGTTTGGAGATCAAATCTGTAGTCATATGTTCCACAATCTTTATCCTTTGTATTCTTATCTATTCTACATCTACATCAATACTCTGGAAATCACATTTAAGTGCCTGGCAGGGGGTTCATTGAACCATCTTAGCAATTCTGTATTATTCTAATCTTGTATAGTGCATGAAAAGAACGAACACCTATATCTTTCCGTACGAGCTCTGATTTCCCTTATTTTATCATGTTTATCATTTCTTCCTATGTAAGTTCATGTCAACAAAATATTAAGCCAACAGGAGGAGAAGGTTGGTGATTAGAATTTCGTGAGAAGATTTCGTCTCAACGAAAAACACCATTGTTTTAATGATGTCCACCACAAATCCTGTATCATTTCAGTGACACTCTCTCCACTATTCTGTGATAATGCAAAATGTGCTGCCCTTCTTTGAACTTTTTCAATGTACTCCATCAATCTTATCTGGTAAGGATCCTGCAAGGCACAGCAGTACTCTAAAAGAGAATGGACAAAAGCAGTGTAGGCAGTCTCCTTAGTAGAACTGTTACATTTTTGCCAATAAAATGCAGCCTTTTGTTAGCCTTCCCCACAACATTTTCTATATGTTCCTTCCAATTTAAGTTGTTCATGATTGTAATTCCTAGGTATTTAGTTGAATTAATGGCCTTTAGATTTGACTGATTTATTGTGTAACCGAAGTTTAATAGTTTCTTTTCAGCACCCATGTGGATGATCTCAAACTTTTTGTTATTTAGGGTCAATTGCCAACTTTTGCACCATATAAATATCTTTTATAAAACGTTTTGCAATTTGTTTTGATCTTCTGATGACTTTCTTACTTGATAAACCACAGCATCAAGTGCAAACAACCTAAGACAGATGCTCCGATTGTCTCCCAAATCGTTTATATAGATAAGGAACAGCAAAGGGCCTATAACATTACCTTGTCGAACACCATAAATCAATTCTGTTGTACTCAATTACCGTATTTACTCGAATCTAAGCCGCACTTTTTTTCCGGTTTTCGTAATCCAAAAAACCGCCTGCGGCTTAGAATCGAGTGCAAAGCAAGCGGAAGTTATGAAAAATGTTGGAACGTGCCACCACAACTAACTTCTGCTGTCGAATATATGTAGCGCGACACAATCATGCTTTGTAGGCACAAAGATAAATACTGGCGCCAAAACCTCTGCGTCAGTAAATAAATTAAAAAAAAAAAAAAGTGGAAGACGAGCTTTTTTTCTCCGCCGCGAGTTTCGACCACTGCATTTTCATACATTATCCAACGAAGTAAATACAAATTCCGTATTGTTCATCTTCGAATGTAGCACAATTTCAGTGTACTACAAAAATCTGACTGGCAAGACTGTTTGGGATGTTTGTCAATATGGCCAACTCTACGTTCTGAATTTTTTCCTGTCTGTGAGAAGAGATGGTTGCTAATAGGAACCTGATGAAATTTGAATCATATACAGTATTCTCTTCACCATAAGAATAATACGAATATAAACATTTTGCCATGTATTCTTTTGTGTTTGCTGCTATCTCATTTAAATCCTGTATGCCTAATAAACTACGAAACTAGAGTGAGACAACAGCAAACGCGGAAGAATATACCTATCGTGTCATGTTTATATTCGTATTATTCTTATGCCTAATAATGATACAGTCTGAAATGAAGCACGGCAAGTGACTAGATTTTTAAATCTAAGATGACTCTAATTTCTGTGCAGAATTTGATGTAATAAAGAAGCGGCCGCAAAGATTTTCAAACGGAGAAAAATTTTCGCCTAACTCTCGTTCAGAACATGTTCTATCATACGCAGTCTATTATTTGATTCTTGTTGATCATTATCAAAGAAAGCAGCAGTATAAGTAACAACAAATAGCAGTCTCTTGCCATTGTTTCACTAATGAGACGATTCCTCTCTCTTTTTTTTTTTTTTTTTTTTTTTAATTGTACGCGGCGGTAGCGCGCACAAAAGCAAGCCATGCCGCCAGCCGCGACAGGCCGTAAACACGCACTATCAGAATGCGACAAACAATGCATGACACAGTGCAGTAATGCATTTTCAGCTTAAGAGTGACGCAAATACCTATAACAAAGAAAACGGCACTTATCAGATCAAAGCAAAATAAGCAATCGATTCAAACCAGACGAAGCACGTGAAAAAGGAAGGGTACCCGTATAAATACGGACGGAGCGCCTGACGCATAGCAATGGCTACGTGGTAAAGCTTAACTGCTAAGCTTACGACTCGAACCAAACTACTGTAGCTGTATTGTCATTCATTCGACCTAAATTGTGTCTCATATTACAATGGACCAACTTTGTTTCGATTTGGAGGTGTGGCCTAAAACTTTTCTCTCCCCTTGAATTTCAAGTCTCAAATTTCAGGTGCGGCTTAGATTCGGGAAATTTTTTTTTCCTTGATTTCGAGTCTCATTTTTCATGTGCAGCTTAGATTCGAGTGCGGCTTAGATTCGAGTAAGTACGGTACTTTCTATCAGTTGCTATGAATATTAACCTCTCTGATGGGAAATCACAAATACAGTCGTATAACTGAGACAATATTCCATAAGCATGCAATTTCACTACAAGCCATTTGTGTGGTACAGTCTCAAACGCCTTCTGTGAATCCAGAAATACAGAATCAATCTGAAATCCCTTGTCAATAGCACTCAACACTTCATGTGAGTAAAATGATAGTTGTGTTTCACAAGAATGATGTTTTCTAAATCTGTGCTGACTATGTGTCAATAGACCATTTTCTTTGAGGTAGTTCATGATGTCCGAACACAATATATGTTCCAAAACCCTGCTGAATATTGACAGTAATGGTGTAGGCCTGTAATTTAGTGGATAACTCCTACCACCTTTCTGGAATATTGGTGTGACCTGTCAAAACTTTTCAGTCTTCGGGTTTGGATCCTTCGTTGAGAAGATGGTTGTATATGATTGTTAAGTATGGAGCTATTGCATCAGCATTCTCTGAAAGGAACCTAATTGGTGTATAGTCTGGACCAGAAGACTTGTGTCTGCAGCTCGTGGTCTCGCAGTTGCGTTCTTGCATTCCCGAGCATGGGATCCCAGGTTCAATTCCCGGTGGGGTCAGGGATTTTCACCTGCCTCAAGATGACGGGGTGTTTGTGCTGTCCTCATCATTTCATCATCATTCATGAAAGTGGCGAGATTGGACTGAGCAATGGTTGAGAATTTGTACGGGCACTGATAACCAGGCAGTTGAGTGCCCCACACACCAAACATCATCATCATCATCAGAATACTTGCTTTTATTAAGTGATCAAGTTGCTTCACTACTCCAAGGATATTTATTTCTATGCCACTACTGTTGTCAGCTCTTCTTGATTTGAATTCTGGAATATTTATTTCATCTTCTTTTGTGAAGGCATTACAGAAAGTTGTGTTTAGTAACTATGATTTGGCAGCATTGTCTTCAATAGTATCTCCATTGCTATCATGCAGAGAAGGCAATGATTGTGTCTTGCCACTAGCATATTTCACATACAACTGGAATTGCTCTCTCCAGGTTTTGAGACAAAGTTTCACTGTGGAAACTATTGTTATTATCTTGCATTGAAGTCTGTGATAAATTTTGAGCTTCTGTAAAAGATTGCCAATCTTGGGGATTTTGTGTCTGTTTAAATTTGGTATGTTTTTTTCATTGTTCCTGCAACAGTGTTCGGACCTGTTTTGTGTACCAAGGAGGATCAGCTCCATCGGTTGCTAATTTATTTGATGTAAAACTCTCAATTGGTGCTGATACTATTTCTTTGAATTCAAGATACATCTGGTCTACACTTATATTGTTAATTTGGAAGGAATGGAGATGGTCTCCATGTATTTTCGGGAACATATCAAGGGTAAATTTAAGTCACCACCAACTATATTCATGTGATTCGTGTATGTGTTTGAAATCAAACTCAGGTTTTCTTTGAACCTTTCAGCAATTGTATCATCTGAATTGGGAGATCGGTAAAAGGATCCAATTATTATTTTATTCTGGTTGCCCACAATGACCTCTGCACATACCAACTCACAGGAACTATGTACTTCAATTTCGCGACAAGATAAACTACCTCTAACAGCAAGAAACATGCCACTGCCAACTGTGTTTAATCTATCCTTTCAGAACACCATTAGGTTCTTTGCAAAAATTTCAGCTGAGCTTATCTCCAGTTTTAGCCAGCTTTTGGTGCTTTTAACGATTCGAATATTAGTGCTTTCTATTAGCACTTGGAGCTCTGGTACTTTTCCAAGACACCTATGAAAATTTACAACTTGTAATGCACCTCTCTCTCCAGTGGACAAATATTAATTATTATCAGTAGTAGTATATTAAGCTACAAATTATCATTTTAAACCTGTGTGGTCTCCCTGGTGTGCCTAGTCGACCACATGTCCCCATCATGCTGTTCACTCTAACAACAGAGTACATACAGGGTTGAAGACATGGAGAAAGAAAGGTATCATCACAACCTGAATTTAGAGTAATATAACTTCCTTACCTTTATTGGTCATTGTTGCACGCTTATGGTCCAGTGATGAATCTCGCCATCCACTGTTTGTTAAATCAATTTGAGGTCCAGGGTGTGTATTCTGCTGCGTAAGAACTGACACATATTTAAACTTCCAACTTTTATTTTATAAATGCTGATTGTGATGATATTCAATAATTTTCAATGTAACAGCTTTTCCAATACATCATTTCGCTCCGTCTATCCTTGACCTTCTCAAAGCAAGTGCATTACAAGATGTCTCAACACCAACTGCCCATTGTCTCTATACTTGCCAACAACCAACTCCTGTTCACAGAGCTTACAAACTGTGCAGTATTGCCAACCATGGTTGTATATCGATATTTTACACATCGCACATATGAATATATGAAAAACATAGTATGAAAAATGAAAAGTGTTTATAATATAGTTTTGTGGCAATATACCTCATGATTGTCCTCATATTAACAGTTTTGTAACAAAATAATAATATTTCAGTTTTATGTTTACGTAGTTAAAGTTCACTTGTCCCTTCAAGTTGATTGATGGCACCGCACACCTCACCAGCCGGTGGTATCGGTAGTTTCAGTAGTCCGTTACATTACAAACTGTTATACCAATTGTTCCTGTATCTACCTTCTTCCTGTGTTCGGCCTGCACCCTTTGTGACTGAAGCCCTTTTTGTGTTTTCCTGAGACAGTCCACACCACACAGCCCCTGCTACCCATTGTGAAGAAAACGATTCCTGCAGATTTACTATGACCATTAATTTGCAATTAGGAAACGTAGAAAGAAAAACTGCATGAAGTAAATTAATATTGTATAAACCCCAAGAATCCATTTTACTTCTGGACACTTCAAAAGCAAAACTCTATGTCAGAAATTTCCCAATGCTGTTAAAATTCTGATAATAAAATCCTTTGACAGTGGAAAACAGTAAAACACTCCAAAGCTAATTTGATAAATAATGACACAGTATAATGTAATTTTGCTTACCAGTAACAGTTAAACCCAGATAAATTTGCAGCTAAACATGAATGAATGGAAGCAACGCATCCAACAACTAGTACAAATATACTGAAAAACAAAAACAAGTAAATGATGGCAATAACTTCTGTTAGTAATCCTTCCAATCTATATGTGGCATACAGCAAACCAGTGCTTAACAGTATTGGTCAAAAACAGTCTTGGTTGCAATCTTAGTTTTTATTACATTTTATTTATTAATTTTTTTTTTCAACTACGTGTTTTGCCTTATTTAGGCATCTTCAGATTTGATCTTTTCTAGATGGATGCGAGTGACTCCAAGAGCTGCATAACGCGTTCCTGTTTGCAGGAGCGAGTAACAGAATAAGGTGGGGCTCAGGTAGTAAGCATTTATGTTCTTGGAGTCACTCACATCCATCTAGAAAAGATCTAACCTGAAGATGCATAAATATGGTGAAACGCGTGGTTAAAAAATTAAAAAAAACTAAAATTGCAAACAAGACTGTTTTTGACCAATACTACTGTTACTGGTGGGTTCATCAATCACTGAAGGTGAACAGTCTTTACAATACACTACTTTTATTTACAGAGAGAAACATTAAGAGACAGTCTATTACCAAGCAGAAAGAAATTAAATTGATTACAATTGTGTTTCTCAAAGAGGGGAATGGTTTTGAGTCTTACCTGTTCTGAATTGGAGCGATGTGGCGACGGCATTAAAAGCAATTTGAAGATGCTGATATGAATCTTGTAACTTCATCCAGCCATGTCCGTGGCATTAATATATCATCTTTTCATTACATCCTGTTTTGGCTGGTGGTGGTAAAAAGTTGCATAGCATCCATTTGTTGTAGGCTGGAACAAAGTAACTGTTTATGCAACATCTGAAGGTTGTACTTGTTCAGCTACAACTTTCACACATGATAGTTTGGTACAGTCCACATGATGTGTTTAAATTAACATTCCATTTTCTATAATTTGCCAATTTTGAAGTTAGACAGTACGTATACAGTTAATATTCATGGTTCACAATAACACTGTTCCCATGAAAACAGTCACTTATGTAGCAACACAGTTCACAGTTTCCACACTAGTGGTTAGTGTTTTAGCATACATCATATATCATAGTCAAGAAAATGCGCAATATTAATTTCACAGTTTATGTAATGCAGCTCAATTATAAACTGACAACAATACTGTCTGTTCAAGAGTGCACTGTCACTGCCACAAGCATCATTCAGCAAAAACCAACAGCATTTGCATAATACAATGTCTGTTTAGAGTATCCATCATAAAGTCAAATTTCAAATGAATGTAACACAAGGGAGTCTGGTATTAATATCGCATTAAACACACACCACTGCTACACACAGTACTTGCTTTCGTACCGCCATGCTCATGTGCCATCCACGACTGTCTTCTTCAATGTTCGACCCGACAATTATCCTCTCACACTCCACAGTTCTCACAACACTTTTGCGTACTGCATTCTGTTTCACACAGTAATTTAACAAAACTATTTGAAAGATCACCAGAAAAAAATCCTAATATTTACGTAAGCAACTCATACAGAAAATAGCACAGCAAACACAGTCATACACACTTCAGGTTCTACACTATATAACCAAATGAAAAATATTCTATATCATCTGAAATATATCTACGAAGTACAAGGTAGTAAAATAAAAAAATAAAAGAATTATATCTTGTTATTAGCTATGGCATCACACCGAGTAGCCAAATTCTGTGTATAGTAGACTCCTGACCTATTCAGCAGAATCCAAAACCCAATGACCCTTTGATGCAAGTCAAGGAATACAAGGTCACAGAATCATCTGAGCCTCTGATTCAGGCCCTCCACTTGTTCCCAAAGCAGAGGTCTGCAATTGGTCCTGTTGACTATGCTACAAATGGTCAGCTCTGCTTTCATCTTGCAAGCAAGACTGGTAGCCTTTACCACTTCTGCTAGCTGCTCAAAACCAGAGACAATTTCTTCTAATCCAAAGTGACACACATAATTGATACCGATGTGAGCCACAACCTGCAGTTGGCTGCACCCTGTGCTCTTCATGACAACCGAGAGGACCTGTTCCACATCTGGAATGACTCTACGCAGTGTGGACACAGACTGCACATTGGCTTTCTTCCCCTTCTTGGCAGTCATGTCCCTAAGGGGCCCCATAACACGCCTAATGTTGGAGCTCCCAGTTATCAATAATCGGACACACTGTAATTGTTCAGATATTGCAGGCTGAGAGGTTTCCTCTGAAACAGGGCAGGTGATGGCATCTGGCTCAGCCAGAGTGTCAGCCACAGACAGCACCTGGAACCTCAACCACAGGTGAAGGGTCAACCTCAGTGCAAGCAGTAACTGGTCTGGCTACCGGTGAGAAGATCAGAAGACTCGGATGTGCTGGATGTCCGTTGGATCCCCATGGCCAACCTACAACAGTGGTGGGATGTCCGTTGGATCCCCATGGCCAACCTACAACAGTGGTGTCCATCCACTGCAGCCCATGCTGTGCAACTGAAGCCATCACAGCCTGGAGCTGAGAGTGAAGTGTCACCAACTTGGCTCGCATACGCACACAACAATCAGAGTCGCTATCAATACTAAAGACCTTGTAAACCTAAACTACCCAGATAAACAGACTATTGGCATGTGCTGTGGAACTGTAATGTAGACACTGATAAGAACACAGGAACTGTCTCTAATAAATTAGATTAATATGCAGAGATTCAAAAACCTAACTACCAAAGCACTTAAGTGAAACTAAATAATTCACCCATGATTAGGAACTTGTAATATGTCACAAAATTGGTTTACTTTCCAAAGCAAACAAAAATGTGAGAACTCTCACTATTACATACTAAATTAACACACAGAAACTCAAGTACCTAAACTATTAAAGCACACAGATGATATTATAAAATTCACTCCTCTCCTGGTTGTTGTTGTCGTTGTTGTCTTCAGTCCTGAGACTGGTTTGATGCAGCTCTCCATGCTACTCTATCCTGTGCCAGCTTCTTCATCTCACAGTACTTACTGCAACCTACATCCTCCTGAATCTGCTTCGTGTATTCATCTCTTGGTCTCCCTCTACAATTTTTACCCTCCACGCTGCCCTCCAATGCTAAATTTGTGATCCCTTGATGCCTCAGAACATGTCCTACCAACCGGTCCCTTCTTCTTGTCAAGTTGTGCCACAAACTCCTCTTCTCCCCAATTCTGTTCAATACCTCCTCATTAGTTATGTGATCTACCCATTTAATCTTCAGCATTCTTCTGTAGCACCACATTTCAAAAGCTTCTATTCTCTTCTTGTCTAAACTATTTATCGTCCATGTTTCACTTCCATACATGGCTACACTCCATACAAATACTTTCAGAAACGACTTCCTGACACTTAAATCTATACTCGATGTTAACAAATTTCTCTTCTTCAGAAACGCTTTCCTTGCCATTGCCCATCTACATTTTACATCCTCTCTAGTTCGGCCATCATCAGTTATTTTGCTCCCCAAATAGCAAAACTCCTTTACTACTTTAAGTGTCTCATTTCCTAATCTAATTCCCTCAGCATCCCCTGACTTAATTCGACTACATTCCATTATCCTTGTTTTGCTTTTGTTGATGTTCATCTCATACCCTACTTTCAAGACACTGTCCATTCTGTTCAACTGCTCTTCCAAGTCCTTTGATGTCTCTGACAGAATTACAATGTCATCAGAAAACCTCTAAATTTTTATTTCTTCTCCATGGATTTTAATACCTACTCCAAATTTTTCTTTTCTTTCCTTTACTGCTTGCTCAATATACAGATTGAATAACATTGTGGGCAGGCTACAACCCTGTCTCACTCCCTTCCCAGCCGCTGCTTCCCTTTCATGCCCCTCGACTCTTATAACTGCCATCTGGTTTCTGTACAAATTGTAAATAGCCTTTCGCTCCCTGTATTTTACCCCTGCCACCTTCAGAATTTGAAAGAGAGTATACCAGTCACACATTGTCGAAAGCTTTCTCTACGTCTACAAATGCTAGAAATGTAGGTTTGCCTTTCCTTAATCTATTTTCTAAGATAAGTCATAGGGTCAGTATTGCCTCACGTGTTCCAACATTTCTGCGGAATCCAAACTGATCTTCCCCGAGGTCGGCTTCTACCAGTTTTTCCATTCGTCTGTAAAGAATTCCCATTAGTATTTTGCAACTGTGACTTATTAAACTGATAGTTCGGTAATTTTCACATCTGTCAACACCTGCTTTCTTTGGGATTGGAATTATTATATTCTTCTTGAAGTCTGAGGGTATTTCGCCTGTCTCATACATCTTGCTCACCATATGGTAGAGTTTTGTGAGGACTGGCTCTCCCAAGGCCGTCAGTAGTTCTAATGGAATGTTGTCTACTCCCGGGGCCTTGTTTTGACTCAGGTCTTTCAGTTCTCTGTCAAACTCCTCACGCAGTATTGTATCTCCAATTTCATCTTCATCTACATCCTCTTCCATTTCCATAATATTATCCTCAAGTACATCGCCCTCGTATAGACCCTTTATATACTCCTTCCACCTTTCTGCTTTCCCTTCTTTGCTTAGAACTGGGTTTACATCTGAGCTCTTGATATTCATACAAGTGGTTCCCTTATATCCAAAGGTCTCTTTAATTTTCCTATAGGCAGTATCTGTCTTACCCCTAGTAATATAAGCCTCTACATCCTTACATTTGTCCTCTATCCATCCCTGCTTAGCCATTTTGCACTTCCTGTCGATCTCATTTTTGAGACATTTGTATTCCTTTTTGCTTGCTTCATTTACTGCATTTTTATATTTTCTCCTTTCACCAATTAAATTCAATATTTCTTCTGTTACCCAAGGATTTCTACTAGCCCTTGTCTTTTTACCTACTTGATGCTCTGCTGCCTTCACTACTTCATCCTCAGAGCTACCCACTCTTCTTCTACTGTATTTCTTTCCCCCATTCCTGTCAACTGTTCCCTTATGCTCTCCCTGAAACTCTGTACAGCCTCTGGTTCTTTCAGATTGTCCAGGTCCCATCTCCTTATATTCCCACCTTTTTGCAGTTTCTTCAGTTTTAATCTACAGTTCGAAACCAATAGTTGTGGTCAGAGTCCACATCTGCCCCTGGAAATGTCTTACAATTTAAAACCTGGTTCCTAAATCTCTGTCTTGCCATTATATAATCTATCTAATACCTTCTAGTATCTCCAGGATTCTTCCATGTATACAACCTTCTTTTATGATTCTTGAACCAAGTGTTAGCTATGATTAAGTTATGCTCTGTGCAAAATTCTACCAGACGGCTTCCTCTTTCATTTGTCTCCCCCAATCCATATTCACCCACTATGTTTCCTTCTCTCCCTTTTCCTACTCTCGAATTCCAGTCACCCATGACTATTAAATTTTCGTCTCCCTTCACTACCTGAATAATTTCTTTTATCTCATCATACATTTCATCAATTTCTTCATCATCTGCAGAGCCAGTTGGCATATAAACTTGAACTACCATAGTAGGCATGGGCTTCGTGTTTATCTTGGCCACAATAATGTGTTCACTATGCTGTTTGTAGCAACTTACCCGCACTCCTATTTTTTTATTCATTATTAAACCTACTCCTGCATTACCCCTATTTGATTTCGTATTTATAACCCTGTATTCACCTGACGAAAAGTCTTGTTCCTCCTGCCACCAAACTTCACTAATTCCCACTATATCTAACTTTAACCCATCCATTTCCCTTTTTAAATTTTCTAACCTACCTGCCCGATTAAGGGATCTGACATTCCACGCTCCGATCCGTAGAACACCAGTTTTCTTTCTCCTCATAATGACATCCTCTAGAGTAGTCCCTGCCCGGAGATCCGAATGGGGGTCTATTTTATCTCCAGAATATTTTACCCAAGAAAACGCCATCATCATTTAACCATACAGTAAAGCTGCATGCCCTCGGGAAAAATTACGGCTGTAGTTTCCCCTTGCTTTCAGCCATTCGCAGTACCAGCACAGCAAGGCTGTTTTGGTTAGTGTTACAAGGCCAGATCAGTCAATCATCCAGACTGTTGCCCCTGCAACTACTGAAAAGGCTGCTGCCCCTCTTCAGGAACCACACGTTTGTCTGGCCTCTCAACAGATACCCCTCTGTTGTGGTTGCACCTATGGTACGGCCATCTGTATCACTAAGGCACGCAAGCCTCCCCACCAACGGCAAGGTCCATGGTTCATGGGGGTAGACTCTCCTGGTTAGAAACTCGTAAAAGTTACAAAATCGGTCACTTTCCAGTTGCTGCATCTGTCTCAGCCGGCTGCTACTGCCTGACTCTGTTCACTGTGTTGAACTGAATAGTTTCTGTTGCCCTGACCTCAGTATCTTACAAATATTTCACCAGAGATTATCACACGAATAAATTCACAAAGTAAAGTCTGTGAGTCAAAAGAAAACAAGTCCTGACAAGCTTTTATCATAGTCTCCTGGATCATCTGACTTGCCTTCTTACACCTTCATATTGTAACAATAACATGTTTTTGAGCAACATATCATCCACTGTTTGCATTCAAACCTGATCTGGAGATGGTGATGCACGTAATACTGAACTTATGTTTACCAATGTTTAAATTTTCAGAGAACATGCTAAATTACAGGAAATTTTCCTTTACTTTGTCCCTCCATGTTGTCAATAAAATGGAGAAATCATTTAATTATTTAACAGTGAAGATTTAACAGTATTTTATAGTAACTTGTGGCCTCAGTTGCTGGAGACTGCAGTTGTGTGTGTGAGTTGTGTTTTTGCGAGTGAGTGTGTATGTTTTTTTGTTTGTATTTGTGTGTGTGTGTGTGTGTGTGTGTGTGTGTGTGTGTGTGTGTGTGTTTGTCGTCTAATTTTGATGAAGGCCTTACTAGCTGAAAGCTATACCTATGACAGTTTTTTTGTTGTGCCTATCTGCAACTCAGCATCTCTGCTATATGGTGAGTAACAACTTTCCTTTTCATAATATTGGTACATTCCCTTCTGGATTTTCCATTGTTTGAATATTTATGCAGCTTCTCTCAGATGGTACTTCATTATAGATAACTACTTTATCTGCAAAAAGCTAGATGTTACTATTAATATTGTCTGCAAGGTCATTAACATACAGCATGAACAGCAAGGATCCCAATACACTTCCCTGTGGCATACATCTGATGATGACTCTCCATCTAAGATAACATGCTATGTCCTCCCTACCAAAAAGTCCTCAACCCAATCACAAGTTTCACTTGATACCCCATATGATCATACTTTTGACAATAAGCATAGGTGTGATACTGAGTCAAATGCTTTTTGGAAATCAAGAAACACTGCATCTACCTGTTTACCTTGATCCAAGGCTTTCAGTATGTCATGTGAGAAAAGTGTGAGTTGGGTTTCACATGATCAATGTTTTCTAAAACCATCCTGGTTGGCATTGAGAAGGTCATTCTGTTCAAGGTACTGTGTTAACTTTGTGCTTCAAATTTGTTATAAAATTCTACAACAAATCAATGCCAATGATATTGGACAAAAGTTTTGTGGATCACTTCTACTACCCTTCTTGTAGACAGGTGAGGCCTTTGACTGTTTCCAAGAATTGGATATGTTTTTTTGTCTGAGCGATCTACAATATATTATAGTAAGAAGAGGGACTAGTTTAGGCTGGAATCTGACAGGGATTCCATCGGGGCCTGGAGCTTTTGTTCAATTTTAACAATTTCAGCTGTTCCTTGATACCACTGATATACTAACTTTGGTGCTACTAACAGCCTTTACATATGACCAGAATTTCTGTAGATTTTGTGAAATGTTATTTGACCATATTCTGCTACTGTAGTCATTGAAGGCATCATGCATTGCTCATTTGACAGCCACACATGGTTTATTTGGCATCTTTCTATCTATAGCCCTATGCTTTGTTTTATACATGTTGTGCAGTAATCTCCGTTTCTTTAGAAGTTTCTTTAAAGTGGCTGTATACCATGGAGGTTCCCTCCCTTTATGAACTGTTCTAATGGGGACATATCTATTCACTGTGTGGTGGATTATTCTTTTAAACTTAGGCCAGAGTTCCTCTACATGCTCCTGAACTCTGCTGAAAGTTTCAAGTTCCTCTTTGAGATATGACATTACTGATTTTTTATCTAGTTTACTGAACGTATATATCTTTCTGCTTGTCTTAGTTGTCCTTTGTACTTTGGTAATCATTGTTTCCACAACCACATCATGGTTACTGATACCATGTTTGATGTGGACATCCTGAAAGATGACAGGTCTATTTGTTGCTATTAGATCCAATATATTTCCATCATGAGTAGGGTTCCTAACTATCTGTTATAGATAGTTTTCAGAGAAGGCATTTAGTAAAGTTTCACAGGATGTCTTATCATGCCTACGACTGATAAAACTCTAATTTTCACAGTTTATTATTGAGTTATTAAAGTCTCCAATGATTGCACTGTGATTGTGGAACTTACATACAAGTGAACTGAAATTTTTGGTTACATCAGGAGACAAGTCTGGTTGATGATAGAAGGTTCCAGTTATCATTTTCTGCCCAATCCCTGATACTGAGTCTTACCCAAACAATCTCACATGCAGCTTCAATTTCTATCTTGGTGGATTTAAGTTTTTTTTCTACTGCAAAAATACACCACCTCCATTTCCTATTTGTCTATCCTTTTGGTATACACTTAAATTTTCCCCAAAAATCTCACTCCTATCAGTTTTGGGTTTCAACCAGCTTCCTGTACCTAGTATTATATGAGCTTCACTGCTTTTCATGAGAGCTTCAAACTCTGGCACTTTGTTGTGAATACTCTGGTGTTTTACCATTATGATTTTAATACACTCACCTGTGCAAGGATGTCTTTTGAGTTTACATTGAAACTTTTGGGTTTCCTACAGCTATCATTATCTGGATTGGATGGAGAGTCACCTAATCTAAAAAAAACCCTTGAGTGCAACCCACATGTAAAAAGCTACCTTGGTAGACACCACTGATGTGTAATGTACACCAGACTTACTTAGAGGGACTCTACAGTTCTCAATCCTATGGCACAAATCCAGGAAGTTGCAGCCTAGCTTGTTACAGAACTTTCAAAGTCTGTGGCTCAGTCTTTCCACTAGACTCAGAACCAAAGTGCCATGATCAGTTCTAGGGCAATGCTGCAAATTGTGAGCTTCATTGAAACTTCATGTGTAAGGATGTCTTCTCAACCTTTGCTGCCAGTTGCTGGGATGACCCAAGAATGAGTTTGGAGCTCTGACAACAGGCATCGTTTGTTCCAACATGCACCACAATCTGCAGTTGGTTGCACTCAGTTCCCTCAATGGCTGCTGAGATAGCCTCTTCAACATGTTAAATGAGGCCCCCAGGCATACACACTAAATGAGGCCCCCAGGCATACACACTGAGTGTCCCTGGTGTCCTTTCCTGTCTCTCATTGCCACTTCCCTAAGCGGTACCACCATACGCCATACATTTGATCTTACAATTCTTTTATGTTTGCCTCCTCCTGCCACTGGACAAAACAGATTTCCCCACAACAGATGAAGTTACTCTCACTGCATCAGGTTTCAGTGAAAGACAGCACCTTGAACTTGTTGTTTAGGGGGGATCAGTGCAATACCCAGAGTTCTCCGTGGTCCTCGTCCAACCTGTACAGGACACCTAGATCTACCATTGATACACCACATGCAGTCATGTGTATGGGTAATGACAGATCCTGTACTTTCTGCAGAGGAGACAGGATCCACAGGAGAGCATAGTACTTGAGGTACCTCTGGTATAGGTATCACACGTACATGAATCTTGGGAGCTGTTCCAACACACCAATTCACAATAGCTGTCAATCCTTTGACATAGTCAGGGCTAATTCCAGCTGGTAACGAATGTCAACAAACTCATCCTGTGTTTGAGAACAGCATTCACAGTGAGATAGCAATTTGGCTGGTGCAACATATTACAAGGCAGTGAACAAAGGACTTTAAATTAAACCTGCTGATTATCTTTTAATCTGTAGAGCTAAATAGTTGCTAAAAAGTTGCTAATTCCCTTCAAGAACTGATAAGGGCATTTTTGTAACTGAATTTTTTGCAATGCAGATTTGGTTATAAAATGTACCATTGTTTTTATTTGTGTTCTTACATATATTTCAAAATATTATGTAAGTGTTGTGAAAATGCATTTTAAGTATTCATTTTAATTTTGCAAGAAGTGCTGTGATTGTAAATTATAACAGTTCAATTTCTTCAAAAAGTTTCAAATTTATGTGAAATATTATGGGACATAACTGCTAAGGTCATCAGTCCCTAAGCTTACACACTACTTAACCTAAATTATCCTAAGGACAAACACACACACCCATGCCCGAGGGAGGACTCGAACCTCCGCCATGACCAGCCGCACCGTCCATGACTGCAGTGCCCTAGACCACTCGGCTAATCCCGCACAGCTTGATTTCTTCAATGACACAAAATTAGACAAAGGAACTGTGGATCAATGAATTTTCTAACATAGTTAAATGACAATAAAAATGATCTTGTTTTCAGAGGAGTTGAAAAATTTTCTCTAACTGAAACCAGCTGAAATTAAAAAAAGACAACTTCCATTCATGTAAGTGTAGGGTCCATGTAATACATTTTAATATAATAACAATAAATGATAACTTGCAGAATGAAATTTTATTTTAAGTGTTTTATTATTGGTTTATTGCAAAATGTAATATTTTTCCTAATGCAGTTCATTTTGTATGTATTTTTTCATGAAACTGTTTGCTGAGAACTGCAGTGCCCATGGACATTGGAAATCAACTCACCACCTTGGACAGTAGTAGGCTGTGAATGGAAGTGCATACCTCTAATTCAGTCATTTTCTCGAGGAATATAGTGAGTCCCAAAATTTGAAAATAACACTGTTTTACATTTTTGGGAAAGACTGTAAAACTTTATTTCTCATCTGATAGTTTCTGTTGATGACAGTTTTAGCATTTGTTTCATTTGCGTATATAATGTTGTCAGTTCACACTTTATAAAAATTTCACATTTTTTAAAATTGTGATTTACATTGAACTGTCTTGACACTGGATTACATAGTCAGCCATTTGGAAATATCTCACCATTTACCCCAATGTGGGGGTTGTGTGACATAGCATGTTGGATTCTTCCCACCTGTTACGATTTCTTTCTACTCCAAAAATAACCAAATTTTTTGCTATGTTTTATTTTATTTTCTATACATTTGTCAGTTGTCATGCAATAGTTACATAAAAATCTCAAGATCTAATTTAGACATAATTCCAGTTGAATTTATGGTTCAGGTTATCATTTTGGTTGTTATGTTTGCACTGCTGTAATTAGTTTTTATTCGGGCATGCTTAATTTGAAAATGTAATTAATTGATGTTAGTACTACAGAAGCCTGTTACTCCCATTTTCTCACAAAGTACTTTGAATTATCCAAAATCAATTAACAAACACAATAATTACCATAAAATCTACAGACTATCATCATTTTCCTCTGCATATTTTGTCATAACTTTTGTAAGATTCCAAACATTGGTTACATACTTTTGCTACTTTTTTTATAATATATGGAAATTTTTTTCTTTCAAAAATGCCAATTCATAAAATTTTGTTTCTGTTTTACTGATTAGTACCATATAGTTCTACATTCCATGAAAAAGAGAGCTTCCACTCTTAGGATGAACAAGTTTCATAAACAATTGAAATTTTTGTCATACGTAAAACCTGTTTTATTACCAAATTATCGCACAACAAGTTCATAAAAATCAAAACACTGTTTATACAATTCTGTGCAGTAAATGGCATAACACCACTGATAAATACAGACTATGAATGGAAAACTATTGCTAAGGTAGAATACTCAAAATTTCTGGGTGTGTGCATTGATGAGAAATTGAATTGGAAGAAACACATTGATGATCTGCTGAAACGGTTAGGTTCAGCCACTTATGCTATTAGGGTTATTGCAAATTTTGGTGATAAACATATCATTAAATTTGCCTGGGAAATTCGTCATTAAGAGGGTAAGTATTCTATGCACAAAAGTGTTTGATCAGAATAATAGCTGGAGCCCACCCAAGATCACATTGCAGACATTTGTTTAAGGAACTCGGGATATTCACAGTACCTTCGCAATACTTATATTCACTTACGAAATTTGTCATTAATAACCCATCCCAATTCAAAAATAACAGTGAAGTGCATAGCTACAACACTAGAAGAAAGGATGATATTCACTATTCTGGATTAAATCTCACTTTGGCACAGAAAGGGGTGAATTATGCTGCCACAAAAATCTTTGGTCATTTGCCAAATCATATTGAAAGTCTGACAGATAGCCAACCAAGATTTAAAAGCAAATTAAAAGAATTTCTGAATGACATCTCCTTCCACTCAATATATGAATTCTTAAATATGAAGTAGTAACTGTAAAAAAATTAATTAATTAATTAATTTATTGTGTAAACAAAACTTATGTTAAAGTGACATGTTCCACATCATTACAAAATGTTGTATTCATGATCTATGGAACGAGGATTAATGCAGGTATGTATGTAAAACCTAGCCCTATTTATCATAATTTTAGTTTTAAGGTATCAGATAGATTATACAGGGTGATTCAAAAAGAATACCACAACTTTAAAAATGTGTATTTAATGAAAGAAACATAATATAACCTTCTGTTATACATCATTACAAAGAGTATTTAAAAAGGTTTCTTTTCACTCAAAAACAAGTTCAGAGATGTTCAATATGGCGCCCTCCAGACACTCGAGCAATATCAACCCGATACTCCAACTCGTTCCACACTCTCTGTAGCATATCAGGCGTAACAGTTTGGATAGCTGCTGTTATTTCTCGTTTCAAATCATCAATGGTGGCTGGGAGAGGTGGCCGAAACACCATATCCTTAACATACCTCCATAAGAAAAAATCGCAGGGGGTAAGTTCAGGGCTTCTTGGAGGCCAGTGATGAAGTGCTCTGTCACGGGCTGCCTGGCGGCCGATCCATCGCCTCGGGTAGTTGACGTTCAGGTAGTTACGGACAGTTAGTGTGGAAAGTTGCTTCATCACTAAACACAATCTTTGAAACGAAAGATTCATCTGTTTCCATTTGAGCAAGAACAAAATCACAGAAATCGATTCTTTTAATCTTATCAGCTGCAGACAGTGCCTGAACCAATTTCAGACGATAAGGTTTCATAACTAACCTTTTTCGTACGACTCTCCATACAGTTGATTGTGGAATTTGCAGCTCTCTGCTAGCTCTGCGAGTCGATTTTCCTGAGCTGCGAACAAATGCTTGCTGGATGCGTGCTACATTTTCATCACTCGTTCTCGGCCGTCCAGAACTTTTCCCTTTGCACAAACACCCATTCTCTGTAAACTGTTTATACCAACGTTTAATACACCATCTATCAGGAGGTTTAACACCATACTTCGTTCGAAGTGCACGCTGAACAACTGTCGTCGATTCACTTCTGCCGTACTCAATAACACAAAAAGCTTTCTGTTGAGCGGTCGCCGTCTTAGCATCAACTGACGCTGACGCCTAGTCAACAGCGCCTCAAGCGAACAAATGTACAACTAAATGAAACTTTATAGCTCCCTTAATTCGCCGACAGATAGTGCTTAGCTCTGCCTTTTGTCGTTGCAGAGTTTTAAATTCCTAAAGTTGTGGTATTCTTTTTCAATCACCCTGTATAATGGTAAGACAGAGATTTAGAAACCAGGTTTTAAATTGTAAGACATTTTCAGGGGCAGATGTGGACTCTGACCACAACTATTGGTTTCGAACTGTAGATTAAAATTGAAGAAACTGCGAAAAGGTAGGAATTTAAGGAGATGGGACCTGGATAAACTGAAAGAACCAGAGGTTGTACAGAGATTCAGGGAGAGCATAAGGGAACAATTGACAGGTATGGGGGAAAGAAATACAGTAGAAGAAGAATGGGTAGCTCTGACGGATGAAGTAGTGAAGGCAGCAGAGAATCAAGTAGGTAAAAAGATGAGGGCTAGTGGAAATCCTTGGGTAACAGAAAAAATATTGAATTTAATTGGTGAAATGAGAAAATATAAAAATGCAGTAAATGAAGCAGGCAGAAAGCAATACAAATGTCTCAAAAATGAGATCGACAGGAAGTGCAATATGGCTAAGCAGGGATGGATAGAGGACAAATGTAAGGATGTAGAGGCTTATCTCACTAGGGGTAAGACAGATACTGCCTATAGGAAAGTTAAAGAGACCTTTGGAGAAAAGGGAACCACTTGTTTGAATATCAAGAGCTCAAATGGAAACCCAATTCTAAGCAAAGAAGGGAAAGCAGAAAGGTGGAATGAGTATATAGAGCGTCTATACAAGGGCGATGTACTTGAGGACAATGTTATGGAAATGAAGAGAATGTAGATGAAAATGAAATGGAAGATACAATACTGCATGAAGAGTTTGAGAGAACACTGAAAGACCTGAGTCGAAACAAGGCCCCAGGAGTAGACAACATTCCATTAGAACTACTGACGGCCTTGGGAGAGCCAGTCCTGACAAAACTCTACCATCTGGTGAGCAAGATGTATGAGACAGGCAAAATACCCTCAGACTTCAAGAAGAATATAATAATTCCAATCCCAAAGAAAGCAGGTGTTGACAGATGTGAAAATTACTGAACTATCAGTTTAATAAGTCACAGCTGCAAAATACTAACATGAATTCTTTACAGACGAATGGAAAAACTGGTAGAAGCCGATCTCGGGGAAGATCAGTTTGGATTCCATAGAAATGTTGGAACACGTGAGGCAACACTGAATGTACGACTTATCTTAGAAGAAAGATTAAGGAAAAGCAAGCCTATGTTTCTAGCATTTGTAGACGTAGAGAAAGCTTTTGACAATGTTGATTGGAATACTCTCTTTCAAATTCTGAAGGTGGCAGGGGTAAAATACAGGGAGCGAAAGGCTATTTACAATATGTACAGAAACCAGATGACAGTTATAAGAGTCGAAGGGCATGAAAGGGAAGCAGTGGTTGGGAAGGGAGTGAGACAGTGTTGTAGCCTCTCTCTGATGTTATTCAATCTGTTTATTGAGCAAGCAGTAAAGGAAACAAAAGAAAAATTCGGAGTAGATATTAAAATCCATGGAGAAGAAATAAAAGTTTTGAGGTTTGCCGAAGACCTTGTAATTCTGTCAGAGACATCAAAGGACTTGGAAGAGTAGTTGAATGGAATGGACAGTGTCTTGAAAGGAGGATATAAGATAAACATCGACAAAAGCAAAACAAGGATAATGGAATGTAGTCAAATTAAGTCAGGTGATGCTGAGAGAATTAGATTAGGAAATGAGACACTTAAAGTAGTAAAGGAGTTTTGCTATTTGGGGAGCAAAATAACTGATGATGGTCAAAGTAGAGACGATATAAAATGTAGACTGGCAATGGCAAGGAAAATGTTTCTGAAGAAGAGAAATTTGTTAACATCGAGTATAGGTTTAAGTGTCAGGAAGTCGTTTCTGAAAGTATTTGTATGGAGTGTAGCCATGTATGGAAGTGAAACATGGACGATAAATAGTTTGGACAACAAGAGAATAGAAGCTTTCTAAATGCGATGCTACAGAAGAATGCTGAAGATTAGATGGGTAGATCACATAACTAATGAGGAGGTATTGAATAGAATTGGTGAGAAGAGGAGTTTGTGGCACAACTTGACTAGAAGAAGGGACCGGTTGGTAGGACATGTTCTGAGGCATCAATAGATTACAAATTTAGCATTGGAGGGCAGCATGGAGGGTAAAAATCATTGAGGGAGTCCAAGAGATGAATACACAAAGCAGATTCAGAAGGATGTAGGTTGCAGTAGGTACTGGGAGATGAAGAAGCTTGCACAGGATAGGGTAGCATGGAGAGCTGCATCAAACCAGTCTCAGGACTGAAGACCACAACAACAACAGTTTCGAAAGATGAGTAAGAGACTCATTTTTTGAACATTTTAAATGATTCCAAAATGTATAAGAAAGGGTCAAAGATTTAAAGGAGTCCACTTATACAACTTCTGTGCGTTCTGTTTTGTACTGAAATTAGTCAGTCAATTAACTAAAAATGTGTTCCACTGCTTCAGTATCTTCCTTTGATATAGAGTGATGCATACATGTTGAACCAATAGGAACTTAACAATCTTCAGAACATTGTGAACAGGAAGTGAGCACTGATGGCATTGTTGCTGTCCTACAGCTGGAAACCTATATCCAGTTGCTGGCCCACATGGTAGCATAAAGTTCACTACAATTTATTTAGCTCAAACTGGTGTCTATTATCTCTGCAATCCACCAGTCACAGTCATACACAGATGCCACAAACACACCCCTTCTCAGGTTGTGAATCTAAATATTATCCGGCAGTTTCTGAGGTGATCAAAAAAACAAAATTTCTCCTTTCTTGCTATTTAAGTGCATGCAATATGAGTTTGCCCATCACTATGAGTCCAAAATTGTGTCTTCTGAATTCCTTTCACAGGAGTAGTTGGTTCAGACTAGTCTTCTTTTTTCTGCTCACAGATTTCTTCATTTGCCTCTTTGGACAAATGAATGAGGGCTGTGGATGCGTAAGATTTCATGACTCTTGTAAAATCCTCAGCATTCTGAATTTCAGATATAATTGGTCTGGAAAGATTATGATTTGTAGCATGGTGCTTCAGCGTGCCTCTTACGCCACTACAAGGTCCCTCCCCATGACCAGTAGCACTGTATACCCAGTCAGTTGGCACAAGTGACTTACTCAATTCAAACAGCTGATAACAATTTTTAAAATGATTAGGAGTACCATCAGAAATAACTATGATCTTCTCTGTCTCTTTTTGCAGTTGAAGAATTTTGTGTATTCCTAGCAAAGCATGTGGTGAGTCATGTCCTGTGTCATCACTTAACTGCTACACTTGTGGTCTCGTTTTGAAAATACATCACACCTGTAAAAAGTGGAACCTGGTCATTACTCCAATGATACCCTTGGAAGCACTAAACATAGTTCTTCAGCCTGTACACACCCTTTCGTTTGTGCAATGTGTTGTTGTTGCAATTTTTTCAGATGCTGGTGTGTTCCTGCTTTCACTGACCATTTACCAAGTTCACCGATCAAACTGTCAAAGGCAACAGTTTTCTTAATCAGTTTATTTTCTTCCCATGTCACATATGTAATTTCTGCAGAGTTATCTGCTACGTCTTCCAGGCCCAGTGTCTGTAAAGACAGTCCTCCCTTTCCAGGGCAGTCACAACATTCTTGAAACAAACAAGTCTCTCGACTTACATCACAGACTACTAATGATTTCACACGCCCAACTGAGATGCCATACATCATGTGCTCCAATAAGTTCTTCAAAGTTACCACACAAAGTTCAAAATTCACACAGTACACACATAAACAGAAATCTCTAGGTGGATGTGGAACTACCCACCTAGATCATAGCGCATAAAATTTTGATCTTCCATTATGTGAAGTTGTATATTTGCTTTTCTAAACTGCAAAAGTTTCTTTAATACTGTGAGTCATGTACCTCTTACCTTATACAAATTTTTGACCTTCAACTTTTACAGTTATAGTGTCTTCTTCGTTGCCACTCTGGTGAGAACAGTCCCATCTATCTTCCAGATAAAATGACTGCACTATTTGAACTTGAGCTGCTTCTACAGGATGACCATAATAGGGGTCTGGTCTTGCAAAGACTCCTTTTACAGACCTCACATTTCTTGATTTGTCTACTGTGTACTTTGATACTGATGGAATGTGGTTCAAAATTGTTTTCTTTGAAAATGTCTCTGGAATAATAGTTAAAACTTGTAAATTTCCACTGCAGGATGCAAAATATTCAACAGCTGAATTGAGATTTGTGAAAAATTCCTGGCAAGATGTGCAAGAGTGCTATGGTTCATTTTCTTCTGAAGATGGAATTTCTACTTTGAAGAGTGTGGTAAGTTTTACTGTAGTGTACTAATTCATAGCTTTAGTAATTTCTCTGCACTTTCTTGATGCATAGCAATTATGACTCGACTTCACTGTCCAAGGTTTCTTAACAGGACTAACACCTACCTCTGTAGCTGACTGATTCAGGGTATTCAATTCTTCCTCTACTGGTGCAAAATCCGCATCAACTGCACCATGGGAGGCTTCACCTTGTTCAGATAGTATCATCGTTGTTATTCTGTCTAAACATTTCGAATGCAAAAAGTCATCACTGGAAGCATCTTCACTTTGAAACAGAGTCTTCAAATGAGAACACTTATTTCCAACCTGAACAAAGTCTGTTTTTTGTTTGTTTTATATACCATTCTTTTATTGATATGCAAACAGTCAGCACACTTCACTGTCCTATGGCCCCAGTCACAAGCCATTTCAAACAGTCCTTTTCACAAAACACACTGCAACTGTGTCAACTGGCAAATTCCTCGGGAAAGCACAGAACTCACTAGATGGTCTCAAATTTATTAGAAGCCTCTTCAGTAAGCAAATTAGCAAGGTACAACTACAATATAGAAACCTGCAATGAACAACCATGACAAAAAACTGGAAATAAATACAATTAAGTGTAAGAAATATATGCAACAATGAGATTGAAAAGAAATAGCTGCAACAAAGAAAGTGATAAGAAATAACTTCAACAAAGGCATTGAAATAAACATTGTAACAAAGAAATTAGTAAGAAACAACTTCAGTAAAGAAATACATGACCCCTGAAAGTTTAAAAAAATGAAATTTTTAAAATAAAACCTGTCCAGCTTAGAAATGGAAGCTCTCATTTACAGATAATATAGTACATGGTACTAATCAACAGAAAAAGAATCTAATTTTTCTGGATTGGCATTTTTGAAAGAAAAGCTTTTTTTCTGTACATTACAAAAAAATTCAAAAGGTGATAGTAAAATAACTTTGACAGATAGGTCCAAATGGAGGATACCATTGTAATCATAAAGCAATTATCTTTCAAATAAAAAAGGAAACTCCTACAAAATATCTAGAACTGTTAACAGAGATACAGCATCTTCAAAATGGTGTTCGCAGTGTCATCTTTGGAGATCTGTATCACTGGGCAGGATTTTTTTTGGAGAAAACATTTCTTACTTACCCCTGAATTTTAACATATGCTAAATGCAATAACATCCTAGACTATGAAGATAACCCCTCCGCCTGAAGTGATATGGATTATGCCTGCAGGTGATGGTTTGAAATATCACAAGCAAGACCTACAATGAGTGCACTCCCAGTGTTGACTAACACCACTAATATGCACATCCTGTACACAAAAATATGTATACTCTCACCTGCAAAATACAATAATATTAATGTTTAATAGCTTTCAAGCGGTTTCTGCATATCAAATGAATGAAGATTTTAACTGAACTGTGTTCTACACTGAAGTGCCAAAGAAACTTGTATAGGCAAGCATATTCAAATACAGAGATATTTAGACAGGCAGAATGTAGCACTGTAGTTGGCAATGCCTACAGAACAAGTGTCTGGCAGCTGTTAGATCGGTTACTGCTGCTACAATGGCATGTTATCAAGATTTACGTGAGTTTGAACGTGGTGTTATAGTCGCCACATGAGCAATGGGACACAGCATCTAAATGTTCAAATGTTTGTGAATGCCTAAGGGACCAAACTGCTGAGGTCATGAGAACCTAGACTTACACACAACTTAAAGTAACTTATGCTAAGAGCACCACACGCACCCATGCCCGAGGGAGGACTCGAACCTCTGGCGGGAGGGTCCGCGCAGTCTGTGACATGACACCTCAAACCACGAGGCCACTCTGCACAGCTGGACACGGCATCACCAAGGTAGTGATGAAGTGGGATTTTCCCATACAACCATTTCACAAGTGTACCATGAATATCATGTGTCCAGTAAAACATCATGACATTGCTGTGGCCAGAGAAAGATCCTGGAAGAATGGGACCAATGAAAACTGAAGAGAATCATTCAAAGTGACAGAAGTGCAACCCTTCCGCAAATTGCTGCAGACTCAATGCTGGTCCATCAATAAGTGTCAGCATGTCAACCATTCAATGAAACATCATCAATATGGGCTTTCAGAGCTGAAGGCCTACTCATTTACCCTTGATGACTGCATGACGCAAAGCTTTATGCCTTGCCTTGCCTGGACCCATCAACACTGACATTTGACTCTTGATAACTGGAAACATATTGCCTGGTCAGACAAGTCTCATTTTAAATTGTATTGAGCAGATGGACATGTAAGGTATGGAGACAACCTCATGAATCCATGGACCCGGCATCTCAGCACAGGACTGTTCAAGCTGGTGGAGGCTCTGTAGTGGTCTGGGGTGTGTGTAGTTGGAGTGATATGGGACCCCTGATACATCTAGATACTAGTCTGACAGGTGCACAAACGTAAGCACCCTGTCTGATCACCTGCATCCATCCACATCCACTGTGCATTCCAACAAACTTGGGAAATTCCAGCAGGACAATGCAGCACCCCACACGTTCCAAATTGTTACAGAGTGGCTCCAGGAACACTCTTCTGAGTTTAAACACTTTGTATGCCCACCAAGCTCCCAGACATGAACATTATTGAGCATAGCTGGGATGTCTGGCAACGTGCTGTTCAGAAGATATCTCCAACTCCTTGTTTTGTTGTGGTCTTCAGTCCAGAGACTGGTTTGATGCAGCTCTCCATGCTACTGTATTCTGTGCAAGACTCTTCATCTTAGAATAACTACTGCAGCCTACATCCTTCTGAATCTGTTTCATATGTTCATCTCTTGGATTCTCTCTATGATTTTTATCCTCCACACTGCCTTCCAATACTAAAATGGTGATCCCTTGATGCTTCAGAATGTAACCTACCAATCGATACCTTCTTCTAGTCAAATTGTGCCACGAATTCCTCTTTCCCCAATTCTACACAGTACCTCCTCATTAGTTACGTGATCTACCCATCTAATCTTCAGCATTCTTCTGTAGTATCACATTTCTAAAACTTATATTCTCTTCCTGTCTGCACTGTTTATCATGCATGTTTGACTTCCATACATGATTATACTCCATACAAATACTTTCAGAAAGGACTCCCTTACTCTTAAATCTATACTCGATGAAAACAAATTTCTCTACTACAGAAACACTTTCCTTGATGTAGCCGGTCTACATTTTATATTCTCTCTACTTCAACCATCATCAGTTATTTTGCTCCCCAAATAGCGAAACTCATTTGTTACTTTAAGTGTCTCATTTTCTAATCTAATTCTCTGGGCATCACCTGATTTAATTCGACTACATTCCAATATCCTTGTTTTGCTTTTGTTGAAGTTCATCTTATATACTCCTTTCAAGACTCTGTCCATTCTATTCAGATGCTCTTCCAGGTCCTTTGCTGTCTCTGACAGAATTACATTGTTATCAGCAAACCTCAAAGTGTTTATTTCCTCTCCATGGATTTTAATTCCTACGCCAAATTTTTCTTTTGTTTCCTTTACTGCTTGTTCAGTATACAGATTGAATAACATTGGGGATAGGCTGCAACCCTGCCTCACTCCTTGCTCAACCACTGCTTCCCTTTCATGCCCCTTGATCTTATAACTGCCATCTGGTTTCTTTAAATATTGAAATTGCCTTTCACTCATGGATTTTACCCCTGACACCTTCAGTATTTGAAAGAGAGTTTTCCAGTCAACATTGTCCAAAGCTTTATCTAAGTCTACAAATGCTAGAAACATTGGTTTGCTTTTCTTAACCTATCTTCTAAACTAAGTCATAGTGTCAGTATTGCCCCGCATGTTCCTACATTTATACAGTCCCCCATGGCTATTAAATTTTCATCTTTCTTAACTATCTGAATAATTTGTTTTATCATGTCACACATTTCTTCAATCTCTTCATCATCTGCGGAGCTAGTCAGCATATAAACTTGTGCTGCATGTCTATCTTGGCTACAATAATGCATTCACTACACTGTTTAAGTAGCTTATCCATATTCCTATGTTTGTTATTCATTATTAAACATACTCCTGCATTGACCTTATTTGATTTTGTATTTATAATCCTATATTCACCTGAGCAGAAGTCTTGTTCCTCCTGCCACTGAATTTCACTAATACCCACTACATCTAACTTTAACCTATCCATTGCCCTTTTTAAATTTTCTAACCTTCCTTCTCGATTAAGGGATCTGACATTCCACACTCTGATCCGTAGAATGCCAACTTTGTTTCTCCTGATAATGATGGCATCCTGCATAGTCCCCATCCGGAGATCTGAATGGGGGACTATTTTATCTCCAGAATATTTTACCCAAGAGGATGCCATCATCATTTAACCATATGGTAAAGCTGCATGCTCTCAGGAAAAATTACGGCCATAGTTTCCCCTTGCTTTCAGCCGTTCACAGTACCAGCACAGCAAGGCCATTTTGGTTGATGATACAAGGCCAGATCAGTCAATCACCCATACGGTTGCCCCTGCAACTGCTGAAATGGCTGCTGCTCCTCTTCAGGAACAACATGTTTGTCTGCCCTCTCAACAGATACCCCACCAATGGCAAGGTCCATGGTTAATGGGCGTCCACCCCCTCGTACTCTTATGGATTTATGTACAGCCGTGCACAAGTCATGGTGTCAATTCCCTCCAGCACTCCTAGATGATATTAGGCAGGTGTACCAGTTTCTTTTGCTCTTCAGTGTAATTAACAAGAAAGTGGGTAATGTGATGTTCATCAGAGCAAGTTGTTTTTGGACATTGTGATTCTCATTGTGGACTGGCTTAATTGAACTACTGTAGTGTATGTTTATTTGATAAATTGGTACATGACAGACTAGGTGTTAACTGTGACTTTTTTGTGTAACTTTTGAACTCAGTTTTGTGCTAAATGTATATAATTAACTTCTGCTGAACTACTGATCCTGTTCACTGATAGTTTTTCACAGTAGATAAACTGGTCATTGTCACTAATAACTGAACTTGGCAAGGAATAAATGTGTGTGTTTGTGAAATTAAAATTATGGTGTCATGCACTTTCTTGAGCACATGCTATCCTACACTCATATAGTCTTTCAGCTTCAAGGTGGCAAGAAGTTTGTGCTGAGAGAGACTACGAAAATAAGATCAGTAATGCTACAGAATGTCTCTGAGTTACTATTATAGAATTTTTTCTTTGCAAGTGAACTCTGAAAATTGCTGCTACATCAGTACTTCTCCACATAAATTAGAATATGGAATGGAGAGACTGTACTGTTATGGCTACAACTTCCTCTTCTTGGTAGCACCACAAGTTTGTCACCTCAAAACTGAAAACATTTTGTATAATTAATTATGCTCAACAACAACAGATGCAACACCTCTGCATTTAGTATCACTTGTTTTCAAATTTATTAAATTTAAGTTAACTTTCTGAACAATGAATTGCTTTGAAATACTTGTACTCATGTATTGCTAAAACAGACTACCCCATACATTCAGAGAGAGTTCAGTGGCAACACATATCGATTTCTTATTTTCATCAACCATTCTGCATAAAAACATAGTCATATAAGCACAGTTCTCTGCTGAAGTCACTTTAAATATTTAGTGCATCATAGGTTGCTAATACATCTCTGACGCACAAACTAATAAACACAGTTCATGTTGATAACAGCCAAAAAAATTCAGAAAGATGCTGAATGACCATAGATGTTAACTGAAACAGCTCTCACAGCACATGGCCTTTGATACTTTCACTACATAAGATGATTCAGGCAGCTGTTAAATCTCACAGATAAATTAGTTTGGTGACTGCTAAACATAAACTTTGATACACTTTCCATAACGTGAGCAATGGACCTCCACTGACTTGTTATCCAAATGGTACAGCTGTCTCTTGGCCATAGTTTGTCTGTTGTCTTTCCCGTGCCTACATAGAACACAGCACAGTTGTTGCAGTTCAGCTTGTAGATTCCCTGTCTGATTTGGCAAGTAGCCCTGCCTTTGACAGGATATGTGATGCTTGTGACCGGACTGGAGTAGGTGGTGGTGGGACATGTATGGGACAGGTCTTGCATCTAGATCTAGTACAGGGATATGAGCCTTAAGACAAGGGGCTGGGAGCAAGAATGGAGTAGGGATGGATGAGGATATTGCTTAGGTTCAGGGGGTGGTGGAATACCATTGGGGGAGGAGTGGGAAATATAGTAGGTAGGATATTCTCATTTCAGGACATGATGAGGAGTAGTCAAAACCCTGATGGAAAATGTGATTCAATTGCTCCAGTCCTGAGTGGTAGTAAAGTCATGAGGTAAATGCTCCTTTGCAGCCAGACAATTTGAGAGGTGGTGCGTTACGGGAGAGATAAGGCACAGTAGGTTGGGAGTGTAATTTTGGTCTGTGAAGGCCTCAGTGAGGCTCTTGGTATGTTTGGAGAGGGACTGCTCATCACTATGGATGCAATAGCCAGTAGAGTGTACAGAAGGAGCTTCTTGGTATGGAATGGGTGGAAGCTGTTGAAGTGGAGGTATTTGCTGGTAGTTAGTAGGTTTGATATTGCTGTAAGTACTGATGTAGCTATCTTTGAATTGGAAGTCAACATCAAGGAAGAAGGCTTGTTGGGTAGAGGAGGACCACGTGATGTGAAAGGGGGAGGCTTTGAGATTCTGTAGGAATGTGTGTACGACATCCTCTCCCTCAATCCAGATCATGAAGATGTCATCAATGAATCTGAACCAGGTGAGGGATTTGGGATTTGCTAGCAGTCTAGCCTCAATGACCAGGGACAGTGGTCATGTGTGTATGAGTTGTGCTTTCATGAATGTGTGTATATGTTGTCTACTGTAGAAGATGGCTTTTTGCCTGAAACGTCACTTATTTATTAGTAATTTTCTTGTGCATGTCTGCGACTCTCCATCTCCACTATATCATGAGTAACAGTCTGTCTTTTTCATAATATTGTCAAAATTTCACTTTATTCATTTTATTTTCTTTGAGGGATGTATTACAATGGTGATACCGTGACATGACCTTTTCAGTTTGTTATATGCACCATGTAAATTTTATTGTCATCAGCACATCGTTATAAATGTTCTTATATTTGTTTTATGAATTACATAATGTAGACCGCTGTCTATATTATGTTGTAATAAAATATTGCCTGAACACTTGTTCAACAAATGCCACCAATAGTGTCTGAAGAGGGCTTTTGAAGGTTGAGATCAGTTACGATTGCACCATAAAAAAGTGATTGTGTCGAAAATAAAAAAAATAATACCTTCTAATAAAAAGATAAAGTCTGTTAAAGTGTTGTGAACTGTTTTATTTAATAACCTGAATGGCATTTAAATATCTCTGCTTTACCAAACACAGATTGTTTTACACTCTTTTCCACAATGGAAGTGTTTATTGTTGTTGTTAATCATTAATATATAGACATTTAACAAACCAATGTTTTTGAATAAAGAAAAGATTGTGTTATTTGTAAATAATGAGAGAGGTTATGTGCTCAGATGTGCTACTGCATAATTTAAAATGAATTGAAGGAACATAAGTTCTAATTTTCAAACACAAATTGACTGTAAATTTTGAAAGTAGTGTATGTGACTTTCATAATTTGAAGTCAGTTTATGAATTTGAAGTATGGATTTGATAAGAGTGACAAACATTGGTTTACTGTGAGAGCAGTGAAACTGGAATACATAGAAATGCAAAGCAAATGTCTATCTGCATGGTATTCCTGAAGCGCTTAGAGGTTGGTTAGATAAACATGTAGAAACTGCAGGAAACACTACTGCTCAGGTAGGCTAAAAGAGACATAGAAGAAGGCATTAAACGATTATCTTAAGGCTGCCAGCAACGCTTTCACTGTATCAGCTACGAACATGGCAGAGGAAACGTCACAGAAAATAATGCATCTTAATACATATCACAAAGTACGGGCAGAGTTGCAAAAATTAATTTGACAGTGTTTCTGAAGATATAGTTTGTGACCTTTATTTATGATTTTTTTCGATCTGTAAAACTTTCTAATGATGATGCAGCAACTCATATATCAAAGATGGAAAATGTATGGAATAGTTCAAAGCAAGAAATGGCCAAGGATGTAGAAAATAATCCACAATTATCGAATTTATTTTTAATTTGTAAAATTTTAGGCTCATTAACAGATGAGTATTCTTAATTCAAATCAAGTTCAATGCTTAAAAAAATTGTTAAGACTGTTGGTAACTTGACAACATAACTTTGTGCATATGAGAAAAATTTCTCCCGTAAAGGAGGATGAAAAGGTAATTAAATCAAGACCCTACGCTGTCAACAGGCATTGATGTACATCAACAGAGACAGTTGAAAACGTGTGCTCCGACTGGGACTCGAACCCGGGATCTCCTGCTTACATGGCAGACACTCTATCCATCTGAGCTACTGAGGGCACAGAGGATAGTGCGACTGCAGGGATTTATCTCTTGCACACTCCCCATAAGACCCACATTGCCAACTTAATGTCCACACATTACATTCGTAGTGCCCCTGCCCATTACACTCATTACTCATGGCAGACAATCTTACTAAGTCCCATAAGGTTTCGGGCAATGCGTGTTCATCCAGCACAGAAGAAGAAGGTCAATGGCCAGTTAGCCTTAACTGTATGTAAATGGTATCTGTTCTTTCGAACAAGTCCAAAAGAACAGATACCATCGGTGATGATGATGATGTTTGGTTTGTGGGGCGCTCAACTGCGTGGTTATCAGCGCCCGTACAATTACCCAATCTTTGCTCAGTCCAATTTCGCCACTTTCCTGGATGATGATGAAATGATGAGGACAACACAAACACCCAGTCATCTCGAGGCAGGTGAAAATCCCTGACCCCGCCGGGAATCGAACCCGGGACCCCATGCTCGCGAAGCGAGAACGCTACCGCGAGACAGATACCATCGGTGATGGTGACCATGCAGCTCTCTTAGAATGAAATGGTAATTACATCAAGACCCTAAGCCGTTGACAGGCATTGACAAACATCAACAGTGACAGCTGAAAATGTGTGCCCCGACTGGGACTCAAACCTGGGATCCCCTGCCTACATGGCAGGTGCTCTATCCCTATGAGCCACCGAGGGCACAGAGGATAGTGCGACTGCAGGGATGTATATCAATGCCTGGCAACAGCTTAGGGTCTTGATGTAATTACCATTTCATTCTAAGAGAGCTGCATGGTCACTGTCCTTTTGGACATGTCTGAAAGAAAAGATACCATCTCCATAAAGGAGGAGAGTCTACAACCCAAGAAACACTTACGAGTAACTCATTGAAAGAACTCTCCAAACAACTGCAGTGGAAAAAGAATTGTTTGTCATTATTGTAAGAAACCAACTCATGTGTTCAAGAAACCCAAAAAGGGGATTACGAATGGTCAACCACAAAAGCCTCAGAAAATTCATGTGTCAGAAGCTGTTGAAACTCCAAATACAAACATGGTTTTCCTTGCTGAAACATCTGTTGTTTTGTCATTTGAGTGTGAAACCGGTAGCTCATTTGTACATAATTGTGCAACATGTTGTATCACCAATACTGACAATTTTTCAAGACATTTGAATCATTTTCTACAACACATTGAGTTACATCTTCAGATGGTGATACTGTTGGCAAGGGCACAATAGAAATTGCAGCGGTAGAAAATGGGAAGTGGAACAAAATCACTTTGAGTAATGTATGGAATCAGTATGTACCAAAAATTATAAGGAATCTATTTTCTGTCCTAGTGGCTGAAGATAAAAATCTAGAAAGTACATATTTATCCACAACATAAAGTTGTTTTTTTTTTTTTTTTTAATTGGTGAAGTCACAAAACTAGTTGGTGATTGTGATTATTATGAAGGACTATTTGAATTAACATCGAGAAGCGTTAAATCTCCTATTCCTGCTGAAGTAAATGAAATCAGTCATGAAAACTTACTACAATAGTACCACAAAAGATGTGGTCATCAAAACAAGTGACATGTCAATATGTTAATCTCCAAGATATTGAGCATAAACATGGGAGTGGACTTGTAGATTTATTTATGGTAAAGCACAACAGCTTCTATTTGGCACCTAGAAGCAAACTTCTGAATTTCGAGAGCTGATTCATAGTGATGTCTGTGGTCATTTTCAAAAGTCCAAGTCTGTGTATCGCTGCTTCATTTTATTAGAAGATGATTACAGTAAATTATGAGCTGTTTACTTCATTAAGGAAAAATCAGAAATTCTTAATAGACTAAGACAATTTACAACTGAAATGAAAACCTCTAGGCTTACAATTAAAAATCTCATAAGCAACAATGGATGAAAGTTCAAAATAAACAGAGAAGGAAGATTCTGCAGAAGGAGGGCATAATCTCTTGTTTTACCACACCATACATTCCACAGCAAACTGGATGAAGTGAAAGAAAAAACCATGCTCTTTCTGAAACAGCCAAGCAATGATGTATGCTCATGGGAACATTCCTCAGTCTTTTGAGCTGAAATGATAAATTCTGCAGCATACATCCTGAATCGAATGGGGTACTTCAGCGTTCTAGGGATGTCTCCATATGAAATATGGTATCAAAAGAAGTCTGGCATGGAGCATCAATGTAGAATAGGGTCAAAATGTTATGTTCATATTCTAAAAAAGTTAATGGTGAAAATGATTCAAAAAGCAGCAAAAGGGATTCTGACTGGCTGCAACCATGATGATGGTTATTGAGTCTACTGTGAAGAAAATCATTAACTAATGAGGTCACAGTATGTTATTCTTCAAGTGAAAATTATGCAAAAGGAATATCCAGTAGTTCCTGTGGATCTTGATCTCCAGCATGATAAGCCTCAAGAATGTCAGACAAAATAGAGGACAAGGTGAAATTTAGTTTTCTAAAAGAAAATGAGTTCTGTAGCTCTGATGATCTATAGGATGAAACTGATGAGAAATTACAACAACTGATGATGTAAGGATTAACTCACAAATTGTGACAGTTGCCTGTTTCATTTTTTCATTGATAGTCCTGGTGTTGACGTAATGCATTTTTATACTGGCTAAAAAATTGGAGGGTGAAAGTTCAACACTGATTACTGTAAATGATGTAGCCGACAGTTGCACAGTTGCTTTTCACAGTTCATTGTTTTCACTGTTCACAACTCCACAGTATTACACAGTTATATGGCCAGTTCATTATTGCTTAACTTTTGATAAGCCTCATTAACAGATTGCAGGCAAACATCAGCATACTGCTACAACAGTTTACCATTGAACATCTATGAGCAGTAAAACCCTAACCACACAGTTCTTGCAGAATAATACAGTATGTGTGACACTATTGAACAGACACTGTCTCTTGTTTTAACACAAGGCCTATTTGTGTGCCACTTATTTCACAGTTAAGTTGATGCATTGTAGTTGATCTAAGCCAAATAGGTTCCTCATCTGAAAATTAGCCAGGACCAAAAATTGGGCCTTTATATATATTCACAATAACAGGTACTGAAACTGTACATTGTTTGATGATTAAGTTACAATTAACTGAATACATTGAGAAATTCCTCCTTTTTAACAGTTCCTTCTATCACAATGATTACACCAAATTATTTGTTCAGATAATGAAATTAATAGACGTAGTTGCACAAACAATACTTTTGACAAACCTGGGAATTATTTTGGAATTAGTTAAGGGCTGGCTTTGCTAATATGTTTTTGAATTGAGCCAAATAAATACTTAAGGAATCCTAGTGGTGGTTCTTCCAAATGTTTATAATTAATACAAAATTAATGATATGAATATAATAGAGGGAAACATTCCACGTGGGAAAAATATATTTAAAAAGAAAGATGATGAGACTTACCAAACAAAAGCGCTGGCAGGTCGATAGACACACAAAGAAACACAAACATACACACAAAATCTAGCTTTCGCAACCAACGGTTGCCTCGTCAGGAAAGAGGGAAGGAGAAGGAAAGACAAAAGGATATGGGTTTTAAGGGAGAGGGTAAGGAGTCATTCCAATCCCGGGAGCGGAAAGACTTACCTTAGGGGGAAAAAAGGACAGGTATACACTCGCACACACACACATATCCATCCACATCCACATAACCATCCATATGGTGTCTTGTATGTGTGGATGGATATGTGTGTGTGTGCGAGTGTATACCTGTCCTTTTTTCCCCCTAAGGTAAGTCTTTCCGCTCCCGGGATTGGAATGACTCCTTACCCTCTCCCTTAAAACCCATATCCTTTTGTCTTTCCTTCTCCTTCCCTCTTTCCTGACGAGGCAACCGTTGGTTGCGAAAGCTAGATTTTGTGTGTATGTTTGTGTTTCTTTGTGTGTCTATCGACCTGCCAGCGCTTTTGTTTGGTAAGTCTCATCATCTTTCTTTTTAAATATAATTAATACAAAATTTATATTTGTTTATAAGTCAAATGTTCAAATGTGTGTGAAATCTTATGGGACTTAACTGCTAAGGTCAGCAGTCCCTGAGCTTACACACTACTTAACCTAAATTATCCTAAGGACACCCATGCCTGAGGGAGGACTTGATCCTCCGCCAGGACCAGCCGCACAGTCCATGACTGCAGTGCCCTAGACTGCTTGGCTAATCCCGCACGACGTTTATAAGTCAACAATAGAATTTACTATGTTACGAAACAATTACTGATTTCACCCTATAACAAAAGATATCAACTAGGAATAGACAAAATAAATTAGGAAATTGAATATATGCACAAAAGTAAGCACAAAATTTGATCTGGTGCTATATTTCCTAAGGGTCAACCTTCCTCTTTTATGGAAATGTAGATTATAGTCATGTATGTTAATGGTAATTAGCCAAAAATGAAAAAATGAATTTAAGGAGGCAGATGGCAAAACAAAAGAGGAAGTAAAGAGATCCCAGCTTGCTTTGTCACAAACTGCATGAATGTTTAATCTTAAAATGTTCAAAAAGACTTCAAAACTATCTAATGCACTTAATGACCTTTGAGGAATCAGAATCTTCAATTTGAGACAACTGGAAAGCTGCAATGGTTCAAGAAATGGTAGCACAGCAAGAAAATGTACTTTGGGCTTTGAAGATATACCTCCTGAAAAAGAGCAGTTCCATGTAAGTTGGTTGGTAGATTTGGGGGAGGGGACCAAACAGCAAGATCATGGTCCCATCAGATTAGGAAAGGATAGGGAGGGAAGTTAGCCATGCCCTTTCAAAGGAATCATCATTTGCTGAAGTGATTTAGGGAAATCATGGAAAAACTAAATCAGGATGGTCAGACATGGGTTTGAACTGTTATCCTCACGAATGTGATTCCAGTGTGTTAATCACTGCACCATCTTGTTCAGTGTCTGTGTAAGTCAAACAACAAACTGAAGATGGATCAGTTCACAATTCAAAGAAAGACTGGTTACAAAAAGTTTTCTCAAAAGGAAGTTATTGATTACGAACAGAGTTTCAGTCCTTTGGTGATGATGTTGACTATTCAAACATTAATCAGCACTGCAGGCAAGGACAAGATGAACATTGCACACATGGATGTGATTACTGCTTTCCTTTATGGTGACCAAAGGAACCAATATTTATAAAACAGTCTGGAAGTTATAATGATGGTTCTAGAAAAGTATGTTGAATAATGAAAAGGTTATATGGCCTGAAACATGCAGCCCGCTGCTGGAATGAGACAGAAGCAAAGCTGATCCCTGACTCTTTATAAGGCAGTCAGGTTCTTGCCAAGGCTTTCTCTGTGCTCTGTGTTGATGACAGATTGACTGTGGCAAACAATGACAGTGAAATTAAAGAATTTATTGAAGATCTTGAAATAGAATTCAAAGTAAAATCAGACATGGCATTGTATTTCTTAGGATAGAAAATCGATAGAAAAGAAGATGGATCCAGTCAGACTCAGTAGATCCAAAAGATTTTGAAGCACTTTGGCTTGAGTGACTGTGGAACTGTTACGTCTCGTGTTATCAAGGACGATGACATGGAAGAGAACTCTATAAATACTGAATATTCTTATAAGTAAGCAATTTGATCCTTTACGTACCTGATGTGTGGTACAAGACCAGACATAATATATGCTATTGGAGTAGTATCTAGAAGTCTTGAAAATCCAACAGAGCATGAGGTAATAAGTGTAAAAACAATCTTTTGCTATTTGACAATATGACTATCGACTTATTTACAAAAGCGGTGAAGACAAAGCCATTCTTGAATGTTACAGTGATGCTGATCATAGAGGTTAATTGGGGACTGGATGATATGCCTCAGGTGTTCTTTGCCTGTAGTGCAGTGCACCTGTCAGATGGATGAGTCCATCATGAACTTCAGTTGCAATATCTACCACAGAAGCTGAAGTTGTAGCAGCTAGCAAAGCAGCATGAGAAATTGTTTGTATATAAAGACTTATAAGTGAATTTTGACAGCTAAAGAATTCGAAACCTTGGCACTGAGTAGACAACGAAGCTGCTATTTGACTCTCACAGAATCTTGAAGTTCACTAATGGAAAAGAGATATTCGTCTCAGACACTTCTTTGTTTGAGAGCTAGGTACAGCTTATGAAATTAATATTTCAAGAGCAAGTACAGAAAATCAGTTTATGGATTATTAACAAAACTACACTCCTGGAAATGGAAAAAAGAACACATTGACACCGGTGTGTCAGACCCACCATAGTTGCTCCGGACACTGCGAGAGGGCTGTACAAGCAATGATCACACGCATGGCACAGCGGACACACCAGGAACCGCGGTGTTGGCCGTCGAATGGCGCTAGCTGCGCAGCATTTGTGCACCGCTGCCGTCAGTGTCAGCCAGTTTGCCGTGGCATACGGAGCTCCATCGCAGTCTTTAACACTGGTAGCATGCCGCGACAGCGTGGACGTGAACCGTATGTGCAGTTGACGGACTTTGAGGGAGGGCGTATAGTGGGCATGCGGGAGGCCGGGTGGACGTACCGCCAAATTGCTCAACACGTGGGGCGTGAGGTCTCCACAGTACATCGATGTTGTCGCCAGTGGTCGGCGGAAGGTGCACGTGCCTGTCGACCTGGGACCGGACCGCAGCGACGCACGGATGCACCCCAAGACCGTAGGATCCTATGCAGTGCCGTAGGGGACCACACCGCCACTTCCCAGCAAATCAGGGACACTGTTGCTCCTGGGGTATCGGCGAGGACCATTCGCAACCGTCTCCATGAAGCTGGGCTACGGTCCCGCACACCCTTAGGCCGTCTTCCGCTCACGCCCCAACATCGTGCAGCCCGCCTCCAGTGGTGTCGCGACAGGCGTGAATAGAGGGATGAATGGAGACGTGTCGTCTTCAGCAATGAGAGTCGCTTCTGCCTTGGTGCCAATGATGGTCGTATGCGTGTTTAGCGCCGTGCAGGTGAGCGCCACAATCAGGACTGCATACGACCGAGGCACACAGGGCCAACACCCGGCATCATGGTGTGGGGAGCGATCTCCTACACTGGCCGTACACCACTGGTGATCGTCGAGGGGACACTGAATAGTGCACGGTACATCCAAACCGTTATCAAACCCATCGTTCTACCATTCCTAGACCGGCAAGGGAACTTGCTGTTCCAACAGGACAATGCATGTCCGCATGTATCCCATGCCACCCAACGTGCTCTAGAAGGTGTAAGTCAACTACCCTGGCCAGCAAGATCTCCGGATCTGTCCCCCATTGAGCATGTTTGGGACTGGATGAAGCGTCGTCTCACGCGGTCTGCACGTCCAGCACGAACGCTGGTCCAACTGAGGCGCCAGGTGGAAATGGCATGGCAAGCCGTTCCACAGGGCTACATCCAGCATCTCTACGATCGTCTCCATGGGAGAATAGCAGCCTGCATTGCTGCGAAAGGTGGATATACACTGTACTAGTGCCGACATTGTGCATGCTCTGTTGCCTGTGTCTATGTGCCTGTGGTTCTGTCAGTGTGATCATGTGATGTATCAGACCCCAGGAATGTGTCAATAAAGTTTCCCCTTCCTGGGACAATGAATTCACGGTGTTCTTATTTCAATTTCCAGGAGTGTATTATTTACTGTCTGACTATTACAGTTGTGCAATATATGAGAGCGTGTAAGTTACTAAATAATGGAGGGTGTGTAAAGGGTCATCCTCCTCTAGCATTACTTTTCCTCAACAGAAGAAGTCGATATCAGAAATACTTTTTGAATTTTGGACAGATCAGTATTATTTCAACTATTTTTCTGACAAATTTCATACAATTCTATACACAATATGTTACATTTCAAGGAAAAGGAATTACCTTATTTTTGTTGTTACATCTGATATTTATTACTCTGAATGTACGTTAAAATTTTTTTGTTTAGAAACATTTGAAATAATGAAATACTTGGCACACTTAGAGTTTCCATTATTAATTACGCAGTCTAGTACTGTTTATTATGTTTATTTCTGGATTTATTTATAAAATAATAATCTAAACTAATAGAAATTCATTTGTCAAGAAAAACTATAAACCCTTTGGAATGCTGTTATTCCTGCGGAATGAGGGAGTAGTAAGCATGCCTTGGACATATTTTTGTATTTTGGATGAACAATGTAATTTCAGCTTTGTTAATGTGAAAATTCAAAAGGCAGTGTGAAATGTGAGACAGTAAATTATCATTATTATGATTAGTAGTAGTATCAGTACCTTTATTCATCTGTAGATCTCCTTTTACAAGGGTATAGGACATGTCAAAGTGTTTACAAGTTTAGAACAATTTAAAATAAGCTAATTCATATACACATACATTTACAGACTTCTAGTTAGAGACAATCATTAGATTTACTCCTGGTATACAATACTTTTTTTTACAAATAACTTATTAAATAATGTAATGCCACACTGTTCACTCATATCTCACTGTCAGTCACTGCACACACTATACACACATTGTTTCATAATACTTCACTCATGACACACACACACACACACACACACACACACACACACACACACACACTGGTGATCTCTGTGCCATTTTCTATATCGCATCTTCCAATTTGCTATCCTGAAAAACTGAGTCAGCACCCCTCTATAATTTGTGGGATGTTGAGCTCAGGAAGAGAAAGAGGTGTTAGTATTGTGCTATGCATAGCTTGGGGGTAAGTTTTTCTAGAAAAGGAAAAAAAAAAAGAAAAAAAAACAGTGTGAACATGTTATGTGGAATGATGGATGTTCTATAATCTTTATTATTTATGTGTATAACTTTTTATACCAAACTCCTACTCTGTTTTGTTTAAGTAGTCCTTCAGTGTATAAAATGTATTGCATAACAGGTACTTTTTAGCTGCCTTTTTAAATAAGTGTATTTTGGCAATTTCTTTAATCTCTTTTGGTAATTTACTGTACAGTTTTATTCCTTAGCAGAAAATGCTGTTTTGAGTGTTATGTTTATTTTTTCTTGGTAAATGTAAGTTGAGTTTAGCTCTTGTTCCATGGTCATGGACAGAGCTGTTTGTGCAGTAATTACCAATGTAATTTTTGATGTGTACAACTGACTGGTAAACGTTTTCTGTGCACATAAATCTCCATTTCCTCAAGTAGGTTCAATAACTGTCGCTATGCAACACTTTCATATTATTCTTTATGTTTCCTACCGAATTTTTTTCTCTGTCTAAATGTGTAGCGAAAGCACTCTTAAGTTGGTTATACATATGCTCTCTAAAATGAGTCTTGAAATTCCTTCCTGTCTGGCCAATATAAAACTTGTCACAGTCTTGGCAGCTGATAATATAGACACCAGATTCCAAATATTTGTTGCTGTTGTTACCAACTTTGTGGCGTAGCCTGCCAACTGTACTTTTCATTTGAAACTCAATTTTTATTTTCGTTTTTCTGAAACCCTGCACAATTCTGGTGGGAAATGAACCATTGTGTGACATAGCAACACTGTTGGGGACTGCATCTCATCCGATGCTGTCCCCAACAATCAATCTTTCCTCCTCATCCTCTACGGTAAGTCTCCCCTGACCCTCGGTTCTGGGAACTTTCCCAAAATCTGCCCCTTTTACTAGACCTCTCCAGTCCTTTTCCTTCACTCTTCTTCCTTCCCCTTCAATCCTTCTGCCTGAAGAAGGAGCCACTGGCTCTGAAAGGTTTCCAATCCCAACAGTCTTTTATGTGTGTGTTCTTCTGGTGCTTGGTGAGTATATTTTTGTCTATCCAATTAAATAATTTCATCAATAATTGATTGTTTTTGTTGACACACAGACACACAAAATGCAGTTTTGGTAACTAAAAGAAAAACATATAATAATACTAAAAATTATTATACTAAAAACGGTAACTGTGGATAGTAAAAATGATGGAATCAGCAGAAGAATTGAATATGGAGGAATATTTGTAATAACAGAGTGTTGCTGATTATTTTATAACATAAAACCACTAAAACAAGTCACATCATAAGAAAAATTTATCAGTAATGATATTTTACAATGGATTAGATGGTATTTTGAAATGTAATTCAAGAAATATGCCAATCTATTTATTTATTTATTTATATATTTATTTATATGGATATAATAGAGGGAAACATTCCACATGGGAAAAATATATCTAAAAACAAAGATGATGTGACTTACCAAACGAAAGCGCTGGCAAGTCGATAGACACACAAACAAACACAAACATACACACAAAATTCAAGCTTTCGCAACCAATGGTTGCTTCATCAGGAAAGAGGGAAGGAGAGGGAAAGACGAAAGGATGTGGGTTTTAAGGGAGAGGGTAAGGAGTCATTCCAATCCCGGGAGCGGAAAGACTTACCTTAGGGGGAAAAAGGACAGGTATACACTCACACACACACCCATATCCAACCACACATACGCAGACACAAGCAGACATTTGTAAAGGCAAAGAGTTTGGGCAGAGATGTCAGTCGAGGTGGAAGTACAGAGGCAAAGATGTTGCTGAAAGACAGGTGAGGTATGAGCGGCGGCAACTTGAAATTAGCGGAGGTTGAGGCCTGCTGGATAACGAAAAGAAAGGATATACTGAAGGGCAAGTTCACATCTCTGAATATTCTTTCCACTTCTGCATTTGAATGCGGTAGGCATAGAACAGTCATTGCTAGCTGTGAAATCACAGAAAAGGATTCTCCCCTGTGGCATTTTTATACTGCAAAACCTCACTCCAAAATCGAACAGTGCTAGTAGTGTTATTCCACCTACTAAAGCTGATATTACGCCATTCTTGCAATATACTGTCTATGAAATCGCCACTAAAACCCAATTTTTTGGCTACATCTGCTACAGCATTATTTTTATTCACTTTTAGTGTTTCTTCAACATTCAGCATTGACATTTTTTCAGGATCGTAATGTTACTTGGCAGTCTTTGTTGAATTTCTTTTATGAGTTTCAGACTAAAATGAATGCATCTCTTCTTCAAATAAACTTTATTTTCTTCAGACAAACTTGATTCAGTTAATTTCTCTTTAAACATAAAGCCACGGTTCGGATTTGTGTACATACATTCGCTTGGAACTGGTGTTGGCAACAAATCAACAGTTGGAAAAACTATGTTTTGTCCAAATGACTGCGTGGGAAATACAAGTGTATCTAGTAATTTAGTGGGGTCATTGTCTTCTCCTTCAAAAGCTTTTATTGCTATTTGTATGTCTTTTAAAGCATGTTTAAGGTAAAACATGTAAAGATGATTTGAGCCGTCAAAATACATCTTGTACTGAAGATCGGCAGTGTAATAATTGTCTTGAACCATGGCAAGTGAAAAATGTAGCTTTATTTCTTCCCACTGCTCCTGAATTCTTCGTATTGCTGGCTCAATTGAAAGCCAACGTGTTGCACACACCTTCAAAATTTTTAGTGGCTGTTTTCCACAATTTAGTGTCTCATAAACCTTTTTATATTCCTCTCGTCTTTTATATTCCAATTGTAGGTATCCCTTACAAGAAAGTCTATGTTTCTAGGTATGGCATTCACTGAGGCGTGCGAAACTGCATACTGAAGAGAGTGACAAATGCAACGGATCGATACCAAATGCTTCAAACCATATTCTCTCTTGAGTTGTTCGAAAAGCCCATTGTTTATTCCAACCATCGCAGAAGCATATATCTGTGCCAATTCCTACCATATTAGCGATTGGAAGTTTGAGATCTTTCAAAGAATTCACAAGAACAGCAGCCAGATTGCTTGCATCTGCAGTTTCTACTACAGCGAGTTTGGGAAATGCTGATCTAATGGTTTGGTTGTTTACATTATAGTACCGTATAACGATACCTAGCATTTTAGATATTGATACATCTGTGGATTCATCTATTAGTACACTGTATTTTTGGTTACCTATATCTTCAACCAATGATTGTGTAAAATATGGAGCCAAAACGTCAGTTATAATGTTAGTGCACTTTGTACGATGTAATATCATGTTTTTAGCGCCCTCATCACCGAAAACACCTTCTTGCACAGTATTCCTAAATGATCTACAGCTAAAATAGAACAATGTTCAGCAATAAATAAAGAAAGGACCCCTTCCGCTCTGCTTGCTATTCTAACTGTAGTTTTCGTAACAATTTTCACAGGTAAGGTGGTTTGTGTTTATTTTTAATAATTTTTTGTTTATGCTTAACAGTTTTCGAATGCTTTCTAATATCACACGATTTAGCATAAAACTCTGTTGCACATACTTGTTGTGGCAATTCGTGAATGAGTCGTTCATTTGAACGACTCTAAATAAAGAATCGTAAGAATCGAATCGTGATACGGACGAATCGTCGTTCAAAAGAATCGTAAGAACGATTGCGTGTTTCCGAGTCTTGACGATTCCAAGTTCCAAAGATTCATCGATTCTTAGTACGCTATGCTTCAAAGGCAACTTCCCGAATCATGCCGAGTCGTGCCAAATGATTACGACCGCCAGATGGCAGTCAAGGGGAGGATCGTGTGAACAAAGGAAGCTCGGAAAGAACAAACTAAGTTCGTGGGCCGTAATATTACTCGTGAAAACCAAGCTGACATTTGGCGGTGGATGACGGGAACGAGCGTAAAGGCATTTCCCATTTACTATCCCTATATAGTGCACATGCGCGGATTCGTATCATCCTACGTTTTTATGCGCTTTTTCCAATTCCACAGCACCTTATATTTCACAATAAAGCAACTGTCAGCCCTCACACACTGCAAATTTAGCTCAACTTTTGTTTCGTCGAAATACAAAGCATAGGTATTTTGCTTTTAATTTGTCTGAGAACTTGCTTCTGCCACTACTATTTATGTGAGAAGACGACGTACTTCTAAAGTGTAGGATACAATCGTATACTGCGACATTACTTCACTGCTAATTTGCTAATTCTGTTAGTTCCACCAGTCCCGCCTCTAAATGGCTGTCGCACTAGACTAATATTACAGAGCCTATATAGAGAGAATGTAGGCACTCTAACCAATACCTTTCTTGGCGGGTAGCAGTGTAATACCGTCTTTAAACAAAAGCTTTTTAATTAATGATTTCCAGTTCGAGTTTTCGAATGTTATCCTCTTCAGATTCATATTAAATTTTAGTGAAGTAATGTCGACGTATACGATTGAATCCTATTGTTTAGAAGTATGTCGTCTTCTCACGTAAATAGTAGTGACAGCGGCAAGTTCTCAGACAAATCAAAAGCCAAATACCTATGCTTTGTATTTAGAAGAAATGAAAGTTAAGCTAAATTTGCTGTGTGGGAGGGCTGTCAGTTGCGTTATGAATGACAAGGGTGATGTGGACTTGGAAATAAATCTTAGCACAGAAAAACTTAGAATGATATGAGCGAAACCACGTCTGCCTCACTGCTAGATTTTGTTATTATAAAACAGACGTCTGTAATTAGGCGCGTTCAAGCCACACAACCGAACTGGCATACCACGTAATTTTGCACCACCTTCCGCACAAATCGACTCCTCTTTCCTGGCATACTGAAATAAAACAATAGATGCAATCAAATCAAACGTGACCTTTCAACAATTAAGGCATTACACGTATAAATCGAGAGTCACATTTGTAACGTCATATGCACGTTTACTCGTAATTAAACTATTTCTGGCATGTCTTATCAGTTCGATTCTAACGCCACTGACAATTTTAGACCTGTCCTGCCATCTGTGAGTAAGATGTAGAACTTTTTGCATTCCGTAAGAATCGTGCCATCGCAGACTAGAATGAATCGTCAAAGAATCGTGAACGAATCATAGGAATCGATTCGCAATGTGAGATTGAATCGTAGGAATCTAATCGGGAAAAAGAATCGTGTTGCCCAACTCTAACCCATTGAATTCAGGTTCTGCTTCCCACGCATCCCGATATTTTTGAGCGTACTGCTTCTTCTCCTGCGGTAAATCCATTATGTAAGCCACCACAACATAAGTTTCACCAGTTTATAATCACTGAAAATACATTAAAACTCAGGTGAAGTAGAGGTCATGAAACAATCTACTCACTCGGTAACTCGATATCAGTCCTAATGTTCATTGTTTAAAACGTAATAATGTCTGAGATACCCCCACCGAATTGTTCTGGCGTTACCACTGTGCATGTGGTAATAATATGACTGCGAGCTAACGTTTCGAAAAATTAGAGGTTGCTGGACAGAAGTGTATTTTATTATACTTAATATTACGTATGTTTTTTGTCAATTCAAAAAATAAAGGGAGTTCAAAGGTTGAAGAATTATAGATCGATACGCTATCGACGATAATAGGATAGTGGGTAATGAATAATGAATTGTTCTATATTCAAGGTTTTCTTACTCTGTAGGCAATTCCCACATTCAGGTTTACTAAAAGCTGAACAATGATACATGATCTGCTAAGAACTTAATTTAACTTAGTAAATCTAGAACAAAGTCAGTGTAGTACTTTAACGAAATTGCTTTTAATTTCGTTAAAGAATAATTATATTATTGGCCAAGAATGCCTTTTCAAATTGCTCATATGTATCGCAACTGTCAGCTGCTTCGGTTGCCAATAATGCAGCATCTCCTTGTATGTAAGACATAACGAACTGTATTTTCTGTGTATGACTCCAAACGCTAGGCAAAATGTTTCTAAATCCCTTGATAAACACTACAGGGTGAACAGATTTCTTCTCCGTTGTAAAGATCTGAAACTGTCGGTTTCTAATCAGGCTTTCTTCAATCACTATTTTGGAATGACATTTATTTGTTTCGCTTACATTGGTTGCCTGTTCTGTCTCGCAGCCGCAATTTTTTACTGCTGTATTTATATGCCTATCATTGTTGGACCTGGCTGGCGTGACATACACCTGTGAGTCGTCATGCCGCAAGCCGATTTCTATTTCGGCAAGACGACGGTTGACATTCCGCTGCCACAGCGGAATGTCAGTGTGTACCACCTTTTTCAGGTTCTGCACTTCCGCGTTTGAGCCCACATCTTTGGCTTCAATCGCGGCGTGCACTTTCTCGTCTATTTCTTTTATAACTTCGTTTTCTATTTTGTGCACTTGTTCGGACACTTTGTGCTCAATTACTTGACTTGTGTCAATTTCTAATTGTTCCACCCTGTTAGTCAGTACACCGATTTCATCTACGATACTGGCGTTAGCCACTTGGATACTATCTACTCTTTCGCTTAGTTCTTGCACCGTTTTGGGTATGGTTTCATAGTTTTGTTTCAAACTAACAATCTCACTTTGCATAGCTTCCAAAGATTGCATTAACTGCAAGTCTCTCTCATGCAGGCGTCGATCACGCTCTGCTTGTTTAGCATCACGTTCTCTATCGCGTTCTGCTTGCATACATGCAAATTCAGCTACCAATCTCTGGTCACGCTCTGCTTGTTCAGCATCACGTTCTCTTTCACGCTCTGCTTGTTTAGCATCACGTTCTCTATCACGCTCTGCTTGTTTAGCATCACGTTCTCTTTCGCGTTCTGCTTGCGTACGTACAAATTCAGCTTGGAAATTGAGCATGCGCTCGAACATAACTCTTAATGATTGCACTTCTGACACCTCACCACTCTCTGGTCCGTGTCCAGTGCTTGCGGGTGGCACAGTATTTCCGCTATCAACTGAATCACTGGGTGGCAGTGGCAACATTTCTTGCCCTTCTGCCCCCAGATTCTCACATTGTACTTCCTGAACTACGCCACTAACATTACTTTGTGTCCCACTTTCTAACTCGGTATCACTACTTACTAACTGTTGTTCATTATCCATGTTGATATCTTTCTGACTACGCAACCTAACCATAGTCAACAAAAGAAACAAAATCTGAACTAAATATCCTAACACTCAGGTTTCACTGACATAATCACACAAGAAATGGTCATTTGTTAAAACACACTTATTATATACTACAGTGACTAACTACTCAAATGTCCTGTTATTTTAAAACAAAGCACTAACAACAAGCACACCACTAATGATCCGAGAACACTGCACTGAGGCTACTTTACTACCCACAGGACAACTACACTGTAGCTTTACCTTTTGGTGATCTATCTTGGGTGCAGCTGCCCCCTGATATTCTGGTAGGTAATTAATTTTTCGAAATAATGAGCTCTCTTCTTCAGCTTGCCTCTGGGTATATAGTGTTCTCATGCAAAAAATCATATACAGGTATTACCACACAATATTGGTTATGCAATACATACAATACATGGAAAAATTATTAATTGTTCTCCAACAAAGTTCGACTATAATAATTCCCTAGTTATCTCATGGGTATTTAGTGGCCACTGCATATTCGAGCCCCACGTTGGGCGCCAATTTAACGAAATCGCTTTTAATTTCGTTAAAGAATAATTATTAATTGTTATTGCTTTTAGCTACTTAATTTTCCTCTCTTTAACTGTCTTCTGTAAGTACGAACTTTGTTGTAGAACCTCTCTCTTATTTACGTGTGGTAATAAAAAAATTCACTTTCAAAAGAATTACGTACATTTAAGAATTACGTGAACTCATATTAACTGATTAAGAATATTTAGTTGAGAATTAAATCCTTTAGATAATTCGGCCTTGGCACACATTTTCTCAATGCAGTGGTTTTTTTGTTAAATATTTACTGAATTCTATCCCGGCGTTAGCTATGGAACACAAGATTATCTCTATTAGCAGAAAATGGTTAATTATTGCCAAGCCGACATTTAATTATCACTGATCAAACCTACTTCGCTATACATTTAAGTTATTTGAAAGAACCAAAATTGTTAAATTTCAATGTTAACTAACATTAACTATCCGCCTACGAATGCACAAACGTATAATTAGTTTAAAAATTCATCAGTCTCAGGATCACTGTAAAAGAAGAACATTTTCTTAATTCACTGTTAATTTTTATCTGTTCCCGATTTACGGGTTTGGTTGATTTTTCCTTTACACAGCTTCCTCTCGCATTCAGCTCTACACAGAGAAGACCAAAGAATACGCTGTACATGGTTCTTTTATACTACTGCTGACTATTAACATTTCTTTGTAATTTGACAATATTATTCTCCTCTGGCTAAATTTCACATCTCTGTTATCGCAGATACTGACACATTTCACAATCACATAACAAATATAGAAAAATTACTATCCTAAATACAGAGAGAATATTACTACAAAAAATATTACGATAATAACAAATGTCTTTTACACAAAATTCAATAATATTTTTTGTTCAATAATTACGGTATATACAACTTGCTCAGAGCGGCGTATATGGTACAAATAAACTCTTGTTCATTAATAGCGTGAGTTTGCCAGGGAACGTTACAGTACCCATTCTATAGTTAAAATCTTAGTTTTGTTAATGAAAATACTGGCCCAAAATAGTTTTGATTTGTACTTCAAAAGTCGTCAGTACTCCAAAAGTCGCCAGATAAGTCGCTAAATAATTTTTGTCGCTAAAAAGTTTGTTTTGTCGCTAAGTCGAAGGCATAAGTCGCCATTTCTAGCAACAAACCCGCTAAATTGGCAATACTGCTACCTCAAGATGAATCGTTTGCTCCTTCTTACGATCTGAAAACATTGTCGAGGCAGAAGATATAATCCCAGTGGCTAATGGCTCACAAGTTATTGAACAATGCATTGTTCTTGACAAAAAGATACATGTAACTGAAAACTATTATGTACTAACGAAAATAGATGGAGAGCTTAAACGGCGAAAAACGAAACATTACTGAACGACAATAAAATTCAGTATACAGTAACGCCTTATTTTTCGGATGGGCAATACTTTCACTGCCCATATGTGCCATGCCGAAGTGAACATACGGCAGGACTGCCTTCCCTCTCCCCGCCTCACCCCTCCCGCAGTACTCAGCGGTGCGAGAAACTGTGCCACAACCACAACGCCGCGCGACCTGGCGCAGGCGCGTGTCGCGTCCCAGTCGCGTCGCGTCGCAATTTGCGCGGTCCCATTTGAACCTGTGAAGTCACAAAAATGCGCGCTGCGCTGCGTCGCGCCACACGCGCTATACGCGTCTCAATTTGCGCCTAGTCTTAAGTTTTGACATTAATGAACTCGCCATGTTTCTTGCGTCCTGTACATCCACATTGCTGTGTTGGTAGATAACACGCTGCTTTCACAGTTGACTCTTTCATGGAGTACAGGAAGCCTATTATGAGACTAGAGTAGATGTTAGCGGGAGGGCTCTCTGATAAAAATAGGTATACTGAATGCATCGTAAATTTTGTCCATATTAAAGCGAAGGACTCTTACAGCATCAACTCTACTTTTCTGTCGAGTATTTGAAAGAGACTTTAGTGTCAAAGTAGGTATCTCGTTCATAATGGTATCCCAAAGTGAAATTGATGCCGAAAAAAATAGATAAATTTTCTGAACAAAAAAAAAAAAAAGTTGGTTTCCTTGAGCGTGTGAGCCGCATATGGAACGTAAAAAGCATGGGGATTCACGCCCAATTTTAGTTTAAACTTATTTTTTTCTCTCTCTCATGTTTGCCTCATTACCACAACCTTGGCCCCGTAAATCTCCTAGTTCAACATCGCATGATTTTAAGAAATCTAACAAATAATTTGCTAACCCTTGTCCAGTAGTGGGCCTACTAGTTACAGGTAAAGAAAACCTAAAAATTATGCTCTAACCTCAGCCAAGTTTTTCTGACAGATTAAAATAAGCGGACCTTACAATAACAGTTAAGTTGTGGTGTGTGTGAAATGTTAGGTGTGCAATCTACAAACACATAACAGTATTTAACTGGTTTAAATGATCATCTATGGTAGTTTTAATTTTTTCAGAAATTAAATTGATTAATTCGTTTTGAATATTATGGACAAGATAATTGGCCACACGATGATGAGTGCTTTGAGTTCTTACAATGTTTTCTGATAGTATATTACCAAAGTTAGAAATACATTCTACTAACATTAAATAATTTACTTTGTGTGACTCGAATAATTTTTCAGTAGACCCAGTAATGGCTGAATTTTGACCAACTAAAAACTTTATTATCTCGATTATTCTCTCGGTCTATTTGAGCTTGGTGTACAAAGTCTGCTGTTTGACCTTTTAAAAAGTCAATTTTTAGATTTAAAGGTTTTTAAAGAAAGTAGTCTCCTGAACTCTTTTCATCCCTTTATAAATTTCGCAATAAATGCCTCCAGTCTTTAAAACTAATCTGTCTATTAAGTGCAATGATATTTATATTAAAAAGCTTACAGTGAAAACAAAATACCGAATCTGTAGATACTGTATGACTTTTTAAAAAGCCATTTTTAAATCTAAAGATTTTTAAAGAAAATGTGTGACCCGAACTCTTTTCATCCCTTTTTAAATTTTTCGATAAATGCATCCAGTCTTTAAAACCAATCTGACCATCAAGCGCAATGATATTTATATTAAAAGGCTTACAGTGAAACCAAAATACCGGATCTGTAGATTTTGAATAAATAAGGCAATCGCGACGAATAATTTCGTTACTGTGTACCTATTTACAATAATATGTATCGTTAAACGACCTACAGTTGCTACCAGCAGGAAATGTAGTTATTTTAATCTGAACTGGTCCATCTTCTGTAAAAGTAATTTTATTTTATAGGGTATTATTTGTGGCCGCAGAGCAGAATCATTCGCGATATTTTCAAAAAATCGTCCATCCAATGGAAATTCAGAAGTCGCCATTGATTCATCTGGAACAGACGAGTTACTAATGGATTAGTATCTTTTAAAATACGAGCTCTTTCTCTTGATGTACATGTCTCTTCTGAAGCAGGTGCCTCATCTGAAGAAGGCATCTCTTCTGACCGTCCAGTTGACGTTGTAGAAGGTGTCCCTGAAATGTAAAATACTATAAGTCAACACTTTGGGCACGTAGCCAAATGTTGTGTCTCAAAGGGCCGTCTCCGTAAAAAAAAAACGAGATATGACGGGGCATTTCGTATTTGACTATTTTCTGAAAAATCATCTTCAACGGTTAATTACGTTATTTTATACCAAAAATAAGATTTTTTTACTGACAAATGTACGTATTTACAACAAAAACTGAGACTAAAATAATTTAAAAGCCTGCAAAAGTATTTCTCTCGCCCGCATCTCGTGGTCGTGCGGTAGCGTTCTCGCTTCCCACGCCCGGGTTCCCGGGTTCGATTCCCGGCGGGGTCAGGGATTTTCTCTGCCTCGTGATGGCTGGGTGTTGTGTGCTGTCCTTAGGTTAGTTAGGTTTAAGTAGTTCTAAGTTCTAGGGGACTTATGACCACAGCAGTTGAGTCCCATAGTGCTCAGAGCCATTTTTTTGTATTTCCCTCGAGTCACCTGATAATACCTGTGACGTAATTTTTTATGAGACTCTATATGTTCTGTGGACACAAAGCCGATATATAGTAGTGCCTTGTTCTGGAATTTATGTTGTAAAAAATGTGTTACAAATGGTGTCTGGTATCACGCTGTAGCCTACTAGTGAATCGATAAAAACTCCGGGAATTTCTTTTTAAAATTGAAAAAACTGGAATACACATAAAATATTCTCGCAATTCGTAGCCGATGTTTCAAATGAATATGTCTGTGAAGATAATTTCGATGTGTAAATTTATAAATCTGTTTAATTCTCTGTTAGTACTACATGTGTTATCGCAAAAGCGCAATTTGTTATTACGCACAGACTTGCGTGGCTACATTTACATTTGCGAAGTAGCACTTTCCAACATGCATAGCCAACGATTTATGTGTAAGAAATCGCTTATTCGACTGCACTTACTGAAATAAAAGTTCATATTTTATCGGCTCCACATAGGTATAATAACGGGATATGCCCGGGAGAATAGTGACCTTGGGCGCGTTGCAAAAGCAATCCACACCTCGCAGCACGATAGTCGCGCCATCGAGATGTACCGTTTGCTAAGTGTCCTACGAAATTGCTAAAGCGTCATGTTACACTGAATAATTTACCGGTTGTTGAACTTACTAGGTAATTTTTCAGTTGGGGAAATAAACATGTTGCCTGCGCACATTCGTCTTTTTCATACTACGATTAGCGCCTTGGTCTGTGCTCGTTTTATACTAAAAAAATGTTATTGTTTCATTGCGATTAAAGATATATAGCAATAACCCTTATCATTATGAAACAAGCACACATGGGGCGCTAATCGCAGTGAAAAAAGACGCACACTCTCCATATTTATTTCCCCCGACTGAAAAATATCCTAAAATTTCTTTCTACCTATCCAATCCAACCTACCAGAAACAAATGTATCCAAATCCAACATATATAACAAACAGTTTGTTTTAAACTTAACTAAACCAAACTTAACGGGTCGAAAAAAACTGTCAAACGGAGAAATCAGCTTTTAATTGTTTCTTTTTTGTTATTTTGAGCACCGGTAGTTCCTTTTTACCACCATCTAATTGTGGCATCTACCAACAACAGCCAAACAAAACACGATAAAATATCTCACACGTATTATAAATAAAACGTACAATTATTATCACAGGTAGTGATGTTGCACAGTACCACTGTCAGAGCAATATAATAAAATAACCTGTGTTTTATTTATGCACCTCACTGACCTTAACATTTAACCTTCAAAATTGCAACAGACTTATCATGACAACGTAAAGTTAATTTCCAAGAAACAATTTCACACAAACTCCTTGCACAAAATTAGCATTACACTAGACCAGGGCTTCACAACATACGTGCTCGCGGAGCAAGCTGTGAGCAGCAAGGCGCGAGCACGGAGCAGCGCGAGCACGCTACCCCTACTACCGGACCAGAGCGGAGAGTGGGGAAAGCCACGTGGGGCACATAACAGCTGCCGCCAGTCAATGTAAATCCGCGGCCACCTGCAGGGATATCACTCACGAATTATTACTGCGACAAATGAAACAAATATTGAACAAATAAAGGAGAATGTACACATCCCACAAAATTTTATTAGCTTAGTGTATGCCTCTACATTCGCATTAATTTGTGAACTGTTACACAATAAAAGGTGTCACTGAAGTGTGGGTTTCTCGGTTATCTTGTACTTTTTGCCCTTTACAATTGCGTATATGTTCGGAGTAATGGTTCTCGTGCATTTTAGGCGCAGCGTGCAGTTTAAATTTCGATCAGACAATGCGTTTCTCAGGCGCGTCTTGTTACATTTCATTGCAGAGAACAGTTGTTCACAAACATACGTGGAACCGAACATTGATATTATTGTAGCCGCCAGTTTGTGCAAACGAGGAAATCTATCCTGAGGGAAGTGTCTGTAGAATTCCAAAATGTTTTTCTTGTTCTGAAATTTGTCACTGTATTCTCTGTCACACTGCAGGTCAGTAATTTCTTGCTGCAGCTCAGGACGAATCTCTTAAATATTCGCTGAATATAGAGAGAACAGATCAAAATCACTGTCTAGTGCTGTCAGATATTGAAAGCGCTGATCAACTAAACTATGTGAATAACGTTCACAGTCTTTGTGAACATCTTGCATGGATGATAATTTAGGAAAATGAGCTAGGTTTCCTGTTTCCAGCTGACTCACCAAAAGTGTCAATTTCATTTTAAAAGCTCGTATTCGATCTATGAAATGAGTAATTAGCAGATCTTTACCTTGTAGTAAAATGTTCAAAGCATTCAGATGGCTAGTTAAATCTGCTAAGAACACGAGATCACATTCAAACGTGCGCGCGCATTTCCCCTCCCTCCCCTCCCTCCCTACTCCGCGACCTTGCACCTGCTCGCGAGCACGTGCCTGAGCAGACGCGAGTACTCGCGCTCAAAACCGGCCAGTTGTTAAGCCCTGCACTAGGTGAATTCAGCAACTTTTTTTCAATATAAAGTAATGAGATACAATCAAATGATGCAGTCTGTAAATTTCAATAGGTGATTAGCAAACTCTGACTGTGTCACCTGTGTTTGTTGTCTCTTTCAGGAGGAGCTTAAATGGCGTTCGCAGATCTCGAAACCGTTTTTTCGTTCTGCACACTCCGTCACCATAAGGAGCACGCTGCTCCATCGTGCATTGAAGGGCGTTAACGGGGTAGAGGTGTTGTCGTTTTTTGGTTTCGTTTCTGGTTTTATTGCGGTGTAAAGTACCATCTTAAACCGCCTCGCTGTTGTAACGGAAAATTTGTCGCAGAATATAAAGGCAAAATGTGCAGATGTAATATAGCATTCGCTCCCGAATGACATTCAGCTGTGAGAAGTCTGGATTACAAAATGCGAACGACGAATTCCGTTTCACTGTTACACCAACCGTATGTTCAGTATATTTCACACCCAATGATATTTCATACCACTTGTTTTTTCGATTGTTTCCAACGGCAGCGGGGCTAGAAATCACGGTATCATTACTGAGTGTTTAACCTAAGCGCTGCAATTTGTGTTGGCAACGCCGAGTGTGTGTTACGTTAACATTTCTTGTCACACGTCTCCCTTCTCCGCAGGGTACCTGCTTTTTACAAGTCGCAACTGTGCCGAAAGCTCCATGAAGCGTATTTGTAAACAATATTGGTGTCTATATTTCTACAGTTTTAATGAATGTTTATTCAGTAATTTTCAAAACTGTCAGGTTACACATGGTATAAGGCGCCCGGCTTGCACCCCCTAGGTACTTGCGCCAGAGTATCAAGCCCCCTTTGCAACCCCTGGGAAAGATGACCCTGGTCGCGACCCAAAGGTTGAAAACACTGCCGTGGAATTTAGGAAGATATGAACGCCATGGAACGAGCGGTTAGTGCTTGTAAAGAGTATTTCCAAGGATTCATAATTGACATGATGTAGAAGTAGAAATGCATGGTGTGATGTGCATTCCAGAGGATTTTCTGATTTTAAATATGTTCCTTGAAAAAAAGAAATCGCACCTGATCGTAAGCGTCCATTTATATATTAGAATTAACGCTTCGCACATTAAAAAGTCGGGTAGGAATAAGTAAATTGGTAGCGAAAGAAGTCTGGAAAGTAAGGTTTATAGATTAAATATGGTCTCTGAACCTTGTGGGTTAAGCTGCCAGACACTCTTATGACAGAAACTTGTTCTGCAAATGTTATATTCTGTTGCAGACTGATCATAAGTGTGACACAGGGTATATTTCACAGGGACTGGGTCTCTCCATGAGGGGGGGGGGGGATGGCGGGGGGGGGGGGGGGGAGAGATCGTGTAGTGATACCATTTTATTGACAGATCTACAGGAATATGTGATGGAATGGTGCAGGAGCTACTGGTGGCTGGCGAATGTGGGGTGTTGTCATTTTGGTTATAGCACTGTGGTTGCTGAATATTGGAAGTTGGGCCAGGTTTGCTTGATGAAACCTGACAGCAAATGGTAATGCATGGTTCTTTCAGAACAAACCAGGGGATTTCTCCACCGTTGAGTTCCTGTGGTGTCAGGGAGACTGTGACTAGAAATAGTGCACTGGTTAATAGGTGCACTGCATCTTGTATAAATAACTGCCATTTTGGTAGCAGTGTCATTTGCAACCCAGCATTTCTTCTAGAACATGGAGACTATGCCAGATGAAGAGACCATGTTCTGGCAGCGACCACGACTTCAGGTGTCGGTCACTGTAACAGCTTCCAGCATTAAGTCTACCTTCCGGAGTTGGTGCCATGGTGCAGCAAGGAATCCCAGGCTCACTCCATCAGCCCAGATGCCTGCCTAGGGTGCAGAGGGTCATATTTCATGCACGGCAGCCATTTACCGCCATTACGATATGGCGCGGCTTGCCAGTGGCCGTGGGATGCAGCCATACATTGCAGAGATGGCTGCCATCTTCAAGTGTGTCTGACATGATATGTTTGTGGAGCGAGTCGTGCAATGGTGTCGCATGCCACACACTGAACACAGGTGTCAGCAAAGCTGGGTGGGAATATGCAGCTTGCTCGATGGACGCTGTTTGTCATCTCGCTAGTCAACCGTCTCTCCTCATGTAGAGTGGCGGTGTGGTCGCCACCCCACTCCGATGGAGCACAAATGTCGAGGCTCCCTGACTGGACCCGCACCGGCCTGCAATCCCACCTCAGCCCTCCACTGGCGGCCATCCTGCATCGTAGTCCCCGGCTCCACTCGACCACAAAAGTCAGTTATATCACTGTCTCACACGAATGTGTACCATGTTCATGTCTTTCCCAGTGGTCACTCAACATCTGGTGCTGCTCACACTGCCTATATAACCGACAGGGCTGATAACAACACTAAACACAAACACTGTAATGCACTGTGGTGACCGTTCTACCTGTCTCAGTGAACTGCAACTCTAATGATTTGCGTACCTGCTGATGGTGTGTATGTGTGTGAAGTTAAGTTGACATCCGACCACTTTTCTGGGTGTTCCATTTTTATTGTCAGACAAGTGTACCGAATTAATCGGAGGAAAAGAGTTACCAAAGAAGGTAAGGTGGACAGGGCTTAAGATTGAGAGAGAGAGAGAGAGGGAGAGAGAGAAAACAGCCACCAGCAATGGAGGGTGAATCTTTCACAATGACAGTCACTTATGCTAGTGAAACGCCGGAAAACTGCCAAAGTGAAGTAAACCCACTTTCTTTCAAAAATTTCCTAAGATTTTTTCAGTAATTGCTAGAGATGAAGATGTCTAGCGAAGTACATACATTGGTTAAAATTTTCATCTGATAAATATGACACACGGTTTGAGGATGAACTAGCATAGAGAATATGGAATACAAAGAACTGAGGCACTGATACATAAAAGAAAACCGTTACAAAGTACAAATTTATGTAGAGTTTTTAATTTCACTGGAAGGCAGATCTGTAATTGTGAAAAGTCTCTCACACACATATTACCCACAGGAATTTTCAGCCAAAATGTCTATCGATATGTGTGTCTGGAGATTATATTTAAAATGATTATTATAATGCAAGTAAGTGACTTTCAGTTCTGAGACAGAAAATGCAGAAATAGTCCTAGTTAAGGACGACTGTTGAGTGGGGCAGAGTAGTCACTTAAAATCCCTAAATACTTTTGATACAGATGTAATGATTTTCATAATGAGCTGTATTATCCCCTTATTCTGAACAACCCAGTGCAGTAATAACTTGGAATAGGTACGCTAATATTCAGAAGTTAAGAACACCTTTCTTTATACAAAGTGTGTTGCGTATGGCGGTGTGTTTAACCGAAACGGTCTGTTAGCTCAGTCAATTGCTTTTATAGTCCATTTTATTTAATCAGATCATCTATAAATTTAGTTGTTGTCCCATGCGTGTCTTCTGTCCTCATGACAAGTTTCTTCTAATTTTCTTCCGTTTGAAATAGTTCAGAAAGGCCGCCCGTGTCCCTAAACAATTTACAGTGATTTTAAGTGGAGCCAAGCTTTCAACGCAAGCTTTGCATCAATCCCATGTCCCTTGTCAAGCGCAGCTTAATCGGTGCTGGATGTCCATTCGGTACGTCACCTGTCTTTTCTTTTCCCTTTCCGGAACAGCTGAGTAGTTTCTGATAGAAACATAATAACATAAGTGTCACTTCACTGCTTCTTAACTATAACTGATGTCAGGAGGATAGGCAATGTCCTGTTTCCCTACTGTAGAAATTTTCTCGAAGAAACATATACTGTTAATAACAGCTCACGGGGAGAGTTAAAATCAATAAGACTGAAAGTAAAGTATTGCCTCAGGAACTGTAGGTTTGACTACATGCTTATTCTAATATAAACGACAGCACAGTCGAATGAAGTAACCAGGAAAGGTCTTTGAACGTCCACAATTCTGCAAGAACTTTATGAATGTCGTAACATACTTATCTGCGGTTGGTAATTAACTGTTTTGTCCAGTACAAAAGGAAAAGACCAGATGTAGTTCATCAATTATATATGGACAGCATGGAAATAATTTGGAACGAACAGCCTCGCATTCAACTGTTCTCATTGCCGCATAAACTTAGACTGTATTAATGTTCAGTATCTGCATAAGGCGCTTTTGCAGAACACTTTTCGCCTTTGGAAGATCCGTTTCCACAACCACCTGTACCTAAACTGTCTGCTTTCTTTATCATTCGGTGCATTAGAAATTTTTCTTTGCGAATGAAACTGCAGATACATAGTTTTCCTCGTTTACAGGATGTTTATAAATTAGTTATTCAGAAGTACCCGTTAATTGTGAAAATGGCAAATAAGAGAGAAATTTTTGATACAGAACAAATGCTGTATGGTTCAAATGGCTCTGAGCACTATGGGACTCAACTGCTGTGGTCATAAGTCCCCTAGAACTTAGAACTACTTAAACCTAACTAACCTAAGGACAGCACACAACACCCAGCCATCACGAGGCAGAGAAAATCCCTGACCCCGCCGGGAATCGAACCCGGGAACCCGGGCGTGGGAAGCGAGAACGCTACCGCACGACCACGAGATGCGGGCAAATGCTGTATGTCTTCAAGTTTTATTCCCGTCTAACACTGTTAGTTCCCGACGTTCCCACTAGGTAGGATGTGCGAATGAGTTATTCCAACAGACAATATCGGTGCAGAGTGTGTGCAGTGATGTTTGTGATTTAGTGGATCCATATCCTCTATTGCAGTTCAGAGACGATTCAGTAGTAAATATCATAAGCCGCCACCTCAAAGACAAACTATTATTAATTGGTACAATCATTTCACCGAAACTGGCTGTGTATGGCAAAGGACGCAGGGTTCGTGTCGGCCAGCAGCCTCTGACGCAACAACTGTACAAGTTCGGCAGTCTCGCATTCGTAGTTCTGATAGTCAACGAGATGTGCCAGCTTAGAACTGAATATGCCTATTGTTGCAGTGTGGAAGGTGTTACGGAAACGCCTGTCATTCAAATCCCATAAACTGGACCTTTTACAATCTTTAAGAGAAAGTGAACAAGAAAAAAGAGTCGGATTTTCTGTAAAAATGTTTAGCAAAATGCAGAGTGAAGATGATTTTCTTAATAAAATTGTGTTAATTGATGAAGGCACCTTCCAAACCTGCAGTAACGTTAATTGGCGTAATATTCGGATATGGGGTGAGCAGAAAACACGTCACGAGACTGTTTCATGTAACTGTTTCATGCTCTGTAGCCTTTAAAAAAGTTTACAGCCCTTGCTATTTTTCCGAGTCTACCGCAACCGGCATATTGTACCTGGACATGTTTGTACATTATCTAATGCCTCAAATTCAACAGGATATGGGCACAGAATTTATTTTCCACCAAGATGGCTCGTTTCCACAATATCTTCGTCAAGTTGTCGCGTATTTCCGTAGGAATGCGCCTGCGTGGCGGAACAATATCCTGGCCACGACGATCACCTGATCTAGCCTCAATCGACTTGTGTACATGCGTTTACATTAAAGGCAGAGTATCTGTTCTGCCGCTCCCAGGAAACGTCGATGAGCTGCGACATCGGATAACACAAGCAGTTGCCGTCATTCATGAAGTCTTGCTTCATAGAATTTGGTCGGAAACTAATTTCAGATGGGACATTGGTCGTATTGCAAAAGATAGCCACAATGAACATTTATACGAGGTACGTTCAATAAGTAATGCAACACTTCTTTTTCTCTATCACTTTCGGTTGAAAAAAAAATGCGGAATTCGTTGTGGGACATCGTACAGTATTCCCGTTTCAGCCCCTATAGAGTCATTGAGTTCAAATTGGGGGAGGGGGGGGGGGGGCGGCGCTATATGTAGCCTTCAGAATGGCACCGAGCGAGGTGGCGCAGTTGTTAGCACAATGGACTCGCATTCGGCAGGACGAAGAAACTCTTAGGAACAAAGAAATTCACTCAACACAGGACCACGCATCATCGTAATAGAGGGCAGGAAACACAGAGGTCTGATTCATTTGCTTTAACACTTCCCGCCAAATCAAATTGTGGTGAACAAATTTTAAATAACAAATAAGAGATCAAAAAGCACATTAGTTACGAAGTCCTATCTTGGTACACATTGCTTTAAATTTGTTTGATTTTAAAGGCTTTGTAAACATGTCACCAACTTGATTTTAAGAACATACATATTCCATGTATATATGGTTCTCGGGCGAGACGTCGGATGTCATAGTGAAAACTCCACAATATTTCGTCAGCGCAACTGGCCGACATCTTCATATGCGACGAACACACTGCTAAGGCAGGACCAGGGCTCCCCATTTATGCCAGTTTTAGGCAGGAAGTGCGCATGCGTGGAGGCGCCAAATTCGATGGCCAATAGCGACGATATCAACTGATAGCTGGAAGGACAGTAACGCCACCTACAGGATGAAGAACCAAATACTTCGGCGCACGCGCGGAGGCTGCCGCCGCAGCTCTGTGCTGCCATCGGCAGCCCCAGCGACCTCTGTCGGAAGCCACAAGCAGTAGTGCGCGTCCACGTAGGCGCCTTGATTATCCTCCCGTTGTCAATAGAATATTTATGTTGCTGGTGAATCGTCGTCCGTCTTGTGACCAAAAGTATTCCTCTCTGCTCGAAGCGACTTCAATATGGCCAGTGCAGGATCCCATGCTGAACTAAGCTGGTTGGTTGGTTGGTTGGTTGTTTCGGGGAAGGAGACCAGACAGCGAGGTCATCGGTCTCATCGGATTAGGGAAGGAAGTCGGCCGTGCCCTTTCAAAGGAACCATCCCGGCATTTGCCTGGAGCGATTTAGGGAAATCACGGAAAACCTAAATCAGGATGGCCGGACGCGGGATTGAACCGTCGTCCTCCCGAATGCGAGTCCAGTGTCTAACCACTGCGCCACCTCGCTCGGTCTGAACTAAGCTGAAAGCCCGTGTCTCTGTTTACAAGATTCGTCGAGCTACGTATTTCCACTGCTTCCTTAATAACACTGTCCCAGTACGAACTTGTCGATGCGAGAATTTTTGTATGTAGGTAATTCATAGAATGGCCTGTACTGAGACAATGCTCGGCCACTGCAGACTTTTCTGGTTGCTCCAGACGAGTGTAGCGTCGGTGTTCAGTGCATCTCTCTTCTACAGTGCGACAAGTTTGTCCGATGTACGACATGCCGCAGCTACAAGGAATCTCGTAAACACCGGGTCTTCTTAGGCCAAGACTGTCCTTAGATGAGCCCAAGAGAGCTCTGAGTTTTGCCGGCCTGTAGGTGGCGTTACTGTCCTTCCAGCTATCAGTTGATATCGTCGCTATTGGCCATCGAATTTGGCGCCTCCACGCATGCGCACTTCCTGCCTAAAACTGGCATAAATGGGGAGCCCTGGCCCTGCCTTACAAGGGAACCTCCCCATCGCATCCCCCCGCGGATTTAGTTATAAGTTGGCACATTCGATAGGCCTTGAAAAACTAAACACAGATCAATCGAGAAAACAGGAAGAAGTTGTGTGGAACTGTGAAAAAATAAGCAAAATATACAAACTGAGTAGTCCATGGGCAAGATAAGCAACATCAAGATTAGTGTGTGCTCAGGAGCGCCGTGGTCTCGTGGTTAGCGTGAGCAGCTGCGGAATGAGAGGGCCTTGGTTCAAGTCTTCCCGCGGGTGAAAAGTATACTTTCTTTATTTTCGCAAACTTATGATCTGTCCGTTCGTTCATTGAAGTCTCTGTTCACTGTAATAAGTTTAGTGTCTGTGTTTTGCGACCGCACCGCAAAACCGTGCGATTAGTAGACGAAAGGACGTGCCTCTCCAATGGGAACCGAAAACATTTGATCGCAAGGTCATTGGTCAACCGATTCCTCCACAGGAAAACACGTCTGATATATTCTATACGACACTGGTGACGGCATGTGCGTCACATGACAGGAATATGTTGTCGACACACCTAACTTGTATACTTGTCGAATGGGTAAAAAGATTCTTCTACTTTGCCCGATTTAGGTTTTCTTGTGGATGTGATAATCACTCCCAAAAAAGTGATGAAAACATAAGCGTCACATAAACTGAAAATTAAGAGTTAAACTTTTCACGCGAAGGAAGGCTTGAACCAAGGACCTCTCCTTCGGCAGCTGCTCACGCTAACCGCGGGACCACGGCACACGTGACTTTGATCTTTCCTAGTTGTTGCCTATCTTGCGCATTGACTACTCAGGTGGTATATTTTGCTTATTTTTTCATAGTTCCATACAACTTCTTCCTGTTTTCTCGATTGATCTGTGTTCAGTTTTTCAAGGCCTATCCACTGTGCCGACTTACAACTAAACCTGAGGGGGGTGCGATGGGGAGGTTCCCTTGTTAGCAGTGTGTTCGTCGCACCTGAAGATGTCGGCCAGTTGCGCTGACGAAATATTGTGGAGTTTTCACTATGACATCCGACGTCTCGCCCGAGAACCATATATACAACATGTCCGTCGGGAAAGCCTCAAGCAACACATACATATTCCACATTGATATCCCCATTTTGACAGAAATTCCGCACAAAATAATATCATACTTCGATGTGCTTAGAGCGTTTGTGGAACTCTGCATTTTTCACTAATTTAATGATACTGGCATTGTCAATGAACAATACGGACGTGTTTCTTTTTTCACTGACCTCCCAACAGCAGTCTGTTGTTGTTGTTGTTGTAGTTCAAAAAAATGGTTCAAATGGCTGTGAGCACTAGGGGACTTAACATCAGTCCCCTAAAACTTAGAACTACTTAAACTTAACTAACCTAAGGATATCACACAACACCCAGTCATTACAAGGCAGAGAAAATCCCTGACCACGCCGGGAATCGAACCCGGGAACCCGAGCGCGGGAAGCGAAAACGCTACCGCTTGACTACGAACTGCAGACTCTTGTTATGGTCTTCAGTCCTGCGGGTGGTTTGATGCAGCTGTCCATACTACTCTATCCTGTGCAAGCTTCTTCATCTCCCAGTACTTGTTGCAACTTACATGCTTCTGAATCTGCTTAGTGTATTCATCTCTTGGTCTCCCTCCACGATTTTTACCCTCCACGCTGCCCCCCCAACGCTAAATTTGTGATCCCCCGATGCCTCAGAACATATCCTACCAACCGGTCCTTCTTCTTGTCAAGTTGTGCCACAAACTCCTCTTCTCCCAAATTCTATTCAATACCTCCTCATTAGTTATGTGATGTACCCATCTAATCTTCAGCATTCTTCTGTAGGACCACATTTCGAAAGCTTCTATCCTCTTCTTATCCAAACTATTTATCGTCCATGTTTCACTTCCATACATGGCTACACTCCATACAAATACTTTCAGAAACGATTTCCTGACACTTAAATCTATACTCGATGTTAACAAATTTCTCATCTTCAGAAACGCTTTCCTTTCCATTGCCAGTCTACATTTTATATCCTCTCTACTTCGACCATCATCAGTTATTTTACTCCCCAAATAGCAAAACTCCTTTACTACTTTAAGTGTCTGATTTCCTAATCTAATTCCCTCAACATCACCAGACTTAATTCGACTACATTCCATTATCCTCGTTTTGCTTTTGTTGATGTTCATCTTATATTCTCCTTTCAAGACACTGTCCATTCCGTTCAACTGCTCTTCCAAGTCCTTTGCTGTCTCTGACAGAATTACAATGTCATCGGCGAACCTCAAAGTTTTTACTTCTTCTCCATGAATTTTAATACCTACTCCGAATTTTTCTTTTGTTTCCTTTACTGCTTGCTCAATATACAGATTGAATAACATCGGGGAGAGGCTACAACCCTGTCTTACTCCCTTCCCAACCACTGCTTCTCTTTCATGTCCCTCGACTCTTATAACTGCCATCTGGTTTCTGTATGAATTGTAAATAGCCTTTCGCTCCCTATATTTTATCCCTGCCTCCTTCAGAATTTGAAAGAGAGTATTCCAGTGAACATCGTCAAAAGCTTTGTCTAAGTCTACAAATGCTAGAAACGTAGGTTTGCCTTTCCTTAATCTTTCTTCTAAGATAAGTCGTAAGGCCAGTATTGCCTTACGTGTTTCAAAATTTGTACGGAATGCAAATTGATCTTCCCCGAGATCGGCTTCTACCCGTTTTTCCATTCGTCTGTAAAGAATTCGCGTTAGTATTTTGCAGCTGTGACTTATTAAACCGATAGTTCGGTAGTTTTCACATCTGTCAACACCTGCTTTCTTTGGGATTGGAATAAATCCTTGGCTCATTCTCGCGCAGGAACGAACTCTTCTTCAGTGGTGGATAGTGCAAATTATTTCTGCAGTTGAGATGTCCACGACACAGCCGTATCGCCAATCATTGAAACAAAACCATTTGTTGGTCGTCTTGTTTTAGTGTTGCCAGCGAAGTCAGAATCAGCATAGGCACAAAGTTTACTACTAGGTGAAGTATAGAAGAGACCCTAGTCTGAAATGCCACGAAGATATCTGAAAATGCGTTTTACAGCGTTCCAATCAGAAGAAGTTGGTTTAACCATACATAGAGCAACTTTTGAAACAGCGTAAGCGAGATCTGGACGAGCAGTACATTAATGAGCCCACAGTCGAACAATAAGTAATGTTGTTGTCAAGAGTTCATTGTCTAATTGTTCACTATCACGGGGAGTTTTTAAAGGTTTCGAATCCGCCATGTTAAAACGATGTAAATTCTTCTCTGTGTATGCTCGCTGTGAAATAAACAACATCGACTCTCACTGCGCTATTTGCATAACTGAAAAGTGAGTTTAAAGATCCCACTGTTATTTTGAATTCTGACTTTAACATATCTAAAAATGAATTTGCTGAACTTTGAGTAGTTGCTGCAATAAGTCCGTCATCGACATAAATAGCAGTCAGCAGTATTTCTGTTTTGCTTTGTCGAATGCAAATGCAAGGATCTGTTGTCGAACTATTAAATCCATTTTTTTCATGAATGGATGAAAGTTATCATTCCAGCAACAAGGTGATTGATTTAGTGAGGTGACAAACACAATCTGACCCGTCATCGAAACTTTCCGGTTGAGTCATGTACGTTTCTGTATCCAAGTCACCATATAAAAACGCAGTTCTAACGTCGAATCGACCAAGTTTCAAATTTTCTTCTGCTGCAATCGCTAGTGCAGCACGAATAGCGTCATAACGATGATGAGCAACTTGACTAAAGATAAACAAGTACGGCATGTTAAAACATACCGTACACAACCAAACGAACACGGTATCGATCAATAGAGCCATCAGGTATATATTTAGAAAGCAATAACCATCGATTCTCATAACACGTTTTCCTTTAGACAGTTCTACCAAGTATCATGTATCATTTTCTTCAGATGCCTCCATTTCATCTTTCATCGCATTAAACCATTTGTTGGAGTTACTATTTCCCATAGCTTCATTGAAGTCTGCTGGAGCAAGCTCTTCATGGATTGCTTTTGTCAGACAAACTAATGCATTTGCTTCTTTAGAGTGGTGAGACTGGTATCCCAATCCGTAATCACTACATTTTACTGAGGGACGTATTTCACGAACTGGACGTCGATTTGGTCGGTCATTCGAATATTCTTGGTCGCTAGTTTGTATCTGACCAACAGTAGATTCAATGTTTCTTCAGGTACGGATTTAAATTCCAACTCAATTGAATTTATAGTTGTATGTAGCTTTTCTGATTGAAAATCAACAGAGCATGATTTCATCACCCAATGTTTTGATGGAAACCACACTTTGTAACCGTCTTAGTCATTCACGTAGCCAACGAGATGGCCAGGCATAGCCTTGTCACCTAACTTAGAACGAAATTTGTTTGGCAAAGCCGGCCGAAGTGGCCGAGCGGTTCTAGGCGCTACAGTCTGCCTCGAGCATGGATGTGTGTGATGTTCTTAGGTTAGTTAGGTTTAAATAGTTCTAGGGGACTGATGACCTCAGAAGTTAAGTCCCATAGTGCTCAGAGCCAGTTTTTCTTTGGGAAATAAACATAGCACATTGACATAAAAATGCGTAGGTAGCTAAAACTGTTGAACACTTTACCAGTCCAAAATTCGAAAAGTATTTTCCCTCAACACTTGACTTCCCAGTACAACTGAGTAGAAAAACGGCTGTGCCACATGCATGAGCCCAAAATGATAAATCAACTTGCTAGACGTTAACATTCAGCAAGTGAATTCAACTATATGTCGATTTGCTTGTTCAGCAACATCATTTTGCTCAGGAGTGTCTGGACACATAAGACGAAACTCGTTACCACGGTCTCGTAGCACTGCAGCTGCTATGTTACAATTAAACCCTCGTCCACCGTCAGACCGAAATACACACATAAAAACAAATTTTGCATCACACCAGTTTCCAGAACTCCTGAAGACAGACGTTGGCTGTGGATATTGTATCACAAACAAAGTGCCTTTGACTGTTCAGAGATATCACTAAACCCGCCCAAAGATATAAACAACCTTGCATGATCAGCGCCTATAAGACAGAGGGGATCCGACAGCCGATCAGTTCCATTCCTTCCACCAGGAAGGAGGTACACGGCTCGTGTTCTCTGCAGTTCAACCATGAATAGACGGTCAATGCCGAGATTCGATCACGTCCGCATTGTTACTTTGTGTCAGGAAAGGCTCTCAACAAGGGAAGTGTCCAGGCGTCTCTGAGTGAACCAAAGCGGTGTTGTTTGGACATTGAGGAGATACAGAGAGACAGGAACTGTCGATGGCATGCCTCGCTGAGGCCGCCCAAGGGCTACTACTTGAGTGGATGACCGCTACCTACGGATTATGGCTCGGAGGAACCCTGACAGCAACGCCACCATGTTGAATAATGCTTTTCGTGCAGCCGCAGGACGTCGTGTTATGACTCTAACTGTGCACAATAGGCTGCATGATGCGCAACTTCACTCCCGACGTTCATGGCGAGGTCCATCTTTGCAACCATGACACCATGCAGTGCGGTACAGATGGGACAACCAACATGCCGAATGGACCGCTCAGGATTGGCATCAAGTTCTCTCCACCGATGAGTGTCGCATATGCCTTCAACGAGACAATCGTCAGAGACGTGTTTGGAGGCAACCTGGTCAGATTGAACGCCTTAGACACACTGTCCAGCGAGTGCAGCAAGGTGGAGGTTCCCTGATGTTTTGGGGTGGCGTTATGTGGGGCTGACGTACGCCATTGATGGTAATGGAAGGAGCCGTAACGGCTATAAGATACCTGAATGTCATCCTCCGACCGATTGTGAAACCATATCGGCAGCATATTGGCGAGGCATTCGTCTTCATGGACGACAATGTGGGACCCCGTCGTGCACATCTCATGAATGACTTTCTTCAGGACGACGACATCGCTCGACTAGAGTGGCCAGCATGTTCTTTAGGCATGAAACCTATCGAACATGCCTGGGATAGATTGAAAAGGGTTGTTTATGGACGACGTGAGGGATCTACGCCGAATTGCCGTTGAAGAGTGGGACAATCTGGACCAACGGTGCCTTGATGAACTTGTGGATAATATGCCACGACGAATACAGGCGTGCATCCATTCAAGAGGACGTGCTACTGGGCATTAGAGGTACCAGTCTGTACAGGAATCTGGACCACTACCTCTGAAGGTCTCGCTGTATGGTGTTAGAACAGGCAATGTATGGTATTTATGAGCAATAAAAATGGCGGAAATGATTTTTATGTTGATCTCTATTCCAGTTTTCTGTACAGGTTCCGGAATTCTCACCACCGAGGTGATGCAAAATATTTTTGATGTGTGTACTTTCACCTTGTGACCAACAGCGTCTCAGTCCTTCAAATATGTTTTCAAATTGTTAGCTACTTGAGATTTATTTCGCATGAAATATAACCGAACGAAACGAGAATAACCATCTTTGAAAATCATATAGCAAAGAAAACCACAACAGACATAGGTCCTTTAACGTCTGCATTGATCAACCCAATGACAGTTTGTGGACGATTTCTGCGAAGGCTAAATGGTTTGCGGTGAACATGTTCATCACAAAACGATGTGGGATCAGGGAACTTAACTGATATACCGAAACAAGAGAGCACATTTTGTACATGACGTTTATCTTGATGATCGTCTCTGAAGTTGCTAAGTTAATCATTACCTGTGAATCTGGAGGACGAACTCCCATGTTCATAACATATACTTAATCAACTAGTCCTCCTGTTGGAATTATTTCACTATGTCGCCGAATGATAACACCTATGTTATCATAAGTCACGTTATACCCACGTTGTGCGGCTTGACGGACAGAGGAAAGTTGGTGTCTCGCATGAGGTACATACCAAACATTTGCAAGCAATGCAGGTGTCTACCTTTTGTTTATGAATATTTCAGTATGAATACTGTTGTCCCACGTGCAAAAATAGCTTCTTTGCCAGCTGTCTGTACACACTGTGGAATTGGAAACTTTTAGAATGTAGCGAAAAGCCGTTTATTTGGTGAAATATGGTGTGTCGCGCCAGAGTCCAATATACAAGAATTTGCATTATCAAAATTAACATGAAACAACAAGCTAGTGGCTAGAAAGGTATTTGGACTGCTGCTCACTTTGGAAGTGGAACTCTAAGTATTATTGTTGCTAGCTGTCGCTTTTACTTCCTCTGCGGCCATGCGCTTTCGGTAGTTTGCGATATATCTCCAGCTTTCTTGCAATACAGGCATGTACGACTTCCTTTCTTCTTTGACTTACTTGCCTCTGTTGCAGATTTCTTCTGTTTTTGATGTTGCTCATCCGATTTTGATTTTGTGTGGAAAGTACCAGCTACCTGTGTAGCTAACGAATTCTCAATCGAACGCAAATTCTCAATAAGAAGCTCTGTTGTCTGCTCAGATTCAGGATCACGATACCAGGCCGACCTGTAAAACTGATATTAGGCTCCTAATACTATGAAAATACGATGGTGGAACAGAGAAAGGGCCAAAGCTGCGTTTGGATTAATTTTGTTCAGATCACTGCACAAGTCATGGAAAATGTTCGCCAGTAGCGACGTTTGTTTTATTATAGACGTGACGTCATCTTTTGATGTTTCAAAGAAGCACTCGAGCAACGTATATAATTGCTGGGATGAAGATTGTTCATATATTGACGTAAGGGTGTCTCAAATTCCTTTTGCATCAATCTTCTTCTTTACACGAATAGCAGGTTCCTCATCAAGCGCCGTTACAATGATACGAGCTGCCTGAGCATTGTCCCGTTGCCAGCATCGATATGCGTCGCATGGTTTCGTCTCCCATCGCTAATGACGGACGTGTACCATCTATAATCGAATAAAGAAAATGTTCCTTTAAACAAAGTTGAATTTACCGTTTCCATGTTACCCATTGATCTTGCGAATGTTAGTACGACTGTTGTCGTCACTCAACTGTGTCTGCCATTCCACATATCTTGTAGCCTCACGAATATCCTAGTAAATGGAAAAATAGTCTGGCGAACGAATACTACAATTCTCATAACCTGAAGCGTTCAAACCTGGGCCCATAACCTGTTGTGGTGAATTTACGATATAATTTTATAGCAAGAACACAACACTTTTAGGAGCTATGATCTTCTTCCTTTAATGTTTAAAATGATGATACATAGTAACAAAAAACTTCATAGCGTAAAAGCACAGAAAAAAAATCTCCTAGGAGCAAAGAAATTCATACAACACAAAAACAAGCACCACCGTAGGAGAGGACAGGAAACACACAGTTCCGATTTATTTACTGTAACAGATTTAAACACACACGACAATAAGCGACAGTAGCCCATCCACCATTGCTGCACACTTAAAAGACACCAACCACACAATAGGGCCTACCTAATATTAATAAGTCACTATAAATATTTCGTAATTCGGAGAGGTTATATCATGGTATAAACTGAAATTTATATCCATTTAAAAGACCAGTCAGACTGAGTTATAAATGACTAAGAAGACCTGCGAAAAAGAAAATTTCTAGGCAACTTTTTACCAGTTCTACGACGAAATATTATAGAATCATTGAATGTATAATAATCGCTGTACTCATTAACAAATATGACTTTAATGCGAAAGATCACTCAAATATAAAGCAGGTCATGAAAGGTTTACTCGTTTTTCATTGTTTTTAGTATTGCTCATTAGAATACTGTGATCAACTTTTTATGTAAGATCTTTGTGACAACTATTCAGAAATGACGTGCTCCCAAAGTAATACAACAAATATTTACAAGTTATATAAAAAATTGCATACATTCATATTTAGATCAATGATGAACGCTAGTTAAATATAATTGGGAACAAAGACTTATTTAGCTTAATTAACGAATTTCTGTAAAGTAATTATAATCTTCCGATTCTGTAAGTTAAAAACATCGACATATTTATATATGAGCTTTGCAGCTACAGCTCGAAAGTAACGTGCGGCTAAAATAACTAAAAAATACTCCTAATTTATTTTATGACAATTACATGCAGTCATAGAACCAAATACGTACATGGCATAGTATGCTATTAAAGAATCGTTTATGAAGCAAGTTATAATGCTTTTAGCATATCTTGGGACTTTTTTTGTTCCTATTTTAAATTCACAAGTAATACTAATGCATCCAATCTACAGTTCTCTCGTTTTACTTGAAAATGGCATAAGGCCAACATCGTACAGTCGTACATCAAATAAAGAGAATGTCAGCTGAAGGCATCAAGAAATCATTTACTAAATCGAACAGTTTAAAATGATGAAATCACACTAGAGAAGAAATCTATAAAGTACAAGTCTTAGATACTTAGTGCTACCCTATAAAGGAACTAACTCAGTGTAGTGGTGCGTTAAAGATTACTAGTATTCAAATAGACTTCTCGACCGATAACTATTAGTGGAAAAAGATTCACCTCTTTAAAATAATTCACTACAATTAGTAATATACTAAATTAATTTTGATACCTGTGATAAATTGTACGTAGGAGAAAAATGGACGGAACTTTAAGTTACAGTACAGAGAACGCACAATGCCAAGTAAGTACGACAGGTTCTCCTTTAACGCTTGCCTGCATACCGAAAGTCATACTTCACAGGACACTGATAGTAAGTTTCAACTTTTACACAAAGTTTGCAAAGGCACAATGAACATACTTGAAGCAAAAGAAGTATACAGCCACTTGCATAAATATTCTGATAGGGTTCTTAAAGTAAACACAGGGCTAAAGAACAAAGACTTTTAGAGAATTTCCACCAAATACTCTGAACTTAACAGCTATTATTTCTGGATTGTGTCTTTTGTTTTACACTGTGAAGCCACAAGTGTTAATTGTTTAGTACTGAATGTCTTTTTGACTCTGCGTTACACTAAAACACACCTAGAGCTAACGAATTTAACCTTAGATGAATACATGGTTCTAGTTTGCTATTTTGGGTTTATATGCGTCACGTGCTCTATGTTTCTTTCCCACTGATGAGGAGAACACGCAAGTGCTATCACCGGATTTCCCAGGAACATCACTCAGTGGAAGAAGAGTCGAAATAAGCAAACATATTACTCGGCTTATCAACAGGATACTCGACCGTTTCTGAATAAACTACGGTCAAAGTTACCTGAGATGTTTTAGAGTTAATCTGTGTGCCTTTTACCTCATGATATCCTCAGACGAGATGGTGGCTAGTGGTTAGCATTGCGGCTTCTGATTTTGCGTCCCGTGTTCGAAATACGATTATTGTTTATATTTATTTTATTTTGTTTTTTTTATTTCTTTGATTTATCTACCTACGTCCGTAAAAGGTTTCTACACCAATATTTCTTACCAAAAGAGGGTTTACAAGACACTGTATTAACTGGATTTTAAAATAGGCGTCATTAATTTATTGTACAAAATATGTTTAATAGATATGTTGAGGTATTGCAATCTTTTTAAATTCTCATAATCTGTTACATTCTCATATCTATTCATATATTAATTCTTATATTTCACTCAAATGTTTACTCTTCGCGAAGATTTGGTGCATTCTCTTGGATGATACCGATCTTAGAAACACCACGAAAAACTCGCAAAGACAGGTTTGCCACGGTGACATTTCTTCGCATGAATCTCACTCGTGAAAGTAACGTCGTTAACACTGGTGCAGATTTCGTCCGTTAGCAGTAATTTCGCGACAAACCATGCATAAAGGATCAGTTTTCCGAAAACTGATACTTGCAAGTGATTATGAAACAAGATACACTTCAGGAATTTCATCGAAAACAGTTTCAAACAATTTTCTCATTTTTCTATATTCATTCATCTGACATACAGTTAGTAGACGAACAAAGACGATGTTATATCATTATAAACTGGTAAACATTCGTGTAGTAATCTTCTACAGACATGACTGTATGAAAGAATTACAAAATTGAAAGTAACAATTGGGTTTCTAACATGGGTCGCAAAGTTAATAAACCGCGTCGCTAACCACTGTGCCACAATTTCTTCTGAAGATATGGTGCGGTAAAAGACACATATCGTACCTAGAAAATATCCCGAAAACTTTGACCGTTATTTTCTCAGAAACGGTTGAGTATCTGCGGATAAGCCGAGACGTGTTCGCTTGTTTTGACTCCTCTGCCACTGAGCGAAGTTTCTGGAAAATCTCCTCGTGAGTACTATAACGTTAGGTTCTTCAGTATTATCCTGCCCACTGTATATCATCCTTTCATCTCTATAGCAGTATTCCGTTAATTTATAATTACGTGTCACTGAATGAAAATTTCATTTAACAGTTTTATTAACTACTGTTGAATTGTATAAACTTATCTTTGCGTCACTGTTAACGAGCATTCACAGTCACACACGTATTCCCATGTATATAAACGTATTTATGCCATATAATGGTGTAAGTAATTTACAACATTGCTTATATATTAAGCCTCATAACGTTATACCTTCTAACCCCGTTCCACTGTTACAATTTTAACTCAATTGTATTCTGTACTGTTATATTTTTATTTGTAATGACTAAGAAAATATTGTTTTACTCGCACATAATTCGTGACGTTCCTTTTCCTTTGTTTCAGACTGGAGCCATAAGTTAACTTATAACCGAACGTTATTTACCACGTTATTAGACACGCAACACAATGTATATAACTTACTACAGTTGCAGATAATGTATTACGTCCTCACATTTGTAAGAAAAGTTTTCCTTGCCAGTGCTTACGTGTGAGGTCCATTCGTAAATATTAACATGACAATCTCTCCCGTCTTCCATGCAACTGTTCGTACACGACGAAAGATGTACTTGAATTCGTGTAGCGATAATACAACCAATTACACTGACTGTCAGTTGTAGTTATTTCCCGTGCATATTTGAGCACAAGAGGCAGTAACAGGAACAGTTGTGTGTATGAGTGGTTTGTGACTATGGATCACGAGGTTTATTTTCTTGTTGTTAGTCGTTATGTGTGACTTTCTAATTGTGGGTTAATACTATAGTACCCTTAGTCATTTCATGAATTTTATGCTCCCATTTAGCTCGCTACATCCGGGACAACTACAAGCCCTGCCACCAGCCGACTCTCACTGCTGTGATCAAGAAGCTTGATCCCAATATCTCAGTGGAGTAAGTCGAGTGGAAACTAAATAAAAGCTCCATCTCCTAAATCCGAAAAGCCCTTCGAATTCACCACCACTCTCATGCCATATCCCACATCCGTGTCCTCTCCGTAGACCAACCCACCACAGACCATCTCCTTCAGAATGGAGCCAACATATACACTATGTGATCAAAAGTATCCAGACACCCCCAAAAATATACTTTTTTCATATTAGGTGCATTGTGCGGCCACCTACTGAGGGATACTCCAATCAGCGACCTTACTAGTCATTAGACATAGTGAGAGAGCAGAATGGAGCGCTCCGCGGAACTCACAGACTTCGAACGTGGTCAGGTTATTGGGTGTCACTTGTGTGATGTCCGCCTGCTTAGCTCGGTGGTTACGCGCTTGCTTCCCATTCAGCGGGCCCAGGTTCGATTCTCGGCCGGGTTGGGAATTTTCTCCGCTAGTGGACTGGGTGTTGAATTGTCCTCATCATCATTTCATCCTCCTCACCTGCACGCAAACCGCCCAATCTGGCGTCGACTGAAATAAGACTTACTTCCCCGAATAGGGCCTCCCGGCCAACAATGCCATACGCTCATTTCATTTCACTTGTGTCATACCTCTGTACGCGAGATTTCCACACTCCTAAACATCCCTAGGCCTACTGTTCCCGATGTGATAGTGATGTGGAGACGTGAAGGGACTGGTACAGCACAAAAGCGCACAACAGGTCGACCTCGTCTGTTGACTGACAGAGACGCCGACAGTTGAAGAGGGTCGTAGTGTGCAATAGGCAGAAATCTATCCAGACCATCACGAAGGAATTCGAAACTGCATCAGGATCCACTGCAAGTACCATAACATTTAGGCGGGATGTGAGAAAACTTGGATTTCATGGTCGAGCGGCTGCTCATAAGCCACACATCACGCCGGTAAATTCCAAACGGCACCTCGCTTTATGTAATGAGCGTAAACATAGGACGATTGAAGAGTGGAAAAACGTTGTGTGGAGTGACGAATCACGGTACACAATGTGGTGATCCTATGGCAGGGTGTACGTATGGCTAATGCCAGGTGTACGTCATCTGCCAGCGTGTGTAGTGCCAACAGTAAAATTCGGAGACGGTGGTGTTATGGTTTGGTCTTGTTTTTCATGGAGGAGGCTTACACTATTTGTTGTTTTGCGTCTCACTGTCACAGCACAGGCCTACAGTGATGTTTTAAACACCTTCTTGCTTCCCACTGCTGAAGAGCAATTCGGGGATGGCAATCACATCTTTCAACAAGATCGAGCACCCGTTCATAAAGCATGGCCTGTGACGGAGTGGTTACACGTCAGTAACATTCCTGTAATGGACTAGCCTGTAGTAGTCCTTTCGAGAATCGTATAGAACATCATAGGGATGTTTTGGAACGCCGACTTCGTGCCAGGCCTCACCGACCGATATCGATACCTCTCCTCAGCGCAGCACCCCGTGAAGAATGGGTTGTCATTCCCCTAGAAACCTTCCAGCATCTGATTGAACGTATGTCTGTGAGAGTGGAAGCTGTCATCAAGGCTAAGGGTGGGCCAACACCATACTTAATTCCAGCATTGCCGATGGAGGGCGCCACGAACTTTAAATCATTTGCAGCCAGGTGTCCGGATACTTTTGATCACATAGCGTACCACCGTAAACGTAAAGTACAACATTCTCGATTTCAAGCCCAAGCCATACATTGCCACAAATGCCTCCTCCACAATGACCATTTAATTCCAGATTCTAAAAACCTACCCGCATGTCCCCATCGTAAAACCAACTGTCTTAACCTTCAGTCTCCACTCCTCTTAAACACCGGCAACCATCCCTTCCGACCTACTCCTGTAAGTGTAAAGCAATCTACAACCACATGTTAATTGACCATACCAATCTGCCATAACGACACATCACTTCACCCAAACATATCCTTACGTCCTGTTCCCATCGCTGAAGACGTCATCCGCTTCGTTACCACTTTCGAAATATCCACCCATTTCACATCCTCATAATCTCCATCAAGTCACCTCTGCTGCTCGTCTGTATTCCGTTTAAATACCACCGCCAGGTACTTCCAAAATCACTCTCTCCTCCTGTTTTCCCGACTAATAGTCCTTGCCTAATACTTTCCCACTCAACTTTGTGCAGCACATCCGACCACAAAGAATCCAATCTCACGGCACAGCAAAGCTAGATTCTTCACGTCACCGGAACCCTCGGAAACCCACCCATAAACTTTTTTTTTCCTTCTATGTAACTCCAATGTTAACTCTGTAACTCGCTACCCTGATATCCTCATACTCCATCCACTCCAGTCCCCCTCTTCCCGCCCACCCGCCCTATGACCTCTTGATACTTATCCATAATATTAGCCGGTCATCAAGTAAAAAACGACGTCAGCATTATCTTCATCAGTTCATCATCTCCGAGCGGCTAACTATTCAATGTCGACTTCACCGCATCAGATCACACCACTTTTTTGTTAAATCAATGTAATCATTTTCTCACCTAGCGCGCTTCGTTACAGGATCATTTAGTAATCGCGAAAGCGTTACGGAGATGATAGATAAACTCCAGTGGAAGACTCTACAGGAGAGACGCTCAGTAGCTCGGTACGGGCTTTTGTTAAAGTTTCGAGAACATACCTTCACCGAAGAGTCAAGCAGTATATTGCTCCCTCCTACATATATCTCGCGAAGAGAGCATGAGGATAAAATCAGAGAGATTAGAGCCCAGACAGAAGCATACCGACAATCCTTCTTTCCACGAACAATACGAGACTGGAATAGAAGGGAGAACCGATAGAGGTACTCAGGGTACCCTCCGCCACACACCGTCAGGTGGCTTGCGGAGTATGGATGTAACTGTAGATGTATGTTATAATGAGGACAAAGAATAAAAATTGAAGACCATGTGAAGCGGAATTACCTATGCCGCACGATTTTTATACGACGAGGATGATGTGTCCATATGGGCTATATGCAGTTCATGTGTTTCAGTCAACACTACATCGAATACAGTTGTATAGGTTTTTTATACCGTAACATTCATTTAATTTGCTGTGTTGTTAAGTTTTTATATGCGTCTCAAAATGGGGCACGCTCGAAACGAGTAGTGCTCAACAAAGTACATTTTCAAAATTGAGCCTGGTGGAGCAACGTCTTTCTTCAGTAAAACTGTGTTTACAAATAAAACACGCAGGAGGAGAAAGTGTACCTGTCCTTTCAGCCCGTGACACATGTTGTAACACTAGGAACCAGAGTAAACACGAAGTGGCTCGGTAAAAAGGTTACACTTCTGCGAGTTGTGCGAGCTGTGTTTAGATAGTGTCTGTGCTCATTTCTCGTTCTGAAAATACTGGTGCTTGAGTAGTATAGCTCTGAGCAAACATTTTTGTTTATTAAAGTCTTGCCACAATGTTTTAAAATGTGAACTGTTTCGACGAATACTCCAACGAATATCTGTTCTGTGACATCGAAGGCTTCTTATTTCATTCGCTATCGCGGAACAACGTTATTCCGTCACATGCAGAAGAAAACTTGTATGTAAAGAAGGGACATTAATTATCGAAATGGCATTAAAAAAAGATACTGTCATTCTACAAAAATAAAGAGTGCTAGTAGCTATTTTAGCATCGTTGCATTTAAGTAAGTCAAGAAATTTGGCAGCGTGATACATATATTTTCTTTTCTGCATGGTGTAACCAAAGTACGAAGAGATGGGACAAGTTTTACAACTAGCAGTAGGATGTAAGTAAACCTAAGTAAATGAGAATGGTTGATCAGAATTTTCTGGCCTAGTACTTGAAAGTTGCGCCTACACGCTCGCTCACATAATAAATACTTCGAATGAAATTTAGTGTTGCAGCTTGTACTGTGTACTACGCTGGTTTTGTGGGCTCATTCACCAGATCTCTCCTCAGTCTATGGCGACTCTGTAGCTGTAGGGTTATCATTATTTGAGTCAGTATCCATTCCTTTACAGTTGTTACTGTGTCATTGTAACAAAATAGAGTTAGAGCACCCACAGAAGTGGCGGTGAGGCTCACTTAGTGAAATTTACATATGTGTAACTGATTTAGTCAGTGAAGGCAAAATCCAGAACTGGATTCCATATTTATCAACCTCTTGGAATGCCAAAAAAAAAGAAAAATGGTTCAAATGGCTCTGAGCACTATTGGACTTAACAGCTGAGGTCATCAGTCCCCTAGAACTTAGAACTACTTAAACCTTACTAACCTAAGGACATCACAGACATCCATGCCCGAGGCAGGATTCGAACCTGCCACCGTAGCGGTCTCGCGGTTCCAGAGTAATAATAAAAATGTTTGGTTTGTGGGGCGCTCAACTGCGTGGTCATCAGCGCCCGTACAATTTCCGAACCTTTGCTCAGTCCAATTTCGCCACTTTCCTGGATGATGATGAAATGATGAAGACAACACAAACACCCAGTCATCTCGAGGCAGGTGAAAATCCCTGACCCCGCCGGGAATCGAACCCGGGACCCCGTGCTCGGGAAGCGAGAACGCTACCGCGAGACCACGAGCGGCGGACACGCGGTTCCAGAGTGACGCGCCTAGAACCGCACGGCCACACCGGCCGGCTTGGAATCGCAGCTGATGCAAGTGATGCTGCAGGAGCAGCAGTCACAAGGGGGGGGGGGGGTCACGAACACCTATAAGAAACAAATAAAGTGTTCTAACAACAGCAGAACCAACAACAGCATCAGGTACTAAACCAGATTCAACGGGAGCGAGTTTTGTCAATGAACCAAACTCCTACGATTGCTGCAGTTTCCGGCGTTCGACGAGGAAAGTGAGGACTGACACTCTTATCACTGTCGGTCCAATCTGCATTTTCTACCACTCAACATATCTGATGATAACTCGCAACTTGGCTATTTATGAGTTTTTAACACAAAGATTTACGAGTTGAATCTGGCGCCGAATACCCTGCTGTGGCACAGTATTATTCCGTGCAAAAATATTTGAACCATGCTACCTAACCATTTTAATTTGTGAACGTTCATCGTCTGATCAAATGTATCCCGAGTCCTGTTAGTAGAAATTAACAAGGGCATGAAATTATATTGAAATCTAGACCTTTGGCTGCTTATAGGCGTTGATAAATATCAACGGGTAAAGTTGAAAAACGTATGGGCCTTGAACCTGGGACCTCCTCTTACATGGCAGACGCTCTATCCGTCTGAGCCAATGATCTTCTGCAGTGCGGGTGCACTCACATTGCTCAAACACTTACAGGAATCGGTATATTGACTGTCGCGAGTGATGAGTGGGCAGGGACACTACAGATGTAGTATGTGGACAGAAAGTTGGAAAGTATGGGTCTCACGGGGAGCGTGCCAGAGAAAAGTCCGTGCAGTCGCATTATCGTGTGTGCCCTTGGTGGCTCGGTCGGATAGAGCGTCTGCCATTAAAGCAGGAGGGCTTGGGTTCCAGTCCCATTCGGGGCACACATTTTTCAACTTTCCCCGTTTATGTTTATCAACGCCTGTAAGCAGATAAAGGTCTAGATTTCAATATAATTTCATCCTTCTAGAGCTGCAAGATCACCAATGATATATGTATAGATACCAACTTCTTATTAACAGGGGCTGTGTCTACCTTGCGCCATTATGGCGGTTTGAACACTGCTGGGGTCATTTTCAACCAGGTGCCTGAGCATCTGTGGAGAAATGGCTACCCATTGTTCACCAAGAGCCGAAACCACGGAAGGTAGTGATGTTAGACGTTAGGGACTGAAGAGAAGTCGTCGTTCCAACTCATTCCAAAGGTGTTCCATTGGTAAGCCACTTCATTTCAGGCATGTTATAGTCTACAAATCCCAAGATGCTGCTTTATGACAGGTTGCATTATCATGCTGATACAAAGAAACTTCTTCTCTGAATGTTCCCCTACTATATGCAGTACACAGTGCTGTAAAATGTGTTCATTTCCTTCCCCATTTAGCGTTTCCTTGGGCGCAAAAAGGGGATCACTCCATAACCACGGAAACCACACCCACAACGTCACATCACGACCTCCATACTTCACTGTTATCGCTACACATGGTGGCAGGTAATGCACTCCAGGCAAACCTTTCTATCGGATTGCCACGGGGTATCATGTGGTATCATGTGCTTTATCACTTAGAATCACTCGTTTCCAGTTATCCATCGTCCACTGGTGTCACCTGTTACTCAACGTCAAGCGTCGCTTAGCATTGACTAGCAGAACAGGGAATCAGCGATCATAAAGCGGTACAGAATCGGTGATTTCAACCGTAAATATAGATATTAAAAAGGTAGAAAGATTTTTCTGTGTAGCAAAAGTGACAAAACGCATATTTCAGAGTACTTGACGGGTCAACACAAAAGTTTTATCTTAAGTACAGACAATGTTGAGGATCAGTGGACAAAGTTCAAAACCATCGTACAATATGCATTAGATGAGTATGTGCCAAGCCAGATCGTAAGAGATGGAAGAGAGCCACCGTCGTACAACAACCGAGTTAGAAAACTTCTACGGAAGCAAAGGGAACTTCACAGCAAACATGAACACAGCCAAAGCCTTGCAGACAAACAAAAGTTACATGGAGCGAAATGTAGTGTGAGGAGGGCTATGCGAAGGGCGTTCAACGAAGTAAACTTCTATGTACTGACTTGGCAGAAAATCCTAAAAAAATTTGGTCTTATGTCAAAGCGGCAGGTGGATCAAAACAAAATGTCCAGACACTCTGTGACCAAAATTGTACTGAAACAGTGGACGAAAGACTAAAGGCCGAAATACTAAATGTCTTTTTCCAAAGCTGTTTCACAGAGGAAGACTGAACTGTAGTTCGTTTCTCTAGACTGTCACACAGATGACAAAATGGTAGATATCGAAATAGATGACAGAGGGATAGAAAAAGAATTAAAATTACTCAAGAGAGGAAAGGCCGCTGGACCTGATGGGATACCAGTTCGATTTTATACAGAGTACGCGAAGGAACTTGCCGCCTTTCTTGCTGCGGTGTATAGTAGGTCCCTAGAAGAGCGTGGCGTTCCAAAAGATTGGAAAAGGGCACAGGTCATCCCCGTTTTCAAGAAGGGACGTCGAACAGATGTGCAGAACTATAGACCTATATCTCTAACGTCGATCAGTTGCAGAATTTTGGAACACGTATTATGTTCGAGTATAATAACTTTTCTGGAGACTAGAAATCTACTCTGTAGGAATCAGCATGCGTTTCGAAAAAGACGATCGTGTGAAACCCAGCTCGCGCTATTCGTTCACTAGACTCAGAGGGATATAGACACGGGTTCCTAGGTAGATGCCGTATTTCTTGACTTCCGCAAGGCGTTTGATACAGTTCACCACAGTCGTTTAATGAACAAAGTAAGAACATATGGACCATCGGACCAATTGTGTGATTGGATTGAAGAGTTCCTAGATAACATGTCATTCTCAATGGAGAGAAGTCTACCTAAGTGAGAGTGATTTCGGGTGTGCCGCAGGGGAGTGTCGTGCGACCATTGCTATTTACAATATAAGGGTGGTCCATTGATAGTGACCGGGCCAAATATCTCACGAAATAAGCATTAAACGAAAAAACAGCAAAGAACAAAACTCGTCTAGCTTGAAGGGGGAAACCAGATGGTGCTATGGTTGGCCCGCTAGATGGCGCTGCCATAGGTCAAACGGATATCAACTGCGTCTTTTAAATAGGAACCCCCATTTGTTATTACATATACGTGTAGTACGTAAAGAAATGTGAATGTTTTAATTGGACCACTTTTTTCGCTTTGTGATAGATGGCGCTGTAATAGTCGCAAACGTATAAGTACGTGGTATCACGCAACATTCCGCCAGTGCGGACGGTATTTGCTACGTGATATATTACCCGTGTTAAAATAGACCGTTCACCAATCGCGGGAAAGGTCGATATCTTGTTGATGTATGGCTACTGTGATCAAAATGCCCAACGGGCGTGTGCTATGTATTCTGCTCGGTAATCCTGGACGGCATCATCCAAGTGACCGGACCGTTCGCCGGATAGTTACGTTATTTAAGGAAACAGGAAGTGTTCAGCCACGTGGGAAACGTCAACCGCGACCTGCAACAAATAATGATGCCCAAGTAGTTGTTTTAGCTGCTGTCGCGGCTAATCCGCACATCAGTAGCAGAAAAACTGCACGAGAATCGGGAATCTCAAAAACGTCGGTGTTGAGAATGCTACAACATCGATTGCACCCATACCATATTTCTGTGCACGAGGAATTGCATGGCGACGACTTTGAACGTCGTGCACAGTTCTTCCACTGGCCACAAGAGAAATTACGGGACGATGACAGATTTTTTGCACGCGTTCTATTTAGCGACGAAGCGTCATTCACCAACAGAGGTAACGTAAACCGGCATAATATGCAGTATTGGGCAACGGAAAATCCACGATGGCTGCGATAAGTGGAACATCAGCGACCTTGGCGGGTTAATGTATGGCCCGGCATTATAGGAGGAAGGATAATTGCCCCCCCCCCCCCCCCATTTTACTGATGGCAACCTAAATGGTGCAATGTATGCTGATTTTCTACGTAATGTTCTACCGATGTTACTACAAGATGTTTTACTGCATGACACAATGGCGATGTACTTCCAACATGATGGATGTCCGGCACATAGCTCGCGTGCGGTTGAAGCGGTATTGACTAGCATATTTAATGACAGCTAGATTGGTCGTCGAAGCACCATACCATGGACCGCAGGTTTACCGGATCTGACGTCCTCGGATTTCTTTCTGTGGGGAAAGTTAATGGATATTTGCTATCGTGATCCACCGACAACGCCTGACAACAAGCGTCAGCGCATTGTCAATGCATGTGCGAACATTACGGAAGGCGAGCTACTCGCTGTTGAGAGGAATGTCCTTACACGTATTGCCAAATGCATTGAGGTTGACGGACATCATTTTGAGCATTTATTGCATTAATGTGGTATTTACAGGTAATCACGCTGTAACAGCATGCGTTGTCAGAAATGATAAGTTCACAAAGGGACATGTGTCACATTGTAATAACCGAAATAAATGTTCAAACGTACCTACGTTCTGTATTTTAATTTAAAAACCTACCTGTTACCAACTGTTCGTCTAAAATTGTGAGCCATATGCTTGTGACTATTACAGCGCCATCTATCACAAAGCGAAAAAAGTGGTCAAACTAAAACATTCATATTTCTTTACGTACTACACGAATATGTAATAAAAAATGGGAGTTCCTATTTAAAACGCAGTTTGATATCCGTTTGACCTATGGCAGCGCCATCTAGCGGGCCAACCATTGCGCCATCTGTTTTTCCCCTTCAAGCTAGATAAGTTTCGTTCTTTGTAGTTTTTTTGTCTGACGCTTATTTCGTGAGATATAGCCGGCCGGTGTGGCCGTGCGGCTCTAGGCGCTTCAGTCTGGAACCGCGTGACCGCTACGGTCGCAGGTTCGAATCCTGCCTCGGGCATGGATGTGTGTGATGTCTTTAGGTTAGTTAGGTTTCAGTAGTTGTAAGTTCTAGGGGACTGATGACCTCAGAAGTTAAGTCCCATAGTGCTCAGAGCCTCGTGAGATATTTGGCCCGGTCACAATCAATGGACCACGCTGTATAAATGACCTTGTGAATAACATCGGAAGTTCACTGAAGATTTTTGCGGATAATGCTGTAGTATATCGAGAGGTTTTAATGATGAAAAATTGTACTGAAATGCAGGAGGATCGGCAACGACTTGACGGATTGTGCAGGGAATGGCAATTGAATCTCAGTGTAGACAAGTGAAATGTGCTGCGAATACATAGAAAAAAAGATCCTTTATCATTTAGCTACAATATAGCCGGTCAGCAATTGGAAACAGTTAATTCCATAAATTAGACATTATGAGTGATTTAAAATGGAATGGCCATTTAAAATTAATCGTCGGTAAATCAGAAGCCAGACTGAGATTCATTGGAAGAATCCTAAGGAAATGCAGTCCTAAAACAAAGTAAGTAGGTTACAGTACACTTGTCCGCCCACTGCTTGAATACTGCTCACCAGTGTGGGATCCGTACCAGATAGGGTTGATAGAAAATGCAACGGGGAGCAGCGCGCTTCGTTACAGGACCATTTAGTAATCGCGAAAGCGTTACGGGGATGATAAATAAACTCCAGTGGAACACTCTGCAAGAGAGACGCTCAGTAGCTCGGTACGGGCTTTTGTTGAAGTTTCGAGAACATACCTTCACCGAGGAGTCAAGCAGTATATTGCTCCCTCCTACGTATATCTCGCGAAGAGACCATGAGGATAAAATCAGAGACGTTAGAGCCCACATAGAGGCATACCGGCAATATTTCTTTCCACGAACAATACGAGACTGGAATAGAAGGGAGAACCGATAGAGGTACTCAAGGTACCCTCCGCCACACACAGTCAGGTGCCTTGCGGAGTATGGATGTAGATGCAGATGTAGAAGGTGTGAGGAGCTGCTCGACCATTGTACCCCGTTCTTTTCAATGCCCTAAGTACAGTCGTGCTAGCTGGACTGCTGGTACCAGTCTGGGACTCACGAGGCTGCTTCCTTGGAAGCACGTGTTTTTTTACAACCACCCTCCGCAGTGCTCGACGGTCCGTGTCTGTCAGTACAGGAGGTCTGCTTGCCATGGCTTGGCTGTGGTTGTTCCTCTGCGTTTCCACTTCAGAGTCACATCATGAAGAGTTGACTTCGACGGCTTTAGAAGGGCTGAAATGACCCTTATGGATTTGTAAGTGACATCGAATGGTTAATCGACGTTCAAAGTCACTGAGCTCTCCTGACCGCCTCATTTTTCTATTACTGATTTTTCTCCCCGCCTTCTTTTTGTTGACGGGTGACATTTAGTGGTCAATTCCGCATTACAGAGGCTGTTCGGTTACTTTGATCAGATAGTGTGTAAAAGTGCAGCAGAGTCACGAAAACTTTTCACAGCTAGGTAGCCTAGCACAAAAACAGTTTAGTGAGTCGTATTCTATCCCACCATCACCTGTTCCAACCAGCTTACTAAAAGCCTGAAATACTTGAGATAAATCTTCGACTACACTACTGGCCATTAAAATTGTTACACCTCGAAGATGACGTGTTACAGACGCGAAATTTAAAAGACAGGAAGAAGATGCTGTGATACGCAAATGATTAGCTATTCAGAGCATTCACACAAGGTTGGCGCCCGTGGCGACACCTACAACGTGCTGACATGAGGAAAGTTTCCAACCGATTTGTCATACACAAACAGCAGTTGACCGGCGTTCCCTGGTGAAGTGTTGTCGTGATGCTTCGTGTAAGGAGCAGAAATGCGTTCCATCAAGTTTCCGACTTTGATAAAGGTCGGATTGTAGCCGATCGCGATTGCGGTTTATCGTATCACGACATTGCTGCTCGTGTTGGTCGAGACCCAATGACTCTTAGCAGAATATGGAATCGGTGGGTTCAGGAGGGTAATACGGAACGCCGTGCTGGATCCCAAGGGCCTCGTATCACTAGCAGTCGAGAAGAGAGGCACCTTATCCGCATGGCTGTAACGGATCGTGCAGCCACGTCCCGATCCCTGAGTCAACAGATGGGGACGTTTGTAAGACAACAACCATCTGCAAGAACAGTTCGACGACGTGTGCAGCAGCATGGTCTATCAGCTCGGAGACCATGGCTGCGGTTACCCTTGACGCTGCATCACAGACAGGAGCGCCTGCGATGGTGTACTCAACGACGAACCTAGGTGCACGCATGGCTAAACGTCATTTTGTCGGATGAATCCAGGTTCTATTTACAGCATCATGATGGTCGCATCCGTGTTTGGGGACATTGGAAGCGTGCATTTGTCATCGCCATACTGGTGTATCACCCGGCGTGATGGTATGGGGTGCCATTGGTTACACGTCTCGGTCACCTCTTGTTCGCTTTGACGGCACTCTGAACAGTAGACGTTACATTTCAGATGTGTTACGACCCGTGGCTCCACCCTTCATTCGATTCCTGGGAAACCCTACATTTCAGCAGGATAATGCACGACCGCGTGTTGCAGGTCCTGTACGGGCCTTTCAGGATACAGAAAATGTTCGACTGCTGCCCTGGCCAGCACGTTCTCTAGATCTCTCACCAACTGAAAACGTCTGGTCAATGGTGGCCGAGCAACTGGCTCGCCACAATACGCCAGTCACTACTCTTGATGAACTGTGGTATCGTGTTGAAGCTGCATTGGTAGCTGTACCTGAACACGCCATCCAAGCTATGTTTGACTCAATACCCAGGCGTATCAAGGCCGTTATTACGGCCAGAGGTGGTTGTTCTGGGTACTGATTTCTCAGGATCTATGCGCCCAAATTGCGTGAAAATGTAATCTCATGTGAGTTCTAGTATAATATATTTGTCCAATGAATACCCATTTATCATCTGCATTTCTTCTTGTTATAGCAGTTTTAATGACCAGTAGTGTATAAACTAACCTAGAATTGCCACTTTATAACAGAGAACTTATTCCCCACTATACCGACTAATACCCAAAAGTTGTAGTCTTTACTGTTCCACCATCGTCCTTACCTACAGAAGTCACATATGCCCCATTTTTAAACTTGGCAACGTTGCTTGGTTTTATGCCTGCTGATTGAACTGCAACCCTCCTCAAGTTCTTGTAACATATTCGGATGTCCCATACATCTCGTAAACTTGACCAGTTAAATGTGATCGGTCAAATTCGTGTTCATACCAAACGTGGACCACTGTCTACGAACACATACCTTTTTCTCTTAGTTACACGTACTCTGTATCCGGTACCGCAACTCCCACTTTCTGATCCAGAAATACATAAAAAGATCTACCCTTCCTATAATCACGTTCAGTTCCCACAACACCCAACTCACACCTCTTTAACAAACTCCCACGCAGCTCACACCAAGCTGTTTACACTTCACTTGCCAGCTACCCACACAGTCAGCCCTCTACATTTGTAATAATAATAATAATAACAATAATAATTCTGTGCTACTCAATGGCTTTGAGCAAGTTCTTTTTTAATTTGTCCAACTTTGGTGATTTGCACGTCCCTAACCTAGACCAGTAAGCCTGTTGGGGAAATACGGATATACTATTTAAAGTGGAAACCGAGCCCTTGTCGTTCCTGGCGGATCTTACCATTATGAAGCGGTGCATGCTAGGTTAAAAGCAGACTGAAAAATTTCCGTGGTGCGACTGGGATTCGACTCCGCGACCACCATAAGTAAAAAACATCAGTACGCTGACTACAGTGGGCGCCACGCGAGGCGGTACCTGTGTATGTAGCGCATGCGACAGTGCAGCGAGAGAGAAAGCGCTAAGGAAAAGTCGACGGGACGTGGGTGCTTGTACATGGAGGAAAAGATGAGACAGGCACCTACCAGAGACTTGCACAGAGGCCCACCCCGAGTACTACGGCCGCACTGGACTGAACAGTCTCGAGCTCAGCGAGCCCGTGACGTCACCACACGGGCCGAGCAGTGCTGTATGAAAGCGCCGGTCTACTACGGGCTCGGCAGAGTCGTGCGTAGACGTGCGCCCGCGGGCCGCGCATGTACTGCTCCGCACTGAACAAGCCCTTGACGTCACTGTACGAAAAAGACAGGCCGTGGTGCGCACGTCATAGCACGCGACAGTTCAGGTCTTTACAAGTGCCTGTAACCGTCTCCGACGGGGAACAAGTGACTAATTCAGTCAAGTTTAGTAATTATTAACTGCGTGTTTAAATACTTGAAAGTTCTCGACAGCACACTACAAAATTAAGACCTTTAGGTGGTGCCTTTTCAGTTAAAAATTGATTTCCAGTCTAGTCCTGCACAGAGCCAAGGGTTCGCGAAGTGTGACGGACAAGCCGACAAGTGTGACGTCACCAGTTCGTTGCAGGGCCCGACGGGCGGCCAGTACCTTGCGCAAGCACTGGTGTGCTGCAACCTACGAACTAGTGGTATCACTGACCGCAATTGCGAGCGACAGTTTACGAGAGGCGAGTAGAGCAGTGCTTAGTGCAATGAGGCGACTTTTTCATTGCTTTTCTTAACACAGAAAATGAGCGCGGAATCTAACTCGGTTTGCAGAGGAAAGGACGTATGTCAAGGAAAAGGAAAGTAAAATAAAAGCTGAGCAGTGGTGAGCACAGAACCACGCAGCGTGAAACGAATCTTAAAAGATCAGTTTGGACGGTATTTAGGGCCGATAGTGGATGCGATAGGAGAGACGTTAATTTTGTTCGCTGTTCGCTGTGTAGTGAAATTTACGCACATGCTGAAGTGTCAAGTGCCACTTCACATATTTCTTGCCATCCATGCGTATCTAATAATTAAGGGTCTTGTGTGAACGAGAAGCGCCTTCCTGAACCTTCTCAGGAGGTAACTGTCGATAAATGCGTGGCTCTGTGTGTATGAGACCTAAGCTCCACGGAACTATAGGAGGTGAAGGTTTCTTGGATCTTGTTCAGACGTTAGTCGGCACTGGAGTGACTTACGAAAAAGAAACAAATGGATCAGATGGCTCTGAGCACTATGGGACTTACCATCTAAGGTCATAACTCCCCTAGAACTTAGAACTACACAACTGGCCATTAAAATTGCTACACCAAGAAGAAATGCAGATCACAAACGGGTATTCATTGGACAAATATATTATACTAGAACTGACATGTGGTTACATTTAAACGCAATTTGGGTGCATAGATTCTGAGAAATCAATACCCAAAACAACAACCTCTGGTCGTAATAACGGCCTTGATACGCCTGGGCACTGAGTCAAACAGAGCTTGGATGGCGTGTACAGGTACAGCTACCCATGCAGCTTCAACAAGATACCACAATTCATCAAGTGTAGTGACTGGCGTATTGTGACGAGCCAGTTGCTCCGACCACCATTGACCAGACGTTTTCAGTTGGTGAGAGATCTAGAGAATGTGCTGGACAGGGCAGCAGTCGAACACTTTATATATCCAGAAAGGCCTGTATAGGACCTGCAACATGCGGTCGTGCATTATCCTGCTGAAATGTAGGGTTTCGCAGGGATCGAATGAAGGGTAGAGCCACGGGTCGTAACACATCTGAAATGTAACGTCCACTGTTCAAAGTGCCGTCAATAAGAACAAAAGTTGACCGAGACGTGTAACCAATGGCACCCCATACCATCACGTCGGGTGATACGCCAGTAAGCCGATGACGAATACACGCTGCCAATGTGCGTTCACCGCGATGTCGCCAAACACGGATGCGACAATCATGATGCTGTAAACAGAACCTGGATTCATCCGAAAAAATGACGTTTTGCCATTCGTGCACCCAGGTTCGTCATTGAGTACACCATCGCAGGCGGTCCTGTCTGTGATGCACCGTCAAGGGTAACCGCAGCCACGGTCTCTGAGCTGATAGTCTATGCTGCTGCAAACATCGTCGAACTGTTCGTGCAGATGGTTACAAACGTCCCCATCTGTTGACTCAGGGATCGATACGTGGCTGTAGCACGTCTTCTTCGTGGTGTAGCACTTTTAATGGCCAGTAGTGTATTAAAGTAAATTTATGAGTGTATATAGGCTTAGCGAAGCCATAATGGTAAATAAGAGCCTGAATCCAAGCCGTATGAATGGAAACTGTGCCGTGACCTCCTGCGATGCTCTTGCTTTCGCGGAGTTTTCTCTGTCTAAATTATATGCTTCGCGGCGCAGGGGCAAGGAGTACGGAGCGAGTGTGTACGGGGCATCGCAGGGGGACGTGGCGTACTGCTGTGCCGCACTGGTGTTGTTGTGGTGCCAGTGACTGTTGGCGAGTGGAGCGAGGGTGTGGCTGCAATGACCAGTGAACAAAGGCGCTGTTTAAGACTCGTTCCGCCTTTGCGCCGTGAGTTTGGCCTCTCTTGTACATCTGCGGCATCTCCCAGTACAATTTCCAAATGGTGAGCTATTTGTCTGGCGTATCGTTTTCAAACTGTGATTGCTCCGTGTAGCCACTCTGTTCGAGGGGTGTTCTACATCGCTCGAGTGTCGAGTTTGCATCACTGTTAATCGCGAGTGGAATCAACTGACTTGTGCCCTGGTTGATTTTGCTGTTAGTTCTTGGTTACTGTCAGTTGTGGCCGATATTTGGCAAATTGTATTTTATCTGAGTGAATTGCTTCTTTCACGATCTGTCAGTGAATTCCTCGCCTGCATGCTGAAGGTTAACTTTCAACGTAAGTTGGATGTTGCTGTGCCACTTTCTGGCTGTGGGCCAGACTAGATCAGAGTCCATAGGGGTTCTGCAGATTATCTTTTATGAATGTTAATTTGATTCAAGCTGTCTTAACGGCAGAATTCACATCAACTCTAGCCGCTATCACTCGGTACCAATATTATGAAACTTTGAGCCGAATCTTGTCTCCATTTGCTATATTTTACCGTTGTGGTGATTTAAGTGAATTGCAGATTAATGTTGACTTTGTGTGTTATAGAAGCTGTTGTTAATGTACGGCCCTTGCTGGTTGTTGTTTCCGGTCTGCAGATGATAGCTAAAGTGATCACTGTAGCAAGTATCTACGTATACCAGTATTGCTGGCCCATGATTAGATCACAACCGAGGTAAATTTTCCCTACACGTCAGCCAGGGGTCTGAAGATTTCGTAGTATAATGCTGAAACTGGTTGCCAAATAAAATATGGTTGGAAGTTTGAGGCTGAAAGGTGTTTAATCTGACATCCACTGCTGAAAGCAGCGGCACACAACCGATACATTGTGTCGAACGTGTGCTTGAAGCCGTTGATACGTCCGTCCAGTTTCTCGCAGGCCCACGATCTGATCCTACATCCACGAGGGTTGAAACTTTACTAGTGGCAACTATTTATTTACAGCTCGTACAAAATAGATACCGGTTTCAAAGTTTTACTGATTTTCAAAGTAGTAATGAGCATTGTGTATAGCCCGTTGCCAGCGACGTGGAAGTCGTAGGATACTCTTAGCAGTGCCAGTTGTGTTGGCAGTTCGAGCGGCGCGGTCTATTGCCCGACGAATTTGTGGCACTTCTGAAGCGAATGCCGTGATGTGTTACCTTCAGTGTAGAAATCGAGTTGAACTTAAGAGGGCATAAGTCAGGGGAGGGCAGTAGGTGGTTCAAATGGCTCTGAGAACTATGGGACTTAACATCTGAGGTCACCAGTACCCTAGAACTTAGAACTACTTAAACCTAACTAACCTAAGGACATCACACACATCCATGCCCGAGGCAGGATTCGAACCTGCGACCGTAGCGGTCTCGCGGTTCCAGACTGAAGCGCCTAGAACCGCTCGGCCACACCGGCCGGCAGTAGGTGGTATAGCACTTAGCAGCCAAATCAGTCAAACAAATCAGTAACAGCTTGCACTGTAGGTGCTTGAGCATTGTCCTGCAAAATGATGGTCAAGCCCTGCACAATGTGTCATGACCTCTGTCTCTAAGCTGTTCAATTTTGGAACACAACCTAGGACCAGCTTAGAAACAGGAGTGATGACACTTTCTGCAGGACCTGACCATCATTTTGCAGGACAATGCTCAAGCACGTACAGTGCAAGTTGTTACTGTTTTGTTTGACTGATGGGGCTGCTAAGTGCTATACCACCTACTGCACTCCCCTTAAGCCCTCTTGAGTTAAACTCGATTTCTGAACTGAAGGAAACACTTCACGGCATTCGTTTCAAAACTGCCACAAATTATACGGGCAGTAGACCGCGCCGCTCGAACTGTCAACACAACTGGCACTGTATCCTACGACTTCCACATCGCTGGCAGCGGGCTATCACAATGCTGGTGACTACTTTGAAGATGAGTAAAACTCTGAAACACGTATCTATTTTGTACGAGCTGTAAATTAATAGTTGCCACTATTAAAGTTCCAATCCTCGTATATTTACATCTACGTGATTACTCTGCAATTCACAATTAAGTGCTTGATAGAAGCTATTTCTCTACCGTTCCCCTCTCAAACAGCGCGTGGGAAGAACGAACGCTTAAATCTTTCTGTGTGAACTCTGATTTCTATCATTTTATCATTATGATCATTTATGTCTATGGAGGTGGGCGCCAACAAAATATTTTCACACTATGAGGAGGAAGTTGGTGACTGAAATTTCATGATAAGGTCCTGCCGTAACGAAAAACACTATTATTTTAATGGTTGCCACCCGAATTCCCGTATCATATGCGCGGCGCTAACTCTCCTATTTCACGACTGTACAATACGAGCTGCCAGTCTTTTTTTCTACACTCCTGGAAATGGAAAAAAGAACACATTGACACCAGTGTGTCAGACCCACCATACTTGCTCCGGACACTGCGAGAGGGCTGTACAAGCAATGATCACACGCACGGCACAGCGGACACACCAGGAACCGCGGTGTTGGCCGTCGAATGGCGCTAGCTGCGCAGCATTTGTGCACCGCCGCCGTCAGTGTCAGCCAGTTTGCCGTGGCATACGGAGCTCCATCGCAGTCTTTAACACTGGTAGCATGCCGCGACAGCGTGGACGTGAACCGTATGTGCAGTTGACGGACTTTGAGCGACGACGTATAGTGGGCATGCGGGAGGCCGGGTGGACGTACCGCCGAATTGCTCAACACGTGGGGCGTGAGGTCTCCAGAGTACATCGATGTTGTCGCCAGTGGTCGCCGGAAGGTGCACGTGCCCGTCGACCTGGGACCGGACCGCAGCGACGCACGGATGCACGCCAAGACCGTAGGATCCTACGCAGTGCCGTAGGGGACCGCACCGCCACTTCCCAGCAAATTAGGGACACTGTTGCTCCTGGGGTATCGGCGAGGACCATTCGCAACCGTCTCCATGAAGCTGGGCTACGGTCCCGCACACCGTTAGGCCGTCTTCCGCTCACGCCTCAACATCGTGCAGCCCGCCTCCAGTGGTGTCGCGACAGGCGTGAATGGAGGAACGAATGGAGACGTGTCGTCTTCAGCGATGAGAGTCGCTTCTGCCTTGGTGCCAATGATGGTCGTATGCGTGTTTGGCGCCGTGCAGGTGAGCGCCACAATCAGGACTGCATACGACCGAGGCACACAGGGCCAACACCCGGCATCATGGTGTGGGGAGCGATCTCCTACACTGGCCGTACACCACTGGTGATCGTCGAGGGGACACTGAATAGTGCACGGTACATCCAAACCGTCATCGAACCCATCGTTCTACCATTCCTAGACCGGCAAGGGAACTTGCTGCTCCAACAGGACAATGCACGTCCGCATGTATCCCGTGCCACCCAACGTGCTCTAGAAGGTGTAAGTCAACTACCCTGGCCAGCAAGATCTCCGGATCTGTCCCCCATTGAGCATGTTTGGGACTGGATGAAGCGTCGTCTCACGCGGTCTGCACGTCCAGCACGAACGCTGGTCCAACTGAGGCGCCAGGTGGAAATGGCATGGCAAGCCGTTCCACAGGACTACATCCAGCATCTCTACGATCGTCTCCATGGGAGAATAGCAGCCTGCATTGCTGCGAAAGGTGGATATACACTGTACTAGTGCCGACATTGTGCATGCTCTGTTGCCTGTGTCTATGTGCCTGTGGTTCTGTCAGTGTGATCATGTGATGTATCTGACCCGAGGAATGTGTCAATAAAGTTTCCCCTTCCTGGGACAATGAATTCACGGTGTTCTTATTTCAATTTCCAGGAGTGTATGTGCTCCATCGATCATATCTGATGTGGATACCACATCGTCCAACAATACTCCAGAACAGGGCGTACAAGCGTAGTGTAGGGAGTTTCCTTAGTAGACCTATTACATTTTCTCAGTGTTCTGCCGATAAAACGTCGTCTTTGGTTTGCTATACCCACAACATTGTCTGTGTGATCGTTCCAGCGTAAGTTATTCATCGAAAGGCTGAAGTTGTTTAACAAGAGTATGTACTCGTCGCCGGGGTATCGTTGTACCCTAAAATGTTCGTTGCAAACATTTTTCACCTCTAAAGTCAGCAATTTTAACCCTGCAGAGTCAACACAGAGGGTGAAAAGAAAGGCATTCTGAGCACCATATGATCGCCGATGCCATGACAAACTAATCACTCACAACAAGTTTGTTTGTGTGGCCATCCTCCGCAGCAAGCATATAAACACTTGTTTTGTAAATGAAACTGCCTTTTCCTGCTGCTAGTTACTTTATTTATCCCATTCGCGTTTCGCCTTCTCCTGTTCTATGGCATCATCAATGGGATCTATAATGATACAGTTTTGTTAGTTTTAGATTATTAAGCACTTCACTTCGCGATTTTTTTGTAAAAAAAGTAATTACTTACGATTTGGTGATCTGCGTTTCCTCACATCTGGTCTGGAGGTCGCACTACTACTTTTATCACTGCCATATAATCATATCTTTTGTTTGCTCGGCATGTGTACTTGGTCATTCAAAGGGATTTTCCCTTCTGCTTTGGTTTTCTGTATGTGGCAATTTTCGTGCGTGGTTGGGAGGTGTTTTTTACTGTCGATTCTTATTACTTTCATGTCATCTTCTCTAGTGGTTCGTTTATGGTAATTTTCTCTTAGGTGTTCTGCTAATGTGGAGTGGTTTGTCCCATATTTCCAGGCTCTCATATGTTCTTTGCGACTGACATCAAATGTTCTACCTGTTTGTCCAATGTATGTGCCTTCCCAAGTGTTACACTGTAGTTGATATATCCCTGCTTTCTGGTATATGTCTCTGTTTTTTTTCAGGTTTGGGGTGTATTTTTGTATAGAACAGTCTGTTGTGTATGCTATGTTTATTCTCTGTCTTTTGAAAAAGTTGGTGATTTTATGGGTGAGTTTGTCTTTGTATGTCATTGTGTACTATCTTGTGTTTTCTTTCATCTTTTCCCTAATTATCCTGTGTAGTCGTTATGGGACTGCGTGTTTGTGTTTGGTTCTGTTGTGTTGTTGTCTGTGGTTTGGAGCTTTCTGCTTTTTTACAAAAAAAAATCGCGAAGTGAACTGCTTAATATTCTAAAACTAACAAAACTGTATCATTATAGATCCCACTGATGATGCCTTAGAACAGGAGAAGGCGAAACGCGAATGGGATAAATAAAGTAACTAGCAGCAGGAAAAGGCAGTTTTATTTACAAAACAAATATTAATCACTCATACTCCAGGCCCTCGATATGCACATATTATACCGTGGTGCCCCTGAACACATTCCATGAAGGTGTCTTCTTTCCCAAAAGTGCCCTTACATGATGTAACTTGCTCAGTATGTTCACCACGAATCTTATAATCTCTTAATATACAGTTCTTCCTTTTTTGTTATAGGAATTATCTTACATGTATGCTTTCAATTTTGTCCAAGTATTCTTGAGAATCCTTACAATCATCCTGCAGCAAGAGATTCCTGTACAAAATCGTACTTTTAGCGTACAACCTCATGCCGTAGCCAATCCTGTCTGATAAACCGTTTACGTATGTTGAAAACCTTAGAGGTCCTGTTATCCGTTCCTTGGGGCACATCCGTGGCGTCATTTATGTGGAACATTTGCCGTCCGGTATAAGGAGCTGCTTTCTGTCAGACATTTCTGATCCAATACATATGCTAAGATACTTTGCCATATACGTTAACGGGAGCTAGTACAAGTTTTTATCTCTGGCGACGTCTGTTATTTCTCATGTATCTTATTATTAGTTTTTGGTTAACTGTCACTTTCATTTCCAGTAGAGCTTTGTTGTCAATCTGAAACAGAGTGAGAGGTCCTTCTCAGAAGACAGCATAAACATCTAAAGCATACATTTGACGTGGAAGGATAACAAAATTCGACTCAGTCAAAGAACTTACAACATTTCTTCATTTGAAAATCAGTCGAGTCCGTCGACGTAGACCCTTCTCCACCTGGGTTGCGGGTTTCCGAGAACGGACCTACCCTTTTACTGGCTGTCGGCGCCGACAACCTTGAGGGTACAATGTGATCACGCCGAACTCTCACGGAAGGGTCATAAAAGGCCTCCTCCGGCCGCACGCTATACTTGGAAGCTCAGAGAATGGAAAAAGGCTGACCTCTGCTTGTTAACATAATTTTCGGAGAATCTGTTTCTTCCGAAGTACGAGATCGTGGGCGTGCCATTCATAAGCGAAAAAAATGTCGATTATTGCCTGATTCTCCGGCAGAGGGAATGCCATCTGACAGAACTGCTGAGAGTGTCTCGACTTTGTGGTGTGCTAGCAAAACTATCGTCAGTACAAGATTAAGAACAGTGATTGACTAGGAGTTTTTTATTGGCAGACTATTTCTATCATTTTCTCGCCACTACAAAGCGTTACTTTTGTGATCTACAAAACGCCAATTATGAATGTCGTGACAGGATTCTCATCCGCCCACTGCTTTCTGTGCTCAAATATCGGCAGCAGGTACCGAACAGATAACTGAGTGAGTGCTTCACACTACACGCTCCCTCTTTTTATAACCCATATTTGCTCATAACAAATGCTTTGTATGTAGCACAGCTAAATATCTTCCAACATAAGAATAGTTGCATATTTGTGTTTCTTTTGATATCTTACCTAAAGCGGCTGTCATATACTGACGTAAAAACCACCTTTTATGGACTCACGTAACACCTTCTGCGCTGGGACATCCTCCGTGAGTCACACCGTGAATACAAAACTGCCTCTCAACATGTTTTCTATGAGTTTTTGCAAACATCCGTTTGAACTATTTCAGTCGATGCAGAAGTTCAAAATCCCTCAGTAGAGTCAGTTATGTAATTTCGCTCAAAGAATGACATTTTAATCAACAGGATATAATAACGCCAACACAAAAATGTTACTTTTTACACACGATACCTAGAAAAAATCGCATTTCATATTACAGCAGTTGTAATGCTACCTACTTTCTTGAGTTTTGAAATTTAAGTAAGAAGTTCAAATGTTGGCGAAGGATGGTAGCATGGTCGCTTTACGTTGCCGACAAGAAGAGAGAGAGAGAGAGAGAGAGAGAGAGAGAGAGAGAACATTTAATTAAAAGTTGAAAGGCAGGTGTGAACTCCTTTCCTCTCCTCTCATTACATAAGAATTTCTGCAAAATACCTCTTCTTTTATCCAAGCTAATAACAGCCACAGGCGCAGATGTCGGCGTTCTAAAGCAGTGAGCTCGGTGACACAAGACGGTGTTATTGTTACTTTTCAATACAAAGCAGTAGTTTGCGTAATAATGATGATTATGAATATTGAAATGTAGAAATGGTAGCGCACTTACGGTATACGATTGTCGCAACACCAAACCGACCACTTACTAATAATTTAAATGCACAGAAGTCTTGATTATTAGTGAAGGACAGGAATGAACACACTGCTACTTAAGAAAGACATAAATAAATTAAATGTAAGTTATTTTTCTGTATCATTTATAGGATAGAACATTTACAATATTTAAGTAGCAAGGCTCAAGGAAGAAGATGGAAAAAGATGACTACAAGCTTTTCATATTTTCAAACAGAACAACATAAAAGCAATACACACAATAATTGTGACGTTGAAATAAGGTTCGAACTCTTAGATATAGCGTTACCACGATATAATTGAAACACAAGATTTGCTTCATTTTCAAAAGAAATTATATAGACTGAGTTGTTTTTCAAGAAATTCGAAATTTTACAGTCTTAATTTTTTTTATTTATTTATTTTTTTAATCAGCGGCTTCTGTACTTCAACCGCACATAAAGCCCTAGAAGTATGTAATAGACTGAAACCATTGAAATAAAACATATGGAATAAGCACCAGTACAACTACAGGTAAGTTATTTTCTTACTTACTTTACCTAATACGGTATTAATATGAAGGAGGGTTGGTCACACAAGGCACCCTTATTCATTTACTGTCTTAATCTAAAAAACGACTTACCCATTTGTGATCTTAATTACTTTTACTTAGGGACCATCCGACCGCCGTGTCAACCTGAGCTGAGGATACGGGTAGGAGGGGCGTGTAGTCAGCACATCGCTCTCCCAGTCGTTTGATGGTTTTCTGTGACCGGAGCTGCTACTATTCGGTCGAGTAGCTCCTCAATTGGCATCACGAGGTTGAGTGCACCCCGAAAAATGGCAGCAGCACATGGCGGCCCGGATGGTCACTCATCCAAGTGCCGGCCACGCCCGACAGCGCTTAACCTCGGTGATCTGACGGGAACCGGTGCACGCACTGCGGCAAGACCGTTGCCGTCTACACATACAAATACACACAAATATATGCAGTTCATTCGTCATGTTATTATAGTGCCTGATAAAGGATGAAGGAGAGGAGGAAACGAAATGAAACTTCACAGGTTGAGAGTGTGTGTGATGTTATTTCGGTGACTGCAAAATCGAGTCAAATTTACAAAGAACTTTGCAGTATGAATACACTTATCACTGTTGTTGGGGTCGGGAAGCGGGTTGTGGAGCTGGTGATGACTGGCATCGCACGATGGACCGTTAGTAAAACAACTCAGGCTAAGAAAGTCCTTTATTCATGTTAGGTACACAGACAAAGTACTCACTGGTATGAAGGCTACTGCTCGTGATGACAGCTGACCTAAGAAGCGTGGCACGTGGACGTCAGCAAGCTGTGTGGGAGGCAGCACAGGCAGCAGATCAGCCACAGATATCAGCGAGGCTGCGGAAGGCTGACGATGACCACACGATGACTGCACGCTGATCTTTGGCCGGCGCAGTCACAGATAGCTTGGCTGTCTCAAGGTCGCAGTACACAACAGTTCCCAACATCTCCGAAGTCACAGCCGTAAGCCGGCACTAGATGGTGGTTGGCGGCAATAATGACCCGCAGAGATTGGTGAACTGTAGCTGCGGAGCCACTAGCCCAGACTGAGGCTTGCGATACACCAGGGGGTTAGACCCCAGCAGAAGGAAATCGCAGAAGGTGAGCCAATGGTGCAAAGTAAACCTACTTTAAGGATATACTTACATTATGATCGGCTTTAAATATGTTGCAATGTAGAGCAAAACAAGAGACTCATATTTTTTATATGTGCCCATACGGCCGTTAAGTGGTGAAACACCCCCTTTAAAAAATTGAGTTCGATACTTCTGAATTAATACCGCTGAAACGGTAACAGACATACGAAAAGAAACACTTTAAATAAAAGGTCTATGGCTGTTAATGTTCGTTGCAACCGTGCGTCCAGATAAGTCGAAAAATCATTGTCTTCAAAATCTCGTCCCCCCCAGTACTTTGTTTTCCCAAGGAAAATCGCTAAACAGCTAAACAGCAGTACATTTTGAGAAGTTACTTTGTTTAGACAACTAGTTTCGGCATTTCATTAATGCCATCTTCAGGCCGCTATGCATTCCGCGTGTAGTCAACAATGGGATGTATCGATGCTTGCATACTGGAGCCATCAATAGCTTAACAACAAGTCAAGTCTTCGAAGTAAACACTCCTAAGGCGAATTCAAGGATTCCAAATATTGATGACTCTAGTATACATGTACCGATATACATCAGTGTCTGTACATGGATTGCATAGGGGCCTGGAGATGGCATTATTGAAATGATTGTCTAAATAAAATAACTTCACAAAATATACCGCTGTTTGGCGATTTTTCTCGGTAGATATTTGACCGGATGCTGTCCTGATTCCACAATTGATCAACAGATATTTTGTTTTTCATTTCGACATTTGACTAATAGCAAAATGTGCAGCATTGTTAATACTAAATTCAATCGCACATGATGTAGTGATATTCCAAACGCACATTTTTCAGAAATAAGCTAAAAATATCTTTTTATCGCCGTAGCACGCGCGATATGTGTCGACTTCAATGACAGTTGTTGTGCTGGGTTGTTTAATATGTACTGTGCAGATAAATATATTCTACATGTATATTCTACATACATTATTCTATATACCTTACTTTACTTTTGTGAAATGTAACTATTTTGCGCTGCATCTACATTTGAGACCTTTTCAGATTTAATAGGTCTGTATTTGAAAATGTTTTTACATTATTGTTGTAACATTGTCAAACTGTACAGTAATGACGAAGGGCAGAAACGTTCTGGTAAAAAAAGAAATGCTGAATGCAGTTCGATTTTGCACACAGCTTTTAAATCAAAAGTGAACACCTGTCTCACATTTAGGTGATTTCTGTTCAGTGTAGCCATTCCTGTACGATGAATAGTTAAAAGTTTGAAGAATCTGGGAGAAGAAAACTCACTGTGAAAGAAGTATTGAATTTTTACAGTATCATTAAGTCTGAAAAATGTTTGAAGAAATTTTTCCTTTGTCGAAAGTAGTGCACGACTAATGACTGAATCATACGGCTCATTCTGGGAGGAATCATTAAAATATTCACATTTTTTCCATTTTAATTTTTTTTTTCGTTTTGTCCGGTCCATGAATCTAAACATAAGACAGATTTTTCACTCGTGTTAGATCTACAAACCTATTCAAACCGTTTCATTACTAGCTCCTATGTCAGTTTATCGGACTTAGAAGCGAACACAACGACATTACCTGCTTTGTGTAAATATTTTTCGCTTTTAGTACGAACTTGCCCTTTTTTCTTTCTAAAAATGAGCAAGGGGCACATTAAATTTCCGCTTACGGATAAAATGGGCTGGCTCGCATAATAATAAATCAGGAGTGTAAGGAGTAATGTAAGGAGTGCCAGATGCAAATTGTTCTAGCTTCTCTGTCGAGCAAAGATCTGTTGACTCAAGAAGTCCTGTCGGTAATAATCACAGTGCCACAAAAAATTAAAGCTCGTCCACTTCTGATCACCTCCTCAGCTGAAATCCAGACTGAAAGAAGAACGGTGTAAAACGACCTTGGAATGTGAAGGGAGACAGGAGCATGACTGCGTCTTAGTGGTTTGCCAAAATCCAGCACTCCTGTGTAAAGAGAGATTATCTCCGCTTGGTGAAAATAACGAGTTCATTGTCGAATAAAATGGTTAATCGTTCTTCATGGAAATTTTCAGAACAGATGAAAACCATGTCTTTTCTTTTTTAAGGTGCTATTTAACAAATTGGACCCCCCCCTCCCCGTACCCTTTTTGACAAAATCCTGGCTACGTCCTTCCTTCACACCCTTCAGGTGCACTTAAAGCAGAAACTGATCTTACTAAAATAGTTTTAATTACTAATACAGTTTTATGTTTTTATGCTTGTGTCACAGTGATTGTCAATTCAACAGAGACATATTACATTTTCAGATAATAATGTTTTAACCGTCTATGCTGTCTCAGTTAAAATACAGAAACTAAATTGAAATTGGCTTCTGATTTGCTTGACCCTGGCCGTTCATATTTCTGTTTGTCGATGGAAAACATTCTGAGTTCTTACATGCTCACAGAACTTGCGTTGTTGGGTGATTTGCAGCATGTATACACGAACTGCACGTTTTACTCTCTTCAGAAAAAGAGTTAGGAGGAAAGTAAACTGCGTGTTAATATTCATGCGAACCTTGGTCAGATTAACGACACCTTCTTTGTACCTTTCATTGCATTTATTTTCTACCTAAGTGGAATACCTACTAAAAATATTTTTCCTCAGCCGAAAGGCAACGTTCGCCGTCCAAGGACATGTGATTTATTTATTTCTTTCCGCATAGCAGATTCTTCGGAAAAATCCGCCTTTTTTTGTGAAAATGGACTACAATCGTTAGTGTGAAACAACAGATCGTACATAGTTCGTAAGAAACGTTTAGCAGTACTATCGTTTAAAAAACCTCTAGGTTATTGTTGCGGAACAATAGGACAAAACTTATAGCATTTCGCATATCGACTTGCTGTACTGTACATTTAGAGACACAAGTTTACAAGATGCTGAATCAGAATTTTGGCGCTGGCACAGCTGCAGAATGACAAATGTACATTGATGTTTAGAAAAATACACCTTGAACGATTAGACATAGGACGTTCATATTCACAGGACATGTACATTGGTATGTTCTGCAGAAATGGGTAGCATTTGAATCGTATCGGTCGGCGGGTCCAAGCTCAACGTCAACATCGCGTCGCAACTATCGGCAAAATGTGCCTGCGGCCCTCGTTGCTGCGTTGAACCAAAGATAATGGATCAGTGTGACCTGAGCAGACGTGCAGGATGCCTCGCAGACGTATGCAAGAACAGTACCGTCAAATCAGTGAGTTCGAAATAGGGTGCATTACTGGCATGAGAGAAGGTGATGCGTCCAGCCCGGAAATTTCTGCTCGTGTGGGACGAAGTGTTTCGGCAGTGCAACGCGTGTTTGCGGAATGGTTTCGGAAGGCCGTAGAACACGATGGGATGGGTGAGGTAACACATCGTAAACTATCAGGGGTTACGGCAGGGGTGACGTGCGCGTCGTCCACTTATCCGCCTGCGTTTGATGAATGTGCAGAAACATGCTAGACGGCAATGGTGTATGGGACGACATCACTGGGGGCACGAATGGCATCTGATAGTGTTTTAGAACGATTCCAGGTTCTGTTCGTTTTAAGTGATGGCCGCATTTTGGTTCGCCGCAGACAGGAACTGCATTCGCAGAAGACATACAGCGCCAACTCAAGGCCCTGTGTTGTGGGGTGCTACTGGGGACAACCACAAATCACAGAGGGTACGCGTCCAGAGCGCTCTCACCAGTGCGACTTGCAGCCATACCCTTTCTGCACAAGATTCCAGACGCCACTACTCAGCAAGCAATGCGTGACCATGTGTTGTTGTCGGTGTCACAGGATATCAACCTTTTGCCCTGGTCCGCCGGATTACCAGACTTCTCGCCAGACAAAAATGTGTGGGATATGCTGAAACGACGAATGCAAAGCTGTGACCCAATGCCTACACCCCAAATGCACTTTGGAACCAGGTGAATACAACATTGATGACTATACCAAAGGACGCCATTCGCGCCTTATATGTGTCGATGCCACACGCATTGAATCACTACCTACGGCGGACCCTGTTGCCTAGTAGGCAACAAGACACATGCTGAACCGAGGCTACTGCAGAACATACTACTGTACTTGTCCTGTGAATACGATCGTCCTATTACTAGTCATTCAAGGTATTCTGTTTCTTCTGAACATGAGTGCAACTGATGTATAGCTACTTAAGGAATAGCTCTTGTCGTCATATGATCGTCGAATTAATTGTATTGCATTTCACAACAAGTACTGGATGTCCCAACACTATTTTCTAGGTGGTTACAACATGCCGTTTTTTTCTTTTTTCATCCTTAGCGTTCGACATTTTATCTCGAGAGCCGGGGTCCTCCGCGTGAGTACCGTGAAATAGAGAATATTGTTTAAACAGGCTGTCGTTCCACAGTGCTGTTCGAGAAAAATGGTTCAAATGGCTTTGAGCACTATGGGACTTAACATCTCAGGTCATCATTCCCCTAGAACTTAGAGCTACTTAAACCTAACTAACCTTAGGACGTTACACACACACACATACCCGAGGCAGGATTCGAACCTGTGACCGTAGCGGTCACGCGGTTCCAGACTGAAGCGCCTAGAACTGCTCGGCCTTGTTTGAGAAACAGACGTTATATCCACACTGGTAAGCTGTTATTACTGGTTAAGTTCTGACAGCTGTGAAAATAATTTCGAATTGGCCAGAACATAAACATTTCTGTTTGTTATGTTGTTGATGTGGTTTCCCAGTAATTATTAACGTTTCTCGGCCGGTTTGCCACTTACTACATTGCTGGAAGCTGCCAAGTCAGAGGAGCCAGTGTCCATCAGCTCTGTTGAAAGAGAGTTGGCGTTCCGACACTTCTACGTCCTCCGGAGTTCTCGTTCATTTTCATTAGCTAATTGTCGTGTATTATACTATTTGTTCCAAAATTTGAAGAAATGGCTGGCGGGCAATGATTTTATTCAAATGTGTAGGTGATTGCACCAACTAATAGCGATTTTGCAGACTTGGACAATTCCTATTATTCTGAAGGGATCAACAAATTAGAACAGCGTTGGACGAAGTGTATAAGTCTAAAAGGAGACTATGTCGAAAAATAAAAAAAGATTTACTCCAAACACGTAAGTTGTTTTTATTTATGCATGGACTTTTCAAATGCCCCTCGGAGGTATTTTTAATACATTCAACTCTAAGCATGATCGTACATATCACATTATAGCTGTTGTACATTTCACAATAAATGTTCGAATATCCTACCGTCGACTTCAATACATTTGTGCACTCTTGAGGGAACATGTTGCGTTTGTTGTTCGAGTGCTTCTGCAAGTTCAGTAATGAGGGCTGCAGCGTCCATGAGGCGACCAAGCAGTTCATGTGGCGTATTCATCTTTCGTTTGTACGCCTCAGACTTCATCTAGTCCCGTGAACAAAAATCTAATTCCGTAAGGTCTGACGAACTTAGCGGCCAGTAAATTGTACTACCTCAATCAATCCAGCGATTAGGATAAGTGCAGTTGTGATGTTCCCCCACACGTCTATTCAACAAATGAATCTTAAAAAATAAATATATAAATACAATAAATAAACAAATTAAATTAAAATAAAAAATAAAAAATGGAAGTAATTCTAAAGCGTCATTAACTCTCCTAAAATGACTGGTGTTATCAACATGCACATTAAATGTGTTCTATCTCGGAAACCATTCCGAATAGAGTGTATGTCCACATGAAGTTTTTGCCCCTCAATTAGCGTTCCTGTCGTGTCTGTAAATATTGACCATTCTTACAGGGAAACCCTGTATAAATATGTGACACGTAGCGGAGTAAACAATACGTTTTTCGCTCTGCACTATCTCACACCCATTTGTACAAACTGTTCTGTTGAAACAGTCGTTGCTACTGGAGGCAGAGAGAAGAAATTCAATCCATGGACGAAGAAATTACACAGTATACTGACTCATGGCGAATTTAAAACTAACGCTTGCAGCAACCAGAGCAACTGTATACAATTTCGCAAGTATGCGTTTTAGGTTCTCACATAAATTACGCGAAAGTTCGCAGAGAAGACTGACACGTACTAATTGTCAACAGAAGAGAATACTATTTCTAATTCTGTATCAGCAGATTTACGAAGCACAGATTTTATGATTATATCACCTCGGGTAATCAACGTGCGACAGTTTTGTTATTTAGAACTAGGCGCGCAAGTATTTTGATTTTTTTCTATGTTTCGTGATTTGTTACCTAATTATTCGCATGTTGTCTCGGTTCCTCAAAGCTAAAATGGAGTTCCATTTTAGGCTAAATTCCCCTACCTTATTACTCGAAGATATTTTTCTCTTCTGGAGGATTCCTCTGAGTGTGGTAATACAGCGAAATTAACTCGCAAAGGTGGCAGCATCATTTCCATCTTTTAAAGAGCGTAAAAAGAGAAACGAACAAGGTTACAATATTTCTTCAGACTCTGATTAATTATCTACTTTTTCTGTTTAGTACTGATCCTTAACGGATTCTGTCCAGATGCAGCTAACTCGAAATCTGGCGAAGGAAACTATCATCACTATTGTTTCGATAAATCGTTTCTGAAATTTCAAACATTGTGACTTCGTTTAGTTTGACCCTTCTGCGGACGCCGACGTGACACTCGGAATTCCATTTAGTACGATTACAGATGAGTATCCTACGTTCTGGTATTGGGATTCACTCTCTCCCTACGGAATCTCACTGTTATCAACACAAACAGGATAATCTACTTCTCACACAGTAGTCAATCATCCACACCGTACACTTACATGTAAAACGTAATAGTGTGCGCGAATAAGGAAATCATCTCTTGCTAATTGGCACAAACTATTCGCAATGATCGTATAGCCAATAATCTAACAAATTTGACTGAGCATCTAACATTTTATCTCGAGAGCCGGGGTCCTCCGCGTGAGTACCGTGAAATAGAGAATATTGTTTAAACAGGCTGTCGTTCCACAGTGCTGTTCGAGAAAAATGGTTCAAATGGCTTTGAGCACTATGGGACTTAACATCTCAGGTCATCATTCCCCTAGAACTTAGAGCTACTTAAACCTAACTAACCTTAGGACGTTACACACACACACACATACCCGAGGCAGGATTCGAACCTGTGACCGTAGCGGTCACGCGGTTCCAGACTGAAGCGCCTAGAACTGCTCGGCCTTGTTTGAGAAACAGACCACAAGGCATTTAATCATTGATCACTGACACTGACACTGAACGAAAAACAGGTAAAGGTAGAAAGTTATTTTAGCTAAAGAAGTGTGACAGAAAAAGGATTAGGTGCTACCTGAGTAGTCAGCAGAAAACGTCCAGCTCTGGAGAGGGTATTAGAAAGGTATCTAGCACAAATTTAGACGTAGTGCAGGCAGTGTACTAGATAAGTAGGCACCACGATTGGTAGATGTGGAAAGCTTTCACCATAGTTGAATAACAATTTCTGGTAGGCACTGCGAAAGCAAAGACAAATGCTTACAGATTCAAAGGAACCCTTCTGATAAACAAGAATTGAACGAAGTCGAAACATTCGTAAGAACTATTATGCGAAAACTGTTGATTGGACTCGTTGGAATACTTGACTTGGTGAGTTGTAAAAGATTTCTAAGAGTTCTGGTGCTATATGAGATCAACGAGTGGAACAAAGCCGAACTTAGAGGTTGGAAAAGCATCTAATTGGGAAAAACATGTGGCACCGGAAGCGATCCAGAGAGTTAATTTCAAGTTCATACTATAGGGCAATTGTTATTTTTGATTAGATAATCGGGTACCCGAAAAATACAAAAATCTTTCCATGGTGCATGCACAAGTGCCTATAACGACAATAGAATATAATTTCCTGATTCCTCTACTTGTAACTACAATCGCACAAAGTTAATTTCAAATCAGAAGTATTAGATGTACCACATACTTACAATTGAGCTTCCAAAGGCCCATACATTCCAAGAACATGCGAACAGACCGTAGACATTTCCAGCGTATACTCTTGATGAAAAGCTCTCGGGTTGCCAGTCTGGTGACTGTATTAAAACACCACGTTATCTTAAGACCGCCACCAGGCATCAGAAATCGATACCTTTCCATTATGTGAAAATACGTGTCTTTCATAGATTAGAGTGTTGTATCGTACAAAAGGCATGCACAACAGAAACCGTGTCTCTGTGCCAGAACACCCACTCGTGTGGCTTGCGGATTCAAATCCAATAACACTTTGAATAACTGCTTCATTGTGAGTCGTAAATCAGACGGCAGATTCGGACGAACGTTTAATCCCGACAAAGGCTACAGTTCAGGGTTGCCAATTAATATCGGTGACTCCAATTTATTCCTTCGTCCATCCTTGATCCGACGAGTATACCGATCGGTTAGTGAACACCGTAGGAAAACTGCTTTTAAAAATGCTGTAGATGAACGAAACTTAACTCAAGCCCCATAGAACCATATAACTACAATTCATAAGTACCATAGTTTAATATGTAACGGAGCAAATAATAACTGTGATTAACGTTGTCGAAAAGTGTAAAAGCAAAATAGAAGACCTACAGAATCATTCAAAAAACGTGGGAAATCTACTTTTGTTCACTGGTCTTTCCTGTATTTTGAGAAAAAGGAATGAGAGACAGTAGTTCGGAAGAATACTGCCTAACGAATATAGATTTGTTGACACTTACCACTTAGCTTGGTAGTAGGACAAATCAGCCTGTATGAACATTAACTTGGCAGTAATAGACAGACCATTTATATATTTTATTCGTTGCCACTGCAGCAGGAAGTCATTTTGTAAGCTTTCTACAAAACTTTATCTGTAAATGAAAATACTGAACATTCTTTTCTCAAAAACTACCTCCTCATACAATGTGAGGTTTAGATATCATATTCATCTGCTGAGCAATACTGATTGTTGGTTGGCCCTATATTGTGCATGTAAAGAGTGTCGTGAAATAAAACTTTAAACTTAGTGAAATACAGAATTTGAAATAACTAGAACTAATTTAATTAAATGCCAAAAGTAACTAATGGTGCACTCTGCGAAATCTATTTCACTGAAACTCAATACAGAAGTACATTATGAAAGTTGAGTGACATGAAGTGCAATTTCTGACCTGAAACGTCCACAACGTCTACGCAGAAGAATAATAACTGTTTGAGGTTTCCTACTGTAAATTAACCTGCTTGCTTAGCACAACACTTAATTATTCCGATTACGAACTGTTTTTTCCCAAGAAGGCAAAGTGAGATCTGCCCTGAAATAAAAGTAATTTATCTCATGTACAGCATGCTGTTTTCGTGTCTGGTGTTCTGACGTTCTCGAAAGGAAACTGAAATCAGCAAATGTAGCAGCTAAAGAAAAGTAATCTACTAGTCTATGGCTTCATGTGGCGTAAGGTACAATGTACACACGACGAAATATTCAAAACAATACTAAGAGTGATGAAGGACGGTTTTAGTTTAAAGAAAGTAATTTTTGAAAAATTAAACTTTCACTGTTGTGAAAAAAAGACTGCACAACATAAGAAGACTCTTACAGTTACAAAATTGTCTCATTAGTAAAAAAAAAAATACAGACGTTAAACTAATTGTACTACTTATAACATAATAAAAACAAAGAGATCACATAAACAATAATAGACAATGTTATTAGTCATCAATGGGACAAAGATTCTGACAAATAAATTTTCATTCTTGCGCATGCGTTGGTTACCTTGAAAAATTCCTCCAAAATATCTTCTCCGAAAACAGTATCAGTAAGATAATGTTTACAAACAAGTTTTCATTTCCGCAGTAAAGTATTGCACGTAATTTGTCTCGGATTCACAAATATCAAATCGCTTTATCTAAAACCTCAGTTGACCGCTAGTATGCCTCAGATAAGGATACCCCAGCACTGCACAACTGACTGGTGACCAAATGCACTACCACTAAATTTAAACAAAGAGTCAAAGACCTTACTGGCTACTCATGCAGCGCGCTCATTTCTCTTTGTCCCCGTACAGTACAACTGAAATATTTGCAATGGCAGAAAACATATGAAAACTGAGAAAGAAATAGTTTGTACTTTTTTAAGTCATTGATAGTTAAACACTGAAGCATTCGAGTAAACAGAAAGTCTTTGCGACTATGCACCCAGAAAAAAATTGTGCAATTTATTTGGAAAATAGAACAAATCTAATAGCTGCTTTACCCACTACCACTGCTTTGAGCACTGAGTTCACTTTTATTTTTGACGATTTATCTGCTAATAAATATGCAACCAGTCGCTTTTTTACGATTTTTTCAAAAATTAACATGTTTTCGATCCACTTCAGGGTCATCGTCTGATGGAGGTGCTACAAGAACGCTATGTTGTGGACCAAGTGTAGCTAGATGCAGTGCTGGAGCTGCTGGCGGGAATGACGTAAATTTAGTAATCGGTGACGAAACATTTACTAACTCAAAAGTTTTTTGTTTTAGGTACTTACAGTGCACTACCTTGTGATATCCATATAAGATTCCTTCTTATAACGTACATTATTAAGCTACGTCCACAAATGTACTGTATTTAGCAACACTTTGTTTAACACTGATTCACAGAATGTAAACACTCGATGTTTTTACAAAGAACATGGATACGATAGATATAATGGTCTTTCGGAAGAGATGCATTGCAGCATGTTACAAATATTACTGCTGCAGATTTTACATTTCAGTAAATGCTGCCAGCTGCAGGAGTGTCTTTATGTTGGTAACCAAATTTTTAATATGGGTTAACAGTTATGCAGAGGTAAACAGCTGGAGTGGAATGATTAGTACATAATTAAAAACTTTTTTAAGTTATAGAATACCATATTCGTTACATGCCAAAAATACAAGATTCATGCATGAAGATGAATATGTGTTATTATTGTCATTTTTGTTGTTTTGGCGCCAGGATACCCCGGAAAATCTAGAAGAAAAGATTTTGTGTTGACTCAGTTTGTTCATTCAGGATGTTTTTAGGGTGATTTTAGTCTGTGGATGTAAATCTGTAATTTTTCAAGAAGGTCCATCTGTATTTATTTCTCAGGAATGTGTAGCACAGAAAGATTGTCACTGATCTCACCAACAGAGTGTTCATGATGAGCGACATGTGGTGTAAAACTGGACTTGTTTGATTTTTTTGAGTCGAAGGGCATCCATATGTTCTTTGTACTGGGTTGCAAAATTTCTCCCTGTTTGGTCTCTATAGAAGCAAGAACAGGAGTTTGTGAAAGACAGAATTTTTATGCCAATCTCCAGTGGATTTATTATTGTGAACAATTTTATTTTTTGGTTAATAGTCAGTGCGGAAGTACTGTATATTCTTATATTGGGTCTGAAAAGATCTGCAAGTTTATATGACCCTTTGCCAAGGAATAGAAGGCAGACAAATTTTGGGGTTTCCTACTTAGGTTGTAATAGCAATGGTGGTTGCCTGAGTTCACTTTGGTTTTTTTCAACTATGGTGTTCATCGAAGAGAAATTATAACCTTTATTTTGGGCTATAGATTTAAGTTATTTTATTTTTTTACATGCATCTTCACTGATAGGGGTGCAAAGCATATGGTTTACAGATGACCTGAAGAAGGCAGTTTTCTGTTGGTTTAAGTGGCATGAGGTATTGTTAATGGTAACATCACTGGCAGTGGGTTTCCTGTACATTTGGGAGGTGTGATTGTTATTGAGATAGTCACGTGGAGGAAGTTAAGTCTTTCAGTGGTCTTGTGTTGAACTGTGAATTTAATATTTGGGTGCGTTTTATCCATTTCATCTGCTAGGTTATTTAGTTCTACTTCTGGCCCCTTGAAAAGTATCATTGTGTCATCCACATATCTTTTATAGTACAGAATTTTGCCAGTAAATTGTGGGAGTGCTAAGAAGATTTGTTCCAGACTATGTATAAATTTGTCAGCAGGCAACCCTGCAAGGGTGCTACCCACTGCCAGACCATTGTTTTGTATGTAAAATTTTCACTGAATGAAAAATAGTTATGTGAGAGGACTAATTCAATCAACATCACGAGTTCATAAATTTTGTATTGGTTAGCTTTTTCTATTTGATTAGGTTATTTTGTATTATTGTGAGAGTATATTTCCAGGGGATATTGGCGTAGAGGTTTACTATGTCAAAGGAGGCAAATGTTGCTGTGTCTGGCACTGTTAGATCTTTAATGTCGTTGATTAACTCAGAACTGTTGTTTGTTGAAAACCTGTTTTCAAAGGTCTAATTTTACCTCGGTATATCATGAAGTTTTCTGGTAATTTTGTATCCTGGGATGTTTACTGCATTTACAATTGGACATACGGACAACCAGTTTTGTGAATCTTTGGGTGGCACCTTAACCTATGAGATTGTGGCTTCATTATAACACAGTACTGAGTTTCACTACTGGTCAGAAGAAAATTGCAGTTTTGATGTAATATTTTCGGCTTGCCTTGTTAATTTTGGATAGTCTGTTTGTAGTTCAGTGATATTGTTAGACTCAAAAAATTCAAGTGTTTTGTTGTTGTAGTCTCTTTAATACATGATAACAGGTGTTGCTTTCATCTGCTTTTATTATTAGTGCTTCATGACTAGTAAGTTTTTGTTTATTGATGTTTGCGAGTATTATCTGCTCACTGTGTGCTGATGGTGAAATTTTATTTTCTATAAGGTTTTTCTTTATAATTTGATTTGCTCTGGCGTTCTGTGTGTTGTGGTTTAGTCTGGCTGTGGCACAAACTACCTTTGTGCTAATTATTAAATTTTTGATAGTTTTCTTATTTAGTATGGGAGAAATTTTGTGTTTGAAGCTTTATTTAGTTGGCTCGTCTCATTATTGTTGAAAGTTTTTTCATGGAGTTGTGAACAACACTGATATAATTTATGTGGTGTACATGCATGGTCTACAGATTCGTCTTTTGTTTCTTTTGTAATCAGATCTGAAACCTTTTTCTTTTCCTTACATTCTGTACCTAGTTGAAACTTATTAACCTGTGCATCGACATTGTCAAGAAATTGCGTTAGGCGACTTGGGTCAATGACGTTACATAGTTCAAAATTCAATTCATATAGCTATTTAGTTAACAGGTCTGTCTGTTTTTAGCGGTTTCTAAGTTCCGATTTTAGCCAGATTACCATATTACCAGGACGCTGAGAGGATGGTAACGCCACGATCATTAGTACGGAGGAAAACATTGATGCTATGAGGAAAATGCTAAACGAAGACAGGCGAGTAACCTATGAGCAGATAAAGGATACCGTAAGGCTAAATGCACCAGCAATTCGTTCCATTCTACATCACCATTTGCAGTTAAAGAAACTTTGTTGTCTTTGGATGCTGCATAGGCTGACGGAACAGCTGATGACACGACGTGTGACTTGGTGCCGGAAGGCGGTAAAGGAGTTTTCTAAGGTACAAACTCAGTATGTGCATAACACCGTGAAAGATGACGAAAATTGGCTGTAGTATTATGACGTGCCAACTAAGATTAAAAACAAAGTTTGGGCCTTTGAAGATGACGACACACCCACAGCTGTCAGAAAATCACGATCAATAAAGAAGACACACAGAAAATAGTCAAAGCTAAAAATAAAAAATAAAAAAATAAAAATAAAAAATGCACCGAATATTTTCGGGGTGCAGGGCTGAAACTTCTTGAGTATCCTCCTTACCGTCGAGACCTTGCTCCTTGTGACTTTGCATGTTCCTGTATGTGGAAATGAAGCTGAAAAAAGTGCAGTTTTCAAATGACGAGGACCTCCTGAGGGGTTGGGACCACGAGTGTGCCGTACTCCCTAGAGAAACTTGGGAGAACTGGTTTAGGGATTGGTTTCAGAGGATGGCGAGGTGTATTCAGTGTGGCAGAATTTGCTTCGAAAAAATTAAATAAATAAAGCTGTACTGCAAAATTTTCCTAGTACCCTTTGAAAGGCTCGATCCTGAAACGGGATTAGACAAGACTACTCAAAGACAACAAACTGTTGTCACAAAGGTACAGATTCTATAAGGAAAAGTGTTACATCACTGCAACGTAGGCACTAATGTTCTACCGATCACAGAGACGCAGTAAGAAGATAGGTCTACGCTACTATGATAAAACGTATTTCCTCTTGGGCCTACTTAATACCACATACGGTCAGCTAAATACTACCATAACGGAAGTAGTCGAGGAAAACTATTTTAAATGTGTGAACATACTCATATTTAAGTGAGCTGCTTTTGTAGAAACAAACAAACAGTCAGAATGCTTGATATAACGACGGAGGCTGAAGTGAGAGCCACAATCGGCGCTGTTTAAGCCCAAGTTGTCGATTCTAGCACTTTGACTTTAAATTTTAGCATATTTTCCGAATATGTTTTCGAAAATTTTCAACGCCAGCGCTAACAGGCGTTGTATTACTGTACTCGTGTTCTCAAGAGTTCTAATATCATTAAAAAGTGCATCGTTCCGTTTAAAAAACCATACCTGAATCAGTATCTTCGCTGATACAGCCAATGTTAACGTGCTCCTGTACATTATCATACGCTGTAAACGTTGTTTCGATACCTCGGACTGTTTACGACGTAAAAGAGGTGCAAGTTTCAGGCGATTCCCTCTGCGTTAGATCGCGAGACTATAGAATACCTAAGCTTATGAACATCTTCACGTTATTCACAGTTCAAAGAACGGACTCACCTTAGCAGAATTTCGTTACTGCTGACTTATTCCATGTGAATGTTTCTTTCTCCGCATCTGCATATTTATATGGTTCACATAGCTTCTAAACTGAGAGAAAACGTTAGACTAGGACAAGAGGGACAATGCAGTACAAGGTTATAAGTCTGTTGTGTGGAGGAAGAAATAGTCCCTGGAGGAAAGGCAATGGAGAGCGACTTCAACAAAATTTTCATTTGGTTAAATGAAAGATAAAAATAGAAACCAGTCTCTGTTGTTTTATTAATAATAACATTACTATTAATAATTATACATCTCTTGTGCTTAGCTCATCTTCAGATTGTCTGTAATTAGTAAAAACAACCTTGTTACACACCAGTTTATTTGCGAACCTACCTAACACCGATACATTAATGTTAATAAAACACTTACATCAATTATTGGTTTTTATTTTGGAACAATGAACCAGGGCAAAGAGGAGTAGACTAATGTGTACAACAATCAAAGACACTTACGAAACTCAAAAAATAAGTTACACATGTCGTCCCACGCAAAGACTATTGTGCAGAAGAGAGTACGTATTCCGGGTTTTCCTGCAGACACAGTTCTGTTGCGGTCGATCTCGCGTAAAATTACTTACATCTGAGCAGTAACGCAATCTCTTTCTCAGCACTGGGAGAGTCCACCCATTAGTTTGGAACGGGCGGCCAGCTTAGCAAGTTGTCGGTCGCAGAGCTGTCCGATTCGTCCACTGGAAGCAGCCATCTCTCTTGTGCTGAGCTTCTTATTCGGTACTAAAGAGACTACTGATGGTCGTACTGGCATTACCTGTTAACTCGAGCATCTGTCGACTCGCTAGCCATGAGTCAGATGTTGTGATGGTGTGCAGGCTTCAGCTGTTGAACCGGACCTCCACTAAGGGCGGTGACCCCTCTCAACGGAAAAACAACCAGTGTTGTTGTCCCTCCCTTATCATATTGTCTGCACAGATATAGGCCAAGTTATTTTGTGAACATTGTGTGGGTAACAGGTTCATAACAGTGTAGGAGTGAAATGGTGCAGTAACTGGACACGTACTACAAAGTTGCTGTGCGATTCTTATTGTGAGAACGTCTAAACTGCACACAGATCTACAGTGAAATTCGGGAGGTGTATGGCTTTAGACGGAATACGGGCACCAGAGATGCAATAGGGCTCCTACGAATCTTGGGAGAAAGGTTTATTGAAAATGGAAAAATGTGCTTCATCGATCTAGAAAAGGCATTTGACAATGTGGTTTGGGACAAGCTGGCGACTATAATGAGGGAAAAGAGAGTGGACTGGAAAACCAGAAGACTTATAAACTCATTATACCTTAATCAAAAAGTTTCAGTTAAAGTGAGAGGAGAAAGTGCAAACTGGATAAGACTAGGGAAAGAAGTAAGACAAGGATGCTGTTTATCACCTACTCTTTTGAACCTGTACTTGGAAAATATGATTGACCAATGCTCATTAGATGACAAAGAAGTAGAAATTGGAGGAAGAAGGGTAGGGTGTTTGAGGTTTGCTGATGACATGGTCCTTTTAGCTACAGGGGAAAAAGAATTACAGGATTTGGTGGACACCATTGCAACTAACGGAAAAAATATGGAATGAAAATTAACACAAATAAAACAAAAATATTGGCACCAGGAGGAAATAAGGAAATAAAAATTATGCTGAATGGAGAAATACTAGAACAGGTGCAAAATTTTAAGTATCTTGGAAGCAGGATAGACACCGACTGGAAGTGCACCACAGAAATTAAAACAAGGGCAGCAATGGCAAAAGAGGCGTTTTATAAGAAAAGGAGAATTTTCTGCAGCGGTCTGGACAGAGAACTCAGAGACTCATAAAATGTCTTGTATGGAGTGTTCTTCTATGTGGCGCTGAAACATGGGCTATGAGGAAAAAAGACAGAGAAAGATTGGAAGCTTTTGAGATCTGGACATGGCGGAGGATGGAAAGAATAAGTTGGATCGACAGAGTAAAAAATGAAGAGGTACTGAGAAGAGTGGGAGAGAAAAGACAGTTACTAGATGTAATAAAGAGAAGAAAAAGAAACTGGATTGGGCATATCTTAAGAAAGAATGACCGACGCATAAAAACAGTTTTAGAAGGTTATGTAGAAGGGAAAATGAAGCGAGGAAGGAAGAGATTCCAGATACTGGATGACATGATGGACGGTACAACATACAGCAGCCTTAAGAAGGAAGCAATGGATCGCAGAAAATGGAGAGGCAAAGCTAATATAGCAGACAACTGATGATGATGATGGACCAAACGCAATGAAAGATAATGTCTATATTGAACAAAAAGGAACTGACGGTTTCGGACTACAAGATTAGTGGTGTACGTCTTCAGTCCGTCAGGTTCTGCAATGTCAGGGGAACTAAGAAGCTATGCGAAATGTGTCACGTAAAATCAGTATTAGGAGGGACGAATGGAAGACTTACATTTGATGAAAAGCTACTTAGTAAGTGCTGAGCACTTGTGAAGGAAAGCACTCAGGAAACTCTAGTGCCAAGAATTCTAGAGTAATGTTTCAGTGTCTGGAGTCTTTATCTACCAGGGGTGACAACAGAGAACGAACAAATTCGGAGTCGCTTCACTAAGGACATAACACGATAGTATGGGGGAGTAAAATGGTTGGATAAATTCAGAGATAACCTTTTTTCTTATTCTTTGAGTCATCATTCTTCTGACTGGTTTCATGAAGCCCGCCACGAATTCCTCTCCTGTGCCAACCTCTTGCACTTGCAACCTACTTCCTCAACTGTTTGCTGGAAGTATTCCAATCTCCGACTTTCTCTACAGTTTTTGCCCTCTACAGCTCCCTCTAGTACCATGGAAGTTATTCCCTGATGTCTTAACAGATGTCCTACCATTCTGTCCCTTCTCCCTGGCAGTGTTTTCTACATATTCCTATCCTCTCCGATTCTGCGCAGAACCTCCTCGTTCCTCACCTTATCAGACCTCCTAATTTTCAACATTCGTCTGTAGCACCCCATCTCAAATGCTTTGATTCTCTTCCGTACCGGTTATCCTACAGTCCATGCTTCACTACCATACAATGCTGTGCTCCAAACGTACATTATCAGAAATTTCTCCCTCAAATTAAGGCCTAAGTTTGATACTAGTGGACTTCTCTTGGCCAGGAACGCCCTTTTGGCCAGTGCTAGTCTGATTTTGATGTCCTCGTTGCTCTGTCCGTCACTGGTTATTTTGCTGCATAGATAGCAAAGAACCTATCATCATCATAATTTATTTCATTTACGTGCCTTTGAGGCCTACCGCAGAATAAAAAGGGGTACAAACCACAATATAAAAAGAATGCAACAAACTGCACACTAAAAAAATTGCAAAGATGCACATTACAAAAAGAAAAAAAAAACACCAGTCACAATCTCAGTACAGGAGATATTTATTGCAGATGGTGGTCCATCGCGGTCAGTCCCCAGCCTCATCTTCTACCGCTGTCGGATCCACTTGTTTGAGCATTGGCAGTACCTGATCCTTCCATCGCGTCCTCGGTCGTCCATTTCGGCGTCTCTCAGCAGGTAGGGAATGGAGAACACGGTTACGCAAGGATCCACCGGCTCGAAATATGTGGCCAAACCACTGTAGCCTCTTCTGTCCAATACTCGGCCGATGAGTGGCTTTCTATACCGCTGGTAAAGGTCTTTTTTTGTTCTTCGTTCCCATTTACCTTCCATGGAATTCCAGACGGGTCTACATATTTTTCGAAGTACCTTCCTCTCGAACGCACAAATTCCTTCTTCAGTAGTTGCGAAAGTTGCCCAGGTTTCACAACCATATAAAAGTACCGCCGTATTGATGTCATGTACAGCCGAATCCTATTCTTTAGCTATATCAGCCGGGATTTGAATGGATCGTTTAGGCTGAAGAAAACGCGATTACCTTTTGTTATTCGTTGCTGCACCATTTTCGTCACTTGATTTTTATTGGTCAGTATGGATCCCAGGTATTTGAATTCTCTTACTCGTTCTAAGGCATGCCCGTGAACAATAATGAAGGAGATATGAGCTTGATGTCGAGAGGCAAAGAGATATTTTGTTTTACTCTCGTTCGCTAGCAGCCCTATTTGTTTCGCGTTGCGGAGGAATCGTGCAGTGTCAGCATTTACTTGCTCCTGGGTGTCGCCAAGGCTCACAACATCGTCAGCAAATGCCAGGATTGTGTCTGTTCCCAACATCTCAATTCCTCTGTTTCGACCAGTGTCGCGGCTTACTTTTTCCAAGTTGAATAGTATTGGCACCTGTGCATCTCCTTGTCGCATTCCATTTTGAATACTGAATGGTGATGATAGTTTGCTGCCGAACCTTTCTTGGCAACTTGGTTGGGAGTAGCAAGCAGCTATTGGTCGGATGTATTGAGGTGGAATGACGAGTTCTTCTAACGTTTGCCATTGAGCTGTTTGACTGCTCAAGCCATGCTACAAAAATCAAAATTGCAGTTTAACCTCAGCTACTCATAGGAGATAGGAAGCTCGGGATCTTTGCTGGTGGAAAAGCTTGTGATTGGTACATAATTTTAAATTTCCACGAAAGAACAAATTTCATTATTACGGACTTACAAAATTGGAATAACAACATAAAATTTAATTCGGACCTTTGTCCTCGTAAGAAACTATACAACTGACTTTAACCGTTTGCCATGAATTAATATAACAAACAATATTTTAAAGATAATAATTAGATCTGATTGCAAAAGGATCACAGACAGGCAGCACCATTAGTCCACTGTTCAGTTCATTGCTTACGTAACCAAAATTTACATAACACTAATGATTCGCTTTGAGTTACTTATAAAAAGATCTCGTCCGTCCCGGCGGACAGGCCGGATACTTAACTAAAGGATGGGAGCACGGCTTACACACGGTGGCACTCGGAACAAACGAGTAGAGAGCAATCGGTGATTAGGCTGCAAACCAGGGCTGAAAACACGCCGCACACATAGGATCTCAGCCTGCCCGCCAAGGCGACGAACCCCATCTACCCCACAGAGCAGACCATTTCTGCAACATCAAATAATTCACGCGGCAGACTAATTCGACTCGTGATTCAGCTTTTTGAAGACCATGCAAGGCTTACTAACTACGCGACTACCTGCAACATAACTGACAACCCAACTGAGACCTTTACCGAATAACACAACAATTAAAACTGCACTGACTTACAAAGCACCGCCCTTCATGTTAAAAGAAAGTCTAAAACCAAAACTGGGAGGAGAGTACAGTAATTAAAATACTCCATCAAATTAACACTGCAAGGAAACTTTAAAAGAAGCAGTAAACAACACTTGGAAACCTTAGACTTCGTAAGTTCAGTATAACACTCTCTTATTCAGAACCATCCTTTGCCAATCACCGGTAGATACAACATGCCACCGTAAGTTTCATGAATCTTCACAGGTTAACAGCAGCATATGAATCATACGTAACTTGATGCTTCCAGTTTCGCGCTGAGAAGGTGTACAGCATGAGATGACGGACCCACCACCGTTTCGCACGCAAACGCGTCGACTAATGAGCACCGTACACCCGGCGCGCGGCAAAACGGCAAGGACTGCGACGACGGCGGGGTGCAGGCATAGCGGATAGAGACGAGGGCCTGCCTTCGAAACATGTTGGCTCGTTGAACGCCGACCAGCGAGAGAGATAGGCCACACGACAGGCCGGACAACCAAAGGCAGAACAGTCACAGATGTAAGACCAGACGAGTGTCGATATCAGCGACGCAAGTGGAGCATGACTAGCGCTAGTCGCCACGGCTCAGCCATAGCATGGAGCGGTCAGCGCTGTTATACGCTTGTCTAAAATCAGTGAACATGAGCTGTACTTCTTGATCAAACTCGTAAAATTTTTCTGATAGCTGCCTCAAGGTAAATACACTCCTGGAAATGGAAAAAAGAACACATTGACACCGGTGTGTCAGACCCACCATACTTGCTCCGGACACTACGAGAGGGCTGTACAAGCAATGATCACACGCACGGCACAGCGGACACACCAGGAACCGCGGTGTTGGCCGTCGAATGGCGCTAGCTGCGCAGCATTTGTGCACCGCCGCCGTCAGTGTCAGCCAGTATGCCGTGGCATACGGAACTCCATCGCAGTCTTTAACACTGGTAGCATGCCGCGACAGCGTGGACGTGAACCGAATGTGCAGTTGACGGACTTTGAGCGAGGGCGTATAGTGGGCATGCGGGAGGCCGGGTGGACGTACCGCCGAATTGCTCAACACGTGGGGCGTGAGGTCTCCACAGTACATCGATGTTGTCGCCAGTGGTCGGCGGAAGGTGCACGTGCCCGTCGACCAGGGACCGGACCGCAGCGACGCACGGATGCACGCCGAGACCGTAGGATCCTACGCAGTGCCGTAGGGGACCGCACCGCCACTTCCCAGCAAATTAGGGACACTGGTGCTCCTGGGGTATCGGCGAGGACCATTCGCAACCGTCTCCACGAAGCTGGGCTACGGTCCCGCACACCGTTAGGCCGTCTTCCGCTCACGCCCCAACATCGTGCAGCCCGCCTCCAGTGGTGTCGCGACAGGCGTGAATGGAGGGACGAATGGAGACGTGTCGTCTTCAGCGATGAGAGTCGCTTCTGCCTTGGTGCCAATGATGGTCGTATGCGTGTTTGGCGCCGTGCAGGTGAGCGCCACAATCAGGACTGCATACGACCGAGGCACACAGGGCCAACACCCGGCATCATGGTGTGGGGAGCGATCTCCTACACTGGCCGTACACCGCTGGTGATCGTCGAGGGGACACTGAATAGTGCACGGTACATCCAAACCGTCATCGAACCCATCGTTCTACCATTCCTAGACCGGCAAGGGAACTTGCTGTTCCAACAGGACAATGCACGTCCGCATGTATCCCGTGCCACCCAACGTGCTCTAGAAGGTGTAAGTCAACTACCCTGGCCAGCAAGATCTCCGGATCTGTCCCCCATTGAGCATGTTTGGGACTGGATGAAGCGTCGTCTCACGCGGTCTGCACGTCCAGCACGAACGCTGGTCCAACTGGGGCGCCAGGTGGAAATGGCATGGCAAGCCGTTCCACAGGACTACATCCAGCATCTCTACGATCGTCTCCATGGGAGAATAGCAGCCTGCATTGCTGCGAAAGGTGGATATACACTGTACTAGTGCCGACATTGTGCATGCTCTGTTGCCTGTGTCTATGTGCCTGTGGTTCTGTCAGTGTGATCATGTGATGTATCTGACCCCAGGAATGTGTCAATAAAGTTTCCCCTTCCTGGGACAATGAATTCACGGTGTTCTTATTTCAATTTCCAGGAGTGTATGTAATCAAGAGTCGATCGTCGAGACACGAAGCCACATTGACTTCAGTCAATGATTTCAAGAGGCTTAGGAGCAGCATTGAAAATACTTTGTACTCAACCTTATGTGGTGCGATTCTGCGGTAGTTGGATTCTTGTGTGGCATCTCCCTTCTTGAAGGCGGGACATATAATTGCGCCCTTCGATTCTTCAGGAATTTTTTCCACTGTCCAGATGGTAGGTATTAACCGCTTCAACGCCATCATCAGTTCATCAATCCACACACGTAGCATCTTAGCTGTAGCACCACTACCAGCTGGAGCCTTGTTGTTCTTGAGGGCCGTTAGTGCAACACGGATATCTTCTTCTGATGATTCAGGAATTTCCTCTCTATCAAATTGGACCCGTATCTGAGTTGTTAACACTGTTGGGCTGTCATGGTTCAACAAACTCTCAAAATGTTTTTTTTTAATGGGTTTGCCGGCTGTAGTGTTGGTATCATTTCACCAGTCTCACTCATTAAAACCAATACAAGTTGCCGGTCGACACCTCTGACAAATCTTGAGGCCTGGAAAAAAGAGCGTGATGATTTTGACTCTTCGACTGCTATTAACAGATTTTTTTTTTTTTTTTTTTTTTTTTTGCGTTCTCGTTTCTTCCTCCTTACGAGCTGGTCTATGTTTCACCTTGCCCCACAATAAGTTACTCTTGTATCATCTGAAGGTTGCTCTAGCCATTTCAGTCTCCACGCTGATCTGTTCTCTACGGATTTTCGACACTCTTCATCAAACCAAGGTTTGACTTTGCGTTTTGGGAGGCAAACGAGCTCCGTATTTGCGCTGAGTAGCACTGCATTCCTTAGCATGCGCCATTTACTTTGTTAAGAACATCCAATGTTGAGAGATATTCTGCAATTTTTTATTGGTAGCGGTATCTCACTGCTACATCTTTAATTTTTTCCTTGTCAAAGCGGACCATCCTTTCCGCATTATTTCATCATTTGATGGACCGTTTCAGACGTGGTTTGGCTAAAATCAAAAAGTGGTCGGAGTTCATATCTGCCCCGCGGAAGGTTCGTACATATTCGATCGACACTTGCGTGATGCTCTCGGTCAACTAGAACATAATCGATCTGGTTCTTTGTACTTCCAACTGGGGACATCCAGGTAACCTTATGAACTTCTTTACTTGGGAAGTAACTAGGGCCAATTTTTGGGCGACACTCCTTTTCTCTTTCCACTTTGGCAATGAAATCTATTACCAGTTGGATTGAATGCCTAGGTAGTCCATCTACTACATTTTCTAGCTCGAGATAGAAATTGTTCTTTGCTTCTGCGTCAGCATTCTCTGATAGGGCATGACAGTTGACGAAGCAGATCTTATATGGTTTGGTACTTAATGTCATCCACCAGATGCGGTCATTTACTGGAGACCATATATTGACAGCCGATATCATTTTATTATGGACAGAAAGTCCAACTCCCAAAGTCCAGGCTTGACTTTGATCGTTGCTGTTGAAGAGTTTGTATGTATCTCCAATGTTCATGACTCCCTGAGGCAGTCTTGTTTCATGAATTGCTGTCATCACTAGGCACTGATATTAACCGAGTGTTTCTCCCAGTCGTTTAATGCCCCCCCCCCCCCCCCCTCCCGGGGAATGACTGACTTTACATTCCATGTTCCAATTCTAGATCCAGAGAATCCACTTACATATCCAGTTTTGTCAACGTTTTCATTCGTCCGGTTGCTCCTTTAGTCGTTTTCTTTAACCAGGTTCTTTTTTTACAGAAGTGGGGGGTTGACCCATCTTCTAATCTTCTAACCCTCCTCCTTTCTCATATGGGCTTGGAACTGACAATGGTGGAGTTAGCAGAGAACCTATAGACAAAGAAAATGTGTGACCATTTGAAACGTTTCATGCTGGAACTAGCACACCAGTTTTATTTTTATTAAGAGTAGTAGTTACGCAATCAAGAGACAGAGATTTTCTCCTCTTTAGTGTGAGTGCAGTGTGGGTTTTGATATGCAAATGAATCTTACATGATCACTGCAGAGTTTACAATTTCCCTCTAACGAAATATTTTCCATTAATCACATGTTGGTTTGCATGTGGGGTCTGGCTAGTGCTCTTTCTTTGTGTGGCAGTTGGCGGGAAATGGATCCTTTAGTGCAGAGAATGCCTGCATGGCGGCTACCTGGTTCCTCAGATAAGCGCATCGCCAGCTGGATGGGTGGTCCGGCAGACACCATCACACTACGCCAAACACTCCCAGCGTCTGCTGACCGTTAGGCCGGTATTACACTGTCAAATTTCTTTGTCAAAGAAATTTGATGGTGTGATAGGGAACTTTGTCAAGATCTCGTCTGTCATCAAATAAATTTGATCAAATCTAGGGCCACGCTGTCGATTTGATCAAAGAAGTCGCTTATCTTCTGTTCACTGCAATGTGGTGTATTACCACGTGGAGCGCTAGCACCGCTGCAGCGTTCTGTCATCTGTAGTGTTTTTATAAACATAGCCAGTAAATACAAGTGGTGTGTGCCAACAACTACAAAGTTAATAGAGAGATATGAAGCTGATGGGGCGCTTTACAGCGTGAGGCAACCTGATTGCAAAAATAGATTAGGAAGATTGGAGACCTATTCTAACCTAACCTAACAACCTAACTCTCTCCTGCAGCAAGGAATCGGAGTGTTACAGTGAGCTTGCCTTTTGCAGATATAGCATTTCTTAAGTGAGTATTGTGCTTTGTGATATGAGCATACACTTCACTGAAATATATACTCATGCATTCTTAAGTAATTGACTTGACGTCCTCCACTATAAGCTCACGTAACAAGTCTTGTTGAAGGCTTTTATCGTGTCGTCGTAAAACCCACGGCTTCACCCAGGTACGTTTCCTTCCCCCCCCACCCCCCGCTTCTCTTCCGCATGTGCACACAGTGCAGTTGTGGTACATGCATCTGCTGCGGTTAATAACAAGTTGTTGTTGTCAGCCATCTTGAACTTCGACGAAAAATATGATGACAGTGTAATACCGCTTTTTAGCGCCACATCAAAGATCTTTGACAAATATATTTGACACATATTTGATCCCATCTTTGATCAAATCTTTGACAAAGAAATTTGACAGTGTAATACCGGCCTCAGGCCATGCAGTCGTTTGCGGCGTTATGCTGGCGGGCACACAGAATGTTTCCAGATATTCTGGGCGGTTGTACTGGGTGCAGGTAATAGCTTTCCGAGGGCAATCATGTACACAGTAGGCTCGCTTTCGAATTTAACCATACAGCCAATGGCGCCGACCCGGCGAGCACAGGACACTTGTGGAAAATTTGAGCTGTAAATTGGACTGCGGATAAGATCTTGCGGAGAACATGGAGTGCTGTCTCACACATTAGACTCACTCCTGAGTTTCACCACCGCCACTCTGGCGCCAGCACTTGGAGGTTATCGACCCGAGCTTTTGAAGAGGTAAATAGAGCACTCGTGGACTGGAGGATGTCTTACAAATTAGGCAAAGTGGGAGAACTGACGTAGCATTCTCGTAAGGGCGGAATCGTGAGGTACCTTGGGTTAGTCAGGGCTTTCACCATTCTCCCAGGAGGGGTCTCGGTCCACATTGCTGTAAATTTGTTTAAACTGAAAAATTGAGAGACTGGCTCAAGTAATAACAAACTTTTATGAAGAGAGAGTGGAATGTTTCCTACGTAGACTTTCACTGGCGGTGCTTCTAACATTCTATGTGGTTGGACAACCAGAACTTTTAGTATCCTTCCAGCAGAGAGCACAGGGGAAAGTCATTTTTAAACTACTCTTTTTCGGGCCGCTAACGAGAGAAGTACTCTTGGTCTGGACACAAAGCGGAACGGTTCTCTCAGTTAGGGCGTGAAGCAAAACTGTACTCTTGATGGGGACCGAGCCGTAACAGTACACCACGGCTGGACGGTGACCGAGGCAAGACATCCCACCGCTGTACAGGCGTTGGATAGTAGATATAGCGCCGACTACTTCTGCAGTTGCTGAAGAAACAGCCCATCTTTTCGCCTTTTAACTATCTGGCAGCAAAGCGAAGCGAAATCTTAGTGATAAGGTTGGAGTACCGTTTCCAGTTAAAGCATCACGTTTTAATTCATGCTCTGACAGTCGACGAATTAACCATCACTCAGTTATTTGAGTTCCTGCGTGTATTTTCCTAAACCCTCCAGAACGACGCAGTCATCACATCAGATGTAAAATGTGTACCTGATTTACTGGAATGAGCTCATGAGTTAATTACCAGACTATCTTCCTCCCTTCCCCGTTGACGTTGCCTCTCAGTTTATGTCAGTTGTTTAACCATACTCATTTCGTGTTCCAATTTCTCTTTATCTTCTAACCACCATCTACACTTCCCGTTAATTAGGACTTAAATGGACCGTGTACCTAACGTTCCCTGTGGCGTGGGGACGACATGTACTCTGAAGAAGGAATGAAACCCAAGAAATGTAGGTGGAGCTATAACCGAATCGCCAATGCCCTGTACTTGCTGCAGTGACGACCATAAATGAAACTCGGTTAAGGTTAAATGAACATAAAAATAGGTTAATTGGAATTACAGCATCCGTTATTTGATGGAGAAATACATGCATGGTAGAGGCAGGTTTGGTACAAGTATGAAATATAGCAATAGTTGGTCCAATTTGTAACATGTTGTGAGTTCAGTTAATGAATTAAAATTAATGGTCGCCAGCTCACTATGTGAGCAAAATTACTGTGGTTGTAAGCACTGTCTGCTAATGGTGAAGAACTTACTGAAGAATGCTTGGTTATCTTGCAAAGTGAAAGCAGCACAAAATCGACAAATATTGCTTTAGCGTGATTTTAGATGGATATGTGACAGTGAACAAATACCTTTCAGTTAGGTTGCAGCTCATGGGAGTAGTTAATAATAATCAAAAACAACAAAATCTCATCAGTAACAGATGGTTAAGTAAATGCAAAAATTTCGTTATGTCACTCACTGTAATGCTTACTTAGTTTTACCCAAGCGGTTACTTACGCTTACTCATTACCGCTTGCTGTCAATTAGTTTAAAATTCAGCGTAATGATACAGCATCATTCAATAATCACTTTCTTGTGAGTTACAATTACGTAATTTGTGAGGTCGAAATCTCGATTGTAAATGAATTTCAAAGTTCGTGTTTTGACTTTACTGACGCATTTGTTCCTTGTTTCTTCAAATTTTATTACTATTCATAACAATTACCGCAAATCACTTTGTTAAATTACTGCTATTATCGGCTCAAGACTTTAACACACATTTCTGACTGATTGCAGCTGCGTAAAAATTAAAACTTTTTATCCACTAAAAAGTACAATATTTTACTGAATTTTACTTTGTTAAGCAGTGCCTTACAAATTACTGTTTACTAGATTAAAGCACTTACTTTAATTATTGTTTTGCAAATTATTGAAATTTTATCTACTATTGTTTCTTTAATAATAACGCTGTAATAGAATCTCAACCATTAGGACTCCTTGAATCATCAACAATGGATATGATGGATGCTACTTAGATATTTTGCCTTAGATGAAAGTGAATGTCAACACTTTGGCGTAACTCAGTATTATTTCTAACACAAAACAAACTACATGCTGGCTAGCCGCGTCTGGCCAAGCAGTTAGTTGGATCCCACTTCAGGTTGAGATGTCGTCGATGAAATATAAGGCACTGTTCGTTGATAATGTGAGGCACAGGCTCTTCTTTTCGCACCATAACAAACGAAATTTGGCTCACGTCCGTTTGCATCCTCTTACGGTAATGTTAGTTGTGGCCGTTTTATACCATGTACTCCGCCCTTTGACACCACATGTACAGTCGTGCTCAAAAAGTATCCGAACGACCTGAACTGCATTTCGCCTGATTCGAATGCAACCCACATAGCGCTGCTGTCTAGCAGGTTCTCTAATCGCCCCTCGGTACAGTCGTTTGACTATTGAAAATGGTTCCAACAAGTCACCACTAGAAAACACTGTTCTGTATCGCAATAACTCAAGATGTAAAGTAATACCAAGGTACTACAAATATCAGGGAACATCTTATCACAGATAACACGGTTCTTCAGGCTTGTAAGTTCACATTTATTACAATAAATGACATACACGAAATGTTACCACTCTCATTATTACGTCAGATAGGTAATTCACGTAGTAAGTTCGTCGTATTCATGATTTCCTCTTCAAAATAACATACCGTACTTATTATTTAACACAAAATGACATTAAAAATTTAAGTTATTCACGAGCAGCTAGTTGAGAATATGTATGAACTTCAAATGACACGGCGAACCGTCTCGGTCTGCATATGGATTCAAACCCAGGTCATGCAGACTAAGCAAAGACTTCGTGACTGACGGAAACTAACAGTCATTCCTGACTAGGCATACAGGGAGTGATATACCTCGGTTTTAGACAGTATCAGTTAGCAAATATCAACTTTAAATTACATAACGAAAACATTGTTAACGGACGCGAATTCGTACCCAGCATCTATTGTCCTTGTTAACGAACTACGAGAGATGTTAAATATTGCTTCTTCACAAGTAAATTACTTGAAATGCCCTGAAGTAAAGTTTTGTGTTGGACAGGGATTCGAACCCAGAACCTAATTGGATTGTCATCGAAGCACAATCAACTGTGACATATCGGATTTTCTCGGCAGTAGCTAGATGTTTTAACTGAAATGACGAGACGAAACATTAATTTTTTCTTTCCGAGGACTCCAACCTGGCACCTATCGCCGTTATATTCTAGAGAAAACGAACGTTAAAAATGGGTTTGTTACACCAGCAGCGACATGTGAGCATGCTTGAACTAGAAATAATATGACGAAGAGTTCAGTGCTGACTGTGAATCGAGCCCCACACATATCGTCGTTGATTGCACACAAAGAGACGTCAGCTACCGAATTTTTCTCCACCAGCAGCTCGGAATAACATCCTTGAATTTACAATGATTTTGCAAACAGTACTGTGTCTCACTGGGACTCAACAACGTCAGATACCGTTAGTGTTGACAACGAATGAAAATACATTAAAAATCAAAATTATTACCCACCAGCAGATAGGTGTTCTCATGCTAGAGCTTGATAATACATAATGAAATCATTAGCGCGGGGCCAGGATTCGAACCCATTCACGCGCAATATGTGGAGATGTTGAGGAATCTGCAGTTTTGAACAAACAACAAATTGCGGTCGAGCTGTACTGTCACGAAGGGATCAAATCCCGCATTAAGGGCGGTCTGAGTTGCATTCTCAGTTCAGAACCAATTTTATCGACATACATAAGCTCAAATAAAAGATGGAATAAACGTCCTCTGACCCTACATGGCGTTTGTTTCGTCACTAGAAATAAATAACTAGCATAAGAAAGGTTACTGGTGATAGAGTTTCTACGTGTCGCGACTCCTGACTTCATTGTGGTTCAACCTAACGTTTACTTGGTAGAGAAGGAATATCATGTTTAACATGAATGTCAGACCACAATGCCGTTATACCTTCTTCACTTGGCATAACCAGAAGAGACCAGAATCTGTCTCACCTTATCAAAAATCATCAGCAGAAGTTGGAATCGAACCCAGACCATAAGTACATGAACCTAGTATCAATCCAAGAGACCACCAACTTCTTTTTTCTAACACCCATTTCTCTACCGTAACTATGTTGCGCCACACTGGTTGAGAATTCTGACACACAGACTCCCTGTAGTGGTTTGCAGCATGTTCAGTACATTTATTTACTTGGTTGACCGAATCGCCATGAACTAGCTGCCTCGGCTACCGAGTGCATAAATTCGACTCTATTTTGCAATCACCGAAATAAAATCACGTAACTGACACCTACACAGAACTGCCAACAGTGTAGGATGCAGAAATTTAAACAGGAAGTGTTCCTTTCGACTTGAGCTACACTATTGCGCTATCTGTTTGTTAAAAACGTCGTGCAGTGCAAAAGAAAAGCTGTAACTGTCTGTCTCTCAGAAGTCTAGATCCGGCCATATGCATTATCTCACAGCACTGTGCAATGCGCAAGTTCTGGAGAAACTGTTGTTGAGTTCTAGAGGCGTTGTAGTTAGGTGTCAGCTAGTGGCGTTGAAACGTCCCCTTTGAACAATTATACGTAACTGTGCATAAACTAACACACAATATTTTTAGCGCAACGGAATCTGACTTTCAATAACCCCTACAAAAGAATGTCCCGGACTAACATTAAACTATACCTTTCACAAATCACTAAATCACTTACCTCACAAAAATCTTCATTACTACTGAAATACAGCGAGCGCCACTACTACCAGCTAAATAAAAGATTCAAACTACTGAAGGCACTAACTACTGATAGGCATAGTTAGCAAATGAAAGATTTTGATAGAGAACAAACAAAGTATTGACCTTAATAGTGTTCAAAAGTCATAATATATATAGCAGTTCATGACATCCAGTCTTACAAATGCATTGTCTCTGATGGACACACGTCCAGATCATCGGCTCTCAAATTTCCGCCATCTCTCTCCCTACATCCACCACTGCTGGCGGCTCACCTCCAACTGCGCAACGCTACGCACTGTACAATGGCAGACAACAATGCAAACTAGCCACAGACTGCACATAGCACAGCCAGTGATTTTCATACAGAGAGCTACGTGGCGGCGGCGTTACCAATATGAAAACCTAAACAGCCTACTTACATAGTCGTGCAGTGCAAAAGAAAAGCTGTAACTGTCTGTCTCTCAGAAGTCTAGATCCGGCCATATGCATTATCTCACAGCACTGTGCAATGCGCAAGTTCTGGAGAAACTGTTGTTGAGTTCTAGAGGCGTTGTAGTTAGGTGTCAGCTAGTGGCGTTGAAACGTCCCCTTTGAACAATTATACGTAACTGTGCATAAACTAACACACAATATTTTTAGCGCAACGGAATCTGACTTTCAATAACCCCTACAAAAGAATGTCCCGGACTAACATTAAACTATACCTTTCACAAATCACTAAATCACTTACCTCACAAAAATCTTCATTACTACTGAAATACAGCGAGCGCCACTACTACCAGCTAAATAAAAGATTCAAACTACTGAAGGCACTAACTACTGATAGGCATAGTTAGCAAATGAAAGATTTTGATAGAGAACAAACAAAGTATTGACCTTAATAGTGTTCAAAAGTCATAATATATATAGCAGTTCATGACATCCAGTCTTACAAATGCATTGTCTCTGATGGACACACGTCCAGATCATCGGCTCTCAAATTTCCGCCATCTCTCTCCCTACATCCACCACTGCTGGCGGCTCACCTCCAACTGCGCAACGCTACGCACTGTACAATGGCAGACAACAATGCAAACTAGCCACAGACTGCACATAGCACAGCCAGTGATTTTCATACAGAGAGCTACGTGGCGGCGGCGTTACCAATATGAAAACCTAAACAGCCTACTTACATAGCCCCCATGCTCCCCACAAAAAAATTTACAAATTGTTTTGGGCACTGGCCAATACATATTTGTTAATTTTTTTTTCAATTACAATAACCAAGAAATCAAATGCACACACTTATTGATACAATGTTGGTCAAAAGCTAAAATTTTCTCACAGTCCATAAAGACAGTCCTGATCGTTCATCACAGGAAAATAGCACTGTTTTTCTCAAAGTTTGAGCAGCAAAAGAAAATGCACACGGAAGTAGTGGATTTCCATTCAGTCTTGAAGTAGTAGTGTTGTCCTTCCAACGGAAAGACAGTGCTGACTCTTGACATGCAGACGGGTAATGGGCCACAATAGAGCAAACCCACAGCAGAGTCATTCGAAGTTTTGAAGAATGTTGGTAGGTAGGTCATCACAGAGCACACCCACTGTAGTCCTAGTAGAGATTATGGTATTGGTGGGCCACCAGAGGTGCAGACCTACTACAGTCCCTGTAGAAATAATGGTATTGGTGGGCCATCGAAGGTGCAGACCCACTGTAGTCCTTGTAGAGACGGCCAGCAGCCATCTGTTGCGACTGTGCAGGAGCACAATCACCATCGAAGAATCTTGCGGACAATATAGCAAGTCCACAAACCATCACTTGTGCACTCACAAAGATTTGGAGTCGAACTTAGAACCAGCAATGCTGTTAACCAGTCCCTTACTGAATTATTAACACATGTGCAAGCACTAACAGTCCTCTTTTTGTTTTACATATTGTGCATATACTACGACCAACAGAAACGTGTTCAGTGAAATGATACTTAATTTGAAGAACTGGTGTCTATACAATTATAAATTTACAACATAAGAATGCAATTACAAAGGTACAAAATACATCAATAAAGAACATAACAGTTCAGATAACATTTGTAATAACACAGGCTTTACAAAAGAATAGAAATAAACATATACATCAGTGTTACAGGAATTATGACATAAGTAAATATATAAAATAATGAGAATAGTTTTCGAAACATTAATTTCACACATGAGCAATGAAACAGAACAGAATAAATAATTTCTAAACATCTTTACAAAGAAAATAATATATTATAAATGCAAATTATATTTGAGGATAACAGTATTCCTCATCATAGTGAATATAGCTTAGTACTAGAAAAATTCTACAACATAAATCTTATTAGCTAAACACATAAAGACAGGAAAAACACAAATACACAAGGGTACACAAACACATGGGGGGATAACACAGTGGAAAGGACAGGGTTCGTTTTCAGTGTAACATTGGTACTGCAGTATTTTGCAAACAAAACCTTTTTTCTTCTTGGAGATCTCTCTTCGTTCATCATTTGGCCCAAATCTTTTTCATATACCTTCTCAGTGCATTCTTTCCCTATTCTCCATAGTTAGGTTCTTATATAGTCTACCCCCTCTTAAGATAACTTAAATCTACTGAGCTCAGATATATATACTAAGGGACGAGGCAATGCAGCAGCACAAAACAATTAAAACAAACAGTAATGACAAAAAAATGCAAATTGGCAAAGCTAGCAGCAGTAAATCTAAATTTGCAGAGCAAATGCAACATTATCACTAATATGAGCCAATGTGCAGCAAAAAGAAAAATAAATCAGTAGTAAAACTGGCTTCACAGAGTAATACAAAGTGAAATTTAGTAGCACTATGCCTGGCAAGCAGCAGCAGCAAATGCAATAACTTATACCTAAACATGACAAAGCTCAAGCAGAAAAAATAGTACACTAAAGACAACAATGCAGATAATGTAAATGTCTACTCACATATTAATATCTATGTCATTAAAGTGGTGCACCACAAGATGTTATTCTACCAAAAAGTTACAGAGTAGTTGAAAAGAAAATTATGTATGCAGTTACTATTAATCCCTTCTTATTGTTCTTTCCATTCCAAGTGCTCCTTTTTCGAAGAATGTGGATCATAAAATTATTATTTAATGGATCTGTTGGCAGAAAGTGTTCACATTAGCAAATGCATTTAATTTTATATTATAAAAACAATGTTGCAACACAGCTGGAAACCAGATGTCAAATGAAATAAGCTTCTATGTACAAAGTAAAGCATAAAAATATCATTCAATAGTCATGTGGCATTTCATAAGTTAGTAGAAATTCTCTCAACTCTCGTAGAAAGACGCTTGTCATAATCAGGTGTGCAGATGTAAGTATCTTTCCAAGCAATGAGCGTGTCGTATTTGCGATGCTTTCTGGAAAGGAATGTCAATAGTGAGGTTAATGGCCTCTCCTTTTTTGTTCACCTGTGCCTCTGAAAGGCACACACTAATGGCTTTTGGCCGGAGTGGCCGAGCGGTTAAAGGCATTACAGTCTGGAACCGCACGACCGCTACAGTCGCAGGTTCGAATCCTGCCTCGGGCATGGATGTGTGTGATGTCCTTAGGTTAGTTAGGTTTAAGTAGTTCTAAGTTCTAGGGGACTCATGACCACAGCTGTTGAGTCCCATAGTGCTCAGAGCCATTTGATTTTGAACTAATGGCTTTTTCCCAGGCGACTGTCGCACAGCTGGGTGCTTACAGTGACCTACCTTCCTTACCGAAATATTTACATCAGTTTCCGCTACAGTACAGTATGATACAAATAAAATTTCACAGGTCGAAATATTTGCGTTACAAATCTGAAGAAACAAAATCCTATAAATATAACAGTGTCCAAAAAATTTTCGCCGGCATTGTGATACATTCACGCATTTACACACATTTCATAACTCTTAAAGTACTATTCTTGGTTTCCAACATCCTTTTCATAAATCAGAGTCCCTAACCACTACTCATTATTCCTTACCTTATTACACAAATACATATTCGTTGACAATTCTTCAATATTTCATCATAATAAATACATAGCATAATCAAATTCCTCACATTGCAACAGCTTATTGATCATAAACATACCTTAACAGCATAATACACATCATCATCGTAATATAAACATCATAACAGATCAATCACATCTCAGAATAGTCGCAGCTCTTTTCAATAATTTCAAGACTTTCAATAAAGTCATCTACCTGAAACGTACTTCAAAAATCAAGATCCCTTACCAAATACATCATTCATAGCTCTCATAGTATCACAATGGTTCCAAAAAATATGAACAGTTCACAAAGTACAGACAAAATACAATTTCGTAAGTGTGAAGTTATCCAACGGTGTAATTGCGTAAACATTTATCACTGACGTAGTAAAAAAAATGTTTGTTTCTCTCAGTTAAATGATCAGATAGCTGTGTAATTTATGTGTCAAGGAAATATGGTACCGATGTGTAAAGTTGTATAAGGAAATACCATATTAGCTAGGGCTCCTTGTGCTTGCCAAACACATGGTACACAAAGTAGGCGTGTAATCCCTGAGGGTTAATGTGATTATGCCCTCAGGTGTTACAGATTACAGCAATGGAATGAAATGTATCACAGAAAACTTTCTTTGTAATTCAAAAATCTTGAAAAATAAATGGTTTAAGTACAAAATTAATTACCCAAATGCGTGTCCTGTAGCGTTAAATGTGCATCTTGCTGTAAGATAATTCTGTGGAAGTGTCGTAGTTATCGTCCTCTGTAAGCAAAGTTCTGCTGAAGTCAATGTACTTACCTCATCATGAACGAAAGTGAAATGCTTTGCGTATAGATATCGTAGTTATTACGTACCTTACCGTGATCAAGAAAGTACTCTGCTGTAACGTATTGTTGTGCTACAGAAAACGCTGTCTCATTGTAGCTATACCACAAAAGTTACTACTAAAACATGTTTTCCTTTCCAAAAGAATTCAGAAAAACTGTGCAGATATAAAACAGAAACACCGCAAAAGCAAAATTATAAATTGTCACTCATTAGTAGCGTCGTGATAAAATCGTGTAGCTGTCACATAAACTAACCACTGTGTCATCTGGTATCTCGCAGAAAGTACTTTAAATCCAGAATGTATTTTCAAGTAAACCAAAATGTTGCATTAAAATCTCATTAGCAGTACCAGTATATGTTCTAAGTATGTAAGCCTGATAGTCGTTACGTAATCGTGCAACTAACAAGCAAGAATGTACAAATAACAAAACTGTGTCGTCTGTTCACTATAACAATGCATTCGTAATTTCTGTTTAAATAAGTTCTCTTGGTTCTTGACTGGATATTTAACTTCAAATATTGTTGCATGTTAACAGATTCTAAGTCTGACAAAGCATACTAGTAATATAAAGTGAAAAATTTTATAGCAAAGACCAAGTTAAAAAAACAGATTATCTCTCAATAAACGGTTTTACATGTGAAATGTGGTGCAAACTTTTACTCTTCATAGTACTGAGACTTTCAACTTGAACGCAATTATCATGTGGTATACGTCGGTAAAGAATACTGGAATTTTTCTCAAGGTTAGCGTCTATGTTATTTTTCTCTGAGCCAGCCGGCGCACGCGGCTGCCTGCGGTGTGAGTCATTGCCTGTCTCTTTGTTGGCGCATCGCTATTAGGATTAGGAGACCTAACTTCTATAAATTCCCCTACGAGAGGGCCCAACCCTGTTTGAATCTCGCCAGATCTGATGAAATTCAGGTCTGTCGTAATGATTATATCGTCTGTCGTCATATCGGTAATTTCTGTAGTTTCTTTCTTGTCGGTCACGTGGTGGAGAATTTCTACCTGAATCGTAACTGCGTGCTGGACCATTGTGTCTAACTGTTGCTGTGTTTGTCTCTGGTGTTGTTCCATTGTGTCTAACTTTTGAAGATTTTGTTCCATTGTGTCTAACTTTTGAAGATTTTGTTCCATTGTGTCTAACTTTTGTAGCCTTTGTCCCATTTATTGCATTAACTGTAATAACAATGCACTGGTGTCTGAAACATGTTCCTGAGTGCTTTTCGGCAGTGAAGTTGCACCGGCAACATTCATATTTTGACAAGCAGAAAATGTGTCTTGACTTATTTGAGAAAATGGTGAGGACCCAAAACATGAATCTGCAGCATTTGCAAGATTGTCATTCCCGATTCCTGAGGCGGGCTGTTGCCGACCGTTCGATCGGTAATGCTTCCCTGTTCACTAATTGTTTCACTGTCTACACCATTGTTTGCCGTCCACTCCATTTCCTTATGCACAATTACCAAATTACTATGTTGAACATTAGTTAATTCATTACACGGTGGCGCCAACACACTGCTTTCGTCTACACTGTCATTTCTCAGTGTACTTTGGAGCCTAGTATTACGTTTTTCACACGCCATTATTGTTACAATATTTCACATGACAACACAGAAAAGCACAATTTGAAGAGCAAAATAAGAAAACACATTAACATAGCACTGAAAATAATATCTAGTTAATTACAAGCGCAGCTGCCAAATACTTGGTGCAAATCTACATGCATGCCACAACTGTTTTACTGTACAACAATGAAAGACTACAACCACAAAGGAGATTCTCTCTACTATTACGCGCTAGCAATAAACAAAAGCTACACTAATTACACAAACTACAAGAAAAAATCAGAAGATTCCAGTGAGGTATCCTCGGATAAGAGTCGACATATGAAACGTCTCCTTTGAACAATTATACGAGTACATGACTTTGTTTAAACTGACACACAACATCTTTAGCGCAACGGAATCTGACTTTCAATAATCCCTACAAAAGAATGGCCCTGACTAACATAAAACTATACCTTTCTCAAATCACTAAATCACTTACCTCACAAAAATCTTCGTTACTACTGCAATACAGCGATCGCCACTACTGCCAGCTAAATAACAGATTCAAACTACTGGCTCTGAGCACTATGCGACTTAACTTCTGAGGTCATCAGTTGCCTAGAACTTAGAACTAATTAAACCTAACGAACCTAAGGACATCACACACATCCATGCCCGAGGCAGGATTCGAACCTGCGACCAGAGCGGTCACATGGTTCCAGACTGAAGCGCCTTTAACCACACGGCCACACCGGCCGGCTGATTCAAACTACTGAAGGCACTAACTACTGATAGGCATAGTTAGCAAATGAAAGATTTTGATAGAGAACAAACAATGCATTTACCTTAATAGTGTTCAAAAGTCATAATATATATAGCAGTTCATGACATCCAGTCTTACAAATGCATTGTCTCTGATGGACACACGTCCAGATCATCGGCTCTCAAATTTCCGCCATCTCTCTCCCCACATACACCACTGCTGGCGGCTCACCTCCAACTGCGCAACGCTACGCACTGTTAACAGACAACTTTCCAACACTACAATGGCAGACAACAATGCAAACTAGCCCCAGACTGCTCACAGCACAGCGTGGCGGCGGCGTTACCATTATGAAAACATAAATAGCCTACTTACGGCGTAACAGTAAGAGTCGTGCACTGTTGATAAGACGTCGCGAGTTTGGGTACATTTACTGCTAATTGTTTTAAAACGCCATACTGCTGTCTGCTGAAGTTATAGATCTAACGGAACTTTGAACATAATTCCCTTCACTTCTCAACCCAAAATAGTCACATGTGGAACAAGGGCTAACTTCTGCGACATTTTGTTCTTTCCAGGTTTAATAGATGGCCAGGCTGCAGATGCATCTCGAAACTTTTGTATTATGTATGGGGAGAGCGCATCGTGCCAAAATACGCCAGAAAAGTATTTTCTGCATTAGCTGTCGTGTGGCAGTGGCATTTTATTCTTCATAAAACCTTTTTTGACAGCTTTAACTCACAACAAGTTTTCTACATGCATGTAATCAATAAACTGCATGTGTGTTGTCAGACTGTTACAGATAGCATCAGAGAATTCGCATCTATCGTTGATGATTAATTTCTCTCTCGTGTTAACTAACGCTTTAAAACACTAAAAGAAACTGTACGAAAATTATGCACTGTATTATAAGAAATGAAATAAAACTACCCACGATAACCTTACAACGAAAGTCTGTTTCAATAAAACTGAGTATCTGTACACAAGCGTGCCTCAATCGGCACGAATTAGTAAAATACTAATAACTTAGATTTCGACTGGGTATGTGTTTGATTGGTATGCTGTGTCATACTCAAGTGGTACGCAAATGTGGCATTTCATAAATAAAGTTATGTATTCCTAGAAACCCAAAATTTGTTTGTCAGCAGCAAAATAAGGCGTTACCTGTTGTGCAGCATTGTAAGTTTTTCACCATTGCACTATGGGCCGAAAGTATTGTCTTGCGATTTCCTTATCGATGTGTGATCTGACTGCTTGTAGCTATTTACAGACGGGATAAAAACGTTACAGTCAGCAAGACTGGAAGCGCAAACCATAACAAACGCTTTCTCTCAGGTTAGCACGTTTCCACAGAGCTAGCGAAGACACACATGTGTCGGTCTCCTCTTACGAGACCAGTAGAGGCTAGAACTCGTAAACCGCTATTTGAAGGACGAGATTAGATGCGATTTTCACGTGCAACGACTTTCCTGGGCTGAAAACCGTAAATTTACAATCTTTTGTTACAGCTCGAGCGTTAATAATAACTCAGATTATTCAATGGAAATGACAGGAAAAATCAAGTGAACTTTGAGGCTTAATTCCGTGCACGCCAGGAAGTAACTCGTCGATCACAGAGTTGCCAAATATACCTTGCCTTGTTGCCAAATCTCAGTTACATTACCAGCAGGAAGAAGACGAACGGATGTGATCCTACAGTGGCTGGGAAGTGACCATAGCTGACGTCTCAAAGACGCGGCTGCTGCGGTCTGGAATACGTAATCCGTCTGATTCACATTTCTGTAACTGGGTTTAGGGACTGGAACGTAGTTACTAATAATACTCAGAACTGACTGCAAACTAAGCTTCATAAATCAGTGACTCTCATAGTTATTTTTATATATGTTTCGTAAGTGTAGTCAAAACTAAGAAAATTATTTACGAACGTTTTCGTGCCTCGCAGAAAGTCGAGCACAATAACTGTGCGTGTGTGTGTGTGTGTGTGTGTGTGTGTGTGTGTGTGTGTGTGTGTGTGAGAGAGAGAGAGAGAGAGAGAGATAAAAATAAAAAAGAATGAGAGAGAGAGAGAGTAAAAAATTGTTGCAAAGAAACTGAATCATGGGATGTAAAGAAATCTTTCATTAAAATGACACCGTCTACATCATTACGAAATGTCGTATTCATGATCCATGGAACAAGAATTAATCTAATACAATCTAATCATATCATATTTCTGACTAGTCATGAAAAGGCACGAATTAAAGAAATTTTCGCCAATATCAGTAACCAAATCTAAACTTGAAAATAAAAAAGACATCAGTTTTTGTAATAAACCGGGACTCCTTTAAAGACCCTTTCGTTCTGTTAACAAACCACGAAAGATGTGTGATATACCTCCATTCAGAATGAATTTAAAGATAAAGCGCATGATGTGAAGTTCTGTGACGGAGATACGAACCCACCGCGCAATTGGATTGTTAACTAAGTAAAATAAAATGTTACGTATCGATGTTTCTTACCGGCTGCTAGATGTTTGAATCTAAAATATGGATCACCCACGAACGTAGCTTAAGTAACACTTGCTTACTCACCAACAGTAAGATGTGTGCGTGTTTGACCAGAAATAACTACACCTATTGCGATTGCTGGCAACACATGAACAGACAATAAAAATGCTCGTTAATTTTCACTAGCAGACAGGTATGCACGTGATAGGGCATGAAATGAAACTATGAATATTTTGTACTGGATCAGGATTCGGACCCACATACTTGCCTTTGGAGAAGACCTAGAGAAGATTGCAGTCTTGGGAAAAGGAACGAAATGATTGAACTACACTGTTCCGACAGATTCAGATCCTCGAAAGATGAGATACGAATTCGAATCACAGTCCAGCACCAAATTTTTCAACGTCTCTAGTTCAATCAAGTACAAGTAAAATAAGAGCTTTGGTCCTTTAAATGGCTATCGGTTCATCAAACAAAATAAAATTTTGTAATGTAAGTAAGTTTACTGGAGACAGTATTTCTGTTTACCATGACTTCCGCCTATGTCATTTCCCAACGTAAACCGGCTCTGCCCAGTTGGTAATGAAGGAACGTGATGTTTAATGCGGATTCTGGATTATAACGTCTTTCTCTTGAGGTTACCAGAGGTAAAGTAAATCTGTATGTGCCTCTTAAAAGTAAATGCCTGAACCCACGCATTGCACCTGTGATGGTTCGTTCCACCAGACCATTGTGGCCACATTTCCCAGCCCCAGGAGTGTACTGTAACGGATGATGTGCTTAGCATACGGTGGAAAAAATGCGAGTCTATTAAATGGTTAAGTAGAAGCAATCTTCTGACGTGGAGATTATGCTATTCTCATGTCAGCAGGATGTAAAGACTCTTCTAGGCATCATAGCCTCGATGTAAAGCCATTTTGAAATATTCACTAATTCAGCAAATTTCTTAGTTCGAGAAAATCCACTGTGAAGTGTGAAGTTACCGGATAATTCGATTATTACCGTCACTGTTACTATCATTTTCTTCATACCGTTGCTGGAACACATGTGCTTGAAGATCATTTAATGTCTTTTGGTCATTATAGAAGTAGTTGCCCAAGAAGAGGTTCTCTCCCTGTCTACGGAGTTATTTTCATGTTAATATCAAACATCAGCAATTACTCGCAGATTACATTAAAACTAAAGTAATTGATGAAGACGTTACTTGATTAAAAAAAAAAAAAAAACGCGCTGCCTCTCTTAATTTACTTGCGCCTAGAAATGGCTGTTGCATACTACCAAACCAAAAGCCAAGGGATCTTACTGCCTTCCGTTATACGTCGCTGTCAGTTCTTCCACAAGATTTGCTCGACGTGACCTGTTTCAAGTTGTGTATGGCCGAAAATGTTTTAGAAAATCAATTGTTTTCCTTTGCAATAAACAGAAAGGTTTTCATTGTAAGCTATCCAAGTTCAAAATTTTCGCATTATTAGTTCAGATTTAATATTCATTTCTATAATGTAGGAAAGTATTTTGACAGTAACAAAACTCGCATCTGACTCATTGACCTTATACTTAGTCGCTGACCATAAATTCTAGCTCAGAGTGACACCAGTTTAAGTAATCTAACGTAGCGAAGACTGTTTGCCAGTGCTCTTTTTCACCGGAAAATATTCAATTCACTCATTGGGCTCCAATAGTACACTGTAACAGTAATTTCTGTGTGTATGCAATGCATGCGGATTGTGGAATTTAGTGGTGCTCTCTCTTCCACTTCTGTATACAATATGCCTGACGTAAACGGGCCCTGGGCAGTGCAACATCATACTGACAACAGCAATGTGCTTATACTGACAGCCTCACTGTTCGTTTTAGCTGATTTTGTAATAATTTAAATAGAACAACATGATCTTCCAGTGGGAGACATTTCGTCCCCCTTTTCCTTGTGTGAAATTTGTTAGTAAGCTTTTTGCCTTCCAACCAGCAAAATGCGGCAGAGTACATCCAGTAAACGATTCACAAACCACGATTTAGTACCGTTAAGTCGATTTCTATAAATATTGTCGTAGCTGAAGTAATTTAGTTTCTTCTTAAATCGTCTTATGGGGCAACGTTCACAGGCATCTCAAATAGGAAAAGCTCTTTATCCAGGTACGAAGGTTGTGAGACAAACTTCCCACAGTTTGTGTCAGGTTAATCTTTTCGTCTGGTAGCACTGCAGAAGTATTTTGTCTAAGAGGTATCACAAGTAGTGTTCCTGTAGCTGTGGGAATCATTGGTTGAAAACGAGTTTAAGACCAATAGGTACAGTACTGCCAAATATTCAAAATGGTTATCAACCTAAGTCTGAGTTCATCCACAAACTGAGGCGTATTTATAATACGATATCGAGACTGTGCATCATTGTCTTCTTTGAGTGGGCATTGGAAGACATTTACACACACGTATACAATACTATGAATACTTCGAACGCTGTAGCTATCGTTCTGTCAAATCTAATTTTAGTAGATGGGAGGATACAAAGAAACAATCTGATCATGGGTGTGGACAGAAATTAAAGGGCAGATGCGGGCACTGTGCAGATCTGCGCTTTTTCTTCTTCCGATGTATACAAATAATGTATACAAATCAGCGTATGCATTGCTTTCATAACGTTTCCCTCTTGTTTAGTCTTATAATGATGAAGTGGATCCACACCCATGAGTCTGATTGTTTCTTTGTATCCTTCCATCTACTATCTTTGTGTGTTACTGCTTGGTGTTCAAAAAGCAATAAATTATGCCTCCTCCCACGAGGTACTAGAACGAGGTCGCAAGAAGGCTAATGAATTATAATCAAAATACACTGAGACGCCAATTTGTCTGTCGTCATGGTGTAAAGTCGGTAGAAATAGTTGGGTATTATTGTCTGCACCACTGGCATCCCATTGCCGTCTTCTCTTTCGTTTCTGCGTAGCGCATGGCTCAAGAAATATTTGTGTTTTGCTCGCTTCTGTGACGGGTTTCAGCCCACTGAATGCGAGCAAGCTCACGAATAGACTGTCAATAATTGGAATTACGCAATAATACACTTCAAATGTGTATTTTTGCATTATGTATCCCGATGAAAATAACTAAATAGATTATATGCCTACTTACTTATTACTCGCGCTTCTCGATGCTTTCCTCAGAAAATAAAAAGAAAAATAGAGAGAGGGAGAGAGACAGAGAGAGAAAACAGAAATGTATTTCAAATATCAGCTAGGTGACGCCATGTTCGTCTCGTGATGTAAAGCAAGGATAGTTGGTAGGTAGTATCTCGTTGTACTAGCGATATGTTTACTACAGGGGTCTTTCTTTTCTCTCTGCAAACAATCAGAATAGAATTCAGTAACAAAGAGGTAAGAAGACCTATGCAGTGCCACAACTAAACACTCAGTCTTTCTTGTTATTTTGTTAATCCTTAACAATCGTCTGGGCGCTGCAGTCCGGAGCCGTGGGACTGCTACGGTCGCAGATTAGAATCCTGCCTCGGGCATGGATGTGTGTGATGTCCTTAGGTTAGTTAGGTTCAAGTAGTTCTAAGTTCTAGGGGACTGATGACCTCAGATGTTAAGTCCCATAGTGCTCAGAGCCATTTGAACCATTTGAACAATCGTCTGTAATGATGATGATGATCATCATCATCATTTAAGACTGATTATGACTTTCAGCGTTCAGTCTCGAGCATAGCCCCCTTATACAGTTCCTCCATGATCCCCTATTCAGTGCTAACATTGGTGCCTCTTCTGATGTTAAACCTATTACTTCAAAATCATTCTTAACCGAATCCAGGTACCTTCTCCTCGGTCTGCCCCGACTCCTCCTACCCTCTACTACTGAATCCATGAGTCTCTTGGGTAACCTTGCTTCTCCCATGCGTGTAACATGACCCCACCATCTAAGCCTGTTCGCCCTGACTGCTACATCTATAGAGTTCATTCCCAGTTTTTCTTTGATTTCCTCACTGTGGACACCCGCCTGCCATTGTTCCCATCTACTAGTACCTGCAATCATCCTAGCTACTTTCATATCCGACACCTCAACCTTGTTGATAAGGTAATCTGAATCCACCCAGCTTTCTCTACCATACAACAAAGTTGGTTGAAAGACTGAACGGTGTACAGATAACTTAGTCTTGGTACTGACTTCCTTCTTGCAGAAGAGAGTAGATCGTAGCTGAGCGCTCACTGCATTAGCTCTGCTACACCTCGCTTCCAGTTCTTTCACTATGTTACCATCCTGTGAGAATATGCATCCTAAGTACTTGAAACCGTCCACCTGTTCTAACTTTGTTCCTCCTATTTGGCACTCAATCCGTTTATATTTCTTTCCCACTGACATTACTTTCGTTTTGGAGATGCTAATCTTCACACCATAGTCCTTACATTTCTGATCTAGCTCTGAAATATTACTTTGCAAACTTTCAATCGAATCTGCCATCACAACTAAGTCATCCGCATATGCAAGACTGCTTATTTTGTGTTCACATATCTTAATCTCACCCAGCCAGTCTATTGTTTTCAACATATGATCCATAAATAATATGAACAACAGTGGAGACAGGTTGCAGCCTTGTCTTACCCCTGAAACTACTCTGAACCATGAACTCAATTTACCGTCAACTCTAACTGCTGCCTGACTATCCATGTAAAGACCTTTAATTGCTTGCAAAAGTTTGCCTCCTATTCCATAATCTTGTAGAGCAGACAATAACTTCCTCCTAGGAACCCGGTCATATGCCTTTTCTAGATCTATAAAGCATAGATACAATTCCCTGTTCCACTCATAACACTTCTCCATTATTTGCCGTAAACTAAAGATCTGGTCCTGACAACCTCTAAGAGGCCTAAACCCACACTGATTTTCATCCAGTTGGTCCTCAACTAATACTCGCACTTTCCTTTCAACAATACCTGAGAAGATTTTACCCACAACGCTGATTAAAGAGATACCTCTGTGGTTGTTACAATCTTTTCTGTTTCCATGTTTAAAGATTGGTGTGATTACTGCTTTTGTCCAGTCTGATGGAACCTGTCCCAACTCCCAGGCCATTTCAATTATCCTGTGTAGCCATTTAAGACCTGACATTCCACTGTATTTGATGAGTTCCGACTTAATTTCATCCACCCCAGCCGCTTTATTGCACTGCAATCTATTGACCATTTTTTCCACTTCCTCAAATGTGATCCTATTTCCATCATCATTCCTATCCCATTCTACCTCGAAATCTGAAACATTACTGATCGCATTTTCACCTACATTGAGCAACTCTTCAAAATATTCCCTCCATCTTCCCAAGGCATCCACAGGATTCACCAGCAGTTTCCCTGACCTGTCCAAAATACTTGTCATTTCTTTCTTACCTCCCTTTCGAAGACTGCTAATTACACTCCAGAATGGTTTTCCAGCAGCTTGAGCCCTAGTCTCCAACCTGTTTCCAAAGTCTTCCCATGATTTCTTCTTGGATGCTGCAATTATCTGTTTGGCTTTGTTTCTTTCTTCAACATAACTTTCTCTGTCTACCTGGGTTCTGGTATGTAGCCATTTTTGATACGCCTTCTTTTTCCTTTTACAGGCTGCCTTGACTGTATCATTCCACCAAGCTGTTTGCTTCATCCTACTTTTACACACTACTGTTCCAAGACATTCTTTAGCCATTTCTAGTACTGTGTCCTTGTACCTTGTCCATTCCTTTTCCAATGACTGTAACTGACTACATTCAACTAACTGGTACCTTTCTGAGATCGCTGTTATGTACTTGTGCTTGATTTCCTTATCCTGCAGTTTCTCCACTCTTATCCTCCTACATATGGACCTGACATCCTGCACTTTCGGCCTCACAATCCCAATTTCACTGCAGATTAAAAATCGGAAGAAAAACCTTTCAACTTCAAGTCCTCTTGGTAGCTCGACCCAGTAAGTTGTGTTTATGGTCATAGATCTTGGCTTTCTGACTGTCAAGCTGCTTCACAATACAAGCGTCTCTGAAGAAATTCGAATCGACCGTCAACGATACAAATTTCAATCTTGTTCTTCACATTAGACTCACATGACAGGGTGATAAGTATGAAGGGAATGAACCTCTTGATTACTGTAGGGCCTCTATGCTAGATTTCCACAGCAACAGTTACGAACTCTCTGCAGACATTTACTAACAGCGGCTCTAGCGACTTACTTTTTCTCTGGGTAGCTTCAAATATGGCCAATTTTGTCGCCTTAAATCCAAATGAATATTTTAAATATCACTTCTGAACAGCGATCACTTCTCCATTAATTAATGTATAGACCTCAAAACAAGAAATATGTCTGAGTAGCTATGTAGTAGGTTCTGAAAGGTATTGACACTATGTTTTGCATCCATTTACCAGAGGGAATCAAAGAAAGGAACCAAACACATATGAATGCATGAAAAAATAAATTACTTGAAGAATCTCTTGTGAAAGGAAAAAGAACAGGATATGACACTTTAATTATAGCGCACTGGATCACAATGAAATTAAATCTGCGCCACATTGATGTATTGCATACTAGTGTAATAAAATACTCACCAAATAAAAACGGTCTTTTGCCTCCGTTGCAGTAGAGTGTGAAACACAAATCGTAGACAGATTTTATGGGTCACCACTCAACAACATTAAAGCATTTTACATCATCGAGAGTGAGGAGTGGAGCAGACGCAGCCGGCAGAAGGCAGCACAGTGCCTCAGCCCCCGCCGGTAGGCAGCAAACGGGTCACAGAGAACTCAGACGCATGCGGGGTTCAGAGGCAGATGGTCGGCCAAGAAATCTCACGCAAAAACGTTGTTGAACCAAACTGTTATTACCAATGTGACAGAAAGCGAAATATTTTGTAGATTCGTTTGAAATACACTCATAGCTTCAGCACCGAGAGGAAAGGGGTGATAAAAATTGTGTCGACGTGTGCTTTCGGTTGCCAGATGTCGCAGTAGCTAGTCCTGCGTTTTATCTCAAGACTGCAGTAGCAGTGGAAAATGATGCACTCAGACTGCACTCAAGACTTCCTCCAGGAAGTGACGCAGTCTACAATGTAGCCAGATCGACCATATTTCCGGACATAGAATTCTGATGGCAGCACGATTGTATTGCCCAACTTACGGACAATTTTTTTGTTTAAGACTGTATTTACAACAGACATTGCACGCTGAACACCCAGAAAAATTAACAAAAAAAAAATTATTTTATGAGAGCAACGTTAGCTACAGCGTTCGAAGTATTCATAGTATTGTATACATGTGTGTAATGCCCACACAAGGAAGACAAGGATACACAGCCTAGCTACCGTATTATAAATACGCCTCAATTTGTGGATGAACTCAGACAGGTTGAAAATCATTTTGAATATTTAGCAGTACTGTACCTATTCGTGTTAAACTCGTTTTCAACCAATGATTCCCACAGCTACAGGAACACCACTTGTGATACCTCTTAGACAAAATACTTATGCAGTGCTACCAGACGAATAGATTAACCTGACACAAACTGTGGGAAGTTTGTCTCACAACCTTCGTACCTGGATAAAGAGCTTTTCCTATTTGAGATGCCTGTGAACGTTGCTCCATAAGACGATTTAAGAAGAAACTAAATTACTTCAGATACGACAATATTTATATAAATCGACTTAACGGTACTAAATCGTGGTTTGTGAATCGTTTACTGGCTGTACTCTGCCGCATTTTGCTGGTTGGAAGGCAAAAAGCTTACTAACAAATTTCACACAAGTAAAAGGGGGAAGAAATGTCTCCCACTGGACGTTCACGTTGTTTTATTTAAATGATTACAAAATCAGCTAAAACGAACAGTGAGGCTGTCAGTATAAGCACATTACTGTTGTCAGTATGATGTTGCACTGCCCAGGGCCCGTTTACGTCAGGCATATTGTATACAGAAGTGGAAGAGAGAGCACCACTAAATTCCACAATCCGCATGTATTGCATACACACAGAAATTACTGTTACAGTGTACTATTGGTGCCCAATGAGTGAATTGCATATTTTCCGGTGAAAAAGAGCACTGGCAAACAGCCTTCGCTACATTAGATTACTTAAACTGGTGTCACTCTGAGCTAGAATTTATGGTCAGCGACTAAGTATAAGGTCAATGAGTCGGATGCGAGTTTTGTAACTGTCAAAATACTTTCCTACATTATAGAAATGAATATTAAATCTGAACTAATAATGCGAAAATTTTGAACTTGGATAGCTTACAATGAAAACCTTTCTGTTTATTGCAAAGGAAAACAATTGATTTTCTAAAACATTTTCTGCCATACACAACTTGAAACAGGTCACGTCGAGCAAATCTTGTGGAAGAACTGACAGCGACGTATAACGGAAGGCAGTAAGATCCCTTGGCTTTTGGTTTGGTAGTATTCAACAGCCATTTCTAGGCGCATGTAAATTAAGAGAGGCAGCGCGTTCTTTTTTTGTTATCAAGTAACGTCTTCATCAATTACTTTAGCTTTAATGTAATCTGCGAGTAATTGCTGATGTTTGATATTAACATGAATTCCGTAGACAGGAAAAGAACCTCTTCTTGGGCAACTACTTCTATAATGACCAAAAGGCATTAAATGATCTTCAAGCACATGTGTTCCAGCAACGGTATGAAGAAAATGATAGTAACAGTGACGGCAATAATCGAATTATCCGGTAACTTCACACTTCACAGTGGATTTTCTCGAACTAAGAAATTTGCTGAATTAGTGTATATTTCAAAATGGCTTTACATCGAGGCTATGATGCCTAGAAGAGTCTTACATCCTGCTGACATGAGAATAGCATAATCTCCACGTCAGAAGATTGCTTCTACTTAACCATTTAATAGACTCGCATTTTTTCCACCGTATGCTAAGCACATCATCCGTTACAGTACACTCCTGGGGCTGGGAAATGTGGCCACAATGGTCTGGTGGAACGAACCATCACAGGTGCAATGCGTGGGTTCAGGCATTTACTTTTAAGAGGCACATACAGATTTACTTTACCTCTGGTAACCTCAAGAGAAAGACGTTATAATCCAGAATCCGCATTAAACATCACGTTCCTCCATTCCCAAGTGGACAGAGCCGGTTTGCTTTGGGAAATGACATAGGCGGAGGTCATTGTAAACAGAAATACTGTCGCCAGTAAACTTACTTACATTACAAAATTTCATTTTGTTTGATGAACCGATAGCCATTTAAAGGAACAGAGCTCTTATTTTACTTGTACTTGATTGGACTAGAGACGTTGTAAAATTTGGTGCTGGAAAGTGATTCGAATTCGTATCTCATCTTTCGAGGATCTGAATCTGTCGGAACAGTGTAGTTCAATCATTTCGTTTCTTTTCGCAAGACTGCAATCTTCTCTAGGTCTCCTCCAAAGGTAAGTACGTGGGCGCGAATCCTGATTCAGTACAAAAATATTTATAATTTCATTTCATGCCCTATCACGTGCATACCAGTCTGCTAGCGAAAATTAACGTGCATTTTTAATGTCTGTTCATGTGTGGCCAACAATCGCAATAGGTGTCGTTATTTCTGGTCAAACACGCACACATCTTACTGTTGGTGAGTAAGCAAGGGTTACTTAAGCTATGTTCGTGGATGATAAAGAAGGACGGTAGGTGTGCGGGTCGATTGTCGCTCTGGCACAATAATTTGCATCCTTATTTTAGATGCAAACATCTAATAGCTTGTAAGAAAAACCGATACGTAACATTTTATTTCACGTAGTTAACAATCCAGTTGCGTGCTGGGTTCGTATCTCCGTCACAGAACTTCACATCATGCGCTTCATCTTTAAATGCATGAACACTTTGTTCCTTCTGAATGGAGGTATATCACACACCTTTCGTGGTTTGTTATCAGGGACGAAAGGGTCTTTAAAGGAGTCCCGGTTTATTACAAAAACTGTCGTCTTTTCTATTTTCAAGTTTAGATTTGGTTACTGATATTGGCGAAAATTTCTTTACATCTCATGATTCAGTTTCTTTGCAACAATTTTTTACTCTCACTCTCTCATTCTTTTTTATTTTTATCTCTCTCTCACTCGCTCTCTCTCTCTCTCTCTCTCTCTCTCTCTCTCTCTCTCTCTCTCTCACACACACACACACACACTCACACACGCACAGTCTTTTTTATTTTTATTTGTTTATTGTGCTCGACTTTCTGCGAGGCACGAAAACGTTCGTCAATGATTTTCTTAGTTTTGAGTACACTTACGAAAGAAATATAAAAATATCTATGAGAGTCACTGATTTATGAAGCTTAGTTTGCAGTCAGTTCTGGGTATTATTAGTAACTACGCTCCAGTCCCTAAACCCAGTTACAGAAATGTGAATCAGACGGATTACGTATTCCAGGCCACAGCAGCCGCGTCTTTGAGACGTCAGCTATGGTCACTTCCCAGCCCACTGTAGGATCACATCCGTTCGTCTTCTTCCTGCTGGTAATGTAACTGAGATTTGGCAACAAGGCAAGGTATATTTGGCAACTCTGTGATCGACGAGTTACTTCCTGGTGTGCACGAATTAAGCCTCAAAGTTCACTTGATTTTTCCTGTCATTTCCATTGAATAATCTGAGTTAGTGTTAACGCTCGAGCTGTAACAAAATATTGTAAATTTACGGTTTTCAGCCCAGGTAAGTCGTTGCACGAGAAAATCGCATCTAATCTCGTCCTTCAAATAGCGATTTACGAGTTCTAGCCACTACTGGTCTCGTAAGAGGAGACCTACAAGCATGTGTCTTCGCTAGCTCTGTGGAAACGTGCGAACCTGCGAGAAACCGTTTGATATGGTTTGCGCTTCCAGTCTTGGTGACTGTAGCGTTTTTATTCCGTCTGTAAATAGCTACAAGCAGTCAGATCACACATCGATAAGGAAATCGCAAGACAATACTTTCGGCTCATAGTGCAATGGTGAAAAACTTACAATGCTGCACAACAGGTAACGCCTCATTTCGCTGCTGACAAACAAATTTTGGGTTTCTAGGAATATACAACTTTATTTATGAAATGCCACATTTGCATACCACTTGAGTATGACACAGCATACCAATCAAACACAGACCCAATCGAAATCTAAGTGAGTAGTATTTTACTAATTCGTGCCGATAGAGGCACGCTTGTGTACAGATACTCAGTTTTATTGAAACAGACTTTCGTTGTAAGGTTATCGTGGGTACTTTTATTTCATTTCTTATAATACAGTGCATAATTTTCGTACAGTTTCTTTTAGTGTTATTAAGGCATTAGTTAACATGAGAGAGAAATTAATCATCAACGATAGATACGAATTCTCCGATGTTATCAGCAACAGTCTGACAACGCACATGCAGTTTATTGATTACATGCATGTAGAAAACTTGTTCTGAGTTAAAGCTGTCAAAAAAGGTTTTATGAAGAATAAAATGCCACTGCCACACGACAGCTAATGTAGAAAATACTTTTCTGACGTATTTTGGCACGATGCGCTCTCCCCATACATAATACAAAAGTTTCGAGATGCAACTTCAGCCTGGCCATCTATTAAACCTGAAAAGAACAAAATGTCGCAGAAGTTAGCCCTTTTTCCACATGCGACTATTTTGGGTTGAGAAGTGAAGGGAATTATGTTCGAAGTTCCATTAGATCTATAACTTCAGCAGACAGCAGTATGGCGTTTTAAAAAATTTATCTTATGAACAGTGCGCGACTCTTACTGTTACGCTACTAGCTGACACCTAGCTACAACTCCTATAGAACTCAACAACAGTTCCTCCAGAACTTGCGCATTGCACAGTGCTGTGAGATAATGCATATGGCCCGATCTAGACTTCTGAGAGACAGACAGTTACAGCTTTTATTTTGCACTGCACGACGTTTTTAACAAACAGATAGCGCAATAGAGTAGCTCAAGTCGAAAGGAGCACTTCCTGTTTAAATTTCTGCACCCTACACTGTTGGCAGTTCTGTGTAGGTGTCAGTTACGTGATTTTATTTCTGTGATTGCAAAATAGAGTCGAATTTATGCACTCGGTAGCCGAGGCAGCTAGTTCATGGCGATTCGGTCAACCAAGTAAATAACTGTACTGAACATGCTGCAAACCACTACAGGGAATCTGTGTGTCAGAATTCTCAACCAGTGTGGCGCAACATAGTTACAGTAGAGATATGGGTGTTAGAGAAAAGAAGTTGGTGGTCTCTTGGATTGCTGCTAGGTTCATGTGCTTATGGTCTGGGTTCGATTCCAACTTCTGCTGATGATTTTTTATAAGGAGAGACAGATTCTGGTCTCTTCTGGTTATGCCAAGTGAAGAAGGTATAACGGCATTGTGGTCTGACATTCATGTTAAACATGATATTCCTTCTCTACCAAGTAAACGTTAGGTTGAACCACAATGAAGTCAGGAGTCGCGACACGTAGAAACTCTATCACCAGTAACCTTTCTTATGCTAGTTATTTATTTCTAGTGACGAAACAAACGCCATGTAGGGTCAGAGGACGTTTATTCCATCTTTTATTTGAGTTTATGTATGTCGATAAAATTGGTTCTGAACTGAGAATGCAACTCAGACCGCCCTTAATGCGGGATTTGATCCCTTCGTGACAGTACAGCTCGACCGCAATTTCTTGTTTGTTCAAAACTGCAGATTCCTCAACATCTCCACATATTGCGCGTGAATGGGTTCGAATCCTGGCCCCGCGCTAATGATTTCATTATGTATTATCAAGCTCTAGCATGAGAACACCTATCTGCTGGTGGGTAATAATTTTGATTTTTAATGTATTTTCATTCGTTGTCACCACTAACGGTATCTGACGTTGTTGAGTCCCAGTGAGACACAGTACTGTTTGCAAAATCATTGTAAATTCAAGGATGTTATTCCGAGCTGCTGGTGTAAAAAAATTCGGTAGCTGACGTCTCTTTGTGTGCAGTCAACGACGATATGTGTGGGGCTCGATTCCCAGTCAGCACTGAACTCTTCGTCATATTATTTCTAGTTCAAACATGCTCACATGTCGCTGCTGGTGTAACAAACCCATTTTTAACGTTCGTTTTCTCTAGAATATAACAGCGATAGGTGCCAGGTTGGAGTCCTGGGAAAGAAAAAATTAATATTTCGTCTCGTCATTTCAGTTAAAACATCTAGCTACTGCCGAGAAAATCCGATATGTCACAGTTGATTGTGATTCGATGACAAGCCAATTAGGTTCTGGGTTCGAATCCCTGTACAACACAAAGCTTTACTTCAGGGCATTTCAAGTAATTTACTTGTGAAGAAGCAATATTTAACATCTCTCGTAGTTCGTTAACAAGGACAATAGATGCTGGGTAGGAATTCGCGTCTGTTAACAATGTTTACGTTACGTAATTTAAAGTTGATATTTGCTAACTGATACTGTCTAAAACCGATTTATATCACTCCCTGTATGCCTAGTCAGGAATGACTTTTAGTCTTTGCTTAGTCTGCATGACCTGGGTTTGTATCCATATGCAGAACGAGACGGTTCGTCGTGTCATTTGAAGTTCATACATATTCTCAACTAGCTGCTCGTGAATAACTTAAATTTTTAATGTCATTTTGTGTTAAATAATAAGTACGGTATGTTATTTTGAAGAGGAAATCATGAATATGACGAACTTACTACGTGAATTACGTATCTGACGTAATAATGAGAGTGGTAATATTTCGTGTATGTCATTTATTGTAATAAATGTGTACTTACAAGCCTGAAGAACCGTCTTATCTGTGATAAGATGTTCCCTGATATTTGTAGTACCTTGGTGTTACTTTACATCTTGAGTTATTGCAATACAGAGCAGTGTTTTCTAGTGGTGACTTGTTGGAACCATTTTCAATAGTCAAACGACTGTACCGAGGGGCGATTAGAGGACCTACTAGGCAGCTGCGCTATGTGGGTTGCATTCGAATCAGGCGAAATGCAGTTCAGGTCGTTCTAATACTTTTAAGCACGACTGTACGTCAAACCATTTCATACTTCAGCACCAGGTATCACTTCCTTTGCCAAAGAATCTGCTATCGGAATGGTATTGTGTGTAGACATCTTCTCTGAAAACATCAGTGAATGGAGAGATGGCAAGATAGCTGCCAACTTGTGTGGCTCGCAGAGTCCGTAAAAGAACCTCCCGGATTTCCCGCGCGATTTTCCGCGAAACTCGCCTTCGTCCCATCGTCACCCTTTTGTAGGGACAGCCATTGCCCTTGAACTGTCACAACCGTTAAATATTCTTGTGAGATCCTCAGAACATAAAATCGAGTAATCTTCTTCAAAACGCATGCTACCCTGCCACATAAGGATTTGTTTTCTCGCACTCGTGAAAGCAGAATGTTTTTTTTTTTTTTTTTTTTTGTACAGGTTAGTTACTAAAATGGAAGGATTATATTACCTGCAAAAATGTGTACAAAAGAGGGTCACCTGCAACGTGGGATGGTTTAAAAACCTGTAGGACAGCAGTGAACGGGAAACGTAAGTAGAATACGAGATGCCCGTAACGGAGGAATACACTACCATCTGTCTGATATTTTTGCATGAATTAGGATCATTTTTTGCTATATCGCTGTCTTAAAGGCCTTCAAGCACCAGAGGTGTCTAGTCCACCTATAGCAGGCACTTTTACTGTCTTTTCTTCGGATATTGTGTGTACTACTGTTTGGATTGCTACCGCTTGATTAAAACGAATGTTTCATTTACGCCTACTCAATAGAATTTTACATATTTCCATTTTTATAGACACTTAGTATCTTTGAGGAACTGTATGAGTATTGGATGGCAGTAAGCAGTTACGTGAAAAGGAGAAGTACCGTTTTATTACGTTACAGCTGGCGCAAGGCATTATGTTTCAAGAAACAGATGGTTATGTGCTGATTTTTGTTCCTTGCTCAGCGTCTTCATGGTCTAAATGGAACTCACTTTCTTTTCCTAATCCTGAGAAAGGAATTTAAAGATACAGATGAACTCTATCTAGATCATAAACCTATATGGAAGCGGAACCACTGAATGTTTCAAAGCAAAAACATGATTTCTAAAACCGGTTTATCACGAAATTTTATATATACGTCTGTAAATATGACGGTAAAGACAACGAACGGCAAAGATTGAGGGATTATGCGTATGGAATGAGTTAGTCAGTTTATGAGATTTTAGTCTTGTAAAGATTCCCCTAAGTTCTTCATAATTGACTCAATGTAGTGAATACTATTTTTAGTGTATATTGCGTGGCTTTAATTCAAGAGAAAGACGTATTGTCTGGGACATCTGCTAATGGCAATTTTTTATTAAAGTAACCGACTCGGCTCAAAACTGAGGTCGTTTTGGTATTTTGTGAGTCAAAAGTATATATTATTTTTACTTTGTTGTTCAGAGTCAAACACGTAAACATATCTTGCAATGCAGAAATCAGCAAGGTGAGTCCTTCCTTAGGTATCACACATTAACAATTCCACATGCCCTAAAAGTGCAACTTTTTGCCTGATGCAATCGGGTCAACAGAAACTGTCAGTTCAATAGCTTCCTGCACGAGATACCAACATTTCCATGTTACAGGGCGACAATTATTGAACTACACGAAAAAAAGTAAATAAATTACAAACTACGGCATGCACACACTTTATTTAACACGCAAATATTCGGATTTAGGTTATGACATGTTCGATACGCCTGATGTCATCGGCGATGATGTGGCGCAGACGAATAGCGAAATTCTGCATGACCCGCTGAAGTGTCGGATCATCGATGCTGTCGTTGACCTCCTGAATGGCTGTTTTCAGCTCAGTAATGGTTTTGGAGCTATTGCTGTACACCTTGCCCTTAATATATACCCACAGATATAGTTGAATAATTGTCACTGTGTATCTAGTGCATTCTTGCAGGTTATTACTAAAATATCGGAACGGTACACTTGAATGCAGGTCTTCTTCGTCTTCTAATGCATGGTTGCGAAATTCGAATACAGATTGACACTGGGTTTCACATGATTTCACAGATCGTTTTTTGTTGCTGCAACTCGTACGAGCAATACACGGAGTAATATTCTGCACCATGCGAGGGCAAAATAAAAAGTTACCGGACTGTATTCAAAGACCGCCCGTTATTACTGTTACATACATTTTTTTCGGCTTAGTCCCCGACAAAGTCACCGGAATTTGGCCGACGTTTTTCCAGTGAGAGACTTCTGTTTTGAAGGTTTAAAATATTCCCAGCTACGTCGAATTAATCTTTTCATTGGACTCAAAACGTGACAGAATGCAAAATCTCGTGAATAGCACGAATGTTACAATTCTTATTTCAAATCCATTAGTTTCAAATTCTGTGAGCTGATTCACTGACGAGATGAACCATGAACTTTGGTGTTACAGTGCTCGCGTTTATTAATTTTTTTTCGCTCGTACGTCTGGTGCGGAAGAATTGCATAGAATTCGCTAGTTATATTTTTCTTCTTTGCAAGCAAATCAATAAATATCCACCTCAACTAAATAAATTATGTTTGCGGCATAAATCCAAAATAAAATAATTTTGTGCTGGCACGATTTCCCGTATAATATCTTTGAAAGAAACAGACAGAAAATAATTTAAATAATAGCGCAAACAGAAGTGTTCCCATATCACACTCTCTCTTGATTGCGGTTACAGCACATCGTGTTGCACTATCAAAAAGTCGTTGGTATCAAGTCCATTTCTGTGTCAGGGTGAGAACATTCCTACGTTCCCTCGTACGCCATCTCGCGTGTCTATCTTATTCTGGGAAGTGAATCTATTAATCAGAATTGCATAAGCTGTCCGCTACGAATCTGAATACAGATCCTCAATTTAGTACCCAACATTCGCTGCCCTCTACACCATCAGCGACAATTTTGTCTCAATACAGTTCTCTTTTATTTCACTGAATGCTGTTCTCGCGTAATAATTTCATCCGACTGTGAAAGAGAACCGCGCAGTTGTCGTCTGTTCAACTTGAATTTCTTGTCTGGAAGGGAACATCGATATTATTAAACGCCTAACTTCGTTCATGGTTCATGGCTCCTGGTACAAAATACCAGATGCAGGTTGTCAATCCAACGATTTGCAGTGATAACAAGAATTTGGTCTTCAATATTTGATATTTAAAAATTTAAAATCCCAGTGTAACTTACTCATTAGAATGTATAATCTCATGAGCACCGTAAAACAAATATTACATTCAGAAACTATGTAAAGTGTTTTTAGACAAATAACTCGTGGAGCGAAAATTCTCCAGATTATATTTATCGAGTATTTGATAAGGAAAGCACTTAGCGACATCCATCGAAAATTATACATAATTTGAAGTTTTTATAAAACTTTTTCTCGCTGACACCATCAACAGCAAGATGAAAAGAAAAATGTTTATCACTTACTACTTCTTCGGTGTTCACGCAGGTGTGACGTTTTAATTTACTATTTCTCTGCTACTGGCTCTATTCACAACACATTTCGTACACAGTATCCACATATACCACTGAAGATACCTGCAAGATTATACCATTGTACCACTAATATATCATGAAATAAGACGTCTTAAACATCGAGGTGCGTAAAAAACTGACTTATGTTTAAAACTGAGTGCGCATTATCAGAGTATATTCATCCAGTGTTTGATAATGACAGCACTTACTAGGAAAGGTCCCCAGCGATGGGATTGACTGTTTGAAACCACATATACGATGATGTAGGTTAAGATACCTGCTATTACACCCTAGAGCCATTCACCCTCGTCGACTCTCGTTTGCGAGTTACTGACGAAAAAAGTTACGGAGGTTTGTGTGATGCTCTATAGCATTAAAAAAGTAATGGGGCTATTTTAATGACTAGTTGTCTGGTGTGGTGGATAGGGTAAGCCCTTCACGTACAGAAGGTCACAGGTTCGAAACTTGGTTGTAGCTTTATATTTTTTTATTTTTAAATTTTTGTCGAAAGTACTTTGGTCATTATTTACTCAATTAATTGGTTTAAATATAATTTTTATTTCTAATTCTTTGTCGTATTATTAAAATCACTATATTAACTTCATTTGCTGTCATTTTTCTTCCTGTCATTCTTTTTTCGACATCAAATCTTTGTTCATGTGATTTTAAACAATTTTATGTATTAACTTCGATTTAATTTGTTTCGTTTTATCATCTTAGGTTTTCGTACATGTTATTGCATTCATTATTTCGATTCCTCATTTTAATTTAATTTTGTTTTACTTATAACCCCTTCTTCAGTTTAAATCTTCATCAGCGCTATTTTGTCCATCCTGCAACAGAAATTTATACTATTTTTTAAATGATTGTATTTTTCCGTTATAAAATGTGCATTTTATTGGATGGCAATCATCGTACATTTTTGACAACATTGCACAGTCAGTATGAGGAGATTATTTCGCCTTCTGTAAAAAGAATGATATAAATAAAAATGAGAACAACTGAAAAAATTCTTATGATGACTACAATGATGTGACAAACGAATTGAAATTAAAAAAAATATATGTCTAAACCAATTAATTGGAAAAGATAACGATCAAAATAATTTCGATAAAAAAATAAGTATAAAAAATTTGCAGCACCTGAAAAAATTTCGCCCGCAACATTCAGTACATGAATGCCTTACTATATCCGTGACACTACACAACCAGCCTACAAAGGTTTTATCTTTTAATATTATTAAGCGTCACATAGAATTCCGATTTTTTTTCGTCGATTACTTCAAACGAGGTTCCACCATGGTGAATGGCTGCAGAGAGTGATACCTGGGGTCTTAATGTACATCACCATATCAATGGTTTCAAAAAGTTGATTCCACAGCTGATGACCATTCCTTGTTAGACAAAACTTTAAAAACATTTTCTAAAGTTTTTCTCGCTTACATTCTCAACGTTAAGTACTGAACGCATTTACTCATACGTAAAGTAATCAGACGTTAGAATCTGTTTCGTATGTGGGAGTTCGATTTTCAAACAAGAAATTGGGGTTTACTGATACCAACTAACAACAATTTTTTTATTTTCAGTGTATTGACAAAACGTCAAAAGTTCATGTGCAGGTGGTTTCGTAGTGGTCTCCGCCGGAACTTTTACATTTTTCGCATAGGATCGACAGCAATGACGCGGAGGTGATTTAGTGTAAAGTGAGGTCTTACAAGTTAGAGCGCTGTTGCCGGGTGTCGTTTGTGTATCGGAGCATAAAGAATCGCAGCCTCTCGGTGTGGAAATAACCACTCCAGGGACATCAGAGGTACATATTTTGTAATTAGGCACGACTGTCTTAAGGAGCGCGACTAAATGTAATTTTTTTTTTTTTTTAATTTGACTTCAGTACAGTAGTCAAGTCATAGTCACAGGAAATTAGAGAAAGTTTACATGACTAGTCTCGGTGAAGATCAGTCACCATTATCAAATAATCAAATATAAGAAGTATTAAACAAGCCTGCTGTTAATTATGAGAACCTCAAATATAAATAACATCTAACCGCAACATCTTTATTATGGGAAACAGTACTGTGAATTTACCATGTTAAATTAAACCTCGCTATGCAGTAATGGCAAAGAAGCAACATCACTGAAACTGCTTGCTGTGAAGCCTTTATCTATACAGGACATTAAAATCTTAACGTCGTGTATGTTGAATTAGTATCGGCGTTGTTCAGTTACTTGCATAACTAACCTGACAAGTGAAAATCTTGTCTTATGAATCTTAGCGATTCTGCTGTTATTCTGAAACATACATTGCTCAAGTATGAGGTGGAAACGTTAACTGGAGTATCAGAACGCATCTTGGTGAAGTTAATGAACTAACTACACATTTTGTTGTGGTTTTAAGTCTGAAGAATGGTTTCATGCAGATATCTACAACAGCGTATCATTGCCAAGTCCCGTCTATGTAAATGAACGTTTTTCCACTTGGAGCTGCTTCCTGTATCCAAGACGTGGTCTTCCTGTACAATTTTCTCTCTATTACTAAGTTATTAACTATCCATTGATGCTCCAGCATGTTTCCTATTAATTTATCCCCTCTTTTAGTCACGTAATGCCGTAAGGCTATTTGTTTTCGACAGTTCGGTAGAGTAATGCAAACGTTAACTCCATTTGCAGGCCCTGCCGCGCCCATTGGTACCGAACGACCGCCGTGTCATCCTTTGCCAATGGCATCACTGGATGCGGTATGGAGGGGCGTGGTGTGAGCACACCTTCTGCCGGTCGTTGCGAGTTTTCGCGACCTGGGGTCGCAACTGATCGATCAAGTAGCTTCTCAACTGCCCTCACGAGGCTAAATGCACTCTGTTGCAGTCCTGGCCGAGGAAATATCCCTGGCGGTACCGGGAATCGAATGCAGTTCCTCCGCATGATAGTCAGTCGTGCTGACGACTCAGTTACGGAGGCGGATAATTCGAGCGACTATCATTTCATTATTTACTCAATCTGCTCGTCTAATGTTCAGCAGTCTTCGGTAAACTATATTTCAAAAGCCTCTATCCTCTTGTTCTCTGTGCTCCTTATCCACCATATTTGACTTCAGTATAAGGCTAGACTTCAAAAATGTCCAGGACAGATCTAATAACACTTAAAATTATATTCGATGAATCATTTCTGTTATGAGAAACTCTTTTCTTGCTGTTATTTCCTTGGATTTTTATGCCATTTAGGCCTCACATTGTCAATTTTTTATACATAAATAACGGAACTCATATACTACTGTAGTGTCCCATTTTCTAGTTTCCTATACTCCCTTACATTTCCAGAATGAGATTTTCACTCTGCAGGGGAGTGTGCGCTGATATGAAACTTCCTGGCAGATTTAAACTGTGTGACGGACCGAGACTCGAACTCGGGACCTTTGTCTTACGCGGGCAAGTGCTCTACTGCACTGTACTAGCAGAAGTAAAGCTGTGGGGACGGGGCGTGAGTCGTGCTTGGGTGGCTCAGTACAGTCTGCCGCCGGCAGTGCTGCGAGGCGGTCACGCGCCAGAGCGCTGCGGGTGTGGCGCGCACCGTGTGTTTGTGTTTACTTCGGCCGCTGTAAGTGCCGTTTTCCTTCTAGACCACCATGGCGCACAACTATCGGAAGATGACATTGTTTCAACTTTTGTTCCGACTTCGCCCTACCCAAGGCCCTGGAGGTAGAACGATTTACTCGCGATGAAGTTAAAATATCACCATCGGATCTAATTGGTACTCACTTGTCCATCGTTAGCAGTACCGTCTCCTCAAAATGATCAACGATGCGGCGTGCGACAAGGTGCTTCAAGAGGCAAAACGTGGACTGCGCTTCTGTCATTCCGACGGCAACGTCGGACCCGTTACCGTCGATCACGCAGGTCTCGGCACACGGACGATAAGGATCTTCGAACTGCCGTTCGAACTACCTGCAGACGTCGTCATCGAGGTGCTCCGTCCCTATGGCAACGTTATGGAACATGTTGCCGAACGATGGGTACAATTTCAAACCTATCCCGTTTTAAACGGTGCTAGACAGGTCCGCATCGAGTTGCAGAAACACGTGCCTTCCTATCTACGTATCGTAGGCTGCCGTGCCAGTATATTGTACGACGGCCAACCTCGGACCTGTTCCGGTTGCGAGAGAGAAGATCATCTGCGGTCTGATTGCATTCAACGACGTGTCGCGCAGCTCCCGTTGTCGGAAGCGTCCGTCACGCCCACGAGGACCGCCCTACCGGTCACTTACGCAGCGGTTCTTGCCACGTCTACAGTTCCGTCCAGTCCGTCGCCCGGTCCTTCCGATCGGCACGTCCCACCGTCCCAGTCACCTACGGACGGTGCAGACGTCCCACCTGACAAACTCGCCGCCGAACAGGCTCCCGCACCGGACGCTGAGGAGACCAGTGCTTCTTCACAACACCTGTTTGACAATTTCATTGTACCCACCGTCGCCTTCGAACCAGATCGACGTCCCTCCTTGCCGTCGTCCGACACTGAGGAACACGTGCGCAAACAACGCTCGCCACGTAGGAGCAAACGCCGCCGCCGTTCACCCACGGGCTCTCAAAGCGTCGTCACCCGCGACGACGAAGACGACACCCAACCAGCCGACATTTCCACGCAGAGGTCGGCGGACAACTTTCACGATGAACAAGACGTTTCGCAGGACGGGACCACCATGGAGGTCGCTACGCACAATGTAATGATCGGTGCGCAGGCTGAGACGCCTGTATCCCCGTCGACAACTCCAGATCTCTCTCATCACGACGCAATTCCCATGGACATTGGACAGACCCACGGCAGAGGAGCATGGGCCGACGACATTGAGGAAGATACGCCCCCTCCTCCAGATGAATTACCTCCGCCAGACGAGGCTGCCTGTTAACATCAAAAGCGAGGCACTGCAGCTGATGGGACGGGACTTCCTGTCGGTGCCCTCCTCATACTTCCCTTGGTGACGGTAGATGCGCGTCCACCACCACTGAAACAAACGTACCGGTTCTCCACACTGAACATCAACATGATCGGCACTGCGCCCAAGCTGCAACTCCTATGTGACATGCTTCGGGCCTCTGACGTCGACGTAGCCCTTCTTCAGGAAGTACGCGTTGCCACACTACCACCAGTCTACGGCTACGACTCATACACGTCCACATGTGATCAATCAGGGCGTGGAGTGGCTTTCTACATACGCGAAGGAATCCCACTCAAGGACACGACAATCCTTCCCTGTGGAAGGGGCATGGGTGTTACCATCTTCGACACACGCGTCATCAATATCTACGCTCCGTCTGGCTCCACGCACCGTCGGCAGCGGTCCACTTTCTTCGGACATGACGTGGCGCTCCTGTTTTCTGGACGCTATGATCGCCTTATCATGGGAGGCGATTTCAACTGAGTCCTCCATCCGCAGGACCAAATGCCTGGTTATTCGCCATGCCCGGCGCTGCTCAACTTAATCGAAGATTTTCCTCTAGTGGACGTTTGGGAGAAAATTCATGGCAATACCCCCGGTTTTACCCATTATACAGCACATTCTGCGAGCAGACTGGACCGGTGTTATGTCTCTGCCCACCTTGGCAATGAAGTCGCCCAAGCTGTATGATGGCCCCCTGCTTTTTCGGACCACTGCGCCGTCATTTGCTCCCTGGGTCTGCCACCTCAGTCAGTGTGGCGCAGCAGAGGTTACTAGAAGCTTAATACCTCCCTCCTTATTGATCCTCACTGCTGACAATGTATTGCCACAACATAGGCGTCTTGCGAAAGAATCTTCCCGCAGTACACATCCACGTTCCATTGGTGGCTCAAATGTGCCAAACCTGCAATCAGAAAGGCCTTCATACAATGTGGCAAGGAAGCAGCAGCATGGCATCGAGACACCACAAATTTTCACTACGCCGTCCTCCGTGAGCTCGATGCGCTCCGTCCATCACCTGACACCCATAGGGAACGACAGCGTACTAAAGCTCGTCTCCTCTCTCTCCAATGTGCACGACTGCATGGTGTCGTGGTGCGTTCCCGACGACAAGACCTCCTCCACGACGAAACCCCATCCACAATCCATGCCGCATCCGACCATAGTCGTCGACGTCGACTTTTCGTCCCCAACATCACGACCTCCGACTGTGTTCACCACACAACACAGGCGGCGGTGGTGTCTGCCTTTGCTGAACACTATCGGCAATTTTACGATGATGAACCGATGGCAACGCCAATTCCTGATGATCTCCGTCCTTCCCCTACCAACAGTTGCAGAAAATGGTATAATGGGAGTAGAATCCATTATAAGATAGGGCAGCGAGTAAGTTACTGTAAATAGTTCAGTGATAGATTTGTTCTCATCGAAATTGATAGCAAGCCAACGGCGACAACAATAGTTGAGGAAGCAGAAGATGAATAGATAGAGAAAGTATGTGAGGATATTGAACGGGTAATTCAGTACGTAAAGGGAGATGAAAATCTAATAGTCATGAGGGACTGGGATGCGGTTGTAGGGGAAGGAGCAGAAGAAATGAAACGGGAGAATATGGACTTGGTAGTAAGAATGAGAGAGGAGAAAGACTAATTGAGTTCTGAAATAAATTTCAGCTAGTAATAGTGAATGTTCTGTTCAAGAATCGTAAGAGTAGGGGGTATACCTGGAAAATGCCGAGATATACGGGAAGATTCCGTTTGGATTGCATCACGGTCAGACAGAGATTCCGAAATCAGATATTGGATTGTAAGGCGAACCCAGAATCAAATATAGACACAGACCACAATTTAGTAATGATGAAAAGTAGACTGCAGTTTATGAGACTAGTCAGGAAGGTTCAACGAGCATAGAATTGAGAACATAAGTGCTAAAGAATAAAGGGGTACACTTGAAGTTCTCTGAGATTATAGGTACTATGATAATGAATACCTCAGTAGGTAGTCCAGTTGAAAAGGAATGTACATCTTCAAAAAGGACAATCACGGACATTATATCGCAAAACATAGGTACAAGCAAGGTGACTGCGAAGAAACCATGGATGACAGAATAAACACTTTAGTTGACCGACGAAAGTAGATTCAAAATAGTTCAAATGGCTATTCTGAGGTATCAGTCCCCTAGAACTTAGAACTACTTAAACCTAACTAAGGACATCACACACATCCATGCCCGAGGCAGGATTCGAACCTGCGACCGTAGCGGTCGCGCGGTTCTAGACTGTAGCGCCTAGAACCGCTCGGCCACACCGGACGGCTGACGAAAGAAGGAAGTATAATAATATTCAGGTCACTTAAAAATAGAACTAAGCTATAGGGAAAGACGAGAAATGTAAGGTATGCACAATAATCAAGAGGGAACAGTGACTGGAAAATTGCGAAGGAAGTGCTTGAATTAAAAAGAGTGTAAGACAGGGAAGCAGTCTTTCGCCCCTACTATTCAATGTTCACGTGGGAGAGCTAATGATAGCAATAAAAGTTCAAGAGTTGGATTATAATTCAGGGTGAGAGAATATCTCTGGTAAGTTCGGTTGATAACGTTGCTATCCTCAGTGAATGTGAAGAACTACAGGATATTTTGGATGGTATGAACCACGTAATGAGTACAGAGTATGGATTGACAGCATACCGGAAAAAGACGAAGGTAATGACATATAGTAGATATGAAAATAGCGAGAAACGTAACATCAGAACTGGTCACGAAGTAGACAAAGTTACGGAGTTCTGCTAACTTCGAAGTAATATTGGCCATAATGGACGAAGCAAGGAGAACATAAAAAGCAGACCAGCAAAGGCAAAGAAGGCGTGTGTGTGTGTGTGTGTGTGTGTGTGTGTGTGTGTGTGTGTGTGTGTTTGTGTGTGTCTAGAACTTAATGGCGCTCAACACCGACGTTATCAGCGCCCCATCAAGCATTAAAAGAAACGAGTGTGGATAAAACATCTAAAATCTTTGTCACACACCTTGACGAAGAAATCTATGAACTGACAGTCATTCATTCACTCCTACTCCACTCGCATTGATTCACACAATCACTCTATCTCACAGGCCTTAATGCAACGGAGAAAGGTGGAAGATGCTGTTCCTGGGATTAAAACAGAAGTAAAACCACAGAAGAGTTAAACAACAAACACAGGAAATGTGACTGGCTCACCACTTATAAAAAACATGCGTGAGCCAGACAACCCGTTAACACATTAAGAACATGTTCCTAAACGTTTGGAGAAAAGCAAAGAAGGCATTCCTGGCTAGGAGAATTCTCAGAACATTCTGAGACTGAGCATTTCGAGCACAACACCGGATGGTAAAGAATCATGGACAGTGGGGAAACCGGAACAGAGGAGAATCGAAGCGTTTGAGGTGTGGAGCTACAGATGAATATTTAAATTTTCGTTACCTGTAAGGTAACATCTGTTAAGGTCTCAGGGGATAACTTCCATAGTACTAGAGAGAGAAGTCGGGGGTAAATATTGTAGGGGAAAACAGGGACTGGTATACATCCAGCAATAATTGAGGAGTTGCAAGAACTGCTCTGAGATGAAAGAAGACTGATGACTCTTCACTAGTCATCGGGACTCAATTCGATACGGGGCTCATAACTGAAGACAATTCTACTCCAGTCCTTGAGATTCCAACAGATATCGTGTCTGGAGACGCGCCGGAGAGCGGGGGATACCAACCTGACGGTCAGCCGCTGAACGATCTAACATCTGGAGTCTGGGGTGCCACTTCTTTTTGTAGGAGGACCCCTTTGGTTGTCGTCTGCGGCATCCATGCAGCCCAGCGGTACGCCGACGATTTTCTACGTCCCGTTTTGTTGTCCTTGGTGGCAAGCCATCCTGGGCTTAAATTTCAGCAAGACAATCCCCTCTAGAACACGGCTTTTTTTCGTGCTTGCCAAATCCTGCCTTAGGCAGCAAAGTCGCCGGATTTCTTCCCAACTGAGAACATTTGAACAATTACGGGCAGGGCTCTTCGACCGTCTCGGATTCCGACTATCTAGCGCGACAGTTGGACAGAACTTGGCGCAACACCCCCGAGGCGGTCATCCAGTACCCCTGTCGATCAATACCGAATCGAATATCTGCTTGCTTAAGATCAGAGGTGGATCAACGCGTTATTGAGTTGCTCAGTTTGTGAACCTCTTTCTGTTAAATAAATCATCAAATTTTTTTGAGACTGCAATCATTTGTTTGTCTGTACATGATGTACATCACATCTACGGATTACTTCGTGGTGAGTTTTTTTCTGTATTAGAGTGAATAAAGTCTTTAATAACACTCATTAAGGGAGAATGACGAACTACTTTGAAATCATGGAAATTGATAACGGTGTATCCAATTGCCCAAGCTTAGTACTTAATGGTCAGACCAAATTCCCTTCAGATACTGCTAGTTATCCCATACAGACCACTTTTTAGATATACCTTCCAATCACATGGCCTATTTTCCATTATTTCAGTTCTTGCACTTTCACTTACCCTGTTTACGTTTTACTTTGTGTAGTTACAGTTATTTCATTTATCTGTTTAGTATCACTTGTAATGTTTCACCTGTTTGTAATGTTGGATTAGTTATTTGTTCAGTCACTCCATTTGGTACATGACACCAAAGTTTAACTTACATTGTTCAACTTATTTTCCTTCTCAGAACTGTTTTAATTTCTGAGGTAGTTCATTATTTCGTGTGTCACGTATTTTATCTCAGCTGAAAACCTTACGTCACATTTTTACTGAAATAATTCCTGTCAATTCAGTCGTCAATTAAAGATCATGCATTGTCATCTTTGGAAACCAAGTGAGATACTCTGCAGATGAACTAGTTTAACAGCTTGGATCCCACAAAAGTTTCACAGCCACAGATGTGTGTCTTTGTACCTCAAGATGGCGTACTGACAGAGAATTGGTTTGTAAAATAATAAACATTGTAGAAGATACGCCTGTGGCGTGTGTTTTTTCATTCATAATGCATAAAATATTCCGTCCAGAACCACAGGAACAGTCAACTAATCCAGTTTACCGAAACGTTTGACTTTTTCGTTCAAGGTGCATAAATGGTTCAAATGGCTCTGAGCACTATGGGACTTAACTTCTGAGGTCATCACTCTCCTAGAACTTAGAACTACTGAAACCTAACTAACCTAAGGACATCACACACATCCATGCCCGAGGCAGGATTCGAACCTGCGACCGTAGCGGTTGCGCGGTTCCAGACTGTAGCGCCTAGAACCGCTCGGCCACCCCGGCCGGCCGTTCAAGGTGCACTAAAGGTGAGGGGCGGGGCGAGGGAGGGGGCGAATAAAAGCACAAAATGAATAGACAGCAGTGGAAGAGTTTACAAATGATATCATACCTGAAACAGAAAAGGCCTAGAAGAATCGATGAATGAAATGGACAACATAGTTTTTCACAGTATATTGGTTAAGTATAAACGATGACGGCGTCTCGTTGACACTTGTTCGTTAGATAACATGGTGGGTAGCGCCTGCAATTTGCTTGCATTTGCACAACAGTTCATGAAAAAAGCTGTGTTATCAATTTCTCTGCTCAGTTGTTGAATAGGAGAAAGGATATTAGCATAAAGCCAACGTTAGGAACGGGGTAGTAGCGGAAGAAGCCAAAGAAGTCACTTACCTCTAAAATAAGATTTTATAGTACATAATTAGGTCGTTGTAGGTGAAGAAAATTTTCTGCAGGAGTAGAGTTGTACTGTTAGTAACCAAAGACCGTGGACTATGGAGAAAATTTTTGAAGGTGTGTTTGTGAAGCGCCGTTCTCTCTGAAAGGTAAACGCAGGCGATAGGGCGTCATATGAAAAGAAACAGAAAGACTGTAAAATGTAAAACTATTGAAAGATTCAAATAAGAAAATAGAAAAGTAAAGTTCTAAATAAGGTGTGCTAAAAAGATAAGTGAAGAAAGAATACAGAAAGCACGATGAAATGAGAGGGCAGGTTAGGGTAATGTTCATGCTGCTACCAGTAACAGTTAACTCAGTACTGCATGGGAAAAAATGGATAAAATTCTGGAAAATGTACAGGAGCAGAAAATGGTTAGGATTTGTTAACTATATTTCGAAATTCTTGAAATAATAAGTATATGGAGGTATAAATATTAGTAAGAGAGACAGAAAAAGCTGGAGGGCGGAATCAAACCGTTCAGAAGGGTGGTGAGTTAAAGAAAATCCCTGATAACCTAGCCTGAATGTTTGTACGATTCTTCGTTTAACGTACCGTAACAAAGCGAAAGGCTCCGCATTTGAAGAGCACCTCCTTTTCTGTTCCCACCTAAACCGCTACCTACCTGCCCTTGGATGACCGGTGTTGTCCTACGATCCAAAACAATGAGGCCCCCTCCCGAGCACCGGATCAGGAGCTCAGTGCGCATGCGCCCCCAGGCGTCGCCTATATAAGGGCGGCGCGTCGCGCCTGCTCGACTACTGTGCGACTGCCCGCTGCCACAGCCAGAGACGAGCTGCCGCCTCCTCCTACTGCCGCCTCCTCCTAACACGGCGGCGACGCACCCGCATCGCAACTCGCGCTAACACTTGCTCGCTAGATCTTGGGGTGAGTAGCATCAGCTACATTTTTCCCCACTGCCTGCTAGATTTTCCGCAATTATGTTTGAAAAAAAAAAAGCTTTATTATCACTTTGTCCTCCAGATTTTCTAGTTCTATAAACAATAAGGACGTCGGTTGGAAGATCATGGTCTGCAGCTAACTTCTCTTCTCCGTATCTGGGACGAATTCCTTAGGTTCTGAATGGTGTAAAGGTTCGATCATGCAAGTAATTACAATAATTTTCGGTTTATAGGAAAGCAGTAGGAGTAAAAATGAGAAAATCGAAATACTGTTTTTAAGAAACTTTGCAGCTAACATTTCAATAACAAAAATGAGATGTTTGCTAGCTAGATTTCAGTATGAATAATGCCTTCGGTTTCTCGCAAATTTCATTTCCTCTTACCTAACTATGAGGGAAATTTTTCATTTGCGGTAGAGGGTCAGAGAAAAAACGCGCCGCTGAAAGGATAATGATATGAAAGATAGTTTTCTAGTTTTCACGACGGCATTGAACAGGTCAGGGAGGAGACGGGGTGTGGCGTAGGAGAGAGGAAGCGTCACGAACACTTGGTCGCACACAGTGCGTCGACTCGTTAGCTGTAGCTGTAGATGTAAAACAACGAGAAATAAATTACAACTTACTTTTGTTGTTAAAGGACTCGGAAACTACAGCATACAGTCAGGTACGTGTGCAATACAAATATTGCACGCGGAGCTCTAGTAGCATACTTTACTGGGTCGCGCTGAAGAGATCGTGCTTTATATGTATTTCATGTGTATTTACCCTTCTTTACTCTGTGTATACGCATCAGCAAATTGTAAACGTTATTTCTTAACTAGAAGTTGTACCGTAGTCCTTTAATTCACAATGTTTTCTGTGCTATCAAAAATTGAAATATCAATCATGCAAAGCTTCATTGTTCCCTCAATTTACTCTGAGTACATATTTTAGAAGGACAAGAAGGTAAATTAAAGGGAATTTATTAAATATTCTTATCTATTCAAAAACACTGTTGTTACCAAACATATATAACTGTGTTCTAAATTAGCATGAAATGGTAACGAAAGTTCAAATAATCTGCAAGACAAGTACTCAGATTTTTCTGCCTTGATCTGAAGTAATTGTTTCTGTATTATATGGCAGTTTACGCCTATTCAGTAAAAGGATCAGGAATAATCAGTATTAGGTTCAGACGGAATATGGAAGTAGTATTTAAAAGCTATGTTGAGAAAACGATAATCTGAATGGAGAAATGAATGAGTTCGAGAAAATGTTTATGTATAGAAGTTTCGTTGTAAGCGACTTGCATATTTGTTTCACGGGAGTCGTACCCCGAATTGTAAGCCCAGCGACTTGATCTAAACATTTTTGCATTATGGGAGTGAATAATGGAAGAAGGGCCCACTAATAAATTTTGACTTGTTTTATGTCCCCTCCAAACTACAGCATCGAGAAGGTACTACTCGGTGGCACGTCTACCTTACAACTAAGAGCAGTGTTTTAATACTAATGCGTTACAAAGATATCTTTACCTACCTAGGATTTGTACCTAAATATTTATTCTCAGTAGAAAGAGTACATTGTTTCATTCTGTACCAAACAGAATACCGTGTATAGAAATGCGTTGCTGCGCACACCTTGGGTAAGGTGAGGTTTTCTGAATTGTAGTTACAGATTTCGCCACGTTCAGTAAGACTACATTCATATACCTGAAATGACTCGAAAATTTTGTTTCCTAGATAAGTAAAAAGTAACAATATTTTACAAGTCGTAGACATTCAGGTGTACATTATGCAACAGCAATTTTGATACTTCACGTAGATGTCGTATTTGTCGTCATTAATAGAAAAACATAAACACAGCTACAAATCCAAAGTGGAAACGTGTTTTCAGCCTTCTCCTGTCACGTACAGAGTGGGAGATGTGAGATGAGAAGGTATGACATTTTCTGCAGAGTGAGAAACTTTGTTTTACATATTGGTTCTGTGTCACATCGTGACTCTAGTTTGGTTACCTTCTCTGGTGCGATTTCAATCTTTCGTTTAATACAGCGTCTATAAAAAAATTCGCAACCTAGTGTATTCTCAGGGTAATTTTTGCAGCGAACGGAACCCTTAAAAAGAGTACTGAGCAGAAAGCCTTTAGCGACCTAGTTTTTTTAAGCTTTTCTCATAATTAGCTTCTTCGTTTACGTTTGTGCATGGTAGCATATCTTGCATTTTCTTACAAGAAATAGGAAGATAATTGACACAAAGAGCATTTTACTGAAGGTAGTAAATGTTTGTAGAACAGGTCAGTGCTTGGAATGAAAGCCTAAACTTAGTTTCAGCTCATTCATCTATCTGTCTCTAATTTCATTGTTAAATACTGTTGGCACTGCATCTGTTCGAACAAATTACTCAGACGTATCACGTTACAGTACTTTTTTCAGTCATCGGAATGGTGGCTTAGGATTGCCACTTTTTTCTTTCATTATTAAAAGCTGTATTGATGGTCCATGTCATTTAAGTAATTTTCGCTTCACTAACAATCAATGCTGGATTAAAGTTGACATTAGGTTTTCATAAAGAACTGGCCTGCGCAATGGAACAGCTGGAACAAAATGTGTAAATTCTGTGTTTTAATGTATTATTTATATGTAGAACAAGCAGACAATTGAGCTTCACATTAAAAATGCCTCAAAGATCTACAAATAAAGCAGTCAGCTTGTTTACTAGATAATTGTAGTTAGTGACCGGTATTACAAAAAATGATTAAGGTTTAACGACCTGTGGACGATGCGGTTATTAGATAAGAAAGCGTTTCAATAACTGAATTTTATGCTAACAGATTAGCTACTCTTGTTGTCGGCTGGAAGTTTCTCGTTGTTAATTAGACAAGTGAGTGGCACAGCTCGTGATTACAGCGTGTGGATTAGTCGGAAAACAAACTGACGTTCATCGTTAGTTAAAATCTCGTTTATGCCGTACTTGAAAGTAATCCAATTGAAAAGTTTGAGCATCGGTGGTGGAGGAGAGTTGATAGCCGCTTTTCACAGCATCATCAAGAAAATACAACGTGTGAAGGTAATCTTTCGACAATATTTTTATGACTGTTAAAATGTAATTACCTGTCAGCTTGAAGTGGTGATGCTCCTTCCCTTCAGAGTAGCTGATAAAGTGGAATACTGGCACAGTATTTTTCCCTTTAGCGCTTGTCGAAAAGGAATACTGGCGCAGTATTTTCCCCTTTAGCGCTTGTCGAAAAGGAATATAAAGTAAAACGAAATGAAAATCGAAATTAATCACGACGCTATATTGTTTTCATTTCCGCTGCACTGCCACGCAAAGCTGGACGCAGCAATTTACTTGTAACTGGTGTGTGATTTTCGACGGCCTGCTGAACACATCTCGTGTGTCATGACAGTATTGTTTGTCGCCTCTTACTGAAGATTACTAGTCCCATATTCGACTAATTTAGTACCAGAACGAAAAATGCTCCTATCATAGTACAAAAGAAAAAAAACAGAATATGTTTGTGAATTCTTAAGGACCAAACTGAAACTAACAGAAACTAACTTAGCCCGAAGGAGGATTCGAACCTCCGGGGGGGGGGGGGCTCAAAACGAATATGTCCTGGGCCGAGTTAGGGATCTAAAAGAAGGGATTTTCGACTTATCTGGCAGCTTCAAAGGTATTTAAATGAAAATATCTTATATATATATATATAAAATATATATATATATTCGCACTTTACTTGTTAGCAAGGTAATACATCATGTCAAGTAAAATATTGTAATGCATGATGATGTCATGTCGTATAACATGACATGTGCCATCATCTCATCCAACATGGCATTTGGGGTGTCGTACACTAATGACACAACGTGTCATTAAAGTTTAATAAGCACGCATCCCCGCTTTGGGATACTGCCTATTACAGATGAACACCCGCTCTTGGATACGTCCTATTGTAGACACGCGTTCCAGTCTCAGAAGCACATAAATTTGTGTCTATTTGTTCTTACACACATGCCCCTTCCACCAACCATATATTTAAATACATGTACGTCTAAAGGGATTCACTGTGGTGGGGAGTAGGGTTAACTTGTAAAAAAGTGCGAATGTGTCAAGATGTTTTGATTTAAATGTCTTTAAAGTTGGCAGATAAGTCGAAAAGCCAGTTCCGTTCTTTTACATCCCTAACTCTCCCCAGGACATATTCACGATTTTTTATGTTATGATAACAGCATTTTTCAAATAGTTCAAATGGCTCTGAGCACTATGGGACTTAACATCCAGCATTTTCCACTCTGGTTGCCAACTTTTAATCTACCATAACTTCGACATTATAGCGCCATAGCTTTGTAGATGTAGAGTTTTGTTGACTCAGGCGACGACTGATCCGGTATAGGCTTTTTTATTGTCTTTCGAGCCATGTTGCATGAGTTGTGGAATGTTAGTCTGGTTTCCCTACAGTACCTGCCTGGTGCGGTTGACCTATCCAGTATGACCTACTGTGCCCCCAGAGCAGAGAAGCCTCATAACCACGTCAAGGTCACACGGCCGCGGGTCAGTTAGGTTTAAGTACTTCTAAGTTCTAGGGGACTGATGACCTCAGATGTTATGTCCCATAGTGCTCAGAGCCATTAGAAACATCACACACAACTGAACAATTGAACACGTTTGAATGCTTGCAGTCAACATTCTGGCGGCTACACCAGTTATTAATGTACCAGCACTTCACATTTGCAAAGACTTTTCTCGCTTCTGTATTAACATGTGGTCTTTCAACATTAATCACTTATATATGTTACCTAGTCAAGTGTATTACCGAAATTTCATTACCCTACAGTAATTATTTCTTGGTGTTGGGAATTTTTTTCCTTCAGTGAACCTTCGGCAATATTTCTTCCTGTATGAAATCTAGCAAAATCTCTAGTCACTGGTTGGAGTACAGCGAATCGGCAGTAGGATTCTCTTTGGAATTTGTTTAAATCGTGTAACCAGCGACAAAAATAAGAGCCGTCATGTCCACCCTGTCACAATAGTACATATCAGTACTTCAGTCCACATCACTAAAGAGCAATGTCTGTCCCTGGTAGCTGAGTGGTCCGCGCGACGGAATTTCATACCTAACGGCCCGGGTTCAGTTCTCGGTTGGGTCGGAGATTTTCTCCAGTCAGGGTCTGGGTGTTGTATTGTCCTTATCATCATCATTTCATCCCCATAGACACATAAGTCACCGAAGTTGCGTCAACTCAAAAGACTTGCACCAGGCGAACGGTCTACCCGACGGGAGGCCCTCGCCACACGGCATTTCCATTAACTAAAGAGAAATGTGGCCAGGACGGTATGGCAGTTCGAACTTACACTTCATTTATTTCTAAAACTGCCAGACATGTTGTAACTTCTATTGCTGTCGCTACTAAGTAGTCAAAACAAACATTTTTTACAAAGACTTCACCTAGTCCCCCAAACGTTGGAAGAGTTAGTTATATTTCATGTGGGGAAATATTTCGAAGAAGAATCACATCGCGGAGTAGAAGTATATACCCGCAATCGAAATTTAAAATTTTGTGTGTTGGAAAACAGGGGGAGACGTTAACTTCAACACTCTCTAGAAACCGGGTGGTTCTCATAGAAGTGCAGCTACTCATGCAGGTCCAGTGTTGGCTGTAATTATCGTGTGGCAGCGAAACTTGCTAGATATTCTAATTCGTTAATGGGGAACCGATTTTCGCTGGAAAAACTTAGTTCCAATTTCGGCAACAAGATGCGAATCTGGCGCTGTGAATGCAAGAAAGACGTATAGAAATGCTGCGATATGTAATGGACTAGAAATGGGAAGTGGGCAGAATAGGTCAAAGAAGTGAGAAACGCATTATATTGATTTTATTATTAAGCGCTGCTTACACAACTTGTTTGATAAGAGTACCGGAGACGTCGACGATGTGCTGTATCGATAAAACGACATGATCAACAATTGCTCGCATCAGTCCCGGGGAATCCGAGCAATGTGTTCCTGTATACTGACATATACTGACATTCAGATCAGGTAGAGAACGAACGTGTCCCCGGTAAAAGCGTTCTTGTAAATACTCCCGGAGCCAAAAGACACACAGATTCAAATTAGGTAATCGTGAAGGCCAATGTATCTAAAAAAAATCCTCTGGAGATAACACGTTTTTAGGTTGCATTAAGCAGATCTTTCACTGGGAAAGCGACCTGAGATGTTGCTCCATCTTGCGAGAGAACTCCCGGAGTGATTTCTACACCGTTGTCGTTTTCCAAAGCAGGGATCACGTGCTGTATAAGGAGGTGTCGATAACGTTCAGACACCACGGTACACCTCAGGGCGTATTCTCTTCAGACAGAATAAAGCTGCTTTTGAATCTACACCACGCAGTCACACACCGTTAGTGCAGGGGGTGTTCGTGCACAATACGTGGTTTGACAGTACAAAAAATTTGGCAGTTCTATGTATTCACTTCACCCTGCAGTGAAAAATTTGCCTCGCTACTCCACAGAATGTTGCCCAGCCAAAGGTCATCAACTTCGGTGTGTGCCAGAAACCGAAGACCAAATTCAGAACGTTGCTACGGATCACGAGGTTTCTGTTGCTGCGCCATCTTGATCTTGTATGGCTATCAGTGTAAAATAGACCTCAAAATTTCGCGTACTGTTGACTATGCGATGGACAATTCACGTTGGAATAACCGAACACCACCCATTGGGATATTTGGTGATCTCTCAAAGGCTTTTGATTGTGTGAATCATGAAATTCTTCTAGATAAGCTTAAGTATTGTGGTATGAGTGGGACAGTGAACAGATGGTTTAATTCATACTTAACTGGAAGAATACAGAAGGTTGAAAATAACAGTACAGATTGTCTGTAAAAATCAGCAGAATCCTCTAACTGGGGAGGTATCAAGAATGGTGTCCCACATGGTTCAGTCTTGGGTCCCTTATTGTTCTTAATATATATTAACGACTTGCCACTCTATATTCATGAAGATGAAATGCTAGTTGTTTTTGCTGATGATACAAGTATAGTAATCACACCCAACAAGCAAGAATCAGCTGAGGAAATTGTAAGTAATGTCTTCCAGAAAATTATTAACTGGTTCTCTACAAATGGACTCTCACTAATTTTTGACAAAACACAGTTAATACAATTCGGTACAGTAAATGGCATAACACCATTGATAAATATAGACTATGAACGGAGTCTGTTGCTAAGGCAGAATACTCAAAATTTCTGGGTGTGTGCATTAATGAAAAATTGAATTGTAAGAAACACATCGATGATCTGCTGTAACGGTTGAGTTCAGCTACTTATGCTATTAGGGTTATTGCAAATTTTGGTGATAAACATATCAGTAAATTAGCCTACTATTCCTACTTTCATTCACTGCTTTCATAAGTCATCATATTTTGGGGCAATTCCTCAATAAAACAAAGTATTCATTGCACAAAAGCGTGTAATCAGAATAACAGCCATCCAAGATTACCTTGCAGACATTTATTTTAGGAACTCGGGATATACACAGTAGATTCGCAGTACATATATTCAGTTACAAAAGCCGGCCGCAGTGGTCTAGCGGTTCTGGCGCTGCAGTCCGGAACCGCGGGACTGCTATGGTCGCAGGTTCGAATCCTGCCTCGGGCATGGGTGTGTGGGATGTCTTTAGGTTAGTTAGGTTTAAGTAGTTCTAAGTTCTAGGGGACTTATGACCTAAGATGTTGAGTCCCATAGTGCTCAGAGCCATTTGAACCATTTGAATCAGTTACAAAATTTGTCACTAATAACCCATCCCAATACAAATATAACAGCGAAGTGCATAGGTACAACGCTACAAGAAAGGATTATTTTCACCATTCTGGATTAAATCTCACTTTGGCACAAAAAGGGGTGAATTATGCTACCACAAAAATTTTTGGTCATTTGCCAAATAGTATTAAAAGTCTGACAGATAGCCAACCAACATTTAAAAGCAAATTAAAATGATTTCTGAATGAGAGCTCCTTCTACTCAATAGATGAGTTCTCAGATATAAAGTAGAAACAGTAAAAAAATTAATTAATTATTTTGTGTAAGGAAAACTTATGTTAAAGTGACACGTTCCACATCATTACGAAATCTCGTATTCATGATCTATGGTACAAGGATTAATGTATGTATGTATGTGTGTTACATTGCGCGAGCGGTGGCACTACCTGGAGCACTTGCTGCATGGTCAGTTAGAGCAACAGCAGCCCCGTCAATAACTAACACCGGGATACGACCCTTACCTCTTCCAGGTACAGCACCAAGCTCGCCCCTGTTTACGAATTTTATTATCACCCTCTTTAAACCACTTAATGACGTCGGGCCTCTCCTCATATCTTTACATATCTTTAAGTCGGCAATACTGTCTCAATGCAGTACTGTAATTACTGCCGTTACATAAAACAGTTTCACTAACAGTGCAAGGTCTCTTTTCTCAATAGCCATACTGTTCAACCACGTTATGGCTTGTCAAATAACAGCGTGGATGTCATACCGTCTTACAAAAAGTGTACAGTGCCAGACTTGCACCTGGTGGCCACAATTGGAACAATATTTTTACTGCACAAGTCGGTTCCGCATTAACGCATAAGCATATCTACCAAATTTCGTTGACATACGACAATTACAACCCACACTGGATCTCCGTGAATAGATGCACTTTAATTCTAACCACCCGGTACTTACAGTACAAATTCAGTGCTGCAGTAAATACAATACATGTGTCCTTGTCACTTGGTGAGCCATGTTCGTTTTTCACATTAGAAATATTTAAAAACAAAGACGATTTCATCGTTATGATATACGTATATGTCTGCTGTGAGAAGTTTCACAAAAGTACTAGTGAGACATACTGAACGTGGATGTCAGAACTATCGGTACAGAGGTAGTCCCACCACAGACTAAATGTAAGCCTGGAAGAGCAGTTAAAGTGCTATCAGCTAATAGTTGAAGCTTTCCATGTCTAACACTTTTTTTGACTTTCATTGACGAACTTAAGTGTCCAATACTTGGCAGGTGAAGGTTTTAAAAGCAGATATGTCAAATATCGTGAAAAATGGACACCAGAGTTTCGACGTAAAGCAGTAAGGGATATAACCATACAGAAGGAAGTCATTCACGAGATGAGCACGATGGGGGCGCGAATTGTCGTCCATGAAGACGCATGCCTCACCAGTAAGCTGCCGATATGATTGCACTATCGGTGTGAAGATGGCATTCACGCATCGTACAGCCGTTATAGGGCCATCCATGAATACCAGCGGCATACGTCGGCCCCACATAATCCCACCCCGAAACAACAGGGAACCTCCGCCTTGTGCACTCGCTGGACACTGTGTCTAAGGCGTTCAGTCTGACCGGGTTGCCTCCAAA